>NC_135542.1:35076217-36522957 GCF_045843805.1 Urocitellus parryii | reverse complement strand
GTTATAGAAATGGCACTAATAGAAAATTGTAAGTTATGCAATTGTAGCGTTTAAAGCTTATTAAAGCCATGCTTTACTAAAAAATCAGATTTTGGGTATCGCAAATGGGACTTAGTTATTTTGTATCCCTACATAGTCCACAACCTTGTGCAGAGCTCCTTAAAGACGGCTTACCAATAGTTAGATCCCACAATGACACTCAATCATTGAGCACCCAGGAGCTTCTGACTGCTGGTATAATGTGATTTCTTGTTCTTTCTCTCCTACTAGACAGCAGAGAGGGGGGAAAAGTGAAGAATCGCCCATCAAAATTTTGAAAGAGATGCTTCATCTCCTTGTGTGTCCTTCTGTTCTCTCCATGATTTACCCTGTCCCTCTATCTATGCAGCTCTGTGCCCTGGTTTCCTCATCTGGGCCTGCATCATACAATTGTTGGAAGATGAAGGGGAACCACACACATAATGGATTTAAGTGAACACGAAGGCCCGGCATGCAGGAAGTTAAGGGTTCATGTTAGGCCGTGTAATTAATAATTCCATTAGCCACCCAGCTCAAGTTGTGTCCTGCTCCTTAGAGGCGATGCTCAGGAGAGCACACTTTATGTCAGCCTGGGCCTTCCGTACCACCACGTGTCTCCAGGACAGTGTAGTGCTTGGAACTGTGTCACCAACTGGGAATGACTGGCTAATTGGCTGTTCCTGTTTCTTGGAGTCTGAGGGTCATCCAATCATCCTGAAGCAAAACCCGCTGAGGGTGGCTGGGAAAACTACAGTCTGACACCTTCCAGCCAGGCACTGGGAGATGAGGTCCTGGCACAGACTGCACATTTTGATCATTTTACACAAGACCTCTCAAATATTAGGACTTGAGCCTTTTAGGTCAGTGGTATTAGTAGGCACATGGTCATCTGTGTTAGAGTGCTCATGATTGACAGCATCACCTGCCACTCCTTCTGTGGTCTGAGTTCATGAGGTTGATGGCGCTGACTGTGCGGAGACCCCCTTCCTCCTCAATTTCTTGGAGTTTCTCCCCAAACCATGGATGCTCTGGGAAAATGCTTTTTCAGATGGAGGAGGAAGGCCCTCTGGCCCCCACTGTTTTTCCAGTAGCAGCATCTAACCACACACCCAAGGCGCTTCTGCCACGGAGCAGGGATTGCATTATGAGCACACGAGGTGTTTGAGTGTCTGTCACACACTGGCCCTAGGGAAGGACAACTACAGGATTGGCAGAGAGGCTTGGGTCGTGGTTCCTCAGAGGTGAGAATCGCAGTAGAACCTGAAGCAAGCTCCTTCTCTGACAACCTCAGCTGCCTCTCCCGAACCACACACTGCCAAAGTTGTTAGCAAGTCCCTCCTGGGACATGTGTCAGTTTCGTTTGTAGTAAGATGGTGAGTGGGGCCTTCCTCGTGCAGCTGGGACCCACGGATGGAAACAGGAGGTGTGAAGTGCTCCCGTGCTCACAGAGGGCTCCTGGCACCCCCACGCCCAGCCTCGGGCTCTGTGGGAAGGGAAGGGCCCGGGAGGGGAGGCCTGGGGGCTGGGCTCCTGGGCTCTGTGGCAATGTGTGGTGGAGGGGTCCTCTTCTCCCTTCCCATGACAGAGGCTGTCCCTCATTCTCTGAAGTCACGGCGGTGCCCAGGGGTGACGAGTGACGAAAGCACATGCAGGACCAGGGCCTGACCTCTGGCAGTCCTGAGGCCCAGCTGGGGCTTCTGTCCAAGGGGAGTCTGGGAGATTGACATGGGCTCTTGGGGCTCTGAGGACATGCTGAGCACTGAACTGCTGTCTGTTGGGGTCTGGATGTTTCTGAAGGCAGGAGGCAAGCTGGAATCCTCTTGTGTGTCTGGGAGGAAGGTGGGGTGGTCCCCACCCTATGAGGATTTCCAAGGTCACTGGTGGAGATGGAGGAGAATGGGGAAAGGGAGGTGGCAGCTGCTGGAGGCTCGGGACCCTCGGGAACACCAAGCGGAGGCCTGGCTTCCCTAGCCCGAGAGGCAGGGAGGAGCTGGGCACTGTTCTCTGGAAGCCACGGGTCCCTCACTAGGAGAGCGCCCTGTAGCAGAGGGTGCCAGCGACACTCGTCACCTCGAGGGGCCAGGTCACTGGCTCCTCGCTCTCCTGTGTGCCTGGCCTCCTCTTCTCCACATCCCCCGCTGGTCCCCTCACAGGGCCTCCTCACAGGTGTGCTCCTGGCCACTTCACCATCTCCGCTCATCTCCAGGACCGAGGGCCACCAACACAGGCTCTGCATTGGCCTTCCCTGGAACCTGCCCCACTGTGGACACTGGAGACTAAGGTCCAAGAGGAGGAGAGCTTCTGTCCAGCACCACTCTGTCCCCTCTGCTCAGCAGAGAATGTGGGGTGCTCTGGGGGCCCTGGATGTCTATCAGAGGAGCCAGGGTGAGCCTAGGGGGCCGTGGTGCCTCCCCCACGCTCAGGCCACGAGTCAAGGCAGACAGTCCGCAGGGCTCGGTGTCCTCTGTCTGCTCCAGACCCCTTGCCTGTCCTCCTCTGGCCTGGCCCCGGTTAGGCAGGTCCTGCTGGGGGGCAGCTGATGACAGTTGAGGAGAGGGAGTTGGGGGCCCCTGGATCTTGCCCCGTCCCTGCTGGGCTGGGAGGGCCGAGTCCAAGGGCAGGGAAAGACACATGGCCCAGTCTGTCTGACTTCTGTTCTAGCTCCCATCACCAGTGGTCTTGGGCCATGAGGCCACCTTGGCTGCCTCGGCCCTCCCTCAGTGTGGTACTGTCTTGGTGGCCTGTGGGTTAAGGGTGTTGCACACCTTGGTGATGTTGGTGGCTACAGGTGTGACATAAGGGCCTGGGGCGAATCCAGGTGGGTCCATGTGGGAGGATCGTCCAAGCCAAGGGGCACAGCAGGGAGCCAGCGTGGCCGGGTTGCAGGGCTGCTCACCGCATCATCCAGTGGGTACCGAGGAATATGGGGTGTCATTTGGAGCAGGGGTGGGAAGGGGAGGCTTGGGTGATGAACAGGCTGGAAAATCTGATTTTGTGTTTCTTCTCCTAAGTACAAGTCAGTCACCTGAGAGGCTCATCACTGGGGCGTTTGCATTTGCTCTAGAGTGGCTTGGCCCTTTCAGACGTGATTGGCCACTCAGGAGTACGAGGAGCAAACCCAGGAAAGACCGATCCAGCCGTGCTCTCCAGTGGAGTGCTTCCAGGATAAAGTTTACTGTAAATGCGTCCCTGCTTCCAGATGTAATTCTGCAGATGCACTTGGATTTCACAGCCATTGATCAATAATTCATTTGGCTTGTGACTGCCGAGGACATGATTTAATATGTCCAGCTAAATTATGTTCCCCCAGGAACACTCATGCATACCAAAGGAAAAAAATCACAATTACCATCGTGCCACCCCGACTGAAGCCAGCCTGCATGTGGCCTGGGCTTGCTGTCCCAGGAGAAGGAAGCCTTGAGGTCCACAGGGCAGGGTCCGGGTGGGTCCAGAACCACCGAGGGCCTTCCAGTAGCCCCACCTGTCAAGAGCACCTGGACCCCCCCAGCCCACCCCAGCTCAGGACTGCAGGGCAGGCGGCAAGCCCTGGATCACCTTCCTCAGTTCCCCCTTGACCATGGAAGCTGCTCATTCTCTGAGCTGTCCTCCTGGTTCCCAGGAGGTGACAGGCGTTGGGTGAACCAGCAGTAGTGGCCAGGCACATGTTTGAGGCTACCTTGGCCCTGGGTTTGTGACTTGAAATGTGAACATTACATTCTATTGGAAAGGGAGTCTGGCCGCCAGGGGGTCTGTGAGACCCCCACCCTGGGACGAGCTGGAATAAAGCGCCTCCTCCATTCTCACTATGGTTAGACACTGGGACATGCGGGACACTGTGGTTAGACACTGAGGGCGGGGGGAGGAGTCCCCTCCTTTCTCTGCTGCCACTGTCCCTGAAAATAAAAAGTAGTATTTAGGAGCGCTGGCCTGGCCTCAGACTCCCTGGGTTCAAATCACAGCTTCATGACTCACTGTGATGAAGTGATCTTCCAAGTTACTTCATCCCTCTGTGCTTACATCTGTAATAGTCGTATCATTTACCCCTGTGGTTGTTGTGAAGATTAAGTGAACTCTGGTGTAATTACACTCTTAGTGTACTCCTTGGAAAATGCTTACCATAAAATAAAGTTCTAATCATGTCTATTTATTTTTTATTATTATTGCTATTCTCACCAATGGTGGCCTAAGAGGTCACCCCTCTTCTTTCTCTCCCAACCAGTCCCTGCCCGTGCCTCCATCAGCTACACTGATGGTGCGACTCCCCTGCAGTTGGAGACTCTGTCTCTCAGCAGCCAAGTGGGAGGACGCTGAGGGAGGGCATGGCGGGGCCAGGTCCCTGGCCCCTGAGTTAGAAGTGGCACACGTCACTCTTCTGCCCGTTGCATGGCCTGGGCAGCCATGAAGGCCTGAAGGTCAGGCTCTCTGTGGGACCAGGGAGGAAGACAAGAAGAACTTGGTGATATGCTCTGGTCTCTGAGCAGGAGGACAAGGACCTAGGTGGCTGGTCAGAGGAGCAGAAGGTGCTGTGGGTGGAAACCAGGCAGACCACGGAGGCTGGACAGCCCTGCAGGCTGCTTGCATGAGCTGCCTTTTAGGAAGTCTTAGGCTTGGGAGCAACTCTATAGCAAAGGAGGCCGGTGGGGTATGAGTGCAGGAAGTCTCAGATCCCTGCTGCTGCTGTAACAAAATCACCAACCACCCTCTGAGGGCCTCAACAGCACTCAGGTTGGTTCTGCTACCATCTGGAGGCTCGAAGAGGAGCAGGGCTGAGGTTCTTCTGGAGGCTGTGGGGAGAGCCTGCCGCCTGCCCTTTCCTCTGCTAGAGGCCTCCTGTGCCCTTGACTCAGAGTCCCTCCCTTTTTCCTCTTTCTCACCCACTCCGACCTCTTGCTTTGCTGGCACGGGGACTCCTCTCTCTACCACTGTAGTTCTACTGCCTCCTCTTATGTGAGCCCCTGTGTTGACCTGAGGCCATCCAGGTAATCTGGAATAAAGTCCCCACTCCTCAATTAATTGCTACTGCTGGTCCCTTCTGCATGTCAAGTGGCATGCTCGCAGGCTCCAGGGGTCACTGGCCACCGGGAGCAAAGAGGAGGCAAGAAAACAGGGTCCCGGAGTGCAGGGGGTAAGGAGAAGGGCACAGGTCTGAGGGCCACTTGGGGCAGGGTCCACAGGTGCCACCATCCACAGGCTCTGGGAGGGATGGAGGAGGGAGGAAGGAGATGCCCAGGTTTCTTGCTTGGATGTCACGTAGGAATAATGACCAAACCATTCCAAGGGTCTATTTGGCAACTAATGATGAGTAAAAATTCTAAGACTGCCTGCAATTTATAAGGTCTATGACAAGGAGAGAACCCTTAATTATAAACTGGTTATCACTGGTTATTACACACTGATTTCGCCTGAATCATTAATTAGCAAATGAATCAACAGCTGCTGCTATTTCACAAACAAGCTATTCTAAAGTATTTTTTAAACAGTATCATGCTGTAAAGAGGAAGATCCATAAAGGTGAAGATTGGAAATATTTCTTGGAATTATTTTATGTTTCAGGGCATATTTTAAAGAATCTACTTGAGAACTATCAACTTTCACTGAGAAGGCTAAAGTAATGGCTGAGCTACAAAGAATTACACCATTTAATTTAAAAATTGATGTGGACTAAGTAGTGCACTTTCCACTATTTCAAGACACTGGAGATTTTCCTTCCTCCTCAGTGGCCATGGCCCTACCGTCCACTTCCATCTTCCTATGTCTTTCTCCTTCCCTCTGTCACAGTTATCCTTTGCTGCCCATGAACCACCCTGTCAGGTGGTGGGGACAGGCAGGAGCCCATGGTGATGTGTGGGCAGGCTGCCCTGGGGCTCTTCTGCCTCATGAGGTGGGCTGGGACTGCTCAGTGGCATTCCTCTGGCAGCTCCTAGGGTCAGGACCCCCTAAATGGCTCACTCACACACCGAGAGCCTGGGAGAGTGGGTCATGGCGTGGGGCTTAGCTGGACCTTCTCTTCCATGTCCTCTGACAGCTTCTTCCAGGTGGTCTCCCCAGCAGGAAAACTGAGGTTTCTTACATAGCAGCTTGGGATCCAAGGGACCTAGGCAGAAGCTTCTAGCTCTCCTCAGCTGATCTGGGATCTTGCTTGGTATAAGGTTGCCAGTGTTAGCTAATAAAACTAGAGAATACCCCGTCCAGTTTGAATCTTAGATAAGTAACAACCATTATGCATCTGCGTCTGTCTCCGACGTTGCCTACTCCCTTGTGCTGAATAACCGTGTGGTGGTTATTCAAGTGGAATTCACTCTGAGCAGAGCTCCCTGGGTCTTTTCTGACCATTGCGGCCTGGAGCATGTTTCACCAACTTGTATCTGTTACAGCAGCCACAGATTCAGGGAGGGCAAGGAACCCAGCTCTCCATGATGGAAGTGTCAAAGACCATGTGGCTTTCTATCCTTTGCCACCCAACTGCAGCTCCTGGGCTTTGCTCACTCTCTAGAACATAGAAACTGCTAGTGCCAAGGCTCTCTGTGTCCTTTTTAAATGGCCTCATGTTCCCTTTGCTTTAAATCACAATAAGCATAAGACAGCAGGCAACATGGTTCACGGTGGAAAGATCCAGATAGTTCTAAGCATCAGTCCTGTGTCCCCAAGGCAAGTACCTTAATCTCTGAGCCTCTTCCCCTGGGTGTACGGTTATCACCAGCATTACCATTTGGTTGCAGCAGGACCAAAGCAGGTAATGAACAGATGGAGAATAGCACTGGACCACAGGCCTGTTCTCTGTCAGCAGCAGCTGCCACTCCTGTCATGGTTGTGCTAGCAGGTGCCAGAGACAGGAAGTGTGGGTGGGCAATGCCAGGTCTGTGCATGGAGCCACTGCCCTGCTCCGGAGCTCTCCGGTTGCTCTGAGTGCTAAGTGCTGACCACGGCCCCTTGCAAGTGGGAGCAAGGCAAAATGGCTCTCACGGTCCTTCTCCAAGGATCCCTGCAGAGATGGCATTTTACATACTTATTCTGTGATATTAGGGTTGGTGACCCTGGTAAGGAAGGACTGGAAGGGGCAGTCCCTTCCCAGAGATAACAGTTTTCTTTAACCCTAACCCCAGCCTCCCGACGTATCCTTAATTGCCACAATTGTGGACATGTTGACTGTTTCCGTATTTCACATGTTTTCTGCCCATCGCATGCTGTGCCTGCATGCTGCAGATTAAATACAGCAAGGCCATCGCCGTGCACAGAGCATGTTTTCAGCCAGGCGCGGTGGTATCTGCGTTCCCAGTGACCCAGGAGTCTGAGGCAGGAGGATCACAAGTTTGAGGTCATTCTTGGCAACTTAGCAAGGCCTTAGCAACTTAGTGAGATCTTGTCTCAAAATAAAAAATAAAAAAAGAAAGGGGCGGCTGGGGTTGTGGCTTGGTGGTAAAGCACCTCTGGGTTCAGTCCCTCCCCAGTAAAAAAAAAAAAAAGTGCATTTCCGTGTGGTTGGTCTGGTTGTAATTTTGGAGCTCACACACGTACCCCAGGCTGACTGTGCTCCTGCTCTTCCCCCTGAGCTCCACCTGGAGTGAGTACTCTTTAGGCCCCCGGGAAGAGACCTGCAGGTTTACTTGGATCAAATTAGATACAGGCAAAATATTTGACAAGATGCATTTTGAAAAATAAAAGTGTGTTTTAGGGCCTGTCATAGCCTATAAATCCACTCAGATGAAAGGCCCTATGTGTAATAAAAATGTCTCATTTAAGAAATTAAATGATCCTGTCATTTGTAACAAGGATTAATAGAATTTTAAAATGGGATGAGCTCAAACGAAGCTGGTGAGTCACAATGGCCATTCACATATGCAGTATTCCTGGGATAATTATTAATTAACACACCAGAAACTATTTTAATGTAACATTATGGTGCAGATTTAAACACCCAAATGGAAAATGCTTCTTATTAAGGTTTCTCATCCTTTCTTAAAATTAAAATGCTAAACTAATTAAAACCAAAGGTACTTTAAAAACAGTTTGCTTCCAAACAGATTTTTAATATATGCCAAGCCGAGTCGGAGCCTAGAGCTACTTTTTTTTTTTTTTGCTAGAATCAGAAATCTATTAAAAATGGAATTTCTAATTGATGCCCGCAGCCTCTCTTCCCTGTGTAACCCATGTGGCAAAGCCACTAATGCCACTGAAGGTACAATTTGGAGCCAGTTGTATGTCTTTTAAGAGCATCGGTCCAATTTTCTAAAAGGCCAATCAACATCATCACTACGTGGCTTTGAATGTCTCTAGTGCTTCCATTGCTCCTGGTGTAAACTGCAACTTCCCCACGTGACCTTGGAAGCCTTCCACGACCTGGCTGGGCCTGTCTTTCCTCCTTCGTCTCGTTTTGGATGTCTTGTTATTTCAGGCTGTGGTCTGAACATGGCGTCTCCTAAGCTGCTGAGTTAGTGCAGGGATAGTGAGAGGTGAGATGACCGGACTGTGAGAGCTGTGACCTGACCTTCCATCCTGGTGTGAAATGACCGCCTGGTGGTGACTGCAGGCAGGCTGGGCGTGACTGGGGGAGGTGGGTCTCTGGGGACTGTGTCTGCCCTGAGGCCACTTTCCTTTCTCTGCTTCTGTGCTGCTGTGACAGGGGCAGCGTCCCTCCTGCCCACCCCCCCCTCCAGGAGGATTTCCCTCACGTTGGGCCCAGAGCTATGGACTGTGCAGACCTGGGGTTAGACCTCGGCACCGGGAGCCAAGGGAGACTGCTTGCTCTCGTTGTTCCTTGTGGAGTATTTTGGTCACAGCGATGCAAAGCTGACTAACACGTTGCATTTCAGCCATTTTCTAATTCTTTTGTGTGTGTGTGTGTGTGTGTGTGTGTGTGAACATGCCAAACTTGTTTCTGGCTTAAAGAAGTTTTGTATTTTCTATTCCTTCTGGAATGTTCCTACCATAACTTGTCATCTCACCATGCTGGCTCTGATCTGTCCTGTGGAATCCGATTTCAGTCTGACACGTTATTCTGTGGTCTATTCCTAAGGGCACACATCACGCCTTGCAAATATCTTCACGTTTAGGTCCCTTCAGCTAGACAGCAAGCTGCATGAGGGACGGTCTTCTTTTCCTGTTCTGTTCTGGGTCCTCCGTATCTACAAGGAGGCTCAAGAGACACTTGCTGAATAAACACAGGCCCTTGTGCCCCTGGAATTGCAGCAGAAAATGATTCCAGAAGAATGGGGTGAAGAAGAGGCCAGGGTTTGCACGGAAGTTGCTGGTGTCTCATTGAGAGACCGTGAAGAAATAAATAGACAAAAGGATGTGGGCAGGATGTGGGCAACACATACAATATGCTCAGCTCATCTCTGGATCAAAGAGAAAGAAAAAGAAATAATTATCACCCTGAAATAACAACGGCGACAGCCCCGGGGCTCGGGAGCGAGCCCTGATAGGAAACGGCTGACGTGCCTTTCAACAGGAACCTTTCTTCTTCCTCTTTAAGGCCCACTTCATTTTCTTTCTAGGTTTGGAAGTCTTCAGGAACAATCTTGGCCCATGTTCTCCTGTTTCTTGCTCCTCACAGCTGATGTTGATTCTCCAGCCACCGTGAACAGGCGGCACCTCTGCACAAGGGCACGGTTGCCCCGTTGAGCCATGTCCCCTCCTTTGCTGGTCAGGGCCTCACTCCCTCACCTCTGCTCCCTTGATAATGAGCAGCTTCTGGAACCCAGGGTTCATCTAACCATGTGTTGATGGATCTCACAGTCCTGTGAACCTTGCTGGGGTTCTAGAGGGACGTTTTGTAGGGAAATGAGTATCTGAAGGGTCTTGGAGAGAGGATAGGTATGTATTTTCCATATTTTAAGCTTGTGAGTGACTTTTTTCCTCCTATGTCTAAATTATTCTCCCATATGTATCCTGAAGTCAGGCATTTGTGGCTAATTTATAAGGAGGGTCTAAGCCAGCTAACAAGTAGCGTGCGTGGACATGACGATGTTCAAAATGGCGCGTCGAAGGGCTCAGTGTCTGGCATCTGTTAACAACAACAATAATAAATGTAAATAAAATGTCTAAAGAACAGTAAAGCTTTTTCATGGCTCTTTTCCTTGGCTCAAAAGATCAATAGCAATTATTATAGTTCTCTCGTGTGGCTCTGATATATTTTAGAAAAAAATAGAGACACTCTATCTATATATGAGTATATTCTTTGTGTAATACAATTATTTAATCGGCAATTCAACAAACCTGTAGGGAATGTCTCTTTATTCCAGGCCCTTTGTGGGGCCCTGGGGCAGGTGACCCTGGAGGAGGTCAGCCCTGCCCACGGTTGCGCCTCCATTGGGAACAAGCTCCGCCCCTTCACTGTGCTTCTGAAGGTTTAAAAGTAAAGTTTCTAATGGAAAAGCATCGAGCCACCACTTGCTGTTCGTTTTTAATAAAAAATTGTCAAGAAGAACAGTGACCCAGGAAAGAGTTTATGAAAGCAGAATGCTGAGGACATTCCCGTCCTCTTCCCCTCTGAACAGTCAGGCAGGAGTCCGGGATCCTGTAAAGATGGCATCCATTGCAGGGAAAGCTCCATCCAGCTGAGCCAGCTCAGGCTCAGGAGGAACACCCATCCGCCCATCCCCCATCCCCCATGCCCCCATCCCCATCCCCATGGAAGTGCCCTGGGGCTGCGCGGTGCCCTGTGCAGGACCTGGCTCCAGCGGCTGAGCTCTCCCAGGGCCCAGGCAGGTGCAGCAGCCCTCTGGGTCGTGCCCATTTTGCCTGCCAGAGCTTGGTTGAACCCTTGTCCCCTTTACTCTCAATCCCTAGGGACTGGGCTGAGCTGGACGTGTGGACCAGCAGCCGCTCCTCCCCTGGTTCACTAAGGAGCTTTGCAAACTCTCCCTGGGCAGGAGGGGGTCACTCGTCTGAGTTTGGGGAGGAGCAGAGCCGTGGATGACCCACTGTCCGCCTTCAGGAACCTGGCCATAGGTTGCTCTGCAGGTCCAGGTGGCATCTTGCCCTCAATTGCTGAGGGGAATGTTTGCCACTGATCTCAACACCAGTGGACAAGTGCTTGGTCTTTCAGGCAGGCGTGTGTGACAGTTGAGGTGGGGTCACTGGTGACACATAAGAGCAACCGCTGTTCTGCTGCCTTTGTCACGGGGCAGCCCGCGGTAGTGTCTCAGGGCTGGCGGTGTTGTGTGCCGAAGGCCGTGGGCGTCGGCCTGCCATACTGGCTGCTGACCACACGCCGAGAGATAACCATCTCCAGCCCCTCTGCCTGCCACGGAGCTCGGAGCCACCTCTGGACACATTCTGGGTTCTGCGGTCTCCGGCTGCTAACTGTTTTCTAAACTCCGCTCTGCTTTGAAATGAAGCCTCCTCGCTTTTTGACTTTCAAAAACAATTGCCTCTGTACACAGAGTTTTCTGCTGTTTTTATCACTTGGGGTTTGAGGCCATATATGCTGTCAGAAAACCTCTTTACCCTGGGCTTGTTTTGCAGTCTCTTTTATTCTTCTGTTGAATGCATGACCTAGTTTTCTTTCCTTTAAATTGGTAGCAAAGGAGACCAGGAACAAAAGAGCATTTTCAATAATTTCATGAGGATTTTCAGAACTGATTGAAACTTCCCGTTGGATTAGCCCATGGGAAATTTCGTCTTCTGTTAGTTTATACTGGATTTTCCAAATAACTTCCAGGCTTGAATATATATATATATTTAGTATTTGCTGCATGACATCATTTTACCCCAAATAGTTAATGAGAGAAGTGAACCCAGAAATAGGTATGTTCTTTGAGGTGGTTTTTAATCTTTCTTAATATATCTTCTCAGGTAGGTTTCTTGTCTGAATAATGTTTTTGTATTATACAAATTCATACTTTCCTTCCCATTCCCCATGAAGTAATACTGATATTACTACTATAATAGTCAGAGCATGACGAGTTTCTGGAGTCTGTGTTTATGTCAGGATGATAGTTACTTTAGTTTGAACCCTCCTGGCCTCTGCTAGGGCAGTCTTCTATTGAGTCCTTCAACAATAATTAATTGAATCCTCCCTGCAGCTTAGGAGGGGCTTCTCTCCCCCGTTGTCGGGGGAGAAGACGGAGGCCAGCTGTGCCAGGTCTGCCAGGTCACCTGCGGTCCAGTGGACTCCCTGCTGCTGTCGTCTTCTCAAGCCCACCATCATAACCTCAGGGTGCTCTGAGCGATCCCCTGCAGGTCGACGTGCACCCAGCAGATCACGGATCCCCAGTGCAACATGGATGACCTCCAGAACCTTGCTCACCCACGGGGTCATCAAGCACCTGCGGAGCCGTGAGGACCCCGCCCCCAGGTCTGTAGGCCGAGGGTTAGGCGCCCGCCCACTGTCTGCCAGTGTCTGCCAGCACACAAGCCAGGTTAGGCACTTATTTCCAGCACCCCTTTCCCTCGGGTGTACCAAACCCTGACCCTCATTTCTGAGATTAAAATTGCTGGAAAAGCTAGCGCCCCACCAGGACAGGTGGAGACAAGTCGAGCGGCTGGTCTCCAGGGAAGAGGCCATTGGGCCTGTGGGGTCCCAGCTTCTCCCGCTGCAGCTTCCTTTTGGATTCAGTAACACAGGCTCGAGGTCACAGTCCGTATTCAGAGCTGTCCCAGGGACCCTGTGTGGCCAGAGGTGCTGGGGTCACCAGGCAGGGGCTGTTCCCTTGGGCTCAGTGTTAGGAGTTGGAGGTGGGGTTCCCCCCCCCCCGTCCTAATAGTGGAGAAAGAACTTGTGCTGCCGTTGGGAAATCTCTTGCTTTTAAAAAAAATATTGCCTACTTCCATGCCGTGATACGTGTCCACTAGAGCTGTCTCCTTGGAGCAGACTTGCTGTGTGGGTGCTGTGGGCTGGTCCAGGTGAGTGGGTGCGTGTAGAGGTGGGGTGTTGGGGAGTGAGCCTGGGTTCAAGGTGTGTGAGGGGAAGAGATGTCTGTACAGCTGGGGCCACCTTTACTGGTGAGGTCCCTTCCCCAGGACAGATGTCCCTGAGGCCTGTGTCTCCGTGGTTGGCAGCCAGCTCCGCTCTTGACTCATCATTTATGGACAGGCTGATGGATCCAGGGCACAGGGCAGCCTGCCGTCTCCTAGCCAAGGCTGCAGCTGCCTGGAGCACCTGGGACCACTCCTTGGCCACCAGCAGGCTGGCTTTGCACTGTCACTGGAGTGCGTGTGACAGCTCCACTCACTTCTTCTGAATCTGCTAGGCTGGATCAAGGGCAGGTGACAACACACCTGGATGTTCTTTGTCCTGGCGCACTGTGATCCTATGGCGTGTGGACTGCCCTTAGAGGTCAGACGCAGCGTTCCTGGCTTCCCAGGGTCATTGCACAGAGCCCTCACGGCAGCACAGAAGCACCCTCACTTTCAGGGAGGAGAAAACCGAGGTCTGTGGAGGGGCAGTCACTTGGCTATGGTCACACGGCTGGTAGACCAGTGGCAGAGCAGGGGTTCTCGGAAGCATCAGTTATGAAGAAATCTGATGCCCAAAGGAACAAGCAGACAGGTAGATCTGGAGAGCGAACCCCCTGTCCTCACAGGCACAGAGGGGAGCATGCTCACTGCCTGCACATGCTCACCGTGTGGGTCCTCTGGTGGGTGCTCTCCAGGACACTCTGAAGTTGGAGAGAACAGGGACGAGGCCACTTGGGGCCTCTGTGATGTGCTTTGATGGACACAGAGAACCTGAAGATGGATTTCTAGCATGGCGGCCAAACCGGTGTGCAGGCATCTCCACCCCGGGGGGACAATCAGCACTGGGTCTCACTCCCCGCCACAGAGCTTAGCGCACGGTGGGTGTGGACCCAAAACAGACCTGCAAGATCCTTGGCCTGGCTGCATGTGAGGAGGGACAGAGGAGGCGGGGCCTTACATTTGTCACGTCTCCAGGGCTCCCTACTGTGTCTGGGAGGTATTTCTTGGGGACCGAGTTAGTGAGACGCAGGTGTCTTCTGCAGTCCCGTGAAGTCCGCTGGCAGAGTGGAGGGCGGGGTGGGCCCTGGAAGGAGGCCTGGTGTGGGGGCAGCTGGCGAGGCTGAAGGGGCCCCGGGCCCTGCTGCTGACGGCCGCTCCCCCGCCTCTCTGCACACGCTCCACTCAAGTTTTGATTTTCAGAGCCAAGGGCTCCTCTCAGTGTGTGCAGCAGGCAGAGAGAGAAGGCTCGGGGAACCGGTCGGCCCCTAGGAGGGAACACTGGCCATGTCTGGTGGCCGGCTGACAGCAGGAGCCTCCGCCCGCTGTGGCCTTGCAGGAGTGGGGCGTGTTCAGCTCTGAGTCCTCCTGAGGTGCTGAGGGCTAGTTACTACTGGAGAGAGCATGAGCGCCATTGCAGCACATAGCGCCAGACGCCCGGTCTGCTGGGCTCCAGAAACTGCATTCAAGGAACGAGGGTTGTCACCTGCAGGCCACGGGGATGAGCATGTGAAACGTCCGCCATGAAACTTGTTGTCTCTTTAAAATTTGCATCAATTAATGAAATTCTGTCCTTTGCCATTAACAATGGCCCCGAGAATGTCATGATTCCCATCTATCCCTTCTTTGAATCCCTTTGTCTGAACTCAAGTTTTCTAATGAAAAAACATTCTCTACGACTCCAACAGAAGGACCATGGAAGGCCTCCAAAGGTCTCCTCCCCAGAAGAGGTGGGTGGGGGGCCCACAAACGCTCCCTGGGCATCTTGGAAGAAGGCTCTGTACTGATTGAGTTTCCTCAAGTTCTTCTAGAAATCTGCCCTGAAACCTCGGTTGAAATGATTGAAGGGTTGTTACTTCTGATGCTGGGTCAAGACTTCTGTGAGCCTTATCTAGATTCTTCTGGATTCTTCTAAAGTCAGATAAGAATTCAGGGCTCAGAGAGGCCGGATCCGACCGAGGGAATTCCCAGAACCCCCGTGAAGCCCCTTCTCTTCCTAGCCCTGCTGTGGTACTTCTAACCCAGTCGAGGTGTCTGTTGGCCTTTCAGGGGACAGGAAGCAGCTGAAGAAGCCCAGCCTCGAGGCTGGGGCCTGGCCATGAACAGGTGCCCCTGGGCTGTGGGGCTGGGAGTTGTGGGGGCCTGGGGGACTGACCCTGTGGGGGCCTGGGTGGGGCGGCAGCTGCGCCTGCCGGCTGCCTCCTGGAGGCCCTCTGTGGTCAGCCGCGTGAGGGCCGTGGGAGGGGTGGTGGGATGCGCCCAGCTGTGCTTACACACCTGCAGTCTGCTCCCAGCTGCGTGCCTCTCCACAGGGCTGCTGGGAGCAGACACGAGGGTTCACACCACCGCCCACTCCCCAGGCTCTGTGACATTTGCTGGCACCCACCATCAGGGTTGAACCACTCTATTTTATTTATTTTTATTTAAAAAGTGACACCAGAATTCTTCATGGCTGGGAAGGAGCCAAACAGGCCTGGTGTTGAGTGCAGAAATATTCCATCTCCCTTCTGTGCCCAGAATTATTTTTGTTTTCTTCGATACATAACCTAGATACGGTGACAGCAAGGAAATTGGTTGATTTTCAAAACCAAAACTCCTTTCCTGTTTATCAGTGTTTAAAAAGAATCGTCGTTGTCGATCATGGGGCCAGTTTATCTCTGTGGGTGTGTTTGATCCCTTTTCTCTTTCCTCTGGTGTGTGCTCCAGCACTGAACCACAGGAGCTGGCCCTTAAGTCCTAGAGCCCAGCGTAGCTGATTGTTCATGTTATGAGAATGAACAGGATTCCTGACTCATGAGGGACCTCGTTGTGGGCTGGCCTCAGCTGGGCCTGGATGGAAACTGGGCCTGGTCTCTGAGGAGCTGGGTTGCTGCTGCGACTCTGGAACCTCCCTGTGACCTCTTGGGCTTCACTGTCTGGCCCTGGGACCCTGACAGCATGGGCGGCTGCACCCGGGGTCCTGGGGTGCTGGGAGCTCAGCGTAGCTGGGGTTCTCATGGGGTTCTCCATCCTGGGTCTTCCTCCACGGGAGCCCTGGGCCCTGAGCTCCTGTTCTTTTGACTCATGGCTCTGTCTCCGAGGTCCACTCTAGCACAGGGCAGACGCTCAACGAGTTATTTGTTACAAGAAAATCATTTAAAGGAGAAATCGAATGAATGAAGGCAGGGTCCAATCTGCAGGGCCACCTTCCCAAGATGCTCTTTCATTAAGCACACGGAATGTGCAAGGACAGACACCCCGAGAAGAGAAACCAGGTCCTAGGAGCTTCTGTGCCTGCCCACTGTCACTCCCTCCCTCACCACTGCCCTGCCCCCGCTGGCACTGGGGCCAATATTTTGTAGTATTTTTATGTATGTATATTATACGCCGTAGGTATAGCGTATGCATAAAATACACGTATATATGTGTTTTATATGTATATTGTGTGTGTGAGTGTGTGTGTGTGTGTGTGTGTGTGTGTGTATGAGAGAGATTGAGAGAGAGAGAGAGAGAGAGAGAGAGAGAGAGAGAGAGAGAGAGAGAGAGAGAGAGAGATTTAGCTAAGTGGCCTTTTTCGTGCCCTGGCAGTGCCCACCTGTCTCAGTGTGGATGCTCCAGCACCTCTGCGTAGACCTTCACCGTCACCCACAGGGACAGCACCTGGGCCTCTATGGGATTGAGTATCCAAGAAGGGCAGACTTAGTCCCCAGTTTGGTGACCTCTGGGCCAGGCATTCTGGGATCATGGTGGAGTAGGTGGAGTCATGGTGTCCCTGGGGCGGTGTGTGCCCTGCCCCATTTGTCCCTGGGGACAGCAGTGCAGGGCCAGGGTGGGGCGCGCCTTGTCCTGTGAAGGACTGGGCTGCCCAGGACTACTGCCCCAGAGGGTCTCAAGGGAAGGCCCTCTCCAGCAAAGCGCTGGTCTGTTCCCCTCAGATTATGAAGTAGCGGCCAGATTGATCTCATAGGCACCCAGAGTTACCTGCAGGGGTGGTGGGTGCCTCCTCCAGCCCCAGCCCCCTTCCACCCTCACGGGACCTCTTCTCGTCCAGCCTGGACGCTCACGCAATTCCCAGGTGAGGAGAGAGACTGGCCTGGGCTGGCTCCTGCCTCTTCCAAGGGTGTTCGGACTGCAAGGGGCCAGGCAGGCAGGCCACCACCAGCACCTTCCCTCAGGGGAGTGACCTGGGTTGTGGCCTGGCTGTGTCCTAAATTCAAGACCATGGACAGCCTCAGGCTGCTCCAGCTGGTCTGGCTCCACAGCTTTGGATCCCCTGGTTCCTTTGGTCATCTTGGACCAATTTTCCCCAGAGGAGACAAGTGACCAGCTGAGAAGTGGCACAAGCCTAAGACTGCAGGGGCATCAAAACTTGCTGTGTCCCTGGGGAGGCCGATGTCCTGCCTGGAGGACAGCTTGATTGGATGTGTCTCTGGGTGTCTCCTGATAACACAGGACACGCCTGTCTTCTGACAGTAGGACCACATGTCCAGGAAGTCCTGGCCCTGTGTGAGCCCGTGAGAAGGCGCCATCCGTGAGTCTGGTCAGTGGCTGCTGTGGGCGAGTTCCCTCTGCCCCTGGAGAAGGCTGTCGGGGCTCAGCAGTGCGGGCAGAGCTGTGGGAGCTCTTTCTTCTCTTCCAGATGATGTGGAAACGACTTCTTTCACTTGAGTGTGTCGTCACGTTGAGTTAGGCCTGAGGACAGCACAGGGGCCAACACTGTGGCGTCTCTGGGAAGCCTAAGCTGGTTTCATCTGTACCCTGAGGTGGCAGCCAGAGGGGGAAGACTGGGGTGCTTCGGCCATTGTAGGGGTGAGATGCACTTTCTTCTTAGAAGTACTTGGTGGTTATTGACTGGATACCTCCCTGTGTTATCGTCCAGGCTGAAGGGGACCATGGCCTTCAGATGCAGCCTGCATCCCCATCTTCTCTTTCAGTCCCAGGGGACATGCTGCAGCTGGCTGCTCCAAGCCCCCGAGCTCTCCATGTTTGTGAACCTGCTGGGGCTGCTTGTCCAGCTCACTGGCTTTCAGGGGCTGAGATTTGTCCCTCCTGTGATAGTTGGAGGAAGCTTCCGGGGCAGCTGCAGGTGGGTCTTTCAGGGCTGTGACAGAGATGACACGATCTTGGGTGATGATTGACGGTTCTATCTCCTCTCTAGAGGAATGCAGAAGGGTCTCACCAGCCCAGGTAGCACTGGAGTGCTGCATGAGTTGTATGGTATTTCCGGTTTCTGATGTCCCTCTGCTCATTGATATCATGGATTTCAGAAGTAGGATCTGCTGCATTCATCTTGGGGAAATCCTCCTGCAATGGCTGACCTTCGTTTTTAAGCACTGGTCTGAATAAGCTGGGAATGTTTTGAACACAGTCTGGATTTGACACTCAGTTTAGATGTTTGACAAGGGAAGGTCCTGGGTCAGGTTGGTTTCTGAGCTTCCCGGTCTCCATCTGTAAAAGGGGCATAATAAGAGACTCCTCCAAGGGTCGTGAAGGTCAAAAGTGACGTCCCTGCTGAGGAGCAGGGGGTCATTTCCTTTCTTTCTGTGTGACAGAACGGCTGGCCAGCAGCAGCGAGTGGGGGCAGGTCCCTGGCCAGCCCAGGCGTGCTGGCCGCTCTCTATGTGTGGACGCGGAGGAGCAGGCAGGGGCAGCGGCCGTCAGTGGCATGACCCCGTGAGCGACAAGCAAGATCCCAGCCTCGAGGGCCCTTTGCTAATGGCTGGGTCCTGGAGGTTCAAAGAGAGATAGCGGCTTCCGAAGGACGTTGCCCTCACTGCAAGGACTGTGTGGCCCAGCTAGCCTGATGGCTGGACACTCCGGAAACACGTTCTCTACCAACCTACTTCCCGGCCCAGAGCTGAGCATCTCGCCTGAACAATACCTGCTGCTGGTTCCTAACTCGTCCCTCGCTGGCTCTGGGAAAGATCTCCTGAGGTGAGAGCCGGGCTGTGGCCGAGAGCTGTGGACGCCTTTCTTGGCTCTTCCCAAATGAACCACTTTGGTCCCGGGTGGCAGTGTGCGCACGTGCAGGGGAGGGCTTGGGTCCCTCCTGCTCTCCGCGTCTACTTGCCTGTGATCCCGGGGCTGTCTCTCACTTCACTGACACCCACTCACCTCAGCCTTGCCATCAAAATGCATCCATTTTAAACCTCGTTACTAAGCAATTGCCAAAGTGAAGGAATTAGCAACAATTCACACATAAATTTGAAAATTATAAATAAATCAGGAGAAATTGGAAGGGAAAAATTCATTCATGCTTGTACTAGTAGTTAGAGAGATGAAATGAGGGGTGCCAAGTCTTCTTGTGCTGGGTGCAGAAACTGCTGAGTACCAAACACGAACAGGATTTGATGAATCATGGAAGGATTTCCATTGTCCTTTAAACTGAGGGTAAGAATGCCTACTTCAGAGTAGCAGCTTCCGGATCTTTTAGTATTTGAACTAGATTTTGAACAAATGAAAATTCTGACATTCAAAGTAAGATATCTGCTCGTGGCAGTCAACTATTTTGTAGTACTTTTGCAAACACCACCTTGCTTTATCCTTCCAACCTCATTAGGTTAGTAGGCCAGGGGTTATTCCCATTTTAGGGATTTGAGTTCCTAGAGTTAGGAAACAAAGGATCCGTTTCTTTCCCCGTTTTGTCTTCAGTGGTTAGCATCGTGTCTGGAACATGCAAAACTCATAAAGAATTGCATGTGGGTGAGAGACAGACTCACTGGATGAATGAATGGAAAATGGAAGGACACACAAAAAGTTGAGTGATACACCCAAGGTTATCTGGCATCAGTGCCAAGATTTGAATGAAAGAGTTGAAAATTTAGTACTCTTCAGAAATCAAACCTCAGAAGTTTTCCCAAGCCTTTTGCAATAATGATCAGTTAACAGAATAGGTAACTAGTGCTGCTACTGTATCAGTATGCTCATTGCCCTGATAATGCTGTGTAACAACTACAACAACAAACAAAACAATTTTAAGTTCTCAGTGGCTTGTCATAGATATTTATATTTCTCAGGCACAATCTCTGTGTGGCTTAGGTTCTACTGGTCTTACTAGGCAGGAGTGGGCTTGATTCCAGGCTCAAGTGGGGCTCAGGGTTGCTCCAGGGGTCTTATTCTGTGGCCCTCATCAAAGGAGACTTGGCTGACTTCCTAACACTGGGTCACAGGAGCACAAAGGATAAACCACCATGCAAGCACATTTAAACCCTTGCTGCCCTCGTGCCTGCCCACACTCCACTGGTCGGAGCAAGACATGGTCAATCCCATCGTCATTGGGGCAGCAGAGAGTGCTGTACTTGGAGCAGAGGGTCCCATCTGCTAAACACAAGCACCTTATTGTGCCATCTGACAGCAAGGATTCCGGGGAGCGGACCTCAAGCTCTTGCTCAGCTCTGTGGTTCTCCCGTTCCTGTCTAACACAGTCAAGGGAGCCTCGTCCTTTGCCGGTGGCCATTGTCTCATCATACCCTGGTCAGAATTCAGGGCCAAACAGGGGCCATTACTGGAGCCATGGATTTAGGCGTTTGGTATTCATACATCCATAATGATCTTGGGAAATATGTTTTCTAACAGCGGTAAGACAGGAGATCTAACATTATCGACTATACCTGGTATCCATGAAGTCCCGTTGAATACTGTAATGATGGGCTATGCTGTTATTAACAGATTATGAAGACCTGGTTTGAAAGGTTAATGAAATTGACAAACAAGTGAACCCTGGGTATCATCAATACCACGCAATGACGATTCTCTTGTTTTCACTTATAGAATCAGCTGAAACGGGCAGACTCCGTATCTATGACTACATTTTTGTTGTTGTTGTTGTTGTTGTTATCCACGAAGAGAATCTGCACTAGATTTTGTTTTAATTTAGAGTGTGGGTTAGATAGTATTTTACACTGTGTGTTTATATATTAATGTGTTAGTCAACTTTGCATCCTGGTGACAAAAGACCTTACATAAGCAACTTAGAACAAGAGGAGATTCATTTTGGCTCATAATTTCAGAGTTTTCAACCCAAATTCAGCTGCTCCATTGCTGTGTCTCATACACAGTCACGGGCTGCTTAACTATGGGGACACATTCTCAGAAATGCATTTTTGTCATTGTGAGCCACCGTAGAGTATATACTTTTAAAGACTAAACAACTAAAGGAGCTAATAAGGATGTCATTGAACACAAGTTCGAGGATAAACCCAAGAGTTAATCAGGGACCCTGGCTCTGGCCAAAGTTGAGGGGAAGGGGGAAGAAGGAGATTGAAGCTACAGCTGTCTCCAAGATGAGCCCCAGATGATTCCGTCAGGTAATCCCTGGGCTGGTGGAACTGCCTGCAGACTCTGCACAGGCTGTCGAGAAAACAGCAGGAGACTAAACACGAGGCCTCTGCTCTCTCCTGGTTCCTGGGGCCCGGCTGCATCCCTGCTCTTCTTATCCTATAAACCAGTGGTCCATTCCCCCACCTGGAAGGGTCCAGCAGCACCAAGTCTCTTTGACCCAGTCTTTCCTCTGCTCAGTCCTCTGGCCACCTGTAGCCTGGCTTGCAATTCTGTGGCTGGTCTTCACGCCTTGAAGGACACTGCTGCATGTCACCAGGGACCAGATAAGCTCACCTCTGATCTAGGGAAACATTCCTTTGAACTTTATCTCCCTTTTTTTATCAGTACATTCCACCTGTCTTTGTCCTAGGTTCCGTGGATCACCAGATGTGACTGAGGAGGACAGGAAGAATTCGAGGTCATAAGACTGTCCCACTTGTGACAGCGTGAGATGTGATCCCAGAACCGGGAAGTAGAAGAGATAAGGTGTCCTTGTTTCAGGGCTGCTGTGGGGACTTCTGGTGCCAGCCTCAGGGGATGGGAAGCCTTGTAGGCCTGCAGCCGACTGTCCCTCTGATGGTCATCTTGGGCTGCTCTGCAGCCACATGCCCCGTTTCTTCCCTCAGGGCTCTCCAAGTTCACAGCCAGCCGTGTGTGCCGAGCTGCTCAGCCCCACGTCCTATGCGTGCGCGTGGAGAAGGGCCCATGAGAGAACCCAGAGCAATGCCAGACCCCCGGGTCCTTTCCGTTAGCACCCGCCAGTGTCCCTGCTGCTCTCGTTATTAGCATGAGCGTCGCTGTCTCTCCCCCCTGACTGGCTCTGTGGACGTGGCTTGGTTACACTGTTTCTGGTTCCCAGACACTTCCAGGCACCTACACGCTCCCCTGAACTACAGCCGCTCCCCACAGGACACCCCGAGCAGCCTCCTGCTCTCCTTCTTCCATTCCCTGTCCCCAACGAGGCCTGGGGTGTACTGAGGAGCACGCACTTGGCCACCTGAACCTCCCTGTCCTGGCTCTTGCTGAGGGTTGCTGGGACTGGAGATAAAAGATGCTTAAATCGCCTGTCGGAGGCCAAGGCTGCTGGGTTCTCGGCTCTGCCTTCCCTCTAACAGATCTTCTCCCAGATCCCAGGACAGCCTGGGGGTGTGGGCTGGGCTCCTCCCTTTACAGGGGACACTCAGCTGTGGGGCAGGGTGACTGGCTCCAGCCCACCTGGCTACAACCGACTGATTTCAAGCTTGGTTCTGGGACTCCAGAATTTAGATCCTGTGTGGTGTCCACTATGAATCTGCTCTTTACTGCTGATTGATCTAGTGGGCTCTCAAGTCAATTAAGTCAAACAGGATATTGTGATAATCTGATTTTTAATTTTTATTTATTCATTTGCATTGATGTTGGGTTTTGATTACAAGACTCTAGAAAAATCAATAAAAGTTTTATTATAAAGAAAAAAAGCAAGTGGATATTGAAGTTGCTTTCTCATCACTGGGCACCAAAGCAGTTTCCTGGGCTGCTTGGCTCTTTGTGTGGCTTGAGACAGTCAAGAAACACAGGCATTCAAGAGCCCCAGGGATGAGGTGGCCTCTTCCTAGGGGGATGTGATGTTTCTGTCACCAGAAAGTGCGTGTGGGAAGGCAACAGTGCACACAGCTCACGTTGAGGTGTGGGATGCTTTGCAGCCACGCTGCACTCTGGGGGCGTCCCACCCACCCTGTCCTCCCTGGTTGTCCCCCTAGGCTGGGAGGAATGACTGTCCCAGGCTCGGGCTGGGCTCACTCTCCCTCTTCTGGAATCACATCAGGTGCTCCTCGGTCTTGAAGACCCTGGATCTGCCTTGAAAAGGAGCCAGCTCTTGTCGCGTCTTTGTGACAGATTTCTTAATTAATCTGCTCAGATTGTCAATAATGTAATTCACTGTTGATTTAGAAACTAGTTATATGAGGCACTGCTCGTGCCATTGTGGGGAAACATCTGAATAATTCAGCTAATAGATGGGAACTCGCCCAGATTGCTGGGACCTGGGGAGGGAGCAGCTAATTCAGACGGGATGAGCTCAGGCAGGGGGATTCCAGCAAATTCCAGGGAGCGAAGAGGTTGTCATATTGCTAGGGGCAGCAGCTGCCTGGTTTAATTATTGTCATTTTGGTTTTCGGAAAAAAGAACCTAGGCCCCACACTCCCAGGCTGAGGCCACGATCACGCTCCTAAAAGAGTGGATTTCCGTGGGAAGCCTGTGGCATAGCTGATGCCAGTTCTGCACCCCACGCTCACATTAGCGGGTCTGATTCTGGGCACACGATGTTAATGAATGATGTAATTATTCATGTGAATTTAGAAATAAGTACATTACAGGGATGTAAAGATGCCTTTTCTTCCCCTGGGAGATTCACAGTGATTCAGGTATTTCTCACAATGGAGTAATGGGTCCTGAGATTTGGGTGATAATCAGTCTCGCGCTGAAGCGTGGGTCCCTGGTAGGAACTGAAGTTTTGAGATTGCAAGTGTGATTACGTGACGATCTCACATAACCATAAGACGCAATCACATTCAGTTATATACTTGACACTTTGTTTTTATTGAAAATAATAAAGTTATACAGAGTTGAGCTATCATACTAAATTTTTTTGCTATGGTGGTTGGACTTCTAACAGCCCTTAAGTGTACATAAGTTAGTGCTTATATGTCAATGTGGAGAGACATGGTGATTTGGATGGAGAATGTTCATTTGGCTGCGTTTATCTGCAGAGTCTCGTGTTTGTCCTCTGTTTATGCCCCTCTCCTTCTCCACCCTAACATCCTCACACGTATGTGTTCCTGAACACACATAAATCCCACGTGCACACTTGCACGTATGAGCACATAGGCACACCCTACTGTGTACGTTTGTGCACGTTCACAGGGGTGTGCGCATTCACATGCGTGCATATTCCCTTCTTAGCCACGTCTTTTCTAAATTGCGAGGCTTTCAGCAGAAGGGAAAGGCCCAGAGGACCTGCTCTTGCGCCCTGACTCTCAAGAGCCTCTAGCAGGGACAGCTGCTCTGCTCAGGACATGATCCTTGGTGTTTTAACGACGACAGGGCTGGCTGATTGCCCAGGCTGAACTGTTTGGGGAGCCCTTCAGGACACAGCTGCCTTTGGAGCCCTGGTGAGCAGAACCTGGCAAATACTTCGTGAGCCAATCAATGGGAAGAGCGAGACCTGCACCCTGGGCCTGCAGCCCATGCTGGTCCCTGGGGAGAGGACCCGGTGAAGCCTGTCATCAGTCCTAGAACACCCCAGCTCTCATGGCCGCGGCCGCCGCAGGCAGGGTGGCGGCTCCTCAGCACCCACACCAGCCTCCTGGCTGTTCCAGCCTCTGCAGCCCAGCCGTGCCTGGCTTCAGTCACCAGGTCACCTCATGGTCAAGCTCTCTGTGGGCGTTGTAAATATCACATCCATATTCACGACAGCAGAAAAGAGGAAGAGGAGAAGGACTCCACTCCCTTCCCTTCTGCTTTCCCCAGGGCCCATCTGGAACCTCCCCGCCACCCTCTCCCACGCACACTCTCCATCCCGCTCCTCCCGGCAAGGGCCTCACCCGACGGGGGCTGTTCAGCTCGGCAGCAATGAAGTAGAAGCCATTTTGAGATTTCTTGATGGCTACGGCCTAGGACTAGCTGGTTTCTGCAGAGTAGGAAAACAAGCAGGGATAATAGCTTTAATAAGCCACAGATAAATAATCCCACGTTACTGTGTCTAGGGGTTTCGAATCGAGAAGACCATCTGAAAAGATCTTGGTTTCACGAGACCCTAAGACTGTGGCCTAGAGCAGCCACTTCCACTGGGAGTCTCGGCTCCAGTTGGGACACGGGCCTGCCACACGCTCTCAGTTGTGGGTGGGCACCGTGGCCGGTCTCCGATTTCCAGTGACGTTGGTCATTTGGAGAATGGTTTGCCTTTTATTGAAAAGTCATTTGTTGCTATTTACGTGTTAAATGCTCACATTCTCTGATGGTGTATTCCCTGGAAATCTAATTTGTGAATAATCACTTCACAGAAATGGGACCCGATGGAAAATTCTGAATAGGCAGAGGCAGAGACAGGCCTTGAGAGGGGGCTTCAGCAGAAAGGCCTGACCTCGATTATTATCTCTGCAGTGAGCAGCTAATAAGTTCCCTAGTTAAAAGAGCAAACACCAAGTTCTCAGGCTCTAGACACCGTGGACAAGGCAGCCATTAACAGCCATGTGAGGAGCCACTGGCCTGGATGGAGCCCGCAGTGGACGCCCTCTTCTACTCATGCCAGAGAACTGAGGTGAGGGCCCTTCTGTCCTTCCTGTCTGCAGAGCTGGGGGCATCTGGGGGTGAGGAGGTTGCCATGGGCTGAGTGTTTGTTTCCCCCAAATTCCTGTGTTGACCCCTACCCGCAGGGGACTGCGCTGAGATGGACCCTCCCAGGAAGTAACTAAGGTAAGATGAAGGTAGGGCCCTGTCCAATGGCTCTGTGTCCTCCGAAGAGATGCCAGGGCTACTTCACTGCAACCACTCACCAAGGAAAGGCCACGTGAGGACTCGGGAGAAGGGGGTCTTCTCTCATCAGAAACTGACCTGGTGGGGCCTGATCTTGGACTTCTAATCTCCACATGGTGAGAAGTAAATCGTGCTGGTTCAGCTGCCCTGTGTGTGCTCATCTGTTAGAGCAGCCCAGCTGACGAGCCCAGGTGGGTGGCGGACGTGGGTGTTCAGAAAGACTGTCACAGCTAGACACGCTTGTTGACTGGTGGCCTTGGCACCAGCTCACGAGAGCTCGGATGCCCCTGTTCCCGCCCCTCTGAGCCCCGGCCCTGCCTCCAGGGCCCGGCATGTGCTGCCCTGCCTGGATCCACTCAGCCTCTGGTTCCTGATCGCAGAAGAGTCCATGTGCACGCCCCCGCCGACACTCCTGTGTGAACAGCATGAGCAGCGGCAGGAAGCCCTGAGCATCTGTGTCAGCCAAGGGGGCCAGTACAGGCTCAAGGCCAGTGGCCACTCACCCTTACCTAGCACTCACTCTGTTCTAAGCACTCTCTGTGCTTGAAGCCATCGAGGATCACAGGAACCCCAAGGGCTAACCCGCCAAGCTTCTGCTACCCTCCTTTTACAGAGGAAGAAAGCGCCTCAGATGTGTGGCACGGCTGGTCCAAGGACAGCAGTAGCAAGGGCAGAGACCGCATCCCGCCTGGATCCGCGTGCCAGGTCCCCTGCTCAGCACAGTGCTGCAGGCCAGGGTGTTGCAGCCCAGTGGACAGGAGCTTCTGCAGCTCAAGCCCAGGGCCCAGTGAAGTACAAAGCAGGAACCTTCTCTGACCCCTGGGGAAAGTCTCCCGGGAGGTCAAGTCTGAGTGGTGACCTGAGATGGTACGAGTCTTCCATAACCAAAGAGAGGGAGTTCCGGGTGGCTGGCCGGGTGTCCTGGGGCGTCCTGTGGGATGGGAGGACCCAGGTGCAGAGGCAGGGGCCCACGCCCTGGAGGGCTGGGGAACTGCAGAGGCTCTCAACAGGACCAGAAAGATCACGTGGCTACTGAGCAGCTGGGCCACTGAGGCAGCTGCTGGAGGGACGGCAGCAGGCCCTGAGCAGGTCTGCGGGCGGCTCTGACCCAGGCTTGGAGGCGACTGGGAATCATCCGGAAGCGTGGGAGCAGCTCCACCAGACCCTGAGGAAACCAGTCCTGGTGGTAAACACAGGCCTATTTTAGTTATGAAAAAATTACAATAAAACAAAGCGTAGCCAAACCAAAGACAGTACTCAGACTCGTCAGTTCCTGATGACTTTACTGCTCTCTGTTCTCTTGATGGTACTTACGTCCACGGGTCACAGTGGACACACTACGTGGCCTGGCTGCTCCTTATCTCTGCTCTGTGTTCAGCCAAGTCACGCGTGGTACATTGACAGCTTGAAATTTGCTGACTAAGTGGGAGAGTCACGCTAAGGACCTGGCTAACTTTACAAATCAAGGTTCATCTGGGCTGGGTTGCAGACTTCATTGTAGAGATGGGGGACATAGAAAAATCCTGTGGACCCTCTACAGTCCTCTCTGGTCAGCCTTCAGCCTCGACTGCCAGCCTCTCTCTGGAGCCTCCTGACAGGTTCTGCGCAACCAGGGCGTTTTTCTCTCATGGCTCTTCCTTGTGTCTGCCTTTCCTTCCATTCTGGAAGGTCTTGGTGGAAGGGACTGTGTCTCATTCAGCTTTAGAATAGAACGTAGCCCAAGATGGGGACTCACTCTGCAGGTCCTCGGTGAAGGGACGAGTGACCGTGGAAATGGCCGTCCTTCCTGCACTGACCGCACTGCCCTCCCCCCTGAAGGGGCGGGACACCAGATTGTGATAACTCTGGGTGGCTGGGTCCCCAGGGCAGCCCCGGGCTGCAGCAGCGTCTTACATAAAGCAGAGTCTGGCTCGATGCTGAGACCTCCACTGATGAACGACTTCAAAACGGCCACTTCTGAAGGAGCCACCTTCACAGAAGTGACTTCAAAAACGACCTGATAGTCAAGTGAGTCCAGGAAAAGCTTCAGCAGAGAGGAAGGACAACCTGGGAGGGGTGTCCCGTGCCTGGTCACCTGACGGGACGAGGTTGTCCTTGTAACTCATCTCAGTGGAGGGCAACGGGGCACAAGGACATCAGACTTGTTTGAAGAGAAAGGACCCTGTTAGTCTTGGAAAATAATTGCACAAAGCCACCAAAGTGCCACTTCCTGCCTCCTCCCTCCCACACGCCTCCCTGACAAGGGAGACTCTGAGAACTTGAAAGTCCCTTCCAGTCCCCGGTCTGCCTGTGCCCCTTCAGTGAGCCACGGGGAGGGTGACCAGAACGTGGACGCACAGGGGCTGGAAGACCCCCGGCCCCTGCATTTGGCTGTGGCCTTGGCAATGCGCCCCTCCTCTGGGGCTTACTGTCCCAGGCTTGCTTTGGTGATTGTCCTAGAACCAAGGATCAAGGCCTGGCTCGTGAGCTAACTCCACCCCTCCCACGGGAGCAGGGAAGATGTCTCTGTGCCCCCGTCCCCTCTGTGCAGTTTGGTCTGCTTGCCACCTCTGGGAGCTGAGAGGGATGCAGCTTATTTCAAGCCACCACCCGGTGGTGAGCTGAGTTCTTGTCATTCTGGATGCTCTTTCTACTCTGAGCCCCCTTGCATTCCACGTGCAGGCCCGAGGCCCAGAGACGTCAGGCAACTTGACCGGCCACGCACAGCGGTTTGCCAGTGGGTCTCTGCAGCCCAGGCAGCGCCTCTGCCTCCTGGTCCACTCTGGCTGAGATCTCCAGTGACAGGAGACAATTGCCACCCTTTCATCTGCGTTTCCACGCAAGAGGGCAGATCCACCCGCCCACCATGCCACAGACCACGGGCCCTCTGCCCGCGGGTTTAGAGGGAGTCCAAGTGCACCCTCCTTCCCCCGTGACGCTGGCTGGGTGGCCGCGCTCCCCGTTGTGGCTAAATGTGCTGTAGAGTCAGGTTGTGCGCGTCCCTCTTGCTGTGCGCCTGGGTTAACACGTCAACGGAAGCGGTGAGGAGGATGAGAGCCCTGCACACAGCACCGAGGTCCACCAGGGCTATTCCAAGTGACCAGCACCCTTCACTCCTTCAACCCTCCTGCTGGGGAGGTACTACCACCCTAATTTCCCCTGGGGACACTGAGGTACAGAGAGGTTGAGTCATTGGCTCAGGGACTGAGAGCTAGTGGTAAGCCAGAGCTTGAGCGCGCGCAGCCGGGTTTCACGGCCTGTGTGCGTGCTGCAGGAGGCCCTTCGCCCTGAGCAGAAAGGCCTGCCCCAGCTGGCGGGCTGACCCGACCTCACTGCCATGTGCTGGCCACGGCCGCCCAGCTCTGGCCACAGTCCCGTCCCTCTGTGCAGGCTGCCTACTGACCACAGCCCCGACGGCCCCGAGTGGTCTGGCCTCACGGGACCTCGCCTTTCCTGTGTGGGGGACCTGCCTTCCCCAGCCTCAGGCTCTTCGGCCCTGGCCCCGGAAGCCGAACTTCACCTGGCAGCCTTCAAAGCTCTCCCCGGGGCCGCGTCGGCCTTGCCACCTCTCTGTGCTGAGCCTTCTAGGTGTGGGACCAAAGAGATGGAGGAGGAGGGACTCAACCCACTCCAGCAAGTGCCCGGGAGGGAGGCAGGCCTCTTCGGGGAGGAAGCCTGGGGATGTCCCTGTCTCCCCGACTCTGTGAGCTGGCCTCAGACTAGCCACAGGCTGGTGCTGATCCAGTGGATGCTTCCTCCACCTTCCCAGGTCTGCTTATTCATTTATTTCATTAGTCTTTCATTAAACTTTAATTGTGTGCCAACTGTGTTCTGCACTGAAAGTACAGAGACCAATTAGCTACACACCAGCCTCAGAGGAACCTCCTTCTCACAGTGAGAAGGACACAGACGCAGACGCTCCTCCTGCATCGAGGCCAGGACAACAGTGGAGATAAGGCGGGTTTCAAGAGAGCCAGGTTGGGTGGACGGGAGGGTCGGGGTGGGCGAGGAGTGGAGGAGGGCTGGGGAAGACCCCCAGGAAGGGCGCCAGGGACGGAAATCACCCTGAGGAGGTCAGCCAGGCAGCAGGGCCCCAGGAGAGCACGCCGAAGGCCCCAGCCACAGCACTTTCCAGACCCAGTGGCCTCTGGTGCTGATTTCTGCCTCTGGGTTCTGAGTGGGGTCAGCCTGGGGGAGAGCCGAGACCCTGGAGTCGACCTCCTGCCTCCCCCCTTCCCCCTCTCCCCCTGCCTCCCTTCCCTCTCAGCAACTCCCAAGCGGCTCTGGAAAACAGGGCTGCGTCTGTGCCGCGCTGGCGCTCCCCACGCCTGTTCTAACGGCTGCGACGGGCTCCAAACGGCGCTCCCTGTAGCAGGATTCCTCTCTGGGTGGGCTTCGGTGATGGCTGCTTTTCTAAAGCCCCCGTGTGCCTGTAGCCCAGCTTCAAGTGCAGTCCTGGGGACTTAAGATGCAAATGGTCTCCTGCGTGGGTTTGGGAAATCCGCCTTCTGAGATCTGACCCACCCGCCTCCCATGTGGGGGCCACTACCGTGGCCTGCAGAACTGTCCACCCTCTACATCCTGTGTGGTTGCCAGCGGGCCGCTAGGACCTAGGGTGTGTCCCTTCAGAAGCTGGGGTTTTGGATGACTGGTGCACAGAGGCAAGCAAGAGCTGGACTTTGTAAATTGGAGGTTAGGAGGCTGAGTTTGGAGGAAGTGAAAAGCAGTCCCTTGGATAAGCTACTGCAGAGTGGCAGGATTAGAACTCAGCGTCTGGCCCAGCCTCACAGCTAGCCTCCTTGCCACGGCCTGAGGTTCAGTGGCCTCAGAGCAGTGACTACTAATTTAATATATCAAACGCTAGGGTCATGAACATGACAAGCGACAGAGGTGTCGTGGGTCTTCACCAGGAAGTGTGCAGGGCCTCGGCCCAAAGGCATACCAACTGGGGGTGCCGAAGGCTGCTGTGTATCAGGGCACGCGTGCTGCCAACTGGCATTGCTGGTAGATAGAGGGGACGGGTAGCTACCAACCGGACGTGTTCCTCTCAAAGTAGTATTTGAATGAGGCCAAACAGCATGCTGAGAGGTGGGCGTAAAGGTGGTAGACAGTTCCCGACAAACAAACAGGAAATACTCTGGAAAGTAAATAACTTGATTATTTTTTATTTTTTGGAGCACAGCTTTTCATTTCTCTGCCTCTACTATAATTTTGAGAATCATTCTTGCAGTTTGTTTCTAAATGAAACGAGAGTTTGAGTTGTTTTTCTTCCTCTTTCCCACTCTCCCAGCCTGGGCAGTGTTGTTTGGAGCTGGGAGCAGCCGCAAATACTCACATGCTTGGAACTTTTCTTTTGGAAAGCCGTAGTAGCATTCGATCGTAGGGAATTCGGCACCTTGAACTCTTTTGCAGGTAGATTATGTGCAGGATGAGTGATGACTTCCAATTTGCGCCTCTGATAGGAGTCGCCGAGTGCTCTGATTCTGAGTCCACCTGAGCTGTCTTCAGTGGCCTGGGCTGAACATGGACTTGTCCAACCACCGTGCAGTTTTGACATCTCTGACGAGGGACTGGTGCAATCTGAGTGCCTGGCACCATCTTAAGGGAACATAAAAATTGGACTTGGTCTGTTGCCAGCTTCCTTCCTGTTCTGGAACCTTCGTGGAACATCTGGGAGAACACTGAACGCATTCCCACGGCCCTGGATATTCCGAGGCACCTGATCCATCAGAACCCGACTCCGTGCTCACAACTGTCTTCACAGGGAGCCTGAGGAGCTCACCACAGCCACGAAGGTGCTTTAATCTATCTTTGTATCGGAGGCATCATACGGAATCATGGCTCAACTTTTAAAAGCTCACACCACAAGGAAACTCGATTCGTGTCTGAACGGAGATTGCAGATTTCCAAGCCTCCCCAGCGGCTGCATCTTCCAATTCTCTTGCAGAGACATTGTCTAGAGATCTCTGGGGTTGGAGCCCGATAGGAAAGCGGGGAACCAGAAGACAGGGAGAGAGGAAGGACAGACAGAGACAGGGCAGAGACACAGAGGAGAGTTTATTGGTCAGAGCTGAGAGACAAAGGCCATCTCTCCAGAGACGGAGAGAGGAAAAACAGGCCTGGGGTTCGGGACTTTTATGGGGCAGGCTCAGGGATTAGAGCCGGAGGGTCCTGATGCAGTGGTTAAGGGTGGGGTAGGTATGAGGGAGTGGAGAGCCTTTCTCAGAAACACGCTGGGGCGGGAAAGTGAAATTTTTCTTAAAATGGTGGCCACCACTTAAGATGGCGGCCAGATGCTGAGCAGGGACCTTACAGAGGCCATCTTCTGAGACAGGCGTCTGGGGTTCGGGAATCCTCCTCCCCCCTCTGTGCACAAACTCCTCCCTGTTTACGAGCCTTTCTGGAGACCAGGCCCACATTTTCATGAGATTCTCATAGAGATCTCAGGCCCCACAGGGTGAAAACACGGTCGTTGAAGATTTCCAATGATTTTGACACTAGAAAGGAGCTGGGATGACTCTTCATGGAAAATTTCATTTCACAGATAGGGAAACTGAGGCCCAGAGAGAAGCAGTTATTTCCCCAGGTCAACGCATCAAGATATCGACAAAATAGCAGGGTGCCCAGGGGCGGGAATCTGATTTTCATGGTTTTCGTGTGAGCACCTTCTGATGTTCCTCCTCTCAAGGGGACCGAGTCCTGGAGGCTGGCATCCCTCTGCAGGGGGAGCCGGGCTGCCAGGGGTCTTTGAAAGCTCTGCTGTTCTCTCCTTTCTTTCTGGGTCATCTACTCTGGCAGCTGTAGATATTTTGTCCCACAGACCTGTCTAGAAAATCCTGTCCCTACCATTAAGCCATTGACCCATGTGGATGCCCAGCGTTGCTCTCCTGGCCTAGGAATCGGCACGCCAGGTCGGTGCTCCCTGCTGGGCACCCGGGGACGGCCTCGCAAAGCCACAGCCCTGGGAGAGGGAGTGTGAGGAAGGCCTGCCTTGGGTTGGCAGTCAGCTCCTGGGAGGTCTTCGAGGAGGCGTGGGTCTGCGGAAGGTTCCCAGGGGGGTGCTCGCCCAGAGCAGAGGGGACAAGCACCCTGGGAAGGTGCCTTCCACCTGCAGAGGTGGCGGGGGGGGGGGGGGCTGGGTGGGATCCAGGAGAGAGGACCACACCCACCATGGGCTCCACCGAGAGGAGGATTTATGAAAGCACTGGTGGCAAAGCCACCCTCCTGGAAGGCAGTCCGGGGACAGCCGGCGAGACCACTCCAGATGGCAAGCGTCACAGCAGCCACTCTGTAAGGTCTGCTGTGGCCCTGTAGCCGGCCAGAGGTGAGAGCCCCGGTTCTCGCATCTAGTCAGGGATCTGGCCCTGGCTCAGGCGACATTGTCAGAGGAACCCTGGGAACAAGTGCTGGTGGTTTGCTGGATGCCACCCAGCAGCTTCCATTCCAAGCTGGCTGAGCCACCACAGCAGGCACACAAGCCAGGGGGCCGGGTGCTGAGCCCGGGGACTGGGTCCTGACACCTCCCAACAGGAAGGCCGTGGGTAGCATGCCACAGATTCTGTCTAAATGACAGAATTAGTAAGTACTGAGCAGGAACCCTAACCAAGTGTCTGTTAAGACTATGGCACAAGCTCCCACTGCCCTTGTCTGTCTGTCTGTGTTTCGCTCTGACCTTCCCTGCCTCCTGGAGCACGGTGGGCACAAGGCCTCTGCTTCTTGGGCAGGGGGTGTCTATGGTAATCTGCATGTTGCCTTTCAGACATCTGATCATTGTTCTTCCTAGTAATTTGCATTTTATTTCTAAATAAATTAATGGCTTGGGGTCCTTTTTCCATCTCCCTTGGCAGCTCACAGCCCTTCAGTTCATGTTCCATAGAGCGAAGTTCTGACTCTGCGCTTGCTGCCATCCCCGAGCAGGGACTGAACATGTCGGGGCCCACAGCCAGGCTCAGCACAGGGGAATTCCCTCTGACTGAGAGCAACACAATAAGGCTGCAATACACACCTCGCTCCACCCACAGCTACCTGAAGGCCTGCTCAGGGGTCTCCCTGACATTCCTGCTTAGTCCCTGCCCCCTGCTCTGCACCTGGCTCCTCTCCTGAAAATCTGCCAGGGTGGTTTCTTGATGACTGTGGTGTGTCCCTTGGGCCAGGCCTGGGGACCCACAGGAAGGGTGCTGGGTGCAGCCTGGCCTCCCTGCACGGTAGCCTCTGCTTATTCCCGCTTCTTGCTTTGCTGAGATTCCTGGCTGACAGGAGGAACAGAAACTTGACACCCAGCTCAGCAGGACCCTCCCTGTTAACCCTGAGGAGGCCCAACAAAGCCTGTGTGTCTTCTTGGTTTCCTGTCACTTGCCACAAGAAGTGGGGTTCGAACTGGCTTCTGATGGGCCAGATGTGGCGACCTTCGGGAGGTCTGAAGTGCTGGCTCAGCTGGGAAAGTCCCAGCAGCCGGTCGGTGGCTCTTGAAGTGAGGGCCTACGACTGTGCAAAAAGGTCGAAGCCTCCAGTGTACCTTGCCTGGCTTGGTGATGACAGTGGCCCTCAGAGAAGGTCAAGGCTGACCGCATAAATCATCAATATGAATATGAGTCATTTCTCATTATTCAGCCCTGGTGGGGTGCCACTGTGCTAGACACTGGGCATCTGGGGTGTGTCCGACACGGGCACAGCCCCGGGGGCCTTTCCAGCATGGTGGGAGCACGTGTGGACAGAGGTGAAGGAGGCCCTGGGAGCGCAGGGTGGACAGGTGATTCTCAGCGTGTCTCCTGTGGCCTCGCCGCTCCTCCCACTCCAACAGGCCCTTCTCCGCTCTCGGTCAGGACCAGGGGTGTGAGGACAGAAGGAGAAAGCAGCCATTGTGGCTGCAGGGAGTCCTGGGGGCTCTGATGGCCCTGGCTGTGCCCTGCTTAGAGGGGCAGCTGCGGCTGGCTCACAGCTGAGCCACACGCTCGATATCTCCCTCTGCTCCAGGAGATGGCCCTGCTAAAGGTGGCTTTGTGACCAGCCAGGGCAGTGACACCACGTTTGGGCTCCTTCACTTCAACTTGAGGCAGCGCTGAGGGGTCATTTGGCTCTGGGTTGTCCAGGCTGGGGCTCTGGGGCAGCCTGGCCTTCTGCAGGGTCATCCACCTTGCTGCCTTCCAGGTGAGTCTCCCAGGGACACTCCTGGACAAACTCAGCGCCCCCTTTGCCATCTGACACCTCGGAGGACGGGGAGCACAGAGGTGAGACAGAGCACCCTGCTGGCGAATGGCGAGGACCTGGCGGGTGCCCAGCCGCAGACCCAGCTCGAGAGGCCCTGGGGAGTCAACAGGAAGGTCTGGGCTCAGGAGCTGCAGCTGAGTTGCTGGGGCCTGGGTGACTCATCACCGTGGAAACCCACGGCAGCACCAGGAAACCCCGATGTTCCGCAGCTGTGAGCAGGACTGCGGGGGCAGGGCTTCCTCCGGAGAGCAGACTCCTTCTCAGCCCTCCTTGGTCAGGGCCCTAACCCGGAAGAGGTGGGACCCTGATGCTTGGACAGTTGAGAGCCTTGTACCCTTGAGGCCTGCAGAAGTAGCCTAATGCTCCCCCGTGGGGGTGTTGTCCACTCCCCTTTGTCGAAGATCACAGAGGCCTTGAATGAGGTGGGCGTCTTGCAGGACAATGCTTGCCCCTCAGAACCTTCTCCCCTGGCAGCTAGATGAGTAAGGATAAGCAGATCTCCGCACAGCCTGACTGAGGACAAGCTGGGCTGGCCACAGTGGGTAGGAGAGGCCACCTGCTGCAGGAGATGGAGGATCTGCCGACATGTCTCAGAAGGACCCCGGAGCGGATCCCTGGGATTGGGTTCAAGAGCACAGACGTCGAGTTGAATGACGTTGAGTTCATTGGCTGGGGGAACTCTGGCTTATTGAACAGAGATGGATACCTGGGGATCCAAGGGTCTAACCATGGACCCCTGTTAGACGTAGACTCGGGGGCGGGGGTCAGGTGATAAATGGAATCCTGGCCCAGCTCCAGCCCACAGTCCTCATTTCCTTGGTCCTCAAGCAGAAAAGGAATGGATGGACTCGGTCTTTGGAATCAGAAAAGCTTATCACCGTCTGACTTCAGCAGGACACCATGGGAAGTCAACAGAGTCTCTGGACTGTGGGGGGAAGCTATTAATTTGGAGGGTATTATTTTCCATCCTTGCGAGGGATCGGGGTTCAGAAGCAGGTCAGATTGATCTGCTACAAACAAAGGACACATCTGTGGTCTTGTCCTCCTCTCCCACTTTTGGCATTTAAAATCTTACCTATTTATTTTACATATTTGTTTCCAAAACAGGTTCTTTACATAACAGAGAAAGTCACAGTTTGCTACTGGTGAATATTAAATTATGGATTGCAATGTATTCGTTGAACATTTGTGAATGTTCCTGTGTCTTAGTTTTTAAACAGGCAAATTTCAGTTGTCTCTGGATCTCAGAATCATGCAGTAGCTTTTAAACCTCTAACCTCTGTTATTTTTCGGTCGGAGGTAGCCCTGACTGCCTGGACACAAGGGTGACTCTCACAGTCGCCCAGCACATCCATGTGTCCTGCTAGTTGACCCAGATTAGAAGCAGTGGCAGGGAGCTCAGAGGTCAGGTAAGACACAAGTGTGTCACGGGCTGGGAGACAATGTCCCCACATTGTCAAGCTTTTCAGTAATAAAGGCGTTCAGGGCTTAGGACATGCAGCAGAGGAAGGAATGATGGCATCTCATGCCTCCTGCCACTAAGCCACAGCGTGATGTTTAGGAGGACTGTTTTGGTGTAGGAGGAGGCATATTCTGCCTCAGCCCATTTTCTGGGCCACATGGAAGGCCCAGAAGTGAGACCCAGAGGATAAAGCTCTCCCGGTGGATCCAGGTGAGGGTAGGAGAAACCTTGCCATCGTACCAAACTGGAAAGCTTCTTCTCGCAAAAGAAACAATCAATGAGGTGAACAGACAGTCTACCTTTTGGGAGCAAATTTTTGCCACACACATGTCAGATAGAGCACTATTCTTCAGGATATGTAGAGAATTCAAAAAACTTAACACTAAAAAAAAACAAAACAAAACAAAAAACAACCCAATCAATAAATGGACTACGAAGCTGAACAGACGCTTCTCAGGAGAAGATACACATTTGATTATCAAATATATGAAAAAATGTCCAATATCTCTAGTAATTAGAGAAATATAAATCAAAACTACTCTAAGATTTCATCTCACACCAGTCAGAATGGCAGTTATCAAGAATACAGACAACAGGGCTGGGGTTGTGGCTCAGTGGTAGAGTGTTCACCTAGCATGCATGAGGCCCTGGGTTCGATTCTCAGTACCATGTATAAATAAATAAAATAAAGGTCTATCAACAACAACAAAAATTTTAAAAAAAGAATACAGACACCAATAAATGTTGGCAAGGATGTGGGGGAAAAGGCACACTCACACGTTGCTGGTGGGACTGCAAATTGGTGCAACCACTCTGGAAAACAGTATGGAGATTCCTTAGAAAACTTGGAATGGAACCACCATTTGATCCCACTTCTTGGTCTAGACCCAAAGGACTTAAAATCAGCATACTAAAGTAACACAGCCACTTCAATGTTCATAGCAGCTCAATTCACAATAGCTAAACTGTGGAAGCAACATAGATGCCCTTCAAGAGATAAATGGATAAAGAAACTGTGGTATATATAAACAATAGAATATTACTCAGCATTAAAAGAGAATAAAATTATGGCATTTGCAGGTAAATGGATGGAGGTGAAGAATATCATGCAAAGTGAAGTAAGGCAATCCTCCAAAACCAAAGGCCAAATGTTCTCTCTGATAAGTGGATGCTGATCCATAATGGGGAGTGGGGAAAAATGGAGGAACTTTGATTGGGCAAAGGGGAGGGAGGGTAGGGAGGGTACATGGGGGCAGGAAAGATGGTGGAATGAGATGGACATCATGACCCTAGGTATTTGGATGGTGTGAAGCCACATCGTATACAACCATAGAAATGTAAAATTGTGCTGTAGTTGTGTACAATGAATCAAAATGCATTCTTCTGTCATATAGACCTAATTTTTAAAAGAGAGAAAAAAAGTGGAATATGGAAGATGAGGAGGTTTGGGCATAGGAACCGCGGATGGACCCACAGAAGTGAGCACAGGGTGAGAGGACCGGGGTATCATGAGGGGACATCCGGCACAGGGGACTCACCATGGAAGAAGCAAAGAACAGCCAGAGAGAGTGACCTGGCCAGCTGGCATTCGTCAGCCTGTCCACACCACCCCTGTGCAGGTTCAGGGGGTGCCATGCTGACTGTGTCCTCCAGGACACAAGGCACACGCCATGTTGCTGACAGGGAGACCATGGGGGTCAGGGAACCAAAGGCTAGTGGTGGGCGTGTCCTCACTCACTACCACCCCCAGTGGCCACTCAGGGAATCTGCCCTCTGTGTTTGCCGGGCTAGGTTCTGTGGATGTGGATGTCCCCACTACCAGAAGGAGGTGTGTCACCAGGAAGACCCAGTAAGTCCCACTGAACTTTAATCTACACCAGTCCCTTGAACACTTAGAAAATGAACAGGGGACAAAGAAAGGAGACCACCTGGAAGGCACCTCCAGCCCTGATCATCGGGGGTGTGGGGCTGCAGGGAGCTTGTGTTTGGTGCTCAGGTGACACATGGGGTGTGGCCTGTGCTCCCAGGCAGGGCTAAACTGCAGACGACCCAGGACGGAGTCACAGCCTGAGGAGGGAGTGATGGCCACAGATGGGACCCCCACCTCCCACCCACCAGCAAGCCACCTGGACTGGCAGAGTGCAGAGGAGGGAGGGGAGCCCTGAGCATGGGGCGAGGGATGACACCAGGTGTAGCCTGGAGCCCCAGCACGGCACAAGGGCTGCTGCTGCTTCTACTGGCCATCCCAGGCCGGTTTCCCAGGCAACCTGTCCACCGAAATCCTAGGGGAGGGGAGGAGCACACGTATTAGAAGAAGCATCTGAATCGAGGGTGGACAGCAGTGGACACCCAGGTTCTTACTCTGGGTTGCACATGCCTGGTGCCTTGGTGACAGGCTGGGCTGCTCATGGCTTCGCTCTCACACCGGGAATTGCCCTCAGCCTGGGGAACTGCCTCGGCCGAGGGTAAATCACCTCCCTGAGGATGGCCCGTGGTGACTTGCTGGCTGGGCGCATGCAGAGGCTGACCCAGGTCTCAACTTGGGACAAAACCAGAGGCCGCCACCTCCGCAGTTTCCTGCAGGAGGCCCAGGTCTTAGGAGCCACCTCATCGAAAGCCATCTTCTCCCTCCGCCCAGTCCTGCCTTCCTCCTCTGTGAGATGGGTCTTTAGAGATCCGTCCCTAAGAAATCCTTTCTGTGCAGTTCACATCTCAGGGGCTCTTTCCAGGGATCATTTCTGAGTGTCAAAGCCTAGGCCTTTAGGTTGTTGGAAAGGCTTCATAAAATATAGATTTTGGGAACAACTTATGAATGAGGGTAACAACAGACTACTTTCAAACAAAAACAAAGCAAGACAAAACACAAAAATAAAATTTGGGATAAAAAAGGTTTCTCAATGAATTTCCTTTTATTACTTTCCCTAATCAAGTCTTTCTTTATAAAAGTCTATTTTTGGGCCGATATTACTGTAGCTCCTCCAGTTTGATTGGTAGTATTTGCTAGAAAGTCCCCAAACCCTTCAGGTGATGGATTTATTTAGTTTGTGTTCATTTGGGTTAATTTGGGTCGAGAGCTTATGTTTCATTATAGATTCTCAAAGTCTTACCCTGCTGCTGACCCCAGCACCAAGCCAGTCCCCAGAGGTGAGCTGGAAGCTTGCATCCTCCCCCCCCCCCCCCCCCCCGGCCTTTCCAACCAGACCAGGGTCCTGTGGAATCTCAGACTTACAGAAGCGGGGACTCTCCACGGTGGGCAGGGATTCCTCACAAAGGTCACGAAAGGAAAGCTCGCCAGGCTTGCTCTCCAGGCAGAAGTGAGTTAGAGCTACTCTGCTTTTGTTTTGCTACTCTTACTTTTTTTTCTCTCCAATTTTCTCTTAGACTTTGGCCTGATCATTTCAAATTATATCATAAAGATGTTTTTAAGAATTCAAAATACTTGAACCAAAATTCTCAGTTGTTCTTATGTTTAATCTGAGTACGTAGCCTTCCATGTAACTGGAAACAGAACTCCCCGAAGCATTTGTTTTTTTAAACCAAAAAATTATTGATGGTGGAAAAATTTCAGCATCAACTCTTACTTCATACACAGTGACTGGTTGACTGATATAATAAAATAGAGGCTTGAAATTGGCAGGATGGAGTCTAGGATTTTTGAAGCTGCAGTGTGTTTAATTGAGAGAGAGACAGACAGGCAGGGAGACGCTCTTCAACATCTATTGGAGAGTGTTACCAAATAATTTCAACAGTTGATTTGAATCATACAGTTGAGACAATAAAATTGAAAATAAATTAAAACCACTTAAACAACTGTTTTTGTGGAGCAAATATGTATGATTTGAATATTTACGAGGGTAAATCAGATTAAGTTGCTGAATGCTTTTTCCCTCTCATCTGTCATCAATGAAGCAAAGCTCTCGGGAGTAAGTTATCATGTTTTTTGTAGTTTGTTTTGATTAAATATAAATAAACCAATCACATTTTCATGGTTATAAAATCATTCATGGAGTCGAGGAGGCAGAGAAAACAGTCTTCTCTAGGAGCATAAGGTTAGCAAGGTGGACTACAGAAATTGGGCCACACGGTTCAATTAACCACAATGTCCAAAAACAAAGAAATGACCACCGATGTCATATAGCTAATGATAATGCTTTATGTTTACTTTTGAAATAAAAGCAATCGAACTGAACACTAAGTTTCCATGTCTTGGAATCATCCCGGAGGAGCTGAGTCTGCTGCGTGCCAATGTTCTTTGGAACCGTCCTTGCCGCTGCCAAAGTTCTAGAACAGGATCTGTTTCCACTAAACAAGGCAGCATGACATTTGGGAGAACTTGCAAGACTTTCACTAGGGAATATAAGAGAAAACCCATGTTTCTTCCAGTCTCCTTTTACCTGGGACTATGAATCCCTCAATTGTGGAGTGTGTTCTTAAGAAAAAACCAGTTGAAGTCGAGGAGATGGAAACTGGGTTGGGGTCAGGTGACTCCCACTTGGTTTCCACTTGGCAAATGATGGCTCACTTTTCTGTTCTGACACCTTCACATTTGATCTCTTCCAACCTGCTAAATCCCTCCTTCTTTTCTCCTAAGTTGATTACCTGACCCCAAGTCCCCAAGCTGGTGGAAGTGCTTGGAGGATGTCACTTCTTACTGCATCCACCCGGGTGCTGCCCTGAAGTCCCCCTTCCCTGCCTGGCTTCTCTCCAAAGCATCTTGGCCACACCCTAGCGGTCATCCCCTTTCAGCATCCCTGGGCTTGGCCCTGCAAGGCCAGTTCTTAAGGTTTTACTGGGATGCTTTCCTGGTCAAACTCACCTGAGTGACCACAGGAGCCCTGTAGGACCTCCTGCCTCTCTCCAGTCCTCACCCGAGCCACCCTGGGAGGCTGTCTACCCTCCCATGAGGCCTCTCTCCCACCCTCTCATCACCCTGAAATCCAGGCAGGTTTGACACATCCTGCAGCTGCTCTGCCAGGTCAGCACCCTTCACCTTAATGAATCGGAAGGTAAGTTCTTCCTCTGGGGAGCAGCATCTGTGTCTACTTCCTCCCAGTCCCTGGCGGCTCTTTCTCCTTCAGTAGCTCCCTGATTGATTTCCTAGCGCTGCAGTAACAAAGTAACACAGATGCAGTGGCTTAAAACAACGGACCCTGTATCCTATAGTCCCAAGGGTTAGAGGTTCCCTGGCTCTCGGGCCTAGCATCACGGTGGTGGGGTCACGTTCCAGAGGCTGTGTGGGAGAACCTGAGTCCGGGCCTCTTCCAGCTTCTACAGGCTGCCTGCATTCCTTGACCTGTGGTCCCCTGATAGCCCAGCGTCTCCCCTCTCTGACCTCTGCTTCCGTCCTCACACACATCTCCTTTCTCTGCTTCCAACTCTCCTATCTTTTACTTGGAGGACTCCTGCCATGATACTCAGCCCACCCTGACAATCCCAGAGAGGCCCCCTCCTCCCAGCATCCTTAATTTAATCACTTCTACAAAGTCCCTTTTCCCTGTAGGAGAACATCCTCACAGGTTTTGGGGGAGGGGGTGGGCATTTTGAAGGCCCCCTTATTTAGCCAGTCACGCTCTCTCTCCTGATCCGCCTGTTAATTTTAGAACAACTGAAACTTGTCCTTGGCCCACTTTTCCTTTCCATGCACGCTCCAAGAGCTCACCGAGGCCCCCAGCTCTAAAGGCCACCTCTGAGCTAGGGGCTTCCAAATCCGTTTTCAGTTCTGACTTTGCACTTGAGCTCCAGGTTTCGTCTCATCCAATTTGTCTACACCACTCACCTGGGTGTTTAGTAATGACATCAAGCGTAAACTCCACACACAGTGCTCTTGATTTCTCCCCTGAACTTGCTCTTCTGCACCCTCTCCATGCTAGTAAGGTCTCCACCATCTTCCTGGTTACCTAGCACAAAACTAGAAACATCATTCTATATTATTCCTTTATTTTGCCCATCTCCACCTCTGAGCTGTTAGCAAAACATCTCCACTGCCGCGGCTCTAGTCCAAACCTCCTCCTCCTCCTCCAGCCTAGGCTAACATAACCCATCTGCTAACATACCTCCTGCCTGCTCTTCCCCTCAGACTCCATCTTCCTTGCGAGATGGAATTTTAGTGACTATTTTAATTACCGAGGATTCAAGCAAAGTCATAAAATACAGTCAAGAATAAAATGAGCATTCAGATATCTATCACCTAGGCTTAACATGAGAACACGTTTCGAATCTTTATCTTCTTCAAGAAAGACATCTGCATGCGTGTGAAGTCTTGTGTCCATCCCTCTTTCACCTGCCGCTGCCCCGGAGCCCAGGGGCAGGTGTGCTATGTGGTTCCCCAGGTTCTGTGGTGTGCTTCCAAATGCCTCCTCTGAGATGTTCTCATGCTCCACATGAGGTCAGATATTCTATTTCCAACACAGTATTTTTAGCATAACATTGGACAGGTGTCCCTACTGAGATAGGACTGATGGGGGTCATGCATTTTCATAGCTGCCTGCCTAGGTGCGTCATGCTCGGAGCATAGCTTGTGTAGGTGATGTTTTCCTAGTGCTTGGCTTGTAAAAGCCAAACCTCACTACGACAGGGAATATCTCTGCACCTAGATCTTCTTGTTCAACTGTGAGAAACAGCAATAAAATTTAAAATTTTAATGTAGTTAAATTTATCAATCTCTTACTAAAACGTTAGTGCTCTTGGAACTTGCCTAAGAAAACTCTTCCTGATTCTACGAAGACATTTCGCTTGTATTTTCTTTTAGCATTTTGCTTTTAGATCTAATGGTTCTGGAGTGTGTGCTACTTGTGTGTGTTAGATGTGGGTAGCCAGCCGTGCCATCACAGGGAAAGAAGGTTCTAGCCTTTACCTATAGATTTTGTTGTTCTTTCCTTTGAGCTGAGCCCTGTGTTTCTAAATGATATGGTGTGGCAGCAGTTACAAGGATGAGCAGCCTGAGCTCAGACTCAATTCCATTACTTACGAGGTGTGTGGTCTTCTGGCCATTACACTCTGTGTCTGTGCCTCTGTTTCCCTCATCTGAAGAAAGGTTAGGTCAGTGCCTGCCTTGGAGGACGGAGTGGGCAGTGATGTACTTCAAACCCCCCAATTGAATCTGGTGCAGAATGATCACATCCATGAAGGTAGCCCTTAACGACTAAAACGTCTATGTGATCCCATCTCTGGGATCTCTGTTTCGTGTCTTGGTTCAATAGACCACACCTGTGGCAATGACAAGACATTGAATTCCTGTGGCTTAAGGGTAAACTTGAAATCTGGGTGCACGAGAAACTATTTGTCAGCCATCCAAGGATTTTGATGGCAACAATATGGCATTTATAGATTAATTTAAGAGAATTGACATTCATTGTGGAGTCTCTCTCTCTAGATATAATAAACATGATACAGTTCTCAACTCACTTTGATCTTCTGTCTTTAACAGTGCTCTATTTTCATATATATTTTACACATCTTTTGTTACAGTATAGCCTTTATTTTGTTTTCACTGAAGAAGACAGAAATTTTACTTTAACATATAAATGACTGCTGTTGATTTTTAAAATTGGTTTTATATTCCTGAAACTTCATATCTCATCATTTATTTGTGGTTTCCTAGGATCTTTTTCCTGACATTTGGTCTATTGCTTCCCACTCACTATTTTTTCTTTTTGAAAAATATATAACTGTGCAGTGATCATCATTAAAATTTATGGTTTTTTTTTTTTAAGTGCTGGATACTCTCCTCAGCGCTTTGCATGGATTAACTCTTCGTCTTCCCGAAAGCTCTCAGAGGTAAATTCTAGTTCTATTTCCACCTTATTGGCAGCGTTGAAGAAAAAATCTTGCTAAAATATTTCTTTTTTAAGTCTTGTGGCTTGTTAAAACTGTAAGGAAGACTTTGTTCAGGACTGTTGCAATAGGGGAGAGGGACGAGGCTCCACTGGCTGTGTCAAGGACAAGAGCAGGCTGAGAGACCAAGGAGCAGGACCAGGGCCCAATGGGTGGAAAGTGACCACCAGGAGACACAAGGGGATTGGCTCTTGCTGAAGGCAGCTGAGGACTTGGACTCATGGTGTCGGCTGAGGGACTTGATCAGATACAGGGTGGGGACTCTCAATAAATGGACTTGGCAGGATTCGTGCTACAACTGGACACGGTAAGCTGAAGGCAGGGCCCAGAAATGAGGCCCGGATGTAAAGAGGGCCAGAGAGGCCAATCGAAGTCCCCCAGGGAGCTGGTCGGTGAGGTGTCAGTGGACACCTCAGGTAGGATTGAAGTCCTGCCTGGAGACAGGTTGGAACCCGGAGGGTCAGCTCTGGGCTCGGAGCACCTCTGATAGCCTGAGCAGAGGTGGTGGCTGCAAAGACTCCTGCCTTGTGACTTGGGGAAGGAGGCTCAGTTTATAATCCTTAGTATATTTGCTGAAAGCTTGTGTGAATGTTATTGATGTAGCTATGAGCATTCCTGAGTATTGACAGGAAGCGTTTCTCTTAATTTAAAAGGAATTTTGAATTTTGTTTAATACTTTCCGTGCATCAATTGAGCTAATCTTGTGATTTTTTTTCTCTTTAAGTCTATTAATGTGGTGAGTTACACTAATAGCTTCTCTGGCTCTAAACCATCCTTGCTTACCTAGGATAACCCATAATGGGTCATAGTAGAAATAAATTCATTCATTATAAACCTTAAATGCCTTAATTTAGTATTGATTTTTGAAGCCTAATTCCATGTGTTTTAATGGGGGACGTTTGCCTTTCTCACTGTGTACATCATGCATCTGAAGAAGAGAAATACGAAATCAGAAGGGCTTGTCCTTACTGTGTTTGGAGTCACACCTGATGGTGAATATCTTTTCAGATTCTTTCTGCTTTGCCTTCGGCTTTTTGGGTTTTCAGGGCAGAACCTAGGAGGCCCTCCTGGGGTCAAGGGCTGCCCAGGCAGCGCCTCTGTGGGCTGGCCTTGTCCAAAGGCTGCCTGACTCCCAGCCTGGATGTATCAACCATTAGCCATGAAGGAATTTACTCCTCAGTACTGAAAAACAATGTGATGCAGGTTTAATTGAAGTGAGAGCTGATGTTAATTTAATGGTACAGACAACTTTCAATGATCCACTGCTGAAAGGTGTGGCCTGGAAAATCCAAACTAACCAACGGCCTGGAATAAATTATACCTTCCCCTCAACTTCTCTGGGATTGCTGCTCCACTTTGGCTCATGTGGAAATGATTGGGAAAGTCAATTTTGTGGAAAGTGGGGCAGGAGCCTGTAGCAGGAAGGTCAAGTCACCAAGGTCTTGTGTTAGCATTTTCCCATGCTGACTTCTGAATGTCACAACGACCTGTGAGGAGGGCATTCCTGACCTGAGTTTGTGGGTAAGGCAGTTGATGCAGAGTTGAAATGACCTGCCCAAGGTCATCTGCTAGAAATCAGTAGAACAAATAGTTCTGCACTTTCTAGTTCAATCCATGTGCCCAGCAGAGGGGACAAAAATGTCCTGATGTAAACCTCAACCACAGTGTGTTTCTTCCTCAAGAGAATAGTGAAGTCTCTTCTCCGTATATGCCATTTTCTTTAAAGCAAATGCTAGCTCAAAATGAAAGATGTAGTTTGGAAGAAAGCAAAAAAGAATGTTTTGAACAACTAATAATAAAAAAAATGGAGAAAAAATATTATAATTAACAATTAAAATAATATTAAATGTATGCATAGAACACTTAAAAAAAGAAAGCAAAAAGGAGATTTAAGTGCATGCTTTTGCACAAATAGATAGTTGAAGGTGGGTGGGGAGAGTCTAGGGAAGCATCTTTATCACAGGGTTGATAGGCCTTTTGAGAATGAGGGCACTTCAAAAAAGCTAGTGTCTGTGTCACTGGCTGTAACGGTCCCTTATGGGACAACACCCCTTTTCCGCCAAATCTTCTGCACACTACAGCAAGTACCTCTGCATTTGTTTAGAGACAGCAGGGCTGGGGCAGGGCAGCTACCGTGGGCTTGTCATGAGGCAGAGAGGAGAGACCCCTTGGAGGGCAGAAGTGCAGTGTGGACAGGAGCTGCCCGGAAAACGTGAGTCACCAGGAATTAAAGGCCCCTGAAAGAGGACAAGGAACTGTCTCTGAGTGTGGATGGGGGAGGACAAAGCATTTCACATGAGTCTCCAGGACACCGTGGTCTGTGGACTTATCACCTACTTGAGACAGCTAGACAAAATAACTGATTACAGCTAGTTACCAGCTTCCTTTTGGCCGCTTGATAGGGGACTGAGTAGTTGTCACCCTGGGGAACCCAAGAGGCTCCCAGTGTGCTGTCTGTGCCCCAGCAGGGCTACCACCTGGGAGCTCCCGAGAAGTGCAAAACCTCTGACCTCTGACCTCTGGCCTCTGGCCTCCAGCCCTTATGTGACCGCCCTGGGCCTGTCCTGAGAGAATCCAGGTGCTGGGGAGGGACAAGGGCAGGCTGAACAGAAGGTGGGCGTGAGGGTCCTGGGAGGTTCCCTCTGGATCTTAAAATACCTGAGCAGCTGGCTCTCCCCAGGACCTGAGGCCTTTTCCTGGAGACCAACGCCCCTCACCCTAGCCAAGCTCTCCCCCAGGTCCTGTGTGGACTCCCAGCCCACAGCAGCATGAACTCTTCTCTCTTCCCTCGCCCCTGTCTCCTGAGTGCCTTCGTGTGGTCACTTTCACCAGGGGAGTGCAACAAGAAGGAGGCCAGCCCAGGGACACTGGACGCTGACTCTGGAAGAGGCCAGCCCCACCCCAGGAGCACCTTCCCTGTCTTCATGGGAGGGAGAGTGTTTCCATCATGGGAGGAGATTCCCCCGAGTGTGTGAGAGAAGGTGTGTGGGGGGCACACACACGTGTTTCGTTGGGTTCCCCGTGGAGCTGACCCACGGGAAGCAGCTGGGTCACTCTGAGGTGCTGCTCAGCTCACTGCTCCTCATTTTGAGGCTCTGGGGCCCACTGGGGCAGGCCACCGTGCAGCGCCCGGTGGCCTCTCCTTGGCTGATGGACCTGGCCTTGTTGGGGAAGCCTGACAGCCTGCTGGGGAGCCAAGGTGCAGAGCAGAGGGGGACGGTGAGAGGACGGCAGCCGAGTCCCACCAGCCACCGTCTGGCTTCCGAGGGTGCATCGATCAGTGGGCAGGACAACAGCTGGGAAAGGAACCCAGAAAATACCCTGAGACCCCGGTGTCCTTGAACTAGCCTGGGCCTGGTTTCCCTCATGGGGTGCTCTGTTGTGCCAGTTCCAGGGCAGGACCTCAGGGACGTCGACCCTTCCTTCTCCTGGAACTTACTGCCCAGAGGAGAGGCTTTGTCCTAGGACAAGAGCCACCATGTGAATGGAAAGCCACAGGGGCCCCAAGTGATGGGCGAGAGAGGGGACAGCCCTAAGTCACAGCACAGGGAGGGAGGTCAGGGAGGATGGGAGGTGTCCCTTGAAGGCTGGGCAGGGCTGTCCTGGACCTGCAGCCAGGTAGAGGGTGCTGTGGGGTGGGAAGGGAGGGAGAGGGGAGGTACAGAGGTACAGTACTGAGGACTTGTGTGGTCCCACAGGAGGAGAGAGAATCCATGGACGGCATTTAAGCAGACAGTGGCAGCTGATTACTTATGTCCCTGGCTAGGGAGGAATGTAGGTGACGAAATATACAGGCTGGTTTTGCAACTTAGAGGGAAAGAATAGGGAGAGATTTGTTAATAACAGGCCTTTTAAAGAGTTGGAGGTAAACTCCGTGGTGACTGATGCTGAGCCTCTGTCCAGAGTGTGCATCCCAGGAACGCATTTCAGAAGGGACCAGAGGATCACAGGCTGCAAGCCGCTACCCTGGCCTGTTGTAGAGGCACCCGAGCAGCATTTTCAGTGGGAAAGGGCGTTTTAGCAGAATCACAGGTGTGTAGGGTGCGCTGTTCTCTTTCAAGTAAAATGGGAGGAAATTTGGTTTTGCCAGGAGACCTGAGACTTGATTTCTCTTGGGGAAAGCGTTGGTTTGGCTGTGGCTTCCGATGGCTGTGTATGGCTTGGTCGATGACCCCACGGGGCCCCTGGCTCTGGGGTTGCCTTGGCTCATCTTCTCGCCGTCCCCTCAATTTCTTGATTTCATTAGGAGATTAGAGGGACAGAGATGGCTTATAATACTGGGGAGAAATGTAAAGCCATTCGCAGGTCATTGTTGAAGTCAGGACATGTCTGCTAAGCTCCTTAGGAAGTTAGTGCAGTGAGTGGTACGGGGATTAACCTCTGTGTGTGCACACGAGTGCGCAGGCCCTGTGTGCATGGGCCACGTGCCAGTCTGTCCCCAGGGACCCACGTCTGCTAGCTTGGCAGCGGGCGATGAGTGCATGGGCCGTGGACAGGTCCAGTTGCTTATTCCTTGCCTCCAGTCACAGTGCAGTCTGACCTTGGGGCAGCCATGGGGAGGGCAGGGCAGGAGGCCCCTGGACTTGGGTCTACTAAGTTACTAGAGACCAAAAGGCCTAATTGGATGCGATGGTAGATTTTATGTGTCAACTTGGCCTGGCTAAGGCTGCCCGTGTAACTGCTAAAACACTTCTGGGTGTGTCTGTGAGAGTGTTTTGGGAAGAGATTAGCATTTGAATCCAGAGACCCACCTTCACCAGCATGCAGAGGGTTAAATCAAACAAAGAGCTGGAGGTGAAGAGAGGCAGGTTCCTGTTTCTCCATGGAGCTGGGCCTTTCATCTTGGCCTGCCCTCTGAAACAGGCTTCTGGTTCTTGGGCATCTGATTTAGACTGAATGTAGACTGCGGGACTGGTGGGTTCCATGGCCGTGTGAGCCAGTTTCCATAACGAACCTGCTCTTACACTCCACAGCTCTCCCGTTGGTCCTGCTCTTCTGGACATGGTGCTCCTGAGTGGCCAGCCTGGTAGCCAGAGGACGGCAGGGGAATAAGTGGTGGCACCCCAGAGTCACCTCCATGCTGCCCATCCGTGCTAGCGAGGAAGAGGGCAGCATCCCTTGGCCCTGTGACGAGGTAGGGCCGGGTTGGCTGACCGGTGGAGGGCCATGAGAGTCATTAGAAGAGGAGCTATGTGTTCCCACTCAGGTTCCTGGTGTGCCTGGGGAGGTGAGGGAGCAGGAGGACTCACCTACATCTCTGCTGCCCTTGTTTATTGACAATTTGCCGATGGCTGATGTGGAAGTTCCAGAGAGAGGGTTGTGGGGTTGGGGGTTTCAATAACACTTGGAGCCGCTGAAAGGTTAACAACTGATGACTTGTTAGCACAGTTGTGTGGAGAGATTATGCCTCAAGGAGAAGTGAGTGGAGCGGGAAGAAGTGGGCTCCCAGTGCAGCATTTTCCCAGGGGGCACTTCTCCTGCAGGCGTTGGACCAGGTGGAGAGGGGCTTCCAGGGTGGGGGCAGAAGGCCAGACCCCTCTTCACCTGCCTGCGTGATGCTGGCTGAGCAGAGGCCACCTTCATGGGATTCCTGAGGACCAGCCTTTCTTGAGGATGCCGTTTTGTAAAGTGGGATTATTTAATTATCTAGTTAACCGTTCAGTTGGCCATGCATTTGCTGCATTTTTAGAACTGTGAACTTTGGAGAGATTGAAACCTTACTATAGAGCGGCCCTGGAGGACGGCTTCTAACTGGCCAGTCCATGGGGCTTCATCATCGCCCCAAGGTGTGCGGAGGTCTGGGAAGCCTGTCCGTCTGTGTTGTATTGTGTGTACTGTGGACATTCTGTGGGTGAGTCTTAGTAAATGTTGACCTTGTAGGTAACTTGAGGGCAAGAGCCAAATTTTATGTGATAACTTAAATATACCATGTGGGAATTCTCCTCCTGGTGAGACTGCACACTCTTCTGTGCCTGATGACTTACTGGAGGGATGGTCCCAGAGAAAATATAAGACATCCAGCCCAACTTGAGTTTCAGACCAACAATATTGTTTTATTCTGTGTGGGTGCCATGCAGTATTGGAGACATGCTTATGCTATAATTTGTCATTCGTCTGAGCTTCAAATGCAACCGGGCTTCCTGCATTTCTATTTACCAAATCTGGCCCCTCCATATTGGAGCTATGGGGTTACAGCTCTCACCCACCCAAGAAGGAATCCCATGTACACAGAAATTGGTTTTTAGTCTTAAGTAGGGATGACTGAATTAGCACTGGTGTGCCAGGGGCTTTTTCCTCTGAGTGTGAGGAAACCTCACCTCAGGTAGTACCTCTCAGCCTCACTGCTTATTAGACTACCTGGGGGCCAGGTAGGGTTCTAATGCATTAGCACCTGAGACCAGTGACATCAGGAACTTAAACTGGAGGCCCGCGGGGTGTTATAGTTTTAAGCTCCCCCAGCTGATTCCTGGGCAGGCAAGGCTGAGAGGCGGTGGCTCAGGCACAGAGCACTGCGAGGCCAAGTGATGTAGCATCCGCACAGCATTCACCAGGGCCGGCAGTGGTAAGAGCCGTCCAAGTGGTCCAGAGAGTGGAAGAGGAAGAAGGGGACCCCGGGTAAAGCAGCAGGCAAGCAGTGGCCTGCACAGGGGAGGCAGGTGGATCCAGATGGGTCTGGGTTGCTGAAGCCCCCAGCTTCTGTGCCCAGTAAGAAGAAGGAGGGAGGCGGGAGGCCACAGAGGCCGGGGTGTGCTTCACCTGGTGGAGACTGGAGCTGAAGGCCGTGTTCACATGCTGAAGGAAAAGGAGCCAGGAGCCAGCCACCCTCTGTACCTGTGCAAGAGTCCCGTGTCTCATGGGAAGACGTTGGCCACCTAGAATCCGTAGAAATTACAGTCCCCAGAGCTGGAACCTGTCCTGTTCAGTGTTGGTCCTCTGCCTAGAATGTTCCTGGAGCCTGGTGGGCACCCGATAAAAGGTGTTGATGGGAAGAATAAACCTAAAAAAAGGAAGGGAAACCCCAACAGGGGCTTTGGGGCTGGCAGCAGGGGTGCGAGGTGAAAGCAGAGTTGGGGCCTTTGGGCCGCTGGGCATCCCGCGCCTGTTGTTGGCCTGCTTCTGTCTCTGGAATGGAGGATACAGGCTGCGCCGTATGGCTCTGAAATCCACTCAGCATTAGATTCTTCTGTGCCTGTATGAGCTGGTGGCCCTTCGACCGATGCTGCAGGTCCTGGGCGGGGACTCCCTCTGAAGAGTGTCCTGTCTGTGAGGCCCGGGAGCTGGGCCTGACTGCAGCTGGCGGCAGCTCACCAGGCTGCTGGGGTCCCCAGGCTGGAGGAAGCCGGCACGTCCCCGAGCCAGGGGCACATCCTCACGGTGGTGGGACCAGATTCCCTGAGCCGTTGAAGGCTATGCACATATGGGGTGGGATGGGTTGGGATGCCTTCCCAGGCAGGGCAGAGGGAGCGTGTGCTCTCAGCTGGTGCAGCGCAGTGGCAGTGGGTGCCTGAGCCTGGCTCAGGAGGCCGTTGCATCTGTTTGTTCCTGGCTTCCCTTTGTTGTACCAGGAGGGATTTGCAGTGACTCCGCGGGGCCGTTTGTGGCTGCGGGTGTCTAGGATCTTGTTGTGCACCTTGGGTTTCTTTTATCTTTATCTCCAGGTACTTCTGTTTCTAAGATATCCAGGCCCCGCCACACCTTTCCCTCCCAGCTGCTTCCAGCCCGAGAGGGAATCTGCAAGCTGACTCTGTGCCCTGGTGCTGCTGAGCCTTTTGCACAGAAAGAAGAGAAAGCTGGATACCCCCCCCCCCCGCCCTTCTTCTTTAACAGATATTTTTAGCTTTTCTAAAAGCTTCTCACTCTGAGCCTTAAAAAGAAATAAGAATCTCTTCCAAAAATGCAAATACTCTGGCAGAGAGCAAGAGGGGTGTTTTCAATCTTCCCGGAACCACCTCCCATTGACGCTCCCGGGGCCAGGGGGGAATGCTGGGATCAGGCGCAGGGGAGGGCCTTGGTGCAAGTGGGGTTGCGGGAGCAGGAGCCAGCTCGGGGGCCATCTGTGGCCTGCGCTGTGGACTTGCTTTCCTCCCCTGGGGGTTTGCTCAAACTGGTTCTGCACATTTCGGGGTGGCTCCTGCGTTGCTGCGTGTGTCTAGAGCATTCTGAGTCCCACAGAGCCCTGAGAGGAGCTGATGGCTCCGCCTCTCCAGACAGCCCCCTGGCCAGTGCAGCCTTTGGAAGTCACAGGGCCTTGTGGCGCCACCCAGGGACGAACAGAGGCAGCCCTGGTCCCAAGGGTGAAAGGAAGGTGGGACAGGTCCAGTTGGCTTTGCTTTTGAAAGGGTCACTTTAAGAGCACATCCCTCAGCTTCAAGGCCCTCTGTGACGCCCACTTGTTCTTCCAGCCACCTGAGGTCTCTCATCCCTCGTGCTCCATGGCACCAGGTTTCACCAGGAGGAAACAGCAGGGGACAAGGGACAGTGACCATCTCCACATCTGCTTTCAGGGGGACCGGAGGGCAGGAGCAAAGTGCTGCTCGCTGGCACCGTACCTCACGCGTCACCGTCCCTTCCTCTTCCCGTCCGTCCATCCTGCAGTTGTGTCTGATTCATGTTCCCGATTCCCTAGAGCACAGTGTCACTTCTCAGCAACTGCTGAGTCGCTGAATCTAAAACTTTTCATTTGTCTTTCAGAACTAATTCAAAGTTTGCTTATGTTCTGAAATAATGATTTGGCCCCAAGTCTCATTGAAAACAATACAGTTGTTGTCAGTTCCACTTACGTCGGATTCAGAGAACACTGTGAAGGCAGCTTTTTAAAGGGGCCCTCAATATCCTGGGGATGCAAGCATTTTGCAGAAAGTGCATGTTGATATGAAGATGCAGAGCCCCGCCCTCTGTCCCCCACACACTCCTGCTTCTGACAGGTTGGTGACAGAGCTGGAGGACCATCTGAATGTGCGTCAGGTGGTGGGGAGGGAGGCCATGCGGCCACCGGCATACCTCAGCTTCTCCTCCTGGTAGAAGGCAGCTTGGGGAGGGTGGCAGAGGCGTCATGTTCTACTGGCAGCACCGAAGGCGTCTGTTTCTTGGGTTACTCCCTGTCTGGGTGGGTTTTCCTCCTTTGAGATCCAGTGGTCTGTTGTACTTCTTATACGTTCTCAGAACACTACTCTGAAGAAGACAGAGCTCCGCCTGCCCCACGGAGAATCCGAGCCTCCGGAAGTGGAGGAGCACCCTGCAGCCTGTCCTTAGGTCCTCCTGGAGATGCGCTCAGACGCTCTGCTCATTTCTGTAGAACCAGCCCCAATTGCCGTGAAAGCTGAAGAGGAAAGTTGGTGTCTGACTCTGGGGAAAGCAGGTGCTTGGGCGACAGGGACCTTTGTGCCTTAGAACAAATCTTTCTATCCGTTACATTTTGCAGTAAGTGTGCAAGGTAGGTTGTGGTCACTTTGATTTACAGATAAGGATTGGTGAACACCCCAGCAATTTATATGAAAGGCCAGAAAGGCAAGTCCCAGGACGGGAGGCAAACTCCGCTAAAGCCAAAGTGGAACTGGAGCCGCCCGCACATGTGGCCACCAGCCTCCGCGGGCCATGGGCGCTCAACTGCCCACCAGAGCAAGTCCCGCGTGTGACCGAGAAGCACGGTCAACCTCTGCCACGACGAGTGGCCCTCGAGGATCCCGTCCTGGTGCCAAAGTCAGTGCTTAGAAGAGTCCACAGAAGTCAAAGGATGAAGTAGGACATAAGAGTCCAGAATCACTGGAATAGGAGGAAGTTTTCCAAGAGAACGTGAGAATGTATGGATAAAAAGAGACCAATGAGCGTTTTAGAACCGCAGAAGGCAACCTCCCCGTCTAAGAGCTCCCAGGTGGCCCCGTGGCCCTGTGGACACAGCAGAGTTGAAGGTTTGGAGTCCGCCAAGCCGTTCAGATATTTCCAGACTGCAGCAGGCAGAAAATAGGAAGAATGGGGAAAAGAGCAGATCAGATGGTAAGAGCGACATGTGGCCTGTCACAAGACTTCCTGTGTGTGACTTTGGGACCCCAGGAGGACAGGAGAGGGAGAGTGAACAGGGCCAACAGCTGAGCAAACACGGCCCTGCGTATGAAGTGACGTAGGGATTCTGGGTCATGCTGCCGTCCTTCAAAGAGGGCCGCGCGGCTCTGCATGTGCTTTCAAGGTGATGCCAGTGGAATGTGGTGCCCGGCAGGGCTGGAGGATAAGAGGGAAGGCAGGAGTCAACAGAGAATCCAGGGTCTTTGGCCAGAGCCAATGGATGACCAATTTCTACTGACTGAAGCGAGGATCCAACGGAGCAGGCTGAGGGGTCCAGCAGACCTGGGGTTGGGGTACGGTACCTGAGATTTCTGTTGTCAGGAAGGCGGGAGGAGAGAGACCTCAGAGCCACGGAGAGGGCCCGAGTGGGCACCCACAACGGTAGAACCCTTGGCACATGGCCCGGGGCCAGGGCAGGCGAAGGGAGAACACAAGCCCGTGGGTCTCCTGTCAGGCGCTTGGCTTCTTGTCACTTCTGACCCTCCACCGCCTGCTCTGGACACCAGCTCCTGCCATTCAGTGCTGCGCTGTGCCACAGGGATCTCTGATACCAACAGGGATCTCAGCTACCTCTTTCCTGATTCTTTAGAGGTACAATGGAGAGAGATGCTGACACCGTCGGGGACACATCCATCTGTGTCTCTGCCAACAGTCATGGATCAGGGTCTGTGGAGAAGGAGCTGTGAGAAGGAGTCACAGACTGTGTTCCTTTTGTCAAAACAGCTGTCTGTCCACAATGCCACCCTGCACCGTTTCAAATGCTGATGTGTTCCTGGCGTGGGCCTTGATGGCAGGAAGGACCTGGCATGGGGAGAATGAACAGACCTGGAGGTAAACACCCCAAAGCGCAGGTCAGACGGCTGGGGGGCAGTTAGAGTGGGCCAGGTGCCCCTACCCACGTGAACTCACTGACCGCTCTCACATGCTACAGGTAAGGAAGCTGGGCCCAGAAAGGTGGGGTCACTTGCTCCAGGTCATGAAATTAGTGCCAGTCTCACAATTTGAGTCTCACTCAGCCTGGAACCAAGTCCAAGCTGATGTCAGGATGGACACTCCCCAGGCTGCAGTGTCCTCTGGGACTCACTTTGATCAACGAGGCTCACCTTGGGTCAGCACTGGAAATGTAATATCCCCCAGTGTCCCTTTCCTCAAGGGGCACAGTGGCCATCTGGGTGACATGGCTGGACAGTGTGGCACATTCAGTATGTCACCACCAAGGAAGCCATTTTTGTTCCCAACTGAAAATTCAAAGTGCATGGAGCCCTGAGGCACTGAAGAAGCTCTGGTCGGGGTCTTGACCTCTGCCTGGCAGTGACATTAGGGTCTGGATGGGGACAGGTGGTGCTACAAAGTGGCCCTCTGCAGCGCAGTAAGGCAGGCGGAGTCAGGGAAGGATGGTAAGAAATGGGCTGCTGTCTTGGGAGGGCTGTGTGCTGGCCGTGTGGAGGGCACCGGGCAGATGTGGCAAAGGGGGTTGGTTCTTGACACCCCGGGCAGTGTGTCACACTCTGTGGCCCTGGGTCCTTTCTGTTTGATTGGAATTGAACACCCCCAGGAAGAGAAGCACCTGTCTTCTGTCAGCCCCACGGAAGCTCCCACTAACAGGAAGTGCGGCGAAGGCAAGCCCCCGTGACCTGCTCCGCGCAGCAGTGTAGGCCACGCACTGCCACCTGGGGTTGCGTTTCACCCCTGAGACACGTAAGGGAGTTGGACATCTCATGTTTTAGGATTTATCCAGATTTTCCTATTGCTTTTAGCAGTGGTGTGATGTTTTGTTGTGAGTTATATTTGAACAAATGACCTATCTGTGTGTGAAGACTGTTTCTTGTAAACTGCAGGCTCTATCACCCTGTTACCATGTAATGTTCTAGAGCCCAGGTCCAGTGGACATCTGAAGCTCCTGAGGCGTGTGGAGTCCCAGAAACGCCTCCCTATGCCTCACGCTTCTCCTCGCACAGTCACGGGGAACGCTGGCTTAGGCCTTAAACCCCGAGGGCAGAACACAAGCCCACCGGCTAGTTTGCTAGGTTGCCACAGCGAGGGGCCACCCACTGGTGGTCTCACAGCTCTGGAGCCCAGAAGTCAGAGAGCAGAGTTGGCAAGGCTCTTTCTGAGCACCAAGAGGGCCGTGTGTCCCTCGCCCATCTCTGGCTTCTGGGGGCTGGTCGTCTTTGTGAGGTGTCGCCCTGGTCTGCCTTCATCTCCGCAAGCTGCTCTGGGGCCATTTTGCACGTGTCCCTCCGAGCATCTGTTAGGTGTCTGGACTTCAGACGTCCCCTTCCTGAGGACAGCAGTGTGGTGTCGGGCCACCCTGGGAAGCTCACCGTAGCTGCCTTACGTCTGTCTGTCGAGGGCCTACCCCCAAGTCAAGTCACATTCTGAGGTACTGGAATTCAGGGCTCCCGCGTGTGTTTTTTGGGGACACAGTTCAAACAACAGCGCCTCGGTCATCCACTCATACTCTGTTTTAAGCGGTTGTGTCTGAAGAAGTCGCGGCAGATGTCTTGCTGGTGTCCCGAGCTGGCGGGAGTAGGTCCCCTAACCGCGGCAGCAGGGCCTTGGGCACAGACTGTTCTCCGAGAGGCTCCCCAGCGGTTCCCCGTTCTCCCTGGGCCCTTCAGTGGGCAGTTTTGCTCACTCTTCTTTAGGTCACATTTATTCTGTCTGTATAAAGGTTGCCATGGCAGATTCCTGTGCAGAATCGGAAGCTGAGCAGGGAGGAGACGTTCCCACGGACACTGCGGCTCACTTTCTTTCCTTATCACTCCCTACTTTGCCACTTAGGGGACCCCGATAAATTTTCTTTTCTAGAATCTTCTTAAACAGAGTAGATGAGCCATCAGAACATCTTGAATTTTAAACTGAACCTTTTGCAAAGTATAACATCGTTAATAAAGTTAGGGGCAACTGACAGGTCAGTTATCTTGGTGCTCACCACTGAGATCCGCACGCTGCTTTCTGTTCCAGTGAGTGTGCAAACACACAACTCCCCTCGTCCTCCTCCACTGTCTTTCCCACGGTTGTCAGAGGAGAACTGAAAGCCCCTGCGACGACGTGTGCAGGCTCACGCAGTCTCACTAATTAAGCAGAACTTGGCTGACATCTGGGGTGGAGAGACATTTTGCCCACAGAAAACTGCCTGTTCACTCCAATGAGTCACGCCTCTCAGTCCCGGCCCGGGAGTGGGTGTTCCAGGGATTGTGGCCCAGCCTCCGCCAACCACCACCCTCTTTCTGGAATTGACAGGATTTGGGGGCTGATGCAGAGCACCTGCAATTCTCCGCCAGCTTTGGAGGAGCCTCTAATTTCCTGAGAAGTTAACGGAGGGTTTTCACTTAAGTGGTCAGAGTTGTTGCTGGCCTGCTGATGTGGCTACCAGACAGGGACGGAAAGGAGGCCAAGGACTGGGCTTGCTGCTGGATGGTTAGTTCTTTGGCCTTTAGGAAAGAGCTCTGGTTGCTGCTTTAGAGTAGGCCATTGTATTAGTCAGCTTTTTGTCATTGTGACCAAAATACCTGGCATAACTTGGAGGAGGAAAAGTTTTATTTCAGGCTCCTGGTTTCAGAAGTTTCAGTCCATGGTTGGCTGACTCTAAGACAGAGCATCATGACAGAGGAGAGCTGCTCAGTCATGGCAGCCAGAAAGTGAGGAGAAAGAGACGGGGAGAGCGAGGGAGAGAGAGAAAGGGGCCAGGGACAAGATACAGTCCCCAAGGCCACACCCCCTAGTGGCCTTCTTCCTCCACTATGCACCTTCTCCCTCCTCCCTTCTCCCTCCAAGTTGTTAATCCACCTGTGGCTTAGTCCACTGATGAGGTCAGACCCCTCGGGATCAGTCACTTCCCAAAGTCCTCCTGTTTGGAACCTGCTGGACTGGAGACTAGATCTTCACCACGTGACCTTTGGGGGGACATTGCAGATCCAACTACACAGTTGTGATGGTCTAGTTCACCACGATTTTACTTTATGCCACATTCAATCCACCCCAGCGGTCATCTATTGCTACATATATGACCAAATGTCAAGCAAGAAATAAAAATTAAAAAAAATAAAAATTCAGTTTCTGTTTTATAGTTTTAGGTTGCAGATTAGCTGGGATCCTGCACGCAATTCTCTAAACTTTTGTTACCTCCAAAGTTGTAGAACAAGTCAGACAATGAAGTGTTTTGGTCAGTGTCACAGAAGCACAGGAATTGCCTATGCCTTTGTGACTCTCTGGGGACATAGTTTGCCCTCGGAGCTGGCCAGGAAGGCTGGCCTGGGAAGGCGAGTCTCCACGGTGTGTGAACCCAGGTTCTCCCAGGGCTGTGTTGGTAGAATGGGCAGGAACGGCATGGTCGTCCTTCCTCAATGTGGCTCAAGTATTTTTAAACCATGAGTAAACTTTGAGACAACCCAATAAGGGTCTAGCAATGTGCCTGATTTGTGGGGACCTACATTTATGCCAGTCGCTTTATAATTCTCTCATTTTAATTCTGACAATGAGTTTAGGGGCATTTTTTTTACTCATATGCATGAAAAAATTGAGGCACAGAGAGGTTAAGTAGCTTGCCCAAGGTCATACAGCTGGTGAGTGGCAGCCCTGGGCTCAGAGACCAGGGAAGAGTGAATCTGCATCTTCACTCTGGCTTTCTCTAGTTCCCACAGACCTCTGGCAGATTTTGCTCTCCTCCAACCATTTGAAGAGGGTGGGAGTTTGCACGCCCCAGGTAGACTTTGGAGAGGGATTATCTAGTGTAGACACGGGTGGCCAGACCACAGCATGACAGGACGCAGTACTTGACCCTGACGTAATACCAGCCTTGGGAGGAGTGCTTCCCATAATGGCATGCTGGAAACATTCCATTTCTCTCAACAAGTAACCTTTTATTAGTTTGGGAGAGCAGCTTATATACCAGTGATTCAGTTTTGAAAAACAGAATTATTTGTTTTTGAGAAGCTCACCACCCACCTGCGTGTTCCCTTCCGCTGAACCCCCTCCCTCCGACTTTAAGACAGCAAGTTGCAGGGGATAAAACATAAGGCCCTTGTTAATTGCAAATTAATAGTGCCAGGAATGTATGCAGATGGCACCTGAAGTCAGTTGCTGACAGCATCATATTCTGGTTTCATTTTTCTTTTCTACAATTCAGCTGTGCACCAAGCCAAGACAGAGCGGTCTCAGGTTCTTGTTTAGTTCTGTTTCTCTGTAGAAGATGATGTCTTGGCCTACCTCTGTTCTGATCATACAAACTTGCTGGGTCTTGCTTTCATCGACTCGTGAACTGTGAATTGTTCCAAGCTCTGGTAGTCTGTGGGACACAGACGTGGAACTTGCGTTGGAAGACACTTGCTTAGCTAGGAAGTATTTGACTGCAGCAGTCTGCTCATTCTCATGGGGTCAACTACGAACCCATGTTGTAACAGGTCCACAGGGAACGTTTGTGCTCTGGTTGGCACTTGGATCATATTTATCCAATAATTTATTTTTCCTCTTTTCTGAAGGCTTCATGTCAACTGCCAAAATTAATTAATTAATTAAATGCAAAATCCACAATTTGTCGTACAGAATGATCATTGGACCAAACTGGATGACCTAGGGAGAAAGAGCACGTGCCCCTGCCTTCCCGGGTGAGCGGGGAGAGTGCTTTGAAACTCTGAGTTCCAACACACTCAGAGCCTCATGGAAAGGAGCCACGAGTCAGGATCTTGACCTGACTAATGGGCCCTCCCTGCAGGACAAGTGGCAGAGAAACTTGGGGTTGGGTTTCAGTGAGCTTTTATGGTCTCTGTGACCCAAAGGCCTGACAAGAACGATGTAGAGGAGTGAAAGCTTATTTGACTCACGGTTTCCGAGTTCTCCGTCCATAGATGGTGAGCTCCATTGACATCATGGTGGAAGGAGTGGAGGAGGAATGAAGCTCAGGACATGGCAACAAGGCAGCAGAGAGAGAGAGAGAGAGAGCTCTATTCACCAGGAACAAAATATAAATCCCAAAGTCACCCCCCAGCGGCCCCTGTCCTTACCCCCTCCCCACGGCCTGCAGTTACCACCCAGTCAATCCACATCCGCAGACTGATCCACCGTTAGGCTGAACCTTTATAATGCGATTGTTTCACCTCTGAAGATTCCTGCATTGGCCCACACGTGAGCTTTTGGGGCATACTTTGTATCTGAACCATAAAACCATGACAAACCTCAAAGTTTCTTTAGAGCTTAAACATATTTTTTCCATATTTCAATAACGAGAACAATGCCATCTGAGCCCATTTTACTGAAAAGGAAAAGAAGTACTGGATGCCATGGCCCATGCCTGTAATCCCAGAGGGTCAGGAGGCTGAGGCAGGAGGATCTTGGGTACAAAGCCAGCCTCAGCAATGGGGAGGCCCTAAGCAATTCAGTGAGACCCTGTCTCTAAATAAGAAACAAAACAGGGCTGGGGATGTGGCTCAGAGGTTGAGTGCCCCCGAGTTCAATCCCTAGTTCCCCCATCAAAGAAAGAAGTGAGTGCCCCTTGGTTTCCCCCGCTGCCCAGTGTGCGCAGTCCCGGGCACTGCTCATGGTGGGGCTGTGGTCACCCTGGGAGACATGTTTCTTGGCTGTGATCGGAGCTTCTAGAGAGGAGGCTCGTCAGGCCCAGCTCCGTGTGGCCGTCTTAGACCTGGAGGGCAGCTGAGACGCAGACTTCCGATGGTTCTCCTTTGGTTCTTCAACTTTACAATGATGCAAAGGCAATTTGCATTTGTGGAAACTGCACTTCAGGTTTTGAATTTTAAATGTTTTCCCTGGCCAGTGATGCTCTGTGATGCTCTGGTGCCGCTGGGCGGCAGCAAGCCCCGGCTCCTGTGGTCCCGTGATCTCAGGGACACCGATGCTCTTCAGTGTGTCGTGCTGCTGCTAGGAGGCCAGAAGGTTAGGGCTGTTCAGTGCATTTTCAGCTGATGGTACCTTTGATCTATGGTGGGTTTGTTGGATCAAAACTGCCTCATGGCTGACAGCATCTGTGACTCCTTCTCCCTTTGGGCAGCAGTCCACCCGGCTCCCTCGTGCAGTCATCCGCACAGCTGGCCTGGGAATGGGGGTGCATGCTCTGGGAGTACGAGGGGTCCATGTCCCAGGGCTGCGAGCACACAGGGGAGTGAGGTCTTGGCAGCTGAATCCAGTAGCAGCAGGTGGCAGAGCTGAAGTGTGGGAAGGGTGGGCTCCCACCTTGCAGCCGAGGGTGGGGGGAACTGCCCATGCCCACCTCTCACCTTGTTAAAATGGAACCAGCAATGGCCACCCCTGGGTGCTCATTGTTGGTGGCTACCCAAACTCCTGACTGGCAGGAGCCCAAGCTTAAATTCCAGACATTCTTCCAGCAGGGTGTCCCCAAGTGCCTTTCCATATATCACCCCCAAATCCCCTTTCCAATGTGACCCTCGTTTTGCTGTGTGGGTGCATCCCACCCAACCCCTCTACACTCTGCAGACAGTGTCCTCATGGATCCCCGGCGTCCTTAGTGATGGTGGAGTCTCGGCTCGGGCCGGGCCCACAGAGAGGCACTGTGGGCAGAGGACCTTCTGGGCCACTTTACTTCCCACCATCTGAGCTGTGCCTTTGACACTGAAAGGGCTTTTGCAGAGCAGTATTGAGGACAGAGAAGGGACGGTGTGCGACTGCACACAGAGGGAGCTGCGGAAATGCGGGTTAGATCTCCAACATCCAGTGCCAGTCCTGAAGGACTTCCTGAAAGATGTCAGTCCCCAGATGGCACCTTTAGGAAGGCAAGGGTCAGGGCTGAGGGGCATCAGATGAGCCCATCTAATGGCTGGACTCTATGACAGTGTCCAGCTTACTGCATGACCAAACCATGGTGATGGTATGTGTTTCTGGTAGTCCATCTGCACCAGGCACAAGCTCCTGAGCAGGCCAAATGGCAGCAGCAGCCTTGGAAGCTGTAGCTGGTGAGGTCCAGGCTCCCTGGCAGGAGAGGCCTCAGGTCCCTGTGGCGGGGCCACTGCTGGGCCATGCTGACCTGTGACTCTCTTTCCACCTTGGTTCTTGTTAGCCTGCTTCTCTGCCTGGGCGTCCAGGACTCTTGGCTGTCAAAGGAAAGAGCTGCTATTATCCACGTGCAGGCATTTGAAACACAAATGGAGCTGGACTCATCTTGAGTATCACAGGAAAAAGGCTTGGGACCTGTGTACTGTCCCTGCAGGTTCTTCCCATCAAACACGCTTGGCAAATAATGGGACCTGGGTACCCTTTAGCCATTGAGAAACCTGAGCAGTGGGGGGTGGGCCGGAATGGCCAGGAACCTCGAGGGGGAGATGGAGTCTGAGGATGAAGGTGCAGGGGCAGTGCTGCTGGGTGGGATGGAGCTGACAGAGGGTCTGACTTCTCCTCCCAGCCCTCACATGATTCCCTAGGAGCCCTGGCAAGTCCCTGTGGCCTACGAAGGTCAAGAAGTAGTATTTATTCTGGAGGACTGTCCCCTGGGGGTGTGCTTCATGGACGAGGGTCCAGAGATGCCAGATGGCATCCGCTGAGGAGAGGGCACTTCCTGCCAGTGGGCTCCCAGAACAGGGCGGGTGACAGCAGTGGCCATCCTCAGAGCATAGCTCTTGTTCACTTCTTGGAGACTGGACAGCCGATTTGGCTCAGGGGTGTGCTCCTCCCTCTCCTCGTGCTGTCCTCAAACAGATTTGGTTTGTTTTCACTTCTGGGGAGACAGAGGCGACCCACGGGTTCCAGGGGCTGCTCTCCCTTCTCCGGAGGCTCCTGGAGAGTTTGCAGGATCAGCTTCTCCCAGTTTACAGAAGGCCTTTGTGGGATGAAGACTGGCGGGTGCTATAACCCCTCGTCTTCAGTTTCACCCCGAGGAAGCCAGGCTGATCATTCCTGCCCCAGGCTCGGGGTGAGGGTCCCTGGAGATCAGGGACTGAGGGTGCCTTTGGTCTTTTCAGAAGAACAGCTTCGCGGGCCACAAAGGATCTTTCCCTTTGAAGGTGCTTTCCTGCTTGATTCATTCAGACGTTCTTTGAAATGACTTGGAGTGTGTCTTGTGACCAACCTTAGAGAGAGAGGTTTTTTTCAGGTGCTTTTGTAAGAATGACCTTGGTGATTTTATTCAGGGACTGGGCAGAGCGAAGAGGAGGAGGGAGAAGAGCAGGAGGAGCAGGAGAATCCATTTGGATTTGCAGAGTGTTTAGCTCTGGGCAGGGATTCTAGTGAGGGCGTCCTATTTCAAAGCAACTTTCTCAGGGCTCCAGGAGAGCCCTTAGCCAGTGTCATGGATCTGAACACATAACCAATATGTCTGCACGGTCTGTAGTTACAGTGAGGACATTTTCAAAGTGCTAAGTCATGGATGGGCCTATTTTTATTGGTATTGCATTTGGATCCTTTCGTCAGCCCTTCAGTGCTGGTATTATTTGTATCCATCTTTAATATCCTTTTAAAATCATTCAAATGGAGGTGCAGAAAGGAAGCACAGTCTATAATTTGCTCAAGAGGCAGAACCCATCCGCCCTGGTTCTGAATTGCCCACCACGTGGTCCAGTCCCTCCAGGGCTGATTAAGATCTCCTGTAGAGATGAGATCTAACCACTCTGCCAAGGCCACAAGTGTGTGGACCCTTGGAGCCGTGAACTTGCTGACCCAATGGTCCATATCCGTGCCCGTCCTTGCTCAGCCACCTCTGAGTGTCATACCTCACCACAGCCCTGCACAGCGGATCCTCCTCCTCTTCCGATTTTCAGATTTGAAAGTGGAGCATTAAGAAATGAAAGCATCTGGTCTCCGGTCGGACAACTAGCAAGGGATGGCTAGGTTGGCTTCCCGGGCAGTCCGTCCTGGGTGCCGGGCTGTCTGCTGGGTTTCTGTAGCTGAGTGCTGCTGTAGGGTAGGTCTGGCTGGAAGAGCGTGTCGTGCAGTCAGAGGGGAGAGACATCCTCTTCCTTCCTCCTTCCTGCACCTGGTGCTCTAGATTCTGGGGTGGGATGTGCGGTTGGACTAAAGGGATGAGAGGCTGCTGTGTCCCTGGTCAGGCAGCCTGGCAGACTGGGGGCCCAGTGGTTTTGGCCTTCCTTGTACCTGGCACGTTGGAAGTCTGCTCCGCACCAGGCCTTTTCTCAGTCAGTGCAGGCAGGCTGGGTGGACAGACCTGAGGGTCACCTGCACCCTAGGCTGGAGCCCCAGAGTGGGCTGCTCCAGGAGCTGAGCAGTCAGCCAAGTTCATGTACCACCCTCCAACACCCCTGGGTGACATTTCCACACCAGTACTCTAGCTATCGAGGCCAGTCCTGAACATAATTCGAAGGCACTCTAGAGAGTGCTAGAAATCTACCCAATCCGGCATAGGAAAGTTACACCATTATGGCTGCAATTCGGCTGCTGGTATGGCAGCCCCTGGCGCTGGTCATCTATAAAGTCAAACAGCCCTAACAGCACCATCTCTATGGGCTGCTGTAAGTGTGGCCAAGTGCTAGAGCCCTGCTGTGTGTTCAGTTCAGTTGTGTGCTCTGGGCTACCTTTCAACACTCAAATTCAACTTGAAAGTGTTTTTTATTTTTTTATTTACTGTGGGGAAGAAAAAGTGCTGTTGGGGGGGAAAAATCATCTTACTGGCCAATTAACAGATAAGGGTCTGCCCTGCCCATGCAGTGCCAGGCAGCGGTAAAAATTCAGTCTCTTTATTACAGAGAAGTCTTTCTCCCAAACCAGGGAAATGATACAGGTTGGAATATGGGAATGGTTTCTCCTTTTCAATGTGTTTTTCAAGTTTGAGATCTAAAACTCAAATTGAAATTGACATTGATTTGTAAATCACAACCCTCTTCTCCTTTAGAGATAGATACCATGTTTATTAAATTTTTATGAGAATTTATGAAGATGCCCCAGGAAGGAGAGTTTATGCTTGTGATAGCAGAGAGAACCACGAGGCTATTTCTAAATAGCTTTTTCAGCATATTAATTGTGACTTAGATAACAGTCCTATCTCTTCAGGGCTTCTTTTTGGGTTCAACATCAGAGCTGGCAAATTAATACAGTCATTATACAGCCGAAAGCTGTATCACTTACCAGTTCATTAGTGTTCAAGTCAAAACCCACACTTTTACCCATCTCTCCTGGGTGATGAGCTAGATAGGGAAGCTTATCTCCGTGCAGAATGATCTCTCTGGCTTCTCTTTCCCCTGCATCGAAAGAAGTGGCCCGTTGTGTTCTGTTAATTTTCATGTTAATATGTCCTGGGCCGAGGAGCTGGTGGGGTTGCCTTGGGTGCTCCACCCTCTTCTTCTGCTTTGCCACCTGTCCAGGAGGTACAGGAGGAGCCCTGCTAGCCTGTCCTTCTCCAAACCTCAAGCCCTGTAAATGACGAAGCTTCGCCTTTAACCAGAGCATTGGGCTCAGTTTAGTTTTCAGATCCTGGCCGCCCAGGAGGAACCCTGTCTTGGAAACGTGGGCCCTGCTGAGGGAGCTGCCCGGCAGGGGGCGGCAGGCTGCTCAGACTTGCTTTGTACCGCGTGGGCCTTTCTCTTTCTCTTTGTGGTGGTGCTGGGGATTGAACCCAGGGTCACGTACATGCTAGGTCCATGCCCTACCTTGGAGCTACGTCCCCAGCCCTGTGAGATTTCAGCAATCTGTAATAAAAGGGACAGACCAGATCCCAGTTTCTCACGGATCAGCACACTTCAAACCAAGCGCAGCTTCCATGCAATTGATTTTGCCCTTATTCTAACACTTAGCTTTAAATGAATCTGACTGAACAATATTTTATCTAAACAAATAATGGGTCCTTTTTCTTTAGCACACGGAGAGGGGACAGTGGATCATTCTTGATTCCCAAGTGGACTACTGTCTACCCCAATAGCTGAGCAGCATCCTTCATTTAAGAGTCTTCCTGCTGGCCCGCACACGCCGCCCCCGTCTTTACCTGATGCCTTAGGAAGTGTAGACACCTGTGGACGTGGGAGGCTGCGGAGTAGAATCACCCTCAGAGCGTGCTTCAGACGGAGCACTTTTCCCTAGAATTTTTCAGCAGCCAGAGAAACACAGCATTTCGGGTGCTGTCTGCCTGCGAGGGTTTCACTGCTATGACCCAGGGAGAGACTCCAGGGAAGGCGCAGCTGGCTGCAGGGGGAAGCCGGGCCGAGCATGTTGCGGGACGGAATCTCAGCACCTCTCTGAGACCGACTCGTGTGCTCTTGGCTGTGAACCCATGACGCTCACCTGTTTGGGTGCTCGGGACTCCCCGTTCCAGGACACCACCTGCATCCCAGCATATGACTTCACAGCACGCTTTACTTTCTTCTGATTGAATTAATCCTCTGCGTGCTCGAGGACTGGGCCTCTCAGCGCATCAGCGTGAAGCGCATTTGTTTCTTATTTAGAGAACCACGCTCTTTCATTTCAAGCACTGCTCGTCCTATCAGTTTCTTCTCTAGAGAGACAATGGTTCGAGGACCCTCTCTGGAATTCGACTCTGCGCCACCGTGTGCTGTCGTGGACTATGAGAATGTCATCCGCGGGACTCAATAAGAGGACTTTTGTGAGTCTGGTTGGAATCATTTTCAAATTTATCCAATGGCAAAGCATTCTTTTAAAATGAAGGCAGGTTCAATTCAGCAACCCAAGCTGGTGCCAATGTGCTGTGGCTCCGTTGGTAATTCTCTGCAGATGGAAGTATTTATAGCTTCTCTGAGCTCGCTGCCCCGAGTTACGAGGAATGAGATGCTAGTTGGTTTTCTCAACATGGTGTTTTTCTCTGATTTCAGCCGAGAAGGGCCGCAGGGCTGCATGGGGATCGTGACTTTGTGGAGTCCACCCTGACCCTGGCTTCTCAGTCTCCTCGCTGTGGACCTGGCAGGACAGCCAAGATGCCTTTTCTCGGTGTGGGAGACGCCTCCTGTAGATGTCTGCTCTGTTGGGCCAACAGAGGACAGGGCTGATGTGGTGGGCTTGGGTTCCGTGCAGGTTGGAGCATCCTCACGAGCAGACACAGAGCTGTCTTCTTCAGCAGAATCCTTCAGACAAAGTGGTTGTGGTTTTCTATTTCCCCCTCTTGTTGAGAAAAGAAGGGGGTGAAACAGATGGTTTTATGTGTCTACTCAAGACACCTCCCCAGCTGCAGTATTCTGGGACGTGGTCTCTCTGTCCATTTGAAGAGGACAAAGGCCCTGCAGGGCTATCAGGATGCTCATGGATAGGTCTTATCAATACCTGCCCAAAAAGCAAAATCCACGCCAATCTCTGTACTGTTCCTCCTCCTGCTCCTCCTCCCCTGTTGAAATCAGTCAGGTCTCGACTCCTCGGGTGGCTACAGTACCTTCGCCAGAAGCTGGATCAAGCCCCGACTCAGGGCCTCTTGAGTCAGGTCACACTCCGCTGTGGTTCCCTCGTTAGGGAAAATTTAAAGGCCAGTGACTCCAGCCTCCTCCCCCTCAGATGGAGCTGAGGATGGCTGGTGCCTCTGGAGTGTTCAGGAGGTAGCACACCAGGGCCAGGGCCACGGCCAGGGCCAGGGCCATGCTCTCCAGGTCCTCCTGCTCACAGCCACTCCACCATCCCCACAGCGTTGTGACCCTGTCTTTCTGTTCACGGCCATCAGCACGAGTCTCTCCCTTGTGCCAAGCACGTGGGCTCCCGCACTTCATGCTGGCTTTTGGCCGGCGTCTACCTGTGTCTTTCCACTTGCCCGAGGTTTTGTCGACTGGAGTGAAGCCGAGGAGGATGAAGACATTTCCACATCCACCACGAGTTAAGGAACCACAGAGATGATTAATTTTCCTACGATGGTTACTCTCCTCCTTCTGAATTTTAGTGGGACAACGGGCTTCTTTTGGTTTATTGTAAAATTACTCTCCAGAATATCCCAAAATTTAACTTGGTGAATACTTTCCTTTCCCTATAAAAATTCCTGAGAGGTAGGAATTGGGGTCTACTAGTGAAAAGCAGGGTCCATAAAGGAACTGTTCAACTACCTTGTGTGGAAGGGAATCCGGTGGGCCAGTCCTCAACAGAGGGCTGAGCGTGAGCTGTGCCTCCTGGTGTCTGTCCACGGCCCCAAACAGGGAGACCGAGCTGGCATCCTAGGATCCTCCGTCTGGCCCCTCTTAAGGAAAGGGACCTGGGACATGGCACAAAGAAGGTGCTCATTCGTGTCTGTTGGGCAGGCACCTGGTGACTGGATCAGGGACAGCTCCCGTGACTTCAGAAGCTGTATCCTGATGCTCACAACATACTAGAACCCCCGTCACCAACAGCTCAGTTCCTCCTGCTTCACTGTCCCCATCGCCTTTATCTTAAAAATAGATGCTACTGAAGCTTTGGAGTCCCTGACCAAGCAGGCGAGCGGCTGTGTCTGCTCCCAGCTCTGCTGTCCCTGTGTGTCTGCTCCCAGCTCTGCTGTCCCCGTGTGTCTGCCTGGCTCCTGTGACCTTCTTTCCCTCCTTCCCCTAAGGAAGAAGCCTGCTGCGTGCGGACCCCGTGGGGGTGTCGGGAGGGTTTAGGGAGTGAATACCACTCTCTCGGGTTATAATACGATGCTGCCAACGACTTTGAGGCACAGGGATGAAAGACGCCATGTGAAAGAGCATTGTTATTACATTTTGTTAAGAATATGGATCAAAGGCTGGCTATACAGTAAGTGCGAAATGTTAATTATTGTTATAATATCATAACAAAGCAGATGCCGGGATGCTCGATCCCATGAGAAAACCTATTATAATAAGCCAGTGTGAAATGTACACATACAAAGATATTTGGCAAGGAAGCGGATTTGGTTTTGAAATTTCAATGAACAATTAAGTAGAATAAAAAATAACTTTTAACGCTATGAAAAATATAAGTGTCTTGACAACTCTTTTCAGCAAAATAAGAAGTTGCCTTTTCCCCAGAGAAAGGGGCAGCGCAATTGCTCCCACTTCGTCCTCCCCCAGCAGAAAACAGATTTGTGGCATCCTTGGATACAGAAGGAAAAAAGCAGTATTTTTCCTTACAATGACCTCTAAAATAGCTCTTTATGACAGAGGCAGGATTGGGAGGGGAGAAATGTCTAAATCTATAATAGAGCTATGACTAAATCTGTTTTTTTCTGAACTTCAGATGAGTTCTTGTTCTACGGCCTGTTTTTCTGTCCTTCTCCTAACGTAAGCTCTGGTTGATGATACAGAGTGGACATCAGCTTTCATATCTAGAAAGCATGTCCACCATGGAACAGAGCCGGGGAAGGAGGAGGAGAGGGAGGGAAGGCTGGGGAGAGAGGAAGATGGATTCAGGAAGAGCACCCAGGAAAAACCAAAACAGAACAAGAAAGCAAGTTCAAGAGGAAGCAGCTCGTGTGCCCTTGTGCCCATTCACGAATGGAGAGTGACTCATCTAGCATGGTGACCCTTTCCCAAGAAGATGGTGACCAATGGATACCCAGCTCCTGGGGAAGGGAAGCGTGTGTTTGCACGGAGGCACATCTTACTCTGCGAGGGAAGGAGAGGGGAGAACTGCACATCTCAGAGCAGATTTGCAGTAGACTGTGAGCCCTCAGTTGACAGGACCATGGCTGGATTATAATCAAAATCACACGGGCTTTGTCCCCAGGGCCATGCACCCAACGAGCGCCAGCCACCTGCCTGCTGCCAACCCCTTCCACACTAGCTTATGCTCTTCCTTTCTAACTTGTTTTCATTACACTTTCAAAAATGCCTCTGTTATTGGGAACCCACACGCTCCCGACGTGTTGGTCAGGTGGGTCACATTTCCCTGGCAGGAAGGGGAAAGGAGGGCGGGACGGGCACAGTCGGCAGACTTCCCTGGGGTTCGGTTTGGGGTGAAAGCAGATCTAGACTTTGTCATTAAGACAGTGTTCAGGATGACAAGTGCTCGAGCCATGGGGGAGCACTGCTCTGTGCCCGTGGTCTTCTAAGGGAGGAATCTCCAGAGATGCCTGGTCACTGGAAGGAGCAGCCGCACCAGGTGATGTGTGTTGGGCTGGGCTGGGAGAAGCTGGTGACTTGGGGACCACTGGGGACCGTGAACATCCCTTCTTTCTAGGGATGTGGTGGTTGTTTTTCCTGCCCTCGTGATGCCAAAGAGATTTCCTGAGTGCTTTTGGGAACTGGAAAGAAAACCTTGGTGCTGGATTTGGGGGTGCAGAGAGAGTGAGGGGTGAGCACAGGAGGAGAAGCCCAGGGAGGGCCCCCTGCCTCAGCGTCCCTTTCTGGTCCCACTGGATCCTCGATTCTTGGCAGGTAATTCCCAAGGAAAGAGCGCCAGAGCTGCTGGGCAGCAGAGCAGAAGCCCGCGGGACGTCTTCTTGTCCCCAGGACTGACAGCTCTCTCGCGGCCTGTCAATTAGCAACTGGAGCAGAGGCTAGAGACTCGCTTGAGGATTTATTTGGGGTTTGCTTCTGGAGCTGTTCCACTCACCTCACAGCAAACACCGTGGGAGAGCAGCTCCTGGAGCCAGGCCGAGGGAGACGAGGTGGGACAAGCCCAGGCCTGCTCTTGCCTGCTGGTGGCCCAGTGGGAAGGAGGACCAGCCCGGGAGTCCACCTAGGCAGAGGGATTTCAGGGCCTTGAGATGAGAGGCCAGGACAGGTGCCCGGAAGTCAGGAAACCTGCCGGAGCGCGCCACACTTCGTCTCAGCCTTCCAGGGGAGTTTCTGAGCTCCTCGGCAGTGCAGGCTGGGGAGAAGACACCTGGACAAAGGGATGGCCAGGAGGACCACTGCTGGCTGCAGGGACAGCAGGAAGCTCTGGGCAGTGATGCTTTTCCCACAGGGAGAGCAAGTGGGTGGAAATGGCTGGAAAAAGGTCAAGCTGACTATGTATTCAGCATTTTGGGTTGAAGTGTTTCCCCCAGATTCATGTGTCCCAGGCCTCACCCCAGCACCTGGGCCTGCAGCGGTCTGTGGAGAAAGTATCCTGACTGGGACCTTGAGCTGGGATGAGTCTAGGAAGGGCTCTCATCCAGGACAGGTGTGCTCCTAAGCGGAGATCTGGACCCAGAGCCAGGTGCACAGTGGGAGCAGCGTGGAGGGCCACGGCTCTCAGGAAACAGAGGGACAACTGCAGCCAAGGAAGGGAGCAGGGGAGGGGGAACAGCTGTGTCCCAGGGAGGGATGGAGACGGCAGACCCAGACACGGGCCCAGGCTGGGCTCCCTGGAACGCAGGGCCCTGCCTGCCCACCGCTCCCGCCACACCAAGGTGCCACAGGAGTAACCGTGAGTTTAGTAGGAACCCCTGAGGCCCCCAAAGCCAGGAGGAGATGCACATGAGGACCCAGAGAAATCAAAGCTTTGGTTCCTGCGTCTACAATACCCACCTGCACAGCCTGCTCCTCTCGAGCACAGCACCAACCCCGGGCTCTTCTGTGTGGTGTCACGGGCCCATGTTCTTCCCGCCGCACAGATGCCAAAGTGTTTCCACAACCAACAAAGTCTTTCTAAATGACCAGAATGAAGGGAGCCCCAAGACTGATCACCCCGGGCTCCCCTGCCTGTGACCTGCTTTCTGCTTGCGGCGTGTGCCAATGGTGTTGCAGACACGTGGTCCTGTTGTCATACTGGCGCTGCACTCATGAGAGGGTCCAAGGTCATAAAGACACGCTGCAGAGAAACCCAGGAGGAAGGGACCTGTCTCCCAGCCTCTGTGGGTTCCAAGGCGTCGGTGGAGAATGGAGAGCCGCGGAGTCTCCAGCCAGGTCGTGACTCAATTGGTATTTCCTTTCAAATGGCTTTACTAAGAAGAACCAAGCACTTGGTCTTTTCTGGAGGAGGACTGTGCACCCACGTGTTGGGCCCCCTAGTCACAGTGGTTGGAGCTCCCAGGCCAGGGCAAGCCCCACCCACTGCTTTTCCAACTAGAAATGCTGAGAAGAGAGAAAAAAAAAAAGCCCACACATTTTCCTAACATTATTCAGCCACTCATCATCCAGAGTGTGGCGGCGCATGAAATTGTAATCCAGGGGAGGCTTGGCTACTGTCTTGTGGAGACTGAGATGAGACCCAGCGAACGGAGGCCTCCAGCTTCAGCTCCGCCAGGACAGGGCAGCCACGGGAGAAGCCGCCAGACATGGCCACTGACGTGTCCACCTGGACGTGCTTGTTGACTTTCCTGGTTTATTTATGTCTCTGTGTTTGGATACTCAGCCTGGGAGGCGGGTACAGGGTAGGGTGGCCTTGGACAGTGGAGGTGCTGAGCCTTGGGCTGGGGAAGGTGTGTGAGCTGGAGTGAAGGGACACGGGAACTGGCACCAAGTCGGTGTAACTGGCCCTGGGACGGCGCGTGTGCCTGAGGCGTGTGTGTGGAGAGACTGGGCGGCTGCTGGATGTTTCCAGAGGCTCTTCGCCTGCGTCCTGCCCCACGGATGGAAAATATTGCTCTGGACGACTGTTTGAGGCTCTGGTGTGGCCGTCGCCCAGGAGCAAGAAGGGAGGCTCCCGGAGGTGTCTTGCCGTGGGTGCACTGAGTTCTTGTTCCCTCTGGTTTCTCTCCGGGCTTAGCTCTTCTGGGTGACCCACATTCACTCTGGGTAAGGACATAAAATGTCATCTCGGGGTGAAACTCTTTTCTTTGGAGAAGTTTGTCTTTAGAAACTTGTTTCCCTGTTTCAGTAGCAAAGGAAGCTTAGCTACAGAAATCCAGTTTTCTAAACACAAGAAGTGATGATTCTCCTTTTCTTTAGAATCCCCTATGCAAAAATCTACCACAGAGGTATTCTATTTATAAAATAAAAACTATAAAAGAAACATTTCCACTGGGCCTGATAAATCTAAGGAGGGTAAAGGAGAGGATGCTTCGAGGGGACGTGCCATGGAGTTGACCTTCTGGTTTCAGCACCGAGCGGTGGGGTGAGATGTCTTCTGATCTCTGGGAAACCCAAGGGCGGCACCCTGAGCAGTGGAGTCCCCGACAGGACTCTGAGTTGAGGCTTAGCAGGTGGCTGCACTCTCCCCGCAGGCAAGTCCCTGCCTAGTCAGAAGCCAGCTCACCACAGGAACATTGACATCACCCTCAGCCAGGCTCGGCCACTGCCAGCGCCCTGTCCTGGCGGCAGCGATGTGCCGGTCAGCACGTCGCTCCCGACCTCTGGTCTCACCCTGCAGCTCTTGGGTGACACAGGCCCTGGGGAAATCGCGGATTCATGAGGGCAGCTCACTGCCAAAACCCAGGCTGATGCTGGGGGCCACACTCAAGGGCGCAGCAATTAGGGCGATTAGATTGTGCCCATGGATGGCCCTCGGCAGGGTTCCAGCAGGACAGTGCTGCCTGTCCCAAGATCTGGCAGCAAGTGAGACTCCAGATGCACTCTTTTCCCCCAAAACCTCCCCAGAAAAGCTGGTGGTGAGCCCCCAAGCCCTAAAGCTCGCTGATGGCTTCAAAAAAGGAAAAAGAAAAAGAGCCACATTCTGCTTTTCCTTTCTAAAACAAACACATTGTCAGATGAAGAGTCTCTTTTGCTTGAAGAAAATGTCATTGGTAAGTCCTGCAGCTAAATGCAGATCTCTTGGGAGAGAAAATAAGGATCTGATCACATCTTTCACGTAAAGCTAGAGAAAATACACTGGAAAATTCCTGGTGGCCAAAACGAAGTTTGGAAAGTCGGGAACTTCCAAACCAAACACGTCTCCTCACCCAGCCTCCGCTGAGTAGCCTGGCGGACTGACCGGAGCATAGGCTTCTGGTACATTCCAGGCTTGGCATGCAAGTGAGCGTGGGCATTCCTGGGGGGCCAGGAAATGACGTTTCCCTGAGAACTAGGCCTGGCTGCGTGGAAGGATCCGTCCTCATTGTTCCCAGGAAAGCTCAGTACCTCAGCGGACGGATTCATTTCCTTTGTCAACGTCTGTGCACGGAGCTCTTGCTGGTTGACAGGCCCTGCTGGAGTCCGGATGCGGGACTGAAGGACACGGCCTTGCCCTCTTGCTTGCGTTCTGTGTAGGGAATGGACTGGATTGAAAATGAGACGTGGTTCATTCGGCAGGCACTGAGCGTCTGTGCCAGGCCCGTGGGGAGGAAGGATGGGCAGGGTGTGGGATGGTCAAGGCCTCTCTGTGCGCAGGGGTGTGTGTGTGGCTTTGGGGGATGAGGACGGAGCACACCTGTTGCCAAGAGTGCTGGAGGACAGGGTGAGGCGGGAGGCAGAGGGCCTCAGGCTGCCGTGGGAGACCTGAGAGGCCACGAGGCCCTGTGGTCTTCTTGGGGCATACCCCTGGGTAGCAGATGCCCAGGGCCCCTCTCCCAGCCTCCTCTCCTGGCCTGGTCCACATAGCAGGTGGAAGGCCCAGGTCCTGCAGGGGCAGCTTCCTTTTCTTCCCCCCAGTCCCCTAGAGCCTGGTCCTCGATCCCACTTCCCTCTGTCCCCAGGCCTCTGTCCCCCCAGCTGTGCACAGCATTGGCTGGATTCCTTCTCGCCTCTGAGAGTGGCCATGGTTACACTCACTCCAGCCACAGAGGCAGCGTCGGGGCATTGCCCCCCATGGGAAAGGCATGGCCCCCTGTGAGGGCATTCCCCAGGGGAGGCCCATCATTTCTGGAAAGGGGCACATGAAGACCCACACCCCGATCTTCCTGCTGCCATTTTCTCTGAGCCTCTCATGGTAACTCTTCACCTCCAGGAGTAGGCAGGACACAGAGCATCGGGTCACTGGACCCCAAGATTTTGAGCGTTTGGATGGGACGGGGGGCTTGGGAGCGTGCAGTGTGCACTGGCCCTGCAGTGGGGTGCTGAGGGGCTCAGGCTGTCAGGAAAGGCCTCATCTGGATCCCTGTGCTGCTCAGAGATCAAGGGAGGGGACAAACCTGAGCCCCGAGGTTATGTACCTTTGGAACTGATCGAGGTTTGAAGGTGGCACCCGAGCTGTGGTCGACGTAGGGGTGGCCTGGAGTCGGCAGTGTGGGATCAGAGAGCTTGGGAGGTGCAAGGGAGGAGGAGGCCTAGGTAGTGGTCTGGGTGGTCCCTGAGTCTGGGGGCTGGAGGGGGATGGTTGAGTCAGGAGACAAGCCACATCTGATGTCCCGTGCCTGCCATGTGAACAGCCCAGACGTGTTTCTGGTGATGCTGGGATAGGGAAAACACCATTCTGTCAGGGTTCTGGTCCCTGCAGACCTGCCTGCCAGGTGTGCCCCCAGCTAACCACAGCCCCATGTGCTTTCAGAGGACAAGGACGATGGTGACCTTCCCCACCTACACCTGATTTGGTCCTGAGTGTAAATGTTTGCGAGAAAAAAATCAGTGTGTAAGTTAAACTGTTGTATTTATACCCACTCAGAAAACTACACATGGAAACCACAAATTTATTTGCCATTTTTGAAAATTTGGCCTTTAAAGGGCATTAGCAAGAACATTGTGCCATTAGCACAGATTGTTTTTAAAACACTTGAAAAGATCCAAATCCTACTGAATTTGGGGCCAAGCAGATTGAAACTGTGTCTTAAATCCAGGCTGTCTCGCAGCTTTATCACAGGCACATAGAGGATTGACCGTGCCTGGCCACACAGACAGGTGTGTCCAGACACCCTGGAGCGTAACCTGCTAGGATCTTAACCTTAATGTCTGAGGTTCAGGGTCAGGGTCCGGGTCTTCCGGCCCTGGGGATGAGATCTTGGAGCTGGCCTTGCTCTGGTGGCTACTGTGGGGCTTGGATTCGAGTCTTCCTCTGTTCTGAGAGCTCTCTGGGCCCAGCTCATCTTTTCCCTCCATAATAAGGAGCAGTTACTGAGAGTGCACTGGTACTTGGTTCAGCACTTCACAGACAATATTTTTATTGAAAAATGTATCCATCACAGATGAGGAAACTGAGGTCCAGTAAGGTGGCATGTGTCCCTCAGGTGAGTGAGGTCGCATGTTGATCCTGGGTCATGTGGGCCCTTGAAGTGTTCCAACCACATTGTCACTTTCTGTCGCTGATGAGCAAAAGGAGCTTAAAGGAACCCTCCTTTCTCGGGCCTCATAGCCAGCGACTCGAGAGGGGGTTCTGCTGCCTCGTGGCATCTCTCTGGTTAGGCCATGGGGGGTTGAGGGGTCCCTCCTGCCAGCTCCATTGGCACGTGGTCCACATCCATCCCATGTCTGCTGTGCCTTTCTCTCTTCTCTGCCAGTCTAGGGTTTCCTGGGGGCACAGTCCCCGAGTTACTTCTGTCCAACCACTGGGGCAAAGTGGGAGTTCAATAAATACTGCTCCTCACTTAGGATGAACAGGAGGAGAGAGACGCACGGAGAGCCCCCGGGGCGTGGCCGGCTGCCGTCCTTGTCCCTACTTCCCCTGTATACTCAGGACCTTTGTCAGAGCAGGGCACACAGACCTGGGTATGAGGATTATTTTGAGTGTTGAGTTCCAATAAGATCAAATATTCTGCTTTGAATTATTTTATTAGGTTGATGCAGGAGCTCTGTGTTGGTGGCCCTACTCCCTCTCAGTATATGCCGTGAAAGAAGACGGTGGCCTGCTGCTGGCATCTGCCATCTGCATGTGCAGTCTGGTTCCTGTCCCAGGTGACCTAGCAAGGCCATGGCAGAGGTGAAGGAGCAGAGGAATGTCCCGACTGTCCATCGAGAAGGGCCGAGGATCAAGTTCCACAGAGAAGGGGATGTTGCCTGGAGAGCAGAGAGGGCGGTGTCCGGGAGCCCTGCCTACTGAGAGCGAGAGGCTGACGGGGAGGTGAGACGTCTCGGCCCAGGCAGGGGTGTCCAGAGCTCCCTCTCCTTATCCTTGGGCTGAGCAGTCTCTCTCCTGCGGCACTCTGAGGGACGCAGAGGCAGGGCCACTGTTTGAAAGCGGGCGGACACAGCACTGTAACCAGCGGCCAGCCTGGAGTCCAGGAGTCTGTTTCCATCAGCGCTCAAGGTCCGTGGTGAGCCTCGGTGAGGACACGGTGCCTGTCGTTTAGGGTGATCTGGGCAGGACCTTCGGTATGTGACAAAACCACCGTCTGGGGAGAGTCCCGATCTGGGGTCTGAGGCGAAGGGGTCCAGCTGCGTGGGAGGTACTTCTAAGGGGAGTGGCTGAGTTCTTCTAAGGGGCGGATCCTAGAAATGGGGGTTTCAGCTGAGAGCTGTGGTGCCAGGTGGGGTAAAAGCTCTGGGGAGGCAGCTGGCTGGGTCCAGCCCAGGGGGACAGCTGGGGACCCCACCCTGCAGGCCACAGAGTAGCCCTTGTGGGGAAACTCGGCTCCAGCATGGATGTTATTTCTGGTCCTGGTTGTAGGTTCCCTCTACTACCCCAGGCCTTCATCCAAGCCCTGGCCAGGGCCACTGTAGAACTGGGGGCTTGGACCCCTGCCACCTGGCAGTGGGGCAGCCACGGAGGGCTGAGGGTGAGCTCTTCTCCAGAGCCAAGGCTGAGCAGTTTAGAGCTGCGGAAATCACTCTGTCACACCCTGAAGGCTAGAGTCCAAAGTCAAGGTGGCCTCAGGCCGCTCTCTGCAGCTCCAGGGGGGTTCCCTCTCAGCACCTCCAGAGTCTGGTGGTGTTGGTGTCCATGGTGTCCTGTGGCTGGCTGCTGTGTCCACTGTCTGCCTCGGCTGTCCCATTGCTTTTCCCTGCGGGTCTGTGTCCGAAGTTCCCTCTCCTTCTCCTTGGAAGGACACCAGTCCACTTGGATTAGGGCCCATCCTAATGACTTCACTTTAACTGATTACATCTGCAAGGACCTTATTTCTAACTGAGGTCACATTCACAGGCCTCGGGAGTTTGGCTTGCCCACATCCATTTGAAGTCATGGTTACCCACAAAGGATGTCCAGGGTCTCTCCTTCCATGCTTTCCTCTCTCAGAATCTTTGGAAATAGTTTGGAGGAGATGGAAGTTCCAGAACTATCAGCAACCTGTGAGGTTCTGGTTTGGGTGCTTTCATAGGACATTGTAAGACAAGGTGATCCCCCATGAACCCATGTGTCATGAGCGGTCAGTGCTCCGAGCACATTTTATGAAAAGAAGAAGCCGACTTCACTCGCACTGTGGCCAGGTCCGTCAGCAGTGCAGGATTCGGGTCTGGCTTGTCCAGGGCGAGCTGTCTACATGCTTCCTCCTCCGCACCGTTCAATGAAGCTTCTCAGCCTGAAGGGCTGCGAGGCAGAGGCAGAGCCCCATTCTGTTCCCCAGGTTAGGAGAAAGGAGTGATGCAGGGCACCATCCCCCACACTAGCAGCCACGGGGTTCGGAAGGGGGTCACATCCTGATGCCTGCTTGCTCATAAACACCTGGCTCCTAAAGCAGCCGCCATTTGTTTCGTTTTTAAAGACCGGGGTGGCGGATTTAAAATTCAAATTCTTGTGAACAGCAGAGAGAAAGTAGCTATAAAAGTGTTTCAGACCACAGTGTTTTAAATGAAGGTTAATTTTCTGATAAAGTAGGAAATGAAGGAAAAATTATCTCTCTGCACGCAAGCATGGCTTAGAATACTATAGCCCAATTAGATGTTCTCATTGTACAAACAATCAGCCTCATGTCTTGTTAAACTTCTCCTCTCCAAATTAGGAAGCTTTTCTCCACTAAGATTAGCAGGGGTGCTGGGGGTACCACCGATAAAAGATCCATCTGAACAGGAGGAAAACGGTAACTTGAGAAGGCACCAAAGCAAATGAACTCTCTAGAATCCCACGGTGTTTCCAACGTTATTAAAAATTGCCCAGCATGGAAATGATCTCCCAGACTCAGAGCAGAGAAGTTATTATTCTTTGTTTTTCTCCCTAAGATGTGGAGCCCTTTCCTCAGGGGACCTGCCCAGGCACAGTGTGCGTCCAGCCTGTCCGGCCACGGATGTGCACTGGTATCTGCGAGTTGCTCTTGGAGTACAGAATGCTCATTCCATCGGAGCTGGGTTGGGGTGAAAGAGAAGCAAAGACCATTGGGATTTCCTAATTTTTGCTACAGACTGAATTTGGTAGCTCGGGTTTTAATCAGCATTTCATTTCTTCTGACTCATTCCCACCGTGCCTGGGTTGAATCCAGAACCAGGAGACGTGCGTGGTGCTGTGTCTCTCCATGCTCAGGGCTGTGGTGAGGCTGCAGAGCGTGCCGGCGCCTGGTGGGTTTGCTCACTGGGGAGCGTGGTCTTGGTGAGGGGTGGGGTCCGTTTCATGTTTCCCTGCCTCATTGTTGCTCTCGAGGCTGGTTCTCCATTGCCAGGGCACCGCCCATGGCCATACCTACCATGGGCTCCCCTTCCTCTGAGCTCCAGCCCAAGTCCAGCCCTCCTGCACAAAGCCTCCTACTCTGCCAGATGATTTTCCCCAAAACCCCACTGTGGGGCCTGGGGGACGGGCAGGGCAGTTTCACCTCAGTGTGGTTCTGGGCAGCGAAGGATTGAGGGATTTCCCCAAGTCATTTTGCATAACCAAGGACTGTCTGAAATGTCCTGTCCTGGTCATCTGACACTATAGATTTTTTTTTTTTTAATCAAAAAGATATGTGTTGTGGCTTCTAAATTTTTGGTTTCCAAAGGATATTCCCGGACCTGGCAGTAAAATTCCATAAATTCAACTGAAATCTGTCATGTTTATGGTGGGATTGTTAAAAAGCCGTGAGCATTGTGGATTTATGACTCTGTGCTCACATTCAGCTGTCTGCTGCTTCTGCTTCTAGGTCTTTCTATCCTGTGTGAGACAAATTTTATATTTGTGGGTGAGATCATTATAAATCTTTTATGCACCACAAGTGTCATTTTTAAATGTTTGCAAGCGTGCAAAACGAGGCCTGTGAGGTATCTGCTGTACTTCATGGAAGATGTCCTGGGATACTAGCAAAAAAAAAAAAAAAAAAAAAAATCCTCCAAATTTCCCTCAAACCCAAACCCAGATCTTGACCTCTGTGACTGCTGCCAGCCCCTGCCGAAGAGGGGAGCCGGGGCACAGAGCTTGACTCTTCTTTTTCAAGTTTTACAAAAACAACCCTCATCTGTCGCCATCTTTCCAAATGTCCCTCACAGTGTCTGGCGAGTCCAGTGAGAAAGGCCCCTTCACAACTGGACTTGGTGTCTCCCTTTGTGTGAACCAACAGGAAGAGCCACCTGAGCCGGCCCCTGCCGCGTGACATCTTGGAAACGTGACCCTGAACTTCTGTGTCATAGAAGTCAAACTTCAAAGAAAATCATAGACATCGGGAGGGCTCATCTAAAGAAAGTTATGAAAACGAAGGTGTCCTTGTGTCTTCCGCAAAGGGACAACAGGGCCTGGGAGCCAGCCAGGTGGGGGACTCTGGACTCTCTTCCTCCATAAGTTCTCCTGTGACGTCATGGTCACCCCATGAGAAACTGAGTTAGAGCTGCTGGAGTGAAGTGATCAGATTAACAGGGAAAAGAATAATGAAGTGTCATTAAAACAAATAATGAGATAGATTTTAATATGTGCAGACGTTTTGTGCTGACTTTGTGTTTGGAGCACGAGGCTCTCAATCTTGCTGTGTTGTCAGTAAATGAAATAGGAAATGATTCCCAAATTAATCTAGGAAGCAGAATCATCTGGAGGAACTTTATAAAGAATACACATCCAGGGCCGGGTCAGCCCTGAACTGGGATTCCTGGGACCCAGCACTTGTCTTCTGTGCTCATCACATCTGTGGACTGATTTGGGGGAAGCAGAGCACAGTTCGATGCTCACATTTTCTCTCCTTCCTTTTGAATTATATGAATTACTTTGGTGTTGCTAGTTTATGGAGGGGAATGCTGAAGTAAGCTGTGGTTTTAAGGCTCTCACCTCCCTTCTATAAATGGGGAATTGACGTGCAGAGAGGTTTGCTACTTGATCTAAGGTTGCACAGCTATCTCAGAATCAGACCTCCCACTGTCCAGTCCAGGGAATTTCACTGGACTTGTGATTCTCAATCTGTGCTCTGAAGCATTCCCAGGCACTGCAGGAAACTCAGGCCTTCCTTGCAGGATGTTTTAAATTTTCAGTTTTCTAAGAACGCCCAGTGGTGCTGTCAGACAGCCTGTGAACTAGTAGCTGGAGAGAGTTCAGTCTCCACATCGTGTGTCAGGCTACATTCCTTTGGATGACATTTCTTCTCAAAACTGGGTTTTCAGAGGTTGCTACAATAAAAACCCACTATTGCAAGAAATTCAGGCTGACACAGGAAATGACGGTAGCTATATTCAAGAATAAAGCAATTGCATAGGGTCCGAAGGATGCACAAAGCGGTTAGGAAGTAGCCACTTAGGATGAAATAAAAATGTTGTCATCTTTTCTTTCAACGTGTAGGCTAGTTTTTAAGGTGGCTTCTGACTTTCTAGGACATAGATGCATAACCTAATTACCTAATATGGAACAGGAGCCCAGTGAAAACAAATTACTGAGACACTCAGGGTATCATGAGTGAGGGAAGCTGAGCCGTAGATGACCCTGTCTTCCACTGTCCCATGCCAAATTTTGACTTGGGCATTCCAGAGCTTTAGCTTTTGGGTTTTACAACACTGACATCTTTTCTTCTGCTGATATCATTGGTCCAAACTTTTATTTCATACTCCCTAGTTCCGGAAAGATCTATTTTGGAAAGTTTCAGATGAGAGTGGCTTTGATTATAGCAGCAAACCCTGAAGTTTCTCCTGACATGGGGACATATTCAGAGCTCCTGGGGAGTAGGGGGCTGAGGCAGGGACAGGTACAGGGCACCTCACCTCTCAGATCTGTGCTCCCTAGTGCTGGCCCTTGTTCGTTTTAACTGTCTCTTGGGTTCCGCAGCCAGAAGGATCTTCAGGAAAGCCCACTGAAATGCAGGTGCTTCTTGGAAGCCCTAAGCCTTGCAGTGTGAGTTGTTACCAGTCAGACTGCAGGAAGAAGAAGCAGTTTACCTGCCGCTGCAGGTGGGAGACGCAGGAGGGAGCCTGGGGTGGGAAGAATCGCATTTTGCTTCTGGAACAACTTAGTCTCTGCCAGACTAGCTTTGTCACTGGAAAACAGCCAGGTGCAAGTGGCATGTCCCTTAGAAAGTCACATTCAGGTGTTCACTGAGGACCAACAGTCACCAGAGAATCCTCTGGAGAACTCAGATTCTTCAGCAAATTCAGATTTTGCCAAAACCGTTCGTTACAATCTTCAGTCATTTTTAATGGGTACAGATGACCCCTCCATAGGCTTCACCTTCCTTATGGATGGTTTTGCCCTGATCTCGTTGGATTCTTGCCACGACCTTGGGAGGGCTGTGGTTCCTGGGTTAGCAGGTGGCACCTGGAGAGGTGAGGTGAGAGCTGGTTATGGAAAGAGAATGCACGGGGCTCTCGACTGCTGGCTCCTGGTCCCAGGCTCTTTCCCTCCACCTCATCTTTGGCAGCGAGCGTGATTAGGGACACAGACCGTGGGTGACCACTGATCATGAACAGGAGAGAAGCAGAAACCATTGACCTTCACCTTTGTTCCATGTCCCTGCTGGAAGTTGGGGTCCCCTTGGTGTTCCGGCTTTCCCCTGACTGTGTCTCCTGCCTCTGTGGCCACTATGTGCCAGGTGCTCTGTGCCTGCACTTCAGGTTGCTCTAACACCATTGTGAAATATGATCTTCATACCAAATCCAGCTTTCTGAGCCTCTGTAGTTCCAGACTGAATCCAAACCCTTTCCACGTTCCTCACCTGGGGGCTAGAAGGGCCTCTCTGCATGTAGGCAGTGGTCTGTCTGAGCATGGCGGGCTCTCTCAGCTCCCCAGGCTTCCCCACATATGTGTCTTGCAGGTGTGACACCAAAGCCATGCTGCCCTTTCCGCTGCAGGGGGATGGTGTGGAAGGAAACCTTTCACAGTTGGAGTGTGGAGACAGCAGTGCCAGTTCCCCCGAGAGGAAGCTCACAGTGTCTCCATGTCTCTGATGGAATGAATTATTTGCAAGGGCTGTGGCTCCTGCTCAGTCTGAATGAGGCCCACGCAGCTGGGACGCTCTGCACTTTTGATCTGGCCTTTCAAGCTTGGGCGATGCCAGGAAATTGCGTGTAAGGGACTGGAGGCTGCAGGGTAGAGAATGGGAAGATGGTTACAGGAACAACGGGCACACGCCACTGCCCCCACATCCCCACACCTGGCTTTTGCACAGGGTCCATCTTGGCTCTGGGAGGGGGGCCTGGCACCGGCCAGCTGGGAGCTCCAGGGCCACATGGCCCGGGCCTGACCTGCTTGTGGTCAGAGACCTTCTCTGGGCTCCGATGGCACTGGCTATGTGAGAGAACACGTCACCGAGTCATCTCACCAGGCCAGTCATTCCGCCACAGGAAGCCAGGCACCTGCACATCTGGGAAAGTGTTCAGTCAGTCTCCACAGAGGTCAATTGTTTGACATCATATCAGGGCCACACCGGACCCTGGAGTGCAGTGTGCACTGTTAGCGGTACCTTTCCACCACAGGACTGGAGAGTTTATTCCCATGAAAGAGGAGGGCAGGGCGGGAAAGCTATCCTGTACCCGCTGCATCTCCACACCTGTCAGATGGGCTGAAGACTTCCTTCCTTCCTCTAGTTCTTCCCTCTGGGCACTGACACAGGGTGGACTTTCCACGGGACTGTCAGTGCTGGGGACAGGTGCAAGTGCACAGAGGCACAGAAAACAGCTGACTTGTCCAGAGGAATGAGACATGCAGCTAGCTTCCTATTTCCATATGACTCTCTGTCCTCAGGCGTCAACGTGGTTTTAGGACCAAAATTTCCTCTTAAGAGCAAAGTATTGGTATTAGCTTGTTCCACATCAGTAGGGCGAGTAGCCACGCAGAGGTGGCTTGTCAGCCCTCCAAGGAATGAATTCTGATGCTCATCTGCATTGGTCTCCAGGAACCCTTCGACATAAGGGAGCGAGTCTCGGTGTCATCTCCTGCCATTCAGATGGGAGCACAGTCTTGTAGGCAGGTCCAGACAGGGACTTGGACCGATGGGCAATAATCAGTAACTGGCACAGAAGCTGAATTACGTGGCCAAGGTCTTCCACCAGGATGTGCTACTGGAAGCAAGACCAGGCTAGGAAGAAGTAGGCCACTTCCTACACGAGACCGTGGCCTTCTTATTGCTTGGAATAGTCAGGAGTGGAGACATTCCATAGGAGGAGGGCACTTGGAAGAACTTTCTCTTGGAAGCTCTCATTTTAGGAAGCTGGTTCCAATGGCCTGCTCAAGTGTCTCCTTTCAAGTGTCTCCATAACGGAGTGGCCGGGGATGTGGCTCAGTAGTAGAGTGCTTGCCTAGCATGTGGGAGGCCCTGTGTTCCATCCCTAGCAACACATACACACACACACACACACACACACACACACACACACACACACACCACACACACACACATCAAATCTTTAAATGAAGCATACTCCATGATTCTGTTAGCATCATAATTTATCCCTCTTTAAAAATCACTGGGCAAATAGCTCTGATCAAGACAGTCCCCAAGCTCCCGTCAGCTTCTCTGAAGGTCTTTTTTCCTTTCCTGCTGGGCCATGTCTGCTTAGGGTAAACGTTAGGAAGGGCTTTCCTGGTGGCCCACGCTATTTTAGGGTAGGGGGAAAACGGAACAAGCCATTTCAACCTCATTATACTCTAGTGGCTGTGAAATATTATGAAGATTAAAAAGCTCCATTTGGAGGGCCCCACTGTGGGCTGCAAGGGGCTCCGAGACACGGGAGGCGGGGTCTTGGCCCTGGCTGCAGAAGCAATATGGAAACAGCTCTGGTGTGAAAAAGAAGTCGGGCCTGCTGGGCTTTGTGACTCCCCTTCTGGCACTGGTCCTCTGAGCTTCTGTTGAGGTGGCACTGCTGCTGACACGGATGAACCTCTCCCCTCAGTAGCTTAGCACAAGGCCAGTGTGCTCTCTGTGAGAGGCCAGTGGGGGACCTGTGCTCACTGTCTTCCACAGGGACGTTCATGTGGCCACGATCCCTCCCCAGTAGGCCTGCCCTCCCTGTGGCCCTGTGATTGCCATCGAGCTGTGGATGAGAAGAGGGCTGAGGACGACGTGGGAAGTTCCTGTTGGAAATTACATACGAAAACTCTTTAGAACTGTAAGCACGGCCGCCTCTCAGTCCCGTGGCCACGTTTAGTTGTACATGAGGCTGGTGAGGGTATTCTAGTCTGAGGCCAGGAAGAAGGGGAAATGGATTCCATGAAGAAGTAGCCAGTTTCTACTGCAGATTGAAAACAGAGGGTTAGACTAGGCCTTTAGGATCTAAATTCCACCATAACTAGATTCTAAGAATTTTGCTCTTTGCAGACTCCTAAGTGCGTAAATTGATGTGTACATGACATCTGAAGAAGGAAATATGAAAAATGACCAGTCTTGAAGGGTGATGGGACAAGATCATTTCCATAAAAAATGGATCATTGAGTCCAGATACATCAGTGACCAATAAAATATTTTTAAATAATGAAAAATTAAACAAAGAGGCAGCCCTGATGGTGCAATGGCGACAACTTATTAGTCTTCTGTAATCCAGTAGAACATTGGAGCACTTGGGTGGATGAGTCTTGTCAGACCCTAGACAACAGCTTTCAGGTAATGCCACCAAGTGGGGTAAAACCATAGCTCCAGGTCCCTGCCTGGAGTTACTTTTTCTCCACTATGCTGTGTTCCAAGCAGAGAATGGCAGAGCTGCTGAGTGTGGAAGACAGAGCTTGGCGTTCAGGGAGGTGAGGGTACTAGAACTGGTGGGACAGAGGACCCGAGGGAGCACTGCAGAGAGCACAGAGGTCTGCCTTGGCTTCTCCCTTGGGGCTTTTGCTGACCACCAAACCGAGCATGGCAAATCCTGTGATGCCCGCCAAGGACTGAGAAGACGTAGATGAGTAATCTCCAGAACTTACTGTGGTCTAGGACCTGTTCTAGTTCTACCCAGCCAAGGCCAAGGGACCTGTTGAGTGCCCAGAGCACCCCAAAGACATCAAAGGTGTCATCTCTTAGTAGCGGGCCTCAGCTAGCCCTAGAGTAGACACACTCCAAAAGAACATGTATTTTTAGTTGTTGGGTGTAGTGTTCTGCACAAGCTAATTGCATCATCTTTACTTATGTTGTCTTCAGTGTCTACTGATATTTATGACTGCCTGTTCTTTCAGAGAGGTGTTTTATAATCTCTGGGGTTGTGGATTTACCTTTTTTTGTCTTCTACCATTTTTTAAAAATTTATATATTTTGAGGTTATTGAATGTATTCAAATTGAGCGTTGTTATTTCTTCTCATTGGGTTGGGCCTGTTGTCACAGTGGAATGAACCTCTTTATCTGCACTCACATTTCTGTTGTTAGAATGGCTTTCTTTTTAGTGGTGTTTGCCTGGTATCTATTTTTTTCCATTTGTTTACTTCTAAGCTTTTCTGTATTCTTATATTTAAGGTATGTCTCCTGTAGGCAGCATATAATTAAATTTTGCTATTTGTAAACTCAGTCTGACAATTTTTGTCTTTTCTTCCTTATAATATATAGCCTATTTATATTTAATAATATTATGGATTATTTGTCTTGAAATCTACTGTCTTGTTAAGTGGGTTTCTGTGGCATTTGAGTCAAACATGTTTGGATTTATTTATTACAGCAGTTCATTGCTCTAATACAGGGAATCATCTTCAAAAAAAAAAAAAAAAAAAAAAAAGGAAGACAGAAGGAAAGAAGTTACTTTTCTTCAGGCAACTTGTGGGATGTGGGTCATTTTCTCCTGGTGAGTCATGGAGGGTTCTTGGTGAGCACTCAGACAGCCCTCTGCTTGGGAGCCTGCTGCCGACCCCTGCTCAACAGCCTGTCTCCCAGAGAAGTCCTCCCGACTGCTCGAGGCAAGTGGAGGGACCTTGTCACCCACTGTCAACCTCACACCTCTTCACGGTGTTGCATCTGCTCCTTTGCAGCCTCCCTCACTGGGGACAGTAGGAGCTTCGTGGCAGGACCTTGTCACCCACTGTCAACCTCACACCTCTTCACCGTGTTGCATCTGCTCCTTTGCAGTCTCCCTCACTGGGGACAGTACGAGCTTCATGGCAGGAGTTGGGTCCTGGTCACTCTGCTGAAGTAGGCCCTGCCTCAGCTGCCTCGGCAGTTGCTGGGAAGTTTTGGATTAGCCCTAACGGGAGAGTATTAAAGGTCTGCTGAGGCCAGGGGTGGCCTTCAAAGGTCCAGTATCACCTTGAATTTCCCCCTTTTTGAAGGTTTCTGAAGGAATCTGGGCTAAGTCAGGGGTTGCACTGCTCATTTTTGTTGACCCAAATTCACAAGTTGGGACTGAAATCAAACCCATCTTTTCTTTAGTAATGATAGACAATTAGTTTGGGAAAGAGATTTTCATGAATCTTTCCCACTATTTATCCATTTTGAGGTCTATAAATAGCGTTGAAAACAAAGTAGCTTGTGAAAATCATTGTGTCTGCTATTGAATGAACGACTGTTCTGTCACTTCCAGCCTCGGAACGTGGGGTCCTGTCTGATTCCACCTGCCAGCTTCTGACTGCACCTGCAATTAGGCAATTGTGGGGTCCGTGGTGCTTCCATCGATTTGCCTGGGCTAAATGGAAAGTTGTTTTTACAAAGCTGGCCTATTAGCTCATTTTGAGCCTTTTGCAAGTATAAGATGACTCCACGGAGAAATGGAGAAAATACATAGTTTTATGTGCTGCACACAAAATCAGTGTCGATCGTCTGGTGCCAACATTCCTGTACTTTTCCACTAAAGTAACCAATCTAACCATGTTGGACTCAGTCAATACCCAGCCACACAGCTTGCCTCCAACATCTACTTTTTGTGCCATTTTATGGGGACACATATATCCACAATGATTCTCATTCCTAAAAAGATTCCGTGAGCCTAGGGTACTTGTGAGAGAACTTTCTGAAGACGTGGTCATTTGCACGACTGGCTTAATCCCACAGTCTACTCTCTGATGTGAACACCTAAGACATTTATCATGTGTTTTCTTTTTTAAAAAGTTTCATGTTAAAAGTTGATGGTGCTTTGAGGAAATTTGGATGACATTTATTGACCTTTGGCTTTGGCTTTTTTTGCTAAATTTGTCATATGGCAGACACAGAGGTGTGCTCCTCAGATTCCCGATGACCCCACAAGGTGGTGATGTAGGGGCTCAGCCGCCCCTGCCCACCTGGGACTCCCCGAGGTCATATTTGCCCCGAGTGTCTCTGTTGGAGGTTTCCTCACATTGTTGCCGTTGCTATCTGTCAGATGCCCCCTGCCCGCCTTGCTTCCTACCCTTCTTTCCATCAGGTGTCACACCGTAATAAACCTGAGTGTTCTCAGCTCTGTCTGCTTCCTGGAGAATCCAGTCTGCACCCCCATCAAGGATGGCTCAAGGATGTTGATTTATTGAAGTATTTCAGACTCAAACCTTCTTTCTTGTTCATGAAAATCTATTTTTTTCTTTGAGATTATATAATACTTTCTCCTTTTCCTCTTTTCAATTTCTTTTTTTTCCCTCACCACTAATAATAAGGATATGGCTTGTAAAATGATTTAAAGTGAAATAATGCACTGCGTAAGTTTAGAACTGAAGTTTCAAAGGTCTTATGTTTATATTTAAGTTTTATTATTATTACTATTACTATTATTATTATTATTATTTAGAGAACTCAACTCTCCCACCTAGAAGTGAAATAGGGTTAGCTGGGCACAGCTGCGACAACTGGTAAGAGATGTTTATCTTTGTATTATTATCATCAAAGCAATAGACCTTTCATTTGTAAACTTTATTCACCTCTTATTAAACATCTTCTGGATGCTTTTACATATTAACTTTTATTACAATGCAGGATATTTTTATTTGGCACATTCTATTTTCTGTCTGCCAAAATCTACATAGCAAATATTTTCCCTTTCTTTCTTAACCATTGTTCTAAATGTTTCCAAGCTCCCAACAGATATTAATGTTTGGAATTTGAAAATGGAAATTGGAATTCCCTGAGAATTCCAGGAACCCCCTGAAATCCTATATTAGTATATTTATATCTATCTATATTGAATATTATATATATATTTTAAATTATGAGTGATTGTAATGATAAATTGTAATTTTTTGGTAGTAGGGCTATAGTAAAAATTCAGAAACTTTCTGTAAACAAAAGATGTAATAATATATGCATGGTACTACTATGAATCAATGTATTGTGATCAGGTTGCACAGTTGATGGATGCATTTGATCACAGAAGACATAAAGTAGCAGAATTTTAACACAAAATTTACATCTGATAAAAATCATTTAAAAATGGAAAAATTGTATCACAGTCACTTAATATTTCAAAGTTACCATTTTTAAAAATAACATTTTACAGTCCCCCAAGCATCAAAGAGGCAATAGCCCTGATCTTCATTTTGTAACAGCTATTCCAGATGCAGTGTTCTTCCATTTCTTGTTGAGCTGGTGGAATTCTAAATGTGCACTGGAAAAAGCACTTTTGACTGGCGCATCATGGTACATGTTGCTCATTTTCTTTTTTAAAAGTGAAAATATCTTCTCTACTTGGCCTGATTTTGGTTTTGCTATTGAAATCAACATTACATCTGCTACTTGTAATTTTATTTCAGTTTCTGATTTCATATGGAAGAATCCCATAGCATGGACATCTTCTCTTTCCATGTCTTTTGTTTAAATATATATATACACACACACACACCTGTACATGTATATATATGATACATATATGTATAAAATGTAGCCTGAGCAAATATTCAATTACTGGAGAATGATACTGGACATTCCACTTGGATCTCCTGGCATGGGAACTAGCATCACACAGAATCATGTGTCCCTATTGCCAACTTAAGGACTTATTTTTTTTCCAAAACTTGCTGTTCCTTGGAACACTTCTCACAGGCTTTATGTGTATAAACATATTAATATTTATTTTATTAGCAATAATGGCACCCAGATGGGACTAGAACACAGTTGGTGACATGGCAAGAGCCACAAGCCAGGCCAGTAGATAAGTCATGCTGCATCTCTCTCCGCCCTGTTCAGGATTCCAAGAACTGGACCTGAGCCATGGACTCCACACAGGGTATTTCCCGCTTCTGCTTTTGTCTTAGTTCAGTGGCTTCATTTTGCCCAATGTCTTGATTGCTAATGTAGTTTTTGCAGAAAATTATAATCATATTTTGGTTTTCCTGTTCTCATTACTCATTTTTCTTAAGACCTGGGACTTAGAAAACCATAAAGTTCCTGAGAAAAGCAGAGAGGGAATTCTCCTGTAGACGTCAGTGGTTATTCCTGGTTGAGTAGTCGGGCTTTGGGGAGTGCCACTGGAAGAAGGTGCTGGGCTTCGTCCTGTTGCCCCTGCCGCAGGGGGCTGCTGTGGAGACTGGGGGAATCTGTTGGCCTCTCTCAGGGCCTCAGTTGTGCTGGTAGCAAAGCAATTAATACAATTCCTTAGCAGCTAGGTGTGCCTTTCCTGATCTAGACTAGTTCAAACCAGTCCAGAGGGTCTGGCTGGGAAGAGGGAGGTGACTGGCAGATGGACAGGCTAGGGAAACCTGGCGGGGGAGGCTCAGGAGCAACCTGCTTGTAGGCGCTGTCTCTGAAGAGAAGAAAACTGTCACGTGGGGACAGCAGAGTCAAGGACCACCCAGGGCCAGGTCCAGCCTCGGGCGTCCATCTTCCCAGCCCAGGTCCACATTGTTTCTGAACTCAGTCAGCGTCCTCCCAGCACAAAGCCAAGAGGGAAAAATGTCCCGAGCGAGTCTGCCCCCAAGCCACTTCCCCCCAAGTCCCCGAGCAGAGGTGGATCAGGTGCCTGCTCCAGGTTGGCTCAGGCGCCTCCCTGCAGCGGGGATGCTCTCCCTGGGTACAGTGCACAGGAGTAAGGGGGCGACAGGCCTTGTCCACATGTGAACATCCCAGTCAAATGCTTGCTAGTGGGCAGAAGCCAAAAAAGAAACAATTCTGGCTGCTGCCGACCCCCACACAGTTTTTGTTTTTTAGGAAACTGAATTTCTGAGATCTGTGATCTCTTAACTGGCAACAGATTTTGTCTCCATGGGTCTGAAGAGTGGGGCTCCAAATGAATGTGATCTTCGTACCCTCCCAGTCCCCAGGCTTTTGCTCATCATCACAAATGTCTTTGGAATTCTCCAAAGGGTAAGTGTGGCTTGCTCAGTTAGATGGCATTCCACATTCCTAAATTTATAAAAGAAGCTCGTGTATGTGAGATAAGGCTGGTATTCATTTTAAAGTGGTTTGTTGGCTCATTAATATGAATTTATTTGAGTCTATTCACTGTAATTATGAGCCATGTACATGGGTTGGTACAATATATATCAAACTGTTGATTAAATTATCCCAAATATAATAAGTTAATTTGCCATGTGCTGTGTTATAGGGAGGGAGTGCTGGAGGTGACGATGTGTTTGGGAACATGTAGAAAGCACATCTTTTGCTTGCAACTGGTAATTTACTGCTCACTCAGATGCCATAAACACTGGCTTTGGCAAGGGGGAAATCATGGAATTTGTCTCTGATTTAAACTGAGATTCGAATTTTAGACCAGCAAGTATGTTCACACCCTATTAGTCACAGGCAATGGTTAGCTTTTACTAGTCCACCCAGGCCAGAACTGTCCTCAAGGATGGCAAACTACGGCCCACAGGACAAACTGGCTGGGAAACGACGGTGGCTGCAGGACCAACCCCATGGCCCTGTGACCTTGAGGCGCACTTGCCTCCCCCTGGTGTTTGGATAATCTCGGCGGCGCTCCTTCTAACTCAGACATTTTATGTTCCTCTGACCTGAATTCTATTCTGAGCAATTGTCTGATTCCCTGGAAGTCACGTCTCCGAGACCTCACTGCGTATGATGTTTAAGCTGTTACAAGAAGGCTCTGGAGGCAACGTCGCCAGGGCTGCACCCAGCAGGCTCAGGGTGGCTTTGCATGTGAGGAGCATCAGACCCATGATCGTGTGTTTTCTAAACGACTTGGCGGACAGGACACTGGTAGCGCCTCAGTCTGCGCCATTGTTTTTCCTGGTTCGTGGGGATGTTCATAAACAGGCCCTGGAGCAGACACCTGCAGGGGCTTCCTCTCGGCCTTGGCTGTTTCCTGAGGCAGAGCAGCAGCTGCTATTTTTTTGGCAACAGTTGGGTGTCTCCTGCCCTTTTCCATTCTATTCTCTGTTCATGTGGTGGTGTCCCTCACACCAGGTGTGCGCCTGGGCAGGGACAGGCAGTTGGCCTTGACTCTGAACCCTGCTCTGGCCTCTGGAGTCCACAGGGGAGATGCAAAATAGAATAAATGCTTTTTTCCAAAGTCCACTTGTTTTGTGCTCAAACTAGTTAAACACAGAATTTAAAAAGAAGAAAAAAACAACATTGTCTCTATAATGTAAGTTTCTCCCCACATGATTAAAGTGAACTACCAATCCATGCATCTAGTTATTTGTTTGACAAGTATTTATCGGGCACCTCCTAAGTGCCTGGTGCTCCGTTTGGCATGGGCACTGGAGGTGAAGAGGAGGGGCCCACCTCTCTTGGTTGTGTCCTGGAGCTGGGCCATCCTAGCAGCTGTCTGTTCCAACACCACTCTCGTGTGGTTGGGGAAGAATTTCACAGCATGGGGTTCAAACCAAGGGCCTGACTCATGCTAGGCCAATGGTCTACCACTGAGCCACATCCCCTGTTCTGCTGTGAAGTAATTTTGCAGATGAGATGCACATTTAAATCCGTAGACTGCGTAAAGCTGATGCCCCTCCACAGGGTGCGAGGGCCTCAACCAATCAAAGGCCTTAAGAGAAGATGATCGAGGTCCCCTGAAGTGAGGAGTGACGGCCTTTGAACGCGAGCTGCCCTGTGCTTCCCTGGTCTCCGGCCTGCAGGTCACACGGCCCCCACATCCACCTGAGCCAATTCCTTGACCTCTCTCTTCCTCCATCTCTCCCCATCCTGGTGGGAGCTGACGGTGGGGCAGGAGGAAGGGCCAGGGTTAGAACTCAAGTGTCCTGGAGGAGGGACATCTCACAAAGCGGGGTTGGAGGAACTAGCAGAATTAGCCAAGGGCCCAGGAGGCAGAGGGGAAACCCAGCAAGGCCAGAGGACCAGGGAGAGTGGAGCCAGGCAGAGAGGGGGCAGAAATGGGGGCAGAGTGACCCCTGTGGGGGTGCCATGCCCCTGCTTTTCATTTCGATGTGTGCCTGGGCTTCCCAGGGTGGTAACTGGCCCCTCCCAATAGCAAGACCCCAATGCTAATACCAGTAGCTAACGTTAGAGGGACACTGCCCTCCACCGGGTATGAAAAGGGGCTTTATAAGTATTGGCTCATTGACTCCTACGAGGTCCAGCGAGCGTGGTCATCTCCTCTCATTGGGTGAGGAAGTTGAGGAACAGAGAGGTAAAGGGAACCCTGACCTGGGCTGCTTTCCACCTTCAGGGCTGGGCTTTGAACAAGAACACCGTGTACCACTCTGTTCCACACCCCTTCTTCTCTCTGGCTCCTGCTGCCCGGGTGGTGCCAACCCTGCAGCCACACAGCATGAGGCCTTCCTGCCCCCCACCACATCCATTTCTTCCGTTGTGCAAAGATGAAGTAGGCGAGGCTGCTGGCCTCCTGCCTTAACTCCCCAGTGAAGACACTAAGGCCAGAGAGCCTGCCTGGCCAGTGTGGGTCCTTGCCCTCTGTGGATGCTCCCGGCCTGGGTGGGCACTGTTGGCTTCTACTGCTCCCTGCCGTCCCTCCAGGGCTTGCCGTGGAAGTGGAATCAGGAAGAAGGAATCAGTGGAATCAGGCCCTGAAGACATGAAGAAAATAAAATTGCCACCCTTGGGTGGACGCGGATGTCCTCCTGTCTCCTGCTGGCCCCTGAGTGGTGTCTGCGAGGTCTCTCTTCTGAGAATCTAATTTTCTTCTCTCCATCTGTGCAGTTTTCACAAGCTGTGGGTTCAGGGCAAGCCCACTCTTCTGGATCCTTCCCTGCTGGGTCCTCGGGGCTTTCCTCACATCAGCTCTGAGCTGCATGTGCCCTGTGACCGTTGACCTTTGGCACACATCCATGTGGCTGATGCTATGAAACCTGTGGGGCAGGGTGAGTTTCTTCTCTCTCCCAGAAGCCTTCAGGATTCTGGGGCTCCCCGTGGTCCAGCCCGGAGCCCTGCACCCAGGGAGGTCCCTTTGTGTTTGTTGATTTAATGTGGTTGAAACTCTGGGTCAGTCAAATTTGAAAATGACCCAGTCACCTAATAGTGTGTCTGAAGAGATGGATAGGGAAGCCTTGGGGTCCTGGGCAAGCACCCCAGGTGGCATCCTCCCAGACACCCCGCTGTGCACAACCCTGCAATTCTTGTCCAAAGCACAATAGGAACTTTAGTGGGTGTAATAATGACCCTGTGATTCAGAGGCTCAGCTTGAACACAAGCAATTTCCTTCATTCAGTTCCCCACAGGGGGCCTTTCCTGGGGAGAGCTTGGAGTTTGTTTGATAACACCTATCTTAATTGGGTACTCTCCATTCAAGCCCCTGCCTCCCCTCTCCCCTTACCTCCCCTGTCCTCCCCTCCCCTCCCCTCCCCTCTCCCCTGTCCTCCCCTGTCCTCCCCACACCTCCCCTCCCCTCCTCCCCTCCCCTCCTTCTCCCTCTGCCTCACTGTGGCCTCTGGATTTCTTTTTGTAGAAAGGGGTAAAACCAAGGTCATGGCTGCCTTGAATTGGGTGTTGGGCTAAGAAAGAAGGGTCCCTCCTGTGCTGTGTGGGCAAAGTGGCCACTCTGCCGTGGACCCCACTGTGCCTCCCCGTTCCCTTGCTGAAGTGCTGCCCCACTGCAGCTGTCCTTGGAGACAGGGACAGTCAGGAGACAGTGAAGGCTGAGTGATGCCATCGGGCCAGTGCTTACTGATGGGACCCTTGTGCTTAGGAAAGAGACACAGGGCCCCTCTCCAGGCAGCACAGAGGAAGCACCACCATGGGAGATGGCCATGGACAAGGCAAGGAGACAGCCCCCCAGCATCCAGACCCGAGGCCACTTGGCCTGGGAAGCGTCGTGTCCGACGCCCATCTATGGCACTGGCTGTGTGGCCTGAGCAGACGGCGCCGTTGCTGACTGTTCCTGGGAAGGCAGACCTAACTCCTGTCCTGAGAAGCAGCAGGAAAGAGAGTGACCAACGCCACCTGACCATGAGTTTGGCAGCCAGACTCCCGCGCTCTCTCCTAGGACTTTTATAACCAAGGATTCTGCAGCTGAACGTGGCCCCAGAAACCAGCAGGCCCTGGACTTGAGATGAGGGGGTGAAAGCTCGGAGTGGACGAGGGTCGGGGCAGTCCGGGTCTCCCTGCCAGGCGAGGCAGCGCTGTCCTGAACCCCTCCGGCCCTGGGTTCCTCCCGCTGCCCTGATGACAGACCAGGCCACGAGTCACCCTTTGGCAGACTCAGCAGATCACTAGCAGTTGCAGCTGTCAGTGGCCTGAAGCCTTGTGGTGGGGACAGTGAGTCTGCTCTGTCAGGACGTGCATCCCTCAGGACTTCACCTGGCATTCACAGGCACCCGGGAGGCAGAGCGTTCTCATACACCCCCCCCCCACACACACAGGGTCTTCCCGGAGCCCTCTGAAAACCAGGGTGTTCTTGTTTCCCTTTTGTACCTACGTGAGGGTGGCCCCTGGCCTGGCACCCAGAATGGCCCAGTTCCCATGTCGCTCACACTGTCCTCTTTCTGTCCCCCACTGTCAAATGAATGTCCCTCCTCCTCTCTGCAGGTGGCTGTGGGCTGTGTCCCTGGCCGAGGAGCCCGTCCAGCTGACCTTGCCTGCTCCTCTGTTGTGTGTCAGAGTCCAGCTGGGAAGGTCCTGCTCCTGTGTTCATCCACCTGTAGGACCAGGGCCAGGCTACGAGGCAAGGCGGTTCCTTCCTTTGAGAGCCAGCAGCCTGCTGGGTGCCCTGGGACGGGAGAGACAGGAAGCCGTGTCAGACGGTCCTGAAGGTTTGCACAGAGACCGAGGAGGACAAGAACTTGCGCGGAGCGACAGGCAGGCGCAGGCTGCCTGCTCCGGTGGCGATGCGTGGGGAGCCGGGCTGGGACCTGAGTGCTTTTTCTGAATGTGAACGGTGAATCCAGAGCAGGGCCCAGAGGGCCTCTGTGAGGTCCCTCTCCTTCCTGTTCCCTGTCCTGCAGGCCCACTGTCCCGTCGCCCCCTGGTCCTCAAGGGCGAGGGCTGCAGGCCCCTCACACACTGCAGGAAGCACACGTGGGCCTGCTGGGGCCTCTCATTCTGTAGTTCAGGGTGGAGGTTCTGGGGTCACCCGAGTGTTCCAGCCAGGAGCCGCCCTGGGCCTGGATGGGGTACCAGGGCTCTGGCCTCTCAGGTCCGTGCTGGCAACATCCCACAGAGGAGGCAGGGAGTGGACAAGGGTCGGGGCAGTCCGGGTCTCCCTGCCAGGCGCATCTTGGTGGGCGAGGCTGCTGCCCCTGGAATTCAGGACATCTGTCAGGATGGCGCCATGGCTCTCAGGCATTCTGTGCCAGGAGGAGAGCGGGCCAATGGCACTCTCCTCCCTAGCAGACAGTTCTGACCAAGGTGGTGTTCAGGGTTGAAACAAGTGAAATAATGCCCTCCAGCAGCCCACGGAATAACAGCAAAGTGCCCATCACAGGCCCCGGATCCTTTGTTTCTGGAAAAGCGCCTGCTGGCTGAAGCCACTGCTCAATGCCTGGGGGCTGTGGCAGCCTCACTGTGCACATGGGGGTACAGGCTGCCCATCGCACCCAACCCAGTCCTCCAGGGCCTCTGTGGATAAGGACGTCCCCAGAGGAGCCATGCACTCTCCTCTGGTCGCAACACCCTGGGCCCTTCTCATCCCTGTCTTTTGGGGACTTGGGGGACAGATGCTTGCAGAGGCCCCCTGTGTGAAGCAGGCTCCATTAGTGCAGGTGGCTTCTCTTCTACCCTCCTGTGTGACGCACGCTGAGCTCTGCAGGAAGAGTCTAAGCCCCCTCGGGTGGAGTTCTGTCCCTATGCATATCCCACAGTGTCCCAGACAACAGGGACTTTGTTAAATATTATTTTACTATTTAAAAATTAATGGCAATACCCAGATAGTAAGCAATTGCTGACTTAAAGAAGGAGGGATACAAAAATGACAAGAGGTTTCACTCAATGAAAGAAGCTTTATTTCTGGGAAGAGGAGTGGCATGATGGCCACCAGGACCATTTGGCAGGACCCGCAGTGGACACCTCTGGCAATCCCAATGGGCCTGTGAGGTATTCATGCACTACTACCCTACTCTGAGGAAGGGGACCCAAGTGTCACCCGAGTGTCACCCGAGTGTCACCCGAGTGTCACCCGAGTGACAGATATACTGAGCTGTTGCCCAGGCCTGATGGTGGTCCCTCAGACTGCACAACCGGTGACCTTGGTGTCAGGCCACGCTGCTTGCCATTGTCATTCCTGTGTTCATCCGCCTGCAGGACTCGGTGCCAAAGGTCAGTGAGCACCTCGTGTGTCGTGGGAACGTGAAGAAACCCCAGAAGCGGAGCTGGGCCTGATTCTCCGGGCAAGGACAGGCTCATGGGAGAACGGCGGCAGGTCGGAAGTCTACACCAAGTGCCCGGTAGGAAGCAGGGAGAACGTGTTTCCCAGAGAATTTCTTTGAGTGTTTGTGCTTCTTGATAAAACTCGAGGCGGGCCCAGGCTGAGGTGAGGGTCAGGCTTGAACTGGACTGTACTTCCCCTTGGGTGGCGACTTGACCTACTGATCTGAGAGTCACCTGTCTGGGACACCCGGCCGTGGGCTCCTCCCCCATTCAGCCGATCCCGTCAGTTTGGGCCCTTAGAAGGAGTGGCGTGGAGAGACGTGGAGCTGTGGGCTGGCCTGCTGGTGCCTTTCCGGCAGAGCAGCGTGGTCACCAGGACGGCACCCAGTAGATGCTCAGCTTTTCCTTGACTCCAATTCTGACAAAGAGGCAGGAGGACATTGGTGACGAGGTGTCCCCTTTACTAAATGAAATCTCTCCCAAGACCTCTGCACACCAAGATCTCGGGAGCAGGTCACACTGCACATACTAATGAGAGTCACGGGGGCCAGGAGACCAGGGAGACTGCGAAGGGACCTGTGCCGCTCTCTCCTCTGACACTGCAGCTCCTTTCACTGTGCCGTCTTCTCACTGAGTCTGTCCTTGACACCCAAGTGGAAGCGGGCCTGGAGGAGAGGCCTGCACTGGCCTCCTGAAGAGGCTTAGCACTGCCTCTGGGGACACCGGAACCGAGCAGGCTGTGGGGAGCTGGAAGAGAACTGCTCCCAACCAGCACAAGCTGCCGATTCAGGCAGCCTCCGATCCCCTAGAGTCACAGGTCTTTTGGAGAATCGTGGTGGCCAGGGGTTTGGACAGTAGGTTTCTCCTCTGTGTGAAGGTCCCACAGGGGTGGCTGGGAGGAGGGCTTCTCCCTGTGGCTGGGACGAGATGCACTGACATCCTTGGTCCTCCACCCTGAGAACGCAGGACCCACCAGGGCAGGTGCCTGGGAGTTCTCTAGCAGTTAGTGACTCTTGTCTGTGGCCAGGCTGTGACAGTGCAGCTCCATCTGCCTGGCACCACTGGGGTGTCTGATCAGAGCTGCCTGTCCTGCCTTTGCAGATCTGGTGGAGTTTGCCCAGCTTATAGGGGAATCCTTATGCCACTGTGTGGGACTCCCTAAGTTGAACAACAGCAAAGGTTTTCCATGGGGGGTGGCGGTGGGGAGGAGCAGGTGGACAGATGCTGTTACACACACTGGCCTAAAAAAGTTTTCAAGAAGCTGCTGAGTCTTTGACTGCTGTTATTTTTCCTTTCTGTTTGTTTCTTTTTTGTAACAAAAAATACTTTAAAAGACTATGTACACATGGAAGAGGAAAGTCCTGAAAATTATAGAGAATCCAAGAAGAAATATTTTGTGGCTCTGTCATCAAGGGAGGCACAATTATGTTTAAGATTTTGGTTAAATCAGTTCTAGTGTTTTGAGAAGGGAGCTTGCTAAGGGGTGTGTGTGTGTGTGTGTGTGTGTGTGTACCTCTTTTATTATGGCTAAAATGATATCATCTCTTTAATTTTGAATCCTGTCTTTTGAACTCACAATGGAAGTACAAGTCCTTACTCTGTGATTAAATTTTTTTTGCCAACATATTTTTTTCAGGTTTAAAAATATTACTTTCCCTAGTTCATGTTTATTTGTTCTTTTGAGATGCATTAAAAGACTTATATCAAAGGTTTGCTTTGAATATGAACAAGTACAGATATTTTAAAGTGATTCTTTCCTTCTGGAGAGACATTCTATTTCATTTCTGTCTGTGTGGCATAAGATTTTCAGCCCTTTGTGATTTGGGGGTGGACAGGGAAGTGCAAGATTGTGAAAGCATATTTCTGGTTTCTTGGTGATCTTTGTGGATGAAATTGTTGTCTATATTCTTTCTGACGAATGTGTTACTCTTTCCTAAATCCACATTTGGATTTTTCAACAAGATTCACATCACCTTATTTTTTTGTTCTCTGCCAATTTGTTATCGTTGTTTTCTAAGTGATTTCTTGGAACATAAATTCCCTTCCCCATTTACAAAGTCTAAAATCCATTACGTGCAGTGCCCAGAAGGAAGGCCACCTGGTCCCTTGCCTTCTCACCTGATGCTGGATGGCCTCTCTCCCTCTTCTCTCTCTTATATACCTTTGGCTAGAACATCATGTTCCCATGCAGGTGTGTTCCAGCCCACAAGCCTGAGTTTAAGGATGCTTCCTTAAAACAAATGAGCAATGAGTGTATTCAATGCCATACAATGAGATCTCGAAATAGCAACTCTAGATTTTTAAAAATAAAAGATATCATCCCAATGGAAATGACAAGATTCCAAAAACGCCTATGGTATAGCACTTCTACATTAGTTTAAAAAAAGATAAAATTAAAGAAGTATTGGCAAAGTGAAGTGGAAAGAGGTGGATTGAGGTAGGAGCTCACTTGACATAGAAAAACTTGACCAGAGATAAAAACAGCGAACATGACCAGAGAAGCATTTTCTCTTGTCTAGAAACACCTGCATAATGAAGGCCAGGTAATGAGAAAAAAAAAAAAAATAAGTCACAGAACTAATCATCTTTTATCTCTTTATTGTGGAAAATGCATGCGTTGAAATAGGCTCTGTAGCAGGAGGCTCATGGGCAGTGTGATCACACATCCCAGGGGCTCCACAGTCTCTCTAGTCTGCTCAGTCCCTGAGCAGTTATTAATAGCATTGCTTTTCACTCTTGCAACTGTCGCAGTTTGGACCACCAGTTATGTGGTCTCTGTGACGGGGAGAATAGCTGGAGACGGTGCAGGTCTCATATCAGGTTTGTGGAGTGGGGGTCTCCATCAGCAGCTCCAACCTACAGACCAGAGTCCACCTGGAGAGGATTTGGGGGAACGTGGGGTGCAGGATGGAGTGTGTAGGAGTAAGCTTATCTTTATGATTATAATAATGACGATGTGTTGCATTTGTAGGGCACTTCAGTGTCCAGAGACCTCTCTTTCAGTGGACTCCTGTGCCTTCCTGTCATGCTGTGGTGTGGGCAAGGAGGTACGAGGCCTGTCTGATGCAGGAGATGTCGCAGCCCCTGCTCTTTGGCTGGGCCGCTCTGCACTAGGAACAGGTGCCAGGCCCTTCCTGGTTCTGGATGGAAGAGAATGAGAATAGACCAGAGTATGTTCAAAGAAGAACTGGGGACTCAGAGGACAGGATCTAGTGGGAAAACCTCCAGAAACACAGGTGGCTGACCGACAGATGTCAGTAGCTCTGGCTTTGGAAAACAGCTCAGGGGTCTGCTTGTAGTGAAGAGCACTGATTTATTGTGATTAATAGAAAAATAATCAAAACAAGGAAAATAACTCATTGTGCAAGTATTTTCAGGGGATGAGACTGATCACCAAGAAAAAGGACGGCTCATATCCAGACACTATAAATGTGTCTCTTTGAAAATTAAATTGTTTCTGTAGCATTTTTTTCTAATTTGTCCTTCCAATTTATCCAATCCACACTTTCTTCCCCCTGCAGAAATGAAGGCACGGGGCTTCCTACTCACCAGCCTGTATTTTGGCGAGTATTGACTCAGTGTTCAAGACCACCAATGGCCTGAGTGACTGGCTGAGGGGGCTCACTTCCTACTGCCGGAAAGATGGGTTCAGGTGTTGGACTTCAATCCCTCCAGGAAGGACCCCCAGCCAAGTGACTCGTGACGTCTGCATTCCTCCTCAAGACAGCTGCTGTCCCGGGCAGTTGGGGTCTGATGCTGGGACTTACGTGGTAACTGGGTTCCTCTTTGGGAGTCATGAAGAAGTAGAATGGGACATCAGGGACAAGCGTGACATAGACCCGGTTCTCAGGTTCACTTTCCCAGTGGTGGGCTCTTCTGTGTCTCACCCTGGGATGATGTGCTGAGAGATGGGGTGATCTAGGGTATTGGGAGTCCGTTACGGAGCCTGCTGGTTCTGACGTGGGCTGCTGGCTGGCATGGTGGGACTTGCTGGCTGAGCCTCCAGCTCCTCACCACCTTGGGCAGAACTCTGAGGTCCAGGCTCAGTGGACAGCCACGGTCTCTCCCCCCAAAGGGCCCAGTGCTACATCTTATTTTTAGGAATTGTTCTCTGTCAAAGTAGATTTTTACTAGAGGAGTTCAAAGTGGTCTTTCATGTGATAGCTTTAGAGCACATTCAGTAAGATGAGCTGTAATAAATGAAACCATAGAGTTTAAACTAAATTTCATGTTAACTTCAACCATTTTTCTTAAGGCAGGAACCACATTTTTTTCTTCTTTTGATTGATTGTTTAATTCCTAGACACACCACCTGTGCCTTAAAATTGGACATATCTTTCTAACGTTGCCACATCGTGGCAAGCTGCTGGACTTTCTAGGCACCTTCCTTGAAGGTGAAAATTTCACCAAGGATCTTGTGGGGAGACCCAGGAAATGGTTTTTGTTGCAAGACCTCAAGGACTCCCTCTGCAGCCTTATGTTCTTTCTCCCATGCTCCCTCAACAGCAAAGAGGCCAAGTTCTTCATTTCTAAATTCTGACCTGTGCCCTCTGCCCCTGGTGCTTGCCCCTCAGCAAGTCGCTGCAATTTCCTGCTAGACACTCTGCCTTTTCCAGATCTTTCTCTAGCATCTGCCCACTCTCCGTTTCATACAAAGAACAAATACATTCTTTCTTTCCTTCTCCAGTTCCTTTCCTCCCAGCCTCACCCTCTCCCTCTCTGGATCCTCAGAAAACAGAGAGCAGCCCTCCACATCACAGGACTCTGTGCCTGGGGAGTGTGGGTGAGGTATTCAAAATGAAAGCAGGTTTTAAAAGTTCCTGTTACAATAAGATGACTTAATGTCATCTGTATGCCGCAGGCCTAATGAAGTATCTGTATCAAATAGCATAAAATATAGTATTCTATGGGATGAGAAGACTTTAACTGGCGTTGCGATTTTAGAGCATTTTATTTACAGAAGAGAGTGGGAGAGAGTTTAAACTCTACTTACTTTCCCGGCTTTCTTTTCCTAGTTTCTTATGGTGATTTACAAAGTCGGTTTCTAGGTTTCTGTGTGCTCTGAATTAACCGCTGTCTGTGAGCTGATAGAGCCTATCAAAAGAGGGTTGGAGCAACTTGGAGACGGACAACGGCTGGGAGGGAAGGGCTGTTCCCTACAGTTTTTAGGTGAGTCTTCTGGATGCTCTTCGTGAACTGCCCTTCTCCCCGTTTGGTGGCTGGTCTTTTCTTCCTCTTAGTGTGGCCTGGCACAGATCAGAAGTGTTTAAATTTGATGACATTCATCTTTACCAACTTTTCCTTTTATAGATCATGCCTTTGGTTTCTTGCTTAACCCAAGATTCCAAAGATTTTCCTCTCATTTTTTTTTCTTATAAATTGTATAATTTACATTTTACATTTAAGCCTATGATCCGTTTTGTTATTTTTGGTACAGACTGTGAACTTTAGGTAAAAGAAATTTTTGAGGGAGTTCTGTTAATACAATTGGGTTGTATCCGTTCTGTGTGAATTTATTTTGTATTTGGGGACTTGCACATTAGTTCTGGAGATTTCATAGATACTTGGACTTTTTGCCCATGAAAGCTTGACCTTCCTGGCAACATGGGTTGGATGTGCCATCCTTCCCCCACTGAATTGCCCTTTGACCTTTGTCAAAAGTCAGTTGGCTTATGAGTGTGTATTTATTTCTGATCTCTCTATGGGTTCTATTGATTGATTACTGAAGCTGTGTAATATAATAAATCTAATCACGGAGGTGAAAGACTTCTACAATGAAAATTATAGAACACTGAAGAAAGAAATTAAAAAGATGGAAATACCTCCTATTTTCTTAGACAGGTAGAATTGATGTTGTCAAAATGGCCATATCACCAAAAGCGAAACAGATTCATAATAATCCTGATTAAAATACGAATGATATTTTTCACAGAACTATAAAAGGCAGTCCTGAAGTTTATATGAAAGATTAAAAGATCCCACATATCCAAAGCAATACTGAGCAAGAAGAGCAAAGACGGAGGCATCATAATATATTTTATTAATATAGAGCTATATTAATAAAAACAGCATGGTATTGGCACCAATATAGACATGAAGACTAAGGGAATAGAATAGATGACACAGAGACAAAAGCCACCTAGTTACAGTCATCTGATCCTGACAAAGGAGACGAAATCATACGTTGGAGAAAAGATAGCCTTTAAAAAAAATGGTGCTAGGAAAACTGGATATCCATATGTAGAAGAATTAAACTAGACCCTGTCTCACCTTGCACAGAAGTCAATTCAAAGTGGATCAAAGACGTAGGAATTAGACCAGAATCACTGTATCACTAGAGGGGGTCAACATTCCGTCATATTGAAGCAGGCCCTGACTTCCTTAACAAGACCCCCAAAGCTCAAGAAATGAAACCAAGATCAGCAAGTGGAATAACATCAAAATAAAAAGGTTTTGTTCTGCAAAGCAAACAAGAGCATGAAGACAGAACCCACAGAATGGGGGAAAATCCTTGCCAGCTACTCTTCCAACAGGGGATTCATAATCATAATACATAAAGAACTCGAAAAACCACTAAAACACAAATGATCCAATTAATAAATGGGCAAATGAATGAAACACATATTTCTCAAAAGAAGAAATGCAAATAATCAACAAATACATGAAAAAATGTTCAACATTAGTAGTAAATCAATATGCAAATCAAAACTACACTGAGATTCCATTTCACTCCAATTAGAATGGCAATCATTGAGAATGCAAATAACAATAATTGAGGTGAGGATTCGGGAAAAAATTTTCACTCATACATTGTTGGTGGGACTGTAGATTAGAACAGCCACTCTGGAAATCAGTACAGAGATTCCTCAGAGGCTAAGAATGGAAATACCATATGCCTCAGCTAACCCACTGGTATTAATCCAAAGACCTGCCATCACGTAATATAGGAATACATGCATACCTGTGTCTACAGCATTCAATTCACATTAGCCAAGTTCAAGAAACTTATAATCCCTTCTTACGAGCAGGTCTGCTGGCCATACATTCTTTCTTCTTCTTTAACAACTGAGCTATGTCCCTAGTGATAAGTTTGTTCTTTTTCTGTGAATGTCTTGATTTTCCCTTGCTTCCTGAAGGGCATTTTTGCTGGAAAAAAGAATTCTGGGTGACCGTTTCTTCCTTTTGTTATTTGTAAGATATTTTGCTCCTTACTTCTGGCCTCCATGAATTCTTCACAAATTGTTTAACCCTACAGGTGGAATGTTTCTCTCCTCACTTTCAAGAATTTTCCTTTTTCCTGGGGTATGAGAATTTGGCTATCATGTGCCTTGATACGGATTTCTTCAGTTTTATTCTGTTTGTGGTTTGTTTAGCTTATTGAATCTGTAAGTTTATGTGCTTTGCCAAATTTAGGAAGTTTCCTATCCTTGTGCCTCGGAGGACCTTGTCTGTTCTGCCCTCTGTCTCCTGGCCTCCTGAGGTTCTATGACGTCAGTGTTGGAGCTTTGGTTAGAGACCCTCAGGTCCCCGTGGTTCTATCTGTTCGTTTTATTTTTTCAGCCTATTTTTTCTCTGTTGTTCAAACGGGTAATTTATTCTGTTTTATCTTCAAGTTTACATATTTTTTCCTCTGGCCCCTCCTTCCTGCTGGTGAGCCCATTCACTGAGGTATTTATTTGAGTTATTTTATTTTTCTGTTCTAAATTTCCATCTGGTTCTTATTTATATATTTATTTCTTGGGGAAGACTTTCTGTTTATTTTCCATTTGCTTTAAATGTATTCATAATGCTATTGAAGTACTTTTTTTTTTTAAATGACAACTTCTTTTAAATCTTTGACTATTCTACTATTGCCATCACCTCAATATTGGCATCTAAAAACTGCCATTTCTCTTTCAGTTAGAGATCTTCTGGGTGCTTGGTATGATAAGAGGCTTTCAGTTGAAACTTGAGCCTGTTGACCATGATGTAAAAAGGTTCACATCTTATTTAAATCTTCTGTTTGAGCTGCTTCCTCTGACACTTCTCCAGGAAGAGGGGGCGTGAAAAACACCTTACTACAGCCATGTAGGAGAAGATGTCCAGTGTCCCCCATACAGCCTCCAGTGACATATGACGGGCCTCTCTTCCCGAGGGTGTGTGACTTCCGGCTCTCCATACCAGGCCAGGAGCTGTGGGAGGCTGGAGCTGTCCTCCTCGTTGGCCTCTGTGGTCGTGTTGGGGTCTCCATTTCTGGCGATGCTGGTGGAGTCTTAACTGGTTTTCAGGCCTCCTTGTCTGCCTCCCTGGGGGTAGGTGAGGGATCCCTCATCTTGGCTGATTTAGGAAGGAGGCCAGGCTTTCCACCTGGTTTCCATGGACACCAGGATGGGGGTGACCCTTTTGACCTTCTCTCGCCCACCCTGGGGGTGTTGGCTCGGGGTGTCTCATTTCAGGCAGTCCGTCTGCCTTTGCTGGCTGTGTGAGTGGAGTGCTTGTGTCTACACGCTTTCTTCTTGCCCGGCAGAACTTTCTGGCCCTTTGACTACAGAGCAGGCTTCTGTTGGCACCTTTTTGTCTGCATCCTTTGCTTCCTACTCCTTCAGCTCTAAGTCTTGGGCTTAAGAGACAGAAAGAACCCCAGAAAACTAGCACGATGCTGCTCCTCGGGCTTGGAGGTCCCCAGACTCTGTGCCTTCTTGTGCCTGCTGTTTAGTTGTTTGTTTTATGCATCAATGTGCAGGGTATGTATTTGTTCTTAGCAGGAATGATCAATCCTTTCTTCACAGAAGCAGATTACGGTACCATTTGTCAAACCACAAAAGAGAAAGAAAGCTGGGCTGGGCAGGACGGTGTGGCAGGTAGCTCTGCCGCTGCCTGTGCAGAGTTGGGAGCAGCAGGTGCGGTGCAGGCTGCAGGGCCCAGGGCAGATCGAGGAGAGCCATGGTAAGTGAAAGGCGCCTGGGCCAGGCGAGACCTCACAGGCCATTTTAAAGTTCTCAGCTCTTACTTGGAAGGAGATGGCAGCTGAGGACTGACTCCATCTTGAGCTCATTTGGGTTTTGAAAAGACCACGATGACTGATGGATGGGGGAACCAACCTGAAAGCACCTCCCGTCACCTAGGGAGCATTTCAGATCCCACCCTCAAGGCCAGCGGGAAGACCTTGTGCTCTTACAGAGGCGGCGTCCACCGTGAAGCAGGGCTGGTGACTGGATTAGCTGCCTCTCAAGTGAATTCCTTTAAGTCTGGTTTGGCGCATTCAGAAAAAGTGTCGACTCCAAGTCTGCGACAGGTTTCTTCTAGCAATGACCCTGATGCCTGCCCAGCTTTATCTGTTTCCCAGCCTCTTCTGGCCAATCTTCCCTGGTCAGCACAGACATAGCAATGACCTCTGCTGTCTCCCGATGGTTCTTTTTGGAGACATTGCCTGAAATATTTAAGTCTCTCTCTGAAATTGGGATGCATTTGATGCAATTTCCAATGAAATCATCTGTTGCTACTGGAGAAACGTGTTACTCCGTCTGATGGCGATGACTTTTCTGTTAATGTACATTTATCAGCTGCGAGTGATGCCCAAGATGCGACCTGGGATCGGGGTGGGATCCTGGTGCATTAGGGTTTTGGGGCATGGTTCTTGCACCATGTCTCTTTCCTGGTGTGTTCATAGAGGATTCTGTGATTTTTACAATAATGATTCTCAGCTGGGAGAGTCTAAAAACACCCTCCGGGCCTCATTTCTGCTCTCCTCGTTGCCTGTGTTGGAACAGAGACGGGGTGGTTGTTTTCAGTATTTCCTCCTGAATCCGTAAGGACCCTCGAGCTTCCTGGCACAGTGAGGGACCCTGCTGAGTCCTAGGGGGCAGTGTGGAGAAAGGTGTGTCTGGAGGATGACTGGTAGCCCCAGCACACCATCACCCTGGGAGCAGGGCAGGACCGTGCCCAGGACCACCATAGCCCAACCGCCCTGCTGCCCACGTGGGCATCTCTTTCCCACCTTCCAGAAGCTGAGTCCCCACTCTCTCTTCTCAATGTCTGAAGCCAATGTCCTGGAGCCACTACAAAGCAGCAAATACTGTGTTTGGTCCACATTTTCTTCCTTCTTAATATGTACCTTAGCTTTGGGGAAAAGCAGAGGTGGTTTTATTGCATGGTATCAACATTAACCTGCCACAGGTCTTTGTGAACCAAGTTTGAAAAACAGATTAAAAAGCATGATTCCAGGATAAAATCAGAATGGCAATTTGAAAGAAAGGCTCTGGAGGAGAACCTGGCTTTGAACCAGTGTCTCCCTTCTAGTATCATGGTAAAGTTGACCACCTTGGTTCAGAGGGAATAGATGAGATGATGAGAAGATTGACAATCGGTGTGTGATGCTGTGTCACTGTCTCCTCCTGAAGACCCTTACTGTCCTCAACACTGTGTTGAACACTGTAGGACTTAACCTGGCGGAATGTCGAAGAGCCCGTGTGCATGAGGCTGGGGCCTTGTAGTAAGGGGCACTCAGAATGTACCTTGGCATTTCATGGTCCTGTTATTTACACCATCTGCGGTATGAACCCATGGTTATTATATTAAAATGCTTTAAATGAAATAAACATGAAGGCTTTTCAGTAACTGTGGCCTATCAATTTGTGGGTCATATTGTTTTCAAGTTATTAAGATAGAATGTGAATAAAGTAATTCTTCAAAGAACAAATTTTTAAAGTAAAAAGGGCCTTAATCTGTCTCATAAGTCCTCTCCTTCTTGAAGTGGAAATTAAATCCACGGTATTGTAGGCAAGGCTTGAATTTACCATCCACCCATTTATCCATTTACCTACCCATCCACCCACCTATCTGCCCATCCATCCATCATCAACCACCAACCCACCATCCATCCATCCATCCATCCATCCACCACCAACCCACCATCCATCCATCCACCCATCCACCACCAACCCACCATCCATCCATCCACCCATCCACCACCAACATCCACCACCAACCCACCATCCATCCATCCACCCATCCACCACCAACATCCACCACCAACCCACCATCCATCCATCCGTCTGTCCACCACCAACACACCACCTATCCATCCATACATCTACCCACCAACCCATTAACCCACCATCCATCCATATATCCATCCACCCGTCTACCAACCCACCATCCATCCATCCATTCACCCATCCACCCTGTGAGTATTTGTTGTATGTTCTATATTCCAAGTGCTTTGTTAGGCTCTGGGCAAATGGTCCTTAAGAAGTTTTATATCAAGTGGAAGGGTTGTAATGTAGGCAGTGCCTGTCTTGAGTGCTGTCATAGCAAGTATGTTTTGGAGTTTATAACATGCCAGAAACTGTCCTAAGCACTCTACATGCATTAACTACTGAGCCCTAGAGTATGTGGGGCACTGCAGAAGGTCTAACCGTTCCTGTTCCAAAGAGGAGGAAGGCGAGACTCAGAAAGCAACTTGCAACAGAGTTAGGCTTCCCACGGGGACAGTCTGAACTCTGAACCAGGGCTTTTAAGGGCTGTGCTGTGGCAGTTGCTGGAGCAAACTGAAGACGTGCCTGGGTCAGCACAGGGCAATACTTCACATGTGTCCCGGGTGCTGGTTATGAGGGATCCGGAAACCAGGTCTGGGGCACCCGCCGCTGCAGAACAGACCACCGGCCTTAGGTGATTCATGAACATGTTCCCCAAAACCCAGCAAACATAAAACTCCAGCACTTCTGAATGTTACCCCAGGGGAGGAAGGGAGTGGGCGTGAGTAACCAGGGAACAGCCGCCTGCGGGAGATAAGAGAGCAGTCAGCGGAGATGCGAAGTTCCTTTCTCGTTTTTCACGACTGCATCCCCGAGACATATGCTCCAGCAGTTTTCCACTCCTTCCGCTGCCAAGGCCCACCCCCTCCGCCTGGCCGCTCGCCCGCCGCGCACCCCCAGGCTGGAGGCCCTGCTGGCTCCGCAAGCCCTCCTGGGGCCACGCGCTGACCCTGGAGGGTCTGGGCCCTGCACTACACGCCCCAGCAGGGCGCTGTTCCCCTCCGACACCGCAGACCACGCTCCAGGGAGGGGATGGGGCCTCGGCGCCTGCTAAGCCCCGGCTCGTCCCCCGATTCTGGAGGGTGAGGACAGGCTCCCTCGCTCACCACGGTCCACCTGGCACCTGGCATGACACCATGTTCTGGGTGAGAGGCCATTATGGTTAGATACGTCCTCAACCCCCAGACAGACAGACAATAAAACAAATGGGAGAGCAAACAGCCTGCCAGGTCCTCCACCTGCCCCTCAGGAGGCCACGGAGCTGGGTCCTGGCAGAGGTCAACAGGGATGAGGTTGTGGGGGCCACTCCCTATGAGTGGGCCTGTAAAGGGGCAGCTTGGGCACAGACAGCCGCTCTCACAGGAGGGTGCCTGAGAGCAGGAAGGCAGAGGTCAGCGTGCTGCGGGTTCTGGCCGAGGGTCACAGCAAACCGCTGGAGCTGGGAGAGGCCTGGACAGGTTCTCCCTCAGGCTCAGAAGGAACCGGCCTGCCCTCACTGGGTCTCAGACTCTGGGCCTCCAGAACCCTGAGGTGATAGGTTTCTTCTGGGTAAGCCACCAGGTTGTGGAACTTAGCCATGGCAGCCCCCCAGAACTAGCACCGTGCCTGATAACGGCTGAACAGGGAACGGCTCAGCCTGTCCTGTCCTTGGAACAAGCGCTCACAGGCGATATGTGTTGCTAACCTAATACTTAACCTGACACATGAATTTTTGTTTTATTTCTCATTATTAATTTCAAACCTAGGAGAGTTCAATTCTATGCAGCGCTCAAAAGCCCAAAATGATGTTTGAACCTCCAAAGGGTTTCATTCTCCTTCTGGATCTGTGATAGGAGAGAAGTGAGAGAATAAAGGAAAAAAAAAAAGACGTTGCTGTTGTCACCTGGGACCATGTGCAATGGCAGCTTCAGCCATAACCTCTGAAACTTGCCTGTTGTGGAACCAGCACTCAGTCGAAGGGGGAAGTAGGAGTCATCCGTGCATCTTCGATGATCTTGTCATGCATGGATCGGTACCTGGCAGGCTCCATTTTCTCTAGGATTTCTGCCACCAACTGTCACTACATACTTTTCAATTTGCACAGCCCCGTCACTGCCAAGAATGAAGTACCTCCGTGCGACTTGTAATTACAGAACTGCTCCCGCCGCCCCCTCCCCAAATCCCTGGAGGTTAAATTTGCACATTTTGACAAAGTAATTTCTTGATTTTGTTTTCTGTTGGAATCATTGAAGGCTTCCTGAACGAGCTCTATTGTAAACAGTGAGTCAGTGTCAGCAGCCGAACACGCTTCCTCCCGACAGTCAAATTGTTCTCTTCATTTCCAGCCTTCCACCTTTCATTCAATGCCATGTGTGCTCCTCATCTCTCCTGAATACAGGTGTGAAGGTGTTGGGCTGGTGTAAGAGCTAAAGTGTCTTTAAAAGGCAAGTGCGATGTTTGCTCACATGTATACGGCTGCTTTAGTGACAGCGTGGGGTATCTTAGGTGGCTTCAGATGGAACCCCAGGAAGTAAAATGCAGAGCGCGGGCAGTGGCGGCTCCTGGGCTGTGTCAGTGGACCTGGGCACTCCACTGCTACTAATACCTGGGCTCGTGGCCGGCCCTGCAGCCACCGGCTACTGCCTTTCCATTCCATTAGCAGGTCGAGCGTCACAATGAGTCCCAGGGCATGGTATCTACCACGGGGCCCCTCCTGCCGTGGGTACAGCCTCTGCCAGCTCCTGACCGGTCCTCGCTCCCACTTCCTGCTCCACCACCTGGTTCGGGTTCGGGTCTTCTGAATTCCCTCTCCTGGTCTTGTCTGGATTCCTCACCCCCCCTCTGCCTGAAAACACATTTAAATCCTTAAACAAAACAAGACAAACCTTCCTTTTCAAAAGCCTCCTCCTCAGAGTAGAACCTTCTTCTCTCATTTTCTTTCTTGCAAAAACCTGAGCAGTCTTTCTAAACAGATCATTTTCTCTTCTCACCGTCCGCCCATGTGGGCGTGCACTGCCCCTCCCGGTACCCGCTCCTGGTTCCCTAATTGTCACATTTGGACAGGTTTCCGTCCTCACCTCACTTTGGAACACCTGACAGGGTCACCTGAGCAGCCCTGAGCCTAGTCCTGGGGACTCAGCAGGCAGAGAGAGAGGGGCACGGAGGTGGAAGGTCACTGACGGGCTGTGCCGCACTGGTAAGTCTCCTTGAGGGGTCTAGCCTCCTCTCTTCCCCCTTTACTGGTGGCTCTCCTCTCTGTTTTTGTCTTCTGCCTGCACCTGTCCTCTCTCCCGGCCACAGGTGGCCCTGTGTACCGCCCAGGCCGGCTCCCTCCTCAGTAGGAGCCCTGGGTCTGCTGTCGTGCAGTGCAGCTGCCCTGAAGAGCTGCCGTTTACCCTCTCCCGGTACTCCTCTAGGATGTCCTATTGGCTAAAACATTTTATAGATGAAACCAGGGTTCGGAAATGCTCTGTAATGGACAGATTGTAAATGTTCTGCTCTGGTGGGATGGAAGACCACTCTCTCCACTACTGGACCTTTCAGGGGCTTGAAAGCAGCCTAGGGACAGTCTGTAAACAAAGGGGGGAGACTGGCTGTCAGTAAAACTTCATTGACAAAGACAGAAGGTGGGCCGCCTTTGGTTCAAGAGATGAAACTGTCCTATAGAGCCAACTGACTTTGTGCTTCATTCGATTGACGTATCAGTTGAAAAACAGAGAATGGGTTCCTCCTGTCCTGGTTTCCCAGGGTGTGCTTGGGAGTCTGCATGCTGACTTGTACGATCATTGTACATGCTGGGTGTGCCGATCTCAGCCCTTGTACTGAGGTGTCACCCCTGAAGACCCCTGTTACTTCTTGATCCCGCACAGGACTTTGACCCCAGCGTCATGCAAAGGGGAGATAGGTGTTGACTGGCAAAGCTATGAATTTACTATTGGGTTTGCTGCTTTTGAAAGACACTGTTTTGTCTCTCAGAAGACATTTTTTAATGTCAAAATAAATAGCATTTGACATTTAAAATATAATTGGAATCAAGCATTTAGGAGAGGGTGGGAAGGAGAAGCAGCTGGACGTGTGGAGGAGGCTTGTTCCTGGTAACCCCCGGTTATTACTCTTTTTGGAATGATGGTGAAAGGTGGCTACAGCTACATCTTTGGATCTGTTTAATCACCAGCTGTGAATATGTGATCCATCATCTCATGGACCACAAACGGCTCTCCCCAGGACCAGCAATGACTTCTATGCTCTCTCAAATGCTTTATGCATGTGTTGTTTTGACAGCAAGTCGCCCTGACAATGTCATCTCTTGTCTTGGCATGATGTACAGGATGCAATGATCTAGTGGGCTGCAAAGATGGCTCAGGACTTTCTGATTCTACTATTGATTTTACAACTGCTTCACCACCTTAGATGAGCTGTGTCCTGGTGTTCTTCCTCCTAAAAACGAGGCAAATAACAGTGGCATATTTGCAAAGCTCTCTGAAATTTCAAATGTAGTATATTAACAAAGTGAAAAATATTATAATTCTCTCTCAGCTGCTGCCTTCTGTTTACAAACAGCTGATTCTTACTCCCACTTCTGGATGAGACATAGGAAGAGCACAAAAGCAAACTTGAAAGTTTATGAAGGAAACCTGTGTGGAAAATTGGGAGAATGACATTCAGAGGGTGAGAAATTGCATATTATACTTGCTGCAGATATTCCAGGCTATGGGTTAAAATTTCTCCTCTTACAGGAACGTGTAAGTTGAATTTAATTCAGCAAATATATCCTTTAAATTCAAATTTGAACCAAAAAAAAATTAATTGGCGAATCTTTATTCTCTCTGGTTCCTTGAAATTAAAACTTCTTGAAAGAATTTCATGTTTTATTTTTAATCATTTGATCATTAATCATTTCATTGCAAGTCCATGAAATCTGCCCATTTCCACCATTTTCAAAGTGGACAGAGCTGGGTGGGGCATGGCGTGGCGCTGCGGGTGTTTTCTCAGTTGCTTTCCGTCACGTGCTTGGTGAAATATGGCAGAGCATATGGGCAGCTGGCGATTCATCTCCATGCGAGATTTCCTGGGGAATGCTGAGATGCGTTCCCTTTGTAGAATTTCTCCCTGTTCTAACCTGCTAAAACTTTTGCCTTCATGAAATGTAAGCATTTGCTTTATTTCAGATTTTCAAAGGACTGATCCCAGAAATATTGTCTAGATTTTTTTCTCATTTATTTTTTCTCTGTGCGAACCTCATCTTTTCCTGACCTTATTCATGAAGACAGCCCCCGACTCAGGTAGCTGGGGACAGATATTTAGCTTACATGTTCAATGGTTCTGTTGGGGGTTAAAGTGCTGAGGCTGTTGCAATGTAGGTGTCCCCAAGTGAAAGGACATTATTAAATCAGGAAGAAGATGTCAACAAATAGATTGCAGCATGTGTCTTAGTGATGGAAAAAGGTAAATATTTAGGCAGTGCAAGCTGTTGATTACAAAAGCTAATTTTGTGGGAGGCCAGGGTCGAGAGTACACACTATGGTCTTTGATTTATAGGCGTTATTCAAAAATCTAGCTTAATTTACCAAACACTAAGTGGAAATGTTCGCCCTTGCCTTGAAGAACACATCTTTCATGTTCTACTTCAAAGCATCAAAGACATGGCTGGAAGAAGCTTGGGATGTGGATTTTTTTCACAACAATATGAAAATGTGAAAAAAATTTCTTTAAGTAATCTGCTATAATTGAGAATTTATCCAGCATATGTGTATGGAAATGGTGAACAATTGGAAATTATTTTTGTTTAGTTTATTTAATTTTTAAACTATTTAATATCAGGGGGCTTTATGCTCTATGGTTAAATGATAAAAATCAGGATACAAATGTATGTACTATCATCCCATTTTCATAAATCTATCTAAAATATGGGGCTAAGTCATATGAAATTGCTATTTGATATGTTGAAATGAATTTGATACCCACAAATCATGTGGTTCAAAATGCTACATGGTTCAAGATAAGTGGGCAAGAAAACACACACATAATCATTCACACAGGAGTAGGGAAGACATATACCCAAAATTCTGGATGGTGATTACCCACAATGCCATTTTAAAATTTTTCTTATGTACACTTTCTAGAGTGCACATGGATTACTTTTTCATTCTAGATGCCCCAGAAGCAAAACTTTTCAGTGCAAACAGGGGTTGGATCTGGAACTTATTCACATTGTCTGTGAGTAAATTTGAGGATTGTTGGTCTCTGGTCTCTAGGATGCTTTAGAAATCACCAGACTTAATGAAGATGCCTTCCCTTTCTTTCCCTTGCTCAAATTGATTACACCAACTAAGTTGTATGACTTCCTTTTGCCTGCAAGTATCTGCCACTAAGTAGACACTCAATAAGTATTTGTGATTAGTAGAAGGAGTATGAGGCAGGAAGTGATTAAATAATCACTGTGCAATGCATTTTGATTTTTTTCCTGTTTTTTTGCCCACTTACACAATTGGTTAAAATTATTGTTTATTATTTCTAAAGAAAAATCTAAGATGAGTTAAATTTAACAAAGTTTACTAGAGCAAGAGAAAAGGTTCTGAAACAGGGCTGTGATTAAAGACCAAAGATGGTCAGAGAAGGAAGTGCCGCCCTGAATCAACCTGATTGGCTGCAATCAGTGTATTTATTTGAGCATGGTGTGATCTGTTGGCAGCTTGTGATTGGGTAAGTCTCAGTTTGCTGTGATTGGCTGAGATGCAGCTCTTTGCTACAAGAATATACTGTTAGTTAGGTTGTAATTTGTTTGCATACACAGTTAGGTTGCAGTTCGATATATATGCAGGCAGTTTTAGGTCAAATTTTACCCTCCAAGTATGGAAACAGACTAAGGCCAAACTTCTCAATTTAACAATATGCATCTCTGAAGGAATTCCTGGCCCTTTCCCAGACAGGCATCTGTGAAGCCTCTTGATCCAGTGGCTAGTAGTCGTGGCTGACCTGCTGGCCCCAGACTCCCGTGGGTCGTCCACACATTTGACCACACACTCTCATAACTCTACCCTGAACTGAAGCACTGTTAAAAGATGTCAGGTCACTTTTCTGGATTGCTCATGAAATTTCAAATGTTCAGTTTTTCTCTTGATAGCTCTTCACTTCAGCCAAGGAAGGGAGAGTGGGAGGGCACCGGGAGGAAGGGAAGGAGAGTAGAGGGAAAGGGACAGAGCAGGAGATTTCAGCCGAAGGAACCTGGTCAGTCCTCTTTTCAGCAAATGGTTTCTTAAAAGCTCCGGAGGGGGGTTGTATTGATCACCCAGCAGCTGGCGCGGTCAGTGCAGTGTCACCTCCACCCAATGATCACCTCTGAGTGACTGGGGCCAGCTTCAATGCCTTCTCAGCCTCTGAGCCGAGCACGTCCTGAAATTAACTTGAAAAACCTAATTTCTACCTTCAAGTCGATCTCTTCTTACACACTGTGCAAAGGCACAACAGAAGAGAAACAAGAAAGATTAACAAGGTCTGTGCCAGCTATTCTAGGAGAAGTCATTGTTTATCTGCATTTAAGAAGAAAAGGACACTATTTGGCAGCGTGGGGTGCCTGGGCGCCGCCTGGCGCTAATGATCAGCCTGAGGATTGAGCTGCCAGGCAGTTGCCCATTGACCGGGCCTGACTGCACTGCTGACAGGTGCTGGTGGGAGGGGCAGGACACAGCTGCCTGAACAGGAATCCCATTATCCTCTGCTCGTATTGATTCACCCTGTGGGACGTTTCCTTTCTGGCTGTGTTAATTTCCAGAGTGCACATTTGCCTGGTCCTCGGCATACACGGAGAGTCGGAGGTGCAGGGCTAAGCGTAATGGGCTCGGCCCCGAGGTCTGCAGAGGTTTTGTCTGCTGGGACGCAGGCCTCCTCTAATTACAGTGCCTGTGAGGGGACAAGGTCGGGAAGAATAGCTTTGCCACTCACATAATTGCCTGAGGTGCATAGCAAATTAATCTAATGACATGAGGTTCATTGTGAAAGTTTTTTTTTTTTTCATCCATACACAGTAGTTCTTATTTTAAAACTTGATGTTTTCGCACAGAAAATTCAGGAAGGGATCCAACAGTTGGAATTTTGGCTATCTACATTCGTCTTAAAAAATTCAGTCTCTTTTGTTTACCATTAGGCTTTGGAGAAAATTTAGAGGCAGTCTTTGTCTTGGGCCATGTTCTGTGATGGGGTATTTTATTTTGAAAGTCAATATGTGGGTGGAATTTGTTAGAGTTAAAAGACTGAATATAATATTTATGGACATCTGATCGCACAGGGAAGTCCAGGCAGATTGTCCTGAGGAATTTCATGCTGTGGCCTCAAGTCTGGAAAGCAAGGGGACTTCCGGTGGTCTCACCTGGCTGCCTGTGGCATGGCTGGTGCTCCCCACACCGGGCACAGCCTCTGCTCCTGGCAGTTCTGAGCCAGTCTGTCTCTGGGTGTGCCTGAGGACAGTGGTTTTAGGGAATCGTAACTCCGTGTTTAAGTACTTGAACATCCCTCCGGTTCTCAAACGCCCCAAATTCTTCCAGCTCCCACACCCCTTTCCTCACAAGGCTGAAACAGCTTGGGGACTTATTTTTGAAGGGACACTCTCCCCCAGTCCTGGTTCTCCTTCCTGGCTTTGTTCTGCTCCTTTCTGTAGGCCCTCTGGCATAGTGTTCTGGCCTCCCCGGGGGGAGGCAGTGAGGCCAGGAGAAACAACCTGGAGCCCTGGAAGGAGGCAGCGCTGGCACCAGCGGCTGCGAGTCCTCTTCTCTGGAAATAGATGCTTGGTCTGGGTGTAAGGAGGAGTCCTTCAGAGGCACACCCAGGCAGGCAGAGGTGAGCTGGCGGCAGGTGGGCGGATCTGAGAGGCAGAAGGTTCCTTCCAAGGGTGGTGTGATCGTCCGCTGACCCCCAGAGAGCTCCAGGGGTTATCATCCGTCTTCCATGCTCCAAGGAGACCTGGACCCTTCCTGCTGGATCCAGGGCTGAGGCAGCAGAGCAGGCCCAGCCAGGAGCAGGCGGGGAGGCCAGTTGTGGAGCTGGTGAAAACACCTCTCGTCCCCTGGAACTCGCATCACAATTTTCTTGTTATACAAATCCTTGTGCAGCAGTTGTAGGGAATTTAAAAATATAAAAAATGACAATCATCCATAATTATGCTATTCAGAAAGAGTCATCATCACTAGTTTGATAATTTCCACCCATTGTGAGTTGTGTGGTTCCTGTGTCTGTATCTTCTGTTATTGTGTGAAAAACACTTCTCTAGAGCATGAAAAGCTCCTTAAGGAAATAAGTGTCCGTGATGCAGTAATATTCAGGGCCAGAAGGGTGCTGAGGGAGGCGCACAAATGTCTCTAACTCTGGGCAGAGTGGACGAAGGGACGAATTCCCCAGAGCAGGTGGAAAATGCTGACGGACAAGATCTGGGTGCCTTTGGCTGTGAAGTGGGAGGAAGAGGGAAGCGAGTGGCCAAGGAGCTGCACAGCCCGAGCCTCTGTGAAGGGAGCTGGGCAGAGAGCAAAGGCGTGTGGGCCAGCCAAGGCCATGCCTCTGGTGGGCAGCGTGCTGAGGAGGTGCTTAGGGGTAATGGACTGAAGTTCAGGCTTCTGCCAGAATCCATCCATCACTTGCCCCCTCTAACATTTTCTGAGAATAGGTGATTCATTCAAAAACGCTAGTCATCCAAAGGGAGGGACCTAACAAGTGCATCTGCCCCAAGCACAGTGGAGAATTAGGGTACGAAAGGGATCACAGCAAGTGTAGACCAGAGCTATGGGCACAGGGCTTAAGGAATCAACAGCTGAGCCGATGGCCCTCTATGGATTCAAACAAAAACACGACCTTCCTGGGATAAGAAATCAAAGGAGGACTAAGGGACCTCAAAACAGAGATAATAAGAGAATAAAGAAAGCATATATTATATAAAATGAAAATACACATCCTTACTGAACTTTTCTACAAGAAGGTCAAGAGGCGGCGTGGGTGAGACACACAGTGGGGTGTGCGAAGCAGGTCTGGAGGAAGGCACAGCGAGACAGGGAAGAGCAAAAGGAACAGAAGCCACGTTACTAGGGGCCGGGGAAGCAGTTGTGGAGGGTGAGGATGGATAAGGACCGAGCCTGTCCTCATAAAAGGGCCCAGAGAAGAGGAAGGAAAATTTAACATATTTTTGAATTTCTGAATTTTTATTCAAAGAAAAGATTGGAATCCATGGATTGAAACAGGATTCCATGTCTCAGAAGAAACAAATTCAGAAGTAAACAACTCTGATCTGTAAGTTAAAGGAGACAATTCTGTGGCACTCGGGGAAAGCTGAGTTACCCCAATGGGGAGGAAGGCAGGGTAGCCTCAGGCCTTTACCCAGCCCTCAAGTGTGAGAGTCAGTGGAATGGCGTTCACAAGGTGCTCAGGGTGGAAGTACAAGGCAGCCTCGCTGTTCTCCAAGTGGAAGGGCTGCAGACGGGTCTCTCCAGGCCCTCAGGAACTCAGGGGCTGTGCTCCGAAATAGCCCTTCCAGAAAAACACAGAAAGAAGACAAAACCAGAACCATGAGCGAACAGACTGCAGGCAGACAGGAGATGACCAGGGATCTTGAGATGAAGAACAGGGAAAAGGAGATGCAGGAGAACAAGGCAGGAACAGTAAATAATCGAGGGCAAGACGAACCTCTCTCCACCTGAAAACCCACCACTGCAAAACAAAGAGGAACTGAAGCGACAGAATATTCAGGAACTAATTATCATGGGAAAGCTGTATTTCAGAATACTGATAAAACGATGGGCTATACCTAGACGGATCTTCCTCTTAAAAACATCTAAATATCATCACTAAAAATAAATTTAAAAACACAGCTTCTTAAGTGCACAGATGAGCTGGTAGGGAAGTAAGCTGGTTTTTGGCTACAAAAGTAAGCAAGGGGAACATGGAGGTGGGTAAGTTCTGTGGCTGGATCCTTCCCTGAGGGTATCTGGTGATCCAGTTGTTGGAACTAACATTTTCATGACCTGGGACACTGAGAATGGGAGGCCAGGCCTGGGCCCATCAAGATGAGATAGAAAAGGAGTTTCTTCTCTCGTAGATCTGCAGCCCTTAGAAGAGCATGCATTCACAATTATATAGATGAACCAAAATAGACCCCCTCCTCCTACATCCCAGAGTCCAAGAAGAACCGCCTGTCCTGAATGTAGCACTGCACCAGAGGCAGGAGAGGGATTCACCGCCGTAAACCAGGAACCACACACCAGCCCCCGCTGCGAGCTTGTAGCCCTAATCCATCCCTCCTGGGTGCCCCAGAAGAACTGAAGACAGTAATTTAAGTAGAGGCATCTTTGACTCACAGTGTCCAAGGGCACCTTGTAGAAGGTAGTGAAAATTCCTTATGGAGGAATCCAACTTCTTCCCAGTCCTCAAAGGATTCCCAAATGCAGAATCCCAGATCACAATGAAAATGTCCAAATGAAGAAGTAGGAAATTGCAGCAGGCAACGGAGCAGAATTACAGGGTCAGGATTTCTGTTGCTTATTTTCTGTGTTGATAGGGACTCACTTAGGAAGATAGAGGTTTTAGCAAGGTCTAAACACAAATTATGGTCATGCTTAAGAACCTGCAAGACTAAGCCAGGTCCTCCACCACTACGGAGCCCACTACTTACGAGGAGGAAGAAGGTGGGTGCATCACCACGTGGAAAGACCAGCTGCCTTGGGGCAGTATGTCCACTCTTAGGTGTACAGTGCTCACTGAATATTTTTCTTTCCTTCTTCAAAAACAAAAATACCTTGTTTATCTTGGATATAAACATCCTGTTTGATGATTATGTATAGAAGAAAGTTCCAGTACTGAAAAGTGTCTGTCTTGCTCATGGTTGAAATAATAGGGGAATGGTACTTTAAGCACTTTCCTCTTGTATTGGTTATTTTATGGGTACAATTTTCCCATTTATAAAATCAGGGGTTTGGACTAGGCAGTCCTTTAATTTCCACCCATTTTTAGCACTGTGCAATGTCTGAGGTTTCTCAGTAACGTCTACTACACCATGGACACTTGGGAGGTGGTGTTGCCTCAAGTCTTAACCTAGGGAGCCACCAGTGTCCACAAACTTAAAATAAGTTCTAGCTCACGTCCTACCCATGGGACACCTATAGGAGGGGACACAGGGGAAAATGTGTGGCAAACACTCCGTAAAGGCTTCATAGATCAGCCCACTTAATCCTCACGGGATTCCCATGCTAGGAATACTATTGTTATTTCCACTTTACAGATGAGGAAACGGAGACCAAGACTGTTCACTGGCTCCTTGTCAAACCAGGATATGAACTATAGGAATGTCATCCCAAATCCTCATTCCTGTTATTCATGCCGCTTCCGTGTGCATGAGCAGCACTCTGTTACAACACGGTCACAGCCCCTGGTATGCGTCCATCATCTTGCCATTCACTAAACCGCCTCTGCACATGTGGTTTGGTCTCATTTGATCTCTCAACAACCTCTTAAGGGAAATCATGACTCTTCTTTTTCTTTTTCTTTTGTAGGCCCTAGGAGTAGACCTGAGTCTTGGAGACCTCTGCCTGAATCCAGGGCAATGCTAGCTAGCCCCAGGCTCTGAGGGGCATCCTCCCAACAGCTGGACCTCTCCATCCGGCCACACTCAGATTTCAGGGACCTCCTTCAGAGCATCACCCTTGGAAGGACTGCCCTGAAACTGGAGATTTCATGAAAAGACATAAAAGAATGCATCTTGAAATGTGAAAGCTCACGCAGAGTGGAAGGGAGCTGGAATCAACATTGAAGGCGGAGGGTTATCACACAAAACAATAAACAGAGGAAAATACTGATGGGCTTTTAGTGATGGGGATAAGACGATGAGGTCATGAAGCAGTGCATTCCTTCCAGGACACTCAAGATGAGGTTCCCTGCAGTCGTGACTAAGAGACGGAGGGTGGGGGCCGGGGAGTGAGGAAGAGGGAGACAGAGCAGGCAGAGGAGATGAATTCCTAGGTGTGCTTTGACTTTACTGCACATCAAAAGAATACTGGACTCTTGGCTGTGGCCCCTCCGCCCAAGGACTATGGCAACTATCCTGTAATCCTCCACCCGGGACAGATGTGTGAACAGGAGTTTGTAACAAACAACAGGAATTTGTAAATGCAACTGGGGGAAGTGATTAACCTCAGGAAAACTCTGGAAAGTTGAATGGAACTAGGTCTTTTTAAAATTATTATTAGTACCTTTGTCTAGTTTTGTTATTGCAGTAATTCTGGACTCTTAAAATGAGTTGAGATGTAAACCTTGGTTTTTCAAATTGAATTTGTGAAGAACTGACAGTATTTTTAATAGTAATATTAAATGGAGGAATGAAGGATTTATGAATATTTCAAAAATCCTGCTTCTTCTCTTTTCAGTATTGCTGACTTTTATCTTTTAGGAAACTTGTCTGCTTCCTCTAAGTTGCTGAATTTATTGTCCTGGTGTGGTTCACACTATTTCCTTATTATCTTTTCCCCATCTGGAGAATCTGTAGTGATGGCTCCTCTGTCACTCCTGGTATTGAGATCCTGTGCATTCTCTCTTTATTTCCTGATCAGTCTGGGTAGGGATTTATCATTTTTATTAGTAACTTCATAAAACTAGCTTTTAATTTCACTGATTTTCTTCTTTTATCCTTTAATTTTATTGATTTTTGCTTTAATTTTTTTTGTTATTTTGCTAAGTTGACTCCTTCTTTTTCAGGTTTCTGGAAGTAGAAGTTAAGGTTTTTTAAGACACTCTGTCTTTCTGTTATAAAGTCTTATTTATGACTACTTTAGATACAAGCTACAATCCAGAAATTTGAAAATGTTTGCTTTAATTTTCATTCAATTTAAAATACTCCTTAACTTCTCCATTAATTTCTTCTTTGATCCTTGCTTATTTGAAAGTATGTAATATATTTTCCAAATATTTTGGGATTTTCCAGGTATCTCTCTGTTTTTAATTTCTAGTTGAATTTCAGTGTGGTGATAGAAGTTACTCTATATGACTTCAATTTTTTTTGAGGCTTATTTTATAGCTCATCATATAATCTACCTTTTGTCCCATGTGCACCTCAGAACGTGGACTACATTATCGTTGAATATGGATATAGATTTGTTCAAGTGTGGTAGTTTTGTTCAGTCTTCTATATGTTCATTGATTTTCTTTTAATTGTTTTATGAATTACTAAAAGGGAGTGTTGGCATCTCCAACTATAATTATGGATATGCCTATTTCTTATTGCAGTTCTGTATAATTTGGCTTTATGTACATGCAAGCACTTTTATTACATGCCTAAACATTTTGAATTTTTCTAGGCACTTTATTATTTTATGTTCCCATCCAACTTTGATCACATTTTGTTACTACTTTGGTATTCACTTAACCATTCCACTTACTTCCAATTACTTTAATTTTAGTTTTCCAGTACTGAGTATTGAGCCCATTTTACCACTATATATATTTCCAGTTCTCTTTTATTTTTATTTTGAAATAGGGTCTCTCAAAGTTCCCAAGACTGGCCTCTACCTTGTGATCCTCTTGACTCAGCCTCCTGAGTACTCAGGATTATCTGCTGCTCTGCCCAGTAAAATTATCTTTATTTTATGTCCACTTTTCTAACTCATTTTTGTTGGATAAAGATTTCTAGATTGACAATTTTTCAGTATTTTGAATGTGATTTTCCATTGTCTTCTGGCTTGCGTAGTTTCTGTGACATGTTTGTTATAATTGATAAATTTTTTTCTCTCTCTCTTTTTTATTGAATCTTTTTTTCTGGTTGTTTTTTAACATTTTACTCTTTTTTATTTGTTTCCAAAATATGTGACTTTGCATGCTTTCCTTCACGTTACTCTTGCTTGGGTAAGTTAAGCTTTGGGAATTTTCAGGTTTATAATATCTATCAACTTTGGTTAAAAAAATCTTTGTCTTTATTCCTGTAAATATATTTTATATCATTTTTTGTGCCTTCTGATGCTCCAGTTATATCAGTGCTAGAACACCTGACATTGGTCCCATAGGTCACTGAAAATATGTTTTGTTTTTTCACTCCTTTTTTTCTGTCATTTATTTTGAATGGCTTCTTCGATTATTTCTTTAAATTCACTTATCTTTCCTTATACAACATCTAATCAGCTCTTAATCAAGTGCGTTTATTTTTCATTTAATTTTAATTCTTTCTGTGAGATTCATTTTGGTCTTTTAAGAAAAAATATTTCTCATGATCCTGCTCATCATTGGGTGTTTTTTTTTTTCCTACTTTTGTGAACATATGGAATAAAAGTATAGTAGCTTTTCAGTTTCTTAGATGGTGGCCTTCTGTCTGTCATAGCTGTATTTCTGTTTTTTCTGTTTATGGAAAAAGTATGCATTTTTGCATGACTTGTAAATATTCGCTGGAGCCTGGATATCGTGAATGCCGTGATGATGTTGTTGTTGTTGTTATTATTATTGTTTTTCTGTGTCATGAAGTGAGTTGGTATGACTTTGACACACTTTGTGGTCTCACACTGTATGTCATATTTTGTGTGGTGGTTTACAGTGGTAAACTCCTGCAGATTTCTTGGTGTACTTTAATGTGAGTGTAGCATATACTAGAGTTTTATATAAAGCCAAGCCAGTCTTTATGTTTTATTTTAAAAATCTTTCTTGGATATTTATCTCAAAATCGTCCTTAAATTTTCATCCACGTATTTCTTAAAGGTTTTCATTCTGAAACAATCGTGGCTTCGCATGCGGTTGTAAGAAATGCAAAGGGGGTTTCCCGTGTTCCTCACTCACTCAGCGTTTCTCAGAGGGAACTGGTGGCAACAGCCCCAGTCCAGTGCCGCAGGCAGAGCACCAGCCTGGGTCCCCGGGTGTGCCCTGCCGCGTGGGCTGTCTTTTCCTGCATCTCTGAACCTTTCAGTGTCTGCTTTAGGGCGCTGCGCAAACCCTGTGGTTCACTTGGGGTGGGTTGCAGTCGTGGGTGCCTTGTAAGAAATCCTTGGGCCTCAGCTAAGTCGCCAACGTCAGGGGTCTGCGTGCTGTTCACTGAGTAGCCTTCTGACGCCTGTAGGCCTGTGGTGACAGGACCCCTCCTGTTCCCAATGCAGTAATTTACAACCTTTACAACCTCTTGTGCGCTCTCCCTTTCTCTCTCTCTTCCTTTGTCAGACTTACTAGAGATTATTGATTTCATTGATTTTTTTTCAAAGAACCTGCTCTTTTGTTTCATTAGTTTTTGTGATTTCCATTTTAAATTTCACTGTCTTCTGCTCTTTTATTTAATATTTCCCTACTTAAGCTTGCTTTAGGCATATTTTACTCTTTCTTCTCTTTCTGGGTTGAGGTAGGAGTTTGGATTTATTGATTGAAGACCTTGCTCTTTTCTACTGCAAACCTTTACTGCTATAAATTCCCCTCTGGGCACTGCCTTAGCTGTGTACTATAAACTGTGATGTGTTGTATCATTTTTCCTTCAGCTCAAAATATTTTTATTATTTCCTTTGAGACTTCCTCTTTGACCCACAAATTATGTATAAGCGTGTTGCTTAGTTTCTAACCGTGTCGAAGACTTTCCTCATTTACTTTTATAGGTTTCTGGTTTGATCCTATTGTGGGCAGAGAACACACAACATATGGTTTCACTTTATAAAACACATTAGTTGTTTTCATGGACCAGGATATGGTCCATCTCGGTCTCTGTTCTGGAGGGGTTTGAAAAGGACCTAAATGCTTTTCTTTTAAGCAGGCAGGGGTGAGTGCTCTAGGAAGGCCAGCTGTATTCTGCTGGCTTATGCTGCAGTTGAGCTCACCTGAATCCTTGCTGATATTCTTCCTGCTATGTGTGTGTGTGTGTGTGTGTATGTGTGTGTGTGTGTGTGTGCACATGTGCACACACATGCACTTTTACATCAGGTGTCACTATTTTACCATTTTGAGTGAAGAAACCCAACACTCTGTACCCTCCTTTGCCTTTCCCCATTAGTAATATAATTGCCTTAAATATTTCCTCCACATAAACTTAGAATGACATTAAAAAATTTCAACTTATTTGCTTTGGTTGTCAATATAAATGAAGAAATGCAAAAGGAAGAGGCATTTAAAAAATATATATTTTATTTATCCAAGTTTCTACTCTTATTATTGTTCTTCCTTTCTTCCTGATGTTTCAAGATTAATTCTTTTATCAATTCCTTTCTGTTGGAGAATTTTATTCAAACACGATTTTAAGATAGATTTCCTGATGAACACGTCATTCGCTTTTGCTTTACCTGGAACATCTAGATTTTCCTCTTCTTTTTAAATATGCCCAAATAATGGAGAGTATACACAATAGAAAAATTACATATTCAACTTTGAATATAGGTTTTTATGTATATAAATATGTTTTCTCGTCCATTTGTCACTGTCACGGTCCACACAATACTGAGGCTCCTGCCCTTGACCCCCTGTTGAGGGTGTTTGAGAAACCAGATACCTTTGCGGGTGAGGGGTGGGGAGAAGGGAATCCCGCACCTGCAGGCATCTGCAGGAAGAGGAGAGGCTGACCCTCGGCAGGGCTCGAGATCTGTGTGGGGGGCACCAACACTTTTCACCAATGTCTGGTTTCCCATCAATGGGACGTGTGGAAGCGTTCATTGCCCTCTGCCTGCTTGAGGTTTGCTTGATGAATGACTGAGGGCAGAGCTGGGCAGTGTGGCCAGTCCCGGTGTGCTGGGGGCAGCTTGGAGCCCACAGAAGCACATGGACGCATGCAGATGCCACAAGTGTCAGGCTTTCTGGAATCCCCAGCTAACCCAGGGAGGACAGTGGCCTGCAGGGAAACAATCATCTCCTTCTTCAGCCACTCATTTTTCCATTTTTAAGCTGAAGGATGAAGTGACCTCTATGATGGATATCATATGATTTGCAAATGAATGGATATGGAAATAAAGGCAATCATTAGAAATGCACACATCTCTCCTGTGCGTGGAACACAGGTCACCCTTTGGATGGTGGTGTTAGACCCACAGACTGGGGGACTGACAGTCAACTTTCTGAGATTATTAAGTTGTCACATGTGAGAAGAAAAAGTTCAGATTGGGTGCTGAGAGCGAGGTGAGTTTTTAACACATTGGCTAGTGTATTCCAGTGAGTCTGAGCAGAATCCCCATCGAGGTATCCAGGGGTCCTTCCTTTGCTCTGTACCATCCAGGCCCTTGATTGGTGACATCAGGAAGACATTAGAAGCCATGCCTACTAAGTTTTTGGATCATCAAAGATGGAAGAGATAGAACCAAGATTTTCTAGAATAACCTTGTTAGATGTTTAAAATCAGTTAGATTGAATTCAGATTGAAGTTATCCTGTTGCATGTTGTACTTTAAATTTAATAGTGAAACATAACATTTACCATTCATTACACTATCGTTTATTATTGCAAGAGATTGGTAACAAACCAAGTGTCCAAGCGTTGGGGAACAATTAAACACACTGATTTATTTCTTCAAAGAATATTGAATGCCATGAGGACATATAAGCTAAAGATATAATGATAATAATACAATGTTAAATTAAAAGATAAACTAAGTGCAAAATTGTTGGCAGTATGATCCTGATGTGTCTTTAATACAAAAGACCCAAAGGACTAAAGGCAATTATTTCCTTATTGATTTCTCTTTTGACATTTTAAATAATTTTTTGCACAAGCAGGGATTATTTTAATAATTAGGATAATATACTTATTTATTCATTTATTTTTTTTAGAGGCATGGTCTGGCTGTTTTGCCCAGGTTGGCCCTAAACTCCTGGACTCAAATAATCCTCCCTTCCTAGCCTCCAGAGTAGCTGGGACCACAGGTGGGCAGCACCGCACCCGGCTGGCATGTTGTATTTTTTAAAGGAGAGGAAACTTCCCTGTTCCACTGGGCTCCCCCTCGACTGGACCACCTCAACCCCGGCCGTCACCACGAAGCGGGAGGGTGGGATATTTGGAAGTTGCCAGAGATGTTGCTGGTGTTCCTCCAGCTCTGGTTTATTTCTTCACGTTTCAGCCAGCTTTAAGGATTTTGCAGAAAACCATGTCATGAAACGTTAAGTACCAGGCTGAACCCTCACGGCAGTAGTTGAGGAAGGCTTAGACTTCAACTGTGTCTTCAGTCAAAATAAACCCAGTGTTTTCTGCTCCGTGGTACCCTTGACTGCGCATGCATTTTAAGAAACTGCACTTAGGCATTTATGGATGTAATTAACAAGTACCTGGATTTCAAACATGTTTAAAAATGATTTTGCAATGTGTATAAAAGTGCATTCAACAGGTTTTTTTTGGGTAGTGTTGTAATTTAGTTGATTCTAGTGTGACATCTACCTTATCTTTTCCTACATTTACATAATTTGATAGGGAGAGTGAATATTTAAATACCTGAAATGATACTTTAAATAAAAAAATATAGTTCAGCATTTGTTTGAAAATCTTCTACTTTATAGCTTACATGCTACATCTCCTGTTTTAGCTCTTGCAATTTAATTTTTCCTACTTTAAAAAGGAAGAATTCAAAGTGCAATGAATTCCACAATTTTTTTTCATAGACCATTGCAACTTCATTCTAACTGCTGTGTTCCCTGCACTGTGCTGGCCTGGACAGGACCCCAGCGAGAGTCAGTGTGCTTTTGTTTCTCAGACACTTGCTTGTGTTTGAAATCTACAAGCAAGCACCTAGCCACCATATCAGTGTTTTAGCTACATTATTTAATAAAATGTATTTGGGTGAAGTTACTTTGATTTTTAAAAGAATTCTCCGAACACAAGACCCTATTGCTGTGTTGTTTCCTATGATTCACTTGAAATTTCTATTTTCGTATGGTTTTGCGACTTGAAATAAATACATTTGAATAAAGCATCCATAAACACTGGATGTCACATAAATACAGAGCTGTGTTGAAAACTGTATTGGAAAAGATGCCCTGGATGATTTCAGATAGCTGCTTTTATGCATTCACTCGGTCAGTCATTTTTTAATCCCTGGCCTTTGAGCAGGGATTCTGGAGGGCCAAGGAGGCTATAGGCCCTGAGGGCTTGTATCATTTTAGCGCTTGAAACCGCTCCTGTTCTGCACCACTCCGGAGTGTTTGGAGGCGCTGAATTACACCATTGACCTGTCTGTCTGGCACAGTAGTACTGCTGGTGCATTGTAACAGTTCGCTACTTCCTCTCCCTGTACTAATTTCCTGCTTTAGAGGATGCCTTAAAGCAGGCACAGAGAGAAGAGGGCAGGGTTGTAACCCGTGCCAGTGTCTGGGACATGGGACGAGTTGGCTCAGGGTCTACGGGGATGCATTCAGCATGTTTTGCCCGGTGCACTTTGAATACAGCATGCTTTCCCAAGAATGGAACCACCACGGAGCAGCAGGCACAGGTCAAGGACCTGAGCGAGGGCTTTGTTTGGGTGGCTATCTGGCACACAGAGGGAGCAGTCTGCAGCGTTGCTTGTCGGCCAATGCATGCATGTTGTTGAAACTGTTGATTTGCTCAGATTCTTAGGAAACACTATCTACCTTCTAAAGGAAATCATCATGGCTTCAAAGCACAAAGGTAAAAATGCCTTGGTGCGTAAGTGAGGTGCCCCCAGGAGTGTCTGGTCCCTGCTCTGGCGTGTCTGCGCCTTCCTCTTACCTGGTGCTGGGCTCCTCAGTGTCACAGTGGTTTGGTTGAACTGACTGGGCCTTTAGCTTTCGCTCATCACGGAGACCACAGGAAAGCAGAGCATGGGTTCAGTGTAGGGCTGCTCCTGATACAGCAGCGCACGGCAGGATGGGGAGAAGGGATGCGGCCCCAGGACGGGCCCTGCCTGCCCTGCTCTGCATTCCACAGCATGATTTTAAAGTCACAAATCATGGAGAAGAAAGCCTTTCCCTCCCTCTTGGGAAATATCCTGCCCTTTATTACATGTGAATTGTTATCTGGAGTAATTGAAAGGCTAAAATAGCCTCGGAGTTAGAGAACTAGGCAATATTGCTTTTTTTCCTTTATTACCAAGGGGACTGCTGAAATAAATATATTTTATTTGAAATGTGATTTTTAACAAGATTTCTTTTTTGCTTAGAAAAATTAAATCTGCTTGTAAAGACTCAGAAAGTATAAGAACATGTTTTTAAAGTAAAGGTCACCTTGATCTTCCCACTAATCATAATCACTGTTTATGTCTCTAGAGAGGTAGATAAATAGATAAATATACACACAGGTGTAGTCTCATGTAAATATTATCTAACTATATGATGTCTTCTCAACTGTGTATATTTATAAAATATCTTGTATTTTTACAAGAATTATTTCCATTATTTTGAATATAAAGCTATATACCCCCTTCCACGAACCTCATTTTAATGACTATCTAGTATTCCAGTCCATATTCTCTATGTTGATTTTTTTCCATGCAAAAAATTCCTTTTGGTATAAAATGATAGGCATGACTCTTTCTACCTCCAGAAGCATCATGTAACTGACTATAAGAAGATATTTGTTAGATCAATTTGCTGTGCTAAAAAAAAATCCAGAGAATCTGGCCAGCAATACGTATCATATTCACCCACTCTCACCCAAAACTGGAAAGAGTTAACAGATGTCCCAGCCCCACAAGCACAGTGTGGGAAGGAGCGCCGCTCTCCCAGCGAGCACCACACCCATAACACAGCTCAGAGTGAATGTCAGGCACAGAGAGAAGCCTTTCCAGACTCTAAGGAACGCAGCAACGGGCTTGTAAGGAGGACACTGGGAACAGGGGAAAACCACGCCTGGGGGAGGGCCGTCCACAGGTGAAGATCAACCAACAGCAGCAAAGTCTTGTTGCTTCCTGATTAAATGCAGGGAGGTATTCTCACTTATGAATCCATGTTTCATTCACATCATTGTAGGAATCCTCGAAACTTAACCAGAGAAACTCTACGGGTATTTCTGGTTTGATTTTTACCTGATTTAAAGAATGGCTAAGTGGTCTTGAATTCATTAGTGTATCTCACGCTCTTGTGCACAAGTGAGGAGGCAGCAGCAAGCCGCTGTGGCTCTGCTGGTGGCCCGCCCTGCCGAGGCCGGAGCAGTGGGCATCTAGCTCCTGCTGGTGCTCTGCCGGACTGCCACCCTCTTGGCCTGCAGGCTATTTGCGAGAAGTGCCATCCGCGTGAGACTGGGGACAGGCATTTAATCTTGGTACTGTTTGCAGACAGACTTTAAAAAGCTGTCCCGAGGATAGTCTATGCCAGCAGTTTAGTATGTCAAACGGAGGAGGAGAGCTTTGCTCTATTCTTAAAATGCAACTATTTATGTATTGGGACGATTAGCCAAGGAGGAGGAGAACAGAGGCTCTGGAGACAGCCAGGCTGCTGCCCTGGAGGCTGAGTGGCCATGCCCTGGGGCCTTTGGAAAGGCAGACTCACAGCAGGCTGGACGGATCCTCGGATCCTCGGGCCTCTTTTGCAACTTAGAGAGGTATAACGCCCCCCGCCTCCAATCACCAGGATGGTTCTCCAAGAGAGAAATGACCAAGCAGGAAGAGCCCTTTATTTGTTTAAAAATTGTGTATAATTATTCTTTCTGGAAAAATAATAAAGTCCTTCATAAGGATTTTTGGGAGGGAGAACTTGGTGAAAGGAAAAGGTGTGGAGAGTATGTAATCGTCGCTGAGATCGAGTATGAGGTGCGATTCGGTGTCCTGGAAACTCTGAACATGTTTTTATTAAGAAGAAAAAGAAAGGCCCTGGCTTCCTGGTAGTTTTAGTGGCCCAGGGGAGAGGAGGGTGGGGGTGAGGCAGGCCTCCTGCACGGGGTGCTGTGTCCCTGTCTGGCTGTGGCCTCAGCAAGACAAACACATAGCCTTCAGCAGGCCCTGAGAGGAGCAGGCTGCAGCTCAGTGCCGGGGGCTGGCTTAGGACCTGGAGCCAAAGAACACGGGGGGAGGCCAATTTATGGCCTGTGCTTCGGGATTCCCTTAAATAGAAAAGACCAGCTGCTCAGCTTTCCTCCACGCCTGCTTCTCTTCCTTGCAGACCTACAGAAACCAGCTGGGAGACCTGGGTGCAGACAGAGAGGAGCCTCAGACGTCCCCCTCTGCTCTGTAAGTAGGCCCCCCTCACAGTGACGGGGAGGCTCCCCCGAGAACAAGGTGCACGTGGCCTTGGCTTAGTAGCTGGCACCCAGTGCCCCTCAGTCAAGGCTCCTGTCTTTCCTTACACTGTGAAATGGCCACTGGCACCTGTGGTAGCCCGCAGACCCTGCCCCACCCACAGGGGCTGGATTCCAGACACCAATGGATGCCTGAGGCCTCAACAGCCCTGAGCCTCTTCTGCACTGTGTTCCTACACACGAGTCTTTGAGAACGCTGGGTCTGTAGATTAAGCACAGTGAGAAACTAAGAACAAAGTAAAATAGAACAATTAAAACAATAGAGTATTAACAGTATACTAAAATTAAAATACAGCATAATGAGAATATACTGTAAAATTATACTAAAATAAAAACAAATGTCGTCTCTCTCTCTCAACTGTCATATTGTCCTACTGTGTAGGATCACAGTTGACCTCAGTAACGGGAACTCAGAGGGCAAAACCACAGGTAAGGAGCTGACTGCTAAATAATAGTTTAAGTAACTAATCCCAGGCAGTCATTCACTCCAAAATTCACAATCAACGATCACCTATACATCATCTTAATGTTGACTCTGAATAAAATAAAAACAAATTTTTTGGTTCCCCTGAGGAGGGACTGAAATGCCAAGTAGGAGCTGAAGGCTAAAGGCTTCAGTGCATGGCCTGCCTGGCGGGGCGGCCATCGTCGGTGCCGGGCAGGTCCCTATGGTGGCCCCTGGGGAAAGGAGATGCTGGAGTGAGACCCGCAGGGAATTGCCATGAGGTGTGTTTTTAGAGGTAGCACAGGTAGAAGTAATTTTTAAAATTGAAATCTGCAAGTTAAAATTATTAGTTGAAGTTCCTTAAGTCGTCTGTATCTGTCTTCCTTGAAATGACAAACATTCTGAGGGCTGACTAGGACAGCCTGCTGTCAACCCCGGAAACGGCACTTAGAAGAGGATTTGTGCTGTGACGGGAAGTGTAGACTGTGTGCCCAGGGTGAGCATGGAGTGCAAGGTGAGCACGGCCGTGGGGCGAGGGGGCGTGGTGCACACAGGTGTAAGCACGTGAGCGCGGCCATGGGGCGTGGGGCACACAGGTCTGTGTGCACGTGAGCGCGGTAATGGGACACGGTGTGCACATAGGTGTGTGTGCACGTGAGCGCCGCGAGGGGGCATGGGACGCACAGGTGTGAGCACTTGAGCACGGCGAGGGGGCTTGGCTTGCCCAGGTGGGCGCACCTGAGCGCAGCAAAGGGAGGTGGAGCACACACCCACGTGAGCTTGGCGATGGGGCGTGGAGCGCACAAGTGTGCGCACTTGAGCGTGGTGATTGAGCGTGACAAGAGTGCAGTGACGGGGAAAGAGGGAAGGTCTGGAGCACAGGACTTGCGTTTCTATGGAACATACTCCGTGAGTGTGCAGAAAGGAAGAGCAGCCCAGCTCACGTCAGGTGCCTGCATGTCTGTTGGCTAAGCAGAGCAGGAAGAAGGGACCAACGCTCAGTGGCCAGGTTCCCCTGTGGAGGTGGAGGAGGAAGCCTGGCTGAGTCACTTCCTCTCTCCTGCTCATCCCCTGCCGGGGGTCGTCCGGTGCTGAGCAGGGCAACTGCGCAGTTGCATATCCCTGGACACTTGGGCCTCTCCTTTTGCCAGGTGTGGGCTGGGCTCCTGCACCCAGGGCAGGTCCTCTCTGGAGTGGAGACTTGAGCAGGCACCTGGCCAGCCTGCACCTAGACCATGGCTTCAGCCTCCCTCAGGGCTCCTGCTGCCAGTGAGCTGATGGCAGAGTCCAAAGCCCCGAGAGCTTTCATGGCAACAGCGTTCCGGGCCTTTCCACTGCTTTAACTAAGGACACTGATGTCAGAATCTAACACGCCCAGGTATCTGCCTGGGTGCAAATTGTTTTGTTATCTTTGAGACCCTTGGTGGTTCATCATGATAGAGGGAGAGGGTAAGCCACTGGCCTCCTTTTAAAGCACTGTTCTCCTCTCTGTGCCCAGTGGTTTTATGCCTGTCTCTTTGTGCCTGGGGGGAGGTGGGAGGAGATCTTGTGGTCCCAGATGGCTTTCATTGTTGATTCCCAGATTCCCACTGAAGAGCTGAGATGTGGATTTGAGAGACGGAAGAGCAAAAGGGTGAGAGGCGGGGCTAGGGATGTGGCTCAAGCGGTAACGCGCTCTCCTGGCCTGTGTGGGGAGCTGGGTTCGATCTTCAGCACCACATAAAAAAATAAAAAACAAAGATGTTGTGTCCACTGGAAACTAACAAATAAATATTAAAAGGGTGAGAGGCGTGGCTAAGAGGACTTCCGGGGGGAAAGCAAAGTAGTACATCTTACCTGAGAGCAGAGAGCGCGCCAAGGCAGAGAGAAACCAGTCCCCCGCCGCAGAAGGGCACAGCAGCCGTGGGCCAGTCCTTCTCTACAGGTGGAGGAGGTTTAGGGAGGCCCAGTTGAGGGGACAGTTGAGACAGGCCTGGTAACATGGCTGAAGGACATTTTGCCAAGGTTAAGGTCAGGCTAGGGCACTAGGGGATGGTGAGAGAGATGGAGCCCCAGGGGGCTAGAGCCTGGAGCTGGGGCTGGGTCAAGCTCGGATTTAGGGTCCTGTGTCCTCCTGGAACTCGACCTCATGTGAGGCAACAGGCGCAGCTGGCTGGGCCCCGGGGAGTTGGTGGCCCTGTTCCCCACACTTGCTCTGAAAGTGCCCGAGAACACTGGCCACGCTTCCCAGGGCTTTGCCAGTGTACTTGGCCAGTGTCACTCAAGTCCTGGGAAGTTAAAGAGCAGAGTGGCTTCATGTGAAGTTGGGACAGAGCTTTCAGAGCAGAATACTTGACATGCGTTGTGTTGCGTTCACGGATCTTGAAGCAGCGGGACGCATTCTCTGAGCTCACGCCAGCCGTGCTTTCATGCCGTCTGGGAGGCAGGAACTAGGTGGGCTGCCAGGAGGGGCCTCCAGGGGAGTTAAAGGGACTGGGCCCACGCCAGCCTGTTCCAGGGCCTGGCGTGGGACACGTGCCCCTGGTGGAAGATGGAGAGGGCTTCGAGCCGGAGCAGGGACTAGAACTGGGACAGGAGGGGGACCGGCTTAGCTGGGGCAGGGGAGCAGTCAAGACATCCTGTGCAGGTGTCAGTTCCCAAAAGGTGCATTTGGGCGTGAAGTTGTGAAGTCGGAGATCAGCATTATTGGAAGGGAAGGGTGTCAAAGGGCAGCGTGGGGTGGGGGTGGGTGGGTTGGGTGCCTGGGAGCTAGACGCAGGGGTGTAAAGTGTCCTATTGGCAGCCGTAACAACCCCAGCTGTCCCAATGGGTTGGGGCCAGGCAGCCACCACAGTGGTATGGCCACAGAGGGCGGGTTGCCTCTGGGAGCCCGAGTCTGTGGGGCCACGGCGGGGCAGAGAGACCAGCAGCACCTTTGTTGACACAGCGCTAGAAAAGCCACACTTGGATGGTGGTTGCCGGCTCTGGACTTTTTATTTTTTTGACTCTATTTTTGTGAGGGGGGGAAATAATCTTAAATATTGAATTTTTTCAGGAAACAACATGTAAGTAGATGTAGGAGGCTGGCCTGAGACAGAGTCTAGAGGGCGAGCAGAGGACGTGGTCAGAGAGGAATGATCTCTGACCTCCGGGTCACGGGACCAGGTCTGGATGGGGTGCGTGTTGTGGGGGAGTCGGTGGAACGGCCTCCAGAATCACTATGAAGAGAGGACCAGGAGGCGGAGGCAGCGGACAGACAGGAGAGAAGCTGTGAGCACAGGACCCTGTCCACGTGAGCAGAGCAGGGGCCATGCTGAGGGAAAGGACCTTGGAGGGGCACCCACCCTCAAGGGCAGCTGTTTTCTTGTGGTCAGTGACAGGGTCCCAGAGCACCGGTGGCGGCTAGGGATGGTCACTCTGAAGGTTTGAAGTCCTAATATTCCCATCAGCAGAGCCAGGAATGGTCAGGCCAGAATGGTTTACCAACAAATTCTGGAATGCAGTAAAAAAAAAAAAAAAAAAAAATCCCCAAACTACCTTTTCTTACTTTTTGCATTTTCTTTATTATTGAAAACATTATTGTTTGCACAGATACAGTCTGGTATCTCCAGGAACTGTGGGAGAAGGAAGTGAGAAAGAGAAGGGTAAATGCAGAAAAAGTGGAATTCTAATGAAGAAAACTGAAGCCTGTTTTGCTGAAAAACAAACAAAACATTTGTCATGATCATTAAAAATAGAAACTGAGATAAAAATCCCAGGATTTCACGAGTGCACTCACTTTTTATTAATCCCTCAAATGAAAACTCCCGCAGGCTCCCCAAAGGTTTCCAAAATGATGGGGTGGGGGGCGGGGGCGGGGAGTAAACGGAGGCAGAGGGGATGGGGACCCTGCAGAGGCGCTCTGCGCACAGCGACGTGAACAAGTGAGCAGTTGCCTTCCTGACACAAACACTGGGCCCCGGCGCGTTGTGATTCCTAGCTCTGATTCTGTGTGACTGTGCCACCAAAATTAAGATTTCTCACTTTACATCTCACCATTCTTGATGGGGCCGGAGCTGGTACAACATTGCAATCCGTCTAGAACGATCTCACCCTCGAAGCAAAGCTGCAACATCTCACATGGTAACATAGCTGCCTCTTCTCCCTGCCCTGCCTTTCCTCCTCTTCTTTCCCTTTTTTTTTTTTTTTTTTGGTAAGCAGAGAAACACTGTGGCTGGATGCGATGGCCGACACAATAGAAGCTGATGAATAGAGTGCGTTGTACTCGGGAGACCGCCGAGGAATGGCTGGTGGTGCCAATCAAGTCAGAAATATTAACCATGGTAACCGCAGAGTTTTGGCTCTCTAGATGCTCTGCGGAAGGCAGTTCTCTTTGGGAATCGTTGGGGTCCTGGGAGGGAGAAGGACGTGGAGTGACAGAGCACGGTGAGCGTGTGAATGCTGCCTCCACAGACGGGCACTCATGGCTACTGCTCCACGTCCCGCTGCCGAGGCCCAGGGCTCTGTTCCCGAGGATACGCAGGAGTCCAGGAACGAAGGTACAGTGGCAAAGAAATGTGTATTAAGAGGACGCTGCATAGGGCGAGAAGAAAGCAAGCCCCGGCCGGGGAGCGGGTTCGCACAGTGCCTGGACTTGGCTAGCCGTCTGGGGCTCCTGATGAATTGTGTCCCTTAGGACTCAGATGTTGAGGTCCTCACCCCAGCCCCTCAGAAAGGGACTGTATTTGGAGATAGAAAGGTAGCAGCTATAATAGTTAAGGCAAGTCCTGGAGTGGGTAGGTCCACGTCCAACATGGCTGGTGTCATATAACAAGAGGGAAATTTGGAGGAGCATGGATGCACATCCCCCCTCCCAGCACTACACACAGGACACTATGTGAATCTGAAGTTAGAGGTCAGGGTGATGGGTTTAAAAGCCAAGGAGTACTGCAGATGACCAGCACACCTCCAGAGTGGGACAGGAGGGTGGAGGCCTGGGACAGATTCTCCCTCACAGGCCTTAGAAGGCTCTGTCCCTGCTGACACATCCATCTTTTGCTTCTGGTCTTCAGAAGTGAGGACGGCAACATTCTGTCTAAGTGACCAGAGTGGGGCCTTTGTCACAGCGGCCTGAGCAGACTAATACACACTAGAACTACTAAAGCAGCAATTCTGGGAACAGTCTGGTGATCTTAGCTGGAGTAACCGGTTTGAGAACCACAGCTCCCCGTCTCTCGGTCCCCTCAGTATCCTCTAGGGATACGCTCTAGCACAGACTCAGGTCTTCCCAGCCATCCTTGGTCTCTTCCCTGACATGCCCCGGTTCACAATTCAGAATTTCCCTTGGACTAACCTTCTGGCCTCTACCTGAGGCTTCCTTCCTGGGAGTCTGGAGCCTCCCACGGAGAAGGTCCTGTGTTCCCAGGTGGGTACTTCCTTTGGTGTGATTTCCCACTTAGAACACGCTTTCATGGAAATTGTCTCACTGCATGAGTTTAGGTCCAGACCCACCCAGTGGAAGAATAGAGAGGAGAAACTTATTGGTCCATCAGCTCCTGGTGGTGGGGGTGTCAGGCAGGGGATATGTAGGTCACTGTCCCTGTCCCCCAAATGAGTGCCAAGGATGTGGAGATTTCCAGGGAACTGTTTGGTTTGCAGCAGAATATGGCAGAGCTTCCTCCTCTAATGCCTGGTCATTCCTTCGGTTTTATGCGGAAGAGAATTCTGAAGTGTAATCTTGATCATGTCCTCCACCCCTGGGGGCCCAACCCTCCAGGGCCTCTCTGTCCCTCCTTTGCCTTCAGGATGCCTCCATTTCCTGGGCTGGGCTCCTCACCTTTTAGCCCCAGCTTACCTGATGTCCCTCCCTTCCCACCTGTCTCAGTCTCTCCTCCAAAACATGCCTCAGCCATCAGCAAACCCCAGCGTGGGCCAACAGAACTCTGACTGTGGTCATTCTCAGCTCTTCCCAAGGTCCATGTGCTTCCAACCCCCTGGGTCAGATCCAGGTCAGTGACAGAAGGGGCCAGGAGTCTGCATTTCTTACAGGCTCGAGGGTGCAGATTCCATATTGAGTAGCGGGTTCTTCGTGTCTATCAGCATGTTAACCCTTAGGACAGGTGATTGTCATCCCTGTTACACAGATGGGGATACCGAGGGCAGGAGGTGAAGTGACCTTCCTAAAGTCACACAGCAAGCCTGGCCATGAGGCCTGTTCCCTGGGCTGCTTCTCGAGCAGGCTTGATGACAGTGGGTCCTCTCTCCCATGCCTCTTGTCCCCCCAGGTCCCTCCACGTCCTCACCTGGGCAGTGGGGCTGTGGCAATCTCTCCTTTTGTTGTGAGAATTGGGCAAGAAACTGACTTCTCCTCCTCCTCCCCCTCATTTCCTTTACTGTGTGGATAATAATGTGCACTTCTGAGCCCACGGTGTGTGCTTGAGCTGCCTCTCGGGTTCCTAAGCCGTGTGACCTGGGCCAGTTTTCTGAACTTCTCTGTAAGTCAGTTTCCTCACCTTTAAAACAGGAGGACAAAACTCTGTTCCCTGAGCAGTTGTGTCGTGGAGGGTGGACTAGGGAGTGTGCAGGAAGGTGCTAGAAGATGTTCTTTATGATGATTTCCCTCTGATGAGCCACACCTACACCGTCTAATCCGGGTAATGTTCTGAGTGTGTTCACACCGTGCTTCCTCCTGGGAATCTGTGAGGTCGCTGTTGTTCCACCGTCCACTTGGGGAGAGTGAGTCCCCAAGCCAGCGCGGCTTGCTGCTCGCTCGGTGGGGTGGAGTCGAAGTCCTGTTGTGTGCACTGTCCTCTCGACACGACGGGGCAGCACTGTGGCCCTTGGTGTGTAGGGCCCACCAGGTGCAGGAGGAGGAGAGCACACCGCGTGGGCCACTGAGGCGCTGGTGGCTCGTTCCCTGCCTCCTGTCTGAGGTCTTGGGTTTCCTAGATCCTTCCTTCCAACGCCACCTTCATTGCTGGCTTCCCTATCCTCCTGGCTCTCCAATAGTCCCCCTTCATGACAATTTTTGACCTTGGTGGCATAGGTCCAGTGGGGCATGTCCAGCCATGGTCACCAGTCCTCACCTTGGGGACTCACCTTTTAGCTTGTCCCTGTAAGCCAAGTCCCCAGAGGCAGGACGTGAGGGTAGGACGTGGACATGGCTCCACACACAGCCCTCTCTCTGCATAGAGCCCACTGCCCTGAGTCTTCCCTGAAAGGGGGTAGGCATGGCCGTGGACGGACCCCTTGAGCTCAGGTCACATGCCGTGTTCCTCATGGGCTCTGAGATGAACTGGGTCCTTGTCTAGGACAGGGTGGACTTTCATTAGGTTTCCAGACAAGAACCTTCCTGGGGATGGTGACTAGCTTACAGACACCCACTCATTGGGGAATTGGGGTATCTGGCTCTTCCCAGAGCATTAAATGGCCTGTGGGTGTTATGGGTGAAATCTATGGGATTTCATGCTAGTTCTGTTCTCACTTCCACAAGCCTTTATTATAGGCCTGTGATGTGTTTGTTCACAGGACATATTGTTGGGATCAAGGGGCCAGTGTGTGTGTGTGTGTGTGTGTCTCTCTCTCTCTCTCTCTCTCTCTCTCTCTCTCTCTCTCTCTCTCACACACACACACACACACACACACACACACATGCACGTGCCCACACACACCCTTGAAAGACCCCTGAACACAGGGAGATCTGCTTCTCCCTTGGAGAGCTTACAGAGGAAATAATTGGGAATAGACTTTTCCAATGACAGTGACCTTTTCTAATTAAGAACCCAAATGGATAAGTGGGCCAATACTAGAGGATTCTGTTTTCCAGCTGGAGGACTGATTTCCATGAATGTTTTAGAGCACAGAGTCCCTCTGAAGGCAGACGGAGTTTTCATATTATTGGGGTGAGGCTGGGCAGAGATGGGGTGGCGTTTCTCTAGGATAGAGGTGCCAGCATTGGGGAGGCAGCATTGGACATGCAGCCCAAAGACACGCAGTCCAAGATTTGGTGTGATATTTGTTCACAGTTGGATCTTAAGGAAGTTAATTAACCTCTCTGAACCCAATTTTCTCATCTGTGAGATGCGGTTCGTGGTCTCTACCTGAAGCACCGCTGAGAAGGAGAAGAGCGGTAATAGGTGTGAACAGACTCTCCAACACCGCAGGGTTGTGCTCACCAGAGGGTCCCGTGACAGCGATGCCATCTACAGAGCCAGCCTCAAGGTCCTCATGTGCGGGGTGGGAGGGAGCAAAGGGAGAGAGAGGACTGTACACTGTGTCCCCAGGTGGTCCCTGTGACACAGGCCAGACCTGCACTGAATGGGGCAGTCACTGAGGCCAAGGAGGGGGAGAGTGGAGCTGCCCCATGGTGGACAAGTGGGACTTCCTGTGCCTCCCTCTCCTCAGCCCCTGGCCTCCCCTGATCTCCTTCTGTCTGTGGGTTTGCCTGCTTTGGATGCTTCTTAGAAACAGAACCTCCTGAGCCTGCTTCCCTCCCTGCCCAGGAAGGCTCCCAGGCCCGTCCACGCCGTGTGCTTCTCTCTGTCCGTCCACTCCTCTGCCGGGTTCTCAGCTTCTCCCACACCTGGCTGTCGTGGGTGGTGTAGCCCTGAGCGCGGTGGCAGGTGTTTTCTGGAATCTCTTACCTCCCTCTGTCCCACGCTCCACAGGGTCAAGATCACCCTTTAGACTATAAATCGGATCTCCTCACCCTTAGGCTTGGATGCACTTCCAGGAGGAATTCTAGTGAAATTGAAAATCGTCACCAGGGCTACCAGATTTCAACTGCAGTCTCTCTTTCTGGGGCAGCCTCGGAGGACCTCCTGGGCCAGGTCCAGCCCCGTGTCTTTTATTGACTCCCCTGCCCTTTTCCTCTCCGTGCCCAAGGGCATGACCCCCAGGACTGACACAGGCCTATCTTTTGCCCGGCGAGAGTCGGGCACTTAGCTGGATTTCCTTACGCTTAGCTGGTGCTTGGTGTCAATTTGTTGAATGTCCAGGGAGTCCATCCCCAGCTAGAATGACTGTCCCCCCACCCGTTGGCTGCTCTTTCACACTTCCCGTGTCTGCATTGTGTGGGCAGCCCCAGGGAGGCCTGTGGTCCTGGGAGGAATTTGAGGAAGGTGCATCATTTCTTGCAAGGGCCTTGCAGATGGCCATGTCCCAGATAGCTGCAAGGTGAGAGGTGCAGTCTTCTACTCAGACTGGAAAACAAAGTGGAGGTGCTGGGAAAGTGCTGTGCTGCTGATGACTGTTTGTGTTAAGCAGAGGAACTGCGGCCTGGAGAAGAGTCGAGAACGTAGGGTGGCTGAGATGTATTCACCTGGGGCCAGTCTTTACACATTGGAAATGATGTCAGAGCCCTGAGGACAGACCCACTTACTCTCCCACAGAGGACGGAGTGACAGTTAGTGCCCCCTGGAACCGATGTAGGGTAAGTGGGGTCCAGTGGTCTCTACAGGACAAGGCGATGGTAACCACTGTCCGTGGGCTTCCATCTGTGCTGTGGCTGGGACCCCAGCTGGGCCACACTTTCCTACTGGAAGAATGGACCGCCGCAGGTGGGAAGGCTGGAAAGCGTCACCTTGGGTCAGTGGCCTGGGACGAGATGGGTCACCAACCTGGCAGTGGGACAGGCGAGGAAGGTGCAGCTCCAGCAGCTCTGGGCTGGGCAGACCTTTGCAGAACCCCGACTCTGGCATCACACGGTGTGTGCAAAGTCTCACGAGGAGATGGCTTTGCTTAGGTCTTTATTTTTCCTGTTAAAAGGAGTTTTGGTGAAGAAACATTGATGATCAACTAAAAACTATCCTTCAGGACAATGGCGAAGGTCCACTGAGCATGCCCCGAGGCAGGGTGGGGCTGCACTCTCTGTATGCATCCCGCCTCTACCGTCCCCATGGTGACCACCGCAGGGAGCCTTCCTGTGAGCCCCTCGCACAGATGGAACCAAACGTGGAGAGAGATGATCTCACTTGTCCAAGGGCATTCAGCTAATAAGTGATGCAGGCCCGGTCTGGTCTTGAGTAACCGGTGAAGCTGACACTCTTTTGGAGTTGCAGGCCAGGCAGGAAGCACTTGGTTCTCAGTCCTTTGCGGTAGGAAGCAGTTGCTGAGGTCCCTGTCACTGTATCCCCCAAAACTCGGAAGCAGATTCCTCAAGGACTGTGTCAATAGAAATATGCATCAGTGTACACACACACAAACACACTCACATGTTCACACACACACCAAAACAAACACAAACAGGTGCACTGGGGGTCTGCAGCAGGGGCCAGGGATTGGATGGAGTTGAAGTTCAGGTTGGTGTCATGTGACCAGATGATCTGTTCAGGGGTCCTCTTGGTCTCTTCCCTGGAGTGGCGTCTCTGGCTCCCTCTGCACCTGTCTTGTAAGGTTACCTGTTAGGCCGTATCAGGAAGAGGTGGTTCATCCTCACCTGAGCCCCCTCACCACCTACTGGCAAAACGCCCAGTGCCAGGCATAACTCCCAGGAGGTGGCACAGCACACCAACTCTGTGGGGACAACTGCTCTTTACTAGTCCCAGCTGTGCTACATATCACTGTGTGGCTTGGGACAGTTACTTCAGCCATCTGTACTTTCTGTCCCTCTTCTGTCAAGGGCAGGTGAGGATGGGCTCATTTCACGCGTCGACTGGCTGGGCCACCATAGCCACACTATTGGTGAAACAGCTGGCACAGATGTTGCTAGTGAAGCCTGGCCCCTGTCCCAGGACTGAGGAGCACGGCCCAGCAGCCTGGAGCTCCACGCCAGTGTGGGCCAAAGGCACAGTGAGCCAGGCCCCAGGCAAGCCAGAGGACATGAACCTGTCATTCCACACAGCGCCACAGCTCCAAACCCTTGAGTATCCGCGATCCACCGACCTCCAGCCCCTGGGAAGCTGGGAGAGCAGCGAGTGTGAAGAGGGAAGTAGGGCCGACCTGGGTGGAGATCACACTCGCTGACCAACAGCATTAGCTCTCTGCTAAACCCTGAGTAGCATGAATTTGGACCAATAGCATTGACCCAAGTGCCATAGAAACCCCTAGACCAGCACGCTCGGGGGTGACCTACTCTCGGCTCCCCAGGAGAGTTCTGTTTCTATTTTTCACACGTCAGTACATCCTGCTCCATTCACTCTTGCCTTCGGTTTTCTTGTGAATTTCATTCTTCAGGTTTGCGAGACAAGAACCCAGAAAGAAGTTGGTGTGAGCCGCTGGCATCCGTTGCCACGCGGCAGGGTGCGGCCCGCACTAAGAGCTGCAGCAGGCCACTCAGTGGCAGTGGAGGAGAACCTGGCTTTGTCACCTTTGACCCCCTGAGCCTCCACCGCTCTCTTCCCCGCTGTGATCAGCTACTAGCACTGAAGCCCACTCTCTGAGCTTCAGAGCCTGCAGCTTGCACAGGCCACACTCACCCACAAAGTGGAGAACAGTTTCATCTCACGTTCCAGGTTCACTAGGAAGGTGCTCTTTAGATGGGACAAGCATTTATGTCAGTAGCTTTTGACTGAAGAAGGGGAACCTCCACGGTGTGGGTGGGCCTGATCCAGTCATGATGACCTTAACAGAAGGGGACTGAGTCCCTGCGGAAGCCGGGATTCTGCCTGCAGACAGCCTTTGGACTTGAGCTGCTGCTTGAGCGCCTGCCCTCCCGCCTGCCCTCCCGCCTGCAGGCCTGCCTGCTGGTTCTGGACTTTCAGTCTCTACACACATCTGCTGAGAACTCTGCCTGCTGCCCTGGTGGGTCACTGGAGGCTTATCTGAGTATTCCATGTGGAGCTTGCGGGGCTCCTAAGACAGTGTGACATCAACACATCAGTCACTGCATTAACTTTGGTACTTGCAATCTTCAGCATGTAAAGCCTTTGTGGGGCGCAACTGAGGAAGGCACCACCCTTAGCCTCAGAGTGAGGACAGTCCCCTGGAGGAGGCCTGCAGGAGAGGAAGGGGGAAGAGACCACAGTCCCGACAGTGGCCAGGATTGGCCTGGCTTCCTGCTCTTTCAGATACCTTGACCTGCTGTTCAAGGTCAGCGCCTTTCCTGTTAGCTCCTAGTATAGTGAGAAGGGGCTTGCTTAGGGTGACGTCTGCACTCTAGTGGGGGCCAGGCTCTTGCACAGGGAGTTTGTTTCTTATCAGTCATGTGCTTACAAAAGGCATAAAAACTGATGGTTTGGTAGCACCGTCCTGGGGACAGCAGGAGCAGATGTTTTCCTGGCAGGTGTGTGTGCCACCTACGCTAAGGCTGGCTTGGGAGCAGGCTGATCAGGAAGGCGGTTCCTGGCCTGGGGAATCTCCGCGTACTGCCAGGGAAGTCTCTGGAAGAACACGGTGACTCCAGGCCGTGCTCGCTGGAAAGGATGCTTTAGCTGGGCAATGGGAGCACACAGGAGGGACTGACCGGGCTGTTGAGAGCCAGGAGGGGGTGGAGATCCTGTGGAGGACACCCTGGGAGTGGAGGGATAAGTGGGAGCTCCCAGGAGAAGTAGACAGCACAGAAGTTCTGATAATGGCCATGGCCCAGGCGGAGGAACAGTATGATATGTGGGGTGGTGGAGGAGTCTCTGCCGGGAGCAGGCAGCAGAAGCAGCACCGGATGGGGGAGTGAGACCCATCCAACCCCAGCAGCTCTCCTGCCAAACAACTCCTTACACAGTTATGCAATTAGGTTTGCTGGCTCTTGGGATGGCAATGGCACAATTGCTAACGGGGTCTCTGCTCTGGCTCGTACTCTTTGCTGAATTGTAAGATAATTTGTGAACACCATCCAGAGAAAGAAACCTCGTTCCTTGGTGACAAAAACACTGAGCTGGTCCCTCTTAGAGCACTTTCGATGACTCCTTGCTGAAAATAAATTTTAAATATTTTTCACAGAAATAAGTTTAGCTTAAAGTCTTGCTTTTCAGGTCATCCTGTCGAATCAGTCGATGTTTATGATAATCACTGGAAGAAGGATAATTAAGAAACTTCAGATCTGAAAGGACCCTGGGATATTGTCTACTTGCCCATCTCATGGCGGAGATGGAGGTACTGAGGCTTTGAAATGTTAAGCACGTTGCCCAGAATTGCTAGGTAGCATGGCTCATCAGGTAGAGGCCACCAAACCCTTATAGCTCCAGGTAGAGGGAATGGGCATGTCTTCAGGAATAGCGTCCGCCTCCAGCTCCGCCCATTTGTTCTTCTTGTTCCCAGAGTGGGGCTGGCGGGTCAGGATTGTGGTGCAGCTTTGTCATGGAGGAACTGACACAAGGAAGTAAGGATGCCACTGCTCACAGCTCCTGACCTGGGAGTCTGTATGGCAGGAGGGCAGCTGGACCAGTGGAGACCACCTCTAGAGTTTTAGAGGTCTGACTGTGCTGGCCACTGGGTTTAGAGAATGCTGGACGGTGACTCAGACATGGCTTTACATCACGAACTCCACGTTGGTTGGTGAAACAGCACAAATGCAAGAAAAAGCACAAAATAGAGTGAAGGAAAGAAGGCAGCTGGCGAAGTGGCCAGTGTCCAGCCTCTTGCCCCCAGGGAGGTGGGTCCGTGTCTCTGTGACCTCAGCTGAGGTCAGCTCTGCTTGTCACTTAGGGCGGAACCATTTGGTACTCTTCCAATACCTCCCATCCCCCCAAAAAAGGGATGAGAGGAGTTTTCCACTTTGGAGATCAAGGAGGAGGAAACGGCAGGAGAGAGCCAGCACAGAAACCAAGCAGAGAGTGAGTGTCACAAGGGCATGCTCCAGACCGCTTCAGGGCATTTTCTGCAGAGAGAAGACCATCAAAAGAAAACAGCAGTTTGAAATCGGATTTCTTAGGCCCAGAGTCTACTTGTGGTCAGGGATGATCTCCAAGGTGGAGAGAGAACATCAGGGCTGGGTTGACGTTAGATGGGAAATCCCTTGGGAACAAATCTCTAAGAAGCAGCAAACACACAGGTCCTTTAAGGTGGCTTGGGAGTGTCCTCTGGAGACTGTCCCAGAGAGCCCCGCCCACTTTCCGCAGGGCTGGCGGCAGCCGATTTCTGACAGGTGAAGAAGAAGCTTGTGTCCATGCCTGGGTCCAGCGACTCTGGTGGCCACGTGATTTGTTACGACTGAGTTCCCGTAGGGAATGGCAGAATCAGACACAGAACTAATCTGAAGTATCAAGATTGTAATTATAAGCACCTCTTCCCAAATTAAGCCCTCTTAAGCTAGTGCTCAGCCTGGCAGCACGTTATCAGCTGCAATGCTCCGTGCAGGCTGGGTGCAGAGTTAGTTTCATGCCAAATACCTGCAAAATGAAAGAAAAATTGCCCAAGGGTGGTAGAAAAGAAACTGAGAAATGCACCCTGTGATGTCTTTAGCTTTGCACGTACATGCATAAGTAATTAAGAAACAGATTTAAATTTACAGATTTAGAAGATGATCACTCAGCATAAGGCCTTTAGGTGGGGCACATTGTCTCACACGGTCATGCTCATTTTCAGCCGTTGGTACTCAGAGACCATAAGCATCTGCCCCTGTGGTTCCAATAATGCAGACTGTGGCGGGTGGAGGAAAGGCTTGCCCCAGGTGACTTGGTCCACATGCCACAGGATTTCCTGACTCTTACCTGGTATTCTGTTTTAAGACTAAATAGAAATGTATTTCTCATTACTTCACTATAACCCACCTCTCTGGGTTTTTGTTCAACAGAATCGCTCCATGAAAGACGCTGTAAAGTTTATGTGTATTTTTTATCTCCGTTTCTCCCCAGTGCACGTCACTGATGCCCATGCTGGTGTGTGGATTGTGGAGGGGAGGCTTACGACATCCTCTTTCCTCTGTGCCTCTGCCTCACTGTGCACTTGCCTCTCAACTCCCTGACGTGAGCACACGTTTCTGTCTCTCTGACCATGTTATGACCTCAAAGTAAGATGGAGGCTGTGTCACACACTGCTCCTTTGCATCCTCTCAGCTCAGAGCTTTGGGCACTCAAAAATTTTATTGTAGAATAACTATAACCATCGTATAGAAAGACATTAAATAGAATAACTCATTTAATTGCCTCTGTCATGTATAGAAAGACATTAAATAGAATAACTCATTTAATTGCCTCTGTCATCTATACATAGATTCCAATTAAATATCCTTAGACAGGTGATTGCCACAAATAATATTACCAACTATTCTTAAAATATTGTCATGCCTTCCAATAAGAGATCACAAATTGTCTGAAAGATGCTTTTCCTGTGGAAACTACAAAAAATGTGCTTTACCTGTGTCATAAGCTATTTCTGGCCCTGATAAGATCAATTCTCAGTATAAACTGATGATGATCTACCTACAGATGGAGAAGTGAGGTAATAATTCACGTCCTGACAGACTGGTGTTTGGAACTTACTCCAGAGAGAACTCTCTTCTGTTCACTGTTGGGGACCACGTGCCTCTAAAAGCTCCGTCCTGACTTTGAGTTGGTGATTTCTGGGCATGTGTGACGAGCAGGGTGTCAGGAGCTCGTGTGAAGTTGGCTCATGAGTTACTGCCTAACACGAGGGAAAAGGGACAAGGAGGAAGGAGAGTGTCTGCTTCCTGCTGATTAGAAAGCACGAACTGGAGTATATGTGGGAGATTTTCTCAAGTGAGATTCCTCCAAAGAAAAGAGCATGAATCAGAGCTAGAAGCCAGCTCAACACCAAGACAGATGCATCTCCTTTGGTGTGGATAGACCAAGAAAGACCACGGGGAGGATGTGGAGATCAGGCAAAGGTTTGGGCTTGGTAACTAGGGTTTTGGAGAGCAAGCACAGCATGAAACACAGGAGACTCAATTTTGCTTCAGAAACGTGTATTCATCTGGTTGGTTAAAAGATGAGCTGGCTTGTCACTATGTAGGAGAACTGGATGATAAACACACACACAAAAGCCGGTGAGATCCTAGGGTTTGGAAATAATTTCAGAACTGGATGAAAAAATAACTTCAATAACTGCCTGGCCAGCCCTTTATTCCTCCTTTTTTGGGGAAAGAAAATCTGAGCTTCCGAATCTAGCTTGAGCATTCCTAGTGGAATATGTAAGTTGCTGATGTTCTGTCTTGCCGAGTGCTAAAGCATAGAAAAGGCTACCGTCGAACAGAGGTGGGTTTTCAGCGATGCTTCAACCCCTGTGTGTCTGGAGTCCACGTATAGCCCTCCCTGTTGGGCAGCCGCTCCTGAACAGCACAGTTTTGAAGGAGAACAAAGGGTCTTCCTTGTGGAAGTTCATCCTCCACTGGCAGAGAGCTGTGCCGGATGACCTAATAGGTCTTTCTAATTTCTACGATTCTATGAAAATCATCACCCACTATAAGAAACAGATGTTGGCTGGATACACAATGGCGGAGGCTTCGTCTTCCCCCACAGCCCCCTCAGAGCACAGTTGCCACCTCTTTTTCTCCCCCCACTTTGTGGCAGCTGATGGGATATTTATAGCCCACTTCTTCAGCCTGCCAATTATAATTATCAATATCTCCACTGATAAAAAAAAAAGAAGAAGGCATCGTCAGAGTTGTGCACAGTATGCGATAAGCCAAGTTTGAGTGGAAAATGAAAATAGTTTCTTCCAATTATGGACAAAACAGAGGTGCACTTGGTGGCGCGGCTGCCATCTGAGCTGTGTTAATGTGGCCACCATGGACAGTTTTGCCTCCCTTAAAGCACCTCAGTGGACACACTCGAGGTGGAGACGCTCTTAGAGCAGCTCTTGCCAAGTAGACAATGCCGTCTGTACTGTACGGAGTCGGAGAGTCGCTTTAAATATAATAGATAAAAGTGAAATCGTACGCGAGGCAGCCGAGCTCCGTAATTGCTGTTTGGGAGCTCACGTCTCTGCAGTTATCTAGCTCAGCGTTTCATCTCCAGCTGCAGCACAATTTTTGCCAAATATAGATAAATGAAGTTAAAGTTATTGGCAACCACTAGTTCTGTGTCCCTGTTTCGAGTTTATAGATTTCATAGGAATGGCATTACTTTATTTCTACAGCAGACAATTGTTCTTCTGAAGAGAGAACTTTTTTCCATGGTACAGTCTGTATGCATTTTGAACCAGGCTGGGATTTTTTATCAGAGAGGTCTGCGGACGTCAGCAGTGAGATTTCTGTTCCAATTATGGGCCAGTTGAGATGAGGAGATGGAGGGAAGACAAACTCTCAGTCCAACTGATGTGTTTTAAGGTTTTCCAACCCTCAAAGGAATTTCCCTGAAGTATTTTCTGTTCATCACAAAAGCATGCCGACCTGCAGTGAGTGTCCCTGGACTCACCTGCAGAAACCAGCAGCTGTGTCACCTGGAAAGAGTGTTTGGCTCCAGCCTTCTATTTCTGGTGGAATTTTAGGCCGTAAAATTTCCTGATGAAATACATCTTCAAATGATGGAATTGAAACATGTTCTTAAGACTTGGGGTTCAGGCTTCCTCAGCTTTCTCCTCTCTTCCAGGTTGATGTCCCCACCCCCACTTCCTTTGATCACCTTTGGATGAACATAAGGCTTAGCTTTCGGGAGGCAGCTGGTCCTATCGTCTATTCTCATTGCTGAGGAGGAACTCCGATTAGCCCTTTCGGGGGATGCTGGAGGACAGCCATCAAGAGTCTTCGTCCTAACACCCTGACCTCTCACCCTGCTTATTGTGGCTTCGGTTGTAGGCTCCTCATTGCCCTGTGGCTTTGTTACTCGGTACAAGTGCTCTCTAGAAGCTTATATGCGTGCAAATTAGGACAATAGGAAAACTTATTTTGGAAGGAGATCATTACGAGACACACACACACACACACACACACACACACACACACACACGTGCTCTTTGTGTCTTGGCTGTTAACTACCATGGACCTGGTTGGTTAGATTCTGGAAGTTAGTTTCCCTATCACCAAGTGCTTCCCAACAAGGCCACTTCCACCTGTCTCTGCTTGGCGACCCTCCTGTGATGTTCGAACAAAGTCCTAATTTATTCTCTTTCTCCTCCTTTCTGCCTTCTGCACTCTTTCACGCTCTTATTCTTTTTCATGAGTATTTAAGCCCATTTTAAAAGTGACTGTAGTTCAGGAATGAGAAAACGACCTGACTACGCTGAGACGCGTCTCTGACTCACGTCAATTGGTGGTTGCCCCTTTTGGAAATCTCTTTGGAAATCCCTTTCCTGTCTCCTGTCTTTCTTCAAAGCCCGAGACGCTGTAGGACCCTGTCTTTCCTGAGCCCTGAGGGACCTGGGAGCAGCCCCCTCGGTGCCTGTGGGAGTACACAGAGGCTGTCACTTGTATGATAAATGCTGTTTTCCACAGAGCTTCTGTCCCTCCCAAACTGGTTAATGGCCACTTTTAATTCACTTTTACATTCTAAGTCTCAGCATGCTCGTGGCAGATGCATAGAAAATCCTCAGTAAAGATTTATTGAACAAGAATGTGATCACAACAGAAATGATTTTGGAAACTTGTACCAAAAGGAGAGACTTGAATGTGGTTCACAAAGGAAGCAAGCTGCGGTGGAGACTGCCGGGGGCACCTGCTTACTGTTCCTGCTGGGCCTGGGGTGGCCGGGAGCCTTGCTTGGCCCCTCCGAGTGGCTGCCAGGGCTCCAGTGGGCTCTGCTCTGTGCCTCGAGGTATGTGATTCTGGGAAGTCAGCTGAAAGGCACATGCTGTTTGAAAGCATTTCGAGGGGCTCAGCTGTCGCTTGAAGCTGTAAAGTGCATTTGCGAGCTCTCCCTGGCTGGCCTGCTGGATCTGAGCCCTGCTCCCTAGCCTGTGGCTCCCTCTTGCCTCCAGATGCAGCAGCTTCTGCTGTGGCCCCTGATCTTTGAGGAAAGGGTCAGGGTGTTGGGGCAGGGGCTGCTCTGCTGCTTCCTGGAGGCTCAGCGGGGATGGCTCTCTTGTCTGTCTTCTGGACCATAGGGGTGGATGTCAATTCCCTCCTGAACTTGAATAAGGAGAAGACCTCCCCTAGAGGTCCCCTGCTTCCATTTAGGATTATAGCTGCCAATAGCTAGTCCTCCCGTCTTTCTTTCCTCCCTCCTTTCCCTCCTCCCTCCCTCCTTCCTTCCTTCCTTCCTTCCTTCCTTCCTTCCTTCCTTCCTTCCTTCCTTCCTTCCTTCCTTCCTTCCTTCCTTCCTTCCTTCCCTTTCTCCCTCCCTTCTTTTTGGAAAAAAAAACCTGAGAAAGATTCACATAACTTCAATTAAGCCACTGATCATTTTTAAAGTGTAGAGTCCACTGTGTTTAGTACATTCACACAGTTATGGATTGAGCATTTCTATCTGGTTCCTGGACATCTCCATCATCCTGAAAGGAGACCCTGCACCCACTGAGTACCGCTCCTCTCTCCACCCTGACCACCACCTGTGCCGATCTCAGCTTTTGCACTTCTGCATTGTCGGTGTGGCACACAATCCCTTTCCTTTGATTTTATTTGCATGATGTATTAAACAAGATTTCCAGGCACTTTGATATGCATTAATTTGCTTAGTCCTCACAGCAACACCATACAGGAGCAGCTATTTTTATTCCTACTTTATAGATGACGAGACTGAGGCAGAGGGGGTGAAGACACTTGCTCACAGTCCTGCAGCAGGGGGAGGCAGAGCTCAGGCTCCAGCCCTGGATAGAGTCATCTGGGCTCTGCCGCCCTGGACAGTGATCTTGTCCTGTGTCCCTTCCCCTGGATCTCAGCTGCCGGGTGTGGCTTCCCTTCCTCTCCTGCCGCCCTCTGCCTGGAGACCCCCCAGCCTCTCCTTCTTTCCTTATTGACCACAGGAGCCTCTCCATTTTCCACTGTCTTCTGGTTTTGCTCTCTGGCTTTGCAGGGCACTGGGCAACAGAAGAGAGATTCAGTGGAACATCTGTGTGGTAATTTTCCACGACCATCTCACAATAACCAAGCCTCGAGGACTGTTTTCTGGATCAGAAACTCTCTTGAGCTCCGTCCGGACCTCTTGACAAACACGGTTTAGGTGAGAGCCCAAGCTCTTCCCAGCACTTTTTTGGACTTTGAGCAGATGTGGAAATTCTGTCAGTGAGAAACAGCCAGCGCCCGTGGCCAATAGCCATGTGTTTGCTGAACCTTGGGGACAAGGATATTTTTAAGTTATAAAGTGTGAGTTAATTGCAGCCTTCCCCTTAACTAAAAAGACAACAGAGGACATACTTGGACCTAGGATGGAGAATGTGTAAACATTGCGTGTGAGTGTGTGTGTGTGTGTGAGTGTGTGTGTGTGTGTGTGTGTGTGTGGTCAAAAGACAAAATTGCAACACGTTTAGCTTACAGGTCTTAATTGGCTTTTATTTATGATTCTAGAATGGGGTAACACCTCATTCTACAGGACAGAACAACGTTCTGATGAGCCGAGCAGGGGAGTGGGGAAGAGGCAGATACGGAGAACACGGCCGACAGTCATGTCCCAAGAACCTCTCTCGTAAAGGTGCAAGCAGAGGGAACGTTGTTATCATGCAGCTAAAACAGGCCTGCTTGGGGACTTGGCTAATCTCCCTCTGGATTTTATGAAAGGTCAGATGAGGGGCTTGGCGTCTAGAACCTCAGCAGCAGTCCCCACGTGTTGGTGCCCTCTGTGGGCCTAGTGGAGGAGCTCAGTTGCAATCAAGGACCTCGTGCAAATCTTATCTAACAGTGCACACACATAAATAGATCTAACTAGTTTAATTTTGCTGTCAATATATATGCCATTTGTTATAAAAACGAACATAATAGTTCTTTCTGAATTTCATAATCCTAAGACTTGTTGCTTTTACCCATTTAGCCAAACTAACCATTTTTGTTTTCATAAAACAACGTTAGCTTTTTAATTTTTTTTTAAAGAGAGAGAGAGAATTTTTTAAATATTTATTTATTTTTTTTAGTTTTCGGCGGACACAACATCTTTGTTGTATGTGGTGCTGAGGATCGAACCCGGGCCGCACGCATGCCAGGCGAGTGCGCTACCGCTTGAGCCACATCCCCAGCCCCAAAGTTAGCTTTTTAAATGATGTTCAGAATTATTAAAAATCATCATGGTTGTTGGGGTTGGGGCCGGGATGCTTTCCATGCGTGCTTCTGAAATGAGCGTGGGTGCTTGGGCAGCCCCTTTGCCCCGGGAGTCGGCCTTTGAATCACAGACTAGCTTGTGTACTCACCTTCCTGCCGAGGACCCGCCACGGTGCAGGTAACAATCTCAAGTGAGTTCACGGTTTCGGAGTTATCCCTAAGTGGCATATGCTGCCCTGAGCGCTTCACATGATTTATCACTTTCACCTGTGTGACAGACCCATGATGCCCGTGCTGCCATGGCCCTGGTCATGTGGAGGAGGAAGCGGAGGCAGCTCGTGCAGTCAGATCCTCCCTGGAATCCTGCTCTGCCCAGTGCTGGACGAGGAGTCTGTGCCTTGTCCTTGTAGCTCAGCTTCTTTCCATGCAGATAAACGAGCCCTGGTGGTCTCTGCCGTCTTCAGGGCGAGGTCCCTTGGACATCCACCTGCCCAGCTCTCTCCAGCCAGTGCTGGCTTCCGTGCCTGGGGAGGGCAGATGCAGGGGCTGGGTCTCAGAGGGACCCAGGGTCCAATCAGTGCTGCAGAATCAGCCTATTGAAGCTGTTGGTTTGATACCACAGAGGACAGGAATGTGAAAGGGCAGCCGTACTTTATAATTTGGGGCATTTCTTTTCCATTGTAGTGACGAGAATGGAAGTAGAATTCTATACTCTATCTCAAAGGAATGAAGTTACATGTTTTTAGTTACAGCCAGCCTTGTTTTAATATAGTAGCTCTATGTGACCCGAAGATAGCAGTTCCCACGTTTAAATACTTTGTGCAAATATTTGGCTATGTCCCTGAAGTTGTCAAGAGTCACAGGGACCCCCCCTACAAGTCCTAGCCATCACTCCGGGGCCATCTTCCATCCTTCTAGCTGATCTTACATCCAAGTCAGGGCTCTTCCCTAAGGAAATCAACTTGAAGAATTTCAGAGGAGGAAGGACATTTGATGGAAAAGCGCAGGAGTCCAGAGGGCACCTAACTCCAGTAGAAGAGAAATGTGTCCTCATCCACTGAGGGTCCCTCCCCAGAGCATCGGTTCATTTCAGGGGCTCAAGGGCCATTGTTACTGCCTGCTCCTGCCAATAGGGGGCGCCGGTGCAGGAGGGGCCAATGTCACACACAGACCTGGTTCCGCGTCTCATCACTTGGTGGGTGTTCATGGAGAGCTTTGACTATGAGGTCTGGGAGTCTGAGACCTGGTGCAGTGGGAACGTGTACAGGGTTGGCTCAGGACGACTGATCCTGTGCCAGTGAGCGGGGCCTCACAGGCATATGCACACCGCTGACTTGACAGGTGACGTGGGAGAGTGAAATGATACATCATTTATTAAGCCCTGCTAGAAGTACACACTCCACGTTTTACAAATGTTAACCCATTAACTCTTGTAACGGCCCTGTGGGACACTCATTCTTAGGCTCATTTTCCAGATGAGGTCATTGCCAATTAAAGAGCTCAAGTCCCTCGTGCCAGGTTACCAGGGCAGTCGGTGGCGGGGCCCAGATTTGACCTCATGTCTGTCTCATTTCAAGGTCCTGCTCTTTCCACCACTCTCTGGGGCTGTCGTCAGCCTGTCTTCTGAGGATCCGGTGCGTGGTGCTGGCTGGCTTCTTGTCCAGCATGTTAATGTCAGCTGGGCGTTTCTGGATCTCTAGCGCTCACGGCTCATCTTCATGTGGACATAGAGAACATGGCCCCAGGGAAAAAAATGGAAAGGGGGACAATCAATACGTGAGCTGGACGGTCTGCGACTCCTCTGACAGTATGTGACAGGGACTGTCCTCCCCAAGGGACAAACAGGACCGGGTCTGGCTCACTGTGATGGGGAGCCCCTTACTTCCACGGAGAGGTTTGACCTGACTCTGTTTTAGTAAATCCTGAATGCTGCGGGCAGTAATCTTGGGTCCATTACTCTGCTGTTCATGTTGAAGCCTAGCCTGATGGTGAAGGAAAAATGACAGGATCCCTCCATCTGAGTCCTTTCTTCCCGTTTCCTATTAACTGAAAATAAAAGGAAAGAGGCTGGCTTCCGCCCTGGCTGGCAACTGCCGTCCAACTCCGCGCTAGACTTGGCTCACGGTGGTTCCAGCCTTGTGCGTGAATGGTCAACAAGGTCACATCTGGATCCGCGTACTTACCTCAATGTCGACAACCCTAAATCATCTTGGATCTGGCTGATGTATTTCTATCTTGTGCTGTATTTTTTCCCTAAATACCTCACTCTGCCATCTCACGCCTCCACATTTCTCTTCTCTCCAAAGACTTAACAACAAAAATATGTGCTTCTTTCTCCCCCTAACTTTCTCCAGCAAAGCCAGGGGTTTGAGGACTTAGGACAGACGTCCTCCTTTCCTCTAATGGGATCCAAGGCAAATTTTTGAATCGGCATGGCATGCAGAGTACCAGAACATCTTCAACCAACAGCACCTTCCAGACGGCACGCTTTAGCTTTTCCTTTTTAATGAAGCCTGAGCAAAATTGGTCTCCACACCAAATAAGGAGCCTGTGCTCAGGAACACTCTCCCGCAGGCCCGGTCCTCCTTCCACTCCACCGCCCTCCCGTTTCTTTCCTTTTTATTAGAAAACACTTGAAACTTATCATGTGTAGCAGATGGGAGTAGAAAATGCAACTTGAAGACAGTTATATAAATATATCCTTGATGTCTGTTTTGCTTTTCAATTTGCAACGAAAAGTACAAAGGTAGCCCGGCGCGCCAGCGAGGCCGCCTGTGTCTCTTGATATCCATTCCAGATGTCGGCTAGACTTCATGGAGCCAGGCTTATGGCACTGGGGCTGGGCTGCTACTCCTCCAGGTGGGATGCCTCACGCTGATCCCCCACATGCTCGCCGGCCTTGTCCAAACACACTAAACTCCAGCACCTTTGCTGACCCTGATATACCTTCCCCTAATCCTTCCCTGTCTGGGGGGTCCTGAGACAGGACCACATCCCTGTTCTTGCTTATCACTCTGCCTGTGCAAAACGGGAAACATAAAAGTGCGGGGGGAGAGGGTGCTGGGGGTAAATAAAAGGAAAGAAGCAGAAAGGGGGAGAGAAGAAAAGAACCCGGTGTTTGTGAGCGCTCTTTGCTGGCCAGAGTGCATGCCTCTGTGTCCCACCGTGTGACCTGAGCCTGCTGGAGCTCAGGGTGGCCCTGTGTTTGTACATGCTCGTAAAGGGTTTCACAGCGCAGCGTGTTAGCTTCCTGATTAAACGTTACTCAGTACAGAGGTGTATCATAAATCCTGCAGACGCCAAGTTCATTTATCTGAGTGTTCGTCACTGTCTAGCGCCGGTAAACAAAGGACAGAGGCATTTATTACAACCTAGAGGACCCCAGAGGAAGGCTGTTAATACCCTGGCCCTGCATCCCATCTGAGAGATGGTCGTGCCTCAGAGAGGCTGGGCTTCTCCCTTTAGTCCAGAAGAGCTCTCCTCTGGGTGGGTTTCCAGAGCTTGAACAAAGAAACTTGTGTGAGAGATTGGGCAAAACCAACATTGTCCCTGAGGGCAATTCAGGGCACCCAGGAGTGGCAGGGGCCCAGAGTCTCTCGGGATGCCACAGGTCTATAGGATGTTTTGCAACTGGAAAAAATTTTAAGGACAGAAATTCCGGGGAGTTGCTAGTAATAGCAGACTCCTTGAGGTTGGTTTATCCCTGGTACCCTGAGAGCAGGAAATGAACTGCGCTTAGCACCATAACACGGACGAGTCTGCTCTCGCGGCAGGGTCAGAGCACAGTACCAGGGCTTTGCCTTCTGCTTCCTTGTCACAAAAAGCACACGTCTTTGGACAAGCTTTGACACTTTGAATTCTGTGTATGCGCTCGCCTCTGATGTGGGCAGAGAAATATGCCAGGTTATGGATGAGGTAGTACTGGGAAAAGTCTGGATTCCTGTTTGCCTCGGTGCTTGGGAGTTCAAATTCTCATTTTGATATGTTCATTATATTAAAGCAAATAAATGCTGAATGCTGGCCCATGGAGATGCTGCAAGAATTTGTTGGTTCTTCCCCCAACCAGCGTGTGTCCTTGGGCATACCATTTAACTAACTGAGAATTGATCTTTTCAAAATTGTAAATGAGAAAATTCTTGAAGTTTACACACACACACACACACACACACACACACACAGAGGGGTATGTGTAGGGGGAGTCTAGCAGGATGCTAGAACCCAAAGTATTCTTGATGTGCTTCAGAAATGCAGAATTTAGCAAAAGGAGGCTCTAGGAGGCCTTTGGTGGGAATCCAGGTACTCTGTTATAACCAGTTTCTCTTCTAATGAGATTTATTGATTTCCAACAGCAAGTCTGAAGGCTGAGCCTGTGGGGCCGTGGGCTGGCTAGTTTTGTACCTGGGGGACAGAGCGATGAGAAGGTCAGGCTTGTCCCAGAGGGTCATGTGCTGACAGGGGGAAGCTCTGGACAGGCTGGCTGTCTGTGGCTCCAGTGCTGGGGTAAGGGGGAGGCTCACGGTGAGGGAGGGGTGGGTCAGGGGAAGCCTGGGGGCCTTGGGGGTTCTTGGTGGGCATCAGCCACACTCCATGGGGAGGAAGCAGGGCAGGCCGAGGCCTGGACTGTCGTGTTCCGGGGAAACCAGCCCCCCTGGAGTCTGGAAAGGAATGCCTACCCCCCCCCCCCCGCCTCTTTCGTCGCCCCCACCCTTCCAAGCTCCTGAGAGCACCTGCCCTTCCCAGAAGGCCCGGGTCTCTCGGCCTCTGCATCTTTGATCCTGCTCTTCTGTCTGCCCAATTCTGTTTTCGTCCATTCTCCAACGGGTCAGATGTTGTTTGGCCAGGACTCTGGCTCAATGCTGCCTGGGAAGTCTCTCCAGCCCGTTGGCCAGAGTCGCCGCCCAGGCCCTCACACCCAGCCCGCACTCACCTGCGGGTTTCTGTGTCTCACATCAACCTAGCGACCCTAAAGGATCACCTGAGGGCTGGCGTTCCTTTTAAATGCGGCTCTCAGAAGGGTGGGCCAGGCTGCCCTCTCTTCTGGTGGTTTTGGTGAGGGGTGCGGGTGTGGGCCTGGAGCCCCGCAGGCAGGAAGGGGCACTCCGGTGCTTTCCCACGGCTTCCACTGCCCCGCCCTTGCAGAGGGGATGAGGGGTACTACATTTTGGGTCAAGACACAGGTTTAAAGAGATTTGTTACTCTCTCCAAGATCGCATGGGAAGTGTCTCGATGGAAACAAGATGAACCCAGGTGTTTCGGATGCTGAAGGGCTTGACTGCACATGGCCTCTGGGGAGGATGTGGGGAGCCATGATATGGGGAGGAGCCGACCAGCAGCCAGGGTGGCAGTGAGAGGCTGGCCCTGCCCTGCACACACAGAAGTTGCCAAGTTGGCTACAGCCAGACATGGAATGTGGCCAGGCAGCCTCTTGTCATCTAACGGGTCCGAGCAGAGCAGCCAGATTGAGTGCTCCTTCCCCAGGGTCCACTCAGGGCTGTCCTGCAGCGTCCCTCCACAGTGGTCACTCCCAGTGGAAACTCTACTGTGGGACCACTTTAACAGTGGTTAATTTTGGTCACTTAACAATGCCAGGCACACAGGAAGTGACGAAGTCCTTATAATAATGCCTATTACAATTTAGCGTTTGCTCTCGGGTTACCAAGGAAATGCTTTATAAGAGTGAAGAATTGCTAGAGATTCCCAAAGGGAAGAGTGAAAGATTATCAAGGCAAATACAAAGGTGGTGTTAGTAGAAGCTCACTGGACTCTGTTCAGCCTGGAAACTGGTTGCCAGGGAAGAATATTCTAGAACAGGGATGGGCAGATTGCCATTGCCTGCAGCCAAAGCCAGCCCTTGGCCTGCTTTTGTACAATGCATGAGCTAAGAGTGGCTTTTACATTTTTAAAGTGTTATAAACAAAACAAAACAAAAAAACCCACAAAGTAAAGTGAAGTGAAGAATGTGTGGGCCTCAGAGGCCCTCTGTGGCCTGGGAAGCCCAGTATTCTCTGACACTTTGGGGAACGGTGGCCAGATCCTGTTCCAGAGTTTGTTTTCTTGTTTTCTGAAGCGTATTCCACAGATGCAGGTGTGTGGCAGACAGGATTCCTGGGCCCATGAGTTGGGGAGATGCTGGGGCAGGTCGTATCCAACAGAACTCTACACAGGCCTGGGGGGGCCTTAAATCCCTAAGGTTGTCTGACCTAGCAACCCCCAGGATCACCTGAGGACTAGTGTTCCAATCCTGCACCTTGAGAACTGCTAAGGAAGGAATCTCGTGGAAGAGAGTGGAACGGTGGTCACTAGAGCTGGCTGGGGAACAGAGAAGTCAGGCTCTGGGAGCCAAAACAGTGAGTGGGAAGCCTCAGTCCTGGAGATCTACGGCCCAGGAGGGTAACCATGGCCTATGACAGTTCACAATGTATTTCAAAATAACTAGAAAAATTTGAGGGCTCCCAACATATAGGAATGAGAAATGTCTGAAAAGATGCTAATTACCCTTCTCTGATCATCGCGTGTGTTCAGGTAGTGAATATCATACTGTATCACATAAATAGACACAAATAGTATCTGTCAATTAAAAATAGAACATCATTTTAATGAAATGCATTTCCACCAGTTGAGGTCTTATGAGAAAGACAGCATTAGCTCTGACCCAGATGCTGGTTCTGGTAGGGTTGATCCGGTAGAGGACATTGCGAGTGATCACTGTTTCTTGTGGAATACCTTTTTAATTTTGCACAAGAGTGGCATTATTAAAATGGGAAAGTCGTGTCATCCGAGGCAAGCGCCTCCCAAGCATTGTCGAGAGCGCAGCCCGACTGCGAGAAGGCTGCCATCAGCCCTGCCCTCCCGGCAGCCCCTCAGGTTCATCCTGGGACATGGGCTGTTTGTGCAGAAGAAATTCTTAGCAGACTAGAGCATACATCAAGCCAAGCTCCAGTGTTTGCTGAGCTCTGAAACCTCCCAAAAGCCTCAATTAATTATTTAGTGAGGAGCTCTTGAAAGGCCAGATCTGGCCAAGGTAGACCAAGTCCAGCCAGGACTGAGCCAGGACTGTAGCAGGTCCCCACTCTCCTCTCCTTGGTTCATTCAGACATTCCTGGTACCCATCACGGGCTAGGCATTGTGCTCAGTGTTGGGGCACAAATACCAGTGGAGACATTCCTCAGCCCTCTCGAAGCTCATAGGCAACTGAGAGTCCTGATAAATACTGTCAGTCCCTCGGTGTGTGCTATACTGGAAACAAGGCCATCGGGCCTGGCCTTTGTGGAGCTCAAGTCAGGAAACACAGGCACCAAGCAGCTGGAGTGCAGCGGCCAGATCCTGGGGCAGAGGCTCTGAGCACAACAGACTCGGTCTTCACTCCATGGAGGTCACAGCTGGATGCAGAGGACAGGCACATGGAGTAAAAGTCACCCATGCCTGGATAGTGTGGCACTTATACCAAAAGGACTGCTATGGGCTCCTAGGAGCCAGGAATAATGATTTTTCAGGGAAGGGTGAGGAACTGTGTAGCCAGAGAAGAAACTGATAAAGGAGGACTAGGGCTTACAAGACAGAAGAGCATTCCAGGCAGATGGATACTGAGTTTGAAAGTGAAGATATGAAGGCAGGTGGCCTGTAGGTCAGAGAAGGGGCCCAGTACTGACTGGGGCTGGGAAGGGCATCTTGAGGCCACACCAAGGGGTGTGTTCTTAATGCTGTTTGCTTTGGGAGCATCGCACAGATTTAAAACGCACGCGCAAAGCCTAGCGCTCTGAAGTCAAGCTGACTATATGGCTTCTTGTCAGTTTCCCACAGAGGGTGAGGTCTACTTCTTGGTGGGCTAGTTTCCCAAGAACAGGCTTGGGAACTGGCTTCCTGAGAGAGTCAGGCCCTGGGCACTTTGATGATGGGCCCTTTGAGGGGAAGACAAAGATGTCCACAGGCTCCACAGCAACCCGCATGACAAAAGGACAGAATTTTAAAATTCTCATTTTCAATCTTATCACAATCACAGTGACCAAGTCAGCCGTTCCTTTAAAATCAAGACTGACTTCACAGGATGACATGGGTAAGAACTTGCCGATCAAACTAATTCGGTTATTGCAACGTGAGCTGGGTCTTGTGTGTCCTTGGGCCGTTGCCTTAGCCTTTGAAGGAAAAAGTGCTCGATGGCTGTCTGTCTCTGTCACTCTTTCCTTTCCCAGTCCCGTCCTACACAGGTTGGTCTGTTTCAAGGGTGGACATTTGAATGGGTGTTTCTTCTGTGTTTCATTTTTCCGATCTTGCTGAAGACCTACTGCATGCCATACACTATGCAGCTTGTTTCTTTTAATCCTCAATTTGCCAGCCTGGAGAGACCTTTGAGACAGACTGTCATTCCATGTCAAAGAAGAGAAAAATGACCCTAGAGGAACGAAGCAACTTGACCAAGTTCTCTTCACAGCGGAACCTAAACTCTGACTCCAAGTCAAGGTCCCCACAAGGCTCCCAGCAGGGCCAGATGCTCATGGTGACTTGGTTTACATTGGCACCTAAGCCACAAAGGAACGGAAGGAGCCTGCTCAGGGAGTGCAGACCCTGAGCCTCTACACAGAGTCTAATAAAGCTGCTTGCAGTGGGGTGGACAGGCGGAGCTGGCTCCAGGCGCCAGGACGGCTTTGCCTGCTGCATGAGTTCTGTGCCTGGTTCTGCCACCCACCTGCTGTGGTGCTGGGGAAAGTCTCTTCCCATCTTTGATTGTAATGATTTCAAAAATCAAAGGGGATTCGGAAATCACTTAGTCCTGCCCCTTTATTTAGGAGTGAGGAAGAGGCCAGGGCAAGATCTGAGCTGGTGAGGGGGCGCCAAGTGGAGAGCTGGGGCGTCCGGCTGCAGGGCGCTCCCCTCTCCTCTCCTGTGCAGGGAGGACCGCGTTTCCTGCCCTCTCTTCGGCTCTGGTTTTTGGTGAAGATCAGGCAAGTGGAAAGTGAAACAGCACATTAGGGTCTGGGGTCTGCTGCCCCTCTGCATGGGGCATTTGCTGCCTGTGGGTACACAGAGCGGGGGGCCTTCTCTTCGCATCCTTTCCTATCATTCTCCGCCTTTCATTCTCCACTTATAATAATAATTCACAGGTTATGGTAAAAATGTAAGTAACAATTTTAGTGCTTCAGACAGGCTATTTCTTTCTTGAACTACTCTCTTCTACTGTAACTACTTAATGTCTACTATGTGATGACCACTGTATGAGGTACCTACTGCTCAGAGAGGTGGGGGTTGAGATTTATTGAGTGAGTGAGTTACTGTGTTACCTGACATTTCATAGAATCTTTTCTAAAACACCCCAAGGTTAGGCATACTTGTTGCTAATTTATTAACACATAAACCAATAAGGAGAGCGGTCAGCAGTGGGGTCAAGTCTAGGTTACTTATGTCACGCTGGCTCCCGTGTGGGAGCGGTTCCCTTTGAAGATACAGCAGCATTTACTGTATCAGATACCAGTGTTTACGGAGTCCTTACCAGACAGGAAGTGCTGCGTGAAGCACTGGACACATTCAGGTGCTACCTCACTTACTCTTCCATGGCTGGGCCAGGAGGTGCCATTAGGCAATGATTTGAGAAGAAGCGCACCCCAGGGAGGTGGGTGACCTGCAAGCCATACCTGGGTTGTAGCTGGACAGCATGCAGAACTGCCCCCCCCCCCCCCCCCTCAGGCCTTTCTTCTAGAAAGCGATGTGTCTGTGCATGTTTCAAAATAGCATTCTGGAGCTTTTCCAGAGTTCTGCAAATACTAGGAATTCATTTAAAATTTTTCATTACAACATTGTGTTTTTCAAAGAAGGGAAAATGGAAGCTAGGATTTCCAGAGGTGGAAAAGTAGCAGGAACTTTATAGTAAATGAGCAGATCACTTACAGAAATTTGAAGATAAAAAGTGCAGAACTTGGAAGATTCTTTGGGGGGGGGGTTGTAGTCTTTTCTCATATGGAGATGCTGGACTGATTGGGAGGCCCAGTAAATGATTCACAATGGATTCTTACTCTGACCGGTGGGGAGGGGGGACCCAGCTAGGAAAACTGTCCAAAGCCCTCCTCTCCAAGGGGTTGGAACACAGGTGCCTTCAGGATCCAGAAACGGAAAGTGGATTTATTTGCAAATACTACCCTTAAATGCCGAGCTATTTTATGGAAAGGTAAAGCAAGTAAATATAACGAGAAAAAGCTTCAAGCAGGAGGTCTCCCGCTCCTCACAGGGAGGGTAGACTGCAGTTTTATTAGAGCTCTTCGTACCTCTAGGTTCATTTTCCCCTTCTTTGAATTGGGAATGATAATCTGTCTCAAAGATCTCTCCAGGTTGGCAAATTGAGTATTAAAAGGAACAAGCTGCACAGTGTATGGCAGGTAGTAGGTTTCCAGCAAGATCGGAAAAATGACTCCTCGTCAATGGGTAGCACTGATATTATAGCAGATCCTAGGTGTTCTTCACCCCCAGGCTGCCTCTTGGGGCTGTGTATGCTGCAGGAGCTGCATGTTGCATGGGGTACCCATGAGATTTGCCCAGAAACATGGTTGCTGAGCAGAAATGACAGATGCCTTGGGGGTGAGAAGCTTTGTGCTCTTTGGAAGGGGCCTCAGAGACAAGAGACGAAGGGAGCCGTGTTCCAATAGCATTCTGGGCAAGAGCTTTCCTAGGAATGCTGTGAGTGCTTGCAGACCTAGCTGCCCCTCAGCATAAAGGGGATCACGGGGTTCCTTACCATGTTGGTGGGTTAGTGATGACAATGGATGAAGGAGCGATTCTGAATTCCTATGGTTTTCAGTTGGACCTTTTAAGCAGCTGATCCTAAACAAAAGAAACACCAAATTGGATGCAACAAAAGACATGCATTGGTTGAGGTCTCAGAGTGGTAGCTGACCACTGTGGCAATGCTTGCCCAGCCATGTCACTTAGAAACACCATGTTGTCAAAGACAGCCTCCGGTCCGGCTGGAGCGGTGCCCAGACCGTCTGTTAGTGAAGATAATTTGCAATGGAAAAAAAGTCTAAAATCTTTTTCAGCAATTCTTCTTTTCTCATTATGTAATTTTTTTCACACTTAAGGTGAAAATTTTGTAGGAACACTGGAAGACATGATTGATACTTCCTTTTATAAAATTAAAGATTAAATGAGATAATACCTTTGAATAGATTTTGTAAGCTGTGGAGTAATTTTATGCATATGAAGTTTGTCAAAATGACCATGAAGATATGGAAATCTGGAGAGAAAATGATAAAACTTGGTAATTAAAAATGATGCATTCTAGAAATTTCTGTCACGTGCAGATGGAAAAAAAAGATCCTAAAAGGTGACAAATGTACCCTCCACTTGAGTGTTGACAAAGGTCAACAGACAGTAAGACATTATTGCCACATAGTAGTTCTTTTTGATGACAGCTCTCAACACCAGCTAGGACTTTGACTGCCAAAGATGCTTTTAAAAAAATCTCATCCTTTATGACTGCTAATTAAAAGGGCCTTTAAAAAAATTAAGACACTTTTAAGAAAATCAAAAGCCAAAATACCACCCAAGGTCCCAGCTATTTGGGAGACTGAGGCAAGAGCATGGCAAGTTCAAATCCAGGGCTGCCAATTTATTCAGACCCTGTTTCAAAGAAAGAATTAAAAAGGACTGAGGAGGTAGCCTGGTGGTAGAGTGCCTCCCAGGTTCAATCCCAAACACAGGGTTTGGGAGCCAGAATCCCTGGAGAAACACTAGGATGGAATCGGAACCAAGGATCGAGGCCTGGAGGCTCATAGAACCACACAGCATGAGATTCCAAAATCCATCCTGCTAGTGACACTGTAAATATCTTTTTCCCCCAAAGACCTGCCCTTAGAAAGTCCAGGGGTGCAGGGACAGTGGATTCCGCTCACTCTCCAGATCACTTGCAGCCTCACCTCCCCTCCCATAGCCCCTGGCCCGGTATCGCCCACGGGCCAACTTGAAGCTGAGTCCAGAGGGGTGGGTTCATCTGGGCAATGTATGCCTGGGCATCCCAAATTCCAGGTGGACCCTCCACCCTGACTGGTCTAATGAGAAGGAATGTCCTTAGCCATGATTTGCAGGACGAGAGAAACTTGAGATCAACAAGTATTATCACAGAATTCCAAGAACGCATATTCAGTGCAGTTTCTACAGACTCAGTCCCTGGCCCCAAAATTAAAATTCTCAAATAATGATGAAATGCTTTGGTTGAGTGCAGTCTGCAGGGATTGAAGACACCTATAACTTTACCTGCCCTCCTCTTCCAGCCTATGAGGGAGGGCCAGGGCCAGGACTCAGTCTCTGGGTATTTCCCTCCTCTCAGAACGTATTCACGTAAAAAGGGCAGAGCTACAGTTAAATCATCATTTGTGAGTTTAAGTATGACTGTATACACACACACACACACACACACACCACACATTGATATCGTTTTCTTTTTGTATACTGGTCATTAGTAAACTACATTGGAGTTGCAACCGGTTTCCCTGAAACCAAAGCTTTTCTGTAAATTCAAAAGGTAGCAGAATACAACAGTCACTAATATGCCATTATGTAAAAATGTGAGTGTGTAACCGATGTGATTCTGCAATTTGTATTTGGGGTAAAAATGGGAGTTCATAACCCAATTGTGTCAAATGTATGAAAGATGATATATCATGAGCTTTGTAATGTTTTGAACAACCAATAAAAAAAATATAAAAAAAACCAAACTTCACACCAAGTTTGGGAGTCCTAAAATCTGAGCTGCTCTTAGAAGGTGTATGAACTGCAGCTCTGGGATGGAGCAGGTTTTGCCTTGATCCACAGAGGAGAATTGGGCTGCATAAGTGGAAACCGATTTCCACGTGGTCCCCAATCTTGCCTTCACAGGATGAGCTTTTACAAAGAGTAGAGGCTTTGTGAGGCCCCGAGGGAGGCATTTCTACCTGAACACAGGCTCATACTTTGACTGCAACCTGCATGCCTTTTAAAGTGATAAACTGTAATTGTTTAAAGCTTGGCTCACTTTCCTTCCCTCCTAAGAAGGAGAAGTCTGCCAAGTCGGCTTTGATGGTCTCAGCTGTTGGGAGTGGGGCAGTAACATTGTTAGATTCGTTTTGCAGCTGGATTAGTGAGTTATATTCATTCAAAAAACCAGATTTACCTGGTTGGCTCCGGTTTTCCTCCCTGTGCGCTCACAAGGGCATACAGTTACCCTGGCCTCAACCAAGACAGCTCTACTCCTGGAGGAAATGGTTATTGCTGTTCTTCTGGCTCTGGGAGCACTGTGCCTTTTCTCCAGGGTTCTCGAGCCAGATGGGAAAGGGGCTTGTGCTGGGAGCGCTCTCACCCTCACTGAGAAAGTCTCGCCAATGCAGCAAGTTCAGTTTCTATTTCTGAGAATTTTGTCAGAAGTCTTGACAATCAATGAGAACTGAAAACAATTAGTCACAGTTGTGGATTTCTTCAAGTTCTTGGTCAAAATAGCTTCACAGGGAAAGCCAGGTCTGAAGGCAAAGGCAGGGTTGTGCTGAATACAGTTTTCACCCAGACAATGACATTGCAATCTGGGGCTCAGGACACATTATGACATTCCCTTTGTTCAATCAAAATTATTACCAGGTGTGATGGTGCATGACTGTAATCCCAGCAGCTTGGGAGGCTGAGGCAGGAGGATTCTAAGTTCAAAGCACCTTCACCCACATAGCAAGGCCCTAAGCAACTTTGCAAGACCCTGTCTCTAAATAAAAATTATAAAAAGGGATGGGGAGCTCAGTGCTTAAGTGCCCACTGGGTTCAATCCCTTGGCACCAAAAATAAATAAATAAATAAATAAGTAAGTAAGTAAGTAAATAAATAAATATATTAATAAACTTAAAAATGGCAAATAAATAAAGTTCTTTCCAACTTTCAAATGCCAGCTGATTTGCAGAGCTGCCTACAATTCCTATCCATGATAGATGCTACAGTAGGTGTTGAAATCTTCAAAGCAAGTCTGAGCAAAATGTTTTTAACCAGCACAAACACAGCCAAACAATGCAATTCTTATTATCAATAAAAGAAAATTCTGAATTCCCCTGAATTAAAGGGAGACTGCATTTTCTTTCATTATATTCAGTGTGTCCAAGTGGACTCACATAGACTGGAACTCAGGAACAAGGAGCTAACCTCTCTACTTCTGGCAGAAGTGTTGGGAAAATGAAAAGCGGGAAACAGCACTTAGAAGAACTGAAAACCTGGTTACCTGGCTCTCAGGCTCTGGATGTAGGCCCTGTTCTGTTTTGTAACATTGCCCTATTGTTCCAGAGAGCTCTGTTTATGTGGAGGACTGAGCACAGCTTGCAGCCCTGCCTGCAGCTGGGCTGGGCTCATGGGGAGAGCCCTCGTAGCTGGCAGGGCTCCAGGGGGTCCAGGGTGCTCTGACAGTTTGCTCTGGGTTAGGGGTGTGGGCCCCATTTTCTGGGTTGTGGGTGGGGCTGTGGAGGACCGAGCGGGTGCAGTGGAGAGGAGCGTTGAAAGATGGGCAGGAAAGGATCTCCCTTGCACAGACACTGGTGTGGACAAAGTCACAGAGATGTGACCCAGCCTGGGCCCAAGTGATTCAGGAAGCCCTGTGACCCCACAACACAGAGCAACTCCCAACCCTGGGGCATCTATTTTCCTCTGGAATTTCAGTTTCCCTCTATGTCAGTTGGGGCTCAGAGCCGCCTTGCAGCTTTAGTTAGACAAGATTAAGAAGCAGCACTTGTGTCCTGTGAGTGTGGCAGTGGTTTGGTTTGGAAGGTCACAGTGCTGCACAAGCCGAGGCTCCCTTCTCCCGGAGGCTCCCGACTCCCCTCCCCGTGGTCTGGGACACTGGGCAGCAGGGCTTCTGCCGGCTTCTCCCCTCCCCTGGGGCCTGGTCCCTCAGCTTCTCTGATTCAAGCTCACCCAGCGTCCCCTGGAGATGACCCTGGGGGAAGCTGCAGCCCGTGGCTGCAGGAGCAGGGTTCGTTTTCCAAGGTCCATTTGTCCTTGTTCTTGATTTTTCACCTTCCGACGTGGCCCAGGTCTCAGGATGTCTGATCCCTTGTCAGACAAATTCAGAGGCACGGACACATTCTGAGGCGCTTCACGACATTTCCCTTCCCTCTGCTGCCCAGCTGGCCTGCGGAGGAGGAGCAGGTCACGACACCGTGGTCTTCTGGGGGAAGCAGGGGGTTGGCTTTGGGGTCAGAGACTTCTCCAGGCTCCACGGGCCCTGGAGACCTGGCCCTGAAACCACAGGGCAGGCAAGCCGCCTGGTGACAGCCTCAGGGACTCCTGCAGTTCACCTCTCTGCTGGGAGAACTAGATAAACCCAGCAAGCGAGAAAATCTGCCTTCTCAGATCTTAAAAATACGTCTGGGGCAAAGGCTGCCTGTGGGAGGACTCCAGGTCTCCCGCCAGCTGCGGGTTGCGGTGGAAAGGCTGGAAGTCTGCTATTTCCCCAGGGAGAGGGGAGCTGGGTGACTTGGTTCTGTGCGACCTCTCCTTGAAATACTTTGAAACAAAAACGAGAGATGGAGGGGGAACAGGGGCCATGGACTTCCCCTAGCCGGGTAGCAAGGACGGCCTGAAGCCGCGGGAGCTCTGGAATCTAGAGCTGTGGATTTACACTCCAGTTCTTCTTTCCCTTAACACGCCTCTGGCCCCGTGCCCCGGACTCACCAGCAAGCCACAGCTGCTGCCAAGTGATTTACCCCTTGACGATGGTGCTGCTGCGGAGATTCTGCTTTTCAGGATGTTTTTAAAACAGGTGAATTGTTTCCTTCAGCTCCGGTCTGTCGTTTCGCCATCTGATATTTGGGGGTGCAAAGTAGGGTTAACAGAATCATTTTTCTCAAGTAGAGATCATTTAGGGGGATGAGGGAGGATGCCACGAAACACCCCCCCACTGGACCACGATTGCTTTCCTTGAGAAATGTCATCATTAACTCCTTTTCCATCATGGTTCCTGACCCTCTCAAGACAGATGAAGTAAGATGAAGCAGAACTGAAGAAATGCACTCTGATCTAAGGGATCCTAGCCTTGTCCTGTTAGGACCTGGGGCTGTGCTCATGGGAGCTGGTGAAGACATGGACAGGTGTCCCTCAGGGGGTGGCCATGGGGAGGGCACTTGTGCTGCCTGGTCCAGCACAGATCCTTTGAAGAAAGCGCTAGAGCTGGCTGTGAGGGAAGGGCCCATGCAGTGAGCGATAGGACCCTGGTGTGGGCACAGCCTGTGCAGGGAACAGAGTTGGAAGCCCAGCCGCCCGGGTTTCCACCCCTGCCAGAGCCTTGCATGGGACACTTCATGCTTTTGCATCTTGAGTGCTTCCTGTATCCACGGGAGAGTGCTAACCACCTCAGGAGTGCTGTGAGGAAGGAGCTGGATGGACAGGATGCACCAGATGTCCTTCATTGCAACGGGCAGTGGATGCCCAGGCAAGTCTAGAGTGCCATTGCTTTTTGTTTGGAAAGAGGTGAACTGGAGAGAGAGGCCAGAGTCTGCCAGGAAGGGACGTTGTTTCTGCAGGAATCCTCTCCCTTCTGTTCCCCCCACGTCCTGAGAAGGGTGTTTCCCATGGATGCGTTAGTTCCATCTGCAGTTCTGAGTTCAAGATTCCGTTCTTGGGGGCTCTGGAGACTCCTGAAAGGCGAGGCTGTCTAGTTTAGCAGCTCTGAGGATGCTTACCTGCACACTGTTGCCAAAGTGCTCACGAGCCCCCTTGAAACTCTGATGAGAGGCATCTCAGTGGACTGCGGTAGCATGAGATCGCCTGCAGCGGTGAATTCATGAAGACTGTGTGTTCACTCCACTGGGACTTGGGAATCTGAGCACCACCTGAGATCTGCAGCCCTGCGGCCTGGGAACTCATCTCCACATGTTCTGCACCATTTGGTGTTGTCCCTGCTTTCCAGCGTGAGTTTGGAAGTAGCCCTAAAAATCCAGTCACCCATATTTTGCATTGTTAACAGCACATTTCCAATTAAAAGCACAAGTTTACGGTATGAATCATGCACTTTGTATAGATTCTGCTAAGTGATGATTTACTTTCTTGACACCAGATAAATTACACACAGTGAACTTGGCCTGCTTTTATACCACCCCTCTGTGGAGGCCAGGTTATCATAAAGGGAATTGATCAGAATGACGAATTTAGTGGGTGGTGGGAACCCTATAATTTGGACCCTGCAGGCAAGTTATTTTAAGGAAGTAGAGAGTCAACCTAGCTTTTATAATTCCTAGGGCCCTTCCCGCTTTAAAACCTCATTTAACATGTGCGACACAGAGGTCAGCTTCCCCAGTGGAAACACGGAAACCCCAACCCAGCTCACCTGGACATCCGGAGAGGGGAACAGCCCCCTGCCCTCTGACCTGCTGGCCAGGACCTACACTGGGGAAGTGCCAAGGAGGAAGAGTTTGAAAGCCAAGCTGAATTTCAAATTGACTTAGCTAAACTGAGGTCTTGCTGCACTCTTGTTTGTTTGCAGGGCTGGGGATCAGCCCAGGACCTAGTTCGTGCTATGCAAAGGCTCTACCCTTGAGCCATGTCCCTCATTCTTTAATGCCAAGTGTTCCTTTTTTGAGAAAAGCATCTTACAAGTCTGGAGGCATATAGTGCGCTGCTGGGAGCTGGTGCTCGGGCTACTGCAATTGGCCTTTTTTCTCCTTGTACCTGGACAAAGGCATCAGACTTGAGGTCAAAAAAATCGCAGACCTATGAGTAGCCTAGGAGACCCTTCTCATCTTTAAACACCGAGGCCCAGAGACGGTGAGTGTTTTATTCCAGGACACACAGTACCCCCAGGGAAGGTTAAACCACATGGAGAGCACCGTGCTCCGTGAAGACATGTGGCTGGGGCTCCTCTCTCCCATCTGTGCCTTTGCTGCTCAGGCCACGGTCTCGGAGTCAGCGCCTTGGTCTTATCTGATAGTTTGGCAGGAGCATAGGACTCAGGCTCTGGCTTAATCCTGTGGAATTGGCATCTGCATTTGGGACAGCATCCATATTCATGAAACCAGGAAACACACACATGCACACACAGATGAGCAAGAAACATTGGAACAGACTAATTTGCATTCATAAAATCTTGACCTTGAAGATTTTTCTTTATCCCCCGCAGAGGTGACCAACCCTTCCCCACCACATACATTTACACTCACTCAAGTCACACTGGTCTTTTAATTGACTACTAAAGACTTTGGGTGTTTCCCCTAAGCCTCTCTGTCTTGTGGGGACTCTGCCTCCACCCAGCAGCGCCCCCTCCAGGCTCCTCCCAGACAACAGGGGGTTCTTACTAACCCAGCTCCTTGCCCTTTCGACACTAAAATCCTGCATGGGTTTGCTATGGCCTGGCTGCGTCCTCTCTAAATTGACCTGTGGAGTCCTGACCCCAGTGTGACAGTATTCATGGGGGGGCCTTGGGGCATGATGAGGTTTATGAGAATCATGAGGAGTGGCACACTGGCAAGAAGAGGGGGAGAGCCTCACCAGGGCTGATCATGGTGGCTGATCATGGTGGCACCAGGGCTGATCATGGTGGCACTCCACGCTCGAATCTCCAGCCTCCAGAACCGTGGGAAGTGCATGTCTCCCGTTGAAGCCCCGGCCCCCCACCTCTATGGTGTTTTTTATGGCTGCGCCAGCCGACTCAGGGAAAGTGCCAACTCCCAAGCAATGTGACAGTCCTCTGTGACTTGGGCACTGGTGATTGCTCAGAGGAGGCTTCAGGGCTGTGCGATGGAGATGAACACGCTATTTGTCTAGGAATTGACCAAACGATGCACGAGGAGGAGGAGGGAGGGTTTTTCTGGAACCCAAAAGAGACACTCGGGTTCACAAGGCTCCAGTGTTGGCTGGTAAAACTGTGGGTCACATTGAGGGGCATGGTTGCCCAGGCCTGGGGTGGAGCTCATTCTGGGTGTCCTGTGGCATTCCAGGTGACTCTGGCATCTGAACTGGTAGCTTGAGTAAAGCAGAGGGACCTCCCCAGTGTGCGGGCCTCGTCTTGTTGGCTAAGTCCTGAATGGAGCAGCAGACTCCAGCAGAGGCCCTCTTGTTCTGACCTTTGAACTTGAACTCAAGTGCTGACACCTTGGGTCTCCTGCCTGCTGGTTTTCAGACCACAGCTGCCACCACTGGTGAGCTGCTGAAACAGGGACACGCCGCGGCTGACGGTGCAATGACATGTATTCCTCACAGTCCCAGAGGCCGAAAGTCCCAGGTCAAGGTGCCAACCCATGTGGTGTCTGTGAGGACCTGCTGGCTCGTAGACAGCCATGTGGGGACGGGATGGCCCATCCGTCCTCCTCCTACCTCCTCTGCTAAGAGAGTGCCCTGGGGAGGGCGACCTGGCCACCCGTGGAATCCCAGGACAGGGGGCCAATGATGCCTCCCCCAGGGACAGGGTGGAGCTGGGCAAGGGGGTAACTGTGCTCAGAGACTGAGAACAGCCCCACGTCAGCAGGTGGACCCTGAGCCCACCCTGCCTGCCCTACCCTCCTCTCTAGCTCCTCAGAGGCTGGGCCTAAGGCTCCACAGGGAATGGGGGGAGCCGAGGCTGTGCACTTGACCTTCACCACTCCTCTCAGTGCCTGAGGAGCTGCGGGGCTGACAGCGCCACCAGAAGCCCCTTGCCTCGGACCATGGCCAGACTGGGCAACCCTGTGAGCATCCTACCTTTGCCTTTACCAGTTTCTTTTTGATGTGAGTTCTGCAGAATCTTGTTGTTAATGGAGACCCAGGGGCCAGGATAGGGCTGGGCTTTGTGAGCAGAAATGTCTACCATTTTGGGGGCTTTCTCAGAAAAAAAAATTCACAGACATAAAATGTGCAAGTGCCTAGATGAATATCTATTTATAATAAGAAAAAAAAGACAAATTTTATTTTCATTTTTAGTTTTTGGTACTGGGGATTGGACTCATGAGTGCTTAACCACTGAGGGACATCCCAAGCTCTTTTAAAAACTTTTTTATTTTATTTTGAGAGAGTCTCGCTAATTTGCTTAGGGCCTTGCTAAGTTGCTCAGTCTGGCTTTGAAACTTGTGATCCTCCTGCCTTAGCCTCCTGATTCACTGCAGTTACTAGCATGTCCCACTGCTCCTGGCTAGAAATCAAATTTTAAGAAGTTGCAAAGAAACCAATACCACAAAACCAAAGAAGAAGAAGAAAAAAATCAGTGTAACATTTTTATTAATTAACGGCTTGAAACATCTCTATGATAACTTATATTCCTAAATCTTTGGCTATGATATAGTCAATGAACTACTTCTTACTGATACAACAATTTGTAATAATTTTTATGCACAGAGACAGGGATAACTCAATCTTCCTCAGCAGAGTTGATTAAAATTTATTTTAATGATTTTTAAAACATGATACACTAGTTGTTTATACAATGGCTACGGGTTTGCACCTCACAAACACAGGCTTTCAGGTAAAGTGTGTTTTGTTGGATTTCCATAAACAAATGCAGGGTGCCTGTCCCACTGCCTGTGCCACGTCACCAATTGTGTCCTTATAGGAAAGAGCCTCCAGGTTCTGCAGGCTGCAGTCCCTGCTTTCAAAAGTGGTGATCAGGAGAGTTTTCCACAGGCCTTTTATTCTGCACACTTCAAATCGTATTTCTGTTCATGACCCTCATTCTTCTCGTGCCAGATGTCACAGACACATGTATGTTGCGTGTGCTTTCTGGTCCTGGACTTCCATGTCACAGTGTAGAGGCGCCGGCGTTGTGGGCAGCAAGAATCCATCTGGAAATGGTCCCTCCCCTGGGAAAGACAATTTCAACAAGTGGAAGAGACAGGGAGGGACAGGGAATCAGAAAATGTCCCCCAGTAAACCCAAATTAAGTGTGCCTACTTCTTGCTATCAAAGACTTAAAAGCCATTCAACAGAACCCTGCAGAAGGGGAGGAGTTGGGGTGGAGACACGGAGTAAGACAGTCTAACTGGTTATGGCTAAAATACTTTGTTTTAGAACATTTTAAAAATAAATGAGTTTTCAACCATATCAGTGTGTCATGAGGTGCCTTCCCCAGGGGGTCGGAAGAAGCCTGTGGAGAGCAGAGTCTTGAAACTTTAGCTTCCTGGAACATCTGCCTCTGATGGAAGCTTTTGAAACTAGGTACAGAAAAGTTGGGTCAGGGCTATGTTTGCACAGTAGAAGTTCTCCCTAAGGCAAAGTTAATATCGCAGCAGAATATAGAAAGGGGCTGGGCAAAGCCAACTGCGAGGACTCAGAGTCCCTCTAAATAACAGCGAGGGGGATACTGCTCCAACTCAGCTGGCTTTTGAAGCAAGACACCCATAGATTTCTGCATTTACCTAAAAATGAAGGTGAGGGCAAATAATAAAAGCAAAGTTGATTTAAACAGCAACGGAATGCTGGCGTCCAAGGTGTGCTTAGAAAGGACAGTCCACAGGAGGAGGCTGAGGCCGGGTGTTTCTAAAGCTGGATTTTGACACAGTGAGTATTTATCTTCAGGGAGGAGCCTGCCCTGCTGACAGGATGGATGGGAGGCTGGGCGCCAGGCAGCAGAGGGAGGTGCTGCTCAGGGCACAGCTGCCTTGGGCCCAGTCCTCAGGAGTCACTGTCACTAGCAGAGCTGGCTGCTCCTGAGGGGAAAAGCAACAACAGTAAAAACCAGGATCTGGGGAGTTGGCAGTGGCTTGTGGTTGGGTGTAGGGAGTATGGCGGGTGGCTGGTGACCCTCCACCTGCACCCCAGAGCATGCAGCCCTGCTGTCTGCAGGGAGGACAAGGGACCAAGGCCACTGGGACAGGGGCAGGGGACCAGCCAGGACTCCAGCCCAAGGCCACAGTTCCATGCTTCCTCTGTGGGAGCTAGTGTGCGTCCTGGAGCCGGCTGGGCTGTTCCTGAGAGTCTGGGGTCCTCCCAGCCAGCAGCCTGCCTGCTCCTGATTCCTCTTTCTCTCCTCCTTCAGGAGCTCTGGGGACAACCCCATTATCTGGGGATGTGGTCTTTTCTGGCCTCTTCCTGAGGCATTTCAAGCTTTGACAATATCCCCTGTGGCAGTAGTGACATTGAAAGCTTCCATCTGTGAAACCGCAGCGTGTCAGCACCTATCATGACCCAGGAGCAGACACTAATTTCGCCTCAACAAAGGGAGAAAACCCAATTTATATAAAGTATCATGGTTGGGAAGGAAGTGACACATTCATGAGGTTTTTAAAGCTGTTTCCTTTTGACAGGAATTGCACGGTGGCAGTGTGGACACATCACTTGGGAAGTGTTTTGAAAGGCTGGAGAGGGGAACCTAGAAGTGTTGAGCACCAACACCCAGCACATCCTGGCTGCTTGCCAGGTGGCCACCTGTGCCACCACCCCCTGCCCACAGCACGGCCACCATGTTCTGGAGGAAGAATCTGTCCTGTGTTCAGAAGTATAAAGAACAACTACTGACTTCCTTCAAAGTAGTGATAGTTTAATATTATGGAATCAAGGTCAAAGGAAAGATACCTAGAAAGATCTTGCAAATTATAAATCCATGTAGATACAAGGCAACTTTAAAAATAGAGGCCAACACAGCATCAAAACAGACGCAGACATTCCTCATTCACCGAAGAAGGTGTTTTGCAGTGGTGGCACTCGGTGACTGAGGACCTTCCTGGTGTGACGGGCTCGGCCGGCCCTGGTCTGTGGACACCACACTGTCTGCACACTGTGGAGCACGTGGCCTTGGAGGCTGGTCTTGCAGGGTGTCCAGTTTCCTTTCTCTTACTTCGTCTCTCTCAAGCCTGTCTGACCTGGACCGTGAATCCTAGGGCCCCTCAAAGTACTGTCCTGCTAGCACTGTGCCCCCCAAAGTCTGAGTTGAAGCTTGAATTTGGAGACCACCTCCTCCACCCACGTGTGTTACAGGTGAGGCATCGGGAGCCACTTTGCAGTGTCCCTGGGGCTTGCAGGGTGGGAGGAAGAACGGAGACCCAGTCCAGGTCGGGGCTGGGCTGTCTAGCCTCTGTTCCCTGAAGGCAGAACAGTGTTGAGGGCCACAGCCGAGTCGGGATGACACGTGGCATTTTTGCCAGAAGTAGTGGTTGAGAGGTGAAGCCAGCGAGCCATGAAGATGATGACTTTGGAGTTCTCGCGGAGTTCCCGTTGAGTTCCGGCTGAGCTCTCGCGAGGATTCCTGAAGAGTTCGTGTTGGTTGGGCCAGTTCCGGTGGGAGTTCCGGTTGGTGTGGGGTGTGTTCCTGGAGGAGCCGCGTGGGTGGCGTTCCCAGGGAGTGTGCGTGGAGTGCTGTGGGAGTCGGAAATAAAGTTTGTTCCTGCTTGAGTGGCTCGTGATTTGTGCCCAGCCAGACTGTGGCAGCACAGCACTGAGATGTAGGTGATGGGGGGCGGCAGATGACTTGTGGCAGACGATGCTGAGAAATGATGGTTTTCATCCTGGGAAGTGCTGATTCCTGTTCAATTTCTTTTAGGAATTTTAGGTAATTCTTGGGGAAAAGCTGAGTTAGCTTTCTGTTACTGCAACAAATACCTGAAGTAATCAACTTATAAGGAGGAAAGGTTTATTTTGGAGGTTCTGGTCCTTGCTCACTCCACCTTGATGCCTTTGGGCCAGTCAGTGCCTTATGATGGGTGCAGAATCGAGCGAGCTGCCAGCCTCGTGGCAGCTGGGAGGTAAAGAGAGGAAGAGGGCACAGTCCCCATTGCCCCTCACAGGACATGCTCCCATGGCCTAACTTCCTCCCTCTGGGCCCCAACGCCCAAAGGTTCCTAGCAGGGCCACGGCGGGGACGAAGTCCTTGATACATGGGCCCATGTCGGGCATTGAAGACCCAAACCATAGCAGCCAGTCGTGGGCTTTAGGAAAGTCGCATCTCGGCATCATGGTCACGGGTGGCTGAAGCGGGGTTTACGCCCGCCCCAAAGGTGCCCACGGGAAACACTTGCCGCTGGTGATCAGTCTAAGTGACTCTTTTCTATCTGGGACAATTGAAAGTGAGAATCTGATTGCTGTGGCAAAGGTGGTGCGGATTGTGGTGGGACAATGAAGGGCTGAAAGGAAGACAGGCGGGGTGGGGAGGCACAGCTGCTGCCCCTGGAGAAGTGAAAGAGCCTAGTAGCATCACACCTGTGGAACCAGGTGGAGGAGCCCAGCAGGGAGGCCCTGCCCAGCCACTGCAGGATGGCCACAGCAAGCCTTAGCCACTGTCACAGGTTTGGGGCAGAGCTGATGATGGGCAGAGGAGTGGCAGAGGTCTAGAGAGTTAAAGGTAAGGCGTCCAGAGTGCAGGCCATGGGCCTGGAGAGGCGCGGCAGCCGGCTGGATGCAGGTGTCCTGCCTGGTCACTAGAGAACACGGTTGCTTTGGTTGATCCTAAGCTGGAAGAAAGGACAATTACAGCAAGGCTTCAGTCCTCCAGCAGGCCTCAGCTGTCCAGTCCACTGTTCTGAAGTCATTGCTTAGATGCTGGGACTGGCCCTGGGGACCACAATCTGGCTTCTACCAGTCTGACTCCAGGGGCAGGCTGAGCTCCTGGGACTGTCTACTATAGACAAAGGGCAGGCTTCCTGCCCTGGTTACAGCAGGCTGGGGTCAGACTTCTGCTTTGATGGACGTTCTGGTTACTGTCTGTGTATTTAGAATCTTACCCCTTTCTTTTGCAGTGGTCTGTTTTGCTTTAAAACAGTCCATCCTTCCCATCAATAATTTTTTAGTTTTTCATTTTGGTGTTCTTTGGAAGCCAGCATCACTTGAAAATGTGCCTGGGGATAATTTGACAGCACCTCTGCTCCTCTCAAGTCAGTTCATCTGATGGTCTTGTGTTTTCTATCAGGACGCGCTTCTTCCGATCTCAGAAGGTAGCAGGAGCGCTTCCTAAACAGGGCAGCAGAGCGACCTAAGACCAGAAAGCATCGATTCGTCAATTTTAGGCCAGTCCAGGTGTGGGGTGAGAAGTCGAGTGACCGAGGGGCCCCTGCCCTGCAGTAGCCATTCATCCGTGTCACGTGCGATAGAATTCCCTTCTCCCTGTTCCTGGGGTGACAATACAGTGGGGCCAAAGGTTTTTCCTGAACTTGCTCTCTGCATGCAAAGTAAACTCGGAGGAAAATCACGTTGTTATGTAAAGATGTAAACTGTGCAAGGAATAAATGACTTCTGACTGAATTTTATTAAGGAGCTCAAACTTGACTAATTCTTGGCCTGGATAAGCATTTACCTCTAGCGATCGCTTACCACTAATACAGTGAGGATTTTATAAAAGCTAATAAACACTATCTGGAGTCAACATTGACTCCTGAGGAAGGTTTGCCAGGAGCTTTGAATATGTGGATGGAAGCTTTGCTTGCTGGGTTTGTGTACAGAGTTTGAAACATCAGAATTCTGTTTAATAGTCATTAATAAAAGGAAAACCAACACCCAGAAACTTGTAACCAGGAAAGCTGACATCCGATATAGAAATGGGGGGAGGGAAAAAACCTTAGGAATTTTGCATAATGAGCCACGTAGTGTCCATCCCTAGTGACTTCCAGCTACCTAGCCTGGTTGTTGCTTTAGTCTCAGAAATGACATCTCCTTGAATCCATATGTGTTCCCTGGGACACGTGAGTCATAAATAATGACTAACGCATTTCTAATTTAGAGGTGAAACTGACATCGTCTGTGCTATGTAGACGGTGGACTGCTGGCTTCATGTTCCCACACCAGAGCTAACACTGGATGTTGGCTGATGTTTTCAACAGGGAGGAATAAAGAAGGCATCCGTGGTCCATGCACCTGGGCAGGGGTCAAGGTCAATGAACCGTGGGAGTGGGGTTTGATTCAACTTGACCTCCTAATGAACATATAGGAATGAAGAAGTTTTGATTTTAGTGAAGATGTTGGAGATTTACATATCCTCTTTATTAGGCCAAGGGAGCCCAGAAGGACTAGTATTTTATTATATTGCTATCGTGATTGCAACACAATATACTTAAAGTTATGTATAGCCACCTTTGTATCCAAAGATTGAGCACGACCTCGATCTACCAGTTGAGGATCTCCTGGTTCCCCTAAGTCAAGGCTTTTCCTTAAGCACTGACTGTGCAGGTGAGCTGCTGGCCTCTCCCTCCCTAAGATGTCACACTTGGCCAATGGAGGGAGATGAGGGGGCAGCATCAGCATCTCACCTGGACTCGATTTCTGTGAACTTCATCGGCTACTGAACCTCTCAGTCCTCATTCATTGAGAACTTGAAGTGAGATTCCTCACTGGCAAAAGGAGTGGGTTAGATGTGAAATGTGTCCTTCCATTCCACAGTTCACTGTGAGACAGACCTGGGTTTCTTAGGGCGAAAGACAATGATGAGTTGTTTCATCGGCCAGGCCACAAGCACCCTGAGAAAGTCCCCAGGCGGGTACCGTGAGGCCCTGAAGTGGGTGGGTGTTTCTCCTATGAACCTTATTTAAGGATTCCTCTTGTTTGGCTTCACTTGTTTGTTTTTCTAAAGAAGCGGAGGGATTTGAGGTTGTTCTTGTTAGGGGGGACAGATCCGGACTGTGCTCAGGCTGCTGGGCAAGCTACCTAAGGTCATTCTGCTTCTGTTTTCTCAAGACCAAATGGGTCACGAGGAAGATGAAGGAACGCATGGCCAGCATCTAGAGCCATCCCGGGAGCCACCACCACAGGTCAGCCTCTCGGAGAAGGGCCACCTGAGGGGCTGGCCGAGCAGACACCATCCGTGCTGCCATTCCCCGCTCACAGGAAAAGCAGAGGCGACAGGGACTGGTGGGCTAGATGAACGATTTGCTGACATCTAGTCATTATTCTGTCAACTAAGAAGCATTTCTCTTAATGTCCCCAAACACAAGTTTTGAGAAACTGGTGGGCCTTACAGGTCAAATAGGAGCTCGTGTTTGATCACTGGAGGAGCGGCCAGGCTGTTCCCTGGATGGCCACACCGTGGTACAGCCCACCAGCAGTGTGTGACAGCCCTGATTGCTCCACGTCCTCACCATGCAGCCATCCCAGCCGGGTGTCCAGTGGCATCTAACTGGGGGTTTGATTTGCATTTCACCATTTCACCGTTGGCTGATGATTTTGAATATCTTTTCATGTGCTGTTGGCCCTTGGTTTATCCTCTTTGGAGAAATCCATCTTTCCGAGCTGTGTGATTGGGATGCTTACCACAGTGCCATTTGTCTTCTGTGTCTGGTGGCCTTCCAGGACAGGGTGATTGGCAAGTCATTCAAAGTCTAGAGGTTTGGAGAACTACAACACAGAATGGCTAACAACACTTTAGAGTGCAATTCTATCACTCTCCACTCTGTTTTAAAAAATAAGTAAGGCATAACAATTTTTTTTATGAGAAAACATAATTTGTCATTACGTATACCCAATGAAATATGATGTAATTCAGCCTTCTACTTTAAAGCTTCATTTTACATACTTGATTAGGATAATTTCAGTTTCCATGAAATTGTCTTTATATAATGAAAATATTACTATTTCAGGACAGATCAGCCTTAAGTATACGAATACCTTGGAAATATCGAGCTCAAATGAGGGAATTGAAGGAAAGTAAACAATCAGGATTCTGTTCTTTTGAGTTTCGACGGTCGTTGCTAGACTTTGGGACAGCACTTCTAGGCTTTCTTTCTCTTACCAAGGGTTCACTGCCAATGTGCCCTGTGTTCTCATGTGGGAGGGCTCAGGGCTGCGCGTCAGGCTGGGTTCTCATCTCTGCAGATGGACCTCTTAAAGCCATAGCTCTAGTGATGCCTCAAGCTTTTTCTTGAGTAAAGCCTCTGGTTTGGTTCACACTCCTGATGTGGCTCACACCTGTGAGCTGTGGGTGACGTCACTATGGATCCTAGACTAATTATTGTCTGCTTCTCCCTCCCTTTCTCTCTTTCTCTCTCTCTCTCTCTCTGCACTTCCTAAGGACCTGTTTGGGGTATAAGAAAATAAACATGCCTGGTCATAGCTCAGTGAAAGAAGCAGGGATGTGCACACCTGTGAGCCCCCAGGTGAGGTTGCTGTGATGGAGAAAGTCCTGGGACCCGAGGGGACATGGAGGACAGTGCCCAGATGGCAGAGCGCACACATTGCAGGTGTTGGGCCCTCGCTTTCACAGGGGAAGAGGAAATGGAGTCCACTGTGATAAGTACATGTGATCCAGGCAAATGTCATTCCAGTATGGAGCAGGCTGGAGCAGGCTGGGAGGAGTGTCGGTGATTGGACAGTGAGGCTGAGACAAGGTGGCGGCTGCCGGATTTGTGTGAGGTGGGGCAGGGAGCTGAAGAGAACGGGCAAACACTATCCTCAGTTGCATTATAGATTTTTTTATTCTTCCCATTGACCTCGGCTTTGCTCCCTGGGACAACGGTGAGTGGGCTGAATTATTTTTTAACGAGTGCTTTTCACAGATGTGACATCAGCACGACTCTCTCTAGCGTCCCTCCTTGTTCCTTCTCCTTTTCTTCACATGCAATGGTTTCCAAGTCCTTTCCACCAGTTTTCCCTATTGGGAATATTTCAATTTGCAATTTTTCTTCCTGAAGCGCGGCTCCCAAAGCCGAGTCCATCACGCCAGATGTGCTGTGCCCAGGGTGCTGCTCTGGGGCCGCTCGGTCCTGTCATGAGCACTGAGCATCAGCATCCCATTCTGTCAATCCAGGTGAGCTCATTTCTGACTTCTGAGCCTCATTCACACTCTAACCAGGTGCTTTCATCCTTGGGCATGTTACTTGTTGACTCGAAACGCAGGACTGACTATTTATAATGCTTATTTGCATCTGGTGAGCTTTGACCTGCTGTTCTCTCAATGTGCTCGGACCTTTTAAAATCTGGATTTCACTATCTAATGCTCTGCCTGGTGTCATCTGAAGATTCCAAAGCCATGAAATCTTCTTGTTTGTCTGTATCCCACTCTGATAAAAATGTTGATCATAGCTGGGCTCAGTGCAGAACCAGCAGCCTCAGGTTTATTAAGAGCGGCTGTCAGGCTTCCCAGGACTTCATTGAATGATGCCTGTGGAACTGACAGTCATTCAAAAGTGGCTTGCTGACTGGTCATGCCCAGGCAGTCCTGCCTGGGTCTGGTGCAGATACACTGCAGCCTTGAGCATCCAGGCATCTAGGATGGGAAGACCCTAACCTCCCACTTCCCCACAGGCTGTTGGTACTTTTCTCAACCCTGATTAGCGCAAATATGAACCAATGGCATTGACCCAAGTGCTGTATAAACCCCAGGCTAGCACCCCTCTTGCCCAGTGAGAGTTCTGTTTCTATTCATTACTTAGATACTCCTACTCCTTTCATTCTTGCCTCCCATTGTCCCATGGAGTTCATTCTTCAGATTTGCAAGACAAGAACCTGGAAGGAAGTCAGCAGTGAGCTGCTGGGGTCCGCTGCAGGAGTGGAGGGCATGGTCTGCCATTGAGAGCTGCGATACAGAACTGCAGCATGGCGCTTGACAGTAGTGAGGAATCCAGCTTTGCTGGCTGTGACCCTCGGGGACCAGGCATCCCCTGCTTCGATGAGCTGCTAACACAAAAATGGGCTTTCTCAGCTATAGAGGCTGCAGGTGGTGCAGATTCACCTGCCAGCAGTTTCACCTCACATCCCAGGTTCAATACTGAATTGAGCTGCTTATTAACATACAAATTTCTAGTCCTCACTGAGACCCAAAGTGTGAGACGTAAAAGAACAGGTATTTAGGCTCATTTTTCATGAGCCCTAGAGTTTGAATGAATAACGTAGTTCTGCTTTCCTTAGCGCCATGGTGGATGCTGTCTAGTACAGGCAGGTGCATCTGGACTGGAGTAACTAGCTTTGGCATTCCCAGCAGTCAAATATGTTTGAAGTGATGTATTGGTGAAATGATGCTGGGGGTTTTGGTGCATTTGTGAACAATCCTTGCTCTGTGACATCCTCTCCTATGACCCAGCTTCAGGCCCGGCCTAGGAGTATCTTTGCCTCCCATGAGAGGTGACTGCCTGGTCTTGGCCCTGAGGCCCTGTTGGTCACTGCTGTATCTGGAGACTATCTGCTCTGCATTGGCTGCATCCAGGTGCTGATCTGACCCTTGAGGGCATCTCCTCCTGCCAGTCATTCCCAGGAGCCTCCACCCCCAGGGAACCGACTCCCAGTTTCTTCCACACACCCTGCAGCTCTGAATTCACACCAGGTAGATGGTGTGGGCTTGGTGACAAATCTCCTGAAACACATATTTACTGAGTCTCAGCTCTGTAGACTCTCACTCTATATTTACCCGTCTACCACGGCAGCCAGGTTCCACCTATCCCATGTGACTGACAGAACTCGGGGCTTAAAGATCACTATTTTTAATGCTGGTAGTGAATGTCACACCTACCCTGTCTGTGGAAGATTCTAACTAGCTGGTTGCTAGACATCCCTCTGTTCTGGAACTCTCTTCAACCCTGTATGCTCTCCCTATATTTTAGGAGTCAGTGAAAATCTTCATTTGGGATTTTTGTCTAGATGCTTTCCTCTTTTGGCAACTACAATATCTGAAGGTCACTCTAGATCTTTCCAAAAGTCTGACCATAGCTATTCAACGACTGTTTGCCACTTAATGTTCTTATGCTGATGTTTCTTTTAAAATATGTCTTGAGGTCTTTTCTATGCTTCTTATTTATAAAATGAACGCCTTCCAATTTCTACTATTCTCTTATCTATGATATCAACAGGGAAAAACTCTTTAAAAAGAAATGATTTTTCTTTCTGACTCCAAAAGCAAACAAGGATCCTTCTTGGGAATCTATTAAACTGAAGGATGGGAAAGCCCTGCCATTGATCGTGCTGCTCGGCACGACGGCATGTTGAAGGGTTTCATGGAGTCCTCCTGTGCATGTGCTTCTCTTCAGTCATCGTCACGTCTGTCACCGCTACAATTTTATGTCCTCCTTTTTGAGTTGTCATTATAAGTTACCTGCTTCATGTCATTACAAATACAACAATAAAAGTTACTATGTAGATAAGCCCTTTCATTGATCATTTACAACGTTTCTTATAAATAATACCAAGATGAGAGCCTCTGGTAAAGGTTTTTATTTGTATCTCTCCTGGGAAATCTCCTCAGGATGAAGTCAAAGAAGTGTTTTTGTTGTGTTAAGGTTCTTGATACGTATTTTCAAATTGCTCTCTAAAAGGGTTGAATCCCTTTACACTCCTACCAACAATATGTGGAAGTATTTATTGGCTTGGTTTATCTTATCAAAGCCATAGTTACACATTCTGAAGGGGAACAGCATTCTATATTAGGGGAATGGGAAGCACTTCAGAGCTGAAGCAGATCCCAGGACGGTTCCAAGACCACCTGGCTTAGAATTCTCAGCAAATCCCTTACCTGTGGGCACGGTGTGGTGAGCCTCCTGTACAGAGGGGAGAGGCCAGACTACAACTCAGGTGGACACCTTGCTCCATGACCAGCCCTCCTCCTTCCCCTCCCAGTCCCCCATCCAGTGGCTCAGCCATTGTCCTGTTACTAGAAAACGCCAACCTGTGCTAAGTGCCCCAGTGCAGGAGGTCCCGGATATCAGTGAAGCATTGGGAGAGAGAGGGCGCGGGAGCTTCTGGCAGGAGGGGACACATCGGCTGAACTGGGAGGCTTACAGGCTGTGGAGAAAGATTGAGAGTGGGCATTTCACCAGAAAGAGCCTGAAGCAAGGAAGCCTGGAGCCCCAGAGGGCACGGTGTCCTTGAGGTGCTGTGAGTGGTTAGAGGTTACAGCAGGTAGGATAGAGTGGTCGGCAAGCGGAAGGCCCCAGGAGCTCAGGAAGGGAACTGTGAGCCTGTCAGAGCTCAGCTTCAGTGTGAGGCACCAGAGAACCCTGGAAGGCTTTCATCTCTGGAGGGACGTGGTTGTGACATAGCAGCCTTGCTGATGTGCAGGGAATAGATTTCAGCAGGACACAGTGCAGGCAGGGGGACCGGAGACTGCTGGACTGTTTCCCGGATGACAGTAGTGCCAGTGTGGCTGGCAGGAACCGGCCAAGGCAGGAGGGGGTTATTTAGTTCAACCTTATTTTGTTTAAAAATTAAAAACATTTTATTGATACATTAAAATTACACATAAGAGTGGGATCTGTCATCACATAGTCACATATGAACACAGCATAATTTGGTCAATTTCATTTGGTGGGAGATATGAGGTAGAAACTCTGAGACTTGAGTGGATGGGGACATTCACAAGCAAAAGTTGGAGAAAATAAGATTGCTCTTACACAAATGATTCTTTTTCCAAAGAAAGGAGCACAAAACATTGAATTTCAGAAGGAAGATCATGAACTTGGAACATTCTGAATTTTAGGTGTTCGTGGGACATCCAAGGGAGATGTACATGGAAAGTGAAGAGATGCACGTGATTCATGAGCAATCACAGACTCATCTCAGGGTTGTGCTACATCGTAGCTCATTTTTCACCAGTCCTTGTCCCAATCACTAATGCATTTATCCATTCATCCTTTCCTTTCTCTATTTGTTCATGTGTTCAATCATCATTTATTGAGTCAGGCACCGGGTTAGGCTCTAAGGATTCACAGATTAATGAGACTCGTTTTCTGCTGTAAAGGTGAACGAGTAGCCTCTAATGGCAAAGGCGGTCAGGAAGATCCACTTGATGGACACTGTCATCAAGAGGATAACACAGAGCCCTAAGTGCTTATGTTAGTCAGGAATGACCTGGACACCTTCCCTAGTCTTGCCGAGGATGCTTTCAGAAGGAGGTAACCCTTGAGCGATTGCAACTTACGACAGGTGCTAGAGTGCCGAGGTGTTGGTGAGGAAGGGGTGGGGAAGGGCAGGACAGGCAGTGGAGTGGACGGTGTGGGCCTCAGAGGAATTCCAAGTGGGCCAGTGTAACTCCACCAAAGGGTGCTTGTTGGGAGGTGGTAGGAAATGAGATAAGAAGTGTCTCTAGGAGCCCGGGAAAAGGATCTCACGGGCCAGAATAAATAAACAAATATTGGAAGGAATCATGAGATTTTAATCTGGGAGACACGATAGATCTAAAGGCTAAAATGGTCGCTCGCTGGAATTAACTGAGGGGCGTGAGGCTGTGCACCAAGAGGAGACGAGGTGGGACAATAAGCCTGGTTGGAATGACGAGGGCCTGAATTCAGGCAGTCTCGCAGTGTGACTAGGAGTGACACAATCCCAGGGACGTTGAGGAGCTAGAAATGACAAGACTTGGAGGCCAACTGGCTCTAGGGACCGCGGAAGGAGGAAGGTGGAATGAAAGGTGTCGGCCAAATTTCAATGACACGAGCCGCAGTGTAAACGCGGCCTCGTCTACGTGGGCCAGCCAGTCTCTAAGGTCTTACTGAGACTCTCAATGTGCTTTGAACCCTTCTCATTGATGAGGAGTAGAAAATGCTACTCCTCCTCCTGGCTGCCCATCATCATGTCACAGGCTCTCTCCTGTAGAAAACCGGAATAGCATAAGACAGTGTCCATCAAGTACCGAGCTGCGGATGCCCCTTCAGCACATCAGAACTTTGGAAGACGTGGAGATGAGAACAGCAAGTAGGGTAACCAGGGGAAACTTGCAGAAAAGGCAAGGCTTGAGATGGGCTTAAGAGTAGGAGTTATAAACCAGTGGCATTGTGAGTGTCTGCTGGTGAAGCAACTGTCAGACTGGGCCACGGGCTCTGAGACTCTTCTGAAACCATCATGTGGATTTAAAATTTGGATTTTAGACTAGATTCTTGAAATCAGTCCATTTCATACATCATAACTGTCATCAAAATGTTTTCTGGCCTCGTCTTTTACTCGCTACATATTTTGATGGTATCCTTTGAGAAGTTTCTGCCCCCAGGAGATTAGATGCAGGAAGCCTGTCTCCGTGGAATGCTAGACCTGAACAGCTAGTGAGACTCATAGACGGGGCCTGGGCCAGTGGGCTTGGCTTTCAACCAGGACAAGCCTGGCTATGCGGATAGCCTCTCCTTGCTGGGGAACAGATGACCCAGCAAACTCTCCATCTAGGGTCACACTTACAGTTGGTGCTGTCCATTACAGAACAACTGCCCCTATTGCACATTGAGAGGTGCCCAGACTGAGGCCCAACGGCTCCATGTGGCATCCATTAGGAAATGATTCCTCTACATTTTATATCTGATTTTTATTTCTAAAAATGTTGGATAGGAAGCCCTAGATGCTCACTGTAAAGTTCCAGCAATGCTTGAGACACTGTATGTTATAGTGTAGCATGAAGATTATTGGCCAGGGAACTTGATGAAATTTCAAGTCCCTCTGGTAGGTTTTATTATCATTCAAAATATTCCTAGCTTAGCATTCCTTCTTGATATCTGCCTTCAGTTCTTTTATTTTATCCACACAAAGACCTGTTTTATTGTGAATTCAACTTAGCACTTCCTTTGGGACTCACTACTCGAATCTCCCACTCTCTCTTCCCACTTGTTCTGATTTTCTGTGTCCTCATAACCCTTAGTGTGGAACTCCCTCCTGCCCCAGGGTCCCAGAATCCCACCAGGTAGTCCACCTCCTTGGCCACAAAAACCCAGACTGTAGGGAATTACACAAATATTCCATTTTCTTGATGCTCAAGTCTCTGTTCTGGACAGTCCTTCAGGTGCAGGATTCTTTCTCACTGACCCACCACCTCATTCCCAGGCCCTTCCACTATCCAGTGGGCAGGCAGCAGGAAATGATGAGCTTGTGGTCTCATAATAACTTGATGGCTATTTAGGGTCCTATCCCTCTTTAGGATGACACTCTGACTCACCATGAGTTGTCCACCAATAAATAGAAAATAATATTTCTAGACAATAATTTTAGAGCTACCTTCTTGGCCTTTAAAATTTTGCTTATGCTATTTGAGTGACAAGAAAATCAATAATTAGCTAAATCAGATATCATTTCTTAACCCAGATATAGGATCCTTGTATTGATACATTACAGATTCATCACAAAATAAGGGAATAATGCATGCATGCGTGTGTGCATGTGTGTGTTTGAGAGGAGATCCCCGGGCACCTTCCATGGGGCCCCTTCCCATAGCCACTTTTTGTGGCCACCTTTTCACACCTACCCCAGGCCACGCACTGGACCCTCCAGACACCCCGAGTATCCCCACTCCATGAACTGGAGGCTTCTGCCTGGGGTTTGGCTTCTGCTTTCAACTCTTCTCGTGCTCTGCACTATCTGTCCTATCTGGGGTTGGTGGCCTTTCCATTTTTTCAGTAGCAATGGGTTAGCACTTTCAGAGCTCAACAGACCAGGGCCCTTAAAAATGTCCCAGACCCCTAAACCCTCTCAAAATGCTTATTCTTCTAGTACAGAGGTTGCCTGGGGATGGATAGTGCGGGAAATGGTAATTCTTAATGGGTGACATATATGCTGGAAGAATAAGTACTAGAAATCTGCTGTTCAGCATAGTACCTGTAGTTGGTGACACAGTATTTGGCTCGTCAAATTTATAAGTAGGTTAATCTCATGCTGCATGTTATTTCAGCACTTACACAAGAGCACACAGGGGAAGATGGGAGGTGCTGGATATGTCTGTTAACTTGATTATGGAGCTGGTGCCACAGGCTTTGGAATAGACACAAGCTCAGCAAATCCTCCACATTATTACTGTTGTGGAAGAAGTGAATTTCTGGGTGGTCTCCCCTGTCTTGCCTCCTCTCCCCACTCCTGCCCTCCAGAGTTCTTGTGGGCTTGGGTCGACGCTCTCATCATGCCTCTGCAAATGTCCCTGCACTTTTCATGGGAGGGTCTCAGCTCTGCTCCTCTCTGGATCTCTATCAGCGTGTCTTCCTCGGTGGCCTCTAATATAAGAGGAGGCCTTGGTGGTGGAATGAGTTCCCGTGGCTGGGAGGCTGGAGAGAAGCAAATGGCTGGAGTCAGCCTCGGGGTGTGTGCATTCCAGGAGGGGTGGGAGAAGCAGATCCTGCCTTCTTCTATCAGCCACATCTTCTCTGACTCTGGGTGCCATCCCAGCCAAATGGAGGCCCCAAGATGGGCCCCAATGTGGTGGTGATTATTAATTGGGATGGGTCATGAAAACGCCCTAGCACATAGTTGGTGCTTGATCAATGTATGTTCTCACTGCAGTCACCGCAGTTTAAACTGGGAAAACAATCTCTTAACTGACTTTTGTCCCTCATCCTCGAGCAATGCCAGTAATAGGAATAGCTTCAGTTTATCAAGTGCCTGGGCCATGTTCTGGGGACTGGGCTAGTCTCTGTGGGCATCACATTCAATATTCCAACAAATCAAGGACAACAATTTTGTCTTTATTTTGCAGGTTCAAAACCCAAGACTCAGAGAAGTTGACAGACTTGCTCAAGAGAAAACACTCTTCATGGTAGAAAAGTCTGAGTGTAAAACCAGCTTTGCACAATGTTAAGACACTCCACTTGTACGGCACTGCTCTGTGCTGGCTTTCCCCACCTCGTTCACCTGTTCTATTGGAGACGCCAGGAAGCTAGGACCTAGCGCGTCTGAGCAGCTAGGACTTTGAATAAGAGTTGTTTTGTGGTAGTCCAAAGTCCCTATAGGGGAGTTGGAAGGCAAATCTGGGTATCAGTTACTGTCCACCTGCAGCTGCTAAGCAAGATGGTCTGAGGAGCCTGCCTGGGGACAGGGAGGTGTCATGAGTGCTGGGGCGCCTGGGGTGGACGGTGGCCTTGCTTCTGCAGAGCTGCAACAGCTCCACCAGGGGCTTAGCCGTCATTTCTGTCCCTCTAGTCTTTCCTATGATTGAAAGCACCTCTTTCCTTGTATTAAATCTCTCTGTGTTCCAGATACCCGGGGCCATTCTTCTCTCTTGCTCTGGATCCCGACTGCACAGTCGCAGAGCAGAGGTAGATTGGAACCTTGAGTGGGATCCAGGTGTGATCATGCACAGAACCACTGCATTATTTGCACATAGACATCCTCTTTCCATCATCTACCGCCTCTTTCACCCTTAACCTAATAGACTGTTTAAAGAATAGGTGATAGATCATGCTTTTTCCCCCTGTGAAACGTGTCATTTGAGATGAGGATATGAAGCATTGCTCTAAGATGTTGGGGCTCAAACTCTCCCTGGGGATGAAGGATCTCTGCTGCATAGTGTGTGAGTTCTGACTGCAGGTGGACCTGAGCTCTCGGACCTGGGTATGACCGCAGCTCATTGAACTGACTCTTCTAATTTGTGAAATTGTTCTAGTAATCTATTGGTCGTGATGACATAGATAGAATGTAACAGCTCATGGTCCTTGATTTGTCTCAGGCCAGGGAAGAGAGATGGAAAGAGGACTATTTAAAGAAGGGAAGTTAGATTCATGAGCGACTTGTGTTTATGAGCACGGCCTGTCTTTGGACACGATCTGAACGCACACCATGTTACAAAACAGTAATAAGCCGAGTCCCTTGCTGCCCTGTGCTCCACAGCTTACTGCTCCCCTCTCCGCCCGGCTCACTACCCCAGGACATGCCAGCCTTCTGCCTTTCTTTCTTCTCTCTGAAAAAGAGTGAGAAACCACAACCATGGCTGGGAACATTCTCTCCAGAAAAGCAGCCATGCAGAGTAAGAGCTGACCTCTCAAGGTGCCTGTACCTTGAGTGACGCAGATAAACAGAGGCTCCTGGGAGAAAGAGAAGTGCAGCGTGCTGTGGGGGAGGAGGGGAAGAGCGCCGCTGGCAGCCCAGAAGGCAGCGCCTGCTGTGCAGGTGAGGTCAGGGCCGTGTCTGGGGCGGGCGCTGGTCAGGAGGGTGACAGAGTCGCTGATGCTTAAGGGTTTGGAGAAGAGTGAGGGAAAGGAAATAAGAATCGTGGTCAACTGTGCACATGAGATGGACGTGAATTATTATTCAGGTCATTTAAAAAAATGTGATATTTTAGATGGGGCACCATGAATGACAGTTTTATAAGGGTCACAGATAAAAATAACTTTCTTATAGTAGTTTTTATTGTGGCTTTTTTCCTATTAGAAAAGAAGGAGGAAAAGGAATAAAAGGAAAGAGGGGGAGGCATTTAAACAACATGTTTCCTGAACACCTGCTGTTCTAGGCCTGGCCTGGGTCCTGGGGAACGGGGACTGGCAGAGCAGCCCCTGCTCTCTCTCAGGCAGCCACGAGCAGCACAGATAACTGTGTTCCTAGCAGAACTGGTAGGTGGAGCCACGTGGGGAGCGGTGACCAAGTGCCGGAGGAGTTCCGAGCATCATCGCAGCTTCGCAACACCACGACGTGAGGTCGTCTGTGCAGGGACAGGGACGCTCAGGGGCTTCGCAACACCACGACGTGAGGTCGTCTGTGCAGGGACAGGGACGCTCAGGGGGAGGTCGGGGGGGCAGCCATGTGAGCCCTCCCGTCCCTGCAGAGAATAACAGGACTCACAGTCTGCCGAGGGGATTGATCAACAGTGAAAGCCGGTCAGTTCCTACCGATGGCCCCTCCGCCCACGTGGCTGTGTGTTGAAAGCACTGCCCCCTGGCCTCAGGTGGCCTCGGGGCCTTTCACTTAATGGCTCTGATTATCCCTATTTTATAGAAGAAGAAACCGAGCTTCAGCTGGGGCAAGGGACTTCCTGAAGTGTGTCCTGAAGCTGCCCAGCACTAGGGGAGGAGGCCTGGACCCTGTGGCTCATGCCCTGAGGCTCTGCCACAGTGGGAGAGGGCACTGGCACGCCTGGCAGGAAGGTTGGGGCCAGGCAGGACTGAGATCCAGGTGCGGAATTGTCTCGTTCCTGACCTGAACTCTGGAGTCAGCCGGGAGGAGAGGCCTCGAGCAGGGCCATCTGGAAACACCACAGAGGTGCAGGTGAGGGCCACAGGGTGGCGATGGGGTCAGAGACGGTGAGGTGTGCTGAGGTGTGGTTCTGTGCATGTGTGCATGCACACAGGTACATATGTGTAAACATACAATGTGCGGATTCTACCATTAGTGCTAACTGACTGGGATGTGCACTGAGCAGAGGCCTGTGTTTTAGAGGCTGCCACAGCCTCCACTATCCCTAACTCCCATCAGATGGTTTGTTAAACAAAATAATGGATAGTGATAAAAATGTGAGTGTTTTCCCTTGATAAAATTAATGGTCCTTGAGGCAGACACACGTCAAGAATGCATGCAACCTCTTCTAAATCCACAAGAATCACGCCCAGTGGAAAAACGGTCCAATGATGAACACCTTTAGTAGCCAATGAGTATTTGATCTCTCTGTGTTCCCTATAATGTACATCAAGGGCGCACTGAGATGCCATTCTAGCCATTCAGTGGGCAATAATTAAAAACTGGCAGTGCCACTTGACAGCGGTGTGTTCACAGCAGAGCTCTTTACTTTGTGAGTTAGAGGGGACACAATGGAGTGCAATTTGGCATTTTCTCTTCCACACTCACCTGCTGACCTGTCAATTGCACACCTTGACCTGGAGTCAATACATAGACAACAACAGAGAGGTTCGAGAATGTTCCTAGTGGTGTCATTCACAGAGGCAAGACAACTGAAAGTAATCTAGCTGTCCACCACCTAGGAAGAGGACAAGGAGACAGCAACAGCCAAGACAAGCTCTAGCCGCGCTCAAGAGCGGGGAGAGGAGTGGTCACTTCTGATAGTCAAAAGCTAAGTCCTAAGATGGTGTCCAACAATTGTCCTTATTTTAAATTAAAATAGTTAAAAAAATAAGTGTCTGTGCTCTTTGAGGAGCACATGCAGATGCAACAGATGTGAGATGTGTGTGAGCAGTGGACAGGGGCACGGTGAAGCCAGAGTCCCCTTGCTCAGGATGAAGATGGGTCTGGATAGAAACTCCGTAAGGCCCTTTCTTTCCAGTGTCTTCGTTTGCTTACTTCTTAGTCAGTGAACATATCAGTGCTTAATACATAATTAAAATGCTAATTAAATAAAACTGGTGGGGAAACGTGGATTGGCTAGAAATGATATGCAGCCAGAACTGCCCTTGTGTGAGCAAAGAGATAAAAATCCGGTGAGCTGAACTGCCAACACCCTTTGGAATAGACTCTTGGGCTTACTGTTCCAAGCCTGACTGCGTTTAGCTGATTCTGGAAGGATTTATGGTTTATTATGAAAGTTAATGTGTGCAACTAAATGATTGATGGGGTGGGGAAAGGGACCATAGGAAAGGTTTCAGAAATTATACTGAAATAAAGGTCTCACATGGAATGACATGGCATGGACCAAAGAAAGAGGGTTATAGAAAGAAGAAAGTGGGTGGGATTTCTCACTTGTGAGTCTGAGTTCTAGGGAGGGTTGAGGGTAGAGCAGTCAGTGCCTGGGACTCGGGGCTGGAGAGGTGGGCAGGAGGTTCATGGGAAACGCAGTGGGTTTTAAGTGTGGTCACCCAGAGGTGATAGGAGGGGGTTCAGAGTGGTGCCAATTCTAGAAGAGAGCCTTCGGTCTAGAAGGCCAGGCCAGTGCAGGAACACGAGGCTCTGCCCTGTGGGGAGGATGTGAAGGGTGGCAGTCTGGGGGCTGAGAGACTGTGAGGCTGGACTGTTCCAGAAGAACCCGGGGAGGCGTGGCCAGAGAACCCGTGACCAGCTGTGAAGGGGGCATTTCACAGACCAAGGGGCAAGTCCGGCCACAAATTTTCAGAGTCCAGCACAAAGTGAAAATGTGGGGCTCTTGCTTTAAATCAGTAAGCATTCCAAGAGGGTGACAGCCGAGCTGGAAACCAAGCCCAGGGGCAGGTGCGGGGCCTCCTGTGTCTGCAGAGACCCTCTGCCACCAGGCCTGGAGGCACTCTGACCTGGGACCTGAAGAAAGTGCTCCGGGCCACCGTCCCAGGAGAGACAGGGAAGCAGAAGGCCAACAGGCTCCCCAGTCCTGGCCAGCAGCAGGCAGAGCACATGAGCACACACAGCCGGAGCCAGCTGAGCCAAGCTAAAAGGAAGGAGCTCTCCACACAGTGTCTTGAAAGCCCGAAGAAGAATTCAGATTCCCCCAACGGCTGGGCCGTCGGGGGTCCAGTAACGTTGATGAATGTGTCTTCTAGACAGCTCTGGTGTTATTTTATTTTACCTTAGTGTTTTTAACTTCTCACGACTGTTTGTGGAAGTAGGCAAAGTGGGAAAATTTATGGGTGACGATACCCTTTGGGTCACAGGGACGAGGGCAGCATCCTCCAAGTTTTGAAGCTCCCATCAAAGCCCTCCACAGTGGGTCTCAGGACTCTAGTATCGGGCAGGGATCAAGCACACGTGGAGGAAGGACTGGCTCAAACTTCAGTCAGACCAGAGCTCTGACTTGCCACATCAGCCCTGGGAGCAGGGTGACTGAAGCAGGGTCCTTTTGCTTCTGCGACTGATCTTTAAAATCTCATGGTGGGTGAACGCTGAACGGGCTTCACAAAATGGGAACTGAGCTGGTATTCTGCTCAAGTTCAGTAGATGTCTGTTCTTCCTCCTTCAATACGATCTGTCTACATAGAAAAGCCCAGAAAGGATATGCAGGATCGTTAAGGAAATGTCCATGCTTAGAGGAAACTAGGAAAAGTAAGACCCGCACACAGGCCCAGATCAGGAGAGACCTAGACAGTGAGCAGACCAGCACGGGGACCTGGCTCTGCTTGTACGCCAAGCCTGGGTCTAGCAGTGCTCTCAGTTTTCTTAAAGAAGCAACATCACTATGTTTGGGACACATGCTCTAAACCCTTGGAATTCTTGCCATGACTATTCTGCAGACTGGGTTGAAACTGGACCCGGGAGACTGCTACTTGTAGTTAGTAGAACACGTCTGGTTACTTCCATCAATAGCCTGAAAAGGTGAGGTAAGCCTTCCAAAGTGAAGCTGGACAAATCCCGGCAGAATTATTATTATGGATATTGAGGTTAGTCATTGTTGTTAAAATGGCTTTTAATTAAACCTGAAATTAGTCGACATTTATTATAGGAAATTCAGAAAATACACTTAGTTAAATAGAATGAAATAAAATTCACCTGTACCCATCCCTAATTTAATCACTGTTAACATCTTCATATATTTGCTCCCATCTTTTGTATTTTCACTTACACATAGTTGCAATTATATGATTTTGTCCTTTAATATTATATAGTAAACATTCCTCCAAGTCATTACTAATTTTTTGACAACTCATATACTATGGTTGCAAATAAATTCCATAAATTATTTCACTCTTCCCCTGCAGTTGGACATTTGATGGCATTCTATTTTTATTTTATGATGTAGTAAATAATGTTATAAACATTCTTCTGGCTAATTGCTATTTTATTAACACGTTTGGGATTTCATTTGGTTCCTATATATTCACACAATTGGCATTAGCAGGTCAGAGGGCATTAGTATTTTTAGACTTGCACATTCTCTCTCTGTCTCTGTTTGCCAGAGCATTTTCTGGGAGTATTGCACCATGCATATACTCAGGAGCAGTCTCTGAGCTGGACCCACATTTTTAGAACAAAGTGTTGTTTGATGTATGTGAACCCTTCTGTGTATGCCAAGGCTGAATCTTTGCAAACGATGGCTGTTTTCTCTCGGAAGTCTCTGGGATTGCATAACTTCTGGGTGGTCAAGAAGGTCCACAAAATAATAAAGCAAATATTTTCTACAAATAACAATTTCAAAAGGGCAGGAATGGGTAAGGGTTCCCAAAAGGTGCATGGACAAACGTAGGCTTTCCTGGAAAATGCTCCAGTGCTTGGGTGGATCTTAAATGGAACACGAGAAATGTTTTTAAATTCTGTGATTAGTCTTTTATGTCTCCTTTGGTCTGGTAGCTCCTTCCACCACACCATTCAGTAGTTTCTACTATCTACTAATTTAACCTGTCACACCCTGGGCTGCCATACATTGCTGCTTATATTTAGACTCAGCTCTCTCCCTCCAGATTCCAGACAGATTTCAAGCCCTCCTAAGCCAGAGAGTACATGTTGTAACCCTGTTGTTGCGTAAAACGCATACACACATTTTAAGAACCCACCCTGAAAAATACAGCCTTTGCTACTTTGCTTTTAGAGAGAGAGAGAGAGAGAGAGAGAGAGAGAGAGAGAGAGAGAAGACAGTTTACACTGCTGTGTAGCAAAGACCATATTTTCTCGTATTTAGGAACAAAGACATGTCAGGCTTTATTGAGCACATCACTAACTATATAACTAGCGTTAAACACTCTATTTGCAACTGTTGCTGTGTATTTTGTGTGTGATTATCACCCCTAGATCTGCATCCTATAAAAAGATATTTCTGTTTGCTTAATTATAAAGCTCTTTATGAACAGGCTTCTCTGTAAATAGCTTGGTGCAGCTGAAATAGAAATATAATTATAATGAAGGCAGATGTTTGTGAGATACTGGCTCATGAAACTTGTTCAGAATCTACAAAGGAGCAGTGTCGTGCGCGTGTGTGTTTACTGGTGGGCCAAGGCTGGGAGCAAGTGTTTGCCTCTGTACTTATTTTAGAGTCGTCTTATTTCCTCTCAACCTTTCCCCTCTGGATCTCTGGAACTGGGAGGAGTGGCTAACCTCGCCTCATAGTGGAGCAGCAAGGAGACTGAGAGAGAAGAGACCCAGACAAAGTCACACAGAACACAATCACTAAGTGGGCCTGAGGCGCAGAAGCCGAGCTCTGCCCTGGCTCCCACAGCTTGGGGTGCGCTGCAGTGGGCTTGGGGGTGAAATGTTTTGGTCTTGAGATGACATTCCTTCAGAGACTAGTTAATGCACATTCATTCAGAGACTAGTTACTGACACAAGAAAGGCCTCTAGAATGGCCTGGATAAGGAGAAAGGCACGCTGATGTAAAGCTCGGTCTGCTCTGGAAAGCAGGGCGCTGTACACGTTCGTGATGGCCGGGGAGGGCCAGCCGTCCCTGTGAGTGTGTAAAATTAATAAAAGAAGAATGATCCGATACAGCAGGACTCCTAGGCGGATAGCCAGGGTCTTCACTTGAATATCTTTGATTCAAATTGCTTCTCTCTGAATTCTGCAGGCAGACATGGTCTTCGAGTCTCTGTATTTATTTGTCCATTTTTTGGAGTCATGATTGCGTTGGATTTTTAAAGTCCTTTGGAAACGTTAGTGCTTAATTTTTAAGATTCTAATAAGTGAATGAATTTAAAGGCTGGTTACTCTCCCTGAGGTAATCTGCCTCCAGGTCATGTTCTGTATAGTCACACTTTCAAGTCATTTATAGTTATGTGTTGGCATTTCAGAGTTCAGGTTGGGAGGTTAGAAGGAATTAATAGCTAGGATTTGCAAATGTAAACAAGCATGAGCTGTTTTCTCTGTGTGCCTCGTGTAATGAGATACATGTGCCCTGAGACACGGAATACAAACTGTGCTTTCAGATGTCCAGTTAATTACATTCTAACTACCAGATAAGGTTGAGACTCAGGATGCATCATGAATTCTTTTATAAAGTGAGCAATAATTTTCCTCATATCTGTTTATATATAATTCATTTATAATAACTATGATTAATATGCAATAGATATTATATATTGTAAGTCTGTATCTATAATATGTATGTGTGTGAAGATATGTATATGTACATATGGATATCATATCCTGTACTTTCTCACATTTGAATATACAACACTCACCTAAATCATTCTACCACATGCACTGGGAACTGGAAATCAGCAACTATGATCATAAATATCCATGATAAAAAGCAGCCTTCAATTATCCACCACCCCATAGGAATGGTCTTAATAAGTAAACTTTTTGTGCATGGACTTTTGAATGCCTGAACTTTCGTGATCAACAGTATTTGGGTGGAAATTGCTCCAACGTGGCCTGCTGGGCCACAGCAAATGTCCCATGGAGAGCAGGTGGCCCTCGGCAGGAAGCTCCACATGAATCAGCAGTAACAAGTTGCTGTCAGAATTTTCCAGGAACAACAAAGATGGTAAAAACAATTGTGTTTTAAGAGTGAGGGGATGAGCCACGCCCCATTGCAAGCGATTTTCATATATAATGCGTATACCACACACAGGTTATTATTTCCAGTTTTCAGTAGAGGAGTTGAGGCTCAAAGATATTAAGCATTGTCTAGGTTTGCAACGGTAAATGGTGCCGAAGAAGGAGCTTCCATATATGATAAACTTAGTATTTCTCTTTTGATTAGGATTATTTCTTTGGATATTCATACATATTTCCAATTCTTTCTCCCAAAGGAAAAAATATGTGTGCCCTTTCTACCATATGCTTTCCAGATTAAAAAATGCCACCTAAAATTCTGCATACACTGACAGATAAAACATAGTCTAATTTTGCCAATAGGTGAGGCTGAACTTCTTTTCAAATGTATTAGCCACTTGGGTTAATCTTGTGAGTTTTCTGCTTAGTCATTTTCATATTTTAAGGATTGTGTGTTTGGGGGTTTAATTGTGGATGAATAAGTGCTCTTTATATATTGAGAACATTGACTTCACATCATATTGTGAATGTTTCCAGTTTTTTTGCTTTCACGTTTGCCTTATCATGTATTTGCTCATTATTTGTTAAATCATTCAAAATTACCAACAATTTTTTATTTTGTTTTGTTTTTCATTGTTTAAATGCTTAGAATGTCCTTTTCTGTAAAGATTCACTGGTGTTTTCCTTTCTCTGTTTTCTTTTAAAAATATTTAGCTCTTTAATACATAAAGAACTTAACAGCTGGTGTGAGGTATAAGAAGAAGTTCTAACTTCACTTGAGTTGAATTTAGTTTTCTTAAATACTAGTTACATTGAACAACCCTCTTTCCCTTTGGTGTGAGGATACCATTCAGAAAATAGGGATTCCAAGCCAACACACATGCTGCGTGGGACCCCCTCGTGACCACCTCCTTGGCTCCTTTGCACCTGGAGAGGGCTAGGCCCAGAGCTCCGCACCTTGCCCGTTACCTGTTCAAAGTTCTACATGAAATCTGGGGAGATCAAAGGGAGAGAACTGTCAACGCCGACAGGCTATTTCCTCCTAAATGGTCCACTCGCTCACCCCACAAAGAAACCCATGGTCAAGGCTTCCGTTTGTAAATTCCCCAATGTCCCATGCACAAATTTGTGTCGAAGCTCAATACCACCAGTTAATTTAGGAAAGACTTTATTATAAAACAAAAACGGAACAACACACTAAAACAAACAAAAATCAACAGTTTAAAAGGATATCATTAATATCATCAAAGAGCTTACTAAAGAGGTTTACTTCATGAACTAGGAACAGGATTCTATAAAAAGAGGAAACATCAGACAAAAATAAAGAATACTTGGAAATTATGTATATAATAGCAGAAATGGCAAAGTTTTTACAGGGCTTAAAGTAGAGGGTGAAGGAATCTGTAATACAGAGGGACAAAAAAGAAGTGAAAATCAGAAGGAAAACATGATATAGGCCAGCAGAAAATCAGATGTTTAAAAACACCTTGAGTTCCACGTATGAAACAAGAAAATAAAAGTAAGAAAATAATAAAAGAAATAATTTAAGGGACCTTCCCAAGATTGAAGGATCTAAATTTTCAAGTGTAAGAGGTAAAAATTGACCTGTACTTGGCAGAGATTCATGAGGTCTGGAGTTAAAAAGTGGGTGGATTACTAAAGATGAACGGCTTTAAACTTCAGTATAACACCTTGTAAGATAAAATTCAAGGGAGAAATTATATGAATAGATTGTGAATTTAGACCTTAGAATTTTAGATAGAGGCAAACTATTATATTACATCCTAATTTATTAATTAAATCTGGAGGTAGGCAGAAGCCAGGGCCAGGCTTGCAAGGTCTGAAAAGTGTCTTTCTTGTGCCTCCATCCTCAGGAAGCCACTCAGGGAGCTATTCCCCCAAAGCAAGGGAGAAATATGGAGTTGGAGGACCGTCTGGGGTCTGCGGGGAGCTCTGGGGGAGGCTCCACAGTGATGACCGTGGACCCTGTTACCTGTCTGTGTATTACATGGAGATTTAAATAACTGGGAGCTGATTTGGGAGTGATTAAATGAGAAGTGCTTTTAAAATAGGAAAGAAAAAATACAACTCTTCATTTCAGAGCTTAACAAGTTTCTCATGAAAGGAAATGCACAGAGTTTCCATGATCATCAGTAAGTGATGTTGACCCTGGGTGCAGGTGAAGTCATGGGGACCCGGGAGGCGACTGTCTCCATCTTCATCTTCTGCTCTAGGTCATAACAGAGAGCCCCTGAAGCTCTGAAGCTGCATGATAAGTTGCCTGCAGAGAGGACGAGCATCAGCACCGACAGAAACGGTTAAGACTTGAAGGTGCCTCTGAGCAGCGGAAGCGGGCAGGCTTCTCGCTCCGTAGAAGCATTGCGGAATGCTCTGACTTTATGAAATGCATCAGATACGTATTTGATAAAAAAACAAAAGCAGTGAATTTAAAACCAAAGCAAGGACTAATGTCGGGTACAAAGGACCTCTCCGCTCAGGAAGAGACTTCCACCGTCCAGGAAAGAGGCTGGTGGGGCTTCCTGGCAGGAGGGGAAGCTGAGAGCTGGAGACGGAGTCTGCTTCAGTCCTCCCCAGTGCCGACGTGCTACAGGGTGAAGCCACCAGCCCTCGCGCACGGCGGGGAGGCCACTACCTAATGCCCTTCACCTTTCCCATGGAGGCTTGGGCATCCCGGAGCACACACAATTGATGACAAAATGAAGACCAGCAGATTAAAGCATTTACTTTGCAGATGCACACTTTGTTGAACGTGTTTCTGGAACTTCACTGTGAGAAGGGTCAAAGATAAAAGGCTTATCCACAAGCAGGCGGCAGTGTGCACAGTTGACAGCCGCCTGGGCGCTTGGCCTCAGACCCCAGTTGCTGCGTAAGGCCCTCGCGGCAGACACCAGCTTCCCTCTGTACAGCCTGCGGGGACCTAAGCCCTCTGCTCTGTCATTTCCCTGACAGAAACTGTTTCAGAGGAACACGGGAGCTAAAACCACCTTTTATTTTTCTCCATTTAAACTGTCCTGTTTGGCGTGTGCTCCCTGGAGCGGACTTGACTGGTGATACCAGGTCCTCTACATTTGCCCACAAACGCCAACCCAGGACAACCCCATAGTCACCGTGGAGGGCAGGAACTGGCTTGTGTCAAACACAAGCATCATTAAAAAATAATCAAGAGGTAATACACTAAGGAACAAGTAAACTTGGGTTGAAAAGGTACCGTTTTCCAAATTCTTTTCATCCTATGTATTTTATTCCCTGTCACTCTGTGCTCTTGAGATTGTTCACGTCTGTCACACCTGCCTGGTGAAGTGCTATGTGCTGTGGCTTGCTGTTCATTTCTGCTCAGACCATCCTGAGTGACGGCCTCTCTGTGGCCTTGAACTGGCTATGCTAGGTGTATTCTTGTCACGGAGACTGGAAAATGCCACACGTTAGGGCCTGTTTTTCTCCAAAGAGTTGGCTGTCAGGCACTCAGCCCACCGCTGTGCATAGGTGACACCTTCTGGCCAGCTGGGCCAGTGGAAGAGCCTGTGGCTGGATTAGCTGGGAGGACAGAGAGGCCTGTCCAGCTTCCCACATTTGCAAAAGGGTTTGAAACTTTGGATAAATAATGAACTTTATCTAAATCTGTAACTTGTCCCTTTTCCCACTACTTGTCACCCATGATGAGATGATCCTGGATTTTCTTCTCTTGTAGGGGTTGTCCATTGTGTTTTACACCAGCTGGATGAAGCCCCTGTGTGTCAATGCTGGGTAATATCACAAGAAGATCTGGGCAGTGGACACAGAAAACCAGAGATTCTTTATTAAACACTCTAGATCTCCCCTGGGGTGGCTGGAAAGTGGCCCAAGAACTAGTCCACAGGCTTTGGTAATAGACCTGGATTCCAATCTCGACACTGTCATTCTTTAGTTTGCTATTTGCTGATCTCAGAAAATCATTCAACTTTCCTGAGCTTCTATTTCACCTTTAAAGAGGAAGTTACAATGGCAACTTTGCGTGCCAGGGGTGAGGGCTAAATAATGTCATGTATGTGAAAGAAATGGGCACGCAGCACGGTGGAAACAACTGCAGGACCTAGGTGTGACGAAACCTTCCCACCCCCATTATTTCCTATCACACATGTTGCCAGAGAATCCGCAGGTAAGTCAGGTCTTCTGTGAACCATCCTAGTGATCTGAGGCCAATTATAAAACACAATGCAGCAGGCTTGGGCCAGACTGTTTTTTCCAGTGCTAATGTGTCAATGAATCCAAGTGCATCCTTGACTACGATTTTCAATAGCTTCTACCCTATATCCAGGAAGCAAGGAGTTTGAGATAAGAGGAGGGAAGGGGGCTTTCCAACAGTTCCATCAGCCCTAGTGTCTCACTGCTTCCTGGGTTTAGATCTTAGGACCGACGGGTCACAGGGAGAAAATCCGTCTCAGTGGGTTTGTAGTCCCAGTGTGGACAGCTTGGGGTCCCTGGGGCCACTCTCATTTCAGCTTTTTCCAGGTGAACTCCCGACTTAGAGGGCACTTTAGAGGATGTGGACATACAGGAAGTGAAACCAGAAAAACGGCGTCAGGACCCCGTGAAAAACAGTAACCAGGGTGTGCCATGGAGAAAGCACCTGGAAAACAGGAGGTTTCTACGGCAGAAGTAGACATAAATCTTTGTTGATTATGAAACCAGTGTAACTCCCGAATCTTTGCCTCAAGGACTCTGTAGAGTCCCTCCCACTGTACTCGGCCTTCTGGGGACCTGTGGAGCCAGCTTCTCTCATGGCTCCGCGGATGGACGAGGAGACTGAGGCTGAGGCTGGGAGGGATTTGCTCTGGGGTCTGGGATGGAGCTGGGATCAGAGCCGGGCTCTCCAGGTCTCCGCCCAGGGCTGGTTCCCTGTTCCAGCTGCCGGTGCCAGTAGGCTTCAGGTGTGGTGCTCACGGACTCCTTGGATCTGGAGTAGAGGTGAGGCAAAGGAGGAGGGGGAGGGGGAGGGGGAGGGGGAGGAGGAGGGGGAGAGGGAGGGGGAGGGGGAGGGGGAGGAGGTGGGGGGAGGAGGAGGGGGAAGGCCGGCTTCGGATGCCCTGTGTTTTTCACGTACTCTTCCGGGCCGACCAAGGTCATGTACTCCTATTTAAATATTATTTTTAATCAGTAAAAATGTGCTATTAAAGAATCTGGTAAAGATCAATATTTTTAAACCTAGGTCTGTAAACGAGATTTCATTCACCTTTGGCTGTCGCTCCGGCACCTTTGGTTGTCCCTGTTCCTGAACCTGTGGCTGTCCTTGTTCCCTGGCGACGGAGGCACCTGTGTCCAGGGACCAGGACGGTACTCTGACCCAGGGGCCCATGCGGTGGGCTGAGGGAGGGACGTGTGCAGCAGGAGGAGGCCCTGGTGTTGACACAGGTGCAGCCTGTCTTCATTTTTAATGTAGAACATTTTTGAGGAGAGGATTTCATTCTCAGAGCATCTGCGGTGGCCAACATCTATGTATCAACTGCTCACCTCGGATTCTGAGACAATAAATTTTTAATTCTCATTCACTAGTTTAGGGACCAGTTAACTTACTGAGCATGTGCTGTGTTTCAGATGTTGAGTTTATGTTGATATTTATGTTATTCCTTTGGTCAAAATATGCTAGATGTGTTAGAAATATAAAATGGTACAAAAATCAATATATACCCTAAAGAGTGTTTTTCATTTTCCTAGTAAAAGCTAATCATTCATTTATTTATTTTTTTAATCTCCTACATTAAGTGAGGAACCACTATGTGCCAGGCTCTGTGCTAGGTGCTCCAGCAGGCCAGAAAATAATAAGACACTCTTCTTTCACGGCTTATAAATTTTGGTCCAGTAGATTGACAGGGCAGATAAACAAAGAATGAAAGACCAAGTAGAAGAGAGAATCACTCTGAAAGAGGCAGCAATGGTGCAGCCAGGCACAGGGGGAGTGAGCCCTTCCTCCCTGGAGACGAGACGCCTGGCCAAGGGCTGCAGTGTGTTGGGCACACTGCGTGAGGACCAGCGAGAGGGTCAGCCACCACCACAAGTGGCCCCTGCAGAACCCATTCATGGAATCGGCAGGAGGGAACGACCATTGTCCTGGGCACCAAAATGACAAATTTCTGGGGTGAGGTTCTTATTTGGGCTTGTTTGGGGTTTGAAATTTTTCTACCAAGAAGCCCAAACTTTCCCTAGGGAACTGGTTATCTGTTAAGAGAATCTTCCCCCAAGAGCCACAGGAGGCCAGGTGGCAGCAGGCCAGCACCCACGTCCTTGTTCACTTACATCTGACATGATGTAAAGGATCTCAAGTGGCTCCTGATACTTTGGTTTTTTGTTTGTCTGCTTTGTTTTGTTTGTTTTTAATCAAAAGGGTTTCAGAGGAATAGCTGAAATGTCATGTCATGGCCAACAGACCACCCAGGGTGGCCCCCTTCTCTAGCCACCTAATGTCCCCCTGGGTCTGGTCATGTTATATGGCCAAGGGAAAGGGATGTGGCCCTGCAGGAGCACACACATGCACACACCAGGTCCATCTTTCTAGGACACGTAAGAGACTTTCCTTCCTTGCAAGTCTGAAGGAGGAAGTGGCCTTGCAGTGCGAGTACCTGTGACAAAGTCCTTGTGGAACTGTGAGAGGTCACAAAGCCGAGCAGCCTCAGCCAACATCAACAGGAAATGGGACTTTCATCCTGCCACTCAGGGAGATGGACTCTCCCAGCAACTCCAGGGAGCTGGGGCCATCTTCCCTCTCCAACCCTGGGGGAAAGGCCTCCCAGACCACACCTTGGCTGCACCTGCTGAGACCAGCTAAGTGGTGCCCAGGTCCTACCTGCAGAGGCAGCCAGATAACCAAGGTGTGCGGTCTCTATCTATTAATTTTGTGGCAATTTGTGTGCAGCATAGAAAATGAAAACCAATGATGGCTGTATCTGTGAAACCAGTAAAATAATTGATTACTTTCTACCTACAAACAGCATGAAATACTTATACAGACATGTCTCATTTGAAAGGAGTCCAGGGGAGAGAACTCGAAAACTCATTAATCACTCAAAATTTTTAATTGTTCTAAAAAGTTGAGGAGGAGTAAACATATTCAAACTCATTTTATGAGGCCAGCATTATCCTGATACCAAAGTCAGGTAAGAACATGACAGGGAAAAAAATTATACACCCAAATTCCTGATAAACATAGATGCAAAGATAGATACTCAGTAAAATACTAGCAAACTGAAATCAATAGCACATTAACATAATCACATGACCTGACCAACTAGGACTTATCCCTGCAATGGAAGGATGGTTAAACATACACAAATCTGTAAATCTAATAATACACCGTATTAACAGAACCAAGGATAAAATCATATGATCATGTCAACAGAAAAGACAGCTGACTAAATTCAACATGTCTTTGTGAGTAAAATCTCTGAATGAATCATATGCAGAAGTAATAAACCTCAACACAGTAAAGATCATTTGTGACAAGCCCACTGTTAACAGAGATTCCATTCTGATACTTCTATCCAACACAGTGCTGAAGTTCTAGTCAGAGAAATTAAGTAAGAAAAAAATAAATAAATAAAAAGTATCCAAATTGTAAAGGAAGAAATAAAATTATTTTGCTTGTACACGACATAATCATATATATAAAAAACCTAAACTGCATAAAAAATTAAAACTAATAAGTGAACTCAGTACATTTATGGAATTCAAAATCAACATATAAATATCAATTACATTTCTGCATACCATGAACTACCTGAAAAAAGAAAGAAAATTCTTCCATTTATAATAGCATCAAAGACAATAAGATACTTAAGGAATAAATTTAACGAAGAAGGTGACAGATTCATGGGCTAAAAACTAAGAAACACTGATTAAAGAAATTGATGAAGATACAAATAAATGGAGAGGTATCCTATGTTCATGGATAAAAAGAAAATCCATATGACCCCAAAAGCTCTATAGATTCAGTAAAATCTCTTCAAAATTTCAATGGCATTCTTCATAGAATAGAAAAATATTAAAAGATGCATATGATACCACAAAAGACCCTAAAAAGCCAAAGCAATCTTGAGAAAGAAGGACAGGTTAAAAATTCCACATTTCTTGATTTCAAAGCATATTACATAGACACAGCAATCAAAACAGTAAGACTGGCACAAAAACAGAGACACAGATGAGTGGTTCATAAATGAAAACCCAGAAACAAACCCACACATGTATGATCAACTGTTACACAATATGCGAAAGAATGAAACTGGACATTTATTTTACACCACATGTGAAAATGAACTCAAGATAAAGACTTACACATAAGACCAAAAGTTATAAAATTCCTGTGCAGGAAAAAAAAGCACAAGGAAAAATCTCTTTCATATTGTCTTGCCAATAACCATTTGCTTATAACACAAAAGCACTAGCAACAAGTGGGACTCACAACAAACAAACAACAGCAGCAAATTCAAAGGAAAGGCCATCTACAGAATGGGAGAGAGCATTTGGGTTCCACTTTGTGACCATTTTACAACCGAAATATGAAAGCATCGGTATGCTAAGGGGCTAATATCCAAAATACATAAAAGAATCATACAACTCAATAGTAACAATAGTAATCCTAATATTAATTTAACGATAAAATGGGCAAGAGACCTGAATGCACTTTTCTCCAAAGAAAAACCTTGTACAAATGGCTGACGGGAACATAACAGGGGCCCATCACTGATCATCACTGATCATCATGGAAATGCACATCAAAACCACAGGCAGGTGCCACTTTACACCTGTTAGGGTGACTGTTATCAAAGGATGTGGGGGAAAAGGCACACTCATACACTGCTGGTGGGACGGCGAATTGGTGCAGCCAATCTGGAAAGCAGTATGGAGATTCCTTGGAAAGCTGGGAATGGAACCACCATTTGTCCCAACTATCCCTCTCCTTGGTCTTTACCCAAAGGACTTAAAAACAGCACACTACAGGGACACAGCCACATTATTGTTTATAGCAGCACAATTCACAAGATCTAAACTGTGGAACCAAGCTAGATGCCCTTCAGTGGATGAATGGATAGGAAACTGTGGTGTATATACACAATGGAATACTACTCAGCAATAAAAGAGAATAAAAGAGGTAAATGGAAATAGCTGGAGAATATCATGCTACGTGAAGTTAGCCAATCCCAAAAAACCAAATGCTGAATGTTTTCTCTGATATGAGGAGGCTGACTCATTGTAGGCTGCCATGAGGGTGGGATGGGTGGGAAAGATGGTGGAATGCCATCATGACCTAAGTCCATGTGTGAAGACACGAGTGGTGGGACTCTACCTTGTGTACAACCAGAGACATGAGACACGGTGCTCTCTATGTGTGCTGTGAATTGTAATGCATCCTGTTGTCATGTGGAACAAATTAAAACAAAACAAAACAAAACACAAAGACAAGTGAAGGGTGCCGAGGGAACCAGGAGCACTGTTGGTGGGATTTAAAAAAAGTCGCGGAAGTTCCTCAAAAGCTTAAAAGTAGAACTAGTATGTACTCAACCCCCTTCTGTGCCTCTAGCCCAATCAGTAGCCAGGTGTTCATGGTGACATCATTCACAATAATCCAGATATGGAAACAAACTAAGTGCCTGTCCTTGAATGAATGAGGCGTCCGTCCATTTTTTATTTCTATAAAGCCCTGGAGGGTGGCTGCTGTACAGAAAGAGGCCCCCGTTGACTCTCGGTTCTGGATACGCAAGCTCGAGGGGCTTCACCCAGATGACCTCACGGAATCCCGATCACTTCCCAAAGGCCCACCTCCGAGTGCTGTGCGTGGAGTCCGTTTTCATCCTCTTTCCACCTCACAAAGGGGATCAGACCTCAGCACGTGAGGCCTGGGGACACACCTAACCCAGAGCCAAGCCACGCAAGTGGCAATGAAATTGGTGCCTACGAACAATGAAATATCAAAAAGGAAGGAAAAGTTGCCCTTGGTGACAAGGTGGATGCACCTGGGGGCCAGCCTGCGGGTGACACCAGCCAATCGCAGGACAGATGGGCTTACTGCACTTAGGTACAGCGTCTCAAGTAGTCAAACACACGGAAGCAGAGAGCAAAGAGTGGGTGCCAGGGGTGGGGGCAGGGAGAAGGGGGAGACATTGATCAAAAGCTACAAACTTTCAGTTAAAAAAGAACAAGGTCTGGGGAGCTAATAGACAGCATGGGTGGTGATGGATATGTTAATTTCAGCCATAGTTAGTACATAATTCATATGCATACCAAGTGACACATTGTATACTTTGACATATGCAATCTACATTCAATTAAATATTCCAATAAGAGGAAAGAATCCTTATCTGGTTCTGTCTGACTAAAGATGATACCTTAAAAAAAATTTTTTTTTGGTACCAGGGATTGAACCCAGGGGCACTTGACCACTGAGCCATATATCCAGCAACCCCCGCCCCACCCGCCACCTTTTTTGTTTGTTTGTTTATATTTTACTTAAAGACAAGGTCTCACTGAGTTTCTTAGGGCCTCGCCAAGTTGCTGAGGCTGGCTTTGAACTCTTGATCCTCCTGCCTGGGCCTCCCAGCTGTGGGGAGGACAGGCACGTGCCACTGAGCCAGGCTAGTGGATGCATTTTCTGCTGTTCCATTCCCTCCCTGAGCAGTAAATACGTTGGTTATTCTAGAATAGAAACATGAAATTGATGCATGTGAATCTTAGAATTATACACAAAATAAACCAAGTCTTCACCCTTGTCAAGGAAGGCACTCCCCCAGACTTTGGGGAATAAGCCGTGTGGCTGGCAGTCCAGGGTCGCTAGCCCTGCAGCGGTTCTTCTGTTGTGATGTGAACATCTGAGTTTACATTTAATAAACTCAAGCCATTTTCTACAAATGAGTGTGATGCATATTCTTAACAGTAGGAAATAATCTAAGAGAGTGTCGCTTGCATTTTGTAAAATTTGACAAGGAATGGAATAAGTCTTGTTTACTTATTGTCAAAAACACAGAAAAAAATGATGTGCTATAAAGGATTCCTGAATTGTGTGTGTGGGGGGGGTGTCTGTGCATGCACTCGCGCATTACACCTGCACAGGTGCCAGGCCCTGCCCTGAGACCTCCCTTGCTTTGGGTGCCTACAGACACGGGACTGAGCTGTGAGAGACGCTCCAGGAGCTTCGACTTCCTCCGTGGATTAAAGAAAGGCACAATTGTAAAACTAGACTAATCCACCTGCCAAATAAAGTAGGCCCCAGAAACCAGAAGCAGAAGCCGTGTTAATGGTCGAGAGAATCGCTTAATGGCTGAAGGGTGGCTGGCGGCTTCCCTAGGCCCAGGAATCACAGCCATTAGACTAGAAAGTACATTTGCAAATACTTTTGGAGGTTGTCTAAAGAGAAGAGAGGGACTGAGTGACATGTTCACTTCACATCTTCATTTGAGAAGGTTAATATTATTTGTCAAGTTTGGGGTGAATCGTAGCTGCAGTTTTATGAAATATGTTTTATGAAATATGTCGTTGACAGAATCTGTTGAAGGACTCAGGTGCCTTTATATGTGGAGGTGCAGCCTCTGGTTCTTTACGCACACATCATTATCTCTACAAATGATGACCTCACAATTACTCTGTATTTTCATCTCTGGGCTCTCTGAAAAAGAGAAAGGATCAATATTAAATTGCCCTCATGTTCCTTCCAAATTCCACCAGTAATAGGGTTGACAGCATGGAACGGGGTTGACAACTGTATACGCTTCAGGATGCTGTAAGATCTGAGCCCTTCTTGTACCGTTGCTCCTTCGGTTTCTTTGAGGAGAGGTATTAGCATGGCCTTTCTGATCTGAAAACCAGATGTGAAGACAAAGAGATGCAGATGGACTAGATGTTAGCTCATGTCTCTGAGGGTCCAGCTGGCACTGACAGACAGCAGAGTAAGAAACCAGGGGACTCACTCAGCTAGTCTGTTGGTGGAGCAGGGCATGTGCACATACTAAGGGTGGTTCCGGCAGGAGAAGGTAAGGTTACCTGGTGACCTTGTTCTATCCCATCCTGAGAGCATGATTTGGGGTCTCTGTCACTGTAGCAAGCTTAGACAGGCATTGATTTGTCCTTTGGTGAGAATTTTGCTACAGGTGCATGAAAATCCAAATCCTATATCCTGATTGGAATCTGGAACCACGAAGAAGGTGCATCCAGCTCGGGAAGGTTGTCCTGACTTATTTTTTCCAGTGCAACTGCTTTCTTAGTGAGTAAGGATCATAATTCAGAAGGATGGATATGCATTAAATAGGTAGGTGATAAATATAATCATTATAACATTTTATAATAATGTATTATTATCATATTAATATTCATGTTATTGAAAGAGATCAATAGAGGAAAACTTGTACAGTTGATTATTTGAACTTGTACTATTTTTGTGGACTTGTCACAATAGACCCAACATAGAAGGGCTCCACTAGGAGCCCTTCAGCCTGGTCCTTGGTCCTTTGACATGGCCCCCATCATTCTTTGAGAAAGTCTTTATTTTTCGGCACCGGATGATTTAGGCCCATCTTGGAACTTTTTCTGTCCCACCCCGAAACCAGACATTTCTTCATGTCCTTTTCACTGAAATATGGGGCTGAGAAAATGAGCGAGCTCTGAGTCGTGTGAGGAATGCCACCCCCAGGAACCCTCCCGAGGACAGGGACAGGGGATCTGTGATGTACACACGTTCACGCAGACACACGGTCACAAGCCCAACCGCTAATACACGCACACCTACAGTGACTGCTCCATGTTTGTACACTTCAGAGGCTGGAGAGCATCCGTTCACGCACAGATCTCTGACTCAAATCCAACACTGAAGGGTGTGATGCTGTCTCTCCCTTTCTGTATTTGAACTCGTTGTTGCTGAAGTGAGAAACTGGTGCCCATCTTGGACTCTTATCCACCAGTCCCTCTGTGTGCCGGGCCCCTCCAGCGCAGTCGCCCTCCAGCCCACGTCCTCAGCCTGCCTGGGTCCTGGAAGCTGGTGGAAAGCGCGCTGTTAGACATTGCAACAAGTCTAAACTCCTCAGCAGCTCCCAGGAGAGCTCCCCGTTGTGTCCCAGAGCAGTGTGTGCTGCAGAGAGTTGCTTTTAGAGACAAGGGGATGGATGCGGGGCAGGAAGGTTTTAATGCATCGAGGGAAGGGTGGAGCCTGACGTCCTTGTTAATCGGGGTCAGTTTGGGAGCCTCCTGTGCTTTAGGTAAGAAATTCTCTGCTTTCGGGAGCTCCCGGGACAAAGGAGCCAGGCTGTTAGTTCTTGGAGGGTGCTGTCACAAGCCCTGGGAGTCGCTGCTCTATCAGAACCAGACTTCCTGTACACACACTGCGGCCACCACTTTGGGGCACTGAAACTCTTAAGAAATATGAGTTTGCATGTATAGTCTGCGGTGTCAGAGTGTGCAAGCGTGTGCAGCCCTCCACATGACCCCAGGCCAGCGCGTGAGGAGGCTGGGAGCTGTGGTGAAGCAGGCCTCGGGACGTGCTGTTCCGGGCTCTTCTCTTGACTCACTCTCTAGCTCTTTCCATTTGCCACTGTGCAGGACTTTTGTGGGGCTCTGGTGCCTAGCTGAACCTGGGAATTTATTGTCTGGGCACCTGCCCAGGCTCCCAGCGTAGCAAGGCCTCAGTGGGGCACATCACATCCCAAAGTGACTGAGCAGCCACACTCACCTCTCCTGTCCCATGGCTGCTGCTCACAGCTCCGACCCCAGGAGCAGATGCTCAGCTCCCCACACACCATTCAACACGGCTTTGGGTTGGGGTCCGTCTTCCAATGGAGAAGCAGCTCCTTGCTGAGGACACAGGTGCTCCTGGGGACTGGCCCTTAGTGGCCTGTGGTCCTCCTCTTCTCAGTCATGAGGACAGAACAGGGCATGGAGACTCCCCACTCCTGGTGGGTCCTCCCCAGAGCTGACTCCAGCACACCAGCCATTCTGTGTCCTGCTGCTTCCTACCCACGCTGTGACAGGAGGTGCCGATGGAGAAAAGGCAGCAGACCTGACCAACTGGTGCTCAGTGAACACCTGCGTCTAAAATGTCCGTGGCACTTCCCAAGACTCAGGTCCTCAGCCGTCTCCAGATCTGCTCCAGAATTTTCTAGGTTATGCCATTGTTCATCTCTCAAACTTCCTCAGGAGAACGATTCAATATCACCTAAAAATATTGCTATGAAACAGTTAAGAGTCTGTGTGTGTGTGTGTGTGTGTGTGTGTGTTGAGAGAGGGGGAGGTAAAGATAAAAGTAAAGAAATAACAGTCAAGAGGAGGTGGAGGAAGGGGGCGAGTGTGAGCGTGGATTTGTCTGTTCATCTGTGACCGTGGCCTGCGGCGCGTTGTATTTTCAGAACCCCAAATTGGACTTTTCAGTTGACACTACAAAGCACAAGGACTGTTCTTGTCTAAACTGTCTACAAGTTTTGTACGTTTTATTTCTCTAAGCCTTAAAATTGTGGTTATCTGAGTTAGTTGGAAATTCACATTGAGACAATCAAGAAAAATCCAACTCTGCCGTTCAATGACACAGTCCAGACGAGCATTCCACAGGCCGCAGCCGGAGATGAACCTGAGCCGCAGATGGTTACATCCCCTGATGTTTACAAATCCACGCTGTCCTCTGGACTCCCCTTCCTTTCTGCTCCTGGCCTGATCTCCGTTATTCATGCTTCGTCAAGCCTTTATTTCCTCCGTCTTGTGATACGACCCAGAGCTTCTGATCTGCACGACGCACAGAGGAGGGCACGTCTCACCCCTGCCCTGGTCTCCATCCCAGTTGATGTTTGGGGTGTTGCACTGCAGGGTCTGCTGGCCAGTTCTCCTGCGGGCACTTGTGTGTGTTGTGCATGTTGGGTCAGGTGCATGTGGCTGGCCACACAGGTCTCCTTTCTGCCTGGAAAAGCCACCTACAACTGTGACCATTTTTATTCCTAATTTGGAGCAACAAAGAAAGCCCACAGGGTGCTGCCTGATGGGCCTCAAGAGGCGGTGCAGCCCTTAAGGAAGCAGATGGCCCAGTTCAGGACTCACCTCTCCTTCAGAGGCACGGGGGCCTCCTCTCAGTCTGCGGCCCTGGAAAGGAGACGCTGGTGAGGGTTTGCTGCGGATCCCAAGCCGCACCTCCCTCCTGCCACTGGGCCTTTTAGAACCTGGAGTCCTGGCGTGCACAGAGGGGCAGGGAAGGGCAGCTGTGGGAGATTACTCTTGGCACTTTCAAGAGGGTGGGGCCAGTGGGTGAGTGGCAGCAATTCCTGTGATGTGTCATGTGGCAGGTCCTTCATCTACGTACCCCACTTCAGGGTCTGCTCGTCCAATATCATGGTCACTGGTCACACGTGGCTATTTAAGTTGTTAGTTGACATCAAATGCAACTCGGGTTCAGCTCCTCCGTCACTAGTCATGTTGCTCATGTCCAAGAGCCACACGTGGCTGGGGCCACTATTCTGGAGTATAGAAAACACACTTCTGTCATCGTGGGAGCTGGGTTGACAGTGTTATCTTAGGTGGACAACATAAGTCTGATTGATCGATGATCGACTTAGTAATTAAACCATCCTGTGGTTACACAGTTAATAAATACCTGCTTGTCTTGGATTCATGAGATGTCTGTTTTTCTGAGATTAGGCTATGGGTGGAATTGGGCAGGGTGATTGAAAACCAGCTAGTTGAGGGACAGGGATATATTGCAACCTTCATGTGACATTATCTAATTTTAAAAGATTAAAGATTAAAAGATTTTAAAGATGAACTGGAATACAGGTTTGTGTCATAGGTCAGCGAGGTTTCCTCAGTGTGTAGACTGAGGAGCCCACCAGCTGCCAGGTGAAGCCCACCTGAGGACCTTAGCCATGCCCTGGCTCTTCTCCCTGCTTCGCCCTGTGGAGCTCCCGCTTTGGGTTCCTTCTGAGGGGAACGCCGTGATATCCAAAGCGGAACAGACCTCAGACAGAGCTCAGCAGGAATAATACAGTTATGAAGGACGGAGGCTGGAGGGAGGCCACGTGCTCACACTCCCAGACAAGAAACTCCAGGAGGTAAGACTTGAAGCCATATCTGTTCACCCAGTCCTTGGTCACTTCTGTGCTGCTGTGCTGGCTGTAGTAAATCTGGGTTGGGATTTAGCATCTTTCATGCATCCATTCATACATGGGTCCAGTATACTGGCACCAGGACCAGCGGGCAGCTTCAGACCCAGGGCTGGGAGTGCACTCGGGAGCTGACACTCCACGGCCTGCGTGTCTGGCTGAATCTGCCCTGGCACAGAGCCAGAGCTCTGGTCAAGAGGCTCAGAGACCTGTGAGCATTCCCACAGGGGAAATGGGGAGTTCTGCATGTGCCACCAGCAGGTGACCAGTCCTGGCCAGAGCGAAGCTGCCTTCTCTTTCAGTCTCCCAGAAGCATGGAGCTGGCATTATTTCCTTGGGTCAGGGCCATGGTCCTCAAGCTTGGCTGCACCCAAGGAGCTTCTAAATGCCCCCAGGGTTCAGGCTACAGCAAAACAATCGATGAGAACCATGGAGATGGACCCCAGGCACCTGAGATTGTTCAAGTTCTAGATGACTCTGGTCAAGGCTGAACTTGAGAACTCTGCACTAAGGAAAACAAAGCTCAAACAGAATAAATCATCTGTTTTCTGTTCCTTTTTCTCTCTCTTGCATCCCTTTCCCCACAGTCCATCTCTCTTTCTCTCTTCTCTGTCCCCTTCTCTTACTTCCTTTCTTTTATGAGTCTCTGATTTGTGAATTTCTCCATTTTGATGGTTCATTTTATGAATATACTCGAGAGGTTTTGGCGACTGTCCACTGTGGCCAGACAGTGCATCAGGCGTGGAGGGTTCAGTGGTTTAAAAACAGAACAGAACAACAAAAGGAGCCACAGAAAACAATCCCAACAAAAGCAAGAGCCTTCACCAAGTTTACCGCCCAGTGGGGAAGCTCCTCATCCAGTGAGTGAAAAGCCAATAGAGTGTTTGGAATCGTGACACGGTTTATGGAAGGGAAGAATAGCATGGCAGGAGAGGGGAGAGAAGGGACCTGTTTTTCGTGGAGAGTCACAAAAACCTCTTGGGGAAGACGGCATTCAAATTGTGGCTTGAGAGATGAAGAATGTGAAGAAGAATGTTCTGGACAGAGGGAGGAACCCACAGCTCTGGGCTGGAAAGATGTCAGCACTTAGGAGGAACCTGTGGGACCCTCAGGGTGGAGGCGGAGGTCGGAGCAGGATGAGGCTGGACCAGTAGCGGGCGGGATGGGCAGAGCTGTAAGGAGGAGGCTGGCGGCAATGATTTGCATTTTGAAAAGATCATCACAGAAAAGTAATCAGTTGGATTAATTTAGTACAAATATTTCCAAAGTTAAGATTTGGTTAGCATAAAGTGCGACACAGGGCGAGGATCGTGGGGAGCTGTGGTCTGGCGGCGCGTGGCCACCCTCTCCAGGTGCAACGTGGGCTCTTCCTCCTCTGATGGCCTTTGTGAGGACAGTGGCTGGCCCGCCCCACTAGCTCTTGGTTCTGAGATTCTCCCTGGGCCCTCCACCCTGCCTGGGGCAAATTCTTCTCTCTGGTGCTGCTGGAGGACCCAGGCTGGGGTTCTCTGTCACTGGGTCATCCTCAGTTTGGAGCAGCTGTGTCCTTCTTCTCGGGGAGGGCTTCCTAGTGGTCATCCTCTCCCCAGCTGTGGGCATCTCTAAACTGGAGAGCTCTGATTTTCCTTTTCCCTTCCTCTAGTAAATGGGTTGCTTTGCTTCCTGCTCCTTGTCTCCAGCGGGTGGCTTCTCCCCTGGGCTGTTTTCCTCCTGGTGGCTTGAGCCTTGTGTTTCAGAGGATGCGGGGAGAAAGCTGTGGGCAGTGCTCTGTGCCTCTCCTGCTGCTGCTGTTTGCTTTCACCACCAGCCTCCAGCCTCTGCCAAGGTCCTCCCCTCTGCTGGCCTCTGTGAGCACTGGGTAAGACCCACGCCGAGGAAAGTGCAGCTTGACGTGACTTCCTGTGGCTGGGGCGCCCAGGGTTCTAGCCCCATGCCAGCCCACCCTAGGTGCCTCTTAGCGGCCTTGGGAAGCAAAGATTCCATCCTCTGTCCCTTCTACTGGCTGGTCATTCCTTACATTTTGCATTATTTGGTTATACTGAGACCCCAGCTCTCTGACAGTTTCAAAAGCTATTGTGAACTCGCATGTTATCTGCTTTTTTTGTTGTTGAATTAAGCATGGAGCATTGCTGTTTCCAGCCGTCTACATGCTAAATTACAGACGTGATTCCCCCACTCTCACCATCTTCTATTAAAAACAAATAATTGGAATTTTAAAATCCAATCTAAAAACTCCACTTTTCATTTAAGGGTTTAGACCACCTCTGTTCCATGTAATTATTTATGCAATTGGATTCCGGAGCATTGAGCAGTTTGGGTTTCAAAGGAACCACATGTTGTCATTGAGAACACCAGACTTGAAGTCTAAGGTCGTAGGCTAATTATTTTATTTTGATAATTCTTAACTTTGAGGCTTCAATAGTCACTTAATTTTCTCACCTCAATTTCTTTAATCTTAAAAGGGTGATTGTGATGCTCAAGACAAGGGGCTACTTTGGGAATTATAAAAATTAATATGGCTTGTATTGCATTAAACTATATTCTGAATAAATATGATTTTATGACCAAGGAGGACACTGTGGTCAAGTGCTCTGTGGATTGAACAGTGTGTGGCACTGTCCAGCCCCGGGCCTGTGCTGAAGGTGGTCAAGCGGGGCTTTTGATTGTGCAGCTGTTTCTAGGCATACTTTTGGAGTACTCGTCACCCCTGGAACTCATTTGCCTAGCTTGCTCTTGTCAAGCTAGGCTTTTATTAAAAGCAAGAAATGCAGTTTATTTATCTCTGCATCCCTGGGTCTCACAGGGCTCCTGGCATACAGCATATGCTCAATACATGTTTGTGGAATTGAATCACATTCTAAAAACAGCACTGGAGCTGTGGGCCCCGGTCGGAATGCAGATTGCACCCTGGCTGAGTGTCACTAAGCCATCAGGCACTTGGCCAGCCTCTTGGGGCTCTGACTTCAGGGCCTGGAGAGTGATTGCCGTCGACATTGCCCAGACACCCCAACACCCAACGTAGCCCTGACTTGGCAACTGGCATCGTGGTGAAAATTCTCTCCTCTGCCCACGTGAAGCTTGGCTGTGGAGCCCCATCAGCTGCACTCAGAGCCCACCGTGTGGCCAGTTTTCGTGACTTTGTACGACAAGTCTCCAAGCTGTAATGACTGGTGCATTTTCCTGTGGCATTACCACGGCAGCGCCCCAGAGAGCACATGGTGAGACAAGGAAGTGGCCTTCTGCAAACGCTGAGAGAAGCTTGGTTTCCTTCACCAAGCGCTCCTTCCCGTCTGCCGCAGGGAACTTCGAGGTTCCTCTCTGAAACGTCTGTGGGGTTTCTGTGGTTTCGTGGTGCACGCCCAGGTTTGCGGCAGCTCGCACTTTCCTTCTGCATCTGAGTGCAGAGGCCCATCGGGCTCCTAGGAAAGCCTTCTGAGCTAGAAGGCATGACTGCCCTATGAGGCGAGTAACCCCCTCCTTTTCCTCTGCTCCTCTCCAGCTGAAATACCATTTTTTCCTGGCCATCCAAGGCTCATGCCAACCTTGTCCACCCTCCCAGTGTGTTCTCCTCCTCTGCACACAACAAAGCTCCAACCAAAGCTTCACCTACTTGGTTTGTTCCTGTAGCATTTTGCTTTTGCACTGTTCTCACCGATGATCACCTCCTCAGAGACCCATCCTGAAATTCTTCCTTTGTCCTACAGGAAGCGGCGCTTAGTGAACATTCGCCAACTCTGCGCAGACTTCACTCAGCATGTTGCACACATTTCACTTGGAGAACGTGCCATGGGGAGAAATACCCAGAAAGTCACCATCCAATGACTCCACAGACATATTTTTGGACACTACATTAGATTCCTTCTTTGTAAAACACTGCCTGAGAGATTCTCCAAAGATTAGTGTTTATTTGGGAGAGCGGTACATTGTGATGGGGATACATGGGCCATAGTAAACTACGAACATGTTCAAGGAGCTTGGAGCAAGGGGAGGTGTTAGGATCTGTAAACAAGTCAGGATGGCGCCTGGCATTTTGCCAGGGGGAGTGGTTTGTGAAGTAGCGCCAGTGAGCCATTAAGTGTGCAGATTCCTTATTGGTTGACTGCTGTATCTAGTTTATGTTAATTAAGATAAGCTGTGTGGAATGTATATATACCCCTCCTGTCCTACAATAAACGGCTCCCACTCCTGCTGTATCAATCTACACAAGTTGTTCGTCACCCCCCGGGTTATTTTGCTGCAGCCGGACTGCGGCAGGGAGGGTTTGAGAGGCAGAGTGAGGAGGACTCCATGAGCTATTTTGAAGCCATGATCCTGGGCCATCAGTGTTAATGATGAGGGCATTCAAGGGTAAAGAGCAAGGGAGGTGCCAGGCTGAGGTTGAACAGACAGTTGCTGGGCAGATGGACTTGCAGAAGTATTCTTTGTGTGTGGTGGAGGTGGCCTTTGTGTGAAGCTGTGGCTCTGACAGTCAACTGTAAGTGATTCTTGTTGTCAGGCACACAGGCAGGAGAGCCCCTGCTTCACAACTCTGCGGTTTATTTATCATGGTGTTTTTGTGTTAGGGCTTGACCAAAGTGATTCCATTTTGATTCTGACAACTTTCAAACCAGGCTGAGTGTTCAGCCAGGCACAAGTGTTTCAGACCCCAGTGAAAAGCTTTTTGACCCATAGCAGGGGCCGATTTGTACTGAGACACGAAAGACTGGGTTGGAGCTTCCCTTTGTACCAGAGGCCTAATAATCTGCACTACTTTACTCTCATCTGCCTGGTAGTGGGCCAAACCCAGATGTTTTCAGGGACTGATTGGCAGTTAGCCAGCACTGACCTCTTTGAAGACCTGGAGTTACTTCTTGGGGGGACCTTTGGTTTTTGTTTTATTCTTTCCTGAAGAGTTTGGAGAAGTCTGTGCCCAACTTCATGAACCACGGAGAAGAGAAAAAGAAGTATGGATTTCAGAGAGGGAGCTAAGTAGGAGCAAGTAAATCCTGATGGCCACATTTAAGCACTCAGAAGACAGGGCTGAGTCTTGTGACTGATTTTTCTCCTGGAAAAGTGGCCAATTGTCCAATATTTGAGAACACGAAGAATGACTCGGCTGGAGGAGGGAGAGGGGAGGACTCAGTGTCACGGCAAAATGCAGTCTCAGAGCCCCGAGGCTGCTCACCCTCACGTGCTGTGGTCTCCTTGGTACGGGGGCAGCTGAGGTGAGTGTGGAAATTCACTCCTTGTTCAAAGATGCTGGCTCGGTGTCAGCACTGCCCGGGCCAGGGAGAACAGCTGGCCCTCGGTCATCATCTATCATGCCTCTGGACTCCAGGGACCAGGACATTTACACTCAGAATCACAAAAAGAATTAGCAAATTAGTGCTTTGTTCCCGACCACCAGTCTTCACACTGTCCCCAGCCTAGCCTCAAGGTCTGCAGCCAGTCTGCCAAGCTCCCCACTACCAGATAGACTCCACTCAACAGGGCCTTGCACTTACTACTCCTGGGTGGCCTGGGGATTGTGCAGAAGCCCATGGCATGATTCTGCCATGCCTGGCTGTATGGCCTCGTTTTGTACAAGGCTTGCATTTTCCTATTCGATTTCAGATATGTTTTTCTTATAAACTGGGAGAGTGGTTTCAATTTAATTAAAAAAAAATTGGCTAGTGCTTCTCCTGTACTATGATTGAGATAAAGAGAAGTGCATCCCTTATGAGGATCACCCTCACGGGAATGCCTCTTGCTCTTTGCCCAGGTCGGTTTGGGAGGACAGGGTATGATTTTCTCTAAGGTCTGTCCTTGCTCAGTACCTCCCATGTTTGGCTCTTAGCTGACTTTCCTGAAGCGTCCCCAGGGCCAGGCAGAGTGATGCTCCCACAATGAGCCTCCTAACCACAGCTTTATGGAACAGGACATTGCCATTCCCATCTCACAGAGGGAGAATGAAAATTCAGGCACATGGAGGTTCTATAACATACACCAGGCACCCTGAGCAGAGGCAGGGGACATCCCAAGGACAGAGAAATAGATATTTGGAGTGACGGCCTGAACACACCTCTGGGACTCCACAGCCATCATTCCTCTTCCCAAGTGCTTCACAAATGCATGGATGGGTGGTCTGTACCCTGGGCTGGTTGGATAAGTAATATTTGTAGAGACAGGATATATGACTGTGAACATAGACCATAATGAATTGCTAAAGTCCCTCTAAGATGCCCTGAGAAGGATTTGTGAACCAGATCAATTCCATTATCTTCAGGTGATCCTTGAGGAGGCCAAGGATTACTGAAGTATCACAAAATCACTCCAAGAGGCCAAGGCTGCACATGATTTTAGGTTGACTTAATGACAATCCATTACTCATTTGATCCATCCTCTTGTCTTGATGGCCTCTCATTCTAAAACTTTATTGGTGTTTAAGTATGCTATGAAATATCACCGGTTTTGTCTAAAAAGGTCTACTAAGTGCATTTCCATCTCCGGGAACAAAGAGGGCTCATTTGTGAGACTAGAGCAAGACGTTTCTCACCCTAAATTATGCAGCAATATCTGGATGAGTCTACAAGGCTCAATGTCTTACCAAAAATTTGTGATGTCAGTCTGAACTGGTATTTACAAATGAAGAGATGTTATTAGTGGGGTAATTTGGTTAAGTGAATATTGTGCCAAATTATCTCAAATTTATAAGATAACACTTATAACGATTTTATGGAAAATTTGCTTCCAAAATTATACCCTTATAAAGTGCACACATTAATAACACACCACAAGGACACATAAATTATATAAGAGTCATATCCTTTCCCAGTTGCGTACATTGAATAATGTGATGTTTTTGCAGGAGGAAAAGGTATACTATGTTATTAAAACATGCTGGCATTTTAAAATGCTGCATTAAAATCACCATAGACACCGAGGAGATACAGAGATAATAAAGTCACGGTGTTTTGAACAAGATGAGATTTGTTCCTCTACTAAAAAGACATAAGAAGAAATAAGAATGGAAACAATGAAGACAACAAAACAAAACAAAAACAACAACAACAACAAAACCAAGCCCACATAGACAGAGCGAGAGGAGCAGAGATGAGAGCTGAGGAGGGCCGCGCCACCTCTCATTGTCTTGCACGGTTTGCTAAACGAAATTATCTGAGCATCAGGAGTATGAGGAGTTTGTTATCCAGCAGCAGCACAGAAACTGTCCTTTCCATCATGCCACAGTGAGGAATGAGCCCCACTCAAGGCTGGAGTGACAGGCTGTCGTGGTCAGGGGGCCCAGGGGCACCGCGTGGCCCAGGTTCCATCCGAGTTCCATGTGCTTGGGGCACATTCCCCCACCACGCTTCTTCCTCTTATGTTGAGAGCCACAGCTGAGTGGGAATGGCGCCTGGCATTTTGCCAGAAGGAATGGTTGAAAGGTGACGCCAGGGAGCCATTAAGATGATGATGATTAAGTTAAGCTGTGTCTAATTGCTGTGACTGGATGATGCTGGATTGAAACAGGCTGTGTATTCAGCTGTATATAGACCCCTGCTGTCCAGGGGCGCCCTGCTACTTTTGAGTTCTTGGGGGAGTTCCCCTGTTGGGTTCTTGCAGAGCCCCGTGGAGAGCGAAGAGAGTTCCCGGGGGAGTGCCCGTGGAGTTCGGATAACAAAGTAGTTCCTGTTTGAACCTACAAGTGCCTAGTGGTGGCTCGGTTATTTTGTGCCCAGCCAGACTTCGGCACTCTTAGAATGACTCTCCTTCTTGCCTTGTCTCTCCTCCCCCTTGGGATTCTCTGGGGAGCTCTGGTGTGTCTTTCCTGGTTGGTTTGAGTCCCTGTCTCATGATCGAATGCGTGAATCTTGACATTGGCCTTACCAGCTGCACTGTGCACACTGGGGCTGGACCATGGTGTCTGAGCATCTCTGAGGTAGACTGGATGTCCTTTTGGCTTCTGGTCCCTTCTTACTTGCTCAAACTAAAGACTCTTTTTAATAGACTTAGATTTTAAATCAGCTGCCTCCCTTTTTCAGTGTGGAGGTGGCTACAATTGTGGCTTCATTATTTGTTATACAAATTTTATAGAAAGACTCGCTCATATCACATCAATCAGAAGCCACCTTCCATATCTGCCTCTGGAAAGTAACTCTCACTTCTGTAAAAACATCATCCCTCCCTCTCCCTTAGTCCTCCCCGTCTTTCCTCCTGGTAGATGGCTGAGGACTGTTGTTCAAGAAGCAGAGCTAACGGCCATGGGCACCCACCAGCGCGGTCAACGCAATGGCAGACTTTCTTCCTCCTTGACAGGGAAGAGAGTGCTCGGAGCGTCTTTGTTTCTCCTTTTTTTGGGTACACAGACCTGCAGATTCCAGAGCCTGGCATCTTTCTGGGGGGCAAATGACTGGGTTTGGGCCAGTATGTGTGCTGGCAGGGTGAGAATGGCATCGTCAAGAGAGGCTCACATCTTCCTGCAGCAGCAAGAGTTTTCTCTCTTGTCTGCCGAGTGTGTTTTGCAGATCTAACAAAGGCTTCCCGGAGCCCCAGCAATGCTGGTGTCCAGAGGGAGAACTCCTGAATCCGGAGTGGAGAGAAGCATTGTGTCCACCTCCACCAGTCCAGACCCAGCCCCTGCTGAGACCCAGCAGGGAAAGGAGAGACTGTTGAGAAGCTGCTGAGACTAAAGGGCTATTGATTAAAGCAAGAGGTCCTCTCTGACGGATGGGATCTCCTTAGTGGACTGACAGTGCACCCCAGACTCTCTGGCCACCTCTATTTCTCTCCCTGTATTTAAGATATTCCTTTCTTCTTGTGTAGCACTGCTCCTTCCCCTTACCCAGGACACTTCCTCTCTTCCCAGCATCTACGTCCACTGCCACTGATGCAGGCCTAAACCTCTGTCACGGAACAAACTGAGACAGGAATAAAACACCCTGACTTGGACCCCTTTTGCCTTTAGTTGCCCTCGTATGGCTCTGCTCTCTGCACAGCAGACTTCTATCTTCTCAGTTAGGTTGGCTTCTAGGAGGATCACTGGTGGCTTCTCTACCCTGCCATGAAACTGCTTGGACGCAGACCACTACCAGCCAACCTCTGAGTCCATCTGTCTGTGTATTTAGCATCTATCTATCCATGCATTGTCTGTCTGTCTGTCTTCTGTCTGTCCATCACCTACCTTGAAGAACTATGTCACACTTATTTCACTTGCTGGTTCTGCACCACTTGACTTTGTCACTCCTTCCTCCTCCTTGGAGACATCTCCCCCCTGGCCTCCATGGCACTCTCCAGGTCCCTTTCTATCCATGTGGCCTTTGTCGAGTTGTCTTTAGGACTGTTTTCCTTTGTGCCTCTGAGCTTCCCAGCCCTCGGATGACCCTTTCCCTCACAGTTCGAGGGTGTGCTGCTGGGCACCTCTTCCCTCGGCGCCGACCCTCTACCCCTGGTTCCTCCTTCCTGCAGCCTGGTGCCCCTCCAGCTCCCGAAGTTGCCCAGTTGCCTTCTTCCTCTGTCCTGGGGCCACCCCTTGGGAACTTCAGAATCAAGTGTTTCCGGCCTGGTGGTGAACTTCGTCCCCTACTGTCCCTGTCCCCCTGAATGGCTTTGCCTTTGTCACTCTTGGCTCTTCCAGCTCCTTGACTCACTGTCAACCAGTCCACAGTTTCTGCCACCTGCATCTTCAGAGCTTCCTTGACTCTCCCCTGCTCCTCCTCTCCCTCCTGGCTGCTCCTCGCCCTGAGCCATGTTCTTTGCCAGAGCCTCTAGCTGCTTCCACGCCTGTCCTCCACTCCGAGGTCCCCCAGGGGGTCATTCACTTAGTGCATGGAGTCATGGGGCTTGGGCTGGTCTTGCTCTCAATGCACAGCCCCTTCAGAAACACAGCCCCGCACGCCCCCCTCAAGTCCATCCACCAATGCCGTGTCGCCCACCTTAGCTGGGAAGACTGCACTGCTTCTCTTTTTTGTCCCCAGTGAATAGAGCACTATTGCATTTTCCTCCTGAGGGTAAAACTTTCTGTTAAACATAAAGAAAAATTTGAAATAAGAAATTATAAAGAAGAAAGTAAAAATCACCCTCAAATCTCATTTCACAGATGTAACTACTGTGAAGCATTTGGTGATCATTGTTCTTGGTTTTCTCTCTGCACATATGCTTACGCAGGCTGCCACACACACTTGTGAACACACACACACAGCATCCCTCACTAGCCAAACCCATGTTGAACACACTGAATAAATAAACTTATGGACTCAGCTCATCTGGGCATGGGGCTCCCCTCTCCCCATGTGAGCACTCGTCACACCCTCTCTCCTCATGAACAGAGTGGACCTGCTAGGCGGTGCCACCAACCAAAATCCAGAAATGAAAGATGTGTTTGTACTTGTGCGTATGCACATCACAGATTTTCCTATGTCACAGATTTTCCAGAAGGGTTATATGATACATGCTCTTTTATCAATTGTGCCCTTCCTTTGAGTGCTATATCTGCTGTGGCTAAGATGCCTTCCTGTCCACTGAAGTATGTGGAGTCACAGAAGCAGCTACCCAGCTGGGGACCAGCTTCCTAGCACCTGTGTCTCTGTGGGGCCAGCCACTAAGTCCTGGCAGGTGAGTCGTGGGTCAAAGTAATGTCTATTGACTTCCAACCCGGTGGATTTTTGTCTTCTTCTGTTGGCTGCATGGATATCAATCCCAGGTCACCCTTGAGAGCCAGCCACATGGGAAGGGTGACAGGACTCTGTAGTCTGGGCCCCAAGAGGCAGTGTGGAGTGTAACTCCTTCCATCCCCTCCACCCTGGAATCGGATGAATGGAGAGCAAATCTCTACTTCTTAAGTCATGGTCTGTCTCGGTCAACAGATTTATTTCATCATTTTTACTTATTGAGTTCTATTTCGTTTATGAATTGACCAGAATTTTTACCCAGCAATTGATGGCTATTTCAGTTATTTATGCTTTTTGTTTCTTTTATCTTCTTCTGCTGTAAGAGCACTGCAATGATTTCAATGACTTTTTTCACAAGATCATTTTGATCCATATGGAGTTTATTTTGATACGAAGAATGGGGAAAGATTATGGCTTGTACTTTTCTCACCTGATTGGTTACATTTTCTAACATCCACATCCTAGTGACTAAGAGGTGACAGGGCAACACGGTTTCCCATCAGCTTCCTGGTCACCAGGCAGGATGAGCCCTGTCAGGAGTTGCTGAAGAGGTTTGGAGAGGCAGCAGGCAGAAGGGCCAATGCAGCAAGGAAACAGGCAGAGGACCTGGGGGGAGCTGTGCGGTGTGTCCCCCAGCCCTTCCGGCTCCTGGCTGTGAGACAGGCCACTGTCCCAGCATCTGACACTGGCCTCATCATGGAAATTGGGAGACTGAGGAAGATGGCCTTGGACGGCGTCAGGTCCTCAGTTAGCAGACAGGCATCTCCGACAGTGACCGTGAAGGGTCAGTCTGAGGCTGGGTGGCGTCTGCAGTGAGGGTGTCGGTCCCTCACTGAGCTGAGGAAGGGAAACCAACTTCTGCTGCCCACTCATCTGGGGATGGAGCTTCTTTTCTCTGAGGGAAGGTGTCCCGCGATGGCAGAGGTAGGGGCCGGAGTGATGGGTCACACTGCGGAATGCCTGGGTCACCGGCAGCTGGAAGAGGCCAAGAAGCCTCCTCCCACGTGGGCTTCAGAGGGAGCACGGGCCTGCTGACCCCCACCCAGCCTGCGATCCTGTGCCGTGACAGCCACAGGAAACCCACCCTGCCCTTGCGTGGCCGCTTTCCCTCCCCAGCCTTTCCCACTTCCCTACCAGCATTTTCTTGTCTGCCACCAACCAATGCCTTATCTGTCTCCTCTTCAGGCCACCAAACCCAGCTGTCCCAGGGATAGGATCTGCGGAGATTTCCGTGGCTTTTCTTGTCATTGTTGGCATAAGTCCTGAGAAGAAAGAGTTCAGTTGTGGGCTTGCAGATCCTCCCAGAGAATGGCATCTCAGACATTAGCCACCTGAGACCTGTCGTCACTTCTGGCATGCTGGAACATTCTCAGATGGCTGAGAGCTCAGGGGATGTGGATCTCAGTGCAGTTAGTTAGAGAAGGTGACCCAGAGCCCTGGCTTCTGTCTGAGGCTGTCACAAGCCACCGCACACCAGGCTTCACCATGGTGGTACAAGCTCCCAGGAGTGCCTTGTTCCTCCATAACCAGGGTTAGGCGAGAGGACGCCTGAAACCCAGCAAGGTGCTGCTCTGGAAGCCCCTGGGGCTGTCGGACTATTTAAATAACCATGATGCTTGCAGACATAAAGACAAAGAGAGCTTTCAATGCCATCTTCGCTGAGCAGGAGGGACACAGATCTTGCTGCACTGCGTCGGCGATGGAGTTAGCCTTCCTTCCTGTTGTAGGCATTTGGCAAACATACTCCAGCAGCCATGGCCACCAGCAGCCTCCTGCTCATCCTGGGGACAAACTGCAAGCCAAACACAGGGCCTGGCCCATAGAGGTTGCTGTGTCAATGCAGGTGCATGGACTAATTATAAAATGGATGAGCAGATAGATTTGGGACACAAAATGAAAACAAATACTGAATCAGTAAATATCAATACTGAAATTCTAACTCTTAGGTGGTAACCAGGTTTTCTCATCACTCCAATATGCCAGTTATTTGCATGTTCTTTCTCAGTTCTTTGTGTGATTTGGCACGGCCAATGGTCCATGCCCTCTGATAGGTGACCTTCTGCCAATCCTTTTGAGCTGGAATTTGGGAAATCTTCACACACACTGACTTCTTCAAGGAGTTTGACTATCCTCAAACATTCTTTCCCAGGAATCATCAAGAACTAAGTCCTCTTTGATTTCCATGCGTGATCCCAAAAGAATACACAGAATCCATGAAAGGACTGGAGACATTTGGGAGGATGGTATCAATGGGTTTCTAATATGGTCCTCAGGCCCCTACCCATGGACCAAAAGTGGTCTATATAGAGGTCTTCATCCACGGAGACAGCTCAAGGGAATTGATATTTGTTGAGGAGCAGGCAGTCGGCCAATGAGACCATTGTTTTCTTTTGCCTGTGGACAGAGCCCTGTGGCCTCAGGGCAGCCTCACAGCTCTCTACCGAAAGCCCAGAGCATCTTCACAGACAAGACCTCCTTGTCAGCCTTGAAGTCCCACAGAGCAGAAATGGTTACTTCTCTGGACTGGCGTTCAGTACAGACTGAGGCAGTTGTGAACGTGTCACAGTCTACACTCGGGGCTCCTTACCATGGGCCACGTTGCCTTTATCCAGAGACAATCCTCTTGGAGTAGAAGATCCTCTTAAGGAACCCACGTCCTTTACTCACTCTACCTGGAGGTTGGGACGTGAGAGCTGAGAAGATGTCAGTCTGTACAGGTGATCTGCAGCTATCCAGCAAATCACCCCAAAACGTAGCATCTGCAAATCACAAACACTTACTGGGAATGGGTTCTTTGGGTGGTTCTGGCTCAGGGTGTCTCAGGAGGTCTCAGGGATCAATTCTCTCTCTGTGGTTCCCGGGCCGCAGGTCCTCTGCTCTGTGGGACTCTTTAGGGCTCTCCTAATATGGTAGCTCCCTTCTCCTGGAGTAGTAAGGTTTGGGGTGGGGATGAGAGAAAGAGAAGGGATGTGGAGCACCCCAGCCCCCGGGACGCAGGCCACAGTCCTTTCGTACTCTTGTTTTTGAAGTGATGCCCATCACTTCTGCCATGTTCCTATTCATCTGCACACCTGAGGCAGCCTATGCAGCCCAGCAGAGGGGAACGGAGGGCAGGAATACCTCGGGGTGCTGTCACAAGCGTGTACTGATGTGCCCCAGGATAGAGGCTCCGTTCTGAGAGCGAGAGCTGAGAAGGAGCAGGAGGTGCAGATAGGAGAGAGCTGGAGGCCCCGCAGAGCGCCCCTGGCTTGCTGGGGTGAGATCCTGTCCTGCGTGCAGCAAGGGCAGTGGCAGCTGCTGGCTCTGTGGGGTTAGGGGAGGCTTCAGCACCAGCCTTGGGAGAGAGCAGCCCTAACTTGCTGACTCCCATTGAGGTGCCAAGAAACCACGAGGAGCCATTGCTGGAATGAGGGGACCTAGTTGCTGCTCTCCGCCGCCAACAGCTCTGCCCCAAGAAAAACTCAGTCACTAACCCAGAAGACGATTCACAGGCGTTTCTATTCAATTAAACAGTCCTCACTCGGGACGTGGCAGGTGACCAGCAGCCTGCTGCGCAGGGCTCTGGTGGCCTGTGCTCCCCACCGTGACCCCAGAGTCCCAGGCTTAAAGATGCAGCCAACTGCAGGCACGTCAGAGCTGCCCCCACATCTGCTTCCCTCTGGGCTCACTTTAGCCCTTACCCTGCACCCGGAGCTGTGTAGTTCAAGGTGCCGAGGTGGGGTGGGGGCTTGGCATGGGTGTCAGGCACATGCGTGGTCCCAGTAGGTAACCAGCTCCTGTGCACCGGGGGGCAAACCTCAAGTGCAAGTCTGACCTCTCTGGAGGCAGGTGAAGCTGTGTGAAGTCGCCAACCTGGGGGTGTAGATGGTGCACACACGGCAGTGGGTCCCCAGCGGCCCGCTGTCACTGCTCCACCCCCGGCCAGCTGCACCTGGCCACGGCTCCTCCACGTGCTTCTGGGACAGCAGGACCAGCAGCACAGACTGGCCCTGGGAATGGCCCAGGCCAAGTGTGCAGATAACCAGGTCGTGATGGTCACTTGAATGATGTCATTCTTTGTCCCAAGAGGACAGGATCTGGGTTTAAGTGAGCACTCTGATCCTGCTGTTTTGCTTGTGGATCCCTTCCAGGAATCAGAACCCATCTGGAGGCAGGGCGGAGGAGGACCTCTGTGTTTTACCATCTCACTGTCCACATTTCCAGGAATCCCAGAGAGTGTGTGGTTTGCTCACTGCACCAAAACCCCGTGAGAGGGGATAAACAAACTTTTATCTCCATGGTTCCAGATTTGTGAGGTTTTTATAAAAAAACGAAATAAGTTCTAGCAATAAGATTTTCTCAGAAGCCAGTCTGTCTTAGTATCCTGCTCACATCCCTGTTATAAAACACATCTTCAGTGAAAATCTAAAATTTTTCTTATCTCAGTTCACGCGGGAACATTGTTTGTTCGAGGGTCAGCTGAAGAGCAGCTTTCCTGATGTGGTTTGTTGTTTATGTTAACAAAAAACCAAAACGGGCTTCTCTGCCTAGCTGGGCTTCTCTGCCTAGCCGAACTTCTGCAAAATATTCTTGTACAGGTAACCACCATCCTCCTTTGCTCAAGCCAAGGGTTTTTTGGTCTGCAAGATTTTGTTTTGAATTATATTAAGTATGCAATGAAATAATCACAGATTCAGATGAATTTAATTGGGTACAAAGTTCAAATGCTTTCAGGGCCCAGACAGCCTCAGTAAGGAAGCCAGTGTGGGGGAGGAGGGAGATTGGGATGGAAAACAGAGCTCAGACCCTGCCCCAAACATCAGGTGCAATGCCAGATAACCTGTGGCCCTGGTCAGAGCATGACTGCAAGCCAGAGGGAGGAAGTGCACCCAGGAAGCCTCTGCCTAGCTCGCGGATTCACCCAGCCATGCTGTGCCAGCCCGAGGGCCCAGCTCCAGTGTCATTCAGGCAAAGTTATTTCTTGCCTTTCATTTCTGCAATTTGGAGAGACTCAAATCCCTTCCAATGCGCCCCCTACCAACATCCCAGGATATGGGACTGGACGGAGAGTCACAACAGCGCAGGCAGCTTTATGACCCCGGTGAAGTGCAGCAGGGACTTGAGCTGTGGTGCGGGTGGAGGGCTCCTCTTCAGGTGAGGACTAACGCAGCTCGAGAAGCGCTGACAGAGGTGGGGGCTGGGCTGAGACGACCTGGGGCTCGTGTCTTGGCCTGTGTTGACTGGAACCCTGGTCAAATGTCTTAGTGTCATTTGTTAGGAAAGGGATTTTGGGTGCCACCCTGGGAGGCGTGTCCCGAGCCTTGATGGAGTGACACAGTGCAAGGTCAGAGTTCAGCGAGGGTGCCTCTGCTTCTGGGGTCTTGCTTTCTTGCTCACAGAGACATGAGGGGTCGGATGGTGGGTCAGAGGTGACAGGAAGGTGTAGGAAGGATACTCTGGGCTCTGAGAGGTTGCAGGCTGTGGGTCGTCTCAGCTCCAAGGGCTTCTCTGCATGTTTCCTGGGTGGTTTTGTGGCTCTGGCCCTCACCTAGTAATGCCTGGCACAGCATGGCTAGATGAATCCACGAGCTAGACAGAGGCTTCCTGGGTGCACTTCCTCCCTGAGATGGTCAAGGACTGGCATTTCTTCCTATCTGGAGATGTGCTCTCAGCCTGGGTGCTGGGCCCTCTTAGGGTGACGTCACCCCTCACTTCTGAGGCTGAGTCTCCCATGGATCATGTAGGTTTGCTCCACAAGTCCCATCTCAACCTCACTTGTCCAGCTGCTGGAGATCCACATTTCCAACTCCACGTCACCCTGCTGGACTGGGTCAGCACTGTTACTTCTGCCAATCATGGTGGCTTCCACTGGTGACATCTCATAGAGCTCCCAGACCACCAAGTGCTGAGTCCCGCCCATGACCCACGTCATCGCCACTCTCCCTGTGCCCTCTGTTCTCACCCCTGAGCTCGGCACTCCTCTCCAGTGGTGCGTGGCCTTCCCACAGGGCAGCTGCACACACCTCATCCCAACCACAGTTCAAGAGAGCTGTCGTTATTTTGTTCAGGAAACTGCGGCTCAGGAAGGTGGGCCAGTGTCCCAGGTCACAAAAATTGTTCACGTCCCAGGTCTCCTATCTTTCCTGGAAATCGGAGCCTCTCACATGTGCCTGAGAGTCGTTCAAGTATCCCGTGAATGCCTACCCCCTAGGAGCTGCCAATCTTTGCTTACTGACGGATAATTCAATAACATGCAGTCCTACATGGTATAGGTGTGTAGAGTTGACTGTTTTGAGTTTTTTTTAAAAAATCCTTCCAAACAGAATGGGGAAATTTTGTGAATTCCACTTGAGAGGCCAACTCTGTTTTGTTTTTGTAGTGGGAAAGATACTAAAATGACAATGGAGACACATTTTTTTTTTTTTTAGAGAGAGTGAGAGAGGAGAGAGAGAGAGAGAGAGAGAGAGAGAGAGAGAGAGAGAGAGAGAATTTTTAATATTTATTTTTTTTAGTTCTCGGCGGACACAACATCTTTGTTGGTATGTGGTGCTGAGGATCGAACCCGGGCCGCAGGCATGCCAGGCGAGCGCGCTACCGCTGAGCCACATCTCCAGCCCTGGAGACACATTTTTAATAAAATTATTTTTTTGCTTTAATGTTGGCCAAATTCTAGGATTATTATGTGCAGATCATTCTGTTTTGATTAATATCTGCTCATCACTGTGGGGAATGAGAAAAATATATGACTCAAGATTACCAACTACTTTTGATAAATGGCTTGTGACTGTCAGCAACATGGAATCACAGACCTCAGCAATCATTAGAGGATGTTTTATCTTCGCTGGATCCTGGGAACTTGTTAACTCATTTTATCAGGACACTCACACCCTATCACATCACGCCCTGTTGGATTTCATACATCTCTAATTTGGTAGGAAATGTTAAAAGTTTCCAAAACATTGGGAAGTGAAATTTTTGACTCAGTCTGCAGCTCGAGCACTCTCTGGGAGCTGAGAGCTCACTCACGGGGCACAGACTGCCACCCGAGGTGCGCAGTGCTTCTCCTCTGCCCAAGAGACCTCCCCAGGACCTCCTGGCTGGGCTGTCTGGTGGTATGGGTGGCCCCTGGTTACACATGTTTCTAATACTCACTTCTCTGCTTGACGTGAGCTGGTTTCCACATCTCAGAATCACAAGCAGATTAGCAGAAATGTTTCAGCAGGAGGAAGAACAACAGCTTTCTCCACGGCAGATCTTCTGGTTCTTGGGTGACCACTCAACTTCTGCACTCATTTGTGTCAGAGAGCCGTGAATTCATGCAGCACCATGAGTCTCGCTTCCACAGCCCCGTGTAGTGACAGCGCTGTCCTGAGGGCCCTGATAAACTGCTGTGTCCAGAGAGGGTGGTCTTCCTTGTCCCTGTCTGTCACTCAGCAGAGTGCCAAGATGTTGGGGGATCTGTGAGCGCCCCCACCCCTGTGGGGATGCAGATGCTTCAACACAGCCCTAGGACTCCTCCCAGCAGCCTGGGACCCTCCCTTCCTCCAGCTCCGCTTCCCTTCCTGACCGTGGCTCTGGATCCCTGCCCTGCCGTGGCTTGGGCAGCATGTTCCTTTGGCCCACGTAAGCAAGGCCCTGGCTCAGGGCCTCCCCAGGCTGTGCCCCTGCCCACACAGCAAGGCGGTGGTGTGCCACAGGACCTGTACCCACATGGGCCCACCTCCTTTTCCCACCTGCTAGACAATGCTGCGTGCCCGACCTCAGAATTCCTAACACAACAGTCCTGAGTCTCATCTGATGGTCTGCCTGGGCTCATCCCAAGGGTGGCTCACCGTGGTGCCAACAGGTTGCACCCTGTCAGCATAGCGGGGGGCTCCTGGGGAGAGAACAGGCTTCCTGGCTGGGTGGGAGTCATGCTCCCTGGGCCTCTGTGCTGTGTGAGTGAGCAGTGGGCAGGGGAGAGAAGGATGTGGGAATGGCAGCTCCCCGCACACTGTGGCAGGACCCACAGACCTTGGGGTAAGAGGCTCTGCCTCCCTAAAGGCAGCCTGCCACTGCGCGCCTTCAGCCATTTGCACCCAAGGGTGGATTAGAAGGGCCTGGTCTCCATGCTCCTGCACACTGGAACCCTGGTTGCTCTCTGGCAAGGCTTCAGGAAAATGTGGCCTCTGGACAAGGTCTGCCTTTGAGGTCAATGCTGGGCTGACTTAAGACTTTCCTACAACCTTAAAGCTGACTCAATGCGCCATTGTCATTCCAACGCGATCCCTGAGCACCCTCTGCATACCTTGAAGGAATCTTCTGCTGAGTGTTGATGGAAACGTCCTCACGCTCCCGCTCCCTGGGCTTCCCTCCTTTCCTGCCCGCCTGCCGACAAGTCCAAGAGATGGGGCCAGAGCAGGCCACACCTCCAACAGGCGGCATGTGCACTCTCCAGGCAGGGAAGGGGCAGGGTGTGAAAGTGCGTGGACGCCCCTCAGCCCCCAGTGTTCACAGACTCCACCCCTCACTGCACATGGCACCCAACACAGCGCCTCTGCTGCCATTTTAGAAATGAGAGCCCGATTCTCCGTTCTTTCTCACTCCGTATCCCTGTTCTCCCTTCTACCTCAGACATCCTCACAGGACTTCAACTCTCTGAAATTCTGTGTGACCCAGGAGATGAGCGACCTTCTCTGTTTCCTCTGACTTTGCTGTGGACCACATGGGAAACTGGGTTGGGCTGGCGCCTGCAGGACAAGGGCAGCACACACCACACACACGCCTACACACATGCACATGTATGCACACATGCATGCTCACAGAATTTTGATTGACAAAGTGATTATTGATTCTGAGATCAGAAATATGGGTCTTTAGTTGGCCCCAATTTGCCAATTTGCAGAAATTCCAGATTTCCCATTCCCATAAGCTAGTGACATCACTTTTAGTCAAATATTTACTTGACTTAACTGATTAAGAGGATTGGATCCTCTATGTGTCCACAGAGTCACGGAGGAGATGGGAGCCTGTTGTGACACTTTCTAGTCCCCACACCTGCTGCCTGAGGGTTGGTAAAACACTGAGTATGGGATCCCAGCACACGCCATGGCAGAGGGCTGTTTGGGAAGCCAGCTGCACCTCCAGCCAGTCCTAGCACAGGCTGTACTGCCCCGTGAATTGGGTCCCCAGGGCTGCCATCATCCTGTGGTTATCAGGACATGTGATGGCTGCCCTCCCCTGATCTCCAGTGTCTCTCAGAGTGTGCCCTTGTCTGCAAGGAGTTCAGGGGTGTGCCTCCTCCCCCAGCCTGGCCCCCCACAAGCCCTGGGCTTTGGCCAGTACACCTCTGCCAGCTCCCTCCTGCCTGGGTCCAGGCCCTGCTCCTGCAGATCTTTTGAGATCAGTAAAGTAGAAGCTCAAACTCTTCTCTCTCCTCTTAGTGGTTTCCAACTCCCAAGCCAACTCTTACCTCATTTGAATAATAAAGTCCCTGTACCCTCTATTTACCCCTCAGTGAGACGCAGCGCCTCATTTCTCAGACAGTGTCTCAATTGTAGGGTGGCACTCTCTGGCCCTGAACCCCGGTCCCCACTCCAGCCCTCCTCCCGGGAGGCTGCACACACTGCAACTAAGACACAATTACATTGGGTGGGAGGTTGGTGATCTAGAGCAGCCTTTCATCTTGACACTTGGAGAAACTGGGTTCAGAGGAGGAGAGTGACGTGTTTCGTGATAGCGGGGACAGAACAGAGGTGACTTAGTTTCCCAGGGCAGTCTCTCCTAAGCTCAATTTTTGGATCCTAGTTTCATTTATGACAGTCATTCTTTTTTTTTAAAATTTATATATGATAGAGGAATGCATTACAATTCTTAATACACATATAGAGCACAATTTTTCATATCTCTGGTTGTATACAAAGTATATTCATACCAATTCCTGTCTTCATACATGTACTTTGGATAATAATGACCATCACATCCCACCAACATTTCTAACCCCATGCTCTCTCCTTTCCCCTTATGACAGTCATTCTTGCTCTTTTGCTTTAAGATCCTGTTGGCTCCCCCACACACATTTCTGCCCTGTTTTGTTCCGTTTTTTGTTTTTTTTTTTTTTGCTCTGGTTTGTAAGACTACAGCATAATAAACTATGAATTTTTTTTAAAGTCAAAAGAAAGGGCCAAATATAGATAAAATGAACCCATAAAGTCAATCATAGGAATGTAGGCCACAAAGTCCCACTTGCTTAGGGAGGTTGGATTGAGGTTAAGATGTGGGCTTCCCGGCAAGCCAAGACAGGGGACGCACGCGGGCAGTTGAGGATCCATCCACCCAGGAAAGAAAGGATCCGTGGCTCAGAAGCCCACTTGGTCCAGCCATCTTCTGTCTATGTTACATAGTTTCTTTTGTCTGACGGGGATGAGTTCATATTCCATCCGGTTACCAAACCACGCCCTGGCTTCTTTCCAAATCGAGGCATAGCTCCTCCTATGATGGCTGAACGGCGACTTTCCTTTGGTGACCAGGCCCCCTGGGCTGTCCTTGCTCTTGCCCAGAGCTGTCTTCCTTCCCAGAGTCAGGTTGAGGTGCACCGTGGGGAGCAGCTTCTGCTGGGGATGTCTGCTGGGCTCCGTGGGCATCGGCCAGGCTGAGCAGTTGGACACACAGGCCAGGAGCCTGTGAGGAAGACAAGGCAGGGAGCTGGGGGCTCCTGTCCGTCACGCCTGCCACCGCTCTGCCAGCAGGGAAGCCTGGTCTCCCTGCCCTCGAGGCCGGGTTCAAGTCAGGATCGCTCTGGGGTGGAAATGGAGCTCAAGGGCCTGGGGGAGAATGTGTCCTGGTCCCAGCATGAATCAGAGCAGGGCCGCTTCCTGGAGCTGCTTACACACCATCCACCATCCATGTTGTCGTCTTTCTGTCTTTGCCTGGTTGCTCTCCACCTGTGCACCCTGGGCCAGTTTCCACAGATTACTTAGAGTGACATGAAATTGCAGACAATGCCAAAGGATAGAGTGAGGGAGGAGCTGGAGCCCAGTGAGCCTGCCTGGCACAGGGTGGCTGATGATGAGCGGAGCCCATGGGTGGCGTGGCGCTCCTTTAGCCTTTAATCATGTGCTGCTGCCATTCTCCTCCAGCAGCTTAGACCCTTCACGCCCCTTTCTCTTGGGCATCTCTTGGATTGACAGGCATCTCCCAGGACTTCGGGGCTCCCATGAACATGCCAGCCAGTGCACACCATATGACCGTCTATAAATAATACGAGGTTGGTGTCATGCAACATGAACCCGTGGGCTCTTGGGAGGCAAGGACCCCCTCTGTGCTCAGAGGCTTTTGTATTCTGTGTTGTTTTCCAACCTCTGCCAAGGTCATGGAATTCACTGGGAAGAGCTGAAGGATTTCAAAGTTTAGCCATCACCATTCACAGCTCTGCCTTTTTCCCAGGTCTCTGTGGCCTGACCAGGGATAGGGTGAGTGGAGATGGTGTTGGAGAGACAGTTGAAGGGTGCAGGTGGAGGGGCGGGGGGAAGATGGCAGAGCTGGGAGCAGTACTGGACTATTCACATCATCGTGCTGGGTGAGCTGGGGTCAGCTCCTGTGTGCTTCTGGGCCTCTGTTTCTGGAGCTCTAAGAGGACTTAAGTTATCCCTGCCAGGGGAAGCACTTCGGAGTCTGCCTCCTTCCCTTGAGGAAGACCTCACTTTGCCCAGCTTGCAGATCTCACGGCTCCGACTCATGTTTAGCTCTTGGTTCCTGGAGAGGAGCTCCTGGGGCTCCTTCATAGCTGGTTACAGAAGCTGAGAGGGCAAAAACAAAGGTGATGAGACAGAGGTCAAGTGTGAATCAGCCGCTGAATCCCCCACTGCACACACAGGAAATCATCGACAGCTGCTGCCCAGGGACATCAACCTCCGAGCCGTGCAAGGGGCCCAGGGAGAATAGCACACACTGTGCGCCCAGCCAGACCACCTCCACAGAAACCCAGGCTTGAACACACAGGCACACACCCCCATAAGCCATCTTTGTGTTCGGTGTAGCTCAGAGCCTAGGTGAGCAGGCAGCAGTCCTGTTCACAAATTTTGTCCTGGATTTTGTGTACACTGTGCCCGTGGTGTCATGGAGAAGGGAGCTGGAAGGGTATTTCTTTTTTTAATTACAAGTGCAAAAAGACCATCTCAGGTTCTTCTTCATGCTCCACAAGAGGAGCAGGTGAGTGTGGCCTCACTGGTGGGCATGACCACCCGCTCCTTTCAATTCCCCACACATTTAGTGCGCATCTTCTGTGTGGCAAATATCTTGCTAAGACAAGGTTTCAGCCGTGAGGGAACTCCAAGTCCCCCGTAACTGACAGGAGCGGCGATCAAAACACAGCATCACAATGTAAGGGTACGATAGTGGGCTTCCTGTTGTGTGACAAAATACCCAAGCTAATCAACTTATGAAGAAGAGAGGCTTATTCTGATTCACGTGCATGGCTGCTGGGCCCAGCTGCTCAGAGCCTGCGGCAGCACAGTACCCAGGGTGGGAATGTGCGGAGGGGGCTGCTTGCCGCAGAGACAGGACTTCTTCAAAGTACGACCCCAAGAACTTAACTCCCGTGTACTAGAGCCCTCTCCTGAAGACTCCCCCGTGGTGTGGGGCCAAGCCTCCACCATAGGGTCCTTAGGGGACACTTCATATCCAGACTCCAGCAAGGGACTTTCCTAGGCCCTTGACTTAAAAGAGCAAGCATCAAGATCCACAGGGCAGTCAGAGGAAGCTTCTAGGAGGAACTGTTAGGCTGGGGCAAGAGCATGACTCGTTCCCAAATTCAGGATCATACACCCCTCTCTGTGATCATTGCTTTTTTTTAATCTTGTTTAAGAAACCACCACAAGACATTTGAAGGGATCAAGACATCTCCCATCATCTTCTAAACCCTTTATTTTTAATTAACTGGTGCATTGTAACTATTTATAATGGTGGAGTTTGTTGTTACCTATTCACACATAAAAGAATGTGGTCATTCTCCTTTCCGAGCCGCTCCCCTCGCCCTTCCCTCGCTCCCCCGGGCCCTTTCTCTCCTCTGGCGGCCTACCTCCACTTGTCATGAGACCCACCGCCTGCCAGCTTTTTATCTTTTTTTCCCCTTCTAGCTTCCACCGATGAGAGAAAACACACAGTCCTGGACTTTCCAAGTCAGGCTTCTCTGGCTTAACATGATGCTGTCCAGTTCCATCCGTTTCCTGCAAATGGCATCATTTCGCCCTTCTTCATGGCTGAACAAAACCCTGTTGGGTGTGCACACCACATTTCCTTTATCCACTTATTCACTGACAGACACCTAGGCTGGTTGTGTAGCTTGGCTATGGGGAACTGTGCGGCTATTCACATGGGTGTGCCCATGTCACTTTAGTAAGATGACTTTGGTTCAGATAGACACTGAGGAATGGGATAGCTGGGTCAGAGGTGGCTCCAGTCCTAGCCTTTTGAGAGGCCTCCATACTGATTTCCATAGTGGTTGTACTGATTTGCAATCCTACCAACAGTGTGAAGGATTTTTCCCCACATCCTCGCCACCCTTGTCATTATTTGTTCTCTCGATGGCTGTCATTCTAATTGGAGTGAGATGAAATCTCAGAGTGGTTTTGATTTGTATTTCCTTGATTGCTAACGATGTTGAACATCTTTTTCACATATCTGTTGGTCATTGTGTGTTTTTCATTTAAGAAGTGTCAGTTTAGTTCATTTGCCCAATTATTGATTGGATTATTTAGTTTTTTGGTATTAAATTTTTTTGAGTTCTTTATGCATTCTGAGTATTTTTTGAGTTCTTTATGTATTCTTTATGTCTTTAGAGGAGTAGCTTTCATGGGTTTTCTCCAATCCATGGACTCTCTTCACACCCTTAATTATTTCCTTCACTGTGCAGAAGCTTTTAATTTGATGTCACCCCACTGATTGATGGTTGGTTTTAATCTCTTGAGCTTTGGGGGTCTTGTTAATAAAGGAGGTACCTGTGCCAATGTGCTGGTGCTGACCTTAGGTTTTGTTCTAGCAGTTGCAGTTTCTGGTCTGATTCCTCCATCCACTTGAGTTGACTTTGGTGTAGTGTGAGAGTCAGGGATCTAGTTTCATTCTTTACATATGGATATCCAGTTTTCCCAACACTTTTGTTAAAAGGCTGTTTTTCTCCAGATTATGTTTTTGACACCTTTGATAGGGAGCAGGTGACTGTATCTGTGTGGGTTTGTCTCTGTGTCTTCTAATCCACGGGGGTCCACACCTCTGTTTTTATGCAGGTATGGTGCTGTTTTTGTAATTAACCCTTGTGATTTTGCCTTCCCCATCTAGGTGGATCATGCACCTGAGCTTGATTTTTGTGTGTGGTGGAGTAGAATCCAATGCCACACCTCCCCCCGTGGATACCCTACAGCAGCCCCAGGGGAGGGGTGCGCCATCCTGCCGACACCCTCACAGAAGCTCCAGGGTTTGGCCACCGGTGTCAGGATTTCTAGAGAATTGGACTGGCATAGGGAAGTTCTCTTCAAATTCTCTTCTGTCTCAAGTAACTTTCCATCATGAATCATTACCGAATGTCATGAGATTGGTTTTCTCTATTCATTGGGATCACATGGGTTTTCTCCTTTAATCTAGTAAAATGGTGAATCACACTGATCAGTTTCAAATGTTAAACCAACCTTGAATCCAGGTGTCAGGACATCTTGCTTATAGGTGTATTTTATCTAGAGCACATATTGTACATATTGTAGGAATTGAATGTTGCATTTTAAAGGTGATTGCATTTATGCTTAAACATCTGATTGCTCTACAACTTTTCATTGTTTTATAGACCCTGCTGTGTTTGGGTGTCAGGGTACATCTGTGGATAGTACTCTTTCTCTTCCATTCTCAGGAAGATTTGGGGAAAGATTGGTCGAATTTACTGTTGAAGCTATCTGGGCCTGGAATATTCTTCATGAGAAAACCAATCTTGCTATTAATTCATTAACATCATTTCTGTCAATTTTGGTAGGTTCTGTTTTTTGAAGGAACTTTCTCATTTTATTTAAATTCTGATATTGTCATAAAAGTGATAAATGCCTCCCATTTCATTTCAGATGATGATTTTATAAAAAGCTGATCTTCTCCTTTGGGAACTCTCCTCTTGTGAGTGATCAGGAGCAAAAAAGAGGAGAGAAACCCAGAAACTCATATCCAAGAGTAGTGTCCAAATAGAGGATCCTAACCAGGGATGTGAAAAATGGTAGAAGCCCTTGCCGAGTCTTGAGAGAAGAAAGGAATGGTAAAGGTGAGCCATGGAGGAGCGGCGTGCTCTGCAGCTTTCACACAATCCCAGGTGGTGATTGTTCTCATGGGCTCTGGCTTACCTCTTGGGTCATCAGTAAGATTGTGGAGTGCAGGCAAGATCCAATGACAAGGCCCCTGTCTCCCCCAAACAGGGACAGGTCCTATAAGGTGCTGATTTAGCTAAATGAGGTCCTAGGCTGGGATCGTCATCCACTTGGGACTGGTATCCTTTCCAGAAGAGGAAGAGGCACCAGGGCTGCTCCTGCCCAGGGAAGACGCCCTGGGAGGACACAGCAGGAAGGGGCACTGAGGCAGGAAGGAGGCCTTAGTCCTGCTGAACTGAGGAAGAGCGGGACCTGACTCCGCCAGCACCGCAACCCCAGACCCCAGCCGCCAGGGAGGTAAGAAAGTAGGCGTTGCGGTTCAGTCCCCCAGTGTGTGGCACCTTGGTGTGGCAGTGCTAGTTCCTTAATGCTGCTGGCTACTTGCAATACTTCTAGGCTCATGGGTGTGTCTCAGGATGGGGAAAGGGTGCTGACTCCGAAATACTGACTCTGAAATACTGCTAAAAGACTTAGACACAGCACACTACAGGGACACAGCCACATCAGTGTTTACAGCAGCACAATTCACAATAGCCAAACTGTGGAACCAACCTAGATGCCCTTCAGTGAATGAATGGGTAAAAAAAAAAAAAAAATGTGGAGTATATATACAATGGAATATTACTCAGCGATAAAAGAGAGTAGAATCATGGCATTTGCAGGTAAATGGATGGTGTTGGGGAATATCAAGCTAAGTGAAGTTAGCCAATCCCAAAAAACCAAAGGCTGAATGTTTTCTCTGATATAAGGAGGCTGATTCATAGTGGGGTTGGCAGGGGGAGCATGGGAGGATTAGATGAACTCTAGATAGGGCAGAGGGGTGGGAAGGAAAGGTAGGGGGCAGGGGGGTAGCAAGGATGGTGGAATGTGATAGACATCATTATCCAAAGTACATGTATGAAGACATGAATTGGTGTCAACATACTTTAAATACAACTGGAGATATGAAAAAATGTGCTGTATATGTGTAATAAGAATTGTAATACATTCTGTTGTCACTTATTTTTTAAAAAATCAATTAAAAAACTTTAATGTTAAAAAAAGTTCACCTTATAGTATTCAGCATTTTGTCTCACAATGACACTCTGGAAAGCTTGATTCCCAAGAAGATATTGTGGAAGATGAAAGCTTGTCACATTATGTTATTTTAAATTTTCATTAAATCTGAAAGTAGATCATCATTAACTTCACTAAATATCAGTAAGAACTACATTACTATTTAACAAATCTCTAAGTGTTTAGTGAATTAATATCTAGTTATAAATTTAAGATGACTATTTTAATGCTTCTGTAAGGACAGACAGACAAAAGGGTGTTTATTATTATAAGAAAATAAACAGATATTTATTTAGAAAAAAAGAGAAATGTATGCATATGGAGGAGATGTCACAGAAATGAGGAAAAAAGATTCAAGCAGAAGCTTGGAAGTGACAGAAATCTCAATCCTGAGTGGTCATCCTGGGGGCTTATCCCGGGGTGAGGTTGGAGATGGAGGTGGGGGAATGACCCACTGAATGACCACTCTGAGTTCAGCTAAACTCGGAAGACTTCATTACTTGAGCTGGTTTTCAGGTGAATCATTCTTCATCTTTGTTCATGTCTTTATATCATTTTGTATGCTTTTAATATTTCCTAAAATATTGAAAACCATAGTAAATATTACCAATAGTCTCTGATTTATTTAATAAGTATTCAATCTACTTTTCATGACACTATTAGAAGGTAAAGGAATCATATATATGCACTTGGCTTTATTTTTCGATGAGTTGTGTTGGCACGGCCCTAGCCATCCTCTCTGGCCTGGTCCCCCTTATAATCTGACTTTTGCTTTTGCAAGGTGACTGGGTTTACAGCTGTAAGACTTGATTACTCAAAGAAAATGAGATGTCTTTAGTGAAAACAGCCACAGGTAACAGAGGGTTTCATTTCTGTCACAGGGTGGACCTTCAAGGAGTTTCGCTACTGGTTCCATGATTGTCCTTGCAAGCTTTCAAGCCCCATGCTGTTTAAAATAATGCTAAAAACAAATTCAGCTGCTAAAACCTCAAACCAAGAAGATGGAATCAGGACAGGCCTTGGGAGGCGTCAGGTTCCTGGAGACAAGGCGGTCGGCAGAGCCCTCGTGAAGGGGAGTAGTGCCCTCCTAAGAGAGCCCCAGGAGAGATCCTGCCCCTTCTGCCTTGGGAGCACCCAGAGAGAAGACTCCATCATAAAATATACGGCAGGCCCTCACACAACTGGGTCTGCAGGTGCCTTGACCTTGGACTTCTCCGCCTTTAGAGCTAGGAGAAATCACCTGTGGTCGTCTGTAAGCCCCGGCCTGTGGTATTTTGTGATAGCACCCGAATCAACCAAGACATTTGTCAGCTGCTTCACGTTCATCAAAGTGCTCCCAAGGCCTTAGTGACTCACCACACTCTGCTATTACAAGAGGAAGACTTTTCGCTCATCACAACTTGAAGGTCTCAGAAGGCAGGGTGGGTTGGCTGGCTGCCTGCTGTCCGGGAGCAGCCAAAGTCCAGGACACTGAGCATCACTTCCTAGATGACCAACTGTGGGAAGACCTAGAGGAACAGGGTGCTGTTCACCAAGTGTCAGAGACTGTGCGATGCAGGAGGTGGCGCCTCCAAATACCCCCCAGATCTTCGGTAAAGTTGTGGAAGTGGAATGCTAAAGGAGACTGGTCTGACTGGAGAAGGCCAGGGGACCAAGGAGCACAGCACACTGGAGACCCGGGAGCCCGCGCTGGGGCTGCGGAAATCATGGAAAAGGCTCTGCTGTGGCTTGTGGCGTGCATATCCCCCAAATCTCATGTTTTGGACTTAACCTCCCAAACCAAGTGTTGATGGCTCTGGAGGCACAGCCTTCGGGAGGTGATCAGGATTAGATAAGATCATCACATCACGGGGGCCCAGGGTGGGACTGGGACTTTGTAAGACCAAGGAAGACCTGAGTCGGCCCAGGCTCGCTGTTTCACCATGTGAGGCCCCTGTTGTGATCCATGCAATGACTAGGCCCCAAGATGACAGCCAGATGCCAATGACATGCTCTTGGACTTACTGGCCTCCTACACAGAAGCCAAATTCACTTCTAATCTTTACAAACTACCCAGTCTCCGGTATTTTGTAATGGCAATGGAAAGCAGACTAAACCAGTTCTTACTGCAGATTCAATTTAGGCTGATTTAACCAGACTTCAAAGGCAGAGAAAGTCCTGTCCAACATTTGGCTACGTACAGTGAAGGGAGGGAGTCAGGAACCGGGATTGTCCGATTGTGAAGGTGCGGGAGCTCTAGAAAGCAGAGAGAGAGTTGCCCCAGCAAGTGGTGAGGCTGGAGGTTAATTCTAATGCTCCTTCATTCACATAGTTTCTCCTTCATAAACCCAAGAGCCATTGAACCCCAGGGACAAGCAAGAACTGTAAGGTTCTCTTCTAGGATCCTGATGCCACCCTGGGTTGGCCACCAGCAAGGAGGGCTGGTTGAGGGCAGAAGAGCTCCAACCAGGGTGTCAGTGGCTGGTGCAGCAAGGTGATTTCTCTCTCCGGTTCTCTGGGTCTCTCGGGACATTTCTGAGGCTTGGCACTACCTCCACAATCAGTCTTAATTACAGCCTTCCCCGGTGGCCTGCTTGTCCTGACTCAGCCAGTGTGCTGAGTCAGCGGGAAGTGATCTCACCCACTCTGTGGGAAGTTCCTACATTGTAATGGGGAAAACAGAATCCAAATAAGCTACATCAAAAAGAAAGTTCTCATCAGCAAGAATGGGAGTTTGAGACACTGGAAGTAATGGAGGATGTGGGAGCCTTTACAATGGGAAATATTCATTTTGATTGAGGAGAAAATAATATGCTACAAAGCAACTTACAGACAGGCAGTCAGATTAAAGTCTCTTGTATTTTGGTCACACTGGCAGTGACAGAAGTTGTAAAATAACAATTGTCTCTAAAGTAAGGTTTGGATACTCTCAGGGTCTGAGCTTTCCTTAGTAATATAGGTAACTACCAGGGCTGAATTGGATTTGTGTGTTTTTTTTTTTTTTTTAAAGTCTCCCCTTCTGTCTCCTGTTTCCAAGGGGATTTTATTTTCCAAAGATACCCTGCTTATTGGATGTTGGCGCTCTAATTTTGGATACCGTATGTTCTAGGTATTCTGGGGAAGATCTAGGTTTCCAGGACTGCATCCATTGTTCCCAGCAGCACCTTACGAAGCTGTGCTGGCCCTCTGAGTGGACACTGCCTGTCCCAGGGACAGCGCTCAGAGCGCTTCACACACGAAGTCATTTATTCCTGCAGGGCAACCCTCGAGGTGGACGCTGCTGTTTTTATAACTGTATCTATTTGGAGACCAAGACTCAGAAACGTGGTGACTTCTCTCCTGGTCAGCTTGGCCGTGTTGGGGAGGGTGGGCCTGTCACTCCATCCTGCCTCTGAGAGGGATAGTGCCCCTGCCCGGCTGCAGAATCTTGTGATCTGTGGTGGGAAGGATGCTCTCCTCTGACTCCCTCCTCTGAGTGCCAGTAGAGCCTGTGAAGGGGTGGTGTGCCTCTCCTGTGGTTAGACCACCCACGGGTCAGTTGGCCTTGAGTTGATCCAGGTAGATTATGCAGGTGGGCCCTACTTAACCAGGTGATGCCTTAAAATGGCCCTTTCTCAAGTCAGAGAGTTTGGGAAAAAACAGAGGATCTACAGGGGGCGTGGCCTGGCAAGGACTTGGGCTCAGTCCTTAGAGCTCTGTCCCCTGGCTGCCCTCTGGCAAGAAGAAAAATCTTTCTCTCACTAGCCCCTGCAGTGGGCAAAGCTGGCTGACCTGCCCTTGAGCCCTGTGAGACCCTGAGCAGAGAGCCCCACGGAGGTGCCCGTCTGCTGTTGTGAAAACTGCCCTGTCTGTGCTGCTCCAAGCCACAGACTCGGTGACCTTTCTTATAGCAACGGAACACTCATAAGCCTCCCTCCTCCTCTACCATCCTCCTTCCTTCCTTCCACAGGCACTCGCCAGGCCTTTGTTCGTGCATTAGAACCCACGCTGGGGAGTGGGGCTGTACCCAGCAACATCAGAAGAGCCCCTACCAACTTTGGATGAGCCCCTGCCACGGAGCATTTATAAATCAGTGAGGGCACAGGTGTCTGTCACAGGACTCTGAGGACACGCGCCATGGCTGAGACCACGGAGAGCCTGCCCAGGCTGCGGGGGAGAGCCCAGGACTCTGACCGACCTGAGAACCCAGCAAGGTACGACTCCAGGCCAGCAGTGAAGGCACGAGGTGGAGTGGGAATCACCAGGGACAGAGCCGGGAAAGGACCCTGCAGGTGGAGGGGACAGCGGGGGCAAAGTCCTTGTAGAGACAAGAGACACCGGAGGGTGAGGAAGATGGCAGGCCCCACGGAGGCAGCATAGAAGTGAGTCGGGACCCCGCGGGCCGCGGCCTCAGGACCCCGGAAGGAGTCCTCCTGTGCAGACAGGGTGGCCCCTCTACAGGACCCCAGGACTGGGCGACTGGGAGCCCAGGCCACAGGCCTCACGTTTCGGGGGCTGGACGTCCCCCATGAGGACTGCTGGGTGGAGCCAGCCAGGCCCTCCTCTCCCCGGCGGGGCAGGGCAGAGAGGGCAGCTCTCCTTGGCTCCTCCAGGGGGGGCTCCACTTGACCACCTCCCACGCCCCAGCTCCTAACGTGCTGTGGGGTTTAGAGCTTCAGAATCTGAATTGGGAAGGGAACACAAATATGCAACCCATAGTGCACAGAAAGCCAATCGTAGGAGACTAGAAAGCAAACAGACTGCAGAAACAGGGACAGGGCGGTGAGTAAGGTCCCCAGCCGAGGGAGCAGTGGCTCTGGGCCCTGCGGGGCCGGTGGGGAAGCCAGGTTAGCGGGGATGTGAGGGGGAAGCCGGAGGTGTGGTTTGGAGGTGGGCTGGGCGACAGCTACAGCGAGAGAAGAAGGAGTCAGCCACCTACCATGAGGTCTTCAGGTCCTGGTGGAGGAGAGAGGTGGGGTGGTGGGTGTGGAGGAGGAGGGCTTGAGTCTGGTTGTCCCTTCATGGCAAAGGCTCTGATGTGCCCGGTGGAAGCTCATCAGGTTGCAGCAAGGGTTCACGCAGGAATGCTTTCTCTGCAGCGGGGATGCTGAGAGCATTCTAGTGAGCCAGATCCCCGAAGACCAAACGGCAAAGACAAAACGGCCACCACAGAACCTTCTGGAGAACCCCCACTACCCTCTCACCTATTTGAGCAACTCAGATTCCTCTTGGATGCATTTTTGTACAATGGGTAGCACACACTGCTTCACTATAAATCCAAATAATGGAACACTTAAACAACAATAATAATGGTGCAGATTACATTTATTTTGTACTAATAGAATATGAGATAATAACATCTAAATGCTTGATAGAATGTTCACTGAGCCCCTATCACCATGACCCCAAGACAAGAAAAAGACTCAGATGATACCTTAATGAAGGTTTACATTAATTCAGGCCTCAGTTTTAGCCAGTCTGGATCAGAGAACTTGTGACTACACTGATCCATTAGATTACTGTTCGTCTTATCTGTTGGGTTTTAGCTGAAATTCTTCGTACCGTGTATTTTTTATGCAAGCAAATCAGGAAGGCGAATTTTGATCTGAAAAAGAAATGAAGGAGATTTCACACTAAATTATGAACTCATCAAATGACATGAGGTAGCTTAAGCTTCGGAAATGAAGGAGGGGCAGTTGGCAGCCTGGAGACGGTGGGCAGTGCGGTTGGGCCCTGAGTCCACCCCAGCAGGTGCCTCTGGGTATTTGACTTCACTCTGGAATCAGAAGAATGGGCCAGGTCTGTGTCTGTCACAGACCACCTCTGTGACTCTAAACAGGGCTGCTGTGATGACCAAGGGCGTACAGGGGACAGAGAGTCTGGGAAATTGTGACCCAAAGTAGCAATGGCCTTTCTCAGTTGTCCTCAACCTAAAGGGGCTGATCTGAACTCCAGGTCTGGGTCCATTTTCTCTCCCAATAAAGTCCTACCCACTCAAGAAGTCAAGTAACAAAACAGGGAAAGCAACTATCCCGTTACCTAAGTGCCTCCTGGAAGCTTGTGGATTGAGTGCGGGAGTTCATAAAAAATCCGAGCATTTCCTTGGTTTTCAGCTGCTATCTCTGACATATGGGAGGCTGTAATTTCACAGGGAAGTGAAACCTTACCTCCTACCAGGTGCCAATATATTTTAGGCAAAGAGATGTTGCAGCTCTGGAATTATTGAAACCCTGTCTTCTTTCCCTCCAATTGCTCCAGGCAGACGTAAAAAGTCACATTTTTGAAATCAGCTTATGACATCATTGGGACTAGCTGTAACCAAGGTGACAGTCTTGGGAGGGCTGGCATGAGAGACGGTGGTAAACATTTAGGCTGAGGAAAGATGGGGGATAGCCCTATTTTTAGATTTTTGTTATGCAGGTCTATACTGAGTCCTTAAAAATTGTAAAACTCTCAATTCTCAAGCAGATTGATATTTCACGGTGCTGCAGTCTACAAAACTTCTTAAAACCTTGCTTGCTGTCTTTTTCTAGCTGTTAACCTCTCCAAAGTTTAAAGATCCAAAAGTGGATTGCTCATGCCCTCTCTGTGCACCCAGCTTCTTCTCATTTTAAGTTGGTAATTTACTTAAATAGCCTTCAGTTCATCTAGGAACTGTTTCAATGGAGCAAAACTACAAGGATGGATACGCTCTATGGTATGAGAGCATCTTAAAGATTGTGTGTGTGTGTGTGTGTGTGTGTGTGTGTGTGCGCGCACTCACGTACACACACAGGACTGCGTGTGTGTGTGCCCCTTCCCCACCAAGGAGCCAGCAGTGTGCCCAGCATTCTCTCTGCTCCTATTTCTGTCCTTTGTCATCATTGCTATAACTAAGCCCACTGTCATCCGGTAGGAATATTTACCCGCTAGAGCTGACTTGGCCAGCCGTGCGTGGACATCTGGAGTCTAGACTTGGCGGCTCTGTGGGCAGGCTCGCGTCCCAGGGCTCCAGCGGCCCTGGGGCTCCATTGCCCGGCGCCCTGCTCTGTTTACATAGCTGGTGGGCTGCCTCATCAGTTTCAGCTGCCCGACCTCCCCCCTGCCAGGACTCCCTGCCCCCTGCCATGTCCTAGTTCTGACTGTGCACTTTGGATGGCCACCAGAGGGGCCCCTGCCCTGCTCCCTTCAGCAAGCCCCTCCCACTAGGGTGCTCCATCTCAGGATGGGAAGGGGGCCCGAGGATTGGAGGTTCTGCTTCAGAGCTGATGGACTGCTTGGGTTGGGAAGAAGAGGGTTAATAGATGCACAGAGCATAAAAGAAATAATCGGATGTGGTGAAAAGGGTGCAGAACTCCAAATACACGATTTGGGTTTGAATCTTGTACCCAGCCGTCACACAAGACTGTAACCTGGAGGGTCTCTGAGGCTCCAAGTCATTATGTGTGAGTTTGTGGAGGGTGGCAGGCTCCTAGAGTTGCTGGGAGAAGCCCACTCCTACCGAGGCAGCTTGCTCGGCCAGTGTCCGCCTCCAAGGGGAGATGAAGAGGGCACATGGATCACGTAGGCAGATGGGAGGCTGTCTGTTGACCCAAGGCAAGTACACGCGCGGCCATATTTGCTGGAAACAGGGCACTTGCTTGCTAGGGCTGGGGTGGAGTGGGCACCACATCTCCAGGGAGTCGAGAAGACTGTGAAGAGGGCCGACAGGCAGCACCTGCCTCTAGATACAAGGTGATGGGGAGAAGGCAGCCGCAGGCGTCTTGTGGTGGCAATATTTGTGGTTATTTTTCCTCCTGTTACTTTTTATAAAATAAAAGTGTCATGCAGCTCTGACGATGGGCAGGTGACTTGGAGAATCAGACAGAAACCCCTCAGGAGCTGACGCCCCTGGAACGTTGTGTGGTCTTGGGAGTTCTTAACACCCGAGCGTGGCCCTGTTTTCATGGTAATGGGCCACATTTAGAGTGTGTTTTCGCATAAGGATGCTGTTACAGACCACAGCAAAAATGTAATTCATATACACAATAAGCACGATTGTAATAAAATGACACCTGCTTAAATTTCTATAAAAATAATTATTTGGATGTCTACCCAGCAAGCAAAAGCAGGTCTTTGAGAAATTATAGGTTTCTTTTGGAAAAATCTACCTTCTGGAAGTCTGTGAACCACGGCCTGAAGCCCACTAGCCTCACCAAGCCCCAACTATCCACGACCTGGCTTTTCACAGACAACATTTGTTGTGCCTGTAGTTATATAAATACGTAGGTTTTCAAAAGTATGCTTGACTTGTTTAAAATTAGAAATATCTGTTGGTAAAAATCTATCATGATTTTCCCTGGCTTAAATCCATCTAACACTCGCATTACCATCGACTCAGCCACGAGAAGCCCAAACTGAACATACGCCCCGCTGAACACCACTCCTCGCCGGTTGCCTGTGGGTCAAGGCCCGACTAAGCGGTTCCTGTGCTTTGAGATCTTCCTTGGTCCTGTGCAATGAAATTTTTCTTAAAATAATTATTCAACCTAAAGCACCTAAAACTACAACCCACAGATTGTTTGGCTGCAATTGTATGGTTGTTGCCACAAAGAGACATTTGCAGCCATTCATGGAGTTCTGATTGAGGTCTGGCTTGGATTTGACTTTACCAGCTATGATGTTCCAATTTGTTCACTAGCAGCAGAAATCTATCAGGTTGACCAGACATAGCATTTCAGTTTTAGCAACATGAAAGTGTCATCACTCAAAGGGATAATTGATTCATATTATAATATCATTGGTTGTACAATCAAGAGTAAAAATAGATTTTTAAAATTGAGGATTTTCAATACAAGTCCATCAGTATTTAGGGAAAAAATATATTTTTGTACTGGGGATTGAACCAGAAGTTCTTTACTACTGAACTAAGTCCCTCTACTATTTTTTATTCTTTAAGACAGATCCTTGTTCAGTTGCTTATACCCTTGCTGTATTACTGAGGCTGTGATCCTCCTGCCAAGGCCTCTTTAGTCACTGGGATTACGTTAGTGAACATTTGTAGTAAGCAATCTAATGAATAGTCTTTATTTGCTTCAGTAAAAATTGAGCCCAAATAAAGAGGTGGTTCACACAGGTTCTTCTCTGTCACTACAACTGACTGGAAGTCAAGTCCGTACTAGGAAGGGTTTCCTGTGTCATCACTCAGTTCCCAACAGCAGCTGGAATGACTCTGTAAGCATGGTTGTATGTGTTTGGAAATGCATGTGTGTGTGCACAGGGTAGGTATGTATGTATGTTTGTGTATGATGAATGTGATCACGCATGTGTGCATGCCTGTGAGTGTGTTCCTGGGTATCCATGAGTATACCATATGCATGCATGAGTGTTTATGCATGTGTGGGCGTGCCTTGGTGTGTGAGTGCATGCAGGAGAGTGTTGCATGCGTGTGTGGGCATGTATGCCCATGCAGAGTGGTCTAAACATGATATAAGCTGATGTCTCAGGTGACAGAATAATAACACTGACCCTTTTGATGGTTGCTGGTTCAAGGGCTGGGAGCAATGTGGAAATCTTGTCCCTACTGGTGATGACAGGTTCCAATGTTCTCCAATTACACTTTTGCCTTTGGATGGAGGTCTCCACGTTAGCAGCAGGCCCTGATTTTGAGTCATGAGTTGCTCTCCCCCGTACTTGGGCTCCTTCTGAGCCTGATGGACAGGAGCCAGAAGTCTATGGAGATGCTGGCTCACACCAGGCTTTCTCTGTGACAAGCTGGTTTGGCACATGAAGTGGGAATATCTTCATTGTCACCAGCAGCAGTAGCAGCAGCAGAAGATTCTACTTTCCTGTGACATGCCCACCCCTGTAATTGGTTTTCTTTCATAGAGCCAGAGACAAAGCCTGCCTTTCCAGGGGTGAGCCCTGTGCTCAGGATTAGGGTGCCTTAAGAAGACTCTGTCAGGTACCATTATTCCCCAGGTGAAGGAGTCAAACTCAGACAAGGCCTTACTTATACAAGGCAAGGCCACAGCACGTCAGTAGAGCCAGAGAGAGCGATGGCATCTCCTGACTTCCATTCAGGGCTCCTTCTACCACCACGTGCTTCTTGGTCTTCTGAAAACAAAGACCATTTAGTTACAGTTTTCATTTTGGGGACATTAGAAACATGGCCCCTGGCATATAATATGAGTTAAAAAATTATTATTGGAATGAATTAATGAAAGAATGAATTGAATAAAATTCTGGGAGTCTAGAGAAAGTCTCCCAAGGCAGGGAACTGTCTACGTTATCCTTCTGTAGGAAGAGAGAATTTAGACATCACACCTGGCACGGTTCTGGGCACATGGTCCTCCATGAGTTCTTGCTAAAATTATTGTCACTGTGGAGCCTGGCCATGTGCTATTCTATTCTGTTCAGTCCATATCTAGTTTTGCTGTTGGCCTTAGGAAAAGCAGATTCTATTTGGTAAAATAATCCGGGTGAAACCAGGAGCTAGAACTTTCCCTGAAGGATCCCCCCAGCTTCAGGTATTTTAGGGACAGGCAGCCTTCCTGTGTAGCTGTGGTGACCACCCTTTGTGGAGGAGGGGGTACTCTGTATCAGCCCCTGAGGACCCTTGCTTACAGTGATCCCACTGCAGACCCCTTTGAACCAGGGACAGTGACTTCTCATCACTGCCATTGCCAAGGGTGAACAGCTTCCCATTTGGAGCACTTGACCAACTGTATTTCAGTCAGTCAAAACCAGAAATCGGCTGATGTAGAACATACTTAGTGAGCTTCCAAAGCCAATGGTGGTGCAATCAATCAACTACTAACCAAAATGAGCTTGTGATGCTTTATGGATTAAAAATGTCGCCACTTTTCACACAAGTCCTCTCATTTATTCCATTTTACAAATTAAAAATTGAAATACAAAGTAGGTGTGAGTAGCATAAGAGAAGAATCCGGTGTTTTTAGGTTGTCAGCACAGGGAGCCAGTTCCTCTTCAGGCATGGGCCAGTGCAGACTGGACCTGGACTACTGGCACCTAAGAGTCATGTCACCCTTTTTGTGGGTTCTTGCTGTGTAACACACCTGCTGTTGTGCAGGTTGCACAGCCTGCTTTGGGCACCCAGAGTAGGGGGTGCGTTGGGGGAATGTAGGCAGAAGGAAAACTAGTAGTAAATGGTGTTCAGATGGGTGGGTAGGACTGGTTCAAATCCCGCCTCGGCTGCTTCACCAGGCGCCTGGAGTCGTCTCCACTTGCAGCAGTGCTAGGAGGGGATCCTCTCCAGGGAAGCCAGCTCCAGAAGCCCTTCTTTCTGTGAATTGCAAGTAGAACTGGCTCCTCTTAGTCTTTGTGATCTCAAGTTATGGTTTATGTATTGCCTCCCAAAATCCAGACTAAAAATCTGTGTTTCCACCCAACTTCAAGGTGCAGAGAGACTGGAAGGCTCAGTGTGGCCTGAGTTTCTGCTCTAGTTTGACTGCTCCTCAGCTTGCGACCTTGGCCCCTAGATGTGACCTTTTGGTATCTTTTGCTAGATTCCCTAAAGTGAGGATTAAAAGAAAATACTGAACTCAGAGAGTTGCAGAAAGAACTAAGTGCCCTGGTCAATGCCAATATAATAATCACTTCTAGCTTGTGATCAGCACTACACATACTTCAGTGACTAGGGGACCACTCTTATGTTTCCACTCTCCATGGCAACCTTCTTGCTTTCCTATTGGCTGGACACTCCTCTGCCTGGGGTCAACCATCTTGCTCTGCCTCTCCTTTGCATCAGTTGTCCGGATGTGGCAGGATCTCCTGCCTCCGCACTCTGAGTGCGGGTTCTGCTCCCTGGTAACGGGGTAAGATGCTGCCCCGGGGCCTGTCTTTCTCACCCAGAGCTGCTTTGTGACCAGATGATGTTAGAAGCCACCACAGCTGTGACCTGAAGGTCACCTAGGATGGAGGAGCCTCAAGGAGAAAAGAACTGTGTCAAGTCTGTTGAGGCTCCGAACCAATCCTGTACCAACTCTGTGCAGTTGAGATACTTGATGCATCGTGGGTAGTCACCGTCGTCAGGGATTTTGCTGTATGCTCCCTGAAGCATCCTTAATGCAGTCTGTATGTGCAGGAGGCTGTCCTTGAGTTGCCTCAGACCACAGGACGGGGAGAGGCATAGGGAATGCTGAGTGACTTCAGCAAACAAGCCCTGGACTTAGACCTGGGCTTCCTGGCTGCCAGGGGTACAGGGGGACAAGACAACTCCCATCATTTTACAGGACAGACATGGTCAGAGGCAGGAAGCAAGCCATGTGAGTAGGACAGGAAAGGCCAGGTTTCAGAGGCACACCTGCTGGGGACCCTCTTGACCATTGTACATCAAGCTGAACTTGTTTTTGGAATAACAGCATTTTGTTGTTATTGTTGTTGTTGTTGTTTTGCTTTTAGTTTTGGGGTTTTTTTTTTGAGAGTCAGAAAACTTAGAGTACGAGTCAAAATGAGGCAAGGACATACTATTAAAGTAAAACCATTGTTTTCTGATTCTTTATGCTTCATGTTTTCTTCTGTTTAATTTTATTCCTTTATTTTATCAGCTTTATCTTTTCTTCACTCAGTTCTCTTGTGAAACTGCTCAAATCTTCCAGGACCGTGCAATGCTGGCTCAGTGGTGTGGGCACTCTAAGCGAGTTGCGGGAACTCACCTCAGCAAGCAAGACGGTGCACGGTGATTGCCAGGACCTGGTGAGCCCTGGCCCTCGTCCCTCCCTGCCAACAGGGTGCTGTGTGCTGGGTCTGGGCAGCTGCCACTGGACCAGGTGGATGGAGCCTGGAAGGCACCGCACAACCCAAGTGTGGGTCGTCAACAGGGACGAATGTCAAGTCTGAGGAGCCACATGCTGTGCCGAGAGGGGGTATTGGCAGGAAATGCCTATTGATTATTGATGACCAGTTGCCTGGGCAGTGGTGGCCTGGCTTTCCTTCCAAATCATCATCCCCAGCTCCTGACAAGTGTTTGTTATGACCCCAGCTACGTCTCCCTCCCTCTCATAGAGTGAGGGGAGGTCAGGGAGGAGCAGGAGGGGCTTCTGTGTTCGTGACCACTAGTTTTCTAGTACATTTTGCAAAAAACGATTTGACACTTATCCCTGAATATCTGAACATTTGCTGTGAACTTAGGAGACAGAGAAAAGTTGTCACTTGTAAAACAGGATCAGATGCCAGGAAACAACTCTGGGGGAAGGGAACTTTGGGGACGATGGCTTTCGTGTCATAGCCTCTGGGCCAGTAGGAGGCAGGCCCATCTGCAGACAGCAGTGCTGTTAAGGTTTGATGAGGCCGGAAGGGAGTCAAAGGCCTCTTCTGAGTTTTGAATTAGGAAATGCTTCAGAAGCCTCAGCCAGATGAGCAGGCTGTTTGCAGGCCCCGAGCAGACAGATGGCCTGGAGCTCCAGATGCTGTGCCTGTTGAAATATGCATTGGCCAGAAGGAGGCCGAGGTCTGCTGTGGGGGAATGCAGTGCCCAGGCCATCCCGGGGGTCGGTCCTCCAGGACATCCCGGGAGGGGTCTGAGAAGGCAGGGCACACCCCAGCATTCCCTGTCCAGAAGAAGCCTACATCCCACCGCCTCGGGTTCTGCCTGGCTAGCAGGCGAGGCGGGTGGATCCACCCTGCTGCCTGTTCCTCAAGGTGGCACTTGGAGTCAAGAGGAAATGGGGATGAGGATGGCAGATTCCAACTGCTTAGGAGGGTCTCTGACACGTCTGACTGGGACGCAGTGGGGTCCAGGGAAGACGGTGATGTCCCAAAGGTCGTGTGCGGACTCCAGCTCTAGGACAGGGTTGGAGGGTGGAGCCCGCTTCCTGCAGCGTGGCCCTGACGGGGGCCTTGCCCTCCCCGGGCTCCGTTCTCCTCCTTTTGAGGTCTGGGTAACTGTCGCCGCTGGCTGAGGCACCAGAGCTTGGCAAGATGGCACGTTCCTAGTGCCACCTGTGTACTCTCAGGAAGGAGCGTGGACTCCTAAGGTCTCCATGGTGGAAGCTGCTCGCATTTGGCCCGTGACCAGGGAGACAGTGCTGTGCCCCAGGTGGCAGGGGACCCTGCCCAGGGCCCTTCTCCCTGCTTCCACACGCCTCACATCTGCGCTGACAGGCCACAGCTTTAGCGGCTGAGGTACTGTGGGAGGATAAAAAGTAAACATTTGGACTTTGCTCCTTGTTCCTGGCTCAGAGCTCCCCGAACCCTTGGAGCATCTTAACTCCTTGATGAAGGAGTGGGAGGCCGATGGCTTCAGGACGGGGACCTGCGCCAGAAAAGCATCCGTGGTTGGTGGCGAGGATTTAGGCCGCCAGCGCCCTGCCCCGGGGATGGGAGAGGGCCAGAAACCGAGCTGGTCTCCAGTGGCCAGTGGACGTCCCGTGGAAATCCTGAACAGGGAGGCTCAGGGAAGGTCCAGCTCGGCCAACCCCCTGCAGCATGGAATCCACCAGATGTGGGGGTGAGGCTTGAACTTTGGTTCTTGATTGGTTTGGGTCAAAGTCAGGATCTGGGACCCAAAGGAGGTGGAGCACAAGCAGGAATCCGTGGGGAAGTGAGAGGGGAGGATGTAGAAGTGCACCCTGTTCCCGGGGAAGTGAGGAGGTCAGCAGGAGGCCGGTGTGGGTTTCAGAAGCAGTGGTCCAGAGACTCTCCATTCAGTTCTGAGAGGAACGGAGGTGTGTGAGGAGGGAGGCACAGGGCCCCAGGCCACGGTGACTGAGCAATTCTTTCCAAAGGGTACTTGAAGATGCGATGTTCTGTTACGTGCAGGACTGAAGAAGTGGTGAGTTTAAAGGGCTGCACGTGCTGAAGAAATAGACATGTAACCCTGGCAGCCAAAGTCGGGAGGCTGCAACTGGGTGCTGCAGAACAGCACTTGGACTGAGGGACCAAGACACAGAGGATGGTGCCAGGAGATTGTATCCCCTACTGACACTGCAACCCTCTTTACGTTGTGCACTCCAGGATGCACACACAATGACACAAACCAGCAAGGGCACATTTCTCAGCCTGTGTCCCTGAGGCTAAGCAAGGTGTGATGCATCATCTTGCTTTACCAACCTCCTAGGTCCTGATGATTATGCACCTGTGATGAAAGGCCTGAGAAGTTCAGGTTGGATGCAGAGAGGTTTGAAGAAATGCAATTGTCTCCTCAGACTTTGCCATTAGAGTCATGGAAACATTAATCCAAACAAGACTTGGGAGAACTTGTGCTGGCTCCTGCTTAATGAAAACCTCCCGGCCTTGGACGTTGTGGAGGACTAGCTGAAGGACTTTCGGTGTCAATTTCAGGTTAGGGAAAACTGCGTGCCTTACCAATTCTGCCTTCCAAGTCTTGGACACATGTGAGAAAGCTCATTTTACAAGTAAATATATTATCTGGACCACATTTTCCTGCTCGGGACTTAAAATTGAATGAATTTATAAAGGCATGAATAATCTTTGAAAGAGAAATAACAGCAAAGACCTGTTTGTAATTTCTTTATTCACTTAAGGAAAATTTTCCTCAGCAACTAAATGCAAAACATCCCAATTTTATGTAATCTTCTGATTTCACCGCAGTCCACAGAAACTGCAATCAAGTTTTAAAACCCGATCACCAGGCAGACCGACTGAACACGGGCTGGTAACACAGGACACATGGTTTGGCTGTGCTGTCTGAACTCTGTGATTGTGCATTTGAAACATTATCAGGTATTTTTGAGGCTGAAACTGAGCATAATTAACTTGCTGTGGATCTTTTTAGTTGCAATTAAAGTGGAATCAGATAAGAATGTTGGCTGATGACAAGAAAAAGGAGCATTTGCATATTATAGTCCCCTGGGCCAAGCCTCAGGAGGAACATTGCAGAGAAATACGGAGGGGGATGCCACCTGTCCCCCAGTAGACTTTGGAAACAGCTCCTGGTGCTGGGGTGACATGCAGGGAACCCCAGCTTCACATACCATCCCAGTGACTGTTCATCCGGTCGTCAGGGAGATGGGCTCTCGGAGGCTGGCCCCAACACACAGGAATCGACAGCAGGGCCAGGCTGAGCCCCGATTCTTCCTCCCCACTTCCTGTCCCCTCTACCACCCGTGGAAGCACTGGCCTTACCAAGGCTGGTGTGCCCGAAGCTTTGCCTTCTCTTTCAATGACCACATGAGAGTGGACAGGACAGGAAATGACGAAACTGCCCCTCAGAAGTGGAGGAAGAAGGCTGATGGGAGGAGAAGTTTGGCACTTGGTCCCCCCAGAGCCGCCCCCTTCTCTCTGGGTGGACCCTATAGTGAGCCCAGGTAGTGCCTGCTCCATCCTCAGAGGTCATGGCTGAAGACCTGGGGAAGAAGTCCCACTGTCCCTGCCTGGGTGGCAATCATCTCCTGATCCCCAGTCAGCCTCGCTCCTCCTGTGGTCACTGATCACCACTCCTGTGGCAGGCTCCCGCTGACTCGAGCATCCCCGTAGGATGAATGCGATTCTCATCACAGTTCCGGACTGCAGCATTCTTATTATTGGCATCTCCACGGGATGGATGAAAAGCTAAGGCCCAGGAAATCCATCACCTCAGATTCTATGACTGGCAAATGGAGCTGTGGGTCTCCCCACAATTACGAGTCCCTTTTGGAGTCAAAATTGTGTTGAAATCCCTTTCTCTTGGAGTAAAGAAACTGGCACAAAACAAATACTCAATTGATGTTCATTGGTTTGAACTAATAGATTTCTAATGACAATTGTTGTGTATTACTCGAGCACTGTATTACATTCTGTGTGTTAGAAATCATTTATTAATGGAGTTACCTGAGTGCTCCCTGCCCCCTTGATCTGCCGTCCCTGAAGGAGAGCAGCCAGAGCCCGGTTCTGCTGTCTCCAGGTGGATGCAAGGAAGGATTTAAGAAAGGCTGCTGTCTCCACCCTGGGGGAAAACATTAGTTCAGTGTTTTTTGTTTTTTGTTTTTTCAATTCTATACCTTGAAAATAAAAGCTGTAGGAGTCAGCTGAGAATGGGAAGGAAAAATTCCAGAAAAAAATTCTCATTTCAAATTTTCTGGCATAGGAAAGAAGGCTTCACGCTTTGAATTTACGTAGAGGTCAGAAATGTAGGGCTCTCTTCCCACTGTCCATCTTTCCACTGCTTCAAATTCCCTCACCAACCTGCTCACTCCAAATGTGCCGCCAACACGTGCCAAGGCAAATGTGGGCTTTGGATGAGCTCTTGAACTTGTGGGCTCTCCCTTGGCCGGGGCTGATGAGGTCATAGAGCTGTGTTCTCCCCGCACCACGGGCCCACGGTGAATCAGGCCATGAGTTGGTATTTAGACAAATTGGGCAGTATTTTCTAAACTTTCTGTGCCATATGTCCATCGAGAATGGGATAATGAGTGCATGTGCAGAGCAGAACACGGGGCTGCAGCAGAAGGGCACTCCAACCCAGCACTAGCGCACGCACCGAGGCCAGCTTCTCACCAAGGCTGCCCGCCAGCCGGGCGGACTGCAGTTGCAAGAGCAGACGCCGTTCCTGTGATGGCAGGGATCTCCTGTGTGTCCTGCGTGGTTGAGGATGAACGGAGTCCTCGTCAGGCACTTCTTCAGGTACAGGAGACATGGTTCTAACAGTCAATGAAGAACTTTCTAAGGAACTTGTCATCTTTGCCTTCCTGAACAGAGTCTCGGAACAACAGGAGTTAACGGGCCTCGCTGACTCGACTGTGGGGAATGCTGTCACCCCACGTTTATACACCCTGGGAGTCTCTAAGGGCAGCGTGTCAGTTTGCTCTGACTGCCATGTCAACATACTGCAGGCTCCGTCACTTAAACACAGGATATACTTCTACCGTTCTGGAGACTGAAGTCTGACATCAGGGTGCTAGCTGGTCAGGACTGCTGAGATCTTCCTCCCCAGGGTGCAGGTGGACACCCTAACCCTCACCTAGCAGAGAGGAGGAGCTCTGGTGTCTTGGGCCCTAGAAGAGCACCAGCCCCATACGATCAGTACCCCCATTATGCCCTCAGTTATTCTTAACTGCCTCCTTAGTGCTGCGTCCTCACACAGTCACACTGGGGTTAATGGTTTCATACAAGGATTTCAGAGGACAAAATTCAGTCCATTGCAGTGACCTTATTTGGAGGAAGTGACTCTGTAGATGCCATTGGTTAGGATGGAGTTGTGTGAATCAAGTTCAGCCCTAGGGACAAGTAGAGATGGGGGTGGGGGGATACTGCGTGAAGGCAGAGGCAGAGGCTGACACGGGACCCCTGCAAGCCAAGAGAGGCCAAGAGCTGACGGCCACCCCCAGGAGCTAGAAGAGGTGAAGAACAGATCCTCTGAGTTCCCAGGGAGGAGTCCACCTGCTGAGGCCCTGATTCCAGTCTTCTGGCCCCAGAAGCAGGGGGAATAAATCTCTGTTGTTCTGAGACATCTAGTTTGTGGTAATTTTTTATGGCATCCCCGGGACAGGAATCCACGCAGGCTCCATCACCATAATGACTGTCTCTGCTGTTCGACAGGGCGGCCTGGTGGGGTGCCTGCCGGGTGGTCTCTGCGTGGGCTTCCTGCTGGTGGAGTGTCTGTCACACAGGATGACAGACACTACTGAGCCAGCAGGATGACGGAAGCTCCTCTTGTCCTCCTTCTTGTCTGCGCTGCTGTAGGCGCGGGAGACAGCTCTTAGCCTGGGACGGGTGGAGGGATGGAAGGCTGGGTGCGGAGCCGTCGCTGGCCCATGCTCAGCACCAGTGAGTGAGGGCTGTTACTCCACAGTCGAGGGTGCTGGTGTTCTTCTTCTTCCCCTCTCTCCTATCTTGTGTTGCCTTAATATCCTGGAGAGGTAGGCAGGATGGGTATTATTATTAATTTACTTTGCAGATGAGAAACGAAGCCTCAGGAAGGTGGTGATTTTATTAAGGTCACTTGGCTCGGATTCGCTGCTGCTAAGACTCCACTGTACACACCAGCCTCGTTTCCTCAGCCCACATTTCCAGAGCCTTAAGGGAGGTGTCTAGAGAGAAGAGCTCTGACTCTGTTTCCATCATGAATTGTCTGGGGTTGCTAGGACTCCCACTCCAGGTCAGAGCTTGCTTTAGTAGTGTTACTATGTGTTTGAAATGCGTTCATCCCACAAGAAACATTCCTGACTAACCTTCTCCTCCAGCTGCTGGGTAAGGCCCTGGAGTGACACCAGAGAGCAAGACCCCGGCCTCATCTCCTGGAGCCTACAGATGAGTGGGGAAGACAGTCAACAGGCAGCCACTGTGAGAGCGGGGCTCACAGCAGCACACTTGCAATCTCATCCTCAAAGGGAGCAGGAAAGTCCCAGAGGAGGTGCAGCCAGGCCAGAGCCAGGAGGATGAAGAGCCGCTGGCTCGGTGCACAGGAAGGACGGGTAATGTGGCTGAGTGGGCAGAGGGTCCATTTTTGCTTAGAAAGAAAGAAGGAAGGAGGGATGAAAGGAGTTCCGAGTTTATGGCTGAGATTTAGGAAGTGGGGTGGGGCTGCACTGAGAGATGAGGTTGACGAGGAAGACGGGACCCGGCAGGAAGGGCCGGAAGCCCTCTTCATGGACTCCCACTCATCCTAAGAGCAACCGGAAACCTCTGCTGGTTTCCTGCAGGGACGGTGGCAGATGCAACCTGCAGGCTCACTGGTGCTGGATTCTGGGCTGGCAAGAGTAGAGTCCAGGTAGGTGGCTGCACTCGAAGGGATGGGTCTCCCTTGGGTAGTGACTGCTGAGAAGGGGACACCTGGCCCAGGAAGGGAGGGGGGTGGGTTGCAAGACTGGTATTGGTTGACAGTGAAGTGAGGATCGGGAAGGCCAAACATGGTTTCTCTCTGGCCAAGGAAGCAGCTCAGAAACACGCCATGGCAGATCACGCTTTAGAAAGTGCTCGCGCTGCGATATGGGTGCGTGCCCAGAGGCTGCGTGTGAAGCCTTCTAGGAGGTGGCCCTGGGGGAGGTCTGTAGACCACCCTGGAAAGGACCTGGGAGCCTGTCTCCCTCTGTCTCCTGGATCGAGATGTAACTATGGGCTCTGATGTGCTCCTGTCGCCACCATCTGCCGCCTTCCTCAGGGGTCATACCCGTGGGCCAGCGGGTCTTGGACTTGAACTCCAGAGCCCTGGGCCAAACTGAAACTTTCTTTACCTCATGAGTAGTTGTGTCCGATGTTTACAGTGACAGGAAGCTGACCCGCAGAGCCACGCAGGACCAGAACAAGAAGGAGTTTGCGCAGCAGTGGGGCTGACCGCCTGTCCCGTCCTCTGGGGTGGAGTGGACGCATCTGAATCCTCTCATGTTCATTTCCTCAGTTGTCTCTCACGCAGTGCGTTTCTCACAGTTCTGTGTGAACTCTGGGGCTGGGAAGCTGAATGGGAATTGCCATTAAGACCATCCCTGGCATGCTGTTGCTGACATAATCTCTTTTTTTAAAAAAATATTTGTTCTAATTAGTTATACATGACAGCAGAATGCACCTGGATTCATAGTGCACAAATGGAGCACAATTTTTCACATCTCCAGTTGTACACAAACTAGAGTCACGCCATTCGTGTCTTCATACATGTACTTCATACATGTACAGGAAAATGATGTCCCTCTCATTCCACCATCTTTCCTACCCCCATGCCCACCCCTTCCCTCCCTTCCCTTTGCCCAATCCAAAGTTCCTCCATTCCTCCAACACCTGCCTCCATTATGGATCAGCATCCATTTATCAGAGAAAACATTTGGCCTCTGTTTTTTGGGGGGGAACTGGCTTACTTCACTTAGCATATATTCTCCAACTCCATCCATTTACCTGAAAATGCCATGATTTTATTCTCTTGTAATGCGGAGTAATATTCCACTGTGTATATGCACCACAGTTTCTTTATCCACTCATCTCTCGAAGGGCATCTAGGTTGCTTCCACAGTTTAGCTATTGTGAATAGCATGCTGATTTTAAGTCCTTTGGATCTAGACCAAGAAGTGGGATCAAAGGGTGGTTCCATTCCAAGTTTTCCAAGGAATTTCCATACTGCTTTCCAGACTGGTTGGCACCAATTTGTAGTCCCACCAGCAATGTAAGAGTGTGCCATTTCCCCCACATCCTCACCAGCACTTATTGATGTTTGTATTCAACATAACTGCCATTCTGACTAGAGTGAGATGAAATCTTAGAGTAGTTTTGATTTGCATTTCTCTAATCACCAGAGATATTGAACATTTTTTCATATATTTGTTTATCAATTGTATATCTTCTGAGAAGTGTCTGTTCAGTTCCTTAGTCCATTTATTGATTGGGTTATTTGTGTGTGTGTGTGTGTGTGTGTGTGTGTGTGTGTGTGTGTTAAGTTTTTTGAGTTCTTTATATACCCTGAGATTCGTGCTCTATCTGATGTGATTGTGGAAAAAATTTGTTCCCATTCTGTAGGCTCTCTATTCACCTCATTGATTTTTTTCTTTGGCTGAGAAGAAGCTTTTTAGTTTGAATCTATACCATTTATTGATTCTTGATTTTATTACTTGTGCTTTAGGGGAATCAAACTAATAAAAGAGGTGAAATACCTCTACAATGAAAACTACAGAATGCTAAACAAAAGAAATTAAATAAGACCTTAGAAGATGAACATATTTCCCTTGTTCTTGGATAGGTAGAATTAATGTTGTTAAAATGACCATACTACCAAAAGCATTATACAGATTTAATGCAATCCCAATCAAAGTCCCAATGACATTCCTCATAGAAATATACAAAAGCAACCATGAAATTCATCAGGAACAATAAGAGATCCAGAATAGCCAAAGCAATCCTTAGCAAGAAGAGTGAAGCAGGTGGCATCACAATACCAGATCTTAAACTATACTACAGAGCTATAGTAACAAAACAGCATGGTATTGACATCAAAATAGACTTGTCTACATAATATCTTATGAAATAAATTTTCTAGGGTGCCCACGGCAGGCTGTGGACTCACTAAAGTGCCAGATGAACTGAGCAACATTGAAAGCAGGTGAGATTGTGGATGAGGATTCACTGGGAAAAGGATATCTTTTGGGAAAAGTATTTAACTATTTAAAAATGGCCCTGGGTCTCCTTTTCTATTAGGAAACACATAAGGCTTAAAACAAAATGATCACACCTGTGTCCAAGAGGGCAGCACGGCAGAGAGCTAAGTGGAAAGGACGTGGGGGTTTGTGCTTCAGCTTTACTAAGGTGTGGGCTAGTCAGCTGCGGCTGTAACACATTCTCAAGATAGCTTATAAAGCCAAGAGGTTGAGTTTGGCTCCTGGTTTGAGAGGGTCTGGTCCATGAATAACTGGCCCTGTGTCTTTGGGCCTGTGAAGAGGCATCACATCGTGAGGGAAGCTCATGGCGGAGCAGAGAGGGAAACTGAGGAAGAGGAAGAGGGTCCAGGGTTCCCCTCAGGGCACACCCCCAGGGACCTAAAGACCGCCCACGAGGTCCTGCCCCGAGGGCTCCACCAGCTCCCATTGGCTGCATTCTGGCTGGGCACAAAATAACCGAGCCGCCATGAGGCACTTGTAGGTTCAAACAGGAACTCTTTTATTGCCCAACTCCACCAGCACTCTCTGCGCACTCCCCCGGAACTCCTTCACCCTCCACTGGGCTGGGCTCTGCAGGAACTCCCAGGGAACTCCAAAATGGCGGGCGCCTGAGGCAGCAGGAGCCGCCCCATTCCTGGACAGCAGGGGTCTATATACAGCTGAATACACAGCCTGTTTCAATCCAGCATCATCCAGTCACAGCAATTAGACACAGCTGAACTTAATTATCATCATCTTAATGGCTGGTGTCACCTCTTAACCACTCCTTCTGGCAAAATGCCAGGCGCCATCCCCACTCAGCTGTGGCCCTCAACACCCACTAGTGTCAAGCTGGGGAGCAAGGCCTTAGCACTGGGCCAACTATAGCAAGGGATAACTGGCACTGACGTGTGTCCACGTTCCAAGTATACAAACCATGATTTTGTGTACATACATATGTATGTGTACAACTCCACATTGCAAAATACCACTAAGATCAAGGTAATTACATACCCATAATCTCACATAGGTATTTTTTTTTAAAGTGAGAACATTTAAGATCTATGCCATTAGCAATTTTCAGATGATATATCATTATTCACCGTGGTCATCATGCAACACATTAGGTCTCCAGAACTCGTTTTTTTTTTTTTTTTTGACTGACAATTTGTACCTTTTGATCAAGATCTCCCCATTTCCCCTGCCCTCCAACCCTGGAAACTGTACTTTCTGTTTCTATGAATTTAAAGGTTTAGATTCCTCATAGAAATGATATCATACAACTTTTTCCTTTGTGTCTGGCTTATTTCACCAATTTCATCCATGCTACTGCAAATGGCAGGGTTTTCTTTCTTTTTTTAAAGCTGAAGAATAGTCACATGTAATTTATATATATATATATATATCTTCTTTATCCACTCGCCTGTCCACAGACACTTAGGTTGCTGCTGTATCTTGGTTATTATGAACAATGCTTCACTGAATGTAAGGGTGCAGACAGCTCTTCACTTCATTTGAGTGTGCACACAAATACAGAAATGGGATTGTGGGGTCACAGGGGGGTTCTGTTTTAATCGTTGGAGGAGCCTCCTAGTGATTTCAACCTGGCACATTCATTTCCATTTTCATGAACCATGTGTAAGGATTCCCTCTGCTCTATCGCCTCAGCAGCCCTTCTTGATAATAGCAATCCTTGGGGCTGGTGATGTCTCCCTGCTGTTTTGATGGGCATTTCCCATTTCCCTGATGCTTACTGATGTCTAGCTCCTTTTATGGATAACCATTTGCATAGGTGTTTTTTAAAATGTCTATTCATGTCCTTTGCCTATTTTTAAATTAGGTTATTTATTTATCTATTTATTTATTTATCTGTTGAGTTCCTTATACATTTTGGATATTGGGTATCTAATATGTGGTTTGCAACTATTTTCTTTCACTCTATTGATCACTTTTTATTTTTATTTTATTTTTTCATCTGCATTTGTTGTGCAAAAGTGTTTTAGTTTGCTGGAATCCCATTTTTTATTTTAATTTTCATTGCCTTTGCTTTGGGATCATCTTCAAAAAATCAGTGCCAAGATCAGTGTCAAGAATCTGTCCCCCATTTGCTTCTAAGAGTTTTGCAACCTAAGGGTTCACATTTAAGTCTGACCCATTTTGCGTTGACTTTGTGTGTGATGTAAAGTTTGGCTCCAATCTGTGCTTTTCACGAGACGAGGATATCAGTTTCCCAACAGTGTTGAAGAGACTCTTTTTTTCCACGATGTCTATTGGCTGTGTCTTTGCTGAAGACTGGTTGACCTTGTGTGTGCAGGCTGACCTTGTGTGTGCAGCTTCTGTTGCTGGGCTCTCTACTCGTGTCTGTTTGTCTGACTGTGTGGATAACAGTGTCACATCGTGGTGCTTTTCACGATAGATTTCTAACAAAGTTTGGAATCAGGGAATGTGAGGCCTTCAACTTTGTTCTTCTTCCTCACGATTGTTTTAGTTCTTTGGGGTATTTTGTGGTTCTATAGGAAGTTGAGAATTATTATTTATTATTATTGTGAAAATTTCATTCATTTCACTGAATCTTGTAGGTTGATTTAGGTAGAAGGGAAATTTTGACAATATTAATTTTTATAATCCATAAACACAGAATGTCTTTTCATTATTTGTGGGTTTTTTTTTTCCTTTTTATTCCTCTCATCAACACTTTAAAGTTTTGGTGTACAGATTTTCATCTTCTTGGTTAAATCTATACTTAAGTATTTCATAGTTTTTGATGCTATTGTAAATTGGGTTTCTTAGCTTCTTTTCCAGATAATTTTTAATGTATAGAAACACAACTGATTTTTTAATGCTGATTTTGTATCTCTAAATTTTATTGATTTCATTTATCAGCTCTAACAGATTTTTTTGGTTGATTCTTAAAAGAATAAGAGGTTTTGAAGCAGAAATGTTTTTTGTTTGATTTTTGCCTTAATTATAGTTATAATTTTCTACAAGTCACAAAATCTCTCTGAACCTCATTTCCTAAATCTGTACAACAGAGATAATAACATTAGGATTAAAAATTTTAATTATAAATAATCTGGTGCCTGGCCCATAATGAGTCAGTCAATGCCTAATAAATAATAACTCTTAATATGATCATTTCCCTAAATTGGAGGGTGCCAGCAGCAGGTCCAGGTGAAGACAGAGCCCCCTGGTGTGCTGGCTGCTCCCGAAAGCCTTGGATATTCGAAGACAGGCAGAGCAGAGCGCTTCCTTAGGGGTGGGAATTTCTTGAACTTCACCGGAGCCCAAAACACTGACTTATTATGGAAAGTTTCTTTAAAAATTCATCAGGCTATTGTTTCTGGGGTGGGAGTGTGATTTGGTTTGAATTATGTCAGTACAAAATACATACTGTAAATAAATAGCAGAAATGCGCTTTAATTTCAGAGCTGAGGAAGGAAAGGATACTCTGTGCAGGATTTGTGAACCCTCCCATTTCCAGTAGTGTCCCTAAGGATGAGGTCTCTCCTCATCGCCCTGGTGTGAAGACCAGGCAGTGCAGGACACCCTGCCAGCCACACTGGCTGCACAGGGTCAGGAGATCTTGTCCCTGCCAGGCGCTAGCTGAAGTCAGCACCGCGGGCCTCCTGAGGGATTTGAAACCTCACCACCAACGTGCACTAGTGTCCCTCAGTGACAGAACCTGACCGAGTGACCTTCCCAATCATCAGACAGAATGGTCCATTGGTACTGGACGGTGTCTCTGGAGCAGAGATGCAGGGCTTTTCTGTTCATATGCACTTTGCAGTTTCCAAAGGGGCCTCGTTGACATGATCTCTCTTGAATTCCAGAGAGGTTAAGTACCTGCCCACAGGAAGCAGGTTCTCACTCTGCACAACCTGATTCAGCTTGTAGTTCATGAGCATTTACTCTGTGCCAGATGTCCCATAGCATCCTCCTTTGGGTCCTTATCTGATCCACGTGGCCATTCCCATCTTAGAGACCAGGGAGTAGAAGCACAGAGGATGGCAATCTCTTGCACTCCCTCAGGGGAAAACAAGACTTGAGCACTTCTCTTCTGATGGCAAACAGGTCATTTTCTTTCTATGATATTATGAGAAATGGTCAACATAATGAATTGTTATTTACTTACCTTCCTGTTGCTCCCACTGGACAAAGAGCAAAAGAGCAGGAGGAAGAGGAAGACAAAAGGTAGAAACAAGGAAATGCTTTAGCTCAAGGAGTAGAAACTTGGGACCAGGAAAAGGAGTCAGATCAAAGGTCCTGTGGTGACTTCCCCCCTGACATCTGGGACACCATTTGCTTTGATTTACAAACCCCTTGGCAGATCCCAGGGTAGAAATCACGAGTAGGGGCCGAGTATGCACTAGCTGTTTCAGAAGTGGCTCTCATTACAGGACAGGAGACCTGGAGGGCTGGTCCTGGTTGGGGACCAGGGTGGGTGTCTTCTGACCTCTCGCACTAGGCAGTAGGGAGGGAGGCTGAGAGGTTGAGAGGTGGCTCTGGCCTCCAGGGACTCTTGAGACCCCTTGCTTCAAGCAGTTGTTCCTGAGGTCTTCCTGGGATAAGCCTGAGGACAACCGCTGTGGAGAGGCTGCAGGGTCCTCCCAACCCAGCCGGAGCAGGACTTGGGGCTGGTCCCATGGGCCAGCATGCAGCCGGGGAGCTGGCTGGCCTCACCCCGGGCCTTGGCCCCACCAGAGCTTCTGCAAGGCTGGTTTCCTTCACGTGACGTGTAAGGATGGAGGTCTGGTGAGCGCCTTGTGGAGGAAACGTCTTGTTTAGGAATGCCAGGCGGCAATTAGCATATTTTACCGCGAGGAGCCGCAGTGGCGGCTTTTGTTAGCTGAAAACCTCAGCGCTTTCTTGTGGCCGGGCTTTCAGAGGCAGGGCAGACACGGAGGCTCTGAACCCAGTTCATTAGAGTCGATTTCATGTTTTAAAGTCTCCACTGAAACTGTCACCCCTCTCGGGGATCACAGATGGTGAAGAACTAATTTGTGACTGTTTGATAACTGCTTTTATGTATCAAAGCTCTTATTTACTACTCTGTGGGGGAAATGACAGACTAAGAGCAATCGCCTGTTTTCTTTCCGTTTTTCGGTAACAGTGAGGTTTCTTGCCCCCTTCACCCCCACCCTCGACATGTTTCCTATTTAAAATACAGAATGTGAATCCTTTGCACATGCAGACGTGGGTGAATCCTTTGGGGGATATAAAGAAGGCTTCTCCAGCGCAGACCTGTGGCCTCCTTTCTCCATCCCTTTTAATATCCTGGAGCTACACAATAACATTTGGGCCAGTGTCTGCTCTCCCTAGTCACCAAATGTTTCTAATTAGCTATGCAAATCAGAGCTTTGTTTTTGAACACTCTCTGTGAGACACGTGGAAGTGCAAGAAGATTCCCAAGACGGTCCGGATCACCCCTGGAAGCTGGGCCAGACCCAGGCAGGCACTTCTTCTCCAAACCACCCCTTTTTGTTCCCTTTGCTCATCCTTCATCCACTTCCCACTCACCCTCTCTCTCTCCGGGCTTCTCTCCGCATGGGACTTCGAGGCTGCACCCTGGCTTGGACGCAGCACACTGGGAGCTGACGTTTTAGCATCCTCGCTCACCAGCACCGCCCTGCCTGTGTCCACGGGGCCCTTCGGGCATCCTAAAAAACCACTAGAAGAAAATTCACCCATTAGCTAGCTCAGTTTGGCAAACTAGAGCCTCTGAGCCGAGAATGGTTTTCATATTCCACATGATCCAAGGGAGTCAAAAGAAGAATATTTCTTGACATGTGACAAGTACGGCATTCGAGCCTTACTGGAAAACTGTGGCGTCCCCCGGCTGACTAACCACACTGCTCTCCTGCTACAGGGGCAGAGCGGGGTAGTTTCCTCAGGGACTATGGTCTGCAAAGCCTCGTCATTACCTGGCCATTTCCAGAAAAAAAGAAAAAATTGCCCCCCGAGCTAACTCATTCCTGATTTCCTTTTGCACAATGGAAAGGGAGTTGGGCCTTGCCCGAGGTTGCCACTTCCCCTTCTCTCCTGGGCCAGCCGTCTTGCTGCGGTCGCCTCCTGCCTCCGGCCTTTGCTTACTCCGTTCTGTTTGCATTTACACATATTCAGACTGTCCTTCTTCACGCTAACTTTACCTTTGAATCATTCTATTTCAGTTTTTGTTTGTTTGCTTGCTTGCTTGCTTAAGTCCAGGGTCCAACCCAGGCTCTCTCCCATGCTAGGCAAGTGTGACTACTGCTGAGCCATGGTGTTTCCGACTTTGTATCAGATATAACTTTTCCCCAGGCTTATTAACAACTCATCAGATGAAACTAGTTGTCTTTCATTCCTTTATTGACTTCCATTTCTTTGCTCTTCTCTTTGAGATGAGCACTTATGACAGTTTTCTATTATATTTTTATTGTGCTTTGATTAATGAGCATCTCCACACCTGTCTTTAGACCCCTGAGAGCAAAACCACTGAGTGGACTCATTTTGCCATTAGACCCCTGGTGCCCGGAACGGGGCTGGGCTGCAGGAGTGAGCATGGGCCCTGCAGATCCGTGAGCCTCACCGTGCTCCTAGCACTTGGTGGTGCTGAAGGCTTGGTGGTGTGTCCCTTGCTAAGGCATCACCACTGCCCCTGTCCATGGGAGACCCCCAGAGACCACCCAAAACCTGGGAGAGTACCGAAGCCTGAATATACTGTTTTTGCATGCATACATACCTGTGACAAAGTTTAATGTAGGAATTAGGCACAGCAAGAGATGAACCACCATAACCAATACTGTAACCGAGTGATTCGAACAACATGCCGTAATAAAAGCGACGTGCCTGCGGGCTCTGGCTCTCACGGTCCTAGTTCCTTAGAGTTCTCTAGATTTTCAGCCTGAACCTGACTGAGGATAGCTGAAGTCACCAAAACACTGCTGGGGGACGACTGTAACTCACCTTGCAGATGGAGACAATCTGTTGCTGCCCAGAACTTGGCAGGGTTCTACCAGACTCCAAAGCGCTCATTCCTGTGGCTATTTTACAGATGAGGAAATGGTGTAATGCATCACGATCCAAGTCAGTTCCCTGGGGAAAGCAAATGCCACAGAAAATATCTTACTCTAGACCCAGTAAAGGTTTTCTGGCACATTCTATCAACACGATCATTGCCACCTTGTTGTCATTAAAAAAGGACAGAGGAGCACACGGTGAGGACCCCTGGGGGTCACTCAGGGAGTAGATGGCTGTGGAATTTTAAGCTGCTCTGCTCTGCTCATGATGGCGTTGCTTTCTTAAGTAGCTCAAGATGCTGGAGTGCTGGAGGGAGCAGTTCATCACACCAGACGTCCAGATAAGGCTGCTGGCCACAAAGCCGCAGCTGGCCGACAGCACAGAGCAAATCTCGTGTCTGCTGCCAGGACCCCTTCTCTGCTCCCTTTTGTTAAAAGTACAAAGGAAAATCACTTTGGCTTTATTCACACTTGCCCACCTCCAACTTCGTCACGTTGTATTTTGAGATTTGAGGATTTAAACGCATTTTCACGGGTGTTATTTGAACCACGTTCTCCTGCTCATCCTGTGCCGTGAGGCTTGTGGAGTGCTGAACCTGGGAAACCCAGAGATGGAAGGCGTGTTACTATTTGGAAGACATTCACGCCTCGTAAATCCTGGAAGGTGGGCTGCGGCAGGAGTCAGCTCACTCCTGGGGACAGCACTGCCCCTGACGCACCCTTGTCACCTCTGTCCGTGTGAAGTGTCACAGGGACAGTGTGAGCAGACAGAGTGACTCGGTAAGCTGCCTTGGAGCTACCTCTCCCTTTCCCTGGGGCACGGGCTGGAGGTGACACTGAGGACCATCGCCACGGGTCAAGCTATGGGAGCTTAGGAGCCACTTACCTTTGGCGAAGCTGCCTCTTGGGGAGTTCCCATGAAGTGTCCGTGTCTCCTTCTGTTGGTACCATTTAGCAACAGCACTGCCTCATGAAGATGAGGAAACAGAGGTTCTGAGAGTCCCTGGGAATCTCCACCACTCACATAGTAAAGGGGCAACAGAGCAGGGAGCTTTTCTGCCTTCTTCTGAGGAGGAGAGGGACACTTCTCTGCCACCTACAGTATCTCTACGTCTGCTAGTCCCCAACATCACAGTACAACGGAAATCAATGTCCTGGGGAAAGTTAAAATTCTGACTTAAGCGCAGATGGGAGTGAAAGCAGGTGACCACACACTTGCTGGGAGAGGCCCTGCTCACTCCCGAGGACCCCTGCTGTCAAAAGCCCTCCCAGCATCCCCAGAGGTGTCCCCAGGCTTGCAGTCAGTCCTCCTGTGCCCCTGTGAGCCCTGGCTCACCTCCTCTTTGAAGGCTGCTTCTCCAGCCAGGAGACAAGGGGACACGTTCTGTTGCGGTCACAGGCTCTTGGTGATGGCCGTCTGGTGGGTTGGGTTTGCAAGGCATCTGTGCAGACGGACAGCCTCTGCAGCCCCTGGGTGAGCTTCTTCCCACTTGCGCATCCTGCCCGCCCTTCCCCACTTCTCTGTCCATCTCCAGCCACGCTCGGGTCTGCCCACGTGGCCCAAGGGAACTCTCGGAGCCATTCCTCGCCTCTTTCCCTCTGCTCGGATGCCTGCGGGCCAGGCTGCCACACTCTGCCAACATCCCTGATTCAGTGTCACTGGACAATCTGCAGCCAAAGGGGCACTGGACCCCAGGGTCCCGCAGGCCAGGCCAGATTGCTCGCCCACTCGGGAGGCTCCGAGTCCCCGTGGCCCGTGCCGTCACTCCTGGGCTCACACCTGGTCTTTCTCCAGGCCCTGCAGCTGCTCCCTCACGCCTTTGCACATACGGCTCGCATGTGTGTGCTCACGTGTGTGGGCCTGAGCGTGTGCCTCAGGTGTGAGAGAGATGGGAAATGTCAGCTGAAGCCACCCTTCTAGCACCTTCCCTCACGTGTCTGGGTTTCTAGGCTAAATGTGAAACATGTCGAGCACAACTCTGAGCTCCACGTGGCAAGAAGGCGGCTCATTTTTACCCCCCACCCCCTACACGCCCCTGAGGAGGCCCCAACGTGGGTACTGTCCCCAGTGGAGAGCTCGGTGCCACCCTGAAGCCACGGGTCCATGAGCTGCAGTGTGTTCCAATCTCCACAGAAGAGAAGTGATGTGCCATCCTCCTTGAGCAGGGTTACATCTAACAGGGGAAACAGATGTGCGCAGAAAGGGAGGGCTGTGTTTCCACCCAGCCAGAAGTATGTGAGAAATGTCTCAAAAGGCCCCAGAGCTGGTCTTGCCGTCCCAGGCAGAGGCCCCCGCCTGCTGCTCCTCTGTGCCCTTCTGTGTTCCCCCAGAGACGGCAGAGCCCTGGCGGCTCCAGGAGGCAGGCTCTGACCAAGGCGACGTCATCAGGGGTCTAAGGTCGTTCTTCTCCCCTGGCAGGAGTTTTATGACCTTGAAGGTATCAGTTCCCATCTAAGTGGAGGATTTAGAGATGCCAGGCCCCGGCCTTGTTTGCCAGAATTTTAACATTATACACAAATAAACTATGAATTTGTGCTTGGAAACAGGAAAAGAGTCTTTTAAACAGTTTAAATAGTATTAACTTGCTTAGGAAAAGAAAGAAAAAAGACCTGGAGCTCTAATGGCATCTACAGCTGACTGGGTGGAGTTATTGAACTTTCTCTTCCATGTTAGAAATACATCTACAGATGCCCATGGTAAAATTAGGCAGCTTATGGCACTTCGAAAACTGAGATCCTCTGAGACACATGGAATGAGTAAGATGATATTTCCAGCCATCGATGCATTCTGTAAAGCGATTGAAGGAAGCTTCCTCTACAGAACAATTTTGGACTTAAGGCTCCGATTCCGTGTTTCTTGCCCTAAATTATAGTAAAGGCTAAGTCTCATTATGACAAACTGTAATAGATCATCAAAGTTCTTGATTTAGGCCTGGAAATCTGCTATGTTCATGTGCCTTGATCTAAATGTGACTGGGACTTGGAATCTCTTTGTGATACTGACAATCCTGGCTATAAAGGTATGTGGCTGGAGTATCAGCGATTCCACTCCTGGAGCAGGAGCCACAGGGAGTGGAAAAGTCTGTAGGATCCCAGAGTTGGTCATGGGTCCAGGCTCAGGGGACTGGCCATCCACAGAAGGCCGATTTCACAATGTTCACTGTTCACCCAGCAAACCAGCCAAGAGGCAGAGAGCCTGAGAAGGCACGGGGTGGGTTGGGATGCCGAGGTTCCCTCTGTTTCTTGCCAAGGTGGGACTCAGACCTGGAGTCCTGACGCACATGGAGCAGCGTATCTGCTCCTCCAGATCTCCAGAGCCGGAGCTGGGCAGGTGCCACCAGCACTCCACCACACGCAAGCGTTCTCCTGGCATCACCACTGTGTACCAACCTCAAGAGGTCCACTCCAGGTGCCAGAGGATGCCACTCCAACGTGGTCTTCTGAAACCAGGACCAGGGTGCTGCCCGGATCTGAGAAAAGGCTTCTCTTCTGAAGAGTGAGGTGAAAAAGAAAAAACAGGCCAGCATTTTAGAATCCAATAATTTCTTTCTCTTCCCTGATAGACGACCCAATTCCTTTGAACAAGCTCAGGAAAAAAAAAGTGAGTAGAGCCATTTCCCTGAGCTGTGGAGCTTAGTGTCCTCGTCCTCTGCGGTAAAGAGATCAGCTGAACCCTGCCTCAAGCAGAGCAGTAGCCAAACACGCCATTCCCACGGGAGTTTGCTTCCCTCTGTGTCAAAGGGGGAGGAAACACCCTCTCCCATTCTAAGAAGCAGTATGACTTTGTCTTTTCACCTTGGCCAAATGTGGTCTAGGCTTTTCCTGGAGTCTCCTTCCCAGAGATGGTGATTTCCACAATTTCCCCTTATATTATAAACTTTTGTGAAATTAATAGGATACGTGAACTCTCTTTTGCAGTTCGTGCTAATCTAATTCTGTCTGAGAATCTTAAGGGGGGATTCTTGAGACATTTCTAATATGAAAAAAATTCTCAACGTTCAGAAATACTTGAAAAGATGACTAAGAAATTTATCAGTGCCGTGTTGGATTTGCGTCCTTGATTGACTTTGTACTGTTGAGGCTATTCTATTTTACAAGTTTGTTGGGGCAGAGTTTAACTTGCAGATCTTCATCTGGTCAGGATGCAAATAATTTCTACCCAGCAGAAAAAAAAAAATAATCCCAAAGATTACATGGTATGGCTCTATAGAATTGTAGCATCATGTATCTAACCTAGTCGTCTTTTCCTAGCTTCCCCTTATTAAATTGCCCATAAATATCCAGCTTGTTGAAGCCTCATTTACACCAGTGTTAACATCTTAGTGGTTTCCTCAGTAATTAATGAGTTCAATAAGTCTTTGGCATATGTTTATATTTCATGAGAGTTGTGTTTTTCAACCTTTTAAAAATTAGATAATAGCATTAGGAAATAAAATGGTCCAAGGACCTGGAAATTTCCCTTAACTCTACACCATTCCCTGAATAGCATTCAGTTTATATCCTTATTCTCCACCCATGGAGCTTTTCTGAGAAGGATTCAGTAACTTTCAAGCTTCCCAAGAAAAATGTACAACTCTATCTGCACATGCTAGTGCCATCTGGCTAGAGATGAGCCTCCAAACTAAAGAGGATGAGCTGAAGGAAGTTCAGTGGATATTCCCGAGTTTAGAAACCCTGACAGCGGGGTACGGAACCACCACAGAATCAGGTGCTGCCCATGGCCTTGGTAACAGCTGCCACTTACAAGTTTTGTCACCCACCCCTGGTCTCTCCAGGACCCTCCAACCAGGCCATCTGCCTAGACACCCGTGGGTTTGCCCTTCCGTCGAGCGCAGCGTGCTCTCCTCCTGCTCCTTCCCAGTTTGAAGTCTGGCCCCGCTGCCTGGCCTTGTCTTTGTGCCTGCCTGTGGCTGTTCCCCTGAAGACTGCTCTTCTCAGAAGGGAAAGGTCATTGTCCAGTTTTCTCTCATGATTCTTCTCAGCGGGCCCCTCGGGTTTCACATTATCTCTGAAGGTGTGCTCCACCCACAGTTCATCTGTGACCTGTTCCTTTAGGGTTTTTTTTTTCCTACTCTATCTTGGGTGTCCAAACATACTGTAAATCTTTTCATTTTGTGTTGTTGAGTGATTTAGCTCTTCTCTTTCAGATTAAATCTTGGGGGCCAGTTAGGGGTGAGGGGCAGGGTGGAATTCATCTTCCAAAATAGACCAGCTAAGGTGCTAGCATACGTTAAAGAATTATGGACTCCAAAACAGTAAGTTTGTTCTCTAGGGACCAGACATGACCATCATCAGTGTTTCCATCTGTCTGGATAGCAACCTTTTTAGTGTTCACCTGAATCATCAGAGATGACCAGTCACCAAGGAAGAACCCGGAAGAAGGTCTAGGTCTGGAGGGAAAGTCAGGAGTTCAGTTTGGGAACAGTTCCAAGGGAGGTGCTGTGGGACTTCCAGAGTATCATGTGATGGCTTCCGAGACTTGGAGAAGTTTCTTTCTTGTTGAAACTTCCTGCCCTCTGCAGAGATGGGAGAATCTTTCCTTTATTTTGGCTTTTAGGAATTGGAAGCCATTTGTTTCTTTCTCCTTGAACCGTTCCCACGGGGCTTGGTAGTTTCTAAATTATAAAGATTGGCTTCTTTCGAGACCAGAGTCCTGTAAAATTAGGAGGAGAAACAATTCCTTCATGTTACCCACTGCCAGACCCAGCTCCGCCCACAACAACTCTCCCCACACTCTGTGCATACACCGTCCTCAGCTCTGTGCTGGGTTGGCTCTGTAGTGGCCAAATATACAGTTTTAACTGCAGGTACACAGTTTGGACCCCAAGAAACCTGCAAGGAGAGATTGACAGCCCAACATCTCGTGCTACCTCCACATGCAACACTCACCTTTGCTGAGCATTCAGGATTCAAAAAAAGGTCTCAAATATGCTTTCTACATCCCTCCCGCAACCAGAATGAACCACTCTAACATACTAATTGACCAAACAGAGTGTGTGGATTTATACTGTTGGCCTAAGCAAACCAGAATAGTTTAAGTTTCAAACCTGTGTGTAAGGAAAGGGAAATCAATCTCTTCCCTGTGGAAACCAGGGCCTAGAAGGGTTTGGGATGTTTGATGATATGTTTTTGATTCTGTTAGTTCAACATCATCTTGACCAGCTGTGAGCCAACCTTCCTGGGAGTATGTATTGTACCAAGACCATTTCAGAGGTAGAGAGGAAACATTTTTAAAAAAACAAGTAGAAAGATAACTGAATGGAGAGCTGGACGCTGAGGTTCTGGTTTGGATGTGGCTCCTAATCAGCAGTGTACCCTGGGTGTGTCCCCCGCCTTCCAAGGTCCTGGTTTAATCCATAAGGAACATGGTTGGATAGAATCCTTTGAAGCGTTCCTCCACCTAGAATCCGGAGTGTGATTCCTGTTGACTTCCCTCGGAAGGGAAAGGAGCGTGATGGAGAATCCACATTCATTTCTGCCTGTCTCCCACTGTCCGATGCAGGGGGTCATTGAGCCTTGTTTTCAAGTGAACAGTGGCCTACTGCCTGGCTGTGAGCAGAACGTCCTTCTTCCTCAGCAAGCTACTGATAATAGACACATCTCCACTTGGGGGCTGCCCAGCTTCTGAGCATCTTGCCTCTGTTTGGGGACATTTGTGACTTCTATGAGGGTGTTTTGAGCCCCAGTGAGACATGGAACTACCTCCCAGCACAGAAGCTGCATACGGGAGGCACTTGTCTCGACGACCTCCCTTGCTGTGTGGGTGCACCCTTGGCATCCACCATCAGGGTGTAAACCTCCAGAGGTGCAGAGACCACAGAGAACCTGGGGCGGCAGTGGTGGCTGCAGCCGGTTGCTCACTGGGCAAGTGATAGCATCAGTATCTGGGGCCAGATAATAGCTGTTGGGTGCCACATGCGGCCTAGGCCTTGGCGGCAGCTGCGGGCTGTCTTGTAAACCCGTCTTGTGGCCTGGTTTAGAAGACTCGCTCTGGTGATTCACTCCTAAGTGTGGTGTCGAGTCTTCCCAGTGACTGCAGAATTTAAATACCACTCCTTTATGCCTTACTCAACCAGATTCAGTTTCTTTGGCCTGTAATCAAGTATTCTGACTTAATTCGTTGTGATTAAATAAAATTGGGGTTTCTATATTATAACCCCTTCCAGAGACCAAAGCTAGTTGATCTCATAGACTCCAATTCCTGTTGCCTACAATTCTGCACATGGAGACGTTAACTGTAGGGAAGGCCTTGACATCACTGGCAGATCTAAAGGCACACAGGCACAGACAGGGCAGGTGGATCAGCCACCAATTGGCATCTGGTTTAGAAAACAGTCTTGCTACCTTGGTTAGCAGGAGACTGTCGTACTAGGTACAACTTCTCTACTTTGATGATGATAAAATAAGGCTTCTGAACAGGTAAATCTCAGAGCAAAGGAAGGACAGAGGATAATTCATGGAGGAAATGCGGCTGTGGGAGATGACTGGCTGTCACATTGCACCATGGCTTGGACATTTGCAGAATAGGCCTTTATTGTAAGCTTTCATATTTGACCTAGCTGGGAAGCAGGACTTCTGGAAGAGTGTGTGCGTGTGTGAACGGCAGGACCAGGGGAGGGCAGGGAGGCTGGACGCCCCAGGGAAGTTTGCAGGCTTGTGAGCACGGGCCACATGTGGTCGGGAGACAGGCTTCCGACCTAGGGATAGAGATGAGAGACGCGTTAGAAAAATGACTCTGCTCCAGTGAACACTCTTTGGGCAGATTGTGGAGCTAGTGGGTTTAGTAAGATGACAAAGGCCTGGTCCTCTTCTCTGGGAGGTGACATCTAGTGGGGGACAGATGAGTGTCCCGGGACTGCATAAGCCCAACAACAGGTGTGCCTGAGACAGCGAGGACGGAGTATCTGTGGAAAGAGGCACAGAAAGCCCCTCCACTAATGGTGGGTGGGGGACAGGGTGGTGGCCTTCAGTTAATGTCCAGCCCCACTTCTCATGCACCCTGGCCCTGTAGACCCCACCCAGCATCTGGAAGGTGGTCTGAGAAGACTGCTCCTACCCAACCTGCTCCCTGGGGCATCCTCTGACTGTAGCTCCCTCTGCTGTTCCCACTTCCCAGGCCGGGCCCTCCCCATGTTTCAGAGGTGGCCAAAGTTCTGCACTGGCCGACAACCAACCCTGCCCACCTCTCCGCCTGTGGAGGCGATTCTGTTTTCCAGGTGTTCTCTAGAGTGAGTCTGGCGGTTCCGAGTGGGGAGGAGGTGAGGGCTGGCTCAGCCTGCCGTCTTCTGCACTCCAGGCCTGAAAGACAGGGGCTGCTGCAAACCTCCTTTAGAGATCAGGTGGCCCTGCTGGTCCTGAGGCCTGCGAAGAAGGCAGAGCTATAAAGGGCAGATCCAGACCTAACTCCCCTCCTCTCCCCTGCCCTGAGCTTCCATGTGCTTAGCCGGCCACGGCAAGGGGTGTACAGGGCTCACACCGAGAGAGCCGCAAGGAGGTCCACAGCTAATGATCTTCTAAGGTTGGGGCTGTGTCCTAGGGAAGTGCTTCTCGTATCTGCCTTTTTAAACTCTCAAAGAACAGCCAAATCACGGACCAATTGAGTGAGCAATTCTGGAGGTGGGATCTGGGCATCTGAAGTTTCCAAGTCCCCCATGGCTCCCCTGCACCCAAGTTTGAGAACCAGGGCTGTAGGGAGTGCCTCCACCTGTTGGTAAGGGCAGAGTGCTCCCAACACCTAGGACAGGCAGACAAGGGTGCAGTTGTCACATTCCTAACAGGCTCAGGGGGCACTGAGGCAGGAGATGGGTGCAAGACCTCAGGGAGATGCAAGACCTTTCTTCCAAAATTCCACATTGGAGAAATCAACTTGGCTTCCCTGAAGGATTCTGGGCACACATGATCTAGTCCTCAGAGGACACGTGATCCCAGGCCATGCTGTCAGTGACGGGGCCACTCTGCCAGGCCTTGACCATTTGGGCAGCTCCTTCTGCCTGCCCTAAGGTGCTGATGGGTCCCGCTCAGAGGAAGGGGGCGTCGGATCCAAGCCCTGGAGGAGGGCATCGTGGGGAAAGCCACTGGGCCTGGAGCTGGGAGAGCCAAGGCAGAAGAGGGGTGTTCAGCTGAAACTGGGTCGAGTTTGAACTTGTGGCATTTTATTAGAATATGGAATGGTTTTACCAGGTGGTAATGGCCACTTATTTCAGTAAAGAGTTGGTTTAGATGAGCCGGTGGAGGGATGGAGGAAGTGACCTATGAGGTCTTTGTTTCTCCGGCTTTTGTCACTGAGTGAACCGGGAACAGCACTCTCACACCTTAGACCCACGTAAAGTGATTATGGTAGAGACGTAGAGCGCATCCTCTAAGGCACTCCTGCACCTGCCCCAGGGCCCAGGGTCCCTGTTGAGTGGCATGTGGAGGTAAGTCACGTGGGTGAGAACTCGTGCCAGGGGTGGGTGCACATGGCTGCTGCCTCGCCTAGGAGGTGACACTTCCTGAGTCCTGCAGCTCTGTCCCGGTCCCCACCCTCCAGGGGGCCCGGAGGGTGATGATTTCTTCATCTTCTTTTCCCTTGCTTTGCCAAACGATGCGACCATATGTGCTGTGCTATTTAAATAGCAGAAGGCTCACCCAGAGGGAGAAGGCAGAAGCCGGTCCCATTGGCAAGCCGGTCGGGGAGGCTGACTTCCCCAGGCTTCACTGTCACCCCATCCTTGTGGTGTCTGATGACCAGGTCTGCTCTGGAGGGAGCACTGCACGGCCCTGTCCCTGGGCTCTGAAACAGGCACCGTGGTCTCCTCAGCAGGGTCACCTCTGGACAGGCTGGTGGTTTCCACTCTGGAAAGGAGGGGGTGACTTCTCAGCTTGCCCCAGAGGCAGGCCTGAGAGCAGAGCCTTTGGCCCTCACCAGGTGAGGTGACCGCTCACGGCAGGGCGAGGCAACCCTGAGGTCCCACCACAAAACCAGCAATCTGGCTGCTCAGCTCAGATTTATTGTCTTAGAGGGGTCGACCAACCCATGAGACAGAGCTGAGTTCAAAGGTCATTTTCACAACTCACAGTGGGGTTGGGGGCACCTGCCTGAGCTTTCAATTCTCCCCTTGCCTGGTGGGACTGTCACAGCCATCCTTCCAGAGTGGGGCTGGAGCTTGATCCAGAGGTGCTTACGAGGACACTGTTCACTCTTCACACGCTGGTGGTTATTATGAGTTAAATAGCTCAGTTCCTTGCAATTAATGACAAAGTTCACGACAAGTTCTAATGCATAATCAATGCTCATTTCATAGTAATTGGAAAAATAGTTTAGGATCGAATGTTACCTAAGTTTCCATCAAATGAAACTCCAGCATAGACAGATGGCATGAGCAGGACCCAAGGCGTCACCATTACCCTGTGACCTATGTCCTGAATGAAAGGGTTCCTGGTGGTGTTTGTGAGGACAGTCTTCTTGGATCCTCACCCATTTCATTGTTAAGGTCAACACCACTTAAAATCAACATTAAGAGAGAGCATGAAGCGGCGCCTGCAGCAGAGCCCCGGCCCTGGTCTTCAGCTCCAGGCCTGCTGATTCAGAGAGGGCTGGCCCTCGGGAAGGCTGGGGATGGAGCGGGAATGAGTTATTGGGTGTGGATGTGATTTAAAAATAATTGAATTTACATAGAGCTAATGAGTATCCATCTTACTATCCCCTGGGACATCTGTTACTACACTCATGGTGTACATTCCTGGGAAACTAATTTTTCTAAAAACTGAATGGTTTGTTTTTAGATTTAAAATACACTTGTCCCCATGCCACAGCGTTAAATGTTAAGCAGTCTTTCAGAACGTCGTGTGATCCCAGCAGGGCCACAGAGATGACTCACACGTGAGATCCCCCGGCTGCTGACAGCCCCTGGAGCCAGAGGAGACCAGCGTGACTGAGCCCAGTGCAGGAGAATCAGGATGACCAGGGACCTGGCCGGGGCCAGTCTGCGCGAGGAAGAGGAGAACGGCCACCAGTAACTACCTGGGAAAAGGCCACGTCCAACGAGGAGGCGTGGAACTGGGCCTGGTGTCTCCTGGGGTGTAAGTCCTTGGGCCTCTAGTGGGAGCCAGGCAGCTGCAGCGTGAGCAGGGGAGGTGGGAGCTCAGGCTGGGGAGAGGGGCGACAAGCGCTGATGGCATTCAGCGCCAGGCCCGGAGCCGGCTCTGACTTCCTGGTTCTGGGGGCAGCAGGACAAGATGGCGGCAGTGTTACAGAACAGCAGCCTGCTAGGGTTCAGCAGGGAGGTGACAGGGGACCCTGGGGGCAGGGCCAGGCAGAAGCAGTGTGTGTTGTGGTGGTCCCTGTGGGGGACACCTCTGTCCTGACCAGACCACCGATGTGGGGACGAGAGGGGTGGGGGACGTCCTTGGCAGAGGATGAGACAACCCTCTAGGTCAGACCTGGTCCCTGGCATGGGAAGTTCAGCTGCAGCAGAACGGGTCCCTGGGCGAGCTCTCAGCAAAGCCCCTGCACTCTCCTTTGAGACTGGACACACTGTGATTTGGCTCATGTGTACACACCTCAGGTTTAGGTGTTGGAGTTCTCAGACATGATTCGATTTATAAAGATAAAAGCCACCTCCACAGATCCAATCAGTGTTTCCTGTGAACAACACTCTGGGTTTGGATCTCTGGGAAATTCAGGAAATATACAAAATAATATAAAATTCAGAAAATATAAAAAATGTTTATTAGTCGGCCTACTAACTCTTGAACCTAATGTATTGTCTCTACCCTTCCCAGAAACGCAGTCAGTTATGCTCCACTCTATGGATGTGGAAACTGAGGTTTATTATAATTGAACAATTAGGCAGAGTCCACACATCACACAAATATTGAAATTGATGTTTAAGCTTTGTCACAATGACTCCACTAGAACTCCTTATTTCAAGGAGATGAGAATGTTCCTGACCTTCCATTTGTGGGTACCATTAAAACACACACACAAAAATAAGTATAAAATTCACGATAGGACAATACCTGTGAGACCACCCAGGGTAGTATTAGAAACCAAAGTACAAGTTTTTAAAATTTGTTTTTTTTTTTTCCATGTTTCTCTCCTCCTACTAGCAGGGTCTTATCAGAGAAAGTTGAAGAGAAAGACAATAATCAGAGCTTAGTTTTGAGTTTCAAATTTTAGCTTTGATTATCAGCAGCCAACATTTGAAGTAATGAGTATCCAGCTTATTTTCAAATTATAGGATCTCACAGACATGGGCCTAATGGTCCTTGTTCTCTTCTGCCTCCCATCTCAGGCCCAGGGAAGGGCTCAGAGTGCCTCGTGGATTCCCTGGGCCTGTCGGGGGCTCTTTTCTTGAGGGGGAGTGAGGCAAGAGTTGGACATGGGTGTGGGTTCCTGTTCCCTCTGCTAAATTCAGATTCTTCCTGGAAAGAAGGCAGTTGGGGAAGTTAGTGACAGAACTTTCTTACATGAAAAGTTCCAGTTCCTTTTGGAAGGAATCCAAAAGCAGGAGAATTTCAGTCCAGTTTTCATGGAACCCAGCCTGGGGCCTCTTAACTCTAGTCCCGGAGACTTTGAGACTTTCTTCCAAAGGTAAGGGACATGTTTGGATTCCGCAGACTCAGTCTGCAAAAGACTGCCTGGGGGATTCCAGCACCAGGCCAGGGGACTCGAGCAGTTCTCCACACGGTCGGCTGCTGGTCGACGTGTTTCTCAGCTGCACGTGGTGCGTAAGGAAAGCTTCCCTAGCACACCTGGGCAGCCGAGATGGGGCCCAGTGGCATCTGTGTGGTGCTGACTGGCTCTGAGAGGATGGGAGGCTGGGCCCTGTTGTCCTCTGAAGTCATGTCCCTGAGATGCTGTGGCAGGTGTCCAGGAAAACACACTGTTCCCGTGTGGACAGTGGAACCTCCCGGTTTCTGTGTGTTCTTCAACAACTCCGATGGGAAATCAGAGCTTGGCGAGGTCCGTGGAGGCACGGCCAGTCCTGAGGAGCTCCCTGGCCTCCCGGAGCTTCCCTCCCTCCTCGGGGCAGCTGTTTCTGATGATGGACTGAACAGACTCCCCGTGGACCTCCGTCTGTGCCTTGCTCAGGATTGCCTTCAGTCCTTCTGCTCCCACCTGGCTGGGTTCTTTCCTGCTCGCGCTGGAGCCTGCAGGTGGCGGAAAGGTCATCTCTCAGTGTCCAGGTTACTCTTTCAAGGCCCAGGGACTGGTTCTGAGCAGCCATCTTGGGCCTAGGCCAGGTTCCCAGAGTCCCCTTACTTGAAGGGGTATCAGAAACATGGCTCCCACGGAGGGAGATGGAATCTGGGGTATTTCTGTAAGCAGATATTTAGGCGGAGCCTGCAGGCATGAATGGGCACTCACTGGACCTGGCTGGAAGCCGTGGCCTGTCCAGCCTCCTTGTGCGCTGCTCACCTCTCTGCATCTTCTTCATGGTGAATATTCTTCTCATTCCCCTGACTGCGTGGGTGCTGGGCCCCAGGCTCTGCCCGCAGGCTCGGCCCCCCTCTTCTCCCCACCCCACCCCCCCGCGCCTGGCCTGCAGCTCCAGGTGACATCTGCCTTTGCCCCTTCATCTCAGGCAGGCCTCCTTCTCTGGACGTGGTGCTCCTGTTCATGTGACCGTTAGACACCGAGCTCATGTGCTGTACCTGGAGAGCCGTGCAGCGAGGCGTGTGCTTTCTCCTGAGAGAGAAACTCTTGACGGGAGAACTAGTTCCTGATGTGGAGGCAGGGAAGGCCTGGGCAGATCTCTACAACTAAGCTCAGGGTTCTTTGAAAAAATGGGACCCCAAATCCAAACTTTCATCCCCAAATTCAGCTTTAAAGCATCTTCTTAGTGTGGTGCTTGCTCCGTGGTACTCAGGCCCAGTGAGGCTCTGACCAGGGATTCCTGCAGGAGGCAGTGGGGAGCCTCCTTCCCGAACACAGGACCACGGAAATGAAGTGAGGCCAGGGAGCCAGTGCGTGAGCCCATCCCAGAGGGCCCTGCCCTGAAAAGGGAGAGGGGGTTGGCATCTGATGCTGGCGTGGTGTCACGTGGAGGTGGCTTCCTTGGCCAGGTCTCTTCTACTTCTCCAGGAGTCTGGGGTCTGGCCATGCCCCCTGGGATGCTTTGGATGCAGCCAGCTTTGGAGGTGGTTCCTAGTCTCCAGCTGCAAGGGATGTCTCCAGCTTCCAGCCTCCACGAGGAGACAAGGGCCCCCAGGGTTACCTCCGAACTCTGAAATCACCCAGGAGATGCTGGAGGTTTTCCTAGGAAAGGTGGTCCTGCAGAAGGCATACCTCCTAACCCAGAGTCTCATGACACGTCATGGGAATGTTTAAAATAGCTGTGGTCTATTTACAGGCTGGTGTGGAGCCAGCAGGACACTCTGTTTGTACTTGTATCGCCACTGAGCTCGTGAAGTGTCTCTGAGAACAGCTCCTTGCCCACCCCAGCAGGGCGGAGCAGTGTCCTCTGCCTGGCAGGGAGGAAGCACTGCTATTTGCCCACCCCTGTATTTTAGACTTCGTCTGAGTATTAAAAACTCTTCTTTGGCTTCTCCTCAAACACGTGCTGTGGTGTCTATCCTTTAGACATCTCTGGCCGGAGCCTGTCTTGGGCAGCCACATCTGCCCCTGCACAGCCCAGGATTTGGCACCACAAAGATCTCGAGCCGACCATGGTGCTGTTCATAGGGTCACCGCTGCAAGTCTCTGAAACTCTGTCCTGATTTTCATTTAAAAGAACCCACAACTTTCTGAGGAGGGTTTGCAATCCCCACAGCACCTCCCCAAGTTTCATGTGCTAAAGACATTTAGTTTATTTGGGGACCAGGGGGTGTATATCCTTTTACATAAAACATTTTGTTATATACCCTCACACACGTGATGCTACATAGATTTAGTTCTGAGGATTCTGATCACTCAGGGCCACCACAGATCCTCGTGTCAGATGTGTGGCCTAAAAGCGGGGAAAAAGGCATATTGCTTTCAAGTACATACTTCTTTTAAATTAAGGGGCTTTGGTCATGACCACACCATTGAGTGGCTTAAACCGAGGCTTAAGGCAAGAAGCGACCTGGCTGAGGTCATGTCACTGATTCCACGGGGAGTCAGAATTGGGACGTGGGCTCAGTCCTCACCAGACAGTTTCCAGAAGCCGCACCTCTGACCCTGTAACCCACAGCACAGCTGGCAGCACTTCCTAAAATCCTCGCCCAGTCCAACTGCTAAGTTAGAAGTGCACCTTCATCCCGAGGAGGGAGAGCTCTCCTTAGCCAGGGCGTGGGGTTCCAGGGTGCAGGGTGCCACGGTGTGGGGTGCCAGGGTGCGGGCGCCAGGGCACAGGCAGCTGCTCTGGCTCCAGGCACTTGGGGTTGGCTGGCCTTGGTGCCCCATTCTCTCCCTCCTGCCTCCTGCCTCCTTCGTCTCCTGGAGGGGATGTGCTCACCTTATTCCAAATCTCCCAAAGAGAGGAGGGACATGCATGTTTTGCAGCTCCATGTTGGTTTGTGGAGATTTTCCAATCACAGGATTTTGAGGTACTTGTATTTGTTTTTTTCTGATTACAAAGTAATGGAGAGGCAATTTGGAAATTCTAAAAAGTCTAAAGAAGAAAATGCATATCCCATCATCCTATTACCCCCAAAGAAACTAGTGATAGCTCTCTACCCACTTACCTATCTGTATCTATTTCTATGTCCATCTTCCTAACCATTTAGCTATCCTTTTATCTGTTAATATGTCTTTAATTCATGTTCTATAGTTTTATAATATGTATCTTTAAAACATTGAGGTCACAGTAAGTATGCTTTTCATTTACAAATGTGTGATGAAGAGTGGCCTATTATAATTTTCAGAGCGTGATTTTAATTGTTACTAATATGATTTATAGTGTCCATTCCCCATCGTTGGCTGTTTCTGCTGTTTCAGATATTCTTTGGGTTGAACAGCTTTGCAGCAACCAACCTGCCAGCTGTGCTCTTCACCGCTCATCTTCTCAGGGTGGACTCAGGTTGCTCATGAGTTAGTTTCTCTTTCTAGCCCAGGAGACAGGTGTGGAGCCCACAGCCAGGAAGCAGGGCTTGGTGAGCGTCAAGTGAAACATCATCTGTAGTCAGACCATCCCGTGCTCTGCAGCACAGGGGATGATGGATGAAGCCTTAGCCCCATAGATTTCCTAAAAGCACTGCCAGAGTCCCTGTTAGAGACCAATGGGAAGGGGCTCGGTGTTCACAGCCTGAGTCCCTCTGCCTTGGATGCCAGTCAGGCCAAGGGAGCTCCTGATCCCTGCAGGGAGCCACTGCTGACCTTCAGGACCTGGAAGCAGTTACTGTTCATTCAGAGCCTATGGGCGGTAGCCAGCACCCTGGGGAAGCCTTCATGGTGCACTTCCAGTTTAGCCTAGAGTCACTAGTCTGATTTTCTCTTGCAATGAACATTTGTAGACCACGCGCCTCTGCAAGGCCCTGGGTGGGTGCTGGACTCCACTGGTGTTGCCTGACCTCCTTCATCTCCTCCATCCTTTGCAACAACTCCTGGTATCCTCTAAAACCCCTTGTTCTGGATTTGAGGGGTTAAAGAATGTGCCCCAGATCACACAGCTCACCAGGAGTAAAGCCAGGTGGGAACTGACGTGTCTGGTTTGTGGCTTCTGCATTTAGCACTGTGGACTGGACCACTCCTTGGTACACACGTGTGAAAGAGGGACTGTCCTGAGCATCCTAGGATGCTGCACCCTTGGCTTCCACTCACTAGCTGTCAGAGCGCTGTGACTCCCAAAAGCATCTCCTGGGACACAAATCACCCCCACTGAACTGCCAGTGTGCCTCCACCTTGCTGGCTTGGGCCACCATGCAGTGTTCCTGTCGTGGGGAAACAGATCTTACCTAATGAAGGAGGCTTGATGGAAGACAGTTTCTTGAAACGCAGGTCTCAAGCTGGTTGTGTGTCTTTGGGCAGCAATGGCAGAAGGCGAGGGAGAGTTGGCTGGCCCTTCCCCTCGCCAGGCAGATAAGGCAGCCCTGGGAGTCTTTCCTAACCTCCTGTCCTGGGTGACTTTCTCATCTTCATCTTTGTGCTCCAGATCACTGCCTCTTCCTTTTCACGAGCTGCCTGGGTGTTTCCCAATCATTTCACACCTGACCCTGAGGCAGCTCTTGAAAATGCCTCCTTGTGCTTCTCAGTCATGAAGGTGAACAACAGAAGTTTACAGGAGTTGAAAAATTCAGTCCCTGAAACTGAATGACAGTTGCTCTCCTCCTCTGTCCAGGGAAGGACCAGAAGTTGCCAATGATCTCTGTCCAAATTGGTCATTAAGGGGGTCTGATGGCAACGTGAATATTACCATCAGAAACTGCAAATTTTATTGCTATCTGTGCCTGAAAGCCCATGTTCTGCATTCAAATATAGCTGCAAAACAGCTGTGATAGAAAATTGGTCATTTACCAGTGCTTAATGACTAATGCCCTGCCCAGGCTGAATTAGCAAGATCTATGTCAGAATTGCTTTGTTCTGTTGAACTCTCTTCTGTTCTCAAAGAAATCACAAACACCCAGCGTGCGAGAGTGGCAGTGCTGTCTGTGCCTGACAGTCTGGACATCCCACCACTTCCCCTCCTGGGTTAAGCCTGGACTCAAGAACTGACGGGGTCAGTCACTCTCCCCCACCCCTTTGGTGCTGGGGATTGAACCCAGGGGTGCCGTACCACTGAGCTACATCCCAGGCCCTTTTTTTTTTTTTTTTTTTAATTGTGACAGGGCCTTGCTAAGTCGTAAAAGCCAGCCTTGACCTTGAAATCCTCCTGCGGAGGCGTCCATAGTTGGGTCAATCACTGTGGAGACGCAGCTCAGACAGACCTGGTGGAAACGTATGTGGTCAACTACAACTTCAGGTAGTGCAGGCGAAGGGATCACTTCCCTATTCAGATCAAATCCGGCCCTGAATCTTAAACATAGAGACGGGCACACAGAAGGACAAATCCAGATGCAAATGCAGAGGTGCTGTAATGTAACGGCACAGGCACGGACGCCAGCAGGACTGGGTGCCAACCCTGCTCCATCTCTGCGAGACCCTGAATGAGGCTTCGTCACCTGTGAAATGAAGACAGTGGAGATCCTTCCCTGAAGGCAGGGTGATAAGGGTCAAACCTTAAACCGAAACAACTCTTAGCAGGTTTTCGTCTCATGGTATGTGTCCAGTAGAGGTTTGCAGCTATCATCATCTTCTCCTCTTCTTCCATGAAGGAAGTCAGGCTTTTAAAATCTAATGCTCCTTTAAACATGTAGACCTGAGCGAAGTATCGATTCTCTGGTCTATTTACTTACTCTTTTAATCCTGCCCTGACATACCCACTCAGGCTTCTTCCCCGTCTGCCAACAAGTATTAGACTCCGGGGATGAAGAGGTGAGAAAGAGTCGCTGCCTTCGTAGGACTCAGGAGCTCGGGCAGCATGAGTGCGGACCAGAGAATTTGTGGGCGTAGTATCAGGAGCTGAGGGAGGGCTGCCTGGCACCACCACGGGGGGACTCCAGGGCTGTCTGGGAACACGGAGGAGCTGCGTCTACATGATGTCAGGCATTGTAACAAGACTGCGAAGCACATGTCATCACCTCACTTTGCAGAGCAGAAGGTGAACCTCGTGTCTACGTCGTCCCTGCAAGTAGCAGAGCTGTGCTCACGTGCAGACCTGGCCCAAGCCCAGGGTGCTCCTTCTCGCTGAGGCTCCAGGTCAAGAGGGAGGGTGGAAATTCCACGTGAAGTGGCCAAAATTGGAGATCCGTTTTCTTTTTGTTTTGTAACCTCATTCATGATGATGAATGAAGAGTCCATGAGATCATCCATCCGTCTTTTTCAATACACCCGTTATTCTGAAACAGAGAGTAAAGATCTTAAATAGAGGAATGTGGAGGCCCTCCCTGAGCAGCCGCTCAGCCCTCCTCCTGCCCAGGCTGGCCAGGGAGAGGGGGCTGTGTGCCATCTTCCTGGTGCTTATTTATTTACATATGCATGCACCCCTCCCTGCTGCAGGAACATGAAGGACCCTTGAAGGCTTGAGATGGCACAGGCAAGGCCAAGGAAAAGTCTCTCTGCTTCCTTTTCTACCAACTTGACTTTCCCACGTGGCTTCAAATTGTTTGTGTATTTCACCTGCTTTGGCAGAAGCATCCTCCATCAAAAGAGCAGAAGCCCATTATAATCTAAGGGCTTGGCCATGCTGAGCTGTTTGGGGTGGGGTCCACTGTGGACCCTGTGGCATCTCAGTATGCCTGGGTGAACATCTCCTGCAAGCCAAGGACGCCGGCTGTGCCCATGTCTGCTCTGGAGGAATTAATAAATAATAGAATTGTTTCCTTTTGATGCCACTCAGCCCAGAGCAGGTGGCAAACTCATGACAGGCAGCCTTTCTCTCCTGGAATGCTTTGGTCCCAAGCCCCAGGAGGTAATCCACCAGAGGACCTGCACCTGTCAGATGGCAGGCATTGTCATTGATTAGACCATCCCTCAAGCTGGCTGCGGCCATAAGTGCCTCTGAGAGAGCAGTGGACAGAGGCTGCCCAGAACAGATGTTGCTGTTGGAAGCAAGGAAACCTCGCTGGCTGCCTGGAGTGGCCAGAGCCCAGCTGGGCACAGGAACCCGGCGTCACCACCATCAGCTCTGAGCTCCCGTGCCCTTGCAGGTAGCCAGAAGGGCAGAGGCTGACAGATGAAAGGCTGCTCTCCAGCTGTCCCTGCTGAGGGGAGGCCTCCTGCCCAGCTGCAGAAGCTCCTCCCACTGCTCCTGCTCAGAGGAGGCAGAAGGGGGCTGAGAGACTCCTGGAGAGACAGCGGCCAAGGGAAGTGTCGGCTTGGCTCCGAGGGAGACTGAGCTGACAATGCATGAGCCCTCTTGGCACATCCTTCATGACACTCGATAATGTAAAGGGAGTCCTGGTCGTTCTGCTAAAATGCGCTTCTAATGATGTCCCCCATCATGGCCTCCCGGTGACGCCAAGACAGAACAACAGGCCACCGTGCTTCAGTCTCCATACTGAAAATCCCACCACCCTCAAATCACCTTTGTAAAGGAGACGAGGCTTTCTGGTTTTGTCTTGCTTAGGTAGCCTGCCTCATGAGATGCCACCCTCCAGCCGTAAGTGAAGCCCACGCATACTGCAGGACACAGAGGGAGAAGCAGGTTCCAAAGAATGTTTGAAAAATCACATGCTGCCTGTGTATGTGTCGGGGTGGGTGCCTGACACCCCACATCTGCAAGGCCTAGCAGCACATACCTCACACAGGCTCCTCACCCGGAGCCTCCCTTGCTGCTCAGCCCCCTGCCTGCCTCCCCTCTGCTCTCCTGACTTGGCTCTGGGGCGCTGGCTTTGTGGGCCTGATCCCTCCGTGACTCCGCCTGCCCTGGGTGGAGCTGTCTCCCACCTGTCCTCATTGTCTGGGTGAAGCCCCATCAGCCAAGCCTGTTTCACCGCCCTCTGCACTGCGCAGGCCTGCACGGAGCGGCCTTAGGACCAGTGAATGAACGCAGGGAGAAGAAAGGCGGCAGCTTCCAGGGGGTGTGAGCGGCTAATGTGGCAGCCAGTCTCAGGGGCTGGTGAGCGTTGCCGACCTCTGGACCTCATTTCCCCCTTCCCTTGACTTGTTTCTCCCTTTTTTTCCTGGTTTGTTCATAGAAATAGGACTAGAGAACCTGCACTTGCCTTAGAGCAGGGCTCAGCGCTGCAGGTCCCATGGCATCTGAGTCCAGCGGGCACAGGGGTGGAGCAGGGAGGGGCAGGAGGAAGCCGCCCAGGGTTGGTGCTGTAAGCAGCGGAGGTGCGGATCCTCATGTCCACTCTGGAATCTGTGCGGTGGCTGTCACCAAGGTCACCAGGACTGTCCTTTCTCCCAAGTGCAGTTTGGAGCAGCACAGTCTGTTTCGTCCAATGAGCAAGGGCCTAGGGGCGGGGCGGCAGCCTCCAATGTTCCTCCTGACAGTTCCATCCTCTGCCATCGCTGTTCTTCCTTAATCATTTGCTTAATAAAAATAAGTTTCATTTGTAAGAAATATAAATCCTCTAAAAGAAAGACACACTTCAGTCTAGGGTTGCCTATATTTTTCTCTGAACTTGAATAACTATTTTAACAAGCAAACTGCAGATTATGCACCCCAATCTGAAAATCCCAAACCCCAAATTCTCCAAAGTTGGAAACTCCTTGAGCACTAATATAAGGCTACAAGTAGTAAATTCCACACCTGACCTCGTGTGGTGGGCTGTAGTCTGAACACAGGTGCACAGAAATACTGTGGCCAATGACCCTTAGCCAGGTGTTTAAGATGTATATGGAACATGAAAAATTTTTGTGTTTCGATTTGGTTCACAAAGAAGACTTATATGTAATTATTCCAAAGTTTGAAAAATTCAAAATGCAAAGTGCTTCTAGTCCCATGCATTTTGATTAAGGGATATTCAACCTGTAATAGCCAACATCTGAGTTATGTTGGTGGTTCTTATAAGTAAATACCTTACAGTTATTAGTTCACTTAATCCTCACAATGATCCTGTGTGACAGGTCTTTCTATTATCTCATTTGCAGATGAGAAAACTGAAGCACAGAGAGGTTAAGCCACCTCCTGGGGTCACACAGTTAGTGAATGGTGAGGTCTTGTTTTTGACCTGTTGGTCTGACCTGGAGTCTGTTCCTCACTATGCTGTCTCTCAAGACAAAACTCCGCATTATGCCATTTCCAAGAGAGTGAATGTGACTCAAGGCCAATTTGCTCTCTGTGAATTGAATAAAACATCCAAGGTAGCTCTCTATCCCTGCCCTTTGGAGAAAAACAGCTACATCCTCTAGGATTTTCAAGAACCGCAGGGGCCCCCTGAGGCAGCCCTAGGAGAAGCTTGGCCAACCACTTCCACGTGCCCTGAGGACCTTGGCTACTTGGAGACGGCTCCGGGAAAGCCTTACTCATCTTTGGGCACAGGCTTTGCCTGTGAACTGCATGCTCCATGGCAGGATGAATGCCCGGTCACTCCGCCAGAGTCAGAGGTGAAGCGTGGACCAACGCACAGGGAGCACAGGCAAGATGGCGGAGGCAGGGACGGTGGTGAGACTGGGCAGGATCCCCACAACCAGCCTCCGCAACCACAACCTGAAGTGGTGCCGGTCCACCCAGCTGGGGTCACCAGTTGTCAGATAAGTTCAGAGTGACGCAGACAAGCACTCCTGATGGGCACGAGGAGAACCCGTGTGTGCGTGTTGCAATGCAAAGCTGGACTGACAGCTATGGAGATGGGAATGAGGACAGCGAGGGTGGTCAGTTCCACCCACTGTGTCATGGGTCATGCGGAGTGGCAGGTGCTCTCCCCTAACTGGCCACAGTCTCTCTCCCCCAGCCTGGGAGGTGGCATCCTCAGCTTCACCCAGGCAATACCACAAGCTCAGACATCTACAGATCCCACCCGAGCAGCTGAGCTGGACCACCTCAGAACCAGAGTGAGACCAGCGGTACCGCAGACCCCACGCCCTCCCTCTCCCTGGGTCACTCAGGTGTCTGAGGCCCTTGGTGGATACTTCTTCTGCTCCCTTAGGACTTTGAGCCACCCCCTCTCCCCGACGCTGGAGCTGAAGAGCCATGAACTTGACTTTAACAGAGCCTATTAACTCCCCACCTCTGCTTTATAGAGAAATATGACACAATGAAAGAAAAACCGAAAAACCAAAAAGTAAATACTCTTAGCCTCCGTGGCTGACTCAAAGATTTCTACAAGTTCCCTGTATTTATAGCTGGAGAGGGAACAGCGAACCGCAGCTGCTTGCTGTTATTTCGAAGAACTTCAGGCTTCCGACCAAAATAGTCTCTGAACTTTTGAAACTCCCATTCTAATAGTCTCGAGGAGGAGTGAACCAATATCCTAGAATTTGAGACGATATTTTTAGTCTTGAAATAAATCGTGCCTTACACTCACAGTGCGTGTGGGTCTGTGGTGGGTCACACAGGGCTGGTGCCCGGGGAGGCCTGGATTTGGGTGCAATTTAAAAAGAAGAAGAAAGAAAAGTCTTGAAAATATTTGTAAGTTAAAAAAATACTTCGTTGAGTCAAGAAATAATTTACAATATGTTCGTCAAACTAAAAAGAAATAGGAAGGCTGTTTTGAAGCTTAATAAAAGTGCTTATTAAAATAGATTTGCAGACGCGATGGCCCATATGCATTTTGCATATCTGTGCCTCTATATGAATATATTAAGCTCAACATGTTATATGCCATATGCATATATTCTTTCCCTTATTAAAAGCAGTGCTAGTGATAGAAAATGAAGATGGTCACAGACCACTGAGTCCATCAACTGCCACCCTCAGCCAGAAATCTCGGGGTCTTTTTTTCTCTCCCTGTCTCACTCCCACATGGATTCTGCTGCTTCTCATTCTGAACGGAATTTTGGATCTACCTTGTGCCTCTGCCTCCACTGCCCTGTGTTAGTCCAGGCCACCTTTGGCTCCTGTGTGGATCCTGAAGTACCCTCAACCAACCTGTTCTCTTCCCTTCTTGATTCTTCCACCCCAGTTCCCCCAAACAGTCATTGTGATGGGGCTGGCACTGGCTGGTTTTGCCCTCTGCAGGGCACATCTTCTCTACGGTGTCTTGCCGGCCATGCCTCTCCATGGCCCTGGCCTCGGCAGGGGTGCGGGTAGAGTACACTGCCCCGCCTGCTGGCTGAGGGGTGGCCTGTGATGCCGGCTGGACACCCAGGCTAACTCTGACGGTGCTATCTTGAGCAACAATGGCAAGAGCTGGGGTGTCGGAAGCTGAGGGTTGATTCCATCCTGCTGTTTAGATGCCTGGAGCACCTGCTTTTGTAGCTGTTCTCAGATTTGTAGTTGTTCACAGATTTTACCATTTCAGATTTCTTCACCACAATTGGTTTCTTCGGCTTGTAACTGAAAAGCCCTAAGACCTAGAGGGACCCATGCATCCAGTTTCTTCATGGCAAGATGACTTTCAGAGGCCCTAGAAGGACTTCTATGTCATTCTTCTCTCAAGGCAATGGCTGTTGGATGGCTCCAAACTCCAGATTCCTTGAAAGTTCACCCTAATATCAAGTTACTTGTTTGGTTTGTGTAACATCATTGAGGACGCTGTGTAAATCTTTGAATGACATGGGGCATTATGTTTGTGAAGAGCAATTACAGAGGAATTAGTTCAGTAGGGTAGCAAGTGGGGTATGTGACAGGCGTGGCAAAGATCTCGTTGCAGACCATCAAATATTTGTCCCTCAGAGAGAAAGGGCATTGTGAAGTGCACCCACACTTACAATCTCTGGTTTTCCTTTCTCCGACACATTATTTGCATAAAATTGAGAGAAGACTTTACAGGAACCAGGGCTGAGAACAAAGTGGGCTATGTCTCACTCGTCTTGCTTCTGCCAAATAATCTGTAAATTATAGTCCATTGCTGTTTTTTCATTAATTGCACATATTCTCTTTCATTTGGCTGCAAATTCCATCACATTGGCCAAAAATGTGTACTTCTGCAACAGCACAAAGTAAGCACTTTGAAAGGACAGGCCGTTCAGAAAGAGTAGGTAATTATACCAAGAAAACCAAATGCAGGAGGAGAATAAAGCCCCAAAGACTGAATGAAAGAAAAAGACTAAACAAAATGAAGTCACCTTATAGCTTTTTAAATCACCAGATCAATAAAGGGGACAGGAGTTTAGGGTCAGAGGTGCTTGCTAGACCTTGTCCTCCTTCTTCTTGTGTTTCCATGTCTGGCTGGTAGGATTCATTCTTCTTGTCCTCTTTTCTCTGTGACAAGATACAGCAGAGGTGTCTCCACCTCAAGGTGCAACCTCTAGTACCCACACCGTCAGCTTCGTGTCACCCATGAGCACTGGAGAGTCACCTGCTGCATGTGGAAGACGTCATCATGGGCAATATTGTTCCCATCTTGCTTTCACAAGAAAACTCAGTTTGCAGAGCTGGTGGACACTTCCAAGAATCCACGGAGCCATCTGGCAGAACCAAGTATGACTTACGTGCTGGGACTCACTGCTGCCTTCTCTTCCTTCACTGAGAACCTTGAGAGTCAGGGCTGGGTGGTGGGGAAGTGCCCTGGCTTGTCTTCCAAAGCTTGCTTTGGAAGATTTCTCCCGTTAGAATCTCTCAGGGTTTTCTTTTGGGGGGCTCGAGAGGGTGGAGCATTGATTGGGCTGCATTTGTCCAAACTTGCACACTCTACCTTGAAAGAATAAAGCTTGTTGTATGTAAATCATATCTTAATTACAAAATAAAAATAAATAGCTACTCTTTGAGAAACAAACAACAAAGATGGTCATTGCTGACCTCATGATTGAGCACATCCATGTTCCCAGAAAAAATCAAGTCATCAGTTTCTCTCTCATCCCCCTAAGCCTAGGAACCTTTGAAAACACAATCTTACTAGGAAAAAAAAATTAAGAGTTTTAATTGTTTAAAAACAAAAACACAACCCCAGCAGTTCAGGAGGCTCAGGCAGGAGGATTATGAGTTCAAAGCAAGTCTCAGCAAAAGCAAGGTGCAAGCAACTCAGTGAGACCCTGTCTCTAAATAAAATACAAAATAGGGATGGGGATGTGGCTCAGTGAGTTCATCCCTGGTACTCCCTCCCCCCCATAAAAAACACAAATTCTTTGGTCTATGGCTTTTGTGACTTCCAGAAAGCAGGGCCACTTTTGCTTTTAAACCAACTATTGGAGCTGTTTAGGATTAGCAGACTGGAAATAGTGTGCAGGACATTACTTCCCCATATTTAATCACATAATTATATGTATTTTAATGGAAAGTTAATTCGTAATTTCTAAATAATCAGCATCCGTTGTGCAACGGCTTGGGGAATAGTCAGGCAGTTTCCCCTGACATAGTGTCCTCTCCCCGGGTGTCTGAGACACCATTCCCATACTCTGCCAACACCAAGAGAGGTAGCAAAGGCAATTTTATGTTTATATCTAGCTTCTCACTCTTTTAGAAAGATCAAAGTAGAGAAAACACAAGGAGATGTGAACTTTTCAGAGACATGGGCTCTTTAGTGCATACTGCACAAAGCAAGCTTGTGCACAAAGGACTTGTGTGCACAGGACTTCCTGATGCTGCAGTGCTAGCAGACCTGGTGCAGGACGGGATTTCCCAAGCATGACTTTATAAGGCAAACCTGTTCTGCCTCCGACTAGCGTTCACTCTTGGACTATGCTGAGGCCTTCCTGTGTCCCATCAGTATTAGTTGGATAGGAAGATGAGTCACTTTAAGTATTTTGGGAAAAGGGGGCTTAAAGAGGGCATTGGCCTCAGATGAACAGTGGGGAACTCCAGGGCCACTCAGCTGGCAGGTGAGGAGACACTGGGAACTCTGCAGGGAGCACTGGAGAGGTGGATGGTAAGGCCCCCACCCCCGGAACTGCTGATTCCCCAGGGCCTACAGGAGCTCCAGCCAGCTGCCTGCCACTTGTCACAGCAGCCAGGCAGCTGCCCCTGACGCCAGCCTCTGGGAAGCCCATGCCTGCCCCCAGGTCTGGCGACACCACCTCTAGAGAACTGTGGGAGCCCCTCTCTTGCTTCTAGATTCATGATGGCGTTTTTGCTGCTAAATTCTATCCTGGAACCAACAGGGAAAGAGATCCTGGAAAATATCATTGTCTGCAGCTTCTCCTTCTCCTGTGGGAGGGCACAGGTGGGGCAGGGCTGGACCACAGATCATCTACCACAGGCTTGCTGTTCCATCCTCTGGGAACAAAGACTTCTCATGCCAATCCTTCAGGTCTCACCTGTGTCAAGGACTTGGTGAGCCTTCCTGAGCAGGCCGATTGAAAGATGTCCTTCCTCATTAAATTCTCATAATGCTGCAATTTTCCCATATTGCGTGTATTATGACCTGTAATATACATGTGTTGGTTTTATTGTGTGTTATCTGTTTTTCACACTAGAATGCACTTTCTTTGAGGGCTGGCACCCAATCTTCTCTATGTCTAATTTCTAGCATAGCACTTACAAACAAATTTATGTGGATTACATTTCTGGATTAATATTTTTTTTCTGAGATATGCTGGGGCTACTCTTTCTTACTTGCAAGGCATATACCCATCTAAAAACAAAAATCAGGAAAAAGAACAAGAGGCCATTATTTGCAAGTCATTCTTCTAGATATTAGGGGTCTAGATGCTGTGGTCTGAACTTGTCCCCCAAATCCAGGTACTGGGAAGACAAGCCCAAGCCCAATGGCATGTGGCACCTAGGTATCAGGCAAAGCAGGCCTGCCTTTGAGTAATTTTTCCCTGGACGCACTGGTCCAGTGTAACTGAAGCCTTCTCTGAAACACACCTGGTACTTGCATCCTGCTTAGGTTCCATGTGGCCCCCCTGTCTCATAGAAGAGCATGGTCCTCTTATTTATGTAGCTTATGCAAGGGGCCAGAGAAAGAGCTCTGCAGCAGCTCTCAGGGTTGTGAGCAGGATATATGAACTGAGAAATTTGGAAATGGATAGTATAGTCAGAGTTTCTGACCAACTCAAATAATATTTTCCTCTCCCCCCAACAAGCTTACAGAAAGCAGGCCCAGGAGTCAGCACATAGGGAATATATTGCTATTTCAGACTTGGTTCCTGTCAATTTAAATTAGTTCTTGACCTTGGGAGAAAATTAAAAGTGTGTGAATCTCCTTTGGTTTCAGATAACACAGAAATACTGTAATTTCAATTTTTTTTTTCCTATAGGAAGGGGGAGGTTAACAAATTGTCTTTATTCAAATGTAGTATCATGGCATCCACCTGCCAGGTTAGATGTCTATCTAGTTAAGAGGGGGATTTTAATTAAAGAACATAAAATTTAAATGGGTTGGAAAATGTCAACATGGTTTCCTATTTTGAGCCCAACACAGATGATAGAACAAGGAGGTAAAAATGAAAATTAAAGAAAAAAAATTCAGAACAGATGCCAGGAAGTGTTTTTTTCTTCTCCTTCTTCTTTTCTTCCACGCAGAGAATCATAAATGTGTGCAACAGCTTACTGGGCAAGACAGTCAAGGCAAAAAAAGAGAGAGGACATTAAATAAACGATTAGACTGCAGTAGACTGCTAAAACAATGAGAGGTGGTAAACCAAATGGTCTCTCTCTGCCCTACCCTTGGATGTTTTGGGATAAAATGAAATCTTTGCACCTCCCTCAACCCTTAAATTTCTAGACCACGCGAAGAGAACTTGCAGATATTCCAGTGTCTGTATTTCTACCTTCAAGTGTGAGCTCCCAGAGTGTTATCTTGGAGATGTTCGCGTTGGAAACCTTCCACTTAAACACATGTGCGTCAGGAGAAACACGGAGGGAAGCGCGACAACATTAAGTTCCAAAAAAGCAAAGACACGGAACAGGATCTGGAAGATGGGTAGATATGGCTGAAGATCTGCGCACTAACCAGTCAGAGCTAGTTGGAGAACTTCAGCTAATTACGCTTGTATTTGTCAAGTTAAAAAATAATTGGCTGGCAAAACATCCACTGTATTAGGTGGTTTAGTGTCAGGTTGCCCTGTATTTACTGATTTTTGTCCTTGTCCCACATCGGTGTAGGAAGTCTTACGTGCCTCAGATTCAGCTTTTATTTAAGTGGCAAGAGTCTCATGGAACTATTTTCTGGCTCAGTAACTGGCGCCTTCATCCCTGAGTGGTGGCAGGGGGCTGCGCAGAACAGCAGTGGATCATCTCTAGGGTCTTTCCTGGGGGTGGTCTGGGGAAAGACCGAGAGGGGCACTGAGAAGCATTGAAAGTACTTTGTTTTCATTTTTAAGAAAGACTATTCCTCAGCCCACGTCCCAAGTCAGGCACAAATTCCCACATTGAGAAGAGAGAACTCCGCAGGGACACAGGCTCTGAAAACCAGCCAATTGGGGACAGCCTGAGTCTTGTTCTGAGAAGCAGCCAATCAGCGACAGCCCCAGGCAGACAAGCAGCCAATCAGCGACAGTCTTGCAGTTGTATCCCTCCCCAGCTGGTGCCTTCCCCAGCATCTGTACCCCACCTTGAGCCTGGGTCCAGAGACCTCAGCACAGCTGCCTTGGGTCCAGGCGCTCCCGCTCCTGAAAGCCTACTGTCCACTCCAGGCCGGTAGCTGGGGTCTGAACTTGTCCCCCAAATCCAGGTACTGGGAATACAAGCCCAATCCAACAGTGTTAGAAGGTGGGAACTAATTCCATGTGGTCAGGCCTAGAGGGCAGGAGGATAATAGGGTTATCACCGGAGTGAGCTGGTAGCCCCGAGGGAGGCTTGTAGGAGAGTCAGGTCTTCTTCTGAGCCCTTCCTCCTTCTACGGTGGACGACACAGGAAAAAGGCCCTTGCCGGTGGGGGACCCACTGTTTTATCAGCCTCCAGAACTGCAAGAAATACATTTTGCTCTTTATTACTGACCCAGCCTCAGGAATTGTGTCAATAAGACAGACAAGACATCAGGCTTTCCCAAACCTCATCTAAGACCAGCTCAGCTTTGTTAGGAGAGACTGTGCCTCTCTTGCAACTTCCCTTCCCTCCCAGGGAAATGAGAAATTTACCTTTTTCCGCACCAGATACCAAGTTTACTTTATCATTAGCTTACTAATTAGCAACACTCTTAAGGGTTTATTCAGCCTCAGGTCACAGTTTGGACTTGCCAATGGCATATATTAATAAAGCACTGAGATACTCACATTCAATTTTTTCCAGTTCTTGTGGTGGTTGCTCTTATTAATTTTAAATTTGTGTGGATTTGAACACCAGAGTTGCAAAATGCAAGTGTAAATGTCATAAGGATGAATTTTGTGAGCAGTGGACATTTATTAAACAATCTGTTCTTGCATAGCTTTTGTTGATTCCATATTATGAAAATGGTGGAAAGTCAGATATAAGCCAGAAGATACTAACAGCTAAGCCTCAGAGATGCAGGATCTTCTCAATCAAAACCAAAAAAAAAAAAAAAGTGATAAAATAACACATTCTGTTGTTGTTTAAGAGAATTCAAATGCAAAAAGGAGGCAGAACTTGTAGTGACCTTCCACACTGTATGTAACCCTCCGCCACTGAGCCCAAATGAATGTCTGATGTACTTCTCCTGCTCAGAATCACTTTCTGATTCCCAAACTGCAAATGTGTTTTTGAGTACCAAAGAAAATCTATTTCCATAATAGAAACACATGATAGTTTCAATTATTATTGCAGAACTTAAAGATCCAAATGCTTCACCTTTTTATGACAAACCATGAATACAGGTAACCACAGTGCAGAAAAAAATTTTCTTTACTCGTGTACTATTTTTACTCAGTAACAACCATTTCTTATTAAGCTATTCAGACTAAAAACTTTCAAATGAGATTTTTAAAAGCAAGAGCCAATTTTATGGAAATGTGTATAGAGTGTTGAAGAAGGGACCTATTCATGGCAACGCATTTATTCTTAGGGTAAGCAAACGATATTTTTTAAAGTAGGTCAAGAATTTTTAATGTAATCCTGAAGAGTGGAAAAACAAGTTATGTCATGAAAGATGTTATGTGCATCAACAAATCCAATTTAAGAGCAATTTTCTGAGTACCTGTATATGTTCATAATGCTGACATCGAACTTGATTTTCTGTGGACCAAGAATGAAATGAGTTAGATGTGGTCACTGTAGAAGCTGTGTTGATGTAAGTGGAACAGAAACTCCAACTTTAAAGTATTGTATGAGGAAGTTCTGTAAAATAAGGAACTGTTAAGGAGTGCCAAATCATGTATAATGGATTTAGCTAAAGAACTATAAAGCTTAGAAACATAATTCACGTCAGAACAACAACACAAACACTTTTTACTATTCATATATGTGTTCATCAGTTTTTGGTGCTGTGGCCCAAACACCTGACACACACAACTTAAAATTAGGAAAGATGTCTTTGGCCCATGGTTTCTATCCAGGGTTGGCCAGCTCCCTTGCTCTGGTCTGAGGTGAGGCAGAACATCATGCAGAAGGGCCAAGGAAAGATGTGCAGATCGTGGTGGCCCGGAAGTGGAAAGGAGAGGGAAGAAGGGGTCAAGGACAAGACAGAGTCCACAAGGCCATGCCCCAAAGGACTCACCTCTTAGTAGGCCTTACTTCCTGCAGTTTCCATAACTTCCAATGATGCCATCAAGTTATTAGTCCACTGATGAGGCCAGAGCCCTCGTGATCCGATCATCTCCACAAAGCTCCACTTCTGGACATGCTGCCTTGAGGACCAAGCTTTCAAAATAGAAGACTTTGGGGGACATTCCAGATCCATATCATAACAATATTCCCCATTCAATATTTTTCTTATATTCAGTGTATGAATGCATAGAAAATTAGAAATAATTCAGCTTTAACTGGGCGCGTTTTATTTGTTAACTTTGGCAACCCTGCCTTATTGACATTCCAGGCCTGTAAATTTTATTGATATAAAGAACATCGTATCTGGTTTCTTCTCCATTAACAATGGAAGAACGTGTCACACTGGGTCTGATAGCCCAATTTGTGTAAAATATGCAACTTAAATGGCCACAGAAGTGGCAAGGAGGAATGGCTATTGTGAAATGTATTTTCAACTCTCCTCGATGTTAGTGTGTTAAGATGTAGTGATCTAAACTCTGAGATCTCCAAGTTTTGGAAAACCACAACAAAAATAATGCATTTGTAATGCTCCACTGAATCAAATAGCAGCTACCCAGGGGGCTGGCTGAGAGGTGTAAAGAAAGGGTTTGGGCCCATTAGCTCCTGTCACTCTCTGAAGCAATTCATTGACACATTTTAATTATTCTAATATCTAATCAAATCTTACCATATAGGTGGGAATCTGGGGTAAGTCTCAGTTAGTTAAAAAGTTTAATTGAATTATAAATAAGAGGGAGGGAAGGAGAGAGGGAAAGAAGAAAGGAAGAAGGAAAGAAAGATGGGAGGGAGGGGTGGAGAAACTACTTATTTTGACCTCACATCTAGTCATCTGTTGGCTAATTTATTTATTTTATGCTATTAATTCCAATGAAATAGAGTTACTTAAACTGGTCTAGAAATTATATCCTAGGAGAAGTAAGCAGGTTAGAAGTTAGGATAATTTTACCAAATAATGCATCATTTTAAATTATATGATAATGTAATGTGCTGGAACGCTGTCCATTAAAATATAACGTGCTCTAATGAGCCTGGGAAGGTTTTTAACCAGTGTAATTAAGAAAGTTTGCCATTTCTGAAGCCATGGTAAACTTCAGCCCGCCCCCTCTAGTACTGACTCCAACCCCACACTATCTTATGTAGACACGTCCCAAGTAATGATTCTAAAACCGTCCACTGTACTGTTGTTCCAATGGGCACTTTCTTGCAATACTAATGCATTCATCATTGATCGTGAGGGTAGCTTTTCCTCTTTCTATTGAGGAAGAAGGTCTGACAATTGAGCCAGTTAATTTTCGGCAAGTTTCTCCACCGGTTTCTTGTCATTGACGACACTAATCAGAAAAGCACCATCTTTCGGAAGTCGCGTTCCGGCACTCACGGCCATGTGCATGGCGGTTCTCCTCACGCTGACCTGCCCATGGCTTTGGAAGGTGTGAGCACAGACTCACTCCACCTGTCCCTTCAGGGTGGTCAGTTCTGCTGTGCTGGAGTTGCCAGCCCCTGCAAAGGCACCCAGGTTCACAGAGGGACACAATCAGGCATAATCCTGTGCAAAAGGTCAAATTTGGGTTGGGGTGAGGAAAGACTCCACTCAGGAAGACTCTTTTAACCACTGCAGTGGGAAAGGGGCTTCTGGTGTGAGACCCGTGGTCACAGCGGGATTTTCCTTTACAGTGAAGTGTAAGTAAGGCTCACTGAACAGGTGCTGGGGCAGGTGTGTGCAGGTGGTGGGCAGCTGGTTTACCCCCCTGATGCCAGGGGCTTCCCGGGGGGGGGGGGTCTTAGGGCCAGGTTGTTTCTGGTTCCAATATCCAAGAGTGGGTCAAACTCAGAGTCCTGGGGCAGGGGAGAGAAGCAGAACTGGTTTGGCTAAGTCAAGTTAGCAGGTGTTTTTCCCAGGTTGGTTAATGGCAAAAAATGGTCCAATCGTTTATGAGGCAGTGAATGGGAATTTGGAAGGTCAGGTCAGCCAAACAAATGGGCAGCTGTGAGTCCTGTCTGAGTCACACGAGGAAGGGCGGTTCTTTTCAAACCCTCTTTCCCTGGATGCAAGGAAAGGAGGTTTCTTTACTCTTCACTGTTCACTCGGATCACAGGGCTTGGGAAGTTATCAACAGCATCTTGCATCACTAGAACAGGAAGTCACTAGCCAAGGTACCAACCCATCCATGAGCAGGATGTCACAAACTTTCTATAAAAAGGATGTGATGCTATTTATATGACCAACATACCCAAGAGACTAGCTGGAATGACCCAAGTCTGCAAGCTTTCAGTGGGGACTTGGCGCAATTGCCTCTAAGACTGCCAGCCAGCACTGTGAGCTGGCCCCACACTAGCTGCCATACTGAGGCTGGGAGAGAGATGGACAGGAAACACATACTTGCATTACGGTGATGTGTTCAGTAGAACTTCAGTTGATGTATTTTCCCCAGTGACTTTCAGAGCTTCTTCCATTCCATACATTCCAAAAAATATTTGCTCATTTAGTGAAAGAGGCACTACTTCCAGAAGGTAGTTTCTGCTCAGGGGGCTTAGGTTTTATCACAGCTTGTAAAGCAGAGAGGATGCCCTGGGTTCATGCCCTCACCCTTCCTTCTTTACTGTAGAGGATGCTGATGTTTTATGCCCTCTCTCTTAGCCATGCCCTTCAGGAAAGTGACCTTGTCCCATGAATGGATCACGGCAATCAAAGTCCACTATGGTGAATGTGTTCCTTTCACCAATGCCTGGCTGGGCAATGCACATGGCTGGCTTTGCTGACCAGTGACACCCGACAGGATACAAGCCAGAGAGCTTGTGGGAGAGTTTCCCGTAACTGAAGAATAAAGGCAAAGGAAAGAATTGGCCTCTTCTGCCTTTATCTGAGGTGTAGGGATGTGCTGCTGTAAGCCATCCTGTGGCCACAGAGGAGGTTGGCTTGCGGACCAAAGTCAGCCCAGAGGGTGGTGAGCAGAGGAAAGGAATGGGCCTGGTTCCTGCCAGGTTGCAGAGAAGAAATCAACCTGGGCATTCCTCCGTTTTTGTGTTTCGGACTAGTAGAAAATGAATGCTTTCATTGCTCAAGAACTTTGATCTGCAATCCGTGCTAGACCTGAAAATATCATCCACACCATTGTCATCATTACTTTAGGCAAACACTGCACCAGTGAACTACATCCCCAGTCCTTCCATCCCTACTGTATCAGAAGTCAGCCTGCTGCCATCTCAGGAGCGAGGCCTTGAGCACAGCTTCACTAGGCAAGGGCAGACGTGCCAGGATCCCTCAGCCTGGTGCAGGTAGCATGGGGACTCCTGGCGGAGGATGGATTTTGAGGCGGCCTGTCTCAATGTTCTAGAATGGAACTCGAAGCACAGAATTTTGATGGTGATATTTAAGATTTTATTTCAGCATCTCAAGAAAGAGAAAGCAGGCTGGAGCATGAGGTGTGTGAAGAGGCAGATGGAGGTGCCACTGAGGACTCCTACCCCTGATGGTGTGAGGGGCGTTGAGTCCAAGCAGCTGGAGAAACAGGAGAAGTGCAGGGATGACAGTCTCTATAAATCCAGGGGTGGAGGGTAGTGCTGGGCTGTGAGCATCCCCTCTGTGATCCCAATGTTGGAATAGCCTCCTCTCTACTAGGACCAGCAGGTCCAGGTCCGCAGCCCCTGAACTGGCTGCACAGCTGGTGTGTGGGAAAGAAGAAAATGGGTGGGTGGTGGGTCCTTACTAAGTTGGCCTTGCGTTTCATTCCACCCTGTCAAGCACTGATCCAGCACCAGCTTTGGTGGCAGCTCCTGGTTCTGGGTCAGCATTATAGAAGGATGGAATCTCTGGGAAAATAAAGCATGTTTTGTGAAGAGCTGTGAAAGCATCCACCACTATGGTAATGAAAGCCAATGAACTCCATCCACCACTCTTTGTGAGCCAGGCCAGGAAGCCTGAAACAGATGGAGGTCCTTGGCCCCTTTGCTCACACCTTCCCAGTATCTCAGGCATTTGTCAGAGATTGTATTTAAAAAAAAAAAAAGTTGGGTGCTACATTTTAAGGGAAAGTTTTACACGTTGGTTCTTATGTCATCGTTCTCCTACTGTGTCAGCCAGAGTGTTCCTGTCAGCTGCCACAACTGCTCACCTATTTAGAAAGGAAACCATCCTCAGACTAAACTCTCTCTCTCTTTCACTCTGTCTCTCGAGTTTATTTCACACCAATATATTTCACAAAGGAATGAAAGTGTCCAACCTTGGGTTTGCTTTAACTTCTACGATATAGGCATTTCCTAAAACCTGTCTCAGATGAGCACACTCAGGTGTGTCATGGATTCTGTCCTTCCCGGGCACCATTTGGCCTCACCACACACCGTTGGATCTGTTTAGGGGTAGGATGCTTTCTGTGTGCTCAGCAGCAGGCACTGTTCCCTGCACGGCCAGACACCTGACGAAGGTGTGTCTCCCCTCTCATGCAGCTCATGGTCCAGCGGGGAAATATTCATACTGTATCTTCCTCTCCGAAAAGTAGTTCAGAGAGAGAAAAATTCAAAAGAGCAATTTAACACCCAAGCACACCAAAGTGTGAACTTCTGCCGCCTCAGAGTTCGCCCAGGCCGAACCAAAGGGGCTTTGGAAACATGTCTGAATTTGAAGCCATCTGTCACTTATTATCCATGAGCTCATAATTGCTTATTTAGTTTCTCACTGCTCAGATTCTGCAGCTCTAACTTAGCCCCCTTGTTGTACATTGGTAGGAGGATGGAAGACGGAAGACGCCAGGTGGGAAGTGACCCTGTTCCCGATCCTTTCTCCTCCCATCTTCTCAAATGACTTTAAGCCTATCTCTGTAACTTATTGTATCCTGCTCAGACTATTTATTCAGTGACCTGCCAGTACAATGACATTACAGTGCTATTGTGTGGACAAAATATCTTTAAACTATCTATGATCACTGAAACAAAACGGGAAGGCAACGATTACATCACTGGAATATTGAGGGGCTGGGTCACCGCCCACGGGTGTTTGTAAAGCTAGAGGAGCTGCGTGGTGCAGAGCATTTCCTGCCGTTGACAGGTCTGGACCTGGACTGGAACAGAGACCTGCACAGGAAGTCCTTCCACCCACAGCAACTCTCCACCGACTCATTTGCCCACTCAACACACATCCACGGAGAGTTAAATAGGAACCTACTAGTCTAGATATCTCAACTAGTGGTCAAGAGAAGAGGGAACTGGTCTCCCACGTTCCAAAGGGAGGTTCCAGATTCATCCCGTTGGGCTGGCTGCCCAGGCTCCGCAGGCCGCAGCTCATCCCTCTTCTCCACTTTGCAGTGGGCGACCTGGTGACAGGGAAGCAGGTGGTCATGGTGGCCTTGGGGACGGTGTGAGGTTTCGCCTGGGCAAGGTGGATGCTGAAGGAAGTAGCAACTCTGCTTGCTTCAAGGAGACCCAGACCAAGAGAGGTGGGCATGACGGGCTCAGAGGTGGACTTCTGCACACAGGAGTGGGTGGTGCCAGGTTCAGTGCCAGTGGGCAGCTGGAGAGCTCAGCACCGAGGGCTGGGAAGCCTGTGGGGTCCATGATACCTGGACCCTCGGACGAAGCCATCTCTCAGTCAGAGGGGCCCAGGGATCACATGAGAGCCAAACTAACCATAAAGACATTTTCTCAAATCTTGCCTCGCCCTTTTCTGACCCTGGTGGAGCTGGTCTGTTGGTAGTAAACGGTAGGAAATGGCCACATCCTCCTAGGTGCTGAAGGCCCTGAGCCAGCAGGGCGCCTGAGTTGGGAATGGGGAAGAGGATAGCCTGGGGCAGAACAGACTTTCCCACTGCAAGGGCGTCTTCACTACCACACCAGGTGCTCCTATAGAAACAGCCAGAAATCAGGGCAGGGGTGGATGGGAAGGCTGAGGCTTCCGGGCGTGTGGAGGCAGCCGCTGGAGAAAAACAAAAGTCCCTTTTGTTTAACTGACCTGCTTCAAGACACTCAATGCACTGTTGAGACATTCCGGAACTCCTGCCTTCCTCTGGGCTGGGAAAGCAGGCCTGACTTCGGGCCGGAGTGTCCTGGTCCCAAGGAAGTTCACACACTCACTGGCACAGGGTCCTGGGCAAATGCCCTGAAATCTTCTATCAAGTCAGAGAAGAAGCTGAAGATACAAACCGTCATCTCACAAATTCATAAAACGTTGCCAAGTGGAAACCGTGGAATAACCCAGGAAGCAAAAGGAAAGATGTTCTCAGACTAGATGTCCACTGAGCTATTTGATGGAGGTCCAGATAAAGACAGAGTAAATGTCCCCAGTCTGTTTATTGTCCTTAAGTGAGCCATCATATCAATACCACAAACAAAGATCTTTGAAGAAAACAAATAATTAAAAGAAATTAATTTGCAAAATATAATATTATTCATCAAAGATGCTTAGCATGGTAGTAGATGGATTGGTTCATTTTATTTTCAACATTTTATTTTTATTGTGGTAAAATTCACTAACATGAAATTTACCATTTCAACCATTTTTAAGCAGGTCATTGGAATTATTGCTGTGCTATGATCACTTCCATCCACCTACGGAACATTTCTGTCTTCCCAAACTGAAATCCCGTGCCAAGGAACAACAGCTCCCCATTCCCATCTTTGCCTTCTGGAAACCTCTTTCCTCTGTCTTAGAGTCTGCCTACTCCAGGAGCTCACGTAATGGGACCATTTGATGTTCACCCTTCTGCATCGGGTTTATTTCACTGAGCATCCATGTTGTAGCATGTGTGGAATTTCATACCTTTGAGGCTGAATGACATTTGATCGTGGGTATATACTAACACATTCTGTTGGTCCACTCACCTGCCAATGGATGTGCTGGTCACCTGCAGCTCAGGGTTACTGTGGATAATGCCGCCATTCGACTGGTGCACAAACATCTGTCTGAGCCCCACTTTCAGTTCTGGGTGTACACACCCAGAAGAGGGATTGTGCGGTGGCATGGTAGGTCTATGTTTAACTTCTTGAGAAATCTCCCTACTATTTTCATAGGAGCTGAACCATTTTGCATTCCCACCAACAGAACACAAGGGTTAATACTTTATTCTCTTTGGAGTAAAAACATTTATTTTTGAAGGGTTTACGTGACTTTGCACATCCCTCTGATTTTCAGTTCTAGTCCTCAAACCGTGAATTCACCTTGGCAGGTGGTGGGGGGTCAGGGAGATATTCTGGAATGGAATTTCAGTGGAGGACTAGAAAATACTGCGCACCCACGAATGTTTCAGAACCCCACTTCTGCCTGCGTGGACTGTTTCCACGTCCTTCTGCAGTGGCTTGTCTTCACTGTTTATAAATTCATTGTCTTTGTGAAATAATTGTCCACCCTCCTTTTAAAAAAGCCCACTGGAGTGAAGAGGGTGAAAACGAGGAGCGAGGGAAACGAGCGGAGGTGCCCAGGGTTCTTTGCCAGAAGGTAAAAATGAGTCAATTAAAGAGAGAAATGAATTCAGCAATGGCTCCGATCTGAGGAATGAGCAAGTTCACCACTTTCTCTACAGAAATGAGAAAAAGACATTTGTGAAGCTGTGGTAAATGCCCCAGCCAGGGAAAAAGTTGCTCATCCAGTGAGAGCGAAGACTCCGGTGACAACTGAAGAGCGGGTTGCTGTGGAGCGGGAATCACAGGAGAGGCTGGGCGCCGCTGGCGGGGGCTCGGCAGCCAGCCCAGCTCCTCGCAGACGTCTCCCTGGGCAGCAGATGGGGGGCCTCTGGGATGGCTCCTGCCCGGGCGCTGCTGGGCGGCAAGGCGAAGCTCCAGGAAGCCTTTCTTCTTGGATGACAGGAAACACCAGGGAGAAATGGCACCACTGACCCCTTGGATGGAGACAGTTTTCTTCTACTTCCAGAAAGACCCGAGAGGGAAGCAGGCTGGACCAGAAGGAGAGGCCTGCTGGTTTCCAGGCCTTCCCCAGGACCAAGGTGTCTTACGAACACAGGGGCCCAGGAGGGTAGTAGCACTAAGACCAAAGGCAGCCAGGCGGAGCCTTCTGGGCTTTGGGAACATGGTGGGCCTTATAGCTGAGCCCTGTTTGCTGGATCATTCCTCCAACCCAGGCATTTAGTAGCAAGGATGAACTTCATGTCCATATAACAGGGTAGGAAAGTGACCTGGGAAACAAGACACATTTCCTTTTGCACTAGACAACTCTTTTGTCAAAGCAGAGTATGGCTTTCTAAAGTTCACCAAGTTCACAAGACTCTCCGTCCCTGTTTCAGGGAGGGACGTGAGGACTCAACCCATGCTGGCAGGGGGTTGCTGCAGGGCGGTGACTCCAATATAGGTCAACTGGCTCCAAAGTCTGCGTCCCTTCCACTTTCCTCTACCAACTCTCAGTTATTTCAGGAAAACTTATTTCCCCCCAATTTTAAATTGGGTCCAAGGCATGGCCAGGTATGGAGTCTGGCTCTGGTCCTTGGGGCCATGCTGCCCTCTGCCCCGATGCTGGGGAGTGGTGGGTGCTGGCGGACCGGTTCATGCATCCAGGTACCTTATGCCCAACAGAGCAAACTCCCATAATGTGATCAGCTCCATTTTGATTTTATATGTTTTAAAGATATTTTTCTATCAATACTTTTCACAATTTAATTACAATAATTAACACAGTTTTCCAATATTATTTTTGCATTTGATTATATGCCTAAAAATGTTGCAGCTGTGTTTACCTATATGCCTTTTGTCTTAGGCTTCATTTAAAATGAGAAGTAAATATCATTTTTATATATAGCTTTCCACTTGCTTTGTGAACTATTTTCATAATACCCCAATTTAGCCACAAACATCCTCTGGTGTGCTCAGATCTCCCCAATTAGGGTAAGAGTGGGACAGGAATCAGGGGACAACATCAGTTCCCTGGCCCTAGCAAGCAACGTTTCCAAGTGCGAGAGGAAAATAAATATATTTTTCTTTATAAAAACAATGTAGATAATTTGTAGTCATATTTGGCTACCCATAGCTTTGCAGGCAAAATGGAACAAAACAAAATCCTTTTTGGCTACTCTACCTCAGAGGAGGGAAAAAGAAAACAAGTTGCTGACCAGAAGCCAATTTCATCTTGACTGTTCAAAAAAAAAAAAAGAAAAGAAAAGAAAAAAGAAAAAAGCCTTTCAAAGACCACATGGCACAATTACCCAGCAGATCAGAGCATCACGCTGCTTCTGAACAGAGCAGGGTTAGGGCTGAGCGCACTGCGGTTCAGCATCGCAGGGATCAGGCCAGGATCAGACTCTCAGATCCAAACTTGGGGAATCGACTCGTGAAGATAGGGAAGGAAGCTGGGTCCTGATGCAGAGGGCACAGTGACCAATTCTGTCGTCGGGGAATTGCTGACCAAGGCTGAGTGTTTCTGTGGTGGCTAAAAGGCTGCTACAACATAGAGTGAATCCTGCACTGGCGAAATCAACCTCGGTGGTGCATCTGCCAGGAAGCCTGGGCATCGATGCAGGTTTGTTCTTACACGAGTTCAATAAAAAGAAGAAGAAGAAGAAGATGTTCATCATGGAGTTGATGGTGTTGGATTACAGGGTGGTTTTTGAGGAGACCATGATACAAATGGACTCAGAATTCAGCTGGGTTGGGCCAGCGGGTGCACACGTTTGTGCACATGTATGCACATACAAACACGCCTGGCTGCACAGATACCTCTGCCACCGACAGCTCATTCAAGGAACTGAGGCACCTTGAAGCAGCAGTGCCAGGGACCCCCGAGTCTGCACTTTCTAAGAACTCTGGAGCTTGAGTAGGGGCCTCTGCCCAGGTTAAGGCCCAGTGGAGGGGCCAGGACCCTTATTCTGGGGACATGGGGAGCACTCGCAGGCTCTAATTCCACTTAGAAGTTAAGAGACTAGTTCTGCAACTCCGTGTTCTGAGGTTCAGGTTTCGATTCTGATTCACTATACCCCCAGGACACTGAACCTCCCTGAGCCTCAAGAGCATCATGAGGAGTGAAGGAGGTGTGTGCAGACTGTTTTCTCTGATATCTCAGAGCCAGCAATTATGATGGTTCCCGAGAAAAATCCGCCAGTGCTGGGGGAGTCCTCCGATGAAGCCCACTGAGCGCCGTGTGCACACCTGTAGTCCCAGCTGTCTAGGGGGCTGAGGTGGGAGGCTCCTGGAGCCGGGGAGCTGGAGACCAGCCTGGGCAATGTTGCAAGACTCCATCTTGAAAGGAAGGAAGAAAAGAAGGGAGGAGGGAAGGAAGGAAGGAAGGAAGGGAAGAAGGGAAGGAAAGAAGAAAGGTGGGAAGGAAGGAAAGAAGGAGGGAGGGAGGGAGGAAGGAAGGAGGTAAGTTGATTCAGTATGCAATTAAATATGTAAAAGATTCCTGTAGATCCACCTCGTTCAACCTGGCTCCAAACTCACACAAAGAAGCTGGAAACTACTCGGAACATGGTGTCAAAACCCTGGAAAGACTGACTGCGTGGCTCCACGGTGTTTCCCTAGAGAAGTCAGAAGACTGTGGTGAGAGCTGTTGAGATCACTGTGTGGGGTCCCGCCTGCTGGGGTGTGCGGGGAACACGCGGGCAGACACCCGCAGCACTCAGGGCCGTGCAGAGTGCTGTAGAAGCCACCTGAATGGGTTTGCAGGACAACTCAGTCTCTTTAGATCACCAAGGAACTGTCTTCATCGGTGTCACAGAAGACAGCTACCCCTTGGGCCAATCTGAGGAAGGAGCGCTGGTGCTGGTGACGTGGAACTAGAGATCTTATACTGTCTTATCGACACAGAATGCGGTGACTGCTGTTCATATCCTTTATCTGACAGTTTTCTCCCTTGGAAACTTATTTTCTGGCTTTTATTTTACAATGTTTAGACATTATATTTTAGTGGCAGAATTTTCTTTAAATATTAAATATTTTTGCATTGGTTATGTAGTTATGTTTCATTTGTGCAATAGCATAAACTTTTACAAATATATTGAAAATACAAATATGTCATTGTAAAGAAAATACTATGTAAATATCAATATGAACAAATGTTGCAATATTGAGAAGAATGTTGTTATAATGGCTATAGTGTTGGAGCAGAAATCAAGGCTGGAGATATATATATATATATATATATATATATATATATATATATATATATATATCTTGAGCTTGTGATCTTCCTGCCTCAGTCTCTCCAACCACTGGGATTACAGGTGTGGTCATCAGGCCTGGCTCATTTCTCTTTTTTGATGAGCATTCTATTTCTAATTGGGGACTATCACAAATAAAGTTACAATGAACCATGTTAAAATATTCATGTATATGGTAAATATTTCTTTGGGAGGTGCTTCTGGAAATGGAATTGGTGACTTCAAGTAGTTTTTAAATTGATGAATATAATTCAAAATATATCAAAAGCCCTTTCCAATTACAATACCCATACCTAAAAATGTGCTTGATTTTTTACCTTCTTCTTTATATACTATTACTCTTTGAGATTTATAATACATTGTTAATTTCCATTTTCCTGAATATAAGGAATGAGTTTTCTATCCCTATTATACATTTGGATCTTGTCACCAGTCATGTGTCTATTTACATCTTGTGCCTACTAGTATTTTACATTTACTCTTTCAATATTGCTCTAAATTGATACACACAATTCCTTCTTAGACACTTTGGGTAGACATCATTTATGTGTGTGCAAAGACGTCTACAACTCGAAAATTGACTCTTGGGTCTTTGCCACCCTTTTCCTCCTAAGAAAAATTCCATTTCATAATTATGGTCATGTGTGCCATTTTGTTCCTCTAATATCTGAATTTGGCTCATTGCATAAAAATGCCTTTTTTTTTTTTTACCAAAAATATTAAATGATAACCTCTGATATTTTTAAATGTTTTCTTCTGATTTCCTTAAGACTTTATTATAGGAAGAGGGCAACTTCATTCTTCTGTAAACATGAAGACAGTTTTTCAGGACTTTTCCTGGCTCACTGTTCTCCATTTATTTCTATTTGATAAATCATGATCGTGTTCCTCGGGCTTGGCAGGTACGTTATGACAGTGCATTGACTGTGAGTTCCAGTGGCCCCCCTGGCCATGTTTCTTTCTTACTCAGGCTAATGTCCCTAGAAGGTGCCCTGGGCTCAGCTCCATGTGGTCACTTGGGGAGCAGAGAAAGAAGCTCTGCCATCTTGCGGCTGCACAGAAGGCAGCACGTGTCCTTCCTGGGCTCATCCCACGGGTGAGGCTGCAGGATCCAGGCAGTGCTGGTGCTCAGCCTGCAGTGGCACCCAGGCCCCTTCTGTGCACGCTGCACCAGGCAAAGCTGGCTGAAAGCTTCGCCTCACATGGATCAGCGTGATGCAGAGGAGGAGGTGGAAACTCCAACTGTGGGGGTTCTGCTGGCAAATTCAGGTTCCGAGGAAAACCGTGCTCTCCAAACATTCTTGGCCCTGAGATATAAGGACAGAGAGTTCACCTAGCCCGAGCCCCTTCCCCAAAACTGTCGACCCATTTAGACTGTGAGTTGAGAAAGCAGGATTGGAAGAACAGGGGACTGCAATTTGTGAGCGTTTTCTTTTCTGCCAGTGGCACATAAAGACAAGTGAACGTGCGAAGAGAAACTGGCAAAAATGGCTGGAGAGAGAGAGGTGCCAGTGTCCCCAGGCTTCTGCAGACCTCCCCTCATCTCAAAGTTAAATGACCCATTTAAATGACATTAGTTGTTGTTGACTTATTTGCAAACCCCAATTATATTTGAACTTTCTCTTTTGGCCAATTAATAAAGAATTTTGGTTATAAGGCACTGTGTAAGCTATTACACGTCTCTATGACTTGATGTTCTTACCCACAAAATGAGGATGTATGATGGAGTGTCTCTATGGGAAGAATACTGTGCCCATTAACACACAGAAGGAGCCAGCACAGAGCCAGTGTTAGGTAAGTATAAACCATTACGATGATCTCACAGGTGATCATTTGAAAACCCTGGGTGGAAAACAACATGTTTCAAAATTGTGAGTTTTGTTTCTTATTTTTCCATCTCTGATTGAGTTTTCTAAATGCCAGGCCTGAGATGGGGTTCTTGGCCCGTGGTTTCTAAGGATGGTATGTGCTCAGGAAAACCTGAGAGAGAGGGGGAGCAAGACAGGGAGGAGCTGGGCATAGGTGGCCTCCCTGAGGTCCAGCCTTGGCCTGCACCCACAGGATTTGCTGGGCTGTGAGCAGCATCACAGAGATGCACGGGCTTGCAGCAAGTGGGCTGCCTCCACATGCCCAGGTACAGGTGGAAGGTGGAGTCTCGGGATCCCAGGCATGGCTGAGCAAGTTGGTGTCCTTCATTTGAGGGCAGTTTTCATCACAGTCCAAACTGCTGGGAGCTGAATGGCTGGGACTTGTGTAAGTGTGTCCAAGAGTTTATGTGGGCAACTTGGTTCACAGTGTGGTGGTGCTGAGAGGTGGAGGCCCTTTAGGAGGGGCCTTGTGGGAGGTTCAGAGGTCCCTGGGCACTGCCCTCAGAGGGTTCGAAGGCAGCTCTCCCCAGACCCTTGAGATCTCCTCACAGTCAGTTGTTGTAAGAGTGATGGCCACCCAGGGGTCCCTCGCGGGCTTCCTGTTCTGCAGTGTGACCTCTCACTGGTGCAGGTTCTCCCAGTACGATACCATCGGTCCCTCACCAGAACCCAACCTAGGGGAGCAGCTGATCTTGGACTTCCAGCTTCCAAAACTGTGAGTTAAATAAAGCTGTTTAAAAATAAAGTCAGTCTGCCTCATGTGTTTTGTTACAGTAACAGAAAATATTAATACAGAGACCAACATTCAGTGCTCAGGGGGTCAGAGCTGGCCCCAGGAGGACAATGGGGAGGGGGGCAAAAGCAGTTTTTCAATGACCCCGCCTTGGTGCCTCTATCCACCTTTTTCTCAAACAACCTAAGAAGAATTTTTTCTATGAGAGGTTCCAAAACAGGTTGAAGGGTGGTGGGGTGTTACTCCAGCTCCCACTTACTCTGGGCGCAGGCAAGTGGGTAGGAGGCGAGCCGTCCTCCCACACGGCCCCCAGTGACGCCCACCTCCAGGCCCCGCCCCTGCGGTCCATTCTCACATCGTCCCAGGTTGGTCCTCGGACCACACAGAGCGTGGCAAGGCCAGTGTGTGCCACTTACTTACGTGGTCAGGTGATGAGAGAGCCAAGTGTCTACCTCGAGCCCTTTCTTTTGGATCACCCACCTGAGAGGAGTCAGCTCCCATGTCCTGAGGACACCCAAGTGAGTCCCCTGTGGAGGCCCATGTGAAGAGGAACCAAGGCACCCAGCCAGAAGCCTGGACCAACTGAAGGCTCCAGGCACCAGCATGGAGTGCAGCTGATGGGCAAGAAGTCCTCAGGCCCTTTCAAGGGTTCCCATGATGCCACCCTGGCCCACAGCTTGACTGTACCTCAGAGCAGAGCCAGGGCCACCAGCTGAGCCACTCCTGGTTTCTGGGCCTCAGAAGCTCTGAGATGAGACATGTTTGTGGTTTCAGTCCACTGAGCATAAAGAACTGGCCTCGGCCGGCACCTCAGTTTGTTAGGCTCCAGAATTCGCTCACCCCCAGAACCCGCCCAGGTCGACACTGTAGCATTCCCATTGTGCAGATGAGAAAGTAAGACTCCTGGAATCAGCAGCGTGCCCTGGGCAGCTCTTCCTACTTCATGGGTCTGGCGTTCAAACAGAGGCAGCCTGCTTAGAGTGTGTCCCTCTGTTATCCTGCTACCTGCGTCCTCCCAGGCCTGGGGGACTCTGCTTTTCTTCTCACCCACACTCTGCAGCATTTTGCCGCCTCTCCTCCTTGCCACTCATCGGCAGCGAGTTCCGGTTCAGCCTGCCTCTTCAGCATCACTGCGTCCCTGCTTTTTGAAATGGGAAACTGCCAAATTTTGCTTCAAACCTTTCTTCCAGTTAAAGACAGTAAGCTCTTTCTTTATTGTGGGGAAAATAGCAAATGGTGTAGAAATACTATTGAAGTATTCTGTGGGAATTATTTTTAGCTTTTTTGCATAAAAGGTAATAGCTCCTGTGCTTTGGTTCTCTTGATGAGCATGTCCCAAAGCGAGCAGAAATGCTTGCAGAGTCAGATTGAAGTCAATTATGAACCACCTCTCATGGCTTTTCCTTGACTCGAATCTGGATGCAATTTCATTAGCACACCTTCATCTCCACAGGTGGCTCTGCCCTTGCCTGTCAGGATGCACTGAATAGCTAGCGCTCCCCATAACAGGGTGCTAATGGCCTTCAAAGAGGCTGAAATGACATTCACAAACTTGCTTTTATTTTAAATTCAGGTCCAAAGGACTCTGAGGCTAGTGTACGAATCCACTAGACATCTGGCCAGGGTGATCATTTTATTTTTACCTTTAGCTCCTTGGTTCCCCATTTAGTGATAAGCTTGAAGATGACTTTTAATATTGGTGGAGGAACTGTCTAGAATGCAGCCCAGGGAGAATCAGGATGATTTCTGGTTTTCCTGGAGAACAGAAGCTGGTGGGAAGAGAGACAACTGTTTAACTCCTATGCACAGGAGAGTGACGCCCTCTCTTTTCCTGTGGACTTGGGGTCACTCCCTGATGTCAATCTATTGAGTTGGACTCCCAGGGACTCAACATTCTGATGCCCTGAATTTGCCTTTCAAGAATAGTTCAAGGGACGTTTTCCTACTGAACTCCTGTTTTCTGAGAATATCCCTGGGCAGGCACAGAGCAAGGCACCAGAGGAACAATGACACAAGTGATAGTTTCTATGTCCCTGAAGAGCTCCAGGTTAAAACTCAGAAGGGTACTCTCATGGTCCTGCTGGGACACTTCCACAGCCGGGTCCCAGTGTGGCTGCATGCACCTACTGTGTGGCCCCTGCACACAGCAGTTCATAATGAGCACAGGCCAGGAAACTGAACACCACGGGGACTTGACTGTCTACCCAGCAGGACAGTAAGGCTGGCGATTGCCACCTACACTTGCATGGATCCGTGTGTGGAGCCCTCCCTGGCCAGCCTATGCCAGGTACCCCGGGCATCGAGGTGGTGATGTGGTGGCACCAATACAGGTGAACACCAAGCACCTGGTGCAGGGCCCAGAGGCTGTGAGGTGGAGCGTGGGAGGAGAAGGTCCGAGGTGCTCACCGGGACCCTGGACAGTTTCCCTGAGCAGCGTCTCTGAGAACACGATCGGGGTATTCAGTGAGCCAGAGAGCCACTTAATATTTTTAAAACTGTTGACTTTGTCCCTTTGGGTTTACCTTAAACATAAGATATCTCAGATATAACTCTTTAAAATGTCAGGTCTATTTGTAAAGTGGAACACTCATGCTATTCTTGTGCTCTAATAGCCTCATATTTGCAGATTTGCTGGGGTTTTTTTGTTTGTTTCTGATGTTTGGCTGAGTCCCACCTCTAGCCCAGGGCTTTTCTGTTTGGACATTCTTAAATTGTTATGTTCTTGTGCATGATATCTGTGCTGACTGTAATGGAAGCATCAAACCAAAACATTTCCTACTTTTTTATTATATTAGATCACAATTTCTTTGAAGTTGGGGGCTGTGTCGTATATTATCATAATTCAGTGGCATCCTGGGGTTCACAAACAAGTTATTAAATTACAAGAAAATAACAGTGTCTGGTCAATACTAGCCCAAAACCACTGGCTTAAGCTATTTCCACTAAACATCAGTAGGTATACACTTACTGCAGTGTTTGATAGCCTCTAGAGTGAGGTATGGGAGCCCAGGAGCAATTTTCTAGAAGTATTGTCTTGAAAACCTGTTTTCTGCCCTGGCTGGAGACTGCAGCTGCAGACGCCAAGGTGAGGGACATGGGTGGCAGGAGAAGCGAGGGCAGGACAGAGGCGTGGGACGCAGCAGGGGCTGCAGTTCCCCTAGGAGCCTGGAGCCTCCTGGACAAGGCAGGATCAAGTGCCCCCAAGCAGAGGCAAGTGTGCTGCTGACAGGTGCTGCCAAGGAAGCCCAGGGCAGGCGGGGGCTGGGAGGGTGGGAAGGCGCCTTCTGTGCACCCTGACAACAAGGAAAAGTGTGCTGTTGCTGAGCTGCATGGACCAGGACACAGGTCACAGCTCTGAACCCTGGAACTCAGGATCTGGCAAAGGAACTCAAGATCTGGCAAAGTGGTGGTGCACACCTGCCAGCCCAGAGACTTGGGAGGCTGAGGCAGGAGGATTGCAAGTTCAAGACCAGCCTCCGCCACTTAGTGAGGCCCTGAGCAACTTAGGGAGATTCTGTCTCAAGAATAAATAAATAATAACAAGGGCCTGGGATATGCTCAGTCGTTAAGTGCCTCTGGATTCGATTCCTAGTACAAAAAAAAAAAAAAAAGGAGGAAAGAGTCACAGAAAGAAAATATTTTGACATGGATCAAGAATTCCATCAGTATCGCTGTCAGGGAGAGTGATGTGGGGATGCCAGGTATTTAATCATCGTCTTCCACAGCTCACCTCTCCTTCCTCACTGCCTCACAGGCCAAGCAGGCCGGGGGTTCTTCTCTGATAGACTGAATTGCTGTCCAACAGAGAAGCTGGTGTGACCTTCCTCAAGTGGGCGCTGAGCCCCAGGTCACGTGGCCTCCAGTGGTAGGTCTGGCAGACAGGGCTCACAGGAAGCAGACTTTTCCCCACTAAAATCTACATTGTAGCCTGGCACAGTGGCGCACGCCTGTGATCCCTGTGGCTCAGGAGGCTGAGACGGAAGAATTGCAAGTTCAAAGCCAGCCTCAGCAATGTCAAGGTGCTGAGCAACTCCCTGAGACCCTGTCTCTCCGTAAAATACAAAAAAGGGCTGGGATGCAGCTCAGTGGTCGAGTGACTCTGAATTCAATCCCCAGTGTGTGTGTGTGTGTGTGTGTGTGTGTGTGTGTATCACTTTGAGTTTGCAAGTTAGAACATTTTTATAATGAATAAAAGTGAAAAGTCAATAAAAACAAAAGGAAAAAAAATAGCAGTTACCTGTGGTTCCATTGTGGTTCCACTAGACAGTCTTTTCGGGAGCTTGTGTGTCTTTCATTTTTTTCTAGAGAAAAAAAGAAACAGATTTCAAGTCGTACTGTATATTTATATGGCTTCCAAACTCACCCTTACCGTCTTATAACCCCTGAATTTTAGAATCTTCTCAGGTTTAGCAGAATAACTGGCGAGAGAGAGGCGGCGGGAGGACAGTTGGAGACTCAAGATTGACATTTGAGAAGAAGAGGCCTCAAGCCTCCTGGAGCCAGGAGAGCAAATTAGATGCTAGATTTAGGGAAAGAGGTCTCTTGTTTTATGTGTCCTCTGCTCGGAACGCCTGGCCTTCTCTGGCTGTCTGGCCTTTCTCTTTCCCGGAGACTTGGCAGAACTTCTCCCACCTCTGGGAAAACTCTGTGGATGAGTCACATCCACATTGTGTCCTCGTCTTTGAACATACCACGTGCCCGAGAGCTCAGCGGCCCGTACATGGGTGGGGAAGGAGAGAGGCCAGAGGCCCCTGCTCCTGCCAGGCCCTGCGCTGCCTGTTTTAATCATGTCGTCTCACTGAGTCCTCACTGTGGTCTAGTGTTTGTCCCCCTCCCAAGTCACACATTGAAACCCAACCCCAGTGTGGTGGTCTGGGGAGGTGGGCCTATTAGGTCATGAGGGTGGAGCCCTCATGAGTAAGACAGGCCCAGGGGGGGTCCTTTTCCTCCTCGTTCTCCCATGAGGACAAAGAAGGCTCCACTGGAGGACCAGAAAGCAGCCTCATGGCCTCCACAACACTAATGGTGAGTCTATGGAAAACTTTTAAAATAAGAAAACTAGAAGTCAGCTAGTAAAAATATGTGTGTGTGTGTATATATGAGAGAGAGAGTGTGTGTGTCTTTGCTTCTCTTTCCTGGATAAATGTTTTGGAATGAATACTTTCATTCCTGTCACCTCTCACAGTATTGATTTTCAATGGCATCCTCATAGCAGTTCCAATTCCTCGTGCGTCGCCCTGTGCAATGTCATTGCACTCCTTGGGGAGGAAGTGCAGGCCTGGCTCTTCTTTGCACCTCCCAAAATGGCCTAGAAGGAAGTTCTGGTGCAGTCGCCGGTCTCTGAGTTGGAGTGCTCCTGAGCCGTCATTTAAGGCCACCTAACAGTTTAGCCTTGGAGTTTCTGCCGAGCTGTCAGAAGACACTTCATGGTCCCAGGAGTTTCCTCCTTTCTGATATCCCCACCCCTCTGGTGTAGGCCATGATTTTGGGATCTCAGGAGGTGGTAAAATATGGGATGGTTCTTCTGTCACTGCTCCTGGGTTTGGTGACAGGGCTGGTGACATGATCTTCAGGGTCTGGTACAAAATGAAAATGTGGCTCCCCTGTTCAAAAGGCAAAACAAAGGACCATTAAGTAGACTCGGCCGTAGGCTGACGGAGCGCAGGATGGGGGTCCTGAAGTAGAAGCCGGTCGCCCAATTGCAGCGATGAGACCACCGTAGGTCTGGAGAAAGTCACGTCGTAGCTGCTGGCCGACCTGGCCGTCACCTTCAGATCTCAGCAGCGACTCTGCTGCCCTCCCGCCTGACAGCCGCGCTTTCTGCTCTGCCCACAGTCGGTCACGCTGGGGACCTGGCCAGGTGACCACAGCACAGTTTATTAGCAGTTCTCGCTGGGTCTTACCCCGTCACGGTCCTGACTCCTCAGAACCAAAACAATTACATGAAGGAGGAAGTTTCAAGATTGCAGCATTAGCATTTCTGGGGACAGCTTTGATTGAAGAGTGAGGTTTCTGAGTAAGCATTTAGAGCAGGCCTGGAAGACCCCACGGCAGAGCATCCCAGTGACCAGCTATTTTCCAAGAACAGAAGAAAATGATCCAGTCCCAGGAAATTGCCTCATTGACAGGAGTCGTTGACGCTGGAGGATGTGGCCGTGAAGTTCACCTGGGAGGAGTGGCAGTTCCTGGGCCCTGCTCAGAAGGACCTGTATTGGGACGTGATGTTGGAGAACTGCAGGAACCTGGTGTCCGTGGGGTGTCAAGCCAGCAAGCCCGATGCCCTCTCCAAGTTGCTAGGAGGAGAACCGAGTACAGTGGAAGATGCAATCCATGAGGCAAACAGTCCAGAAATCTGGGAAATTGATAATCATTTACCAAAACTCTTACAGAGAGAAAGCAAGGTGAACAGGATGGTACAGTGGCATGAACACAGTGCCTTTGAAAATTCTGTTCATCAGCACAGAGCTGGGTTTCTACTAAGGCAAAAGCATGGTATATTTAACTTACATGAAAAAAGTATGAAAACAAACTTACCTTTGATTGACCAGAGCAGACACTGTGAAATAAAGAACTTTGCTGAAATTTCTAGAAATGGGGAATCCTTTCTCCATGTTTCTTGTGAACAATTTCATACTGAAATTAAATTCCCTGAAAATGGAAAACTCATCAGCACTAAATCTCAGTTCACTTGTCCCAAGCCTCAGAATACTCAAAAAGTAGAGAAACCTCATGTATGCAGTGACTGTGGGAAAGCCCTCATCAAGAAGTCTTGGCTGACTGATCACCAGATCATCCACACTGGTGAGAAGCCCCATAGATGTCATCTGTGTGGGAAAGCCTTCTCCAGGAAGTTCATGCTCACAGAACACCACAGAACCCACACAGGTGAGCAACCTTACATATGCACCGAAGGTGGCAAAGCCTTTCTCAAGAAATCACGGCTCAACACACACCAGAAGACTCATACTGGAGAGAAGCCCTATATACGCAGCGAATGTGGAAAGGGCTTCATCCAGAAAGGAAACCTCATCGTTCATCAGCGAATTCACACAGGTAAGAAGCCTTACACATGTGGTGAGTGTGGGAAAGGCTTCATCCAGAAGACCTGCCTCATGGCTCATCAGAGATTTCACACAGGGAAGACTCCCTTTGTGTGCGGCGAATGTGGAAAGTCCTGTTCACAGAGGTCGGGGCTCATCAAGCATCAAAGAATTCACACGGGAGAGAAGCCCTTTAAATGCAGCGAGTGTGGGAAAGCCTTCACCACAAGGCAAAAGCTCATTGTCCATCAAAGAACTCACACAGGAGAGAGGCCCTATGGCTGCAGCGAGTGTGGGAAGGCTTTTGCATACATGTCTTGTCTGGTTAAGCACAAGAGAATACACATAAGGGGAAAACAGGGAGATTCAGGCAAGGTGGAACACCCCACAGACGGAGACAGCTCACTGCATACCTGTGATGACCACCAGGAGAAGAGCCCTGTTAACACACTGACTACTCAGGTGCCTTCTGAGGCCCCTCAGACAGCAGTGAACGTCAGTGGGCTCCTCACTAACAGGAATTTGGTCTTTGGGGGACAGCCAGTGGCCAGATGTACACCCTCAGGGGACAGCATGGAATTCACACAGGAGAGAAACCTCACAAATGCAGTGAACATGGTTGTGCCCCCAGTGATAAATTACGTATTATATTATGTCACTGAAAACCCATAGGGAGAGGTTCAGATTCAGTTATGTGGGAAAGGATTGAGCGGAAATTTCTAGTTCACTAAATGGCTGAAAGTATATACAGAGAGCAACTATAAAGTGCAAAGCTGGGAAAGAGTGATAGATTCATCCTTCCTAAATGCTGGGTTGTTACAGAGGCACAGTGTGATGCTAACCACTCAGACACGTAGGTACCAATTGCTGTTTTGTCAACTAAATGAGTGAAGGACGACTGAGTTTATTTAAATGGAGAAAATACGTACAGAAATGTTTAAATCAACATCTCGAATGTTTCCATGAATGAAAAATCATAAGAGATGGTTGAAGGAAAAGGGTTAGAATCGATGTAGGACACACACATCATCTCACTTTCCCCTGACCAATGTGAAGGAGTAACTGAAGACTAGAAAGTCCATGAAACTTGTAGAACTTCTACAGAGGGACCTGTGAAGTGTCAGCCTTCCCGTGAGTTAATGTGTTCACCTAGCAGGTATTTGACACATGCTTCCTTTGTACCTGGACCTGTCCTGGGAGCTGAGGTTACAGAGGCAAACAAAACAAGACGTTTTGTCCCCGGGAGGAGCACTGTGGTAGTTGGGTCATCCTTAAGAGGTATCTTCACACTCCAGCTGTTCTAGTCAGAGAATATGAACATCAGCATAGGTGACATGGACACGATTCAACTGATGCAAGGGGACACGATGGCTTATAGCTCAAAGAGCATCTCATTTTGAGGGATGAGATGGACTACTTTTTAAAATGTATATTTTGTTAGGGCATTATAATTATATATAGTATTTATAATTATACATAGTTGCTTTATATAATTTTGATCAGTACTTTCTATATATACATGAAGGTGAAATTTTCTTTGGTAACTTTTTAAAAAATTTTTTTGTTTTAGTTGTAAAAAAAAAAAAAGTAGACTCAAATATCCAACTTCTTCTTGCTTCTTGTGGCTCTCAACCCATTTGCTATTCAATGTCTTTCTAAGTAAAGAACATTTCAAAACATTTTAAATGGTCACTTGATTCTACCCCTCGCCGTTCTACTGTGCCATGGCAGTCGTGAAGGGTGGTGGCTTGCGTCTCTTGAACACTGTTGCCTCTTTCCTGATTTTTGAAACAAGTTCTGTTTCCATTTGGAAAGCATGTTCTCCGGGGCTGCAGTCTTCCTGCTGACAGACCCATGGTGGGTGTAACAGGCTCACCTGGAATACACTGCATCTCACTGACCCTGGTCATTATAGGCCCAAGGAATTCTGGTGCAGGAGGCACTCTGGGTGGCCAGGAAGCACATTGTGCCGCTCCTGTGCTGTGCTCCTCTCCACTGCTCCATCAGGTTGAACTTGTAAAGTCCAAATTCAGATAGGAAGATACCAAGAATTCCAAGATGGCCCAGCAGAGTATCAACCCAGTGTGGCCTGCTGGAGCACAGAGCCTGCCTGGACTGCATGCCCATGGAGCTGGCCCTGCCGACAGCCTTCTGCAGCTTCTTTTGTAGGAATCTTTGTGAAGCTGTCATTGAGTCCATCTGGTTGGGAGATGAGGTGCACTGGCAGAAGGCAGGACCAGAATGCCCCGTTCTGGGAACTACCAAGTTTCTCTCCTCTTTTCTCCCTGTGGTGGCCAGGAGAATGAACCCTCAGTGCATGGTTCACCCAGATCCAGCTGCTGCCCTGGGGAGTCTGCAGCCTGTGCCTCCCAGGGCGACTCTGGCCCATGATGCCCTGGGCAGTGGGGACTCTGTCCTCAGAGAGCAGTAGGGGAAAGAGAGTCACAGAAGGTAGAGAGGGTCGGCCTGGATCAGCAGCCTAGAGTTGGATTGATTTTATGTTGTAGGGCAGGGAGGGACCCTGGATGGACTGTAACTGAGTGGACTCCTGCTGCAGGACCTGAACCAAGTGGGTGTGGTGTTGAGGGCTCAGACTTGTGTGTCACACTGCCACATAAGGCTCTGAGCTCTTGAGGTGAGAGTGGAGGGTGAGGAGCACCTAGAGTGAATCCAAAGGGGTGAGGACGGGAGCTGGTGTGGCTCTGGGACCACTCACGGCAACAGGGCCAGAGTGCCCACCAGCCCCATCCCCCAGCCGAGAGGCCTCCCTCTTCCAATTCCCAGTGTGCGTTATGGCCGAATAGGAGCATTTGAGAACTGCGGATGAGAGCAGCAGTGAAATGCAAGTGGCCTGGGGCCCGGGGAGCAGGTTTGCGGACCTGGTGAGCTTGACCTCCCGGGCTGAGGCCACCCTTCTCAGGTTGGGCAGACTTCTTGGATCTCCCCAGCCACCTCTTTCCTCCCTGAGTTCTGCACATTTTGGGGTTCACTCATGGCCAGGGCAGAGGCTTCTCCTTCAGAGGAGAAACTGCAGAGGATCCAATTCCCGTTACCTGCATGTTAGTCCTCCCTTTTCTCTCCTTCCGTCCATCAGAGTCAAACCCTCCGTCTTCCTTGGTCACAGCTGCAGGTCTTCTGTGCTCACCCCGTCTCAGGGTTCTTGGACAGCGTGTACTCACACATACCGACATATACACAAAATTCCAAACAGGTGCGAATACATCCGAAGGACAAATTCTCAGACGAGAAATGTCCGCATCAAAGAACATGTGCGTTTACAATCCACAGATAGGACCAAGTCAGCAGCCTCCCAGTTACTGGGGTAGGAGGCTGTGCCTGCACCAGCACTAGCAGAAAGAGTTGCCCCTCGTTGCACTCCTCCATTCATCTGGTAAGCAAGAAAATGGTATTACTTCCCAGGGCTGCCGCAGTCTGGCTGGGCACAAAATCACGAGCCACTCACACCTTGTAGATTCAAACAGCAACTCTTTATTCCCGAACTCACACAGGCACTCTACACGCACGTTCTGGGAGAATCCGCACTCTCCACCGGGCTCTGCATCCCAAAATACTCTCTGAATCCCGCGAGAACTCAAGGGGAACTCAAGGAGCGGGCGCCTGGAGGCAGCAGGATGCGCCCTATTCCCAGCAGGATACACCTTAAACCTGGAACCACCCTAAACCCAAGGAGCGCCCTAAACCCGGATCCGCCCTGGTCCTTGAGCAAGGTCACCTTTCATGCAATGTCACTGCAAATGACCTGGGTCATGCCATGCGTCATTCTTACTTAGCAATGGCTCTCAGCACAGGGCTAGTGTAAGAGTAGGTGTTTCTCATGAAAAGTCCTGAGCAGAGCTGAGGGTCTGTAACTCAGCTGCCTGGTGGCCTCTGGCTGCTCTCCTTCTTCTTCATCCCCCACACTCCAGATGGTCAATGAACTTGTTCAGTTGTGTGCAATACTCCTCTCAGAAAACCTCTGCCATCCTCTGAATTTCACTCCGAGCATCTCAAGACTTCTCAGGTGAAAAAGTCTATTTGCCTTCCAATTAAGGCGGCTACAGGTTTCTGGCTAATGGTGGTTTGGAGAAAAATTTTCAGAGAGAAGAAAGAGAAGGATACATGGCCTGGAAATCCACATTCAGGGAAAGAAATGGAGACACTATGTTCATCCTGGAGCCTGGACCAGGGCTTCTCAGGGCAGGAAGGCCACCTCCCCATCTTTGAGGGCATTAAACAATTCTTCATTGGCATCACCTAAACCAGCTCATAGAAGACAGCGTATGCCTTGTCGTTACCAAAGGCTAATCCACGTGCACCTCCCTTTGAAGCCTTTGTAATGTGATCACACCTGATTCAAGCATTCAAACTTGACCAGTTGAGCATCTCTTATCTGAAACCCCAGACTTGAGAAGCTCAATCCGTATTTCAGAGCATTTTAGATGTGGGGTTTTGGATTTGTGCCAGATTCTTGCCTTCTCTGGGCCTAAGGTCCTCACCTTTACAGTGACTGAAGAATGGTCCCTTTGATCTCCAGGACCCTTCCAGGCTGACGGCCTAGAGGTCTTGGTGACTCCTGGGGCTGTGGTTACCTTTCCAGTCTCCATCTATCAGCACCAAATTTCACATTTTTATTATTTGCATCTCATTGTGCAACAAAGATGTATCATTGGCTAATTAATGCTGCCAGCGTGGCACTCTGCTAAATGATTGTTTAGCCAAGAGTGGGAAAAAATGCTACAATGACTAGCATTGTATCATTATGTCACAGAAAATTAAAAATCTGATAATTTGATTGGAAGTCTCAGGTGAGTTTTTTTGTATAAAAATGTTAACCTCAAGTAGCTATAAGCAGGTAAATGTTTTATTCATCCCACTGATACGAAATAAATGCTTATGATATAAATTATGTATAATTAATACTCCTGGGATAAAAAAATGTATGCTAATAGGTTGTCAGTTAATTAAGAAAGGAATATGAGGTAAACAAAGGTGATTATAATTTATCTTGGGACCGTAAACAGAAAGCGTGCCTTAAATAATCTCTTTAAAAAATGCATTATACAGCAAATTCTTCATTTCCATCCAGAGCAGCCGCCTAATGGCAGGCAGCAACTGTTCGGAGGAGGCGTTAAATGAGGAAACAGCTTGAACCAGCAGACCAGGCTGTGGACCCGCCGGCAACTGGGACCTGGCAGGAGGGTCCTGGCTGAGCAGACCTGGTCTCTTCAGGAACATTTTCTGGAAAAATGGTTTTTTTGAAAGCCAGAGGCTTCATTAAAAGAGGAAAAAAAGAATACCTAACTAGTGAAGACTTGCAAACTCTACACATGCTGAATGCCCTTGGCTTTCTGGTGAGTTGGATCCCCGTGGGAGCAGGCCAGCAGATGCCTGCTTCTCGCTCCTGTGTGTGGCTGCACTGAGTCACAGAGATAGACCACAGGGACCCTGTGTGCCTGGAAAAGGTGCAAGCTGAGTGCTTCTGAGTTCTTAGCCTGCTCCCATCCACTCCTTCCTTCACCACACACTCAGGTCTTGCTCTGTGACAGCAAGGAGGGTAGAAATGCACCCTAGGTTTTGCTTCCCTGTGTTGTTGTTCAAGCGATGGAGTTCGCTGACCTGTAGGGTCTGCATCTCCACATGAAGACAGCCAGCAAAGAGCTGGACACAGAAGTGTACGGGTCTGGGGTTTTTGTTATCTGAATGGTGTGGGAAGGAGACTGACGGAGGGGTCTCCAGGGCCTGTGAGCATCCAGGTGCAGGAGCCGCAGAGCCCGGCAGGGAAGGAGCACCAGCCGGTGGGTCTGGGGAGCACTTGGGGAGATGAGCCACTGAAGCTCAGGAGTGTGGATCCTCTAGGGACAGGTTGTCCACTTGTCCCAGTGGAGAGGATCAGCCAGTAGGGTCGGCAAGTTTCCTGAGGATCTCGAAATTAGGCAGAGGAGGTGGGAGCCACCGTGGTAAAGGGGAGTAGGCACGTGTGCCTACATCATAGCGAGAAGGTGACCCAAGCCAGTGCCAGTGATCCCAGGAGCCTCTCCAGCCTCCAACCCAGATGAGAAGTCGGGGGAAGGTTTGGGAAGGCACACAGTCGAGGTTGAGGGCACAGAGGGAGAGCTTTTCCCCGAAAAGCATAATTCCACCCTCCCCCTTGGGGCCAGGAGAAGAGGTGAGGGTGTTGAGGGTGTCTGTAGGTGTGGGAGCAGGGGGCTAGCACTGCCTACTGGCCTCTCAAGATGGAATGCCAGAGAGAAGGGAAGGTCAGGCAGGAACCCAGGATTGTGTGAACACGGAGAATCGCCACCCAGAGAACTGGAAAAAACTCACCGAGGTCAAGGAGAAGCCTAGCCGTCTCCCCCAATGCAGTTTCCTTCCACCGTCTCTCCCAGCCTGCAGTGGTCTCCTGGCCTTCCCCTTGCTGTGCAGAGGACCTGTGGTGTGGGTGCCGGGTGTCCCAAGGGGCTTTCCTTACACATGTTCCTTGAAGTAGGTGATCATTTTACAGACCCTTTCCACAGGTCTCTAAGGTAACTATTATGTGTTCTCTCTCTCTCTCTCTCTCTCTCTCTCTCTCTCAAATGAGAAAACAGTGTTTCATCCAGTTTCAGGGATTCACAACCTCCACCTTAGTGGGGTGCCCTACAGAGCAGGCATTTCTGTACAAGCAGTCTCTTCCAGGCACCTGCCCATCCCACTGGTCACTCTTGTGCCTCTCTAGGGTCAGGCGTGCTCTTAAGTTCTGAGGGAACAGGTCTGGAGAGCTGCTGAGCATCTGCATGTCTAGTATCTCCTGAGCTCTCTCCTGTGTTGGGGTTGTCACAAGAACCACAGAAAAAGAAGCTGACAGGCTCCACAGGGGGACAGAGGTCCTGTAAACACGGACCTTGGCCAATTCCCGACAGAGGCACAGAGTCCCCAACTTGCATGTGACTGCTGAGACTCCGTATTCACCCACACTTGGAAGAGTTTCTGATGTAGAGGTTGCTGGAGTCAGGCCGACTCTGTCAGACACAGTTCCGACTCTGACGAGAAGGAGCAGCCTCGAACAGACCAGCCCACCTCAGTGTTCCATTCTGTGCAATAGGAACGATAATTCCCCTCTCCCCTGGCAGTGAAATCTGAAAACGATGCAGCTCCCAACCCTTTGTCTACCACGTAATGGACAGGAGGCCTTACTTCCATGGTGGTTGAAGGTATTCATCATCGTCTGCATGGACTTCGGCATGATCATGATCGAGGTGCTGAAACTTACAACTTTTAAGTTTATTCTGCCAGTCAGGAATACGGAAGGTACTCTAAACATTCCAAATATGACTTTTAATTAAAGTGTTGAATTCATAGATGCACTAATATGAAAAATGAAAGCTGATGAACTTTCACAATGAACATGTGCTGAGAATTCAGATTAAGAAATTGGACATTAAAAGTTTCCTCATGTCTCCTTTGAGCCATTACATGATCTCAAGAATGAACACTATTCTAACCTCTAAATACACACACACACACACACACACACACACACACACACACATACACATAAACATTATAGAAATGGAATTATATAGTATGCATTCTTTTGTATCCAGGGTCTTTTGATTGTGAGTTATCAAAAGCACAATTTATTGGGGGAAACCATAATATTTCATCATCATTTTTTATTGTATCACACTTATGAATAAAGCTATTTACGTATTTTACTATTCATGTCTAGGGTTGTTTCTAATATGGGCTATTCAAAGATTCTTGCTATGAATGCTCTTAGGTATATCTTTTTGTGAATATAGATGCACATTTATGGTGTGTATATATGTATGTCATATATATACATATTAATAGAGAGAGATGGAATTGCTAGAATATAGGATATACGTATGTTCAGTTTTGTAGACAGTGTCAGTTTTCCAGCAACATGCAAACATGGTTGTACGGATTTACTTTCTTGCAAATATGCAATTCTAGTTTCTCTAAACACAACACTTGGTGTGTCTGTCTTTTCAATTATAAACCTTCACTTCTGGTGGGTTTAAATTGCATTTATCTCATGATTGATGGAGTTGAACAATATTTAACATGTTTTTGGCTCCTTGTTCTTTATGGAAACACCTGTTCAAATCTTTCTCCCACCTTGGGATGTCTGCCTTTTTCGTTCTGATTTGTATAAGTTCTTCATATATTCTGAGTAGTCTCTTTCAAACACTTGTCTTGAAAGTACCCTCTCCTGTTTGGTGGCTTGCCTTCTGCTTCGATTCTCTTAACGGTGTCTTTTGATATTCAGAAGATCTCAACTTTAATGAAGCACTATTTGTCATTTTGTGTTTTATGCCTAGCAGTTTTGGGGTCTTGTTTAAGATTTGCTTACTCCAAGATTATGAAGATGTTCTTGTGCTTTTCTTTAAAAAAAGTTATTGTTTTATTTTTCACATTCAGCTCTCTAATCCCCGTAGGTTGGGTTTCCAGGTTCACCCACCTCATGCACATTCGGCACCATTATTGAAGAGATGACTCTTTTCTCATGGAAAGATTTCAGCATAAGGAATTAAAACCTGCCAAAACTTTGGGAGAGGTAAGAGTTAGAGGAACAAAAGACACTGGAACCAAGGCCAAGTTCAAGTCCTACAATCCTGCAACACTAAGGCAGAAGGGGCAGGAGCTTGCCCAGAAGCTGCTGAGAAAGGCGCACCCACCTCCCGCAGTGCCTTCACCATGATCACCTGAACCTCTGTGCAGCTGCTGGGGACACTGAGGTCTTCCCTTCTGCTACCAGACACTCAACCCAAAGCCAAAGGAAAGGGATTCTGGGGACTACAGATCCAGGATCCCTCTTTCCACGTGGAGAAGACTGTAGAAGAGAACGATGGTGATTCTGCCCAACTATCTGAAAGCATCATTCCTCACAGTCACTCACCCATTAGTGCCAGATGAGGAAATCACGTTGAAGTTGTACTTAATAGTGTACAAGGACTTCCTACCCACAGCATTTATTGAAGCTTTAGATATTGCAAGTGCTCTGTCAATAAACGTTAATCATTCATTCAGGTATCTACAAGGACAAGAATATAAAATAAAAAATAGGGTTACCCTCATTATAGGTGCTCCAAATACCCCCGAGATGGGATGATGCAAACAGGAAGGTGATGGCCCTGGACCTCAGTGCACAGAGTCATGGTTTCAAGTTCAGGAGCAGGCGGACTGCCACAGAAAGGCTCCTGACTGACCCTGGAGGGCTGTGCAGGCTCCTCCCTGTGGAGCAGAGTGGGGATGCCATCTATCTCCAAGGGAAGAGCAGCAGGTGTGTCCCGGATGCCTGTGTACCTGGGGATGGAAACGCAAGCTTTGTTTCCTTCTATCTTGAATTTCTGGAGGAAAACCACAGGTGCCTTCAAGGAAGCAGATGGAGGCTGTAATCTGTTTTGTGTAACCAAAGCATGAGGCAGTGTCTGTGTGGCTGTGGCCGTTGCTTCCTCTCTGCTATGATCTCCTCTCGTCAGAATCCCAGGATGCCTCCCTGCCTTCCAGTTGGGCTTTCTAGGGTTCTCGAATTTGCTCTTCTTCTGCACTTCACTTGCAGTTGCAAAGACATCTGAGGCTTAGGCTGGGAGTGCAATGGTGACTAGGTCCCTCTATCTCCTTGCAGGCTTCTTTCCAGAGTCTCTGGACAATGGGGTCCAGGGGTGGGGGAAGGGGAGGAATGGAGTCCGGAGGGTGCCAGCCAATCCTGGCGCAACTTGGTGATTTCACGTGGACTCTAAGTGTTGCCTCACGAGGGGGCTGGCAAGGGGGCCTGCTCCTCATGAGGTCCTGGTTCATATTAGGAATTACTGCCTCAAACGCTGCAGGTGTGGATCGATCTCTTTCAGTCCCAGTAAATGGGGCTGCAAAGCCTTTGACAGCCTCAAAGCTGCACAGTGCTCAGGCCCCAGGGCAGACAATGATGTGGGGGAGTTGCTGATTTTAGGATAGAAAATTACAATGCTTCTATAGTAAACAGCACCTGGAAGTTTACTAATGATTTTTACAATTAACAGCAGCAATGTGGTCTGATTATTCCTGCCTGCGATCTATGAAAGAAAAGAAAGGAAGCAGATGTTGAAAAAGTCACATGGCTTAGATTTTACTGGGTGGGGGGCGTGATGGTGAAGGAAGGATGGAGGGTGGGGCAGAAGGAAGGAAAGAGTGTCAGGTGGAGATTGCTCACTGTGATTTTCCTTAGACTGCAATGTGCGATTTTAATCTTTGATACGTCTGATATCATCATAACTCTTGTCTACAGTTTGCAAGTTTAAAACCCTATATATTCTGCAGTAGCTGGGCAATTTAATAGATGCAATGAGTATTCAATAAAAACATGGGACTCGGCCTTTTTCTGTTTCCAAACTGAAGAATGTGCAGGTTGCCGACTGGGTCCCTCTAAATCCCCCAGGTGGGCTCATGGGTCATTTCAGAAGACTCCTGTTCTTCAACCAGGCAACCATCTTATTGTATTTTAAAGCTTGGTGACTGATTCCACTTTTCTTCACCCATCATTGGTCAGGTCTTTTAATCCCTTGCTCAGCCATGGTAAATTCTAGGTCTTTTGTCTATTATTGAATCTATTTTTGTACTGAAAAGACGATGTGGTAGTGTTAAATAGTATTCTGAATAATTGAATTTTTTCTTATCTGAACACACACATGCCACAGATCACTCACATTTTTATGTTTTATTCTGGTCTTTATTTATACAAAGAATTATTTTTTATAGTTAAAATCAGAAAAAAAATCTTGTACTTTACCTTTCCTTTAAACTAAAGATTATGTGGGAAATATTTCCTATGTCCATATAGTCTTCATATTTATCAAAAATATTTTAGCAGTTGAAGAGTAAAGAATTTCTCATCTGTAATAATGAAGAGAAATTTGTATTACTTTAGGTATAACTGTAGTGGATGCCTTGTGTAGACTTTGCCTCAGCTAAATTTTCTTCATGGAGGATTCCAGATGATGGGATGAACAGGTCCTAGGCCCAGGGTGAGTGACAGAGGGGCTCTGGTTTCCTGTTGCTCTTATGGAGTGGAAAACATCCTTAGGACATGGCACATGCTAAGTTCAACACGGTCTCACGACATTGAATGTGTGTGTGTGTGTATGTGTGTGTGTGTGTTTGCGCTCACGCGCGCACGTGCGTGCATGCAAATTTTCTCTATCTAAACTGGTATCACAAGATGGTTTAAAATCTGTATTTCTTTGATTATGGGCCAAGACATTTTTTCCCATTTTTAAATTTGTTGAGCTGTATATCAAAGAACTCCTCCCGTTTCCCCACTTATCCACCCTTGGAATCTTGACATTTCATCTAAGAACTCCACTAGAGAGTGTGCACTGGGAGGACAGAGTGTGTGTTTCATTGTGTGTCTTCCTGCTGGTTAGCCCCCTTTATCCTAGGCACATAGTAGGTGCTCTAAAAATACAGGTGAAGTAGGATGCATATAGTGGGATCTTCATCAATTTCTACATATTTAGGGAAAAACTGTCAAATTTTAATACTTAGAACTTTCCCTCTTACCGATTTTTAAATATCAACATTGACTACTCTCACATTTTTTTTACCTCATTAGCTTTTGATACTTTCCTTAGGTATAGTAATGTATACTTCCAAAATTTGAAGGATTTTGATCTTCACTGCCCTACGATCTTGCCGATGCCTGGGGAAGGACTGTCACTGTGGTCTGGGTCTGCCTCTGTTTATGTTTTTTGTTCCTCTCTCTCCCCTCCCTCCCTCCTCTTCCTCTTCCCACCCTGAGCTCTTTCTTCAGGGTCTCTGCTACTCAGGATCAGCAGGCAATAGTGGTTGTATGTCAGATTTTAATGAGAAAAAGTATATGGTTAAATTTCTGTTTAGATTGGATTTAACTTGGACTAGAAGCCAACACTGTGCTGCACTTAGGAAGGTGTAAAAATAGCCCGGTGTTTCTGACCCCTTGTCTCACGGTATATCTCCTCCCATCCCCACGGACCACATGGCTTATCATGCCACCATATGGCCTTTGAAGAACTCTCTATTTGTTCTCTCACCACATTTATAGATCCACAACAGAAAATTCTGTGTAGAAATAGATCCCTTCAGAGCCTAACAGCATAAGGGGCAGGTAGCATGGCGGCCAATGGCTGACCCTGCGTTTATTCTTATCTCTTTTTAAAAACATTCATTTTAGCCAGCTTTTCCCCTGCTGTGCTAAAACACCTGGCAAGAACAGTTTTGGAGGAGGAAAAGTTTGTTTGGGGCTCACAGTTTCAGAGGTCTCAGTCCATAGGCAGCCATCTCTGTCAGGGCTTGAGGTGAGGCAGAACTTCATGGTGGAAGAGCGTGGTGGAGGGAAGCAGCTCACATGATGATCGGGAAGCAGAGACAGACTCCACTGGCCAGATACCAATATATACCCCAAATGCCCACCTCCTGCAGCCACACCCTATTGGCCTTCAGTCACCACTCAGTGAATCCCATCAGGGGATTAATTCACTCACTGGGCTAAGACTCTCATAATCCAACCATCTCTCCTCTAAACCTTCTGGCATTGTCACACACAGGAGCTTTGGGGGGACAGCTCACATCCAAACCACGACACATTAGGTCAGTGTTCACTAAAGCTTTGCTTCAGACATATCACAAAGACAGTTAGTTGGAGGTTGCATGGATGAAAAGGAGAGCAAATACAACCCTGTGTGCGTCTTAGTGATATGCGTTCAAGGCATCAAAATCCATCGAGTCCATTAGAACCTCCATTCTTGACCTAGAGGTTAAGGAGTGGATCACTGAAGTCCCACATGAAGGTGCAAAAACGGCTTGGCCCTGTGCTGAGCACACACTGGCCTTTCCTGCTTTCTTGATGGACAGGTGGAGGATGTTACCCATCAGACATCTGCAGTAAAGTCAGTGCTTTTAACAAAAGAAGGTTCTCTATGTCCCTGTTACATTACCAGGGATGCAGGCAGGGTGGCCAGAGTCAGGAGTAACGTCATGATAGGAAACACTCTGTTGGGTTCTGAGCGGCCTGCTAAACCTTCCCCAATCTTATTGGCTAAGTGCTGAAAAACAAAATGTTTCTACCTAACCTCTCAGGTTAGGGAGATCATGGAGAGGCATGGTGGAATATGGGATTTGGCTGGGGAAGTGACAGAATGTGTCCCCTATCAAACATATTCCAAACACAGCTGTCTATTCCCAAGGTATCAGATAAGATCTCAGCCACATAAGATCTCACTGCCGTCTACAAAAGATCACGCTATCAAGTTTTCATATTGAAAACAAATTTTCACCTCAAGCAGAGACACTGCAGCGTGGCCGGCGTGTGATCTAAGAGGGTGAAGCTGCAAGTCCTGTTCTCTGCACACCAAGTCCTACTGCCCCTGGCAGGCGTGGACCTTAGGGGAAGTTGATGGTGGCCAGTACCCCATCCCCTGAAGCTTCCCCCTGAGTGAGTCCCCAGCCCAGACACATCCTTAGGGACACTGTCACCTGCAACTTGTAGCCTGGATTCTTCTCCAATCCCAAGAATTTCAAATAGAGCAACAGGAGGTGCTGGCAAGGGTAGTTCCCCATGTGGCATCTACACTGAGCTCTTGAGAGGCCTCGGGTCACGTATGGAGGCTGAGGCAGAAGGAGACGGTGCTGAGGAGCTGATGGAAGGCTGAGCGTGGCCCTGGGGAGAGTGGAGACTGTTCGTCCTGAGGCGGTGGCAGAGGCCCTGGGACAGAATAGCAGACCCAGAAAAGAGCAAGAGGACCCTTGTCTCTGGCAGGGGGCCAGGGGGCTGACTGGGTTTTAGTTGCTTTTCTGTTTTGCTTTGTTTGGGGTTGGGGCTCTATCTCAGGCTTCCCTGGAGGGATTCCTGTCTGCCTTAATACCAGCAGAGTAAGAAGAAAGCTTCAAGTGGGTCCCTCTCAACCTGAGTAGTGTCGGTCGGGGTCACATCCACTCAGTTCTCCAGCAGAGCATGGGCAGGGAGTCCACAGCGGGCAGCAGAGCAGTCACCGACAGAAGCCCACTGCTGCATAGGAGGAAGTCCTAGAGAGTTCTGTGTCGGGGAGGTGCAGAGAGGAGAGAATCAGCAGCGGCTAGAGGTGATCCTTGGGATTCTGTTCTCTGAGGCATCCCAGACTCACCCGGAGGAAATAAGTTCAAGTGTGCGTTCACAGCATCACCCTGCAGAGGTGCCAGCCTGCAGCTGGTGCGGCAGTGGGTCGGGGTGGGGGGAATAAACAGACCAAGCCAACCCAAAGGGTCCAGACTGAAGGACAAGCAGCGCTTGCACACATACGTGCGTGCATAGCACACTGAAGCAGGAGAAAACACTCATGAGGACAACTCTGGTCATGGGAAATAGGACTTCTGGAACAAAGGGTTCCGTGCATGGATTTTTACAGATGAATAGACACAGTTGAAGAATAAATAAGTTAAAAGGCTGAGTTCAAGTACTTCTCCAAGAATACATCCAAAACAATAAAGTAACATGCAGTATCACATGAAGAACACGAGTTAAAAGAAACAGAAGAGAGAAGTGGTAACATTCATTGAATAAATGTTCCAAAGGCAAGAGAGGAATTGAAAAAAATGTCAAAATATATTAGAATATTTGCCATTCTTTTCCATTTTTCATAGCAATTATTTGCATATTCTGTTTAGCATCTACTTTATTTCTATATCTTACTTTCATAAAGGTTAGAAAAAGTCTTTGTTCCCTTGATTTGGAAATTAAGTGTTTGTGTGGAGAGAGAGGTACGTATCTTAATAAATGAGCGTGAGCAGTAGAGAATGGAAATAAAATGTGTGTTTTCCAAATCTGCAATATAACATTCATCCTTTCCAGTGAAATTTGAAAAAGGGAGAAAAAAACATAAGCTCATGCGCAAACACACACACAAAGATAATTAGCAACTCCCTCAGCCAATGCTTTGGAAATGTTAAAAACGTAAAATATCAACTAGAACTCTGGTAAGAATGACCCTCCAAATTAGAAAGGAGGTTTAACTAAACCAAATAGATTGTGAAAAATGGAAAATTATGACAAATTAAATTGTTAAAATTAATGTAGTAATATCATAAAAAAGTCTGCCCTCAGATTTGAAATCCCATACATAATATATTTCTGAAGAAAGACCATAATTAGTATATATGGGCATTTGTATATATAAGCATGTTTAATACCAATTTATATATTTATACACACAAATATAGACAGTGACCATGAGAAAACAAAAAATGAATGATTCATATTTGTCTCTTCATACCTATGTGCTTCCAAATGTTCAGAAAATAGATAGTCCCTACCTATTGGAATTTGTTACATATAATAAGATGCATAAATAAATTTATGATGCTTTCAAACCTGGATGGTGATATTAGAATTAGAAATGTGGTATCATGTGATTCTGATATAATATATATTCAGATTACTTAGGGCAATGACTCATGTCTGGAAATCCAGCTACTTAGGAGGCTAAAGCAGGAGGTTTAGCACGGAGGCCAAGTAGGGTTAAAGTCCACTAAAACATTAGCTTACCAATTCAAGTCTATCAGAGCATTAAAAAAAAAAAAGTAGATCATGATCAAACCATGTTTAGACAAAAAAGCAAGATTCAGGGGCAGGAAATATGATTTAATTCCTTATATACTAGAAAGTAAAAAAACCCACATAGTAGAAATGGATGTATAAAAAGCATAATGTAAACTTTAACATCAACCTCTTGTCTTTGAAAAATCAATAGCCTTAGAAAGTTAGAAATGGAAGATAACTTTTTAGTTTGCTGGAAGTTATTTACCAAATCCCTATGCCCAATATTATATTCGGTGGAAAAACTTGAATCTCATTCTCTTCAAGTGCAGCACAATGCAGGCACACACGCTAAGTGTGAAAGCTCAGTATTTGTTCTGTGAGTGCCAGCCAAGCAATGGGCCAACTCATTAGGAAAAGAAAAGAAATGCACAAACAAATCAGAGGAAGAGACGTGAAACTGCCTTTATTGTTAGGTAGTATGATTTCTACAGAAACCTTCAAGAGGGGTTTAGGTAATCAAATGACTTAATTGACCAATTCATGAGCCATTACACTGCATGAAGTTCAGTGAGGTTACCAGAGAGACGCAAAAATAAATGGCCTGGTGTCCCTCCACACCTACCAGAAACATGACAGCAGAGAAATGGTGGTGCCATAGCAGTGGAGATACCATTTAAAACAGCAAGCAAAAGAACAGCGCAAGAAGGATTGACACACAGAGTAAATGATCACGATTGAGCAAAAACCAAACCTAGAGGGGGAGAGAGAGAGAGAGAGAGAGAGAGAGAGAGAGAGAGGGAGAGAGAGAGAGAGAGAGACTGACTTTTGTTAGAGTTCAGGGACAACAAGAGTTAATTTGGCTCTTTGAAGTTGCCTTCTGGTCTCTGGCTTCTGAGGAGAAGTGACCTCTCCATTGTCTAGTCACAGGGTGGAAGGTGCTGCACCATGCCTCCTCTGGTGGCCGCCATGCTGCCAGCCTCCCTGTGGGATGTGTCAGTTTTCAGGGCCCCAGGGGAAGTGGGGGAGGAAGGAAGGCGGCCGGCTAGGGTGAACACCTGGAGCCCTGCTCTTCCTGCTGAGCCTCTGCACACTCTGCAAAGGCCGATGCTGACATTTGTACCAGGGTTCTCAGCTCCTTCATGGAGGGGGGAATCTCATGTGTCCTTACTTTTCTGTTTTTACTGATGTCACTTCTTGGAGAAGTTAATGTTACAGCTAATTAGCTTTGGTCAAGTTGATCTAGCCATCCCATACAATTCTCTGTCCATTCTCAGAAGTGGTTTTGGGGAAGTTGGCCAACTGATTCAAAATACATTCATTAATTAAGAAATTTTGCAAGAGGAGAGAGGGGTAGCAGCCCTTGTAAATAGTATGGTAAGTTTCCAAACAATTGTAGTAAAAAATAGTATTTGGGGGCAGGAGTTGACAAATAGAGACTACAAACAGATTGAGACCTGGAGACTTGACCTGCAATGAAAGTAGCCATCTGAATAAGCAGTGGAAGAAGAGATGGTCAGTAAACGGGAAAGTGAGCCCCAAAGTTTGAGAATTAAAGGCAGATCTCCAACTTATGAGATTACAAAAATAAACTCCAAAATAGAATAAAAATATAAAGTGAAATGTCAATATTTAGCACTTATAAAAATAAGGAAGAAGATTGAGATGGAGGAAGACACAAACTGTAAATGGAAAAGTAGTCAAGATAACGACACCAAAACGATTACGTGTTTTCAAATGAAGACATCACAGACAAACTTGGAAGGAGGAATAGCTCTAAAAGTATTTATAAAATCTTAACCTTGCAAAAGATCCACATGTAGAATGTGTAGGAACTCACGCAGACCTTGCAGGTGAGGAACCACAGCAGGAAAACAGCCTTGTCATGTGAAGAGTCCATTTGTTGGCCTGGAAATACAGGTGATCAGTACCTATGTAAAAGAAAATCAAGTTCACTAGCACTCAGAAGGGTGTTGATTTTAATAAGCAAACGAGTTCCTTTGTTACAGTTTTTGTAAGATGGCATGTGATGGCATATGTGTAATAGGAGATGTTATTCAGTGATCTGAATATGGAAAGATCTGGACTATTTAATGTTGTATTTAACAAACCAAAACAGACATTTCATTTATATTTAGGTGTATTAAAAGACTCAGCTTGGCAAGAATAGTTCCAGTTTTTGACTGCTATCTCTGAGTTATTCTTACTAATAATACTCCTTTTAATCTCCAAAGAGTCTTGGCTTGAAAAATGAACTATATGGTCACTGAAGTTATTGCACAATAACATTAATTTAAATTAAAATACACAAACCTCAGTCTGTACTTTTCAAAGAGTATTTTGGTTTCATGCACATAAGAACAACAAAAAAAGAAAATGAACAGAAAAATTACAGGGAGGCTGCGTTCGGGAGAAGAATCCCATAAGGAATGTGAGATCAGCTGTTAAGGATTTCCTGTGATCCTTCCTCTCCATGGTCCATAGTTTCCCAAGTGTAAGGGCCGCCCAAGCTTCCCTAGATAAACCTGAGAACAGCAATACTTTCAGAAGGTAGGATGGCGTCCTTCCCAATGTAGCCAAATTAATCTTTTGGTAACAGCAGAGAGTGTTTATCCAGGATCCAAGCCTGATTCCGAAGTTCTTAAGAAGTCTCAACTGTAGAAACCAAGGATACTGGATTTTAAATTCATGCCATCTCATTTTACACCAAGCAAACAAGAAAACATGTCTGACTGGGTCTCATTGCAATCAGATCATACTGCCTTCTTGGGTCACAAAGTTGTGTTTAGGGGCATTGGGAGCCCATGCTGCCTTGAGTCTGTGTGTTGCTCCTGGAATAGAAGTTTCCAGGTCCTGGAGGCTCTTAGATAAAGCTCTCAGAGGCAGCAGCTACAGAGGAAAGGCCAGTTCATTAAGGCCACAGCAAAGAAATGTTAATTTTCTCATCAATATTTCCTTTCCCTTGGTTTTTTGGGACCTGCAAGGTGTTTTAATTCTTTAACTCATTTGATTCTGGCACAAACTATGAGATAAGCATTATTGTTACCCCAACTTTATAATAAAGAGACAAGTTTTGCAGAAGAGTTGGCTGTAAACCTAGTCTTGAGTTACAAAGTCCATGCTCTGAATTACTGTCATACTATTTGATCCACCAGGATTTGGTCAGGAATGCAGAAGCAATCCTATGTATTCTAAGTAAGGGAAAGACAGCCCTCAAATATTTTATTAAAAAGTAAAACAAAAAGTGAAGAAGCATGATTTTCCAAACAAATACCTTGCTAAGCGGGCACTGTAAGCCTGCAGCCTCTCTATTTTTGCCATCTTTGGTCTTTTGGAATAGACTTTGGCAGGGGCAATGTTAGATTCTCCACATTGTGCCTCTTCTTGGGATCCAGAAAACTGTTTCCCAGCCTCCCATGCGTTAGTCAGGGCCACATCACTAAGTCCTGGACATTGAGACAGAAGAGGAAGCTATGTCTCCCAGCCCCAGGCCTGGCTTCCTCCAACTCCCCATTCTCCATTCCAGCTTTTCAGATGTTGTGGCTACACCACGGAGGAGAGCCACCACCTGCCGAAGCCTTTGTGTGAAAATAGATTCTACATTTTGTGTGTGTGTGTGTGTGTGTGTGTTAAGCCATCCAGATTTGGTGTTACTTCTGCCAGTAGCTGATGTTATTTGCCCTAATGCTTAAAGACACACAGTGACCTTGATATACTTTATATTGCCTAAGGTCAATGGACAGTTGCCGGTCTCTTTCCCCTACTTCCCATATAGAGCAAAATATCAATTCATGGTCATACCATTGAGTCTCTGACAAGTTTGTGAACTCCTGTGGGCAGGATTTTTCTAACACTCATTTTGGTATCCTCCTTTTCTCTCAGCACAAATGACAGACAAGTGTGCCTAGCCAACAAGTCTAGATGAACCAAGGAAGGACCGGATGAGTCAGAGTTTTGATATGGTTCATCTCCTGTAGCTTAACCTTTGGAAAGTGCTTGAATGGAAACATGACAATTTATCGATTTGTTTTAAAAATGTGAAGGTAATAAAAGGAGGGCTAAAATTCCATTTGTAAAAATAAATTTGATTTTATTGGATTATAATTTCTATTTTTGATAAGCACAATGGTAAAAACAGTTTATACCAATCAAAATCAATATGGCCTCTGCATATGTGGGGTTTCGATCCTGTGTTCTGGTAAACCTGAGATGTTCTCTGTTTGGCAATGTTCCGTGTCAACACTAATATGTCTTTATTGCATGGAACTAAAGGAAGCCACTTCAAGGCTGCCTTTGAAATGGGTTAGCATTAGCTAGATTTATATGCATGCTTTTCCATTTGTAATTTGATTAGGGTGTGGGTTTAAAGTCATTAATATCACTTCCCGAACTAACTTCTCCTTTGTGCATTTCTCTCTTGGACTTGGAGCCTCCCTGAAGATTGGTTAGCACACAATGTCTGAGTGGCCCCCTGTAAGTTGGAACAATGCGATGCAAAATGGAACTAGAGGGGCTAATCTCTCTTCTTGGTGACCCAAGCTATTTAGAGGAAATGAAGAAAAGATTTTAATTAACCAAATACCTCTTGGAAAACCACATATCCTACTGCCTGCCAGAAACTGTCATAGCTAAACTATTTCAGGGTTTATTTCAAACAAACAAGACTGATTAAAAGTGACCAACATTACATAATTGCCATTGTCTCGTTCATAACAGGAATGTTTTTGCAGAGAAGCTGCAGAGTCGACTCCATGCCACAATTATTAGCTCTTCTCCCTCACTCTGAGATTCAGCACCCAGCAGCTGAGGGGACAGTCAGGAAGCCTTACTTCCCAGCATGCTCTTGAGTCACACCGACCAGCAGGGAAGTGTCTTCACGGGCCTGCGGGAGGCCAGGAGGAGGCTAAAGGAGGAGTGGCAGGTGGACATACTCCTGAAGGACTTTTGGGGGCAGCAAATGTGAAATTAAAAAGTAAAAATTAATAAGTAGACAACACAAAAAATTGACTTTCATTTGTATTCCCAATAATTATTGTGAATAATAATGAGAAACATAAAAATTTAAAAAAACTAAATTTAAAACATAACAGTAAAGACTGTCTATTAAATTTTGTGTTTGGACATTTATAATCCCAATGACCTACCGTGGATGGATGAAGAAACCAAGGGACCAGTGAAGGCAGGGCTCTCCATAGTGTCTGCCCCTCCCTCTTCCCCTTTTCTGTGGGGGCCAAGGACTACAGAGGCCACTGAGCACACCGGCAGGTCTTTGCCCCTTTTGGCACAATTTGAAATCAGTGCAATCCCCGAGTTCGCTGTTCTCAGGAACTGTTTTCAGACCCTGTGCACTGTCCTCCAAAGACGTGACCAGCCCAGAACCAGCCCATGTGTAGCCCTCAAGGACTTTACAGTTAAAAGTCATCTTCATTGTTTTCACTGATGCCCAAATGACCACACATGAAGGTGCAGGCTGACTTGCCCTTTCCTGCAGCCCGGCTTGACTTCCCAACCACATGAGAGCCTGGTGAATAGCACAAGGCTGATGTAGAGGAACACAAAACAGAGCTGCCAGGGACGTCTATCCCTGGGTGCTGGTCTCCCTCAGAGCTGGCAGACACCTAGCATGTGCTCACCTTCCCTGGCTCCTGCTGGACCTCCCCACTGAGCATTGCCTTCCCCCCAGGTGCCAGATACCCTCCTCTGTGTTTGGGGGCTTTTCTCCTCTGAGTTTGACTATGGAGAGGGCAGAGCATCGGTATCTTTTAAAGCCTGAAGCTCAGGAGGTGGGGCCCATGTACCTAGATTTGAATCATATCTCCATCACCCTACCTATGTGACCTTGGGACACTTACCTTTTCCTAAGCATTCAACCTTGGCTTTCTCATCATTAAAAGCAAAGATGAAATGACATGAGGGACATCCAACATCCCCTCCATGCAGAACACGGCTCTCTGCCACCCCACCCACAGACTCCCTCTTTAGAGTAGGAGGGCTGTGCTATGGCACACTCTGCTGTGTGCCATGTGTGAATTGTTGAAGTACCCCTCCCTACAAACTCATGAGACGGGTTCTTTCATTACTCAAAATATGAAGGAGCAAATTCAGGCAAATGGACAATGAGAAACACTCAATTTCACCCAGAAAACAGGGAGTGAAGCCAGGTCTGAACTCAAAGCACTTTCAACAAAGCACCTTGATCTCTCTTGCCTTTCAACATTGCCTTGGACATTTTTGCTCCCCTATTTTTCCTGGACACAATTACTGGATGTTGGAAAGCAGGAGAGAGAAGAAAAGGAAGACCCTCAGCGGTGAGAACGGCAGGTGCTGGCTCTCTGTCACATGCCACCTAGTGCTCCAGAGGCAGGATGATGAGCCCTGATCAATCACACAGAGGGCGGCCTGGCAGGGCTTCACCGCGTCCTCCCCAAGGGTGGGGTTCTTCTTGTGACACCCCGTTGCTTTCCTCCTAGAAGTTAAAACAAGTGTGCTGCTAGAAAAATGGCGAGTTAGTGGGGAGTCCACTGTGACTTCACGGTGGCATCTCTCTCCTGGCACTCAAGCATAGGTCCTGGACCAAAGCAGAAAAGGTACCAATGAGGGCTCCTTCAGGCAGGAGCATGAACCTCGGCCACGGCCCCAGTCCAACCCTTGGAGCTCTCAGTGGCTGCTAGGAGGGTCATTCAGAAGGACACTGGAACCCGGGAAGGGCCTGGATGTCCCAGCTGGGGACATGGAAGGATGAAAAAGGCAAAAGATGACACTGATACTTTGAAAAAATAAAAATCCACAAATCTATAACCATGTGCAAAATATTAAGGAGGACAAAAAAGAGAGAGAGGACAGGGGAGCCAGGGAAGCTGTTCTTTAGAATACCAGAAAGCAGAGTGGACACTAGAACTGGCCAGAAAGAAACGAAGGGCAACCCTTATCAGCTTCGTTGCTGTGCAAGAAGCAAGTAAAAATGAAGGTGTTGTGAAGACTGTAATCACTGTATTGACCTGTGATCACCATGTGCAAAATGTCTTACTGTATCAAGTAAGAAGGACAAGCCAGGAATCAAGTAAAACAACAAACAAACAAACAAAGCACAGGCCCTTAAGCTGAACTAATGGCATTCCATGGGCTGCACAGGAGAAAGAGCAGGCACCTGCCTCCCACCCCATCCCCAGGCGCCTGGCCTGCAGGGCCCACTTCTCAGGCCATGGTGTGTATGCTGGGCCAGGGCTGAGCGGCTCCTGTGGGGATGATCCTGTCCCTCTCCCTCCCTTTGCAAGAGGTGACAGTGCTTCCTTAGCTGGCTGTATTTTCCCACTTGCAACTTGCCTCAAAGCAGAGGAATCCTGCGACACCCCTAGCTGAGGACAGGTGAGGGCCCTTTCTCCCGTTAGCTGACCTCAGAACGAGGTTGCCAGCTCTTTTCTTCAGCTCCATGCAGACCCACTTGGTTGTCATCATCTGTTTCTGCAGATCTTCTTCACAGCCACGCCCTGTGGAGTGTGAGGTCCCCCAGAGTCAGCCTGGTTCAGCTGAATCCAGATGCTGCTGTCAATGAGCTGTGATTTAGGATGTGTCACCTGACCTTCTGTGCCTCAGTTTATGCCTCTGTTTTGAAATGAGCCCAATCATTTTAGTTTATTAGTTTATTGGGGTTGCCATAGCAACTACCACAAACTGGGTAACTTAAAAGAAATGTATCATTTCATGGTCCTAATGGCCAGAAGTCCAAGACCAAGGGGCCAGCAGGTTGGTCCTTGAGGGCTATGAGGAGGGGTCTGTCCTGGGCCTCTCCTGGCCGCTGGCTGCCTTTCTTTGTGTCTTCACATCCTTTTCTCTCTGCATCTGTCTCCAAATTTCTCCTTTGTGTGAGGACACCAGCCATACAGGATTAGAGCCCACCCTGAGGCCCTCACCCTTTTGTCACCTCAGTAATGACCCTGTCTCCAAACAAAGTCACCTTCTGAGGACCTGGGGGTCAGGGATCTGGCTTATGACTTGGGGGACCATGAAACAGTGATCTCCTTTGTAGTCTCAGGAGCTTAAATGACGAGTAGAACTTCAGCCAGAGCCTGCCCCTGGCAAGCCTTCAGCAGAGTGTCTGTCACTTGTCACGTGCTCCCCTCGGCACTTCTTGAGGAGAGGTTCCGGCCTCAGGTCTCTTCTCCAGGTCATTTCCAAACCTCCCTTTATCTCTGCAGCTCTCTTGCAAGGAGATCTGTCCCCAGACCCTTTGCCTTTTTCGTTGGGAATTCTGGGGATGAGAACAGAGGACAAGTGATAATCTGAGAATGAGATGATGGCCGGCCTGGATCTCACCAGTGCTTGTTCCAAACACGCAAGTCCTACCTGCTCCTCTCCAACCAGTCCCCACCTCCCACACAGGCCCTGCCTTCCCCACTCAGAGCAGGACTTGCCCTCTCCAGGGTCCATCAACTGCCTGTGAAGTCTGCTCCCAGTTTCCCCAGAAGAGAGGAGTTTGAACCTGCCTGGTGGTGTGGATCTCTCCCGCTCCAAGCCCTGCCCTGGGGCCAGGGACGTCCTGGCCACTGCGTCAGCCTCTTCCTTCTCCTCACTTGTTCATGCACCAGAACTTATTGGGCACAGGCCACCAGATCTTTCTGTACTGGATTCTGGATGCCACCGTGGACCAGGCTTCTCAAGAGCTTCCAGTCGAGTGGTGGAGATGCTCAGATGGCTGGGGCTGCCCCTCACCTCTGGAAGAGCTTCAGCCCTCTCTGCTGGGAAGTTTTTCCAGGGCACAGAGTCGGGTGGGTCCTGCCCTCTCCTAGAGCCCCCTGCACTAGTACTACTCAGGGTGCCCTCATCTGCCATCCCATCTCCAGCACAACAGAGCCACCCAGCATTCCACCCCACCAGACCCAGGCTTGCTCCTGACTACTGGTGTATGAAGAGCTCACCTCATTCTTTAAGGAACAGAGACCATGGAGGCCCATGTCACTGCTTCTTGTTACAGCCCTGTTTATCTGTGACCATTGCTGCTGGTGATGAGGTGGTCCCTACACTGCCTGCTGCCCACTTCTCTTGCTCTGTTCCTCTATGAGGCTCTTCTCCCTGGGCATGAGCCATGGAAGGAAATAGCTTTAATAATATAGGTGACTCCCTCTGTTCCTTATTTTTCATATCTCAGCTCAGAAGCCAACCTGTTGTCCCTTGTTCTTGAGAGCTTTAGCCCTGGGTGGGTCTCATTGTGTTCAATCTCTGCACCTCCCACCAAGGGCTCAAGTGGGTGGCGTCACGATTTCTGGAGGTCTTCGAAAGGCAGCCTTGCCTTGGTCTTCTCGCTCAGTGGACAGAGGGGGCCACTCCTGCTTTCTCCATGTTCTGTACCCATCCCTAATGCAGCTGGAGCTTGTGGACAGGAGGGAATGGTGATATATTACCCATGTAAATAAGAGCAGCAGGGACCCTTTGGAAACTGCAGTTCACTGGCACTTCAAGAAGCCAGAAGTCCTATCTCGACTTCCCAGTCCTGCCTTTTGCCCTCTCTGGCGGCTGCACCTCCAGATAAAGAACCCGCAGTACAGACCTAACTACCTCAGAGCCTCAGGAGGAGGTGGAGAACACAACCCCGAACAAGAACAAGTTCAAGAACCCTCATCTTCAGTCATCAGGTTCTGTTTTCACGGCAGGATGTGGATTCCTGACCACTTTCTTCCCAGTGACCAGCCGGTGTCAGCTGGGCAGCAGGCATGATGTCATCAACTTTCCTCACTGTCCTTTGGTCTGTGTGAGGGGCTGGTGGGAGTGGAAATGTCAAGGTGTCTGTGCAGACTCTCAGAGGATTTTTGTAGAAAGCATATTCCATGTTTGCTCACAGTGCTACCAACAGTTCTTTCTCTGCTATTCTAAACAGAGAATATTAGAGAATAATAAGCCACCAAAATGCATTTGTATTCTGTTTGGGAATGGTGTTTTCAAATTCTGCTCTTGAGAAGGAATGTATTGTTTTATCATTTACCCTCCCATAGAAGTTTTATTGTCTTATTAAAGTAATTACTCTGCTATATTAAGGAGACCAAACACTAAGCTTAAACTGAAGCCTGAAGCCTCTTGTATTGATGTTAAACACGATGCTGTTTGAAGTCAGTTACATGTTGTCATAACAGCCTGCACACTCCTTCGGCTTTCTTCACCTTTTTCAAAGCCTCCATTCTTGCTCCTTCCTATGCACGTGTACACGCACATGCACACACACACACACACACACACACACACACACACACACACATACACACACACACACAGAAAAATCTTCCTCCATCTCCCAGTCCTCCAATTCTCCACCCCAGTGATTCTTCATTCTTAAGTTTAGTGTGCCCAAAGTACCTGAAAGTTTGTTAAATGCGGCTGTGGAGCTCCAGCCTTGGAGACCCTGATGTGATGATGCGTTTGTGTGGCCCAGCGACTGTGCTTGAGCAACCCACTCCGCAAGGTCAAGGCTGCCTAACTGGCAGCTCACCCTGGCCAAGCTCAGGCAGCTGGACACTTGCCCTGTGCCCTCACCAGCTCCTCCCAGTGGCCAGGCTTTCAGAGTCCTGTTAGACGGTCAGCTCTTCAGTGGTCACTCCCTCTCTGGGCGGACGGTCCCCAGTGCATGGAGGGAAGGCTCCAGGCCCTGCCTCCTCCTCCTCCTGCTGGCTCTTTGTTCATGGAGGAACTGAAAGTGGACAGTGGGATCCCAGCCCTTTCTTCTTTCTTGGTTCTTCTTCCTGGGAGGCGGTGAGTGGTTTGCTCCTCCTCCGGGCACTGCGGTGGTGGGCTCCCACAGACCCAAAGCCATGTGGCTGATCACTCACGCTCTGGAACCTGCATAGCGGGGAGCCCAAACAAACCTTTTCTCCTTGTAAGTTGATTATCATAGCTATTTGTTTACGGTAATGGAAATCTCCCTGACACAGCAAGTCTCTCCTTTTGGCTGGGAAAATTCTCGGGGAGGCATTTAACAGAGCTTCGGCTGCACACAGTCCCTGTGTCCAGGGACGAAGGTCTCAGTTCTGCAGGGAGTCTGAGTTGCACATCAGGATCCACTACAGAAAGCCCAGCAAGGATGAGACTTCAGAGGAGGGATGTCTGTGGAGAGCTACCCATTGTTGTGGGAAGGAGGTCGGGACTCAGTTCCCAGGGGGCCCTGTGACTCTGCCTAGCAGAACTTGGTCCAGCCCAAGGATGGGCCATGCAAAGGTCTAAGAAAACAAATAACAAACAAGATCATGTCAGATTTGCATTTTAAAGAATCTCCAAGTGTAGATTCCAAGTGCTTCAAGTGTAGCATTAGGAAGATGGTTTGGAAATCAGTTGGGAAACTCTCAGGGTGTTTGAGAAGAGAGAGCCTTTCAGAAGGCAAAGCAATTTAAACCAATTTAACTGGCTGATTATCTGTGGTCAGCGAGGGAGACATTGGGTAACAAGAAAACTTTGACTCACATAGTAAGTGAACATGGAACCGTGTGCCCACCTCTTAGTGTCCGACTCCTCCTTCACCCAGAAGGGCTTCGCAGCAGGGAGAGCAGCATGTGCTGGACCTGGTGCCGGGGATGTGAGGAGACAGAGCGATTCTCCTTCTTCTTCTGTCTAAACAATTCACATATAAGGAAAACAGTATTGGAGGACACCTTGCTGAACAAATCGTGTAGTTTTCAAGACAGTCAATGTAAAGTAAATTAGAATCCTTACTAATTAAGGACATGTGAATAAATTTGAATACCTAAGCATTCATGCAAGTTTCTGTGTTTATTATCGTCCTGGTCTCCTCAGACTAGTGGACTCTTGAACCTCAGGGCAGCTCTGTTCTGGGTTCTGGGTGAAGAAGGGAGCCGCAGAGGAACTGGGAGAAAAGATGTGGAATTAATTAAGTGGGTATTAGTTCCCGCTCCCACTTACAATCAAGTAAAAATAGGAATTTGACAGGTGTTTGGACAGAAAGAGCATTTAACACCATACCCAACCTTTAGGGCGAGGGTAAACTCATGGAGGCTTGAAGGCTTCCTCAGAGTCCTTCTGCAGAGTATCTCCTCCCACCACTGTTTTTATGTATTCATTTATTTCTAGAACTGGTGGACACCAATTCTATTCTGCATGCATGATTGTATTTCCAGAAACTCAGGAGGCTGAGGCAGGAAGGTTGCAGGTTCAAGGTCAGTCTCAACAACTTAGTGAGAGCCTGTCTCAGAATGAAAAGAGCTGGGATGCAGTTCAGTGGTAGGGTGCCCCTGGGTTCAGCCCCCAGTATCAAAAAAAAAAGAACAAAACTATTCAAGGGGTTGGGATGCTCAGGACAGGAGACTGGCTTTCTCTGTAGCTGGGGGCACTTCAGGGGAAGGAAAAAGGATCCCTCTTGGTAACACTGCCACCCAAGGGTGCAGGGGCTGGGGCTTGTCTCAGGGAACTAGCATCTGCTCAGACCCAGGTTGTACCTCATCTTTGATAGCTGATGTTTGTAGAGTTTTCATGCTTGTTTGTTTTTTTCTTTTGTACCAGGGTTTGAACCCAGAGGTGCTTAACCACTTAGCCACATCCTTATCCCTTTTTCATTTTTTATTTTGAGACACGATCTTGACAAGTTGCCGAGGCTGGCTTTGAACTTGCTTCTGCCTTGGCCTCCCAAGTCCCTGGGATTACAGGTGTGAGCCTCTGTGCCTGGCTGTGTTAGTTTTCTAGAGCTTCTATAGCAAATTGACACAAATTGCAAATTGCTCCCGTGGTCTGGAGCAACTGACAGTTTTAGCGTTGGAATCAAAATGAATGAGATAAGGCATCAGAGGGCTGTGCTTTCTCTGGAGGCTGCAGTGGAGAATCCTCTCTGGTCTCTTCAGCTTTCTGCAGTGACCATGGATCTGCTTTCTTTCTGTCTTTACTGGGCCTCTCTCCTGTGCCTGTCCCTGTATCTCTCCTCCTCTTTTGAAGACCTGGACCCTGTTAGACTTAGGGACCACTCCACATCTATGTGATCTCATCTTCACATGATTGCATCTGCAGAGACCCTATTTCCAAATTATGTCTCGTTCACAAGTTAGGACTTAAAGGTATCATTTCAGAGGACATACACCAACCCACAACATACCCTCCCAGGGTGATTTAGACACAGGGATTACACATTTGTTGTGTGCCTTCAAGAAAACCAAATGTCTGCCGATGGCCCCACACATTTTCCTGACTCTCAGATCTCTTCTTACCCTTTTTCCTAAGGTCAGTATAACACATAGAACATCTCCACTCTGCTGAGACAGGACACATGGCAGGATATGTTTTAAAAACTGTCCAGGAACGGAGGAAGCAAGCAAAAGATGCTTGAGGACAGTTGGTATTCATGGGATGAGGGCAGGCTAAAAAGAGGGCATTAACAAAGGATGAACAGGTTCAAGAAGAGAAGGCTCAGGGCAAGTCTCATCAATATTTCCCTAGCTAGCTGTATTCCTGATGATAACAGGAACTGTCACCTTATTTACATTTCATCACATTATTTATAGACAAATATATATGTATAGAGTGCCTTAGAGTAGAAATTTTCTGTTATCAGCTTTTGTTTAAAAAAATCCTTATGAAATATTGTCATGTACCTATCAGGTCCTGCAGGGAGCAAAGAACACACCAGTGACTAGTAAAGAACTGATGTGTACTTTCACATAAACTTGAAGTGGAAAAGAACTAATGGTGTCTATTAAACACCGAATCACAGCAACATTGATGAAGCAAATTCATATGTGTCTTCTGTCCCTCCAAGGCCAGGTTGAGTACCAATTTCTCTTCCCTGTACCTCTCTGGTGCATTTCCTTTTGAAACAATTGGCACAAATTTACTTCTTCGCTTTATACCTATAATTGTATTGATAGCCATGACTATTTATGTCTGTCAAGGCATGATATCATTCCTAGGGATTCTGCTTCTCTTACCAAACAATAAGTGATCAGGAAATGGTCACATGCCAGGGGAACTCCACACAGCCTTTGCTCACTATCCCCACGCCTAGTACCGGGTCAGGTGCTTTATGAATCATAAGGAATCTGATCAGAGATGGTCCCCACTCTATAGGGCTGGTAAGGAGATGAGAAGGGGAAATAAACCAAATGCTCATACTGACAAGCTGGCAATCATGATCTATCCTACTGTAATCCGAGTGAAACAGAAATTCTATGAGAATTTGTGTCAAAGACTCTGACCTGGCCTGGGGCAGCCAAGCCCTTGGCTTTGAGGGGCCGGTTGGGTGTATCTGGAGGTGAGTCAGGGGACATCGGTTGTGGAAGCAGAGCACTCAAGACAGGGGACGCAGAGTGTGTAAAACCAGGGGCTGGCAGATGGACGGGGGTTAAGTAAGCTGTTAAGTGATCACCTAAAAATATGGACACCAGCGTTTCTGTTTTTGTTTTGCTTTGCTTTTGGAGGGGCGCCTACCATCCCCTGCATTCCACAGGCAGCCAGCCCCCTCCTGGGGTTTTAGAGATGTTGGGACAAATGACATTCAGGCACAGGAGATGGGCAATAAGGTTTTCTGTTCATATGACAAATAGTAACGGCTTTCCCAGGGGGAGGGACTCTGCAGAACAGGAGTGAAGGCCCCAGGCAGGTGTGGGGTTTCCATGTGGGTGGGCGTGGCCAGTGAGGGACCCCGCCCAAGCAGGTGTCCCTGTCCCTTAGGGTGCCCAGATGTAGAGCAGGGGGAGAGAGGAGGGCAGGACTGGAAGGCTTCATGGGTCCCAACGCCTCAGTGGAAATCACTGAGGTGGGATTTCAATTTCTGAGCATTTACTGATATTTGACTCATCAGCAGAGAACCCCGGGAGCACCTCAGGGAGTGCGCGGGTGGCGCTGCGCTGTCGGAAGCAGAGGTCGACCTTACGCAATGCACAGGTGGCCAGAACGTTCCCGATTGACGGGTCAGCTACGCGGGTGCTTCTCGCGCTCACGGGTGGGGCTGAGGAGGGAAGACAAGACAGGGGCATTTTAAGAAGGGTGTGCGGCCCAGGATAACGCGCGCTTCCTGAAGGTCAACCCTACACACCTGCTCGCCTCTTGCAAACAAGCTACCTACCGGGAGTTGTAGGAGGTCCGGGCGACCCCTGAAGGGACAGGTGTGGGCTGGGCTTGAGTCTGTCCTGGGTGTTCCTGGTGGCCTCTCACTCACCAGCCTGCTGTTTCAGGCGGGCTGTGTCGACTTTGTTCAGATTTTTCTCAAATGTCATTAAAGTTTGAGAAATTCCCTTCAGCTTATTCTTGATGTTGATTAAGTGGAAGAAATTTTCCTGTGCAGAACTTCCTAGTTCCCAACTTGTCCATGAACTTGAAGTTACTGTGCAACTCAAATCTCCTTAAAACTCAATAAACACTTTTTAAATTTGTTCCATAAAAGCGCATAACACAATTTTCCTCCCTCTTGGAAATTATCATAAAATGCTAATCTGATCAGTTTGACTCTATGATTTTCTTCGGCGCTCTAGCTGGGGACTGCACTGGCCTCTTATTGTGTGAAACTCCATTCAGAACAACAATAAAAAGCCAGCCAGCCCTGATGTCTCCACACATTTTTCTTTTCTCCTGGAGCTTTATTGTGTTTGTAACTCCATTCTAATCACTCTTCCTCTCCTCACCTGTATTTTTATACTCCTTGTCAGAAGAGATGAAATTGAGACCTCGGGAAACAGACCATTTGTCTGTCTTAGAAATCTCTTAAGAAGATCTTCTTCATAACTCCTTTGTTTGGTGATTTGGGAGTAGTTTGGTAATGACTGGTGAAGTCATTCGCTTCGCTGGAGTGAATTCTAAAATGTGATTCTTAACAGCGTTGCACCCACCCATGCACGTTCACACCCATGCATGCACTCTCACACCCACCCATGCACCCTCACACCCACCCTGCACCCTCACGCCCATGGATGCACACATCTATGCAGGCATCAACACATCCATGCAGCCATCCAGCCACACACTCCTTCCTCTCTCCATTCACCAGCCACTTGTCACCGTGCGATGTCTGTCATGCCATGCCAATGTCACACATGTGAGCTGTTTCCTGCTCACATCTATGTTGAAGGAGCAGAGAGAGAAGCAGCAGACCATGCTCCTGTGGATGGATGTCATCCTATTCTGCCAGTTCAGACTTTGCTCCTGACGTCACACCCCTCTTCTGCACCATCATTCAAGGTCAGTAAAATCATTCCCATCAGTAGAAAAAAGCATACTCAATTTTTTCCCATTATAGAAAAAACCCACTTAGACCCCATCCACCCCTCTGGGGACCACCCGCTTCTTGACCCTACTTGGTGGCATGATTCCTTGGGAGTGTTGTCAGGACTTGCCTCTTCTTCCTCACCTTTCATTTAATCCAAGTTGTGTCAAAAGCACTCTTGTTGAGGAATTGGTGGCCATTCTTCAGTCTCTCTGTTTGACTTGAACAGCAAATTTGTTCCCTTTTCCTGAAGCAGCTTCTGCGCTTGCTTCCCAGGATGCTGTTTTCTTTTCACCCCAAGGATCTTTCCTCTCTGATTGTTTTATTAGTTTCTTCCTCTGTCCAGGTGTCTGAGGTGCTTCAAGACCCACCTCATCTGTCTTCTCTTCTTTAAACATTCCAACTCTTCATGTGGCTTCACCCAGTCTTTATGGACTAGCCACAGTCCAAATTCCAACTGCGGCCTTGAACTGTCCCCCGATCTTTCATTTCCTATCTGATGTCCCTATGTGATATCTAATCAGTACCAATTTTGCCATGTCCAAATTATTGATTTACTTTTTTTTTTTTTTTTTTTACATCTGAGAAAATGTCACTAACATTTAGTCAAGAGGTCAGGCCATAAACTGGGAGTCACCTCTGATGCCTCTATTTTTCTCAAACTCCAAATTATTTAATCTTGGCTCCTTCCAGAGGGCAGCTTGAGTCAGGCCCTTCGGCCTTCTCATCTGCCCCTGGTCTCCAGCCCTCTGCAGTCAGCTCCCGCCCAGCAGGGCGGTCACTGGGAAACACATAGCCACTCATGACACCAGGCCCCTGAAGCCACTCCCTGCCTCCCAAGTGCCAGGAAGGCTTGGTCCCATAGACAAAGTGTAGAGTCATTACCTTTCACCATGTGCTGAAGAGATATCTGTCTGCAGCCAAAATCCTGGTTGGATTCAGGGTCAATTCACATTATTGAGAACCTTCTCCTTACCAGGCAGCCAGGAACCCATAGCTTTTTTTTTGCTAATTGACACCTCCACCAAACCCCAGATACTAAAGCCGACTAGCTACCCTTCCTTTGCTGCTCCCAGGTGCTGCTTATTTCTCTATGCTGGTATTGACGTAGTTCAGGTGTGTGCACGTCTAACAGAGGCATCTCCCAGTAATCTACATATTTCAATCCTCATCTTCCTTAGTATCTGGTCCAGAATAGATGTTCCAATTTTAAATAATGAACGAGTAAAAATCAAACAAGGAAGCATTCCTTTGTGTACCTACCCGCTTTTGTACGCCCTCTGTTCCAGCCACCTTCTCTTAGCAGAATGATTTCACCCTCACAAGGAAGGAGTGAATACCCATTGATTTTTTTTCCCTTCCTCTACGAGGGTGGGGGAGAAAAGGAGAAATAAATAATATACTTTCACAGCCTTCTCATTATTATTTCTGGGAAAACATAATAAAGCTACAGCTGGCAGGCACTTATTTTTTTCTTAGCATTTAATAATAGAATTAATTGCTAAGTGGAAAGCCTGCAGCCCCCTTCTGTTGTGCACTGCCCTCTGCTATCATTATGAACAGACGTAAAAACCAGAGCTAATTATCATTCAGAATGTTTGAAGAAATAGACTGAGCCACACACAAAAAACTCATGTTACCTCCGCCCCGGCCCCAGGTCACAGAGTTGGAATACATATGTGCACGGGGTGTGCACACACAGTCACACACACGTGCGGTAAGGTGTGCACGGTTCCCATGGATACTGAGCTATCCTTGGGCTTAGGCTCTTCTTGCTGCAGTCATTGCCTGTGGATTGGGATTTCATAACGATGGGGATCAGGGACTCGGCCTACCTGAGGAGCTCATTACCCAGCAAGCCTGTGTCCTATTTGCCTCAAATAGGAAACAAGTGACCCTTTGAGCTACCAAAGCCACCTGGCAACAATGTAATGTCAAGAAGCAAGAGCAGAGGCCATAAACCTGGGAATGCAACCCATTTCTCCAACAGTGGAAGTGCAGCCCACTTGGAGTAGAGAGGAAAGGTCTTTGGGGGTAGAGGATAATTTAGACAGGCAGATTTTTCAGTGATATGGGATGACAATAGAGAAAATGTTTGATGATAAAGAGAAAAGCCTTCTCCTCTTTAGTGGTGGAATCCCTAAGGCCTCCCTAAAGAGTGACCTTTCAAAATACAGTAGTTGGAGATCTACCTCTTAAGAGTAGAGCAGGTGAGGCTGATTTCAAATGTTTCTTTAAGTAAGAAATATTAGTATATAAATGTCAAAAGGTTAAAGTCCTTACTTGCAAGTAAGTATAGTATAAGCACAGGTCAAATATTCTATTAATGCTTCAATTAATAGGTAAGCTGCTGCAGTCTGGCTGGGCACAAAATCACGAGCCACTCAAACAGGAACAAACTTTATTTTGAAACTCCCTGCCAATGTCCTGTAGGCTCCCAGGGGGAAAAAAAAATGCCTACCGACACAGGCGACGTTCTCCGGGACCCCAACAGGAAGTTCCACCTCCGGAATTCCCTCCTACTGCACTTCCCCAACCAATAGGAACTCTTCAGGAGTCCCTTAGCAGGCCGAGGTGGACAGCAGGGGTCTAATATCCATAAGAATGCAAATCTTAACATAATCATATCATCTCAATGGCTTGCTGGCTTCACCTATTGACCAAAAATGCCATGCATCATACTACTTGGCTATGGCTCTTAGCAGTAAGCCAATAAGACACTGCACCTGATTCCAAGAACATTTAGAGGCTAAATATGGATGGCAAAATACCATAGAGATGGCAAAATACCAAGCTGGTTCATGTGCGACAGAGCCATAGGCCTTTAGAGTTACATGGTCCACCAATAAGAATAGTTTACCTCTCAAACAGGAAGCATTTATAAGTTAGCAGGCAGCTTCACAAAGCATGAGGCCTGTAATTTATGGAAAGCAGTTAAATTATATGAGTCCAGATAATTTTTCGCTGGCCTCTGCCCTCATATGGCACTGTAAGGCCCCTGGCCCATGTCTGCCTTATTTCCAGGTTTTGGATCAATCTTCTGACCATGTTTGGGATGTAGTGTGACGATGGACATGGAATATGCTTAGTGGGAACAGAAACAGAGGAGGGTGTCTTGAGGACCAAGCTGCTGGCTGTCAGGTGGAGAAGTTGGAACAGCTTGGCTGCACAGGATATTGAGCTTATTTTTAAAGTTGTGTCTCTGAAGTCTTCACTCAGAATCCTCAAGGAGATAGATGCAGATGCACGGATGTCATTCCCCAGGACGACCCAGGGGTGAGGTGGGGCCTTCCCTAGAGGGGCATGTATTCTCCCTGTCCCAGCTGGACTACAAATTTTCCTGTTCTAGGGGACCAAGGACCCTCAGAGAGTCCTCTTAGGTAGATTCCATGGTCACCACTTTAGAGAGGAAGTATCTGAGGAACAGAGGCTAAGTGACTGGCCCCAGGCCACACTGGAGCCAGTGCCAGGCTGGGGCAAAAGTCAGTTCTGCTGACTCTGTGGTCAGTGCTGCTTTCCCTGCAGACACCCGACGGCAGTAGTCAGAGAAAAGGTGGCATTTGTTGAGCATGTTCCTGGAAATAAATGCAGCCCTGTGGTAACTAGAAATGTCCCTCAGGTATTTTCCAGCCACATTGTCAGGAAACTCAGCTGAAGGTCCAGGCTTCCTGCCCCAGGCAGCAAAGGCCTCCGGGAATTGGGAGCCTGGCTACGCGTGGCATTTCACGTTGGGCCTTTAGACCGACTTCTGTGGCAGAGCACCAGTACTTAAGAAGGAAAAGGGGTTAGCTCAGAGCTCTCAGGGATGGAATTTTGCTTCCCAGGACTCAGAGCTGGGAAAATGTACCATAGAATAACCTGCAGGGATGGGGGTGAGAGCTGAAGGAGGAGGAGGGGCACAGGGTCCAGAGAGAAGACCCTTGGGCCCATCTGTCCATCTAGGCTCTGATTCTTCTTAGGGGCAGATGCTCTCTACCAAGTGTGGGAGGGAGATGGGCCTGGTGCCCTGCGGAGGGACCCTGATTCAGGAGCACCAAAGGGTCTTCACTCCTCAGTACCCAAGTGCCAGGGAGGCTGGGCTAGTCTTGGAGGGTGGGTCTAGTTGGCTGACCCCAATCATCATCTGAGGGCCCACCCAACCAGGCTGGTTTGGAGAAGGCTACCAGGTGTAGTGGGTCTCCAGGAGGTTGGCTGCTAAGAGGACAGGAACCGGAAAGGTCTAAAATGGAAAGTGCAGAGCATAGGAGACTTGTAACGGAAATGATGCATGTTTTGAAATCCTCGCCAGGGGCCCTTGCACAATACTGAGGGGAGGGGGACCAGCATAGGACCTATGAGCCCCTCTGACCCGTAATGATTCTGTGCAATGATAATGGGACCTTTGAGGATTGTGCATGAACTGCAGTTATCTTCTCTAACTCTTTTCATAGTATCTTTTGGTGAAAATAAAATTTTAATTTTAATGTAGGTTGATTTACTGTCCTTGTCGCTTAAGGTTAGTGCCTTTTGTGCCCTCAGATGACAGTGCCCACCATCTGGAGGACATGGAGGCATTGTCCTGCGTTGTCTTCTCGAAGACTGTTTTTACCTTTGAGTTGACTTATTTTATTATGGTCTGAAATAGCATCGAGCTTCATTTGTTTTGATAATTGGTCCCCACACAGTTGACTGAGAGACGTTTCGACTCTGCTGTATGATTCCATCTGTAGTGCTACCCAGGGCACGATGCGTAAGTTGATTCTGGGTGCGGTTTTCTTTCCCCTTGGTCTTTTCTCTACTCCTGTGACCATGGCACCTTGAATAATTGCAGGACATTTGTAGTGGACGGTGATAGGCATGAGAGTAGCCTTCCCCACTTTGTCCTTCTTGGTCTGTTGTGTTCTCATGCATTTCTAGAATCTCCTTGTGAAGTTCCATAGAAAGGTTCTGCACCAAGCTTTTAGGTACTGCAGGTGGATTCTCATCTTTAAAATGTTGGGTCGCCCAACTGATGCACGGGGTAGATTCTCCTTTTAGAACTTCTCCATGGCGTCTTCAAAGTCTTTGTGGTTTCAGAAGACCATGTATGGTTTGTCATTGCTTCTCAAGTATTAATTTTTGTTCTATTATAAACTAACTTTCTAACTTTTCTTTCTTTCTTCTTTTTTTTTTTTTTTTTTTACTTTTATATCTAGGCTGCTGATGTGCAGAGATAGAATTGGATTCTCTGTTTTCATTTTATCTCTGGTATTCCACTAAGCTTGTTTGTTTAAATATTTTATCCATAGACTCCTTTGAATGTCCTTGGTAGTCAGTCATATTATCTCTGGAAAAATGGTGTCTTAATATTTCTCTGGAGAATATGGCATTATTTTTCTTTCCTTGTGAAATAAAGTGTAAGTTCCAGAAAAAAGTTAAATAGAACTTTTCTCAGGTCCTACAAGGAGAATATCCTGCCAGAACAAGAAGTACAGTAGTGAGCTGTGTGCTTTCTCACGGCTATGCATGGGTGGGGTTGTTCTGGTCTCCTTTCTCACTCACTCTCTTCCTCTTATGAACATCAAAATTTTAAATTTCATCAAAATTTTTTCCAACATCTCTTAAGATGATTTTTCTCCTGCCTTCTCTAATACAGCAAATTCTAATTATAGATTTTTATATATTAAGCCAGTCTTGCATTCTGAATAAAGAAAACTTGATAGAGTATTAATTTTATACATCATTGGATTCATTTTGTACTATTTAGGAGTTTTGCATCTGTACTCAATAGTGCAATGACATATATGTGTGTGTACACACACACACACACAATATATATATATATATATATAATATATATATATATATATATATATATATATATATATATATATATTTCACTTTCCTTGTTATGTCCTTGTTTGGGAACTGAAGTTGTGGTGGCTGTACATAAAACAAGTTGCGTTGTCCTCCCACTGGGCCTATTCCAACCATTTTTCTGTGATCTCTTCTTTATAGAAGGACTTACCTATGTCTGTAATTTTTGTGTCTCTTCCTGCCTATGTGGAGCATTAACCTCGCGTCTGTGATTATTTCGTTTTGCTTGAAAACCACTTTTAGAATTCACTTTGTTTCAGGGTTGCTGGTGACAAATGCTCTCAGATATTGTTTGCCTGAGAATTTCTTCATTTCCCCTTCATTCTAGCAGGATGATTTTCACATAATATGAAATTCCATGTTGGAGTTATTTCTTTTCAGTACTTTAAAGCTATCACTCTAATTACTTCTTGTTTCCTTTTTTTTCTGAAAGTCAATTTTCAGTCCAATTTTTGAGCCATTTGCAGGCAATCTCCATCCGCTCTGGTTTGAAGGGCTTCTTGGGCTCTGTGCTCAGCGGGTTTGCTCTGAAGGCCATCAGGGTGCAGCCTTTGTATTCATTCTCCTTGAGGTTTTTCAGAGATGCTTGAATCTTGCTGAATATCTTTTGTCAGTTTTGAAAAATTCTCACTGATTATCTCCCCAGATATCGATCCACCACGTGTTCTCCTGGGACTCCAAATTTATGCATTAATCTAAGTTTTATCTTGTCCAATTTGTTTCTTGTTCTCTCTTCTGTGTTGCTAATTCTCTCTACAGTGTGACTAATCAACTGTTAATCACACTCATTGAGATTTTAATTTTGCTTAAAATATTTTTAATTTATGTATTTTCTGTTCAATTCTTTAAAAAACTGACTATGTCATTTTTGTAGTATTTTAGATCTCTACCGAAATTCTCATTCTTTTTGTTGTATATTTGTTTGTTTATTTTAGCATTCTTGAACATGGTAATTCTAATTATTTTTAAAGATGTCTGATTAATATCTGGAAGCTCTGTAGTTTTATAATTGGTCTGTCCATTTTTGTTAATTTGAAATATTTTTGCATAGAATTTTGGAGACTATTATGCTATTCTCTTCCTAGAGAGGGCTTAAGTGTGGTGCATCCTTACACACAGGACGACTTATCTGTGTCCTTCCAAATGACCAGGCAGATCCCCATAGGTGGTCATCGGCACCCCATGAGGTCTCACTGGTTCCATGAGTCTCAGGAGCACTGCTCAATGTCTCACCCTCAAAGTCACCTTTTGACTTTCTTAAAATGTCCAGTGCCATCAATCAGCTTATATACATACATATGTGTGTGTGTGTGTGTGTGTGTGTGTATTATTTCTAGCTTTTCTATTTTTTTTTTTACAAAGAGTAGGTAAGTCTGAATGACCAAATTACTAGAAAAACATGTCACAGAGCATTTTTATAAGCAAAACATAAGATGCTGAAGATAAATGAATTGTCTAAGCATTTCAGATACTCCTCGGCCTTTGGAGCAAATGCAGTTCCTGCAGCCAGGGAGCCCCCTGGTCTTTGCCAGTGGCAGTGGCTGGCACCTCTCCCTGGAGCATGTGCATCTGGGAGCTCAATGGATCTTTGCCCATTGGATCCATCTGGATCGTCCAGTTAGTCCTTTTCCTCTGTCAGGATACTGTTGCTTCTACCACAGGTAAACTTCAATGAAGGGCACTAGAGTGGTACAAAGTAGAGTGGGGGGGGGATCCCTGAGATCCAGCATAGGAGTCCCCTGTACAGTGTCTGCCTCAATGACTGCCCTCATCTCCTCCCTGTGCTCCCTGGTGGCTGATAGGTCACAGCAGTGGGGCACTGTCTACCAAAAGGGTTGCACATCTCTGCAGGACCAGATTGTTAAGCTTGAGACACGGTTAACAGGAGCTTTGAGTAGGTCTAACCAGCAGGGAAGATGCTCAGGAAGTGGTCGCAGAGAGTCTAAGCACTCTTTTCTGTAGGTGCCTCTGGGTAAGAGCAATGTGGAAGTCCAGGTGGGGTTCAGGAGGCTGTGAGAGAGGGAACAGAGATAGCCTCTGGGCTTGTCATTGGGGCTAATAATTTTCACTAGCATTTTGGGGGAGGCATAGAGTGGATGTATTTAGAGGAATCTATAAAACTGGTGCAAAACCCATGAGAAGAAGAAGACCATCACCATGGAAATGAGCAGAGGAGCAAGATGGCAAGCACAGGTCCATGGGGCCTCAGGATGCCTCTCCCTAGTGTGGCCCTGTAAGCTGCGGGGAGGGTGTTTGCAGGGCTGTGGATAGGACAGGATGTCCTCCTGAGATTAGGTCACATTTTATAGAACGGTGAAGGAATTTTTCAGATGTAATAAAAATCCCCAAATCAGTTGGTTTTGAGTTAATCAAGAGATTATTTGGGGTGGATCTGGCTTAATTGAGTGAAGATCCTAAAAGGGGAAGGGGCCCCTCCTAGTGTTTCCCCTGCTGGCCTTAAGGAAGCCAGCCACCAGGAGTCTGGCAGCTCGAAGGAAATGGATTCTGCCCCCAGCCTGGTGAAGGTGGACAGTGCCTTGAGGCTCAGATGAAGCCCTGGTCCCTGAGACACTTCACTGCAGCCCTGAGGCCCTGCAGAGGACTCAGCCTAGCTGTGCCCTGAGTCTGACAACAGGCACTGACATGATTCACTTTTCTTGTCTTTGGCTTTTAAATTTGCAGCAATTTCCTATGCAACAACAGAAAAATCAATGCCAGGAAACACAAATGAAATAGCAGAAATTAAAAACAGCTAGGAAGAAATCACTCAGAAATGACTGGGAAATTTAAACAGTATCCTAGTCGACTAACAGATGAACATAAAGGAACAATCCAGAACAGGTAAATTAAAATAGCTATAACAAAATAGCTATAACAAAAGGCCAAACAAGTATCTTATAACAATAATTTATAGACCATTAAAATATAACAGACTGAGAATATTATGTATAAACATGTGAGAAACTAAATATTCTAGACGTCATAGACATAATCATAAGTATTTCTATTAGTAAGCCAAAATGATGATAAATAAAACATTTAACTCTAATGATTAAAAAAGAACAATATAAAATTTATTCAGAGGAACAGGAAGAATACATATAAGACAAAAACATTAATTAAATTAGAAAAAATGTGAAATATATAAATATCAAGAGTTGTCTCTTTAAGAAATATATATATATATATATATATATATATATATATATATATATATATATATCAACACTGGCAGATTAAAGCAAAACAATTAGGAAAAAAAAAACAAAGTAGATTAAACATCAGGATGTGTCAACCAAAAAATAACAACAAAAATTTCAAAAGAAAAACTAAATATCTTTTCAAACCTTTATCTTAATAACTCAGGTTTGCCTTTAATAATATCGATATCACCTGTTTATACGTAAGTAAAATAATATTGATATCACTTATTTATACATAAGTAACTGAGTAATCTCTTAGTTCATAACATGTAAGGCCTTTCTTACTGCTTTTTGCTTTCTGAACTGTATGACGAATCCTTATTATGTTTAATTTCCAGGAAAATCCTGCCATTTCTCCCCACCTCCTCCAACCTCCCCCAGCCCTGGCCTGGAGTCTTGAGCTTCCCATGCAAACTCAGGTGAGCTGCAGCTTTCTGGACCCCAGGGCTACGTGGAGGGGTGATGATGGTACCTGAACATCCATCCGACTTAGGAGTCACGCTTACTGCCTGTTGGTGTGGCCAGTCCTCCCGTCCGTCCCAGAGAACTTAGGGAGCTCCTCATTCAGGGGCTTCCTGGGTAGCTGGGAACTGATCAGAAGTCCTTGAAGACCAGCCCTGCTCAAAAGGAACCCCAGGATTTAGGAGAGGAAGACTCCCTGTGGTCTGGATGGATGACATGGCACCTCTGGGGCAGGGGAGCCCACTCAGTCCTGGCTGCAGGCTGCCAGGAAGAGCTGAGGGGAGGCTTCAGGCGTGGCTGGGATCCCGGACCAGGGGCCTTTCATGCTGTCCACCTGGTCCCACAGTCGCCCTCTCCCCTCACTTTCTCCCCTCCTCGTGGCCATATTTCACTATGTTCAGACCCCTCTATGTGCTAGGTTTCCTGTGGGCCCCCGAATAGGCCAACTTCCCGATTCAGCCTCGGTGGGCCACCCAGGCCCCCTGCAGGGCAGCCAGAGAGAAAAATGGAAGCTGGCAGCTGAGGCAGGGCTGGACCTCCTTCCTGTTGCCCCACTTCCTGCACAGGTCCTGCAGCGTCCAGAGGCAAGACTGCACGGTGAGGGGAGAGGAGAACTCAGAACAGAGGAGGGAGGTTGGGACTCATGCCTCCCTCCTCTGTGGGTGGGGAGACAGCCCCGATCTGGAAGGCTCCATTCAGACAGTGTTAAAATAGTCGACCATGACTCGTAGTTATCTAAAATAATTACACGTAATTTAGACTTTGCAGAAGCTGGAGAAGAAATGAAGCTTTGTATGTGGGTTCCCTCACCAACTGCAGCCCACTTAATAAACTGGATGCCCACTCATCCTTATGGTGCTTCCTGAGAACTATCACAGATAAGATTCTGCCTGAGAAGCTGGGTGGTGTGGATGGAAAGACGGCAGTGATCTCTGACCTCGGGGTCTTGATCTACTGTCAGGAGGGTGATGTGAGGCTCCAGCACAGCACAGCCCACTAGGGCTTTGTGAAACAGTCGGGCTCACAAAAATCACCACCCAGAAGCATGGAAGTCACTCTCCAGGCAGCTCTGGGCTGCGGTCCCTGCCCTCTGGGTCCACTAACACCCTGCCACGTGAGATGCCAAGTTGTGCCAACACTGCAGGGTGAGTAAGGAACTGAGGAGGGGGAAGGAGAAAAGCTGGGGCCCCTAGGCCGGGCAGGATGGTGCATGGAAGCCAGAAGAGAAGATGACTCGGCTGTTTCTCATCCGGGAGTTCTGCCTGAGGCCCAGTGAAGGCCTCATGCAGGGGACGTCGTGTCATCCAGAGATGGCATCAGCCCCTCCTGCTTACGTGCAGGGGGGCTGTTTTGGTGGTTCCGAGTGGCACACCTTTAAGACGAATGTCCCTACAACAGGTGGGTGCTCAGAGGATGAAGGGGCAGGCACCACTGCTGTGGCTCAGGGTCCAGGGAGGGGGAGAAAGCAGAGGGGTGTCGCCGGGGGCAGCAGGCACACAGCTTCTCGGCCTGCAGCACAGACGGCTCCATTCATAACGTGTTAAATGGAGGCTCAGGAATGCTTTCAACAACCGGGGACATCTTATCTGTGGCCAGGATGAGAAATTTCACTTCTAACAAAGCCCTGCACAGAAAGGCTCTTATCTCAGAGTCCAGAATGAGGATATTAGTAACAGTGCCTGCTTCTCTCTCAAACCCTATTAGCATCAGGTAATAGGTTTCCCTGATGGTTTTTAGCATTTGCTCAGCCGCAGAGAGCCACTGAAAAAGAAAGTTTCTTTGGAAACAAGGTAGATTTATACCGAGAAACATTACCCAGCTGTTGAGGTCGCTACCCACTCAGGTGTCTCTGGGAAGAGTGCCTGTTGGGTGAGTCAGGTTTCTCCCATTCACTTTTATTATAAAGATGAGAATACTGTACTTCTGCACAAGGTCCCCAGAAGCTCTCAGAAAAGTGTGTGTGTGTGTGTGTGTGTGTGAGAGAGAGAGAGAGAGAGAGAGAGAGAGAGAGAGAGAGAGAGAGAGAGAGATGTCTTTATGTTTTTAGGGTGCTTGATTGCTACAGTATGGAACTGTGGGGCTCCAGGGGTAAGCTTCTAGGGTCCTGTCCTTGAGTTTCTGTTAGGACTTGTGGGATTTAATTTTGTTTTTTCTTGGAGAAAGGGGCCATGGCTTTAATATATCTTACAAATGAATGCACAGTGTTCTTCCACCTACGATGTTGGAGACAGGTCCTGAAAGAGGCGTGTAAGAGCTGATCTGGCCACTAGCCTGAGGCAAACAGCAGGTGCAGACTCCTGAGTTGCACCTGCTTGGACCCTCCCGAAATAGCCAGGAGGGCATGGTGGAGGGACCGTACACCAGGATGAGGTGGTGGCCCACGAGTCAGGAAGAACTCCTGAGTGACCAGCAGGGCCCACCTAAGGACCTGGGCGCTGGGTTCAGTGAGATGGAAAATCAAGGGAAGTTTCCGCATCTGGAGGCTCCATGATTGGATTTTCTGCTGGTTGCCATGTTGACACTGGAAGGACTGGTGTGTTGGGATGCTCAGAGGTGGTCCAAGAGGCCATTACAGTCATCAAGGTAGGAACTAATGGGGATTTAAACCAGAGCAGGGACCCTGGAGGAGATCTGGTGTAGTCATTTTCTGAATGTTTTGAGCAGTCACCAGAATTGTTGCTGGCTTAGTTATTAGTGTCCTAGAAAGAAAGGAACCAAGGAAGGCACTCAGTTTCAAAGCAAAAGCACTCATCCCCCCTTTTTTAGCAATCCCGACATTCCAACTGTCTTTGTGTTAGGAGCATTTTGGCTGCGATAGGCCCCCTCACTGTGTCCATGTTCCAGAGGAATAGCACTGAGCTCTGGGAAGGCCCACACCCATTGATCTGCCCCCATAAACTCTTGGGATCATGAACAGATGGAATCAGAGAAATCAGTGCCCATCTTATCTTCTCACCAAAGAAGGGATCAGAGAGAGGCAGAGGGATGGAGGAGTGCCCCACCCTGGAGCATCAGAACTGACGTGACTATGGACACGTGGGGCCTTGTCTCTCAGACGAGCCAGCTTCCACCCGAGCCCTGCACTGCACCCGCATCCTGATGCCCAGGCGCTGGGTTGGGGTGGGCTGCAGGTTGCACTTGGGTTCTGAGAGGCACCAGCAGGAGGTGGGGCATGTGTTCCTCACAGTGACTGGTCTCTGCTGGGAGTAGGGATGGCTGCGTCCCTGGCTTCTGAGGGCCACAGCTCCATCTGGAAGCCTTCTCATCAGCTGACCTCCCCTGGGAAGTGACAGCTTCTTCCATTGCTGCTCAGTCTACAAGTACCAATGAATCTGGAATAGTAGGAGGCTGGGGAAGCGGAACTTTCTCACAATTCCCTGCAAAGGTGCACTTGATTATTTATAAACAGTTCCTCTATTAAATTAAAGTGATCTAACAGGATGCACTGTCTATGTCAAGCAGGGACCTCAACTGTTACAGAGGTGTACTTTTTGGACTTTTGAATTGAGTAAAACACTATAGATTAGGGGTAATACCATTGAGGCTTGTTTTAAACAAACTTCACTGAAGCCTAATTCACATTCAACATAATCCATTCATTTTAAGGGTTCAACCTGATCAGTTTTGACACATATGTATATCTCCATGTAACCAACGGTGCAATCAAGATGCAGAACATTTGTACTGAGCTGCTCTAAGATTTTCCCGATGCCTCTGTGCAGTCGCACCCGTTGCCCCATACCCAGGGTCCTGGCAACCGTTGCTCGGGTGTCTGAGGTTTCATCAGTCATCACCCCTGCAGCGCCTCTGTATGACGTCCCAGCCTGATTGAGTGATCGAGCATAGAATCGTTTAAATGGAAAGATGCTGTTGACCTCAGAAGGGCTTGGGAGATGGTAACTCACTGCAAAGCCTGGCTCCATGAACAGCATGGGTGTTCACTGTTCCTAGAGGCAGGGAGGTGGAGTGCGAGGGGAGATCAGAACCACCTGGGGACCAAGCCTTCGTCTGGGGTGGAGGTGTGAGGTGTCTAGTGGAAGGTGGGTTCCTGGCAATTGAGAAGGTAGGAATGAACTCTGGGATCAAACAATATCAAGTCCAAGCGCTGGCTCTGATCAGCTGATTCAATTCCACAGACCTCTGTCTTATTCTCTGGAAAACAGAGATTCTTGTACTTTGCCTGTTTATTATTGTGAAATTGAGGTGAGTGGCTGTATGTAATGAACCTGGACCAGTATGACATGTTTGTCTAGTCCAAGCAGCATGCAGTGTACCTAGGCCTAGAATAATTGCCAACAACCCAGACCAATCCCTCTAACATAGCACCTTCCTTGAACTTGAGGGAGATTTGAGGAGCCAAGCATGGGTTTATGTCCATAGGTTTAAGTACAAGCATGGATTTTGCCTAGATTGATGAAAATTACTTCTGTCCTTAGTTTAGCATCATCTTTAAGTTTAGCACATTATTTTTTTAGGTGGAAAAGGGAGAACAAGAGGGACAGTTATCGTAATATGCCAACCCTCTGTTTCAGTAGCCCTGAAGCCAGGCATTTGCTAACATGGCATTACACTGAATTTAAGTGTGAGCATACTTCATTGTTCCCAGGAAAGTTGCCAATTATGTCTGCTGTCCTGGTGCCTGGTCCTTCTCCAGGGTCCTCTTCTGGATAATGGATTATGTGGTCATGTTGGTGCCCAGTCAGGTGTTGCGGCTCCCCTAGGGGAGGAAGTGGGCCTCTTTCCTACCTTCAGAGGTGTTTGAGGATTTGGGGGTAAGTGCTAGAGACACACTCAGGGAGAATGCAGAATTAAGAACTCAGATCACTCTAGACAAGGAAGGATGCGTGTTTCTGAAGAAGGCGCCTGGGAAGAGCTGGACTGTTGCCTCGGGGAACCCTGCATGTGTACCAGGTCTGCAGAGAGCTGCGTGGCATGGAGACTTGACAGCAGAGGGCTGGGTTTGACCAAGGGGGAAAGGCTGAACAGGACTCCTAGATCTGCCCCTGGCTAGCTGTGTGACTTCAGGAGTGCTCTGATGGCTTTCTGAGCCTCTTTAAAATGGGAAGATCAATACTCACTCTGGTGTTCAGGATTCTCCAGGGAAACAGCACCAATAGAAGGTTCAGTTACAGACTCTATAGACACAGAGACATCTCTCTAAGATAACCAGGCCTCTGTGATATACAGTGTGTGCTGTGATGCACAACAGACATGATACATGACATATCACTTGTCTCTTCACACACCGGCAAGTTGGAGCCCAGGAGTGCTGAGGGTGGACTTTCTGTCCAGGTCTGAAGGCCTGAGACTCAGAGGAGCCTTTTGATGCTCTGAGTTCTGGTTCAGAAGCCAGCAGACTTGAGATCCAAAAGCTGACCAAGGTCCCAACTCAAGCTGTCAGGCTGGGGGGGGGGTCCTTCCTCAGCCTCTTAGCTCTGTTCACATCTGCATCTGGGTGGCTGAGGCCCACCTGCATTTGGGAGGAAAGTCTGCTTTACCTAGTCCATGAACCCACAAGTTAGTCTTACCCCAAATCGCCCTCACAGTCCCACCCAAGGTGAGGTTTGCCCAAGTGTCTGGATGCCCTATGGCTCAGCCAAGATGACCCATGAGATCACCACCACACTCACCTCATGGGATTGTGTTGGGAATTAGAACGAAATGTATGTGTAGGTGCCCAGGATTGTGTATGGCTTAAACCACATGAGGGAAAAGGAGCGGGGTCTCCATGGATTGAGTCCTAGTGTAGTGCCTCAGAGTTCACAACACCTAGTGTCAGTCAGTGTGCACCTCTTAGCAGTTTTAGTGCTGCTTCTCACTAAGTGCCGTGTGTGTGTGTGTGTGTGTGTGTGTGTGTGTAAGAAAGAGAGAGAGAGAGAGAGAGAGAGAGAGAGAGAGAGAGAGAGAGAGAGGAAGAGAGGGAGGGAGGGAACGGGGATAGAAGTGTGGAGGGAAATCTTTGCTCTTCCATCTAGTTATTTTGGATAAAAGGGATTTGATACTCAAGTTCAACCTTTATTTTTTGTACCTAAATACAAAGGCTGCCGTTGAGCTCCATTCCTGTGTCCTGTGGGACAGTTTCAGCCAGCCTTCGACGGCACCTCAGGGCTCACTGCTGGGGAGTGGAAGCTGGGAGCACAGAGAGGTCCCCACACAAGGAGGCCTGTGTGGCACAAGTGCCTGTCCCCCAGGGTGACTCAGAGGCCCTCCTGCAGGATAATGACACTTGTGGCTCTAAGAAGACCACTGTAATTAACAGAGAAAAGAAATGTACGTATCATCAAGTCCAGGGACTCCATGCTGGTCCTTGTCTGCCAACAAATTTGCCTGCTCAGTGGGCACAATGAGCAGCAATTATCTTCTCTGAGAACCGAAAACCCATGTGACAATTGTCGGTGATGGTGGCATCCCAAGGGCTCTTGGTTTGCAGGAGTGTGTGGATGATCACATCAAGTCCCCTCCCTGGTTCAAGCTCCTGTATGTGGGTGTCAGAGTCTAGTCTGCATCCTCCACCCAGCAAGGCTCCTGAAGGCCTTGCAGTGGAGAGAACATAAAGATTTGGGTTTGACCTCAGTTTTCCAAGCTACCCAGCTGTACATTTGAGGTTTCTGCTTTTCTTCAGCTGATGGACGCTTGAGGTGTCTTTTGTTCTTCCTTAGGATTGGCCTCTCACCTCTCAGTGACCGCAGATGACAAGACAACCTGCTAAAGCAAAGTCTTTCCTCGATCATGGCAATGTTAAACCCTCCAGCTAGTTTTGCTCAGTGGATGTCCCCAGACTTGGTGGGGTTCTCTCTCCACTCCTGCTGATAGTGGAGCCAAGAGCAGATTCAGGAAGGAGCTCTTTCCCTTCCATCAGATCATTCTATCTGGGTTCTGGGATGGGGATAGGTTTGCTGAGGTGTTGATCCCTCAGGACTCTCAGAGTAGGAATTCCTGGGCCTGATTTCATTTAAATCAGTATATTTTATAAATATGCCCATTTTCTGTGTCATAACATGAGAACTTGAGGAAACACTGCCGTGACAACCTCTCTTGGGTGCTGTGCTCTGCCATCTTATTTATCTTAGCCTCTGGGTCCAGGCCCCGTGGGTGCTGCTGTCCTTGTAGCTCTGAGTAGAAAACTCTGCACCCCCTCCATACAATACTCTTCAGACACAGTCAGCTTCTTTGGTCCTGTAAAAGTCTGTACACAGCAGTATAAGCCAGGCCTCTGGAAATTAATGGCTATTTGATATCAGTGCCATGTATTTTTTAAATAGATCAGGACCAAATAGTACTTAAGTTCACCCAGAGGGTGAGTCCTGAACTTACCTGACTACTTCTTTGATTTCATTTTCCTTCTCAATTTGTGTTCAGGTATTGTCCACCCAAGTTTATTGGTAATGATGACATACCAGGTCTACTAGATTTAAGTAACATTGATTTTTTTAAAATTTGTTTTAATTAGTTTACATAATAGCAGAATGCATTTTGGTTCATTGTACACAAATGGAGCACAGCTTTTCATTTCTCTGGTAGTATATGAAATACGTTGCACCACTTGTGCAGTCATACACGTACCTAGGTCAATGATGTCCATCTCATTCCACCGTCTTTCCTACCCCCACGTCCCTTCTCTTCCCTTCCCTCCCCTTTGCCCAAAGTTCCTTCACTCTTTCCATACCCCCCCCCCACATTATGGATCAACATCCACTTATCAGGGAAAACATTTGGCCTTTGGTTTTTGGAAATTAGCTTACTTCACTTAGCATGATATTCTCCAACTCCATCCATTTACTTGCAAATGTTATAATTTTATTCTCTTTTAAGGCTGAGTAATATTCTATTACTACAGTTTCTACCACAGTTTCTTTATCCATTCATCTATTGAAAGGCATCTCAGTTGGTCCCATAGTTTAGCTATTGTGAATTGAGCTGCTGTAAACATTGATGTGGCTGTGTCCCTAGAGTATGCTGATTTTAAGTCCTTTGGGGATAGACTGAGGAGTGGGATGGTTGGGCCAAATGGTGTTCCATTCCAAGTTTTTAAAGGAATTTCCATACGTCTTTCCATAGTGGTTGCACCAATTTGCAGTGCCACCAGCAATGTATGAGGGTACCTTCCTGAATTCCTTAACAAGACTCCTAAATTGTAAGAAATAAAATCAAGAATTAATAAATGGGATGGATTCAAACTAAATAGCTTCTTCTCAGCAAAGGAAACAATAAACAATGTGAAGAGAGAGCCCACAGAGGGGAGAACATCTTTACTACATGCACATCAGATATAGCAGTAATTTCCAGGATATGAAGAGAACTCAAAAAACTCAATACCAAAAGATTAAATAACCCAATCAATAAATGGGCTAAGGAAATGGACAGACACTTCACGGGAGAAGATATACAATTGATCAACAAATATATGAAAAAATGTTCAATTTCCCTGGTAATTGGAATTGCAAATCTAAAATTCCAGCTCAATCCAGTCAGAATGGCAATTATCAAAAATACAAGTAGCAATAAGTGACATTGTAATTTAAAAAGTATGTCCACCTGGAAATTTGCAGCCACACTAGTAACAAGTCTCAGCAAACTTTTACCAATAGCAAATATCTAAAGAAAGTCTCCAACCTTTCCCCTCTCCCACGACCACCACCTCCCACAGGTCTTTCTATCTAGTTCCTGTTGTAGGAGCATCTCGAGTGCTTGGTTCAACTTTGCTTTCCATCTTAAAATTGCAATCTGAGTCACCCTGCATTGGCACTGGTACAGAACTACCAAAATATTTCATAGTTGAGAGAATACTGATTACTCTGACTCCCAACTTTGAGAACATCTTAGACCACACGGCTCACCGTCTTGCTTGTTTTAGCATGACTTTGTTCTTTGACTCTCTGTACTAACTTAGCTTTCTATTCCAGGAAACCCTTGCCCATGAAAATGAAATTGCAAGTAACATTATCATTTGTAATGGGAAATTCCCTAAAATCTATTTATCTGGACAACAGACTACTCAAACAGTCCTCTTTATCTATCCAATTCTTAGGTAATGGATTGATTAACTAGGCTTTCTTTCCCAAGCACCTACTTACTCCTCAAGACTTCTTTCAAATTCTCTGGCTGGGTCCACCCCACCTGAATTATAATGCATGGATTTATCAAATTTCATTAGCCCACCCCCATTGACATTAAAGGGTCTACTTTAAAACAGGAGCCCACTCAGTGGAAACCTTAGACTCCCTTTTGGATGTGACCTAGACACTGTCATAACAGTGATTAGGGCCCATTGTCGTAGGGAGTAATAAACTCAGCTTTACTTGATCAGTGGGTTATGTTGGTGGTCTTTTGGGAGAAGTTAGCAGTTAACAATTTTTATCCACAGGTGCAGAAAATATTAACAGATGTCATATTTGTATGTTAGCAGCAGTTTGCAATCCAGATACCAATTTCCTGATATAATCATATTTCTCAGATAGACATGAAATTCCCAAAGCCTAGTATATAAAATCATCTGGGATTCTGGTTGATAATGCAGACTTCTGGGCTCACCTGGGTGCATTTTGATTCATTATGTCTGGGAAGAGAGTCAAGAATTTCCAGCTCCTGCTATGCAGGTACCTGATGCAGATGGTCCACAGACGATATTGGAGAAACAGTAACCTAGACCCACATGGCTGTTTTCAGCTACAGACCATAATAGAGATTTAATATTATCTGTTGTCTTACTTTGGGCTTCTATAACAGAGTGCCATAGCCTGGGCGGCTTATAAACAACAGAAGTTCCTTTCTCCTGGTTCAAGAGGTTGGGCAGTGCAAGATCAAGGTGCCTACAGGATGATCAAGCTGTGGATGGATGGCTGACTTCTTATTGTATCCACGAATGGCAGAAAGAGGGTGAGGCCTTTCTGGGGTCCCTGTAAAAAAACTGATTCTACTTATTTGGGAACTACCATGTGACCTAATAACCAACTTGTGGCACCATGTCCTAAAACCATCAATGGTGGAGGTTAGGTTTTCAACATATAAATGGTGGGGGGGGGGCACAAACATTTGGTCCATTACATCTGGAGCCAAAAAATACATACATAAAGGAAATGGATATCATCCATATCAGAAGATGGAATGCTGCTCAATCCAAGTTACACACACACATATCTTCAACTCAATTGAGAAGCATAGACTCCTCCCATCAAACGGTTAACTGGGGAAGTGTGCCTCTCACTTTCTGTGTGCTAGAAAGCCACACCATAGCAGTCTTTCCTCTGTTTATCATCTAAGCTTTGTTGTTTTGTGTCCTGTATGTTTTGCTTGCTGTAAGTGCTAGGGTGGCACACATATGTCCCCAAGAGTCATCTTCTTCAACGGTGTAACTCCTCCACATTTCTCACTCAATTTGCTCCTTAGCCCTGACATTCCTGAGACCCTCCTGCTGAGTCAGCTCTGGTCTCTGGCAGAGGGAGGAGCTCCACTCTCACGGGCCTCTTGGTGGACATCACGGCCTGCCTCCTTACTGTCTGCAGGAGGTCCAGGTGTGCTAGTCGTTTCTGCCTCAGTGGCTGCTTCCTGCTCTGGAATGACTGGGGCCTCGGTGCCCCACCTGACATGGAGGATTCTCCTTCCTGGCTGCCTTGGTTCTGGGCGGAGTGTCTACCTTTACACCATCGATTTCCTTCTTCCTCCCAGCCCTGGGCCTTCAGCCACACACATAGCGCCCTTTTCTTGAGCTGAGTTCATCTAACACCCTCCTCCATTTTTGTCACACGAGACCCTCAGAGGGCACTATGTTTGCATCTTTGGGATTCGGATCTGCAAAGCTTGCCTGCTCCGCAGCCCCCAGCGGCTCCCATGCCTGACTCTGATTGGGAGGTTTTATCAGCACATCACAGACCACCTGACCCGCCCTGTGTCCTCGTCCTGCCTGGGGCACATTCTCAGCTAGCCTGAGTCCTTCACAGCATACTCTGCCCCTGGGAAGCCCCCTGACTCACACTGGAGTGGACTTCACTGGTCTCTGGAACACTTCCGATCAGACCTACCAAAATTTAACCGTTATTTTGTGTAGTTGCTGCCAAGAGTGAACAAGAAGACCCATCCACGTCCACTCTCCCATGTGGCCACGCTTACATCAAAGCCACAGACCTTCTCCCTGAAGCTTGGCTGACATTGATGACATTATATCAATGTCTTTTGCAATCAAAGCCACAGACCTTCGCCCTGAAGCTCGGCTGACAGTGATGAATGATGACATTTTATTTACATGTACGGCTTTATCTCTTTGAATTTATTCTTCCACCGTTATATCCTCCACGTTCGCAGCCTGTGTTTTCCCAGTAGGCCAAATCTTTTGCGCTGTGTGGAAACTGGATGTCATATAGTTTCCTGAGACCTTTGGGAAGAAGCCCTTGTTTCATATCTGTGAATAGATTCCATTAGGTATCTAGTTCTCTAACTACACACACAACGGGCAAGGCGGCTCGGCCTTCCAAGTCGTCTTAATAGGCCCCCTTCTGGAAGCCGACACTTACATGACTCCTGGGTGAGGAACCTAATAAGAACATGATCTCTGGGGGGGAAAGCAAGGGGAAGCGTGCAGAGGAACCTGCAGCCACAGCTTTGATCTTCTCAGGCAGACTCGTTTCTCCTGAATGGGGCCATTTAATTGCCCCAGTGCAGGGTCTGTCTGATGTGCTGTACTTGAACCACAGCCTTTCATATGAGCAGCCAGTGGCAGTCTGTGAAGAGGCCCTTCAGCTCACGTGGCCTGCAGTGGCAGAAGGACCTTCTGGGAATAACACAACATGGAATATTCTTTTTCTTATTGCACTTTCCTCCAGGTAACATGGTCCTTACGTGTCTTGGAAAGCTGTTCGTGTGCTGAAAATGGATATACTGTCCTCTGGAATCACAGACATTATAGACCTTTTACAAATCCTGAAACTTTTAGATGGTTGTGAATCACTGACTTGACCATTATCTAGCAGAGGCTTCCATGTGCAATTTTGCCATAATCTATTGAAAAACATTAGAACGCTCATAAATTTATATTTTATTCTTGCTTAAAATCTACCTTTCTGATTGAGCTCATTAGTAGACGTGACAACCCGCATATCTTTTCCCATATATTCCACACCATTCTTCCAGTAGGCATGGTGTTTATATTCATAATTTCAAACTCATCTGTTAGACACCTTGTCTTGTATCTTCCTCCTAGTTGGGTAGCATAGCTGCCATGCCTGGTATAGTTTTTGTCTTGTTTATGTGGATTGCATTATCATTTTCCTTTGATCATTTTGAGACCCTGCCAGCATTTTTTCTGAGACAGACTAGGATCTTAATGCCTGGCCCCTGCCATGCCAAATCTCATAACCTTGTTTTTTTAGTATTGTCCATAACTGCCAGAAAAGATGAAAAAAAATTAAGTCATGGATAAGAGAGCAGTGTCAGTGGTGACGTAAACACAGAGATGACAAACCAGGATGCCGCAGGTGGATGTCCGTCCCGTTGAGTTCCTGTGACAGTGGCTTGGGAGCCCTCTAACTCTCATCACACCACCCGTTTTGCAGGACCAGAGTCAGGACCCACACAAAATGCCTACCAGCTCCCTCCCCCACATTCCCTGGAATCTTATTTCAAGCATTTTATAAAAATGCATGTGCAGAATTATATTTTATATGGGTCAGTAATACAAATCTCCTTGAATTTTTCTTTTTAAAATCAGATAATATGGGCATATATTTTATTTCTTTAATAAATGCTTATTAGATTCTTATCATGGGCCAAAAAACTATATTGAGATTAGTCGGGGTCAAAACCGGATATATCCCTGCCCTCATGGAAATTCTAGAGAGTGGAATACTCATGTTAACAGTGTATAAATAACAGGACTAGTGTGAGTAAGCATAATGCACCCCTCTGGGTGTCATTCCAAGCAAGAGGGTGGCCTCCATCGCCTGAGAAGGAAGAACATTTTCAAAGAACAAGACAGAGTGTGGTGTGGCTGAGTACAGAGCCAGAGCAGCCGTAACCTCTAAGGTTCGTGAAACCCACAAGTGGAAGGTCTGCTGGTGCCAAGGGCTATACCCTTCATCTTAATGGGAACCCTCCATGTATCCAATCGCCATTTAAAGACACCATTTCTCTCTTTGTGTGGTTCTAGCTATCAAACCCAGAGCCTTATGCATGGTGTGAGCAATCTACCTCTGAGCTGCACCCCCACCCCTAAAATACACATTTCACTTCACCTCTAGTGTGGAAAACTGAATGGAGGGCCTGAGAAAGTAGAGTAGACTGACAGAGACTAGCTAGAAGACTATCACAGCAGCTGAAAGATGGGGAAGTTTGTACAAGGATTTGTAGCAGGCATGGGGAGATATATATGGAATTAGGAAATAGGAGCTAAGATTTGGACAGACATTTACTAAAGCATTGTGTATGAGGTAGGGGAAAACATCAAAGGTGACTTTTAGTTTTCTGCCTTGTGCAACGTTTAGAGATTGGGATCACTAAAAATAACAGATTTGGGTCAAAATAATAATTTTGATTTTGAAGCTGAACTTCTGAGCCCTTTGAGACATACAAATGAATGTACAAAGAAATGATCAGTAAGCATATGGTATGACTGGGTAGAAATTAAAGACCTGGGACTAGATGGTATTGTATGTGAAGCAAGGGGCTTACAGAGAGAAGAGAACACAAGACTGAGCCTCAGTGATCACCAACATTTAAATGGCAGAGGAGGAAAGAAAAACATGCAAAATTGATACAAGACACAAAAGCAAATCACTGAAAACTCATCAGTGAATACTATTTGGTTAGAAAGAAAAAGTAGCTAACATAGATTGACAGTATGCTCAATCTTATTAATAATGAAGAAAACACAAAGTAAAAGCACGATGAAATATCTACAATTAGTTAAAAAGCAATAAAACCAAATATTGGCAAGGACGTGGAACCATGGGGATGATGAAGAAGGTGTAGAATGTATACAAGAGCCATGAGAAACATTTTGGGAGCGTCAAGTCAATCTGAAGACACACATGGCCAACAGTTCAGCAGCTCCACTTCCTGGCAGAGATTCAATGTACATGAATTGTAAGGGCAAGAGTATTCATGACAGCATGTTTCAAACAGCAAAAAATTGGAAGCCACACAAAATCTGCTAATAAGACAATAGAGAAATAATCTTTTATATATTTAACAATAGGTGTTCATAGAATGAAAAACTCGGCTACGAAATTGAATTACCTGTATCAACAATAATCTCATCACCAAATCATAAACATTCAGTGTTGCATGTAAATACAAGACCCAGAAGAGAGATAGCATCATAACTAGTCATATGAATTTCTCAAACACAAAACTAAATCATCTGGGGAATAATAAGATTAGGATGAATACCACAGAATAATAATTCAGAGTGACAGGATTTTTTTGTTTTGTTTTATTGATGTTTTGTCGTGCTGGGGATGGAATGCAAGACCCACACTTCCTAGGCAAGCTCTGAGCTATCTCCCTAGCCCCAACATTTATTTTGGATCCTGAGGCAGAGGTTTGGGGTAGGGAATGATCATGCCGGAACCTGCAAATCTTGAGGTAAGCCTTTTTGTTGTACTAGGTGATAGGTTTGTTATTTTTTGAAATAGGTGAGAATTGTATGGTGTGCACAAAATAAAAATTTTAAAAACCAAGTAAGAAAACAAATCAGAAATAGGATGTAACAAAGAAATAATTAACATGGTGACAAGCTCTGAGGAGCAGTCTAGGGAAAGGTGGGAGATGTGGAGAGGAGGTCAGGATTGCTGCGTTCCTAGAAATGTGGGAATCAACCGGGTGATCATGAAAGTCCCCTTGGAGAAGGCGAGCTTGGGACAGACGCCTGGTGTTTTCTGAATCGGAGGTGACAAGGACTTAGATGTGCATCAGGGACCAGGAGGGTCAAGGACAGCAGAACTACATGTCATCAGCCCCAAGGGGCCATCCTCGTGTGTGACTCTTTCCCCGGAGTGGGTGTAATGTGAAGGGGCGACAGAAGCCAGAGGTCCGCGGGGCGGGCCGGAGAAGGCTGCAAAAATTCTGCTTCCACAGCAGGAAGCCCCAGGTAGAGGGGAATCCAGAAATGACCAGGGAGGAAAAGCAGTGCTCCACAGCAGGGGGCAGAAGAGCAGGAAGTGCCAGGAGAGTCTGGAGGAAGTACGGGTGGAAGTGTGCCCGCGTCCCTCTGCCTGCAGGGCTACGCCTGGGCCACCTGCTGTCACTGTCGCTGCTGCTGAAGGAGGGACAGGGGCTGGAGCCACCTGGAGGAGCCACGCTTGACTGATGTCAGTGCCCTGCCCCCGTCAGCTCACCTGGGCAAGTCTTCCCAGACGCCTCTTGTCCCCTGCCTGAGCAGCCTCCTGCACGTGGGTTCCAGTGGGTACAGATAGGACAAGGACGCCACTTACATAACCTACTAATTACACCTGGTGGAGGGCCCTGGCCAGGGGCTCCTGCACCTTAGTTATTCCCCCTGATTTTCTGTACAGTAGTTAGTTTTCAGACGGATGAGGAGGAGTCTGCTCTGTGCAGATGGGAAATGCTTCTTACGCTAATCGAGTTCTGGGTTGTTAGTGCAAATTATTAAATGGAGATGTTAGCGGTGCCTCTGGTGGAATTAAGAAGGTGACAGGGTGAGAGGCAGAGATAAATGGCACTGTGGCTGTGGGCTGGGTTGGGCCCCAGCTCTAAGTTCAAGGCAAGAAAATGAAGTTCTAATGTAAAGATTCTGTTTCCTACAGTACAGTTTAGTAGAAGAAAAAGGGTGAAATGATAGGGGAATGTCATATCCTGCTTATCTACTAATTCTAAAGAAGAAGAAAATCATATTAACATAGTTTGTTTAACAAGAGAAAGTTTGGAAGATGTCAGTGAGAGTAAAAGCCCTAAAAACCCAAGGTAAACCTCTAACATGAAACCCATATATGCACTCAACAACACTGAGCAAGAGAAGTTTTTCAGTGATTTGCTTTCTTAGCTTTTTGAGATGCTAAGATCTATAACATCTATATTAAAATTAAACAATAAAATATAAATATATAAATAGCTCTAATAAAACCAAATAGTAAAATATATAAAATATTAAAACCAGAAGGGGATTAAACTCAGGAATGAAGGACTTTCCTTAAGAAGGAAGAACTGTTTCACAACACACAGGAGATGCTGCTATTTGGTGGGCTGTAATTCCAGCACAAGTGTCCTTGTCGGAGACCCAGGAGACTAGGCACAGGGCAGGAAGCAAGGCAGCCACAAGCCAGGGACTGGTTGGAACGGGGAGCAGTGGCTGCACAAGAGGAGTTTCTGGCTTGAGAAGAACTCACCTGAAACCTGGATGTGGATTCTGGCCTCCAGAAGATAAAGAATACATTTATTTTAAACCTCTAGTTTATGCTAAGTTTTTGTATCAGTCTTTGCTAATACAAAAACCTCTTACCATGTTAGTAAGTGGATACCTGTTTATTAAGAGAAAGAGTGTCCACCTGTCAAGGTCAGACAATGACTGCATGGCTGCTCCTTATCTGGTTGGAGCTTGGGGTTGGGTCGTTCCATCTTCTCGGCCATTCTGAGCTGATGCCACCGGACAAGCTCCTTATGGGCGCACCTCTCTTGTCATCTTGGGATGTGGTGGACAAGTGTCATTCAGAGTGACTATTACATTTTGACATAATGCATAAGAGGAATAACCACCATGGCTGGCACATGATCAGCACATGACAAATCGTCACTATTACGTACACACAGATACACACACAGACTAGAACCTGGGGCCCTGCTGCTTGGCATCTGGAGCCTCTTATTCCATTAACTAGTTCAGTAAGACAAGCAATACTGTACAGAAACAGAGCTAGCAGGACAAGAAATGGGAAAATCAAAGTTTATTTCCATTATATGACCCCCCCCCAAATAATAATATAGAAAAAAAAGTGAAAGATTCCAAAAGAGCTAAATTGGTTGTCTGAAAAGCACAGGGGTCTGCTCTATCAGCCCCTGGTGGAAATGTATTTCCCAAGTGCTGTCTTTAGGAGCTGTGAACCCCAGAGCAACGGGGTTGTACATGTACCTGGGGTCCTCTGTAGTTGAGCTCCAAGTGTGGTGTGACTTGTAGGAAAATTGGTGCCAGAATGATTGTTTGTGCACCCGGGAGACATGATTCACCACGCTTGTTTGGTGTGCAGAGTGGCTTGGGATGAGTCAGAGATAGCCCTGGAATCTGAGCACCCAGAGTGTGGCCTGCCACTTGTGCCAGCACTGTTCCTCCATGTGGGAGCCGGTCACCACCCCAGATGTGAGGCTGACAGTCTGCTTCTCCTGTTCCCCAGCAGCTCTCTCACAGCATGAAATACTAGTAAAAGCCACACGGACCTGTGGGAGGGCACCCTGGACAAGGCCCTTCCCATTTCCCACACACCTCACAGATGCCCTGAAACGGGCTCAGCCTTGCTGACCAGCCTCCTGCATGTAGGTTCCAGTCTGTAGATAGCCGTGACTCCTCACCAGAGAAGCTTCTCCTGCAGACTGTGGATAAACTATGAGGATGGTCTTGGTCTGCTCTGTGCTGCTGTAACAAAATCACGAGGATGGGTCACTTATAAAGAAGAAACTTATTTTCCACAGTTCTGGAGGCTGGCGAGTCCAGGACAGGCTCTGGAAGGTGAGGTTGTCTGGTGAGGGCTGGGCTGCTCTCTGCTACCAAGAAGGAGCTTCACTATGACACTCTCCAGAGGGGACAGACGCTAGCTACTCACAGGGCAATTGAGCAGATGCTGCATGGTGCCTCCCTTAGCAGGGCCTTCATCTCATTCTTGAGTAAGCTGCCCTCGTGGCTTACCCCCTCTTAAAGGTACCACCCCATTGACAATCCAGTTCAACACCTGGATTTTGGAGGGGGACTTGTCTGCACCGTAGTAGAGATTTGTTCTTTAGCCTCAGCCCTCCAGTGAAAGGATGCACTGCCCTCCACTCCCTATTATGTTCCTACTAGATTGAAGGCCATCTAGGCAGGGCTGAGAAAATAAAGAAAAAAGAGAGTTGTTCAGTAAACTTATAATGGAAAGAACCTCCGTTGAATTCAGTTGGTACTTTGTCGTTGGGAATTCATGTAGCTCCAGTTAGCATGACAGTGTTATTGGGGTCGTTGACATGTTTAGGTCCACATCTGCAAAGACCTTGACTTATCTGGTGTCCTTCTTTATATTTCCCTTTCAGCTAAATGTATATCAGGCTGAATGCCAGAAACACACACTGGCAAATGACACATCTTTCTAAGTGTCAAAACTTACGCTGTTCAACAGCAGCACTGTATTGCAGAATTTACACTAATAGAAATTAGATAAATTAACATAAATGAGGTTTTGCTTTCGGCAGAGCTGACAAGACCCATTAGAGGAGGAACACTTTATTTGGGGGCTCATGGCTTCAGAGGTCTCAGTTCACAGAATTTCAGCTCCATCCCTCAGGGCTCAAGGTGGGACAGAGTATCACTGCAGAAGAGGGGTGGAGAAAAGCAGCTCAGGACCTGGGACCAGGGAGCAGAGGGAGAGACTCCCCCCACCGTGGACAAAATTGGAGCCCCAAAGGCAGGCCCTCAATGACCACCTCCTCCAGCCACACTCCCGCTGCCTACACCACCACCTGGCTAATCTCTATCAGGGGATTAGTGTGCTGATTAGGTCACCACACTCAGGACCCAATCATTCACCTCTAAACTTTCTTGCATTGTCTCACATGTGAGCTTTTTGGGGACACTTCATATCTAAACCATAATCGGCCTCCTCCCCCAAACTGCAAGGAGCAGTGCTGTCGGCACTCTGCTTAATCATGATTAAAAGCACTAAGGAGGCAAGGGGGAGTCACAACAGCACACCCTTCACACTTTCCAGTTTTCAAAGGTCTCCTGGGCAGAGTGCTGGACATGCTCCAGGGCTGATCTACTCTGGGAGGCGCTCTGCTTCCAGATCCTGGTGTCCAGAAGAAGCCCAGCCACACTGTGGGCACATGCAGTCTGTTCCCATCTGCATGTGCAAGTGGAGGCCTAGGTGCTGTGTTTTACTAGCTTTGTGCTGTCAGGGACACAGATGGATAAATGGTATTTTGGCATTAATTTGCAAAGCTAGAGGCCCAGCTCTTACTTACAAAGATTTTCTCTCTCTACTTAGTGGTTTCCATAGCAGTGTGTGCTTCCTGCAGTAAGCACTTGGAAAGAATTAGCACAAAGATGGCAGGGAGGGGGCGGATTGTACTACTTACTTCATTTCATACAGTTCTTACCTTTTGACGATAGCTATATGTGTGCTACATCTGAGGTTTATGATATTCCTACAGCAACTCAAGAACTTAATTACTTAATTTAAAATGCTGCCCCAAATGACAGCATTTCATTCAAAACTGAACATCTTGGGAAAAAAAAAAAACAACAACTTAGCTATTATGCAACTTTTAGTGCGTATTTTCTATGATTTCAAATTGTAAATATCTTTAGTGAGTAAATTGATTAATGACTTTTTGTCAATGACACAGACTTGACACTTGGCTGTGATAAAAGTTTTGCTCACCCAATGTCACCGCTCCTTGTATTCCACCAACACCTACTAATTCCCAGCTGCCTGCCAGCACTGTGCTCCTCCTATTCAGAGCTGAAGCCTGTGTTAGTCAGCTTTTTCTTACTGTGACTAAAATACCTGGCATCAACTACATAGAGGAGGAGAGCTTTATTATGGCTCCTGGTTTCAGTGCCTGGTCAGCTGCTCTGGGGTGAGGTAGAACATCCTGGTGGACAGCCAGGGTGGAGAAAACTCGCTCAGCTCATGCAGAAAAAAAGAGAGAGGGTAGAGGAAGGGCCAGGGACAGGATATGGTCCCAAAGGATCTGCTCCCTGTGACCTGCTTCCACCAACCATGTCCTACTGGCCTAGAGTTTCACCACCCTCCAGCGGTCCCTTCAGATACCCATGGATTAATCCACTGATGAGGTCGGAACACTCACGATGTAATCCCTTTCCAAAAGCCTCACCACAGAACATTGCTGCACTGGGGACCACACCTTCAACACAAGCCTTAGGAGGACACTTCACGTCCAAACCAAGACAGCCTGAAGACACTTCCCTTGAAAACAGCAAGAGAGGTGGAGTGAGAGTTTTCAGAAAGGAAGAGAAATGATGAAGGCATCGTGGGCGCTCGGTGAAGGAGGACCCCAAGAATCTGTGGTACTGACAAGGAACAAAGAGGTGGGGGTCCAAGTAGAAGACTCAAGGTGGGAGATACGAGTGAGCTTTGGGCTTAAGGAGTCAGCCAGCCACTGCTGGGGGGCAGTCGACACAGCCTGACACCTTGAAGTATGTTTGTGTGCAGAGCCATTGGTAAGTCGACAGTTCTAAGAGGTGGGCTGCTGTGTTGCTCTCACTTTACAAGTGATAAAACTTAGGCCAAGAGAGTTTAGCCTGGCAGACACAGCCCTTGGGCATCCCATTCCAAAGCCCAGGGTATTAACACTCTACACACCAATCTTCAGAAACGTGGGAGGGACTGGCCGGACTGCAGCATGAACAAGTGCAGACACACTGGGGTGTGGGCGGTGGCGCTCAGCCATGCAGGGTTGGGACGCGGCAGGGAGAGGGCAGGGCCAGACCTTGCACAGCTCCCCAGGAGGGATAGCTAAGTCCAGGCTGTGCCCAGGGGGTTGCAGGGACATTTTTAGGGGTGTGCAGTTTTAGGAGATGCTGGTCGATGACAGACTGCATTGACAGGCTCTTCAGTCTCTTGGTGATCTTGGTTATAGGATGGACAGGGTGCTGCTGAGCTGGTCTGTTAGAGTCTGTAAACAAGTCTGGATGGCGCCCGGCAAAATGCCAGAGGGAGTGGTTTGTGAAGTAGCGCCAGCGAGCCATTAAGTGTGGAGATTCCTTATTGGTTGACTGCTGTATCTAGTTTATGCTAATTAAGATAAGCTGTGTGGAATGTATAAATACCCTTCCTGTCCTACAATAAACGGCTCCCACTCCTGCTGGATCAATGTACACAAGTTGTCCGTCACCCCCGGGTTATTTTGCTGCAGCCAGACTGCGGCACTGGTCTCATGATTCTTCAAGTCCTGAAGCTGGGAAGCAGAGTCAGGATTAACTGTGGAGTCTCGCAGATCCTTTTCTTCACCACTAGACCCTCTCCCTCCTAGGAAGGAGTAGAAAAAGCAGGAGACCTTTGTGTATTTTGTGTTTTGCTCTTATTTTTATCACTTCTCCACCTCTACTCTCTACTGATTTTTTTCCCAATGAAATCTCGGTCTTTTTTTTTTTTTTTTTAAAGAGAGAGTGAGAGAGGAGAGAGAGAGGAGAGAGAGAGAGAGAGAGAGAGAGAGAGAGAGAGAGAGAGAATTTTTAATATTTATTTTTTAGTTCTCGGCGGACACAACATCTTTGTTGGTATGTGGTGCTGAGGATCGAACCCGGGCCGCATGCATGCCAGGCGAGCGCGCTACCGCTTGAGCCACATCCCCAGCCCAATCTCGGTCTTCTTTTGTAATCTAAGTATTTAAGGCTATATATCTTAAATAGTATTGTACTATGTCTTCAAATGTTAGAATGTAGTATTTTATCATCACTCATTTTTAAATGTTTTGTGGTTTTCTTTATGTAATCTTCTTTGATTAAGTTAAAAGTGTGGTTTAAATTTTTTAAACATGACTTCTAAGTCACATTGTGTTATTATCCTTTAATTATGTTTAGACCCATAACTACGCTTTAAGGCACACAACATACTAGGTGTAGTCCTGAGCCTTTGCTATCTGAGATTGTTTAAAAACCTGCCTAGAATTTGTGTCATTCCACATGTTCTTCCAAAAGAGACATCTTCCCAATTGTTGAATAAAGGTTTTTAAAAAAGAAAATAATAAATCAGATAATTACAATTATGGAAATACATACTCCCTGCACAACTGGGACCCTGGCTGAATTAGAGAACGAGATCCAGCTGTGGCTTTTCATTGTTCTTTATTACTCTTTGTCACTCAATAAATATCTGACGGATCTACTATGTGCCAAACTCTATTTTAGTTTTCATGGAGATTATATTTTAATTAGAGGAATCAGATGATGAGTGTGCAGATAAGTACATAAATGATGCTGTGAAGTGGGTATCAAGTGCTGTGAAGACACTAGGTGACGAGGTGTTGGGAGAATGGCAGGTGGGTAAGGTGGGCATAGAGGTGTTGGAAGAGATAGTGGCATTTTGAGCTGAAAGCAGCAGCAGAAGAGCTTATTTCAAAGTCCCTGATGGAGAGCAAGTCTTCCTTGGTCCCAGGATGGAAGGTTCAGCCAGGAAGGATCAACAGAAGTTCTCCATGTGGACTGTTGAGTTTAGGACTCTGCGATTCCGGGTTCCCTTTCCAGGGCTGTACAAGGGGCAGTTTTCAAGCTTCAAGTGGGGAACTAACCTTTCATTGGTGCTATAGCATGCATCAGGCATTTCTTCTCTCTGGGGGCTGGTTCAACTAGACTTCTCTCCCTCTAACTGCCATTTAATCTGAGACATAAATGAATAGGTGTGCATGCAATTGCAATTTAAGACAGAGAGTGACAGCTAAATATAATCAATAAAGACCCATATTACTGGGCACATCCAGTGTTGAAGCTGAAATGAATCTGGAATTTCTCACAGCTCCTAACCCAATAGACGGACGCTCTGTGGTACAACTCTTACTTTTTAATAGAATTTTAGCAACATTATGGTGTGTTCATACATTTATACTTTTAGGTCAAATGATGCTTTTAAAGAGATACTAGACTACTATATTTTGTGAATGTACAAGTCCACATCATATCCCATCTAAATATAATCTTTATTAAGAAGGGACCTGGGTTGGGTTGAGTTGGGGACTTCTCCTGTATTCCTGGAGCACCTCCCTTTCCTCCCCAGAGGTGGCACAGAGCACTGTGATCATAGGAGCAGGGATGGCATCTATTTTGCCCATGGCTGTCTTACCAGGGCCCATCACTGTTAGCAATCCTTACATGCCTAGCTGGTTGAATGAGTGTTTAATGACACACACTTAGTCCACTCTGTCCTTCCACCTGTAGATCATTCCCAATTATGATATTAATTTTGAATCTATGAAAATATTCTAATTTATAGAAGGATTGAATTGGAGCAGCTAATGTGTAGGTCATTTTTTAGACTTTGAAACCCAAGACCCCATACAAACAACAATAGAATATGCATACATGGACGACTCCAGCAATCAGGTACTCAGTTTTAATTGAAATAGGCCCTTTTGGGGGAGATGTGAGGACCATATCTATAAAAGAAATGAGGGAGAAGGACACCCTGGATGTTTGTGGGCATAGCCAGTTTCTCATGTAACACAGTGACAATTCTTGACCCGTGTGCACCACATCCTGCACGTGTTGTGAACCCTGATGTCCACTGAGTCTCTGGTCTGTACCAGGAAAGTCATATAGAAAAGCTGTTTGGAGATGGCCTAATGCTGTGCTGGGGAGGGTGGGAACATGGGAATGGAGCAGGGAGAAGAAATGGAAGACTGTCCAGTCAGCACTCCCTACCGCCCAAACATAGACTCTTATAAACGGATAGCAATTTGGCCAGCGTTGGGCTGAACTGTCACTTCCAAGTTCATTTGTTGAAACTCTAACCTCTGGCAGGACTGTGTTTGGAGATGGGTCCTTTAAAGGAGATAATGAAGGTTCAATGAGGTTTTGATGATAGAACCCAAATCAGAGTGAGGGCATCACTACAAGAGGAAGAGACACTAGCTCTAATACATCTCCCCCACCCCATATCCCCGTGATGTGAGCACAGTGAGAAGGCAGCCATCTAATCTACAAGCCAGGATTCTCACCAGAAACCAACCCCAGTAGAACCTTGAACTTGAACTCACAGCCACCAGAATAGTGAGAAATAAATTTCTGTTGTTAAGCCACTTAGCCAGTGGTATTTTATTATGGCAGCCCTGGCTGACTAATACATTCGTACCTAATCTTAAGAATAAAACAGTGAGAGGCACATAGTATCAGCTTATACTTGCTAAGTACTTTACAATATGAAGGTATTTTAATTTACTTATGTCAGTTAATATTTCCAGAAAACCTTACAAAATGGCTATAATTTGCAGGTGCAACATGGACATAAATAAAGGAGGCTGAGAGAGCTCACTCACCTCATCCAAGCAAGATGTAAACCTAGACTGTATGGTTTTAATTCATTCATTAAAAATAATAATAATTACTATCTAAAGAGAAATGCTTCCACTCCAGTTTCCATTGGTCAAAATGAGGACGACTTATAATTGCTCATTCCATCTTTATACCCATTTTTAAAAAATCATCTTCTTTGTATTTATTCTGGTCTTGCCTCAGACAGTAAAAATCAGCCCCTCTGTCTCTGTGCAGGGGAAGCTGGCCAGACACATTCTGTGCATTCTTCTCTTTGAGAAGGGGCTTGCCTGGTGCGGGCAGTGCCTGTGGATGGTTGGTGCCAGGGGTCCCATGCTCACCCTCCTCCTGGTAAAATGATAGTAAAATCTGCAGAGCTGGAGGTCAGCAGAAGCCTTATGTCCCTTCTCCCAGCACCACCCAGGCTTCCTGGGCCTTCCCACAGCCTTCATCAATGTCACATCAAAGTCTCGTGGATTTGGACTCTAGGCATTGTGCCTTATGACCGTTCAGTAAGTTTGAATTTTATCTCAAAACTGTGGAAAAGGTTACTGTTGAATAAATTGTGTATTTACATACACAAGCAAATTTCTGAGTAGTATCTGCACACGTGGCCTTTTGAAAGAATTGCAATTTATAGTTTCCAAGGTACAATTGATAGTTTACCTAGGAAGACATGGATTCAGCAAAGATGACCTCAGTCACGTAGAAACCATGAAGGAAGACACAAGAGGGCCAGAGCTGCCTTACCTATTGACAGCAGGGCACCTTCTTGAGCTCAACTGGAAGGCCTCTGGTCCTTCCCTGGAGTCCCATGGGATCCCTGTTTGTGTCCATTCAGGAAAATAAGACGTGAATGTGTGTGTGTGTGTGTGTGTGTGTACAATTTAATGCCATCTCATCTGCCATTTCTTACCGAGACTGTGACAGCCACAGAATGGTGGAATTCTCCTTTTCCTGTAACATGGATGCATCTATCAGCGGCCATGAAGACAGACGTCAGATCAGCTGTCCTACTTGCCTTCCTGTCTCACCTCTCCCCACACCCACCTCCCGCCTGTCTTGGTAACAGACTGTGCAACCAGCAAGCATGCCTCTGACTCAGGATGCTGCAGAAGTCTTGTCCTCATAGGGATTGATTCCTCCCACCTTCTGGGGCTCTGCTCAAGTGCCTCCTCTACAGAGAGGCCTCCTCTGAGAGAGGCCCAGGCTACCCCTCTAAGGTGGCGGCTCTAGCACCTCACTCCTTCCTCCCCTCATAGCACTTCTTCCTTGCTGCCTAGTAGCCTGCACCTCCTGGTTTGGGTCTTTGTTTGCTTCCCCTCTGCTCCTGAGCCCCTCCGCACCCTAGACAGTGGAGTGCTTAGGTCAGGGACCTGCACTGTGGTTTTCTCTGCTTGATCTGCAGCCTCTGTGAGAGCAGTTGCTCCACAAATATGGAACGACTTTTATCTACTTTCTCTTTAGTACAGGAGCAGGTAAATTTTACAATACTTTGACTTGGTTTAGCATTGATTATTGATTGATGTGTGTTAATTAATACAGTCAACTCAGTATTAGCATATACATCAGTTTATCTGTAATCTGGAGTTGAAGGGCACATATGAGGAATGAGCCGTGTTGAGAGACAGAGATGAAGAGGCAGCTGCAGGTGGGCGGGGCACACCTGCTGAGCAGGTGGGACAGAGGCATTTGTGTGGGCGACAGGGAGGAAGTGGTTGGCTGTGACCTGAGCAAGGTATTGATGTCTTCTTGCCCTGCCCAGGCAGGATGCAGGATCTCAAAGTTTATTAAATACAATTTGTCATAAGATGTGCACAAAGTTTCACTTTTCAGTTTCACTGAGGAAACTGCAAGGTCCCTTCAGCCTGGCCACACAGCAGCAGCCGGGCAGCCATTCAGGGATGGGTCTCTGCACAGGCCTTTGTCCCCGAGCAGCCTGTGACTCCTTTCAGGGTGGCACATGGAGCGAGGCAATCCTGCCTCCTGAAGGCAGTGAGCTGGCAGAGCAGGACGGTGGCCCAAGCAGGAGCCCAGCGGCCGGGCCTCCGCCTTCTCTGCCTTCTCAGTCCTGAAGCCCATGAGGGTGTGGGAGCCTGATACCAGAGCTTGCAGGCCAGGAATGAAAGTGAAAGGCTATTGGAGGCCCTGTTTCTCCCTCTAGACGTGCAGAGTCCTCTAGGGAGCCCCCAGACGAAACACAGTGACACAGAGAGACCGAAATAGGAAACGCAACCAGGAAGCCTGCTTGCCCCCAATCTGCCAGTGGCCTCACGTGGACAGGAAACTCCCTGTCCCCCACTCCACAGCCACCAAGCTAGACACCTGCGTGCTTTCCCTAACAGGGTGCCGTCTACATTAGGCTTAACGTACCCAGTGCTAAGGCCCAGAGTCCCCTGACACATTTGAAGGCTGTCACGCTGTCTCACACTTCACAGGCAATTCGTCAATAGGTCCTGCGGAAACAACACCGATCTTGGTCAAAGGCACCTAATGCCATGACACCCTGGAGCTGTCGAACTTCAGTTTGTGGATCTGCCAACGTGACCGTGGTAGCTGAAGGGGTGAGGAAGAGGGCAAAGGTCTGAAAAAATAAACTAGACCTGGGACCCACTAGAAGAGGTGGGTGGGAGGCTGCTGAGAGAGAAGGAGCAAGCATGTCAGAGGAGCGAGAGGAGGAGAGTTCAAGTCCCCTGGAGGCTGGTAAGCCAGTGGGACCCCTAAGTGGAGGGACCAATAGAAAGGTGGAGCCACCTGCCAAGAGCTCTGAAGTGGCCTGCATCCTGATGCAGATTTTAGAGTCATCTAGCTGAAAGCGCAGGGGAAGAGAAGAAGAGAGTCTCTCAGGGACACAGTGTGTCAGGAGAAGGGACCTCCTGAAGCCCACCTTTTACGTGCTGGTCTCCATACCCCACACGGTGGCAGCTGACCACAGGTATCTCACAGACAACGGCCGTGGTTGATTTCCCTCACTACTCCACAAAGTATCCAGTGCATGTCTGCAAAGTGAGACTCTGATGTGTCTCTGGGACTGTAACAGGAAAGTCTTAGAGGAAGAACAAGCTAATTTACGAATGAATGGATAAGAGAATGAATGGATGCCGAGTGGAGTCTGGGATTGTGTTCATTATGGAGCAGATCCCCCCCCCCACCGCCCTCCCTGCTGAATCAGAGGCGAAAAGCTGCTGAGCAGTAACGACATGTTTCATGTTTCCCTTGAAAGCGACGCTGCAGTCGTTGAAGACGAAGCTCCAGGTCACATCTGCACGGAGTTGGGAAAGACAGCAAGTTCATGGCCTGCATTTGGATGCGTTCTACCAGCGACATCTGGCCAGGCTACTGAAGTCTGGGTGATTATGCGTCTCCACAGGAAAACACAACCTGGGTCGGGCCTTTGTTCTCCCTCTTCTCTTGCTGCAGAGCCTTTCAATCTCTGTCTTATTGTTTTCTGTCACAATCTCCTTATTTTCAACCCCTCGGCTTCGTTGCAGATGTGACTGGAATCTGCCGCCTTGGACTGTCCTTGATGGACTGAGACAGCCAAGGACACCAGCTAGAAGTTTTCAAGGGTGTCTGGATGGTGGGGTTGACACCGGTCTTAGGCAAAGAAGAGACGGGTCAAGCAAGAGGCCATCAACAGACACTTCTGCTCTGACCAGTGAGCCAGTTAGTCATCAGGTGGACCCCCAGGCCCCAGGGGCTTCGTGCAGGCAGGTCAGGAAACTGTCCCTGGCGAACTGTCCCCTCAGGACCAGAGCACCCTGACGCAAATGACTGTTTTTTGCCCCACTTCTATTTTTCATGGTGGTGACTGGGCTCTGCTAGGCTGGCTCCTCTGCATCAGAGGCCACCATGGGTTTGTGCATGAAAACTGACCGACACTTCTCTACTGAGGTGCCACCAACAAACACGGAGGGCTTTGAAAAAGTGCCTGCCTTCTAAACACTAGAAAAACAGCAAACAGTTAGACATAAAAACCCTGAAAATGGACCACAGACATTTTAAACAGCAAACCAGAAAAGACAGCCTGAGGCACGGGCAGCTTTCTGTGTCCACTTGCGTAGGCTGCGGTCCCCGGCTCAGCCACCACACTCCCATCCTGTGCCGCTGCGAAGGGGTTTGGTAGGTGTCATGGAAGTCCCTGGCTGGTGGATTTGAAGTATTGACATTGTCCTCAACGATCTTTGTGGGTCTGATCTGGTCAGTTAAAAGGACCGGGGAGCAGAGCTGAGGTCCCAGGAGCAGAGGTGGCAGGGCTATCGGCCCCTTCGGCGCCCTGCCTTTTCTGAGGGTCTGCCTGTAGCCTTGGCACTGGCACCAGCCCCCAGAGTGGTATGTGTTGGTGCCTTGCAGTCAATATTTTAATATATACCTACTACCAGTTTCTCTTTTTTTCTGGTTGAACCCTGACTGATACAAGAACAGAGTTCCTGTGTTTGTTGGGTCAGTAACTGGCTCATTGCATCTCATATATTAGGAGAAAGGATTTTCAGCATCACAAAAGATAATAACAGAATTGAACTCTATGCTGTTACAAAAAGACACATCAAAAACAAAGTGATTAGGGAGACTTGAAATTAAATGAACGGGCATCCCATCATGGCAAATGCAAGAATTATATAACCAGTAGCAACGATCTTAACTGTCAAGCAAAATGGAATTCATTCCATCAAACATAAAATGACCAAAAGGGGACCGTCTTTTTTGACCAAATGATAGATTCCACAATGAAGAAATATCACAGTCTAAAAACTTGAGGTCACTGATTTTAATCACTTTTGTTTACTGGTCTAGACTGAGAATAATTGCTGACACGTTGTAATCACTCAGTGATTGCTGGCTGGATAAATACATGAGCAGTTTTGGAAATCTATACGTAAATAACCCATCTGTGACCTTCATAACTAGAAATGACCAGAAGCACAGGATGGAGTAAAAGCATCCCAGGATTAAGAGATGTTGGTGCCTCTATCTCACCTCCCTCTAGCCATGATCCAGAGGCTGCCTGAGAAGCCAGGCCCTTCCTTACTGGGTCTGCTGGAAGCCTGAAGAAGGCTGAGCCACCGCCGTCTCAGCCAGGGCTGTGATGGCTGGAAGACAAGGCCTGAGTGGCGGGAGATGCTCCCACTCCGCCCTGCAGGGGCTGGCCTCCCAGGACCACGGCTGGCCTCCAGGACAGTGGCCAGCCTCCCAAGACCTTGGCCGTCAGATTCGCTCAGCAAGAGAAACTTCTCAGGGAGGTTTGCAGAGGAAAATTAAACCTCATGACATTTCTGAGAGGGAAGAAAAGAGGGGGTTTATCTGGTGGGCTCCAGGTCTATCCACAGTTGGTGGGCCTCAGTTCCCAGGCAGTGAGGGCCCTCGGGCCCAGATCCCATACAGCACATTTCCCATAGCGTGCTGCCTTACCCCTGTGCACTGGCTGTGCGTCCAGAGACTCTCCAGGAGCCTCGGGTGCCGTGGCCACACCTTGACTGGCACTTTCCACAGATCCAGCTTCTGGACTAGGTGTGTGGGGCCCCTCCAGCCCTGGGATCTCAGGTGCAGAGACATGGTTCTGAGCATCTTTGACCCCTGGTCCTTGTTGCTGCCATCCTGCAGGAAAGAAGGGACTGGAGACCTCTGTCCTATCAGCCTGGCAGTCCCTGGGCCAGTGGATTGGGGGAGTGAACTTGATGTCACGTGGTCCTCTACCCAGGTTCCCTCTGCACCCCTCCACAGTGCACCTCTAACCTGCTGTTAGCCTCTGGCCTCTTCCTTGGAGTCTATTGACCACTGTATCCCTCCCTCTGGCAAACCAAGCCACCAAAATGTGTCCTCTGTCCACTGACATCTGGCCGATAGAACTCCACCGTTCCTGTTCGCCCCCTTCTCTCAGTCTCAGCAACCTCCAGAAGGCCAGAAAGTGAGCTCTGGAGGGCTTGGGGGCGTCCTGAGAGAAGAGAGCAAAACAGGAACTTACACCTGAGCACAGCACAGCACACGAGGGGCAGGGCCTCTGCTGCTCAGGGGCCTGGGGCTGAGGAACTTCCGGTCCAGCTTCATCAGGGAGCACCAGAGGCAGAGGCTGTCCTGAGTCTGAACCGTTGTGGACAGTGACCCACCTTCTTGGCTGTTGGGTGCATCCTGTGTCTGGAGGGTCCTCAGCTCTCAGCTGTGTGGATTCCCATCCCTGCCCCTGTCTGCTCCGTCACACTGAGCCAGGTGGCTCTAGACCTATGCCCAACCTATGCCCATGGGATAGTGACCTCTGTTTCTCCAGAAGGGCTGGCTCTTGTTTGGAGAAGGTGAAGGTGCTGAGCAGGGTGCTCTCTGAATTCCTCCTCGTATTGGTCACCTTGGTTCTAAAATTCTGCAACACTCTGCTGCTGCTGTTGCTAGAGCTTACGACGTGTGGCTGATGCTTCATCTAGACAGTAACTCATTTGTAACGTTTCGAAGCTGGGATGGCACATCTTCATGGTTCTTTTTTGAAAGATGGAAATCACCACAGCAAAACTAGGTTTGCTTGATTAATACAGTTTTGGAAATAATGTATTTTGCTTACAACACAAATATTCTAATGAGAGGGAAATTAAAGTGGGAAAAAAATCATCTTTTCTCTGGGCCACTTTGGAAGCCGCTAGTCAGGACCTTTCCTGAGTAAATTGGTTTAGTATGTGTAGGGAAATAATTCTCTGACTTGGGGTTTCTCGTGAACAACTACAATAATTCCATAGGTTCAAATTCCCTTTTTTGCAAGTAACACAATAAAACGAACATGTGTAAGCTTTTAAAGAGGAATCTCCTGGAAAAAAGAAACAAGCCACCAAGTCAATTTGGGTCTTTTTTGGGAGTGTTTTGGACTGTAAAACACGAGCATCTTCCAAAATCACATCAGCTGAGCCTCGGGTGGCTGGGGCGAGGGGCCAGCAGGCTGGAGCCGCTGTTTTAGTCCCAGCCTCCAGACTGGTGTCCTCCCCCCTAACTTACCAGGAGGCCTCGTGTCCCTGTGCACCGTGGGCTCAAGTTCAGCAGTGTCCCCGGAGCAGGGAGGCCTGGGCAGCCGTGCTCCTCAAGTCTCCTAGCCCCAGGCACACTTCAGAGTAGAATATCTCTGCTTTTTATTTCCTCCTCATGGCCCATCTCCGTTGTTCCAGCTGCTATAACAAAATTCCACAATCTGGGTGGCTTGGGAACAACAGAAGTTTATTTTCAATATCATTCAACAGAAGAATTTTCAATATAACGATACCTACAATTTTGGACCCACAGTATTTGGAGAGAGAGTTACACTGTAATGCTAGTGGTGGGCAGGGGTGGAGAAGCTAGGAGGTGAGTGAGTCGAGAGCCAGCAGGAAGAGAGGGAGAGTTGGACTTGGAGCTGGGCCACTGGGTCTGGTCGACTGCTCTGTCAGGGATTCCATCGTTAGTCTGTCTATACCCACGCAGAGGGAAGACTGTTGAGCTGGGGGGAACATGTGCTCAACTCCCCATATAAAGTTTGCTGGTTTCTCATAGAGCCCTGAGCCCAGCAGGGCCATGACTTCTCGTTAGCACCTCTCCAGCCACAGCACAGCCCTCAGGGGACTGATGTCTGCAGGGACTCCTTTATTCTTGTGATTGTTCACAAATATCCCCTGGCGATCAACTGCATCAAACGTTACCAGGTAGGTGCTACCCATGCTACTGTGTCAGCAGCTCTGTGTGCAGGTGAAATGTACTGAACCACAAGACGGAGCTGCCTTTCTATTGTGCTTCAGCCTGGCCAAGCCAGAGAGCTTCTCTGCCGCTCGGAGGTCTAGCTTGTACCTGCTCCAGCAAGTGGAACCCTTTGAATGTCTTCCTTTCTTGGTACCCTCCCTCAGGACTGGAGTTTCCTTAGAGTTCACATCAGCTGCTTTTTTGTTGCAATTAGACTTCTTAATATTAAATTAACCTGTTGTGTTAACCTGCTGTGTGGTTTCTACAGTATCTTCTGATGGGACTGCCACAATCAGATCAGGAATTTGAACTCTTTCACTTGGTGACAATGGCATTTTCAAGCATGTACTTTCTGTTGCTTTCTTTAAAATGAAACCAGCAGAAGATGCGTCAAAATAAACAAAGGAAAGAAAGAAAGAAAACCAACAAAAGAGAATATCCTTACTTGGACACGTTGATGCAAAGATCTCAATAAAAGCATTATCAATGGCTGTGCATGAAGGAAGTAACACAGGTCAGTGTGATGGCCGGTTTCCTGTGTCAGCAGGTCCAGGCTGCCACCGCAGTGACCAGATATACCTAGGTGAGGCTGTGGGAGTGTTGTTAAGAGGTGATTGGGGCTTGCCATCAGTGGACCTTAAGAAGTGAGGTCACCCTTGAGGATCTGTCTGATCCCATCAGTTAAAGGCCTGAGGGGCAGAGCTGAGGATCTCTGGACAAGAGGAGCTTGGCTGCACCCAGTGGGCCCCCCACATGCCTGGGGCCACCTGCCGTTTTATGCTTTTCCAGTGTTGGGGATCTGATCAGACTCGGGAACGTACCTGTGCCCTAAGTCCTCTGCCTCTGACCTACATCCTACATATTTTTATTTTATTTTTAATTGCTTTGATTTTTTAAATGCATGACAATGGAATGCATCGCAATTCTTATTACACATATCGATCACAATTTTTCATATCTCTGCTTGAATATAAAGTATGTTCACACAAATTCATGTCTTCATACATGTACTTTGGATAATGATGCCCATCCTACTTATTTTTAAAATTCCCTGGGTTCAAACAATGTTCTTAACCTTGATCAAGAATCCTGCTCCTCCCCGGTACAGTCTTCAAGGTCCTCCATGTGATCTCTCTCCTAAAATCTTCTCATTCCCCAAACTCCATGTCAAAGTCGGCCGTTGTATTTCAGATTGGCATGGACAGTGAGGGATGCTCCCTACTCTGTGTCCGGTTCTCATCTAGACCTCGCTCTTTAGAAGTCCTTGCCTCTAGTGATTGGATAGTTCCCAGAACGGGAACCACGAGGCAGGGCATGTGCATTTCAAAGTGTGGTTAAGTATCAAGCAACCCTCTTGAAGAGGCAAGAGGTGCACTTTCAACAGGCGCCTGGACCTCACAGTGCAAGAGCATCCTCTGAGCAGGAAGACGACCCCCATTTCCTCACTTGGCAAGATTAGCACTTTTGGTCCTGAGGATGAGGTGTCTAAATTCCTGGTGCCCTAGGTTTAGGGACCTTCCCTGTGGGTAGCCTGCCTGTGCTATCGATTGCTGAGATCATTAGAACTGGAAACATAGCGACTTCCTCTGGCAAAGGCTTTTGGCCAACCTTCTGTTCCATTCCCCCCGCCATCCCTGAGCCAGGTCATGGGTTACAGTGGATGAGAAGAAAGGGCATGGAAGGTTCTGGGAGCTCTGAGTATCCTCGGGCTGTGTGTGCATAAGAGCAAAAGGAGAGTCCCGGTGCTGTTGTGGATTAGACTGTGTCCCCAAAGACAAGCTGACTTTGTATATAAAGTTTTATTGGAACTTTGTCATGTCGATTGGTTTATACGCTGCTGCCCGTGGCTGCTTGCCAGTGGCAGACAGAGATCATGTAGCCAACAAAATATGCACCCTCTGACCTTTACAGTAAAAGTTGGCCAACCCCTTCGCTAGGACACAATAAGCATTCTTCACATTTTTAGATGAGTCAAATAAATTGAACATGCCCATAAAACAACTTTATCAACTGTTTCCCAATGGCTCGAGGTGTCAGGCAGCCTTTTCCCCAGCCCAGCCAGAAGAAAATGGCTTAAGCTTTTCAGAGAACTAACAAGAGGGAGACGACACTATGATTAGGATGGATTTTCCAAGCTTTAGAAAAGCTTAGCTTTGTTTGAAAGAAAGAATCATTTGTGGTAGGAGAGGAGGCAGCAGGCCAAGAGAGAAGAGATTCCTCCTCTGTAAACAAAAGGGTTTCAGAGTGAAACCTGAGTCAGGACGGGATAGGCACGTATCCTCTCCAGGCCTTTGAAAGGCCCTGGAAACACAGGGTGCAGCTTTGCAAGAAAAAGTTCTGGATGGTGCAGGGGGTTCTGCCTCCCACCAGATGGGTGGCCTTGAGCAACTTTTGCCAGTGTCCCTGGGTCTCACTCTTTTTGTTTATAAATTAAGAGATTTAAACAAAGTTTTACTAAACCATGACGTGCATTAAGAAAAATCTGGGGGCAGTTTTGTTTAGAACCCTGGGTCCTTAAATATCTCTTTAGGGATTCTGCTTTTCTAACTTTGAAACAGGACCTAAGAAGCTGGCTTTTGAAGAAGTCATCCAGGCTGTTGGTCAGCAGCCTGCTTGTCCCTGGCTTGAGGGATGGCAGGTGGGGGCCTCTGAGTTAGTCGGTGACACTCCTTCCAGTGCAGAGACAGAGCCTCCACCTCACCTCCATACCCACTTGTGGGTCCTACAGTCTGGTGGATATTTCTGGGGAAAAACACCCAACTACATCCATACAGAAACCATTTTTCTGATTTCCTGGTTTCCACATCTGTGGGAGAATGGGGGCCTTTAAGCTAACCTTTCCCAACGGAGCGTGGGCTTCCAGGAGATAGCTACCCCCAACTCTTCTAGGTGTGTGGCTCACAAGTGCCAGAAGCTTCCTCATCGGCAGGGTGCCTGCAGTCCCTGCTGGCACAGGATCTGGGATGTTGCCAAAGGGCGACGAGAGACACTGGCTTCCTGTGCACCTGTGTTCAAACAACTTCCAAAAGCAAACTGTGCTTTCTTATATCAGTGAGCAGCGTGAGGGCTCAGCTTCATCTCCGAGGCTTAGCATTTTTCATTTTTTAAAACATTCCTTGACGATTTAAGAAGGTGAAGGATTTCTGCCCTGGTATATTATATCAAGGGGCGAGAAACAGCTCAGAAGATTTGTTTGTCACTGTTCTCTACCAGCTTGAAACAATTTGGCAATTGCCTCATTTTCAAATGGGGTGAACTTGCACTTCTCTGAACAGATGGTCATGCATTTTGGTAAGTAAGTAGAGGTTAGAGACACACGTGATCACATGAAACGAGGGTGCGAGTTGAGAATCCTGTGCAAAAAGAGCTTTAAACAGCAGACGTGCACCATGCCTGCCGCACCTGGGGAGAGAGCACAGGGCGGCGAGTCCTCGTGTGCAACAGACCCCTCGCTCCTCTCCCCCTCCCAAGCACCTTCCTCTTGGAAGTGGTTACCTTAAAACACCAGCTGAGATTGGGAGTTGAATCATTTTGGTTTTAATAGGAAGATGATTCCATAAATTGCATCCGTTCCAAGATGCTGTTTGAATGTATGCTCAGAAAGCGATTGATCCACTTTTTCTGGCTCCTTAAAACATTTCACAACAGCCAGCTACATGAGTCCTTCAGCTCTGTGGTTTCCTTGGTGTTCCTACCTTTGGACAAATGCACCTGAGTTCCACTCTGACGCACTCCGACATGAGAATCCGGACCTGAAGGATGGAGTGTGCTTTTCTGTTTTATATTTTATCCTTTAACCTTGCGAGTCAAGGCCCCTGTCCACAGTGCTGCAGGAAACCAGGACCATTTTCTTGGTGCAGGGACCTTCACTAGGGTCTGGAGGGCAGAAATGAAAGGTGTGCCTCCTGCACTCAGCTCCTCCAGGACCAGCTGAGGCAGGGATCTGAAGAACACAACTAAAGCACATAGTTATACCTGCTCCCATCCCAGGGGTTATTTTTGTTTATTTTAGATGGACAGAATGCCTTTATTTTATTTGTTTATTTCTTGTGGTGCTAAGAATCGAATCCAGTGACTCACACATGCTAGGCAAGCCACTGAGCTACGGCCCCAGCCCCAGGGGTTATTTTTCACATCTGCGTTTCCCTTATTTAATTGAGCTTCCCTCCCAAAGAAGAAGGAGACGCTTGTGATACTAACTGATCCATTCTCACCCGGGACCGACAGGGGAAGCAGTCACAGGTTGGGGAGGGAGGGTGGCCAGGAGCACTGTCCTGTTTCAGCAGCATGGTGGCAAGCAGTTCACAAGACCGGGCAGTCAGAAAGACCATGGGAGTCAGCCCCTGCCCCACACAGCGGGTCCCCTCCGGTTCCTCAGCCGCAGCTTGCTCTGGTTCTTCCTCCATGAGGGGCTGCTGGGAGCCGGTGGAGCCGCGCCGGAGACTTGGCCGGCACATCCTGGCCGCTCCGGAGCCATTCTGTGAATCTTTTACAAAATACAGAGCAAGATCCCTGACGAGCAGCTCTGGTGTGGTCACCTGTCCAAGTGCCACATGGACTGTGCGCTCAGGGAGCGCACAGGGTGGCATCCAAGCCACGCTTCTATTTCTTTTCTTTTCTTTTTTTTAGTTGTAGATGAACAAATATCTTTATTTTGTTTGTTTATTTTATGTGGTGCTGAGGATCGAACCCAGTGCCTCACACACTCGAGGCCAGTGCTTAACCGCTGAGCCCCAGCCCCACTCTTCCATTAGTTGTGTGTGTGACCTTCCTGAGCTGTTTCCTCACCTATGTGCACAATGGGGAATATCCTTCTTTTTCCTTTCCTGATGTTGGGAAGTGGAGGTGCTCAGTGTAGAAGGAGCAGGCCCGGCTCCTGGCACTTGCTCAGCCCCGTGAAGATTGCCACTGCCATCCTTGGGAGTTTCTGTGCTGATGTCCCCCCCCACACACACACACACAAATGGCCCTGCTGGTCTTGGGGTGGGAAAGTCTCACTCATATCTTAGGGTCTTCCCCTACTGTGGAACCCACAATAGATTCCCCCAGGACCACTGTTCTGCCCATCCTCTGGATACCCAGGGCGCTTTCTGTGCCAGGGAGTGGCTCATGGAAGCAGAGAATACCCTATGTCACATTTCATCTGTAGCATTGGTATGTGTGCCTAAGATATGGGTTAAAACTGGAAGATCCTGAGAAGCAGTGTGTCTAACCCTCATTTATAGATCAGAACTGTCTATGCAGAAGGTTTAGTTCTGGCAACCAAGGTCAGGACTTGGGCTGGGATTGGTGTGTGTATGTGTGGGGGGGTCCTGCCGCAGCACTATGCTGCCTTTCTAGAACATAGTAAGAGGCAGAGTGGACACAAAGATCATCACTGGGCGTCCAAAGCTGGGTCCAAATCTTGGCTCCTCTGATGCCCATCTGCAGGTTGTTCAAGCCTGTGATTCCTCACCTTCTTTATCAAATAAATAAAGATATTAACTCATCACTGATGGAGCTACTTTGAGGATTAAGCAAGGTACTGTGTGTGAAAGCACCTGGCAAGAGGCAGGTGCTTACTGAACGTCAGTTTCTTCCCCCTTGCAATGGAACTTGTGTGTTTATCAGCACTTGGAAATAGAAGAGAGACCAGAATTAACAAAGGCTCTGGTGGTGCAGCTGGCCTGGTGCCTGCACTCAGAGGTGTACACAGGTGAGTGCCTCTAGGCGTCGACCCTGGGCAGACACAGAGCGCTGGAGCAGGAGAGCAATGGGATCTTTCTTTTCTGGGAACATGAACTAACCGGCTAGGACACTGCGGCCAAGGAAGGTGGATTGTGAAACCCACAGGTGGCCCAGTGTGGTGCAGTGACCAGAGTCAATGTCAAGGCTGTTTTCCTCTGGGCTATACCCACCGCCAGATTTGCAGGAACAGCGGCCAAGTCAAACAGGGCTGCACACACTCAGAGCTGCACTTGCCCCAGGCTCTCCCAGGGACGGCCGCAGACTCAGTAGGTCCGACGCTCATCCGAGTCACCGGGAGGCAACGCACCTGTATGGCCATTATGGGCTGCTGGGAAGCCATCCCCTTCGTTCCCAAAAAAAGCTCCCGGGTTTGCATTTCTTTAAAGCATAGAACACTCACTGCAAGCAACTTGCCAAGCCCTCAGCCAAGCCTAAACATTTGCCTTGGCACCAGGCCATTCTAACACAAGGACTCAGTGCTGTCCCGGACTGACATGCTTTCAAAGAGCTTCAAAGTTGAAATTCAGTGAGACCAAAATTATGCCAGGTAGACAGTTGAATGTGAGGACTAAAAACAGAAGACGATTCACTCGATCCAAGGAGAAGTCAAGCCAAAACACACTCTCTTCCAGCGTCCTAGAATTCCAACAATGGTTTACTAATAGTGCTCCTTTACTGTGGGCCTGGTATGTACCCAGCTGCTCTGTGCCTTCCCACTGAGTCCCAGCAACAATCGACCGCTAGTCATTATGCCCATTCTGCTGGTGCTTAGACAGACCCACAGGTGACAGGTGACTTAGCACTAGATCACAGGCCAGTGTGGGGAGCCAGGATTAAAAAACAAACAAAAAAACCAATAAATAAAACTCCTTGTTTTTATTTATGCTGGAAAACTAAGTGAAGAAGAAATTAAATACCCTCGTAAGATAAGAGCTTAACAAGAATTAACAGAAGTGTGGATCCCCTTTGGCAGGCTGCAAGGCAGAAGGCAGAAGTTCAAGCTCCAGTTCGGGCCCCCAGGCCCTCCTCAGAAGTTCTCCGCCCCAGAGGGAGCAGACACTTCCTGGGCACCTCGCAGGGTGTCCTGGGAGCGATTGCCTTCCTGTTCCTTCTGCCTGCGATGTCCTTCAGGTTTCTTATTTTGAAATCTTCACCACCGTGAATTCTGACACCTTCAAGAAAGATCTCTGAACTCTCCTGAGTCACTTGAAGAGCAAAATTTTGCATCTGATAGGTGCTGGTTAAAATGCAGGTTTCTGTGTCAGGCCTCTGAAGGGTTTTATTCCCAGGCCTAGAAATACCAATTTTAACAACATCGAGATGATTCCCACACAGAAGATATGGAACCAGCCTGGGCACCCCAGGCTGCGTGCTGGGGATTCTCTGCCTTGGGAAAGCTCGGAGCTCTCCTCACTCATGCTGGGGCTGCTTCTGCAGGTTTGGGTCCACATCGTCCGTCTTCTTGCAGGCTCTGTGCCTCACTGATTTTGTGTATGTGTGTTTGTGTGTTTTGATGTATTTTCTTTTAAAAAAGTCTTTCTTTTAATAACTAGTATATAAAAATGGCACATACTTATGTGGTACCATGTGGTATTTGGATATTTATATACATTGAATAATGTTTAAATTAGAATAAACATAACTACCTCCTCAAACATTTATCATTTCTCACGGTGAAATCATTCCGAGGCCTTTCTTCTAACTTTTTGGAGTATAGAGTGGTTACTTGTTGGTTGTAGATGCCCCACTATGTGCTCCTGTATCAGGATATCTTCTCAATTTTCTTGTTCTTGTGTCAGGGACTTAGTTGGGACCTAATGAATATTCATTGAACTTACTGCCATGTTTTTAATGTTTTAAACAGGTGAATATTATGAGAATGATTATTTTTATACTTATCCCCCTCCCTGTGTCAGGCAGAGACTAAAACTGGGGAAGTCCTGAGGGCACCAGGCAGCAGCTGTGCAGAGATGGAAATGCAGGCATGCATCAAGGAGGTATCAGAGGAGCTGCTGGACCCCAGACAGGGCCTGTTTTGCAGGAATTTAGTTATCTCCCATGAGTCAAATAAGGTGGAGGGGCTCCAGGGTGCAGGACTTGGTCTTTTCTTTTAATGCCATCTGACTTACAAAGGGGTTCAACCCCGGATGGTTTGGGAACCAATCTGCCCAGAGCTGGGGGAATGAATTACATGAATCCTAAGGTCTTTGGACCTTACCTGGATGAGAGCAGTTACTACTAAACGTAGATGTTAAATGGGTAAGAATGCCAACACCATACAAATACAGTGATGATCATTAGGAAGAGAATCCGTCTCTGCCATATCACTATTAATTCATTATGAATTTAATAAGGACTGATGTTTATTGGGCAACAACTCTCTTCCAAGGGAGGGGTCACTAAGAACATTCGGAAATTTCCCTCTTTAAAACAAGTTTCAAGTTTGCTAGGAAAGTTGGGTACAGGCCTTTAATGGACAATTTGAAAAGGAAAAACTAGCAAATGACCTTAGGAGAGGAGAGGGTGTCTACTAAACCAGCCTGGGGACCTCAAAGGAAGCTTCCCGGGCAGCCACCCTTGAGCCACACTGAAAAGGTGCATCTAAGTGAGGCAGGCAAAGACGTCTCAAGCAACATCAATCTGGTGACAAGAACTGTAAGAAGCTCAGGTGTGGCCTCCATTACAGCACAGGGCAGGAGTGGTAGAGCCGGGCAGAGAAACAGTCATGTGACAATGGAGTGTCACCTTTGCGTCCACCCGGTAGGCCCAAGAAAGTGGGGCTAAGACGTTTTCTTAGAGGGATGCTGTTGGGATCTCTGAGAAGCCAAGCATCTTTCTCAAGGTGGTGACGTGAAGGAACTGAGGCAGTGAAGGTTGACGGACCTCCCAGGTTGACAAAGGAAGGGAACCCCAGCAGCCACAGAAGGACTGACCATGGCGGGTGAGCCATCTGTACCTAATCACCTGCCCATGAAGTCACAGAAAGCGCGTGAGCTGGCTCCCAACCTGGCCAGGCCATGTGTCATTGCATCCTGGCTGACCCCACTCATGGACAATACAGCAGGCGTTCCCTCCAAGGTGCCAAGGCAGCTCACTTTAATCTTGGTATTATTGGTTGGTTGGTTTTGATTTTTGTTGTTTTGGTAAAGGGGAAAGAACCCAGGGGCCCTCAACCACTGAGCCACATCCCTGCCCCCTACATTTTTTTTTTTTTTTTTGCTACTAGGGATTGAACTCAGGGGCCCTCGACCACTGAGCCCCATCCCCACCCCTGTTTTTTATTTTATTTGAAGACAGGGTCTCACCGAGTTGGTTAGTACCTTGCCTTTGCTGAGGCTGGCTTCAAACTCTTGATCCTCCTGCCTCAGCCTCCCCAGACACAGGGATTACAGGCATGCGCCACTGTTCCTGGCCTGGTATTTTCTAACTTAGAGAATAAAAGAGAAATCTCCAAGCATCTTACTACACCTGAAGTGTACCAGAAAGTAATCTTTCAAAGGTTTGTGAAGGACAGAGGACAAGGAAGCCAGCGCTGCTAATGCTGTTCTCTGTAAAGGAAACCAAAGGGAATGAAGTCTGGCCCATTCGTCCCTGAGTGAAGACCAGATTACTCCATGTTTTGTAAAAACAAAGTTGAAGATTCAACCTAATTTTTCACATTAAGAAAGTGGGGGTCTGGGGATATAGCTCAGTTCTTAGTGTGTTTTCCTTGCACGTACAAGACCCTGGGTTCAGTCCCCAGCACCACAAAAACAAAAACAAAAACAAAACAAGAAAGTGGAGGAAAAGAACAAGCTAAACCTGATGCAAATAGAAGAAATGAAATAAAACTGGATTCAAGGTAATTTAGCAAACAGGAAAGCAATAGAGAAAATTAATGAAAGCAAAAGTCAATTACTTTAAGAGTTCATTGACACTGACAAAGCTTACACTAACCAAAAAATAGAAAAGACTTAAATGGCTTAATTAGGAACAGAAGAAGGGACCTTACTACTGCCCTTACACGATGGCAATGGATTGTGAGAATACAATGAGCAAGTCTCAGTAGCAAGTTAGATGGCTCACACGAAGTGGACAGATTCCTAGCACGACACAAACCACCCAGGCAGACTCAAGAGGAAACAGAACCTTGGGACAGATGGGAAACAAAGAGAGACTGGATTAGTAAAATTAAAAAATATATATATATATATATATATAGTAAAAACTTTCCACAAGGGAAGCTCAGGCCTGGGTACTGCACTGAAGAATTCTACAATGAGACAATTTATTACTATTCCTTCTTGAACTCTTCCAAACATAGACAAAGAGAGGACACTCAACTCATTCTGCAAGGCCGGTCTTGCTTGGTACTAAGAGCAGACAAGACATAGTAAGAAAAGAAATTTGAATATAAATGCAAAAATGCTCAATAAAACATTACCAAATTGAATCCAGAAGTATGTGCAATCACATCACACACTGCAGTGCAGGGCTTCTCCTAGGAATGCAAAGTTGGCTGAACATAAAAAAAAGTCAATTAGTATAAGGTACCAGGTTACTAAAGGGTGAAAGTCATATGATCACTTTAATAGAGGAAGAAAATCATTTTACAAAATGCAGTACCATGATAAAACTGTTAGCCAACTGCAAATAGAAGGAAACATCCTCAGCATGATAAAGGATGGCTAAAAAAATAAATAAATAAAAACATAGCTAATACTGTACATGATCATGTAAGGCCAAGGCTTTCTTTCTGCTTCTAGGAGTGAGGCAAGGGTGCCCACGCCCCTCTCTCACTACGTTTTCTATTGTACTGAAGGTTCTAGGCAAGGAAGAAAAACAACCAAACATCCAGACAGATCAGAAAGGAAAAAGCAAATCAATTTCTGTTCTCAGATGAAATGACCTTCTAAATAGAAAATTCTCATGAATTTGTAAATATCTATGAATGTGAATGATTCATTCAGCATTGTGGAAGGATACAAGGTTAAAGTTTCAATCCCAGTTGCACTTCTGTAATGGACATTCTGAAAATGAAATTAAAACAATACCATTTATCATAACATCAGTAAAGCAGAACATGTAAGTGCCAAGTTAACAAAGAAAGCATAAACTGTGTGCTCTACCTCTATAAAACAACCATGAAAGAAATTGAAGATTTCATAAATGGAAGGTAAATCCTATCTCTGGGTCAGAAGATTCAGTGCTGTTAATGTGGCAAACATCCTGAAGCTGATCTACAGATGCAGCCCAATCCTTTCCAAAATCTCAGCTGCCTTTTGTGCAGAAATTGACAGGCTTATTCTAAAATTTATATGGAAATGCACAAGACCCAGAATAGCCAAGCCGATCTTGAAAAAGAAGAGAGAAGCTGGAGGCTTCCAAAACTCCCTACAAAGATACAACAATCAAGGCAGCGTGGCACTGCCGTGAGGATAGATGTTCAATCAGGGAACAGAGTTAGGACTCAAGAAACAAACCCCCCTTCTGTGAGCAATGGATTTTTGACAAGGGTGCCAACACCATTCAATGGGGAAAAGAATGGTCTCTTCAACAAATTGTACTGGGAGGAATGGATATCTGTACACAAAAGAATAAATTTGGATACTTTCCTCAAATCAAGCAAAAAGAAGAGCTCAAAATGGATCCCAATAAGAGCTGACACTATAAAGTCCTCAGGAGAAAACAGAGGGCTGTCTTAGTGACCTCGGATTGGAGAATGGTTTCTTAAATATAATACCAATGGCTGAGTCACAAAAGAGAAAATAGATAAATTGGACTACATGGAAATTAAAAAATATATATATTAAAACAACTCACAGAAAGAAAGAAAATATTTGAAAATCCTATGTCTGTTAAGGGCCTTGCATGTAGAATATATAAAGAATTCTGCCACTCAACATCAAGAACACATATAACCCAATTTAAAATGGACAAAGGATTCTCATGGACATTTTTTTTCCCCAGGGGATATACAATGGATACCAAGCATGTGAAAAGATGGTCAACATCATTAGTCACCAGAGAAATAAAAATCAAATCCATAATGAGATCATTTTATACCATAAAAACCAGCAATAGTTAAAAAGAGACAATAAAAAGTGCTGGTGACCCTGTGAAGAAGTCAAAACCCTTTGACACTGCTGGTGGTGATGTCAAATCATTCAGCCACTTTGGAAAACAGCTCAGCAATCCCTCAAAAAGTTTTTCAGAGAGTTAGCTTATGTTTTGGTAATTCTACTTCTGGGTATATACCCAACGGAGCTGAAAACATACGCCCACACAAACACCTGAAATGGGAGAATCATATGGTACGTGCGTTATCTCTCTATAATGCTGCATGAAGCAGTGGATAGAACAGATTAGGTGTGGTTCCTTTTACATTGAATACAAGCTAGAAATGAAAATGAACAAATCCATACATGAAGCAGAAGCATTTTATGAAAGGAACATTGAATTTAAAAAGCCAGACTCTGTGGAGTACACACTGTGTGATTTCTCTGACACAAACACACCAGTCTGCAGGGTTGGAGTCAGGGCAATGGCTGCTCTGGGGGGGAGGATGCAGGCCAAAAGCCAGGGCAGGTGTCCTCACCTGCTGGTGACATTCAGAGCCGGGTAGTAGATACCTGGAATGCTCAGTTTGTGAAATTGACTGAGCTAAGCCCTGCTAATTTGTACACTTTTCTCAATGCAAGCTATAATTCAACAAAATTTTAAAACACTCTATATGTCATATCATTTTATTGTGTACCCTTGTTCTGTGCTATGGTGGAGAAGCGGCCAACTGCACAAGATTTTCAGTTTGGTAACATATTCTTTGTTGATTCAGCATAATATTTAAGAACCACATGCAGAGCCTTTGAAAACGGCCCAGATTTCTGGATCAAGAAAGTGGACTGAACATTGTAACTACTTTTCTTTCCCCAAGTACCCATTGAATTGGCAGAAAATACATAGCTTTGCTTAAACATAAGGAAGGGAGCCAGCAGTGAACCAGATATTTTGAGATATCTTGGGAGATTGCAGATTGGATTGGATTGATGGGAAAAAGAATCCGAGATGGCATCCCACCGCTAGCACTGAGAACATCCCTGTCCAAGGGCCCTGAGGAGCCTCCAGTTTATGGCTGGACAACCAGAGGGCAGAGTCATCATCAGTGGGCTGTCATTGGGTGAGTCACCTAAGAATGGGGGGCCACTGGGGCTAGGCCAGCCCAGACTGTCGGCTTTCCTAGGGATTCGGGTACCCAGGCTGGGGGCAGTGGCTTTGACGGCCTTAGTAAGTCACACAGGCATTTCACAGAGAGGCCCAGGCAGACTCGGAGATGCCTGGAGATGGCAGGACTGTAGGACCTGGGGTCCCCTAGCCTGGCTGAGTCTGTCTCATCCCTCCTCGGACTCCCAAGTCCCAGGAAGAATTGTCCACATAAATAATGAATTATTCAAGGACAAATGAAGAGGCCACAGACGGATCTCTCTTTCAGGAATGGTATTTACTGTCCATTCTGCTTTCTTGAAAACCAGAAAGACCCTTTCATGTCTAGCTGCAGGCTCCTCCCAAAGACTGTAGCTGTCCCCTCTTCATTGATGTCACGGAGGCTGGGAGGTCAGGGCTCCTGGCGGCCTCATGGCCCTTCCCCCTGGAAAGTCCTCTGTGTGCTCAGGGGCAGGCTGCCCCTCCCGGGTCTAGCCATGCTGCAGTGGGGGGACAGGGACAGTGGAGGCAGCCTGGGCTGAGGGGCCTGGGGCTCTCCTCCCTGGAGCATCCACATTTGCAACAGCTGGATGGGATGGTGTCCCATTTTCAAGAAAATATTTGGGATAAAAAAGAGACTTCTAACCTTGCATAATGACATAGTATGTCATCATCCTTAAAAATGAGATTTCTTGCCTAAACAAGAGACAGCCTGTGTCAGGTCCTGCTCTGCAGAAGACTCTGCTCCTCCTGGTGGAGGCTGCAACTGCTCTAGTCCTTGAGGCTTGGCTCAGAGGGACATTCCACAGGTCAGAGATGACTGGCTCCAATAGCCAGACAAAGAGGTGCTTGTGTATGTGGCTCCTTCCTCCATCTGGAAGACTCAATGTCGCCCTCCCACCCCATGCTGCCCAGTGCCTCTGCCCCAGGCTGGGAAGCTCAGAGTCTCTCAACTGTAGGAACACATCCAGGTGGCCCTCCATGCCCACAGGCCCCACATCCACAGATTCAACCAACTCAAAAAGATTCAGAAAAGTAAGTGCATCTGTGCTGAATGTGTACAGACTGTTTTTGCCATCATTATTCCCTGAACAATACAACAACTCTTTATACAGCATGTACTGTACTGGGTGTTATCAGTCATCTGGAGGTTATGGGAAGTGTACAGAAGCATGTGCCCAGGTCCTAGGCAAATACCATGCCATTTTATATAAGGGACTAGAGTATTTGCATATTGTGCTATCCTTGGGGGTTCTTGAACCAGATAATGTGGGACAACTATTTATACAGCCACGTAGACACTTATAGCTGAGGCTTCCCACTGAGTCTATCACACACTCAGATCCCGAGAAACGTATTGCTGTCACAAAGCTCATGCATTTTACTTTGTTAGAGAGTAAGAGAATCTTGCAGAGATGCACAGCAAGAAAATTATTTATAAAACAATGTCATGAATAATATATATTCATAGCCATAGAAACCAACAGAAGAGAGCAGAAGACATAAATAGGAGAGTTATAAAAATTAGGAAGAATTCAATGAGACAGCCATCTGGGGCATTCCAGGGGAATTTATTCTTTCTCATGTCTTTGAGGATACTACTGTATGTGCTAGAGTGGATGGCATGTCCTAAGCTCAAATAGGTGGCCTTTAGTTATAAAGAGAAGGCTTTACTAGGCTCACTATCCTCAATGTAAGAAAGCAAATATTGGCACATTTATTGAGATTTCTACAGAATTAAAGAGGAGGATGGTTTAGTGATTAAAAGCCCAGACTGACTCTTCCACTTACCAAACACGCAGTTTAAGATAACTTACTAGAGGTCTCAGCAGCCTCAATTATAAAATTGAAACAATGGATAGGCCATGAAACCTGTGCTCACTAAGATAAAAACTTTTAAGGTATATAAAGTGTTTTAAGTGGCACATACGATGATATATTGTTTGTTAAATATCATAAGATAAAAACTTTTAAGGTATATAAAGTGTTTTAAGTGGCACATACGATGATATATTGTTTGTTAAATATCATACTCATTATAGTAGTCAATGAAAGACTTTTTGTTGTTTATTAAGCAAATCTACAATAGAGAATTCTATTTGTGTTATGCTTTTAATTTTTAAATTCTGTTACAGAGAAATTTCCTGTACTTTTTCTTCCTGTAAGGCTTTCTGTATGGCGGCTCCTCAATTTATGAAATTGGTGGAAAATCAGTTATTCAGCTGTAATCCTTTCAAAGGGCAGAACGTGACCTTGGAACCCACAAGTTTAGGTAAGTTTTAGTTAGATGACCTTGGACAAGACCATGGCCTCTGTGAACCTCAGTCTTTTCCTCCGTGAGACAAATGTTTCTGAGTCATTTAAAGCACCTGACAAAAGTTGAAATTCACTGGACTCTGGACACGTGGGGTTCATGTAGGTGCACAAGCTGGGGAGTCACTGTGGTTTATGTGGGGGTGGGGGCCTGGCAGAGGCCCACATGCTGAAGAAACCAAGTGTGGAGGGGTGGGTGCAGGGCCAGCGTTCTCTGGCCTTCATCCACTGCCTTTCTTCTCCTCCCTGTGTGGCATTTGTGACAGTGCCCAGGCTGTGACACTGGCCCCCTGCCTGGCAGACTCTCGGTACATGCTTGTGTTCGGGGAAATCAGGTGGAACTATTGGGCTCAGGCTCCAGGGCTCTTGGACTTCCATCCCTGCACTGACCGACCATCTCTTTTCCCCTCTGAGGACATTTTCTCTGTTTGTAATACAGTGGGCCTGGGGCCCCACTGGGCTCCGAATCCATCAAGCCCACGCTTGTCTTCTGGAGATCTGGATGGTCCTCAGTCACTCTGCTGGGCTTGTGTCGCTCCTGCTCAGCTGGGTTCTATTTGCTGGCCTTGGATCTTCACCACGCAGCTTTCTGAACTTCTGGACTGTTCCTTATCACCCTGAGACCTTGTCATGGGAGAGGAGCGGCTGGCTACATTGCCCTCCTCGCCCCTCGACAGTCTCTTGAGTGCTGCACCAGGGGAGACTTAAAATCTCAAAATACTCTGAACCACAAAGGGAGAACAGGAAATAGCAAAACCTCTCCAACGGACACATTTCCAAGGGGTTTGTGAGAGGCAACCCTGAGGTTGAACATAGAGAGCCTGAACTTGAAGGTCTAACCTTAGGTCACCATTGCATTCCCCTCACCTTCCTCATCCCTGAGGACGGGGAGGGACAGCAGCAGCAACAGCAGCAGATGGCTGTGCATGGGGAAGGTGCTCTTGGCAGTGATTGGTACAAAGCAGAGCTGGCAATTCCACTGCTTTGTCTGTGTATGCTTTACTTTTCCTCATTAGTGTCAACATAAATTGTCAGTCAAAGGGAGCTTTGGTGTGCCCAAAGGTTCTCATTGTATCCTTGGGGGGAAGACCAGCAGGCGCTGGAGACAGCACTGGGTTTGGATTTGAGAGTGGTGGCCTTGGATTCTTGATCTGTTACTTGATCACTGAGGAACCTTCCCCAGCCTTCCCCAGCTCTGATGCCTGGTTTGTGGGTGAATAAATGCCGGCAGGACAGCCGTGGAGCTCATACTGCAGGTCCATGAAGAAGGCCACTCCCTGGGGGTGCATAGCAAATGGACCCGCCGCTGTGGGGCTCTAGAGTCATGGTGAAGGACCTCGGGGGCATCAATGGGATGCTGGCTTTTCCAAGTTCTCATACTTTTCTGATGTTTTCAATATGGTGCTTGGGAAAAAAGATCACTAGTCCTTAGGGCAATAATCCTAGGTTTTATAGCCCTTTCCACAGCTTGTCTGTTTTTATTTCATTTTAAAAACTGTCTTTAAAAAGACACTGAAATAATTTAATTTTACCTAGCAAGTTAGATTCAAATACTTCCTAAAGGAAGAATGTTCACATGTAGCACTGTTTATTGGCAGCTGCAGAGTCACGGTATTCAGGAGAAGGTAGTATAGAATCTGATATTTTATTTTTTGTCTTCTAGTGATTTTCCTCATAACAATTACACAACAAGCCTTTAGTTCATTTGTGTATCTTTGAGCAAATGAAAACAATTGGCAGATGTGGAATTGCACCTCCTCAAGCTTCCCCAAGTTGACTTTTCGTATGTTTCTATACAAAAGTTGATGCACTGCTGGCGTTTTGCTTTATGAGGCTACACTGGGCATATTCTAGTGGATGGAAAGTCCTAACTTCTTACAGGTAACCTCGAGTTACAAGAAGTCTCCACTAGCTTCACTCTTCTGGATTTAAGCAAAGTCACGAACATCCCATGCTATTAAGATTTCTACAGAATTTCAGAGGGAGTATGGCTTAGTGGCTAGATGTCCAGACTGTGGAGAGAGACTGCATGCTTTCTGTAGAGTTAAGTTGAGATCCTATATTTTTCAGTGGTATGTTTTGTGGATCGACACAGCTCTCTGCATGAACCTGAAGAATGGTGAGATGCTAACTGACCAAGGCTCAGACACGGCTCCCAAAAGCCTCCGGCAGAGCACCCACTCTGTCTCGTGCTCCTGCCTTCAGCCAGTCATCCTGACAGTTCACAGAAACACTGAATCAACGCCCGCTTCATCCAGGCCCACTGCAGAGCAAGGTGGTGAGCGTGGAGGTAACAGGAAATGCTGTCCAGTAGCTGGCTGCAGGGGCATAGGCCTGAAATCCCAGGGACTTGGGAGGCTGAGGCAGGAGAGTTGCAAATTTGAGGCCAGTCTCAGAAACATAGTGAGACCCTGTCTCAAAGAATCAAGAACTGGGGATGTAACTCCGCCATAGAGCACCCCGGGGCTCAATCTCCAATACCACCCCACACACCCCAGAATAAATGAATAAATAAAATTAATTAATTAACTTCAGTAATAAAGACAGAGAGTAGGAGTGTTGGCAGGGTCTGCAGGTGAGGAGGGAAATGGACTGCCAAAGGAAATGCTGTCCAGAGGTCCTGTCTGAGGTGTGGTTCAAACCGAGAGGAGATAATTGGGGATCACAGCATTTCAGCTGGGTCCTGAAGAACCTGTCCCTTAGAATGACCTGCTGTTTTGGTGCAAACACATTTTCCACCCCTACATCTTTCCTATTTCCTTAGCATTAACCTTGACCCTGTTCACTGCGTGAAACTCCCTGGCGGTCACATGGGACTGACCAAGATGGACACCCTTTCCATGAGGAGATCACCCCCTTTTCTAGTCCACGGTGATCAGCCCTGGTCTTTCAGGCCTAGGCGGCAAGAAAGACCAGAAGTCGATGCCTGTCCCTGCCCCTGCCTTCCCCGATCCGACTTCTGCGCAGCTGCCACACGGACAGGCCACGTGCCTGTTCAGGCCTCAAGGTGGCCCCTGGGATGTCCGTGAGCGTATCTGTCTCTCCCTTTCTTTCTCTTCGCTCTATTTTCTCTAACCTTTTCCCTCCCCATTTCCAACCAGAGTGTACAGACTCATTTATCTGTCATCTATCTGTCCATCTGCCCGTCCATCCATCCACCTCTCCACCTGAGATCTTGGCTCATGTATATCAACTGGCTAAAGCATCGGCCCACACGGTGGATGTGCCACGGGGGTCACTTATGCCCAGATGCTTTGTTTCTTCCGGAGCTCTGTTTTTCCCGTCAGGGCAGCATCTTCCCAGAATCAGACAAGGAATTGTGTGCATGTGTGTGGGGTATAGTGTGTGTGTGTGTGTGTGTGTGTGTGTGTGTGTGTGTGTGTGTTGCGTGTGCGCACGAGCATGATGTGTGGTGTGTACGTGGCGGGCTGCGTATAGCTGGAGACCTGCTCAGGGGAGGTCTACCTGCTCACCGTAGACCAAAGGCGTTCCAGGGCACTGCCTAAGGGGGCCAAGGAAGAGCAGAGACCATACTGGTGGCAGCTGTATGGGTGGGTGGCACTTGCCCCTTCTAACAGGGTGAGAGTGTCCTGGAGTCCTGGGGATCTTCCTCCAGCGGGGAGAGCGGCTACAGGGCAGGAGCCCTTCTCTCACACTTGGGAGGGTTGTCCCCAGAGCTCAGGCAGGGTTCCCAGGTCCTCGCCCAGCAGGGGAGCGCCTTATTTGGGAGCTGCACTGGGGTCCAGCCCTGCCAGGGCCCCCATGCCACTTCTGCCTCTGGGAGAAGCTCGGCCCAGACCCAGCCAGTGCTGACCAGAGGCCCCACATCTCGAGGTCTAACTTGGTAATGACCCTGCAGGGCAGTGGTTCCGAGTGCCGGAGGTCAGGTCACACAGCCCTCATGGAGCTCAGATGCACAGCCCGCCCAGGTTCTCTGGATGTGTGGTGTGAGGTTTCTCTGCCACCGCCGCACCCTGCCATGGCCATGCCCGTGTCCTGATCCCCGAGGTGGTGGTGCAGAGGAGACAGAGTTCCCTGGAAAAACCAACTGTCCCTTAGGTTAAGCGATTGTAGAATCCCGTGGAGGAATGTCACTTTTGGTTTGACCAGGAATCAGTGAATGAGGTGTTCCAGCGGGTCCAAACTGAACTTTGCTCCAAAGGCCAGTTATGAAGGACAATCTTAGTTTCAGATAATTTATGTTTGAATTCAGGATTGCTGGATTCTTTTCTATAACAGGTGAAACAGAAAGGGTTTAGGTTTTGTGAGCCCTACACGGGCTCTGTTATAATAGTCATCTTTGTTCAGATGCAAAGGCAGTCATAGAAGATAAACAAGTGATGGGGGGCGGCTGTTCCTGTAAGATGCTCATGGACAGGAGCAGGCGCCTGGCTGCACTTGGCCCATCTCTGCTTTCCTTTGTCACCAAATTGTGAGTGAATGAAGGGTGACCTTGAGGACTGAACTGTCCCTGAATCATGCATACAGAGTTCATATTTTAGGGAAGAAAGAGGCCCTTAAACACAAATAATCATGTAATATAAAACAAATAGCAATATCTGCTGTGAAAACAGGAAAGCAGTGTGAGCCAGGGTGCTGGGGCTTCCTGAGCTCTCTCACCTTCAGCTCCACTCCTAAATCTAGCTCTGTTGAGTATAGGGAGCTGGGGTCCTGGTTTCTTTGGGTCCCCAGCATCTTACATGGCACTGTCTCATCACCATTTCTGAAATTAGATAAGAGAAAGAAAACAAAGACAAAATTAAAAAGCACTCAGTAACACTGAGCTTGTGTGGCTGGTATGATGTCACTCCTGTGAAAGACATCACAAACAGAAGATACTTATAGTAAAAGGGGGTCTATAAAACGAATATAAAGAAATCTATAGACCTTACAGAATTTATAGGATTCTATGTATAAAATTATGTGGGAAGAAACAAAACACATCCATATAACACCAAGTACTTAGGCATAAACTTAAAATATATGTGATCTGCAATTAAAAATATTAAAAATGTGCCTGAGATACAGAAAATGCAGGACTATGACAAATGGAAACGCATAGTGTATTTCTGAAGATGATCACTATGAATAGACTTCTGCATTCCCAATAGGATAGTCAGTTTCCATCACTGTCACACAATATCTGAGATAAACAACTTATAAGGAGGAAAACTTTCCCTTGGCTCGTGATTTCAGAGATTTCAGTCCCCTTGAACCCTCACTTGACTCCAGTGTGCTTGAGCCCGTGGGGGAGCAGAACATCATGGTGGGGTGTGTGGTGGGCACTGGAGGTCTCACCCATGGAGGCCAGGAAGCAAAATGAGAGAAAGAGAAGGGGTCAGGGACTTGGCATCCCCTTCCACGGCTCACTCCTGGGGACCCAACTTCCTTTCACTAGGCCCCATCTTCTAAAAGTTCCACACCTCCCAATACCCCTCAGGCTGAAGCCTGGACACCTGGCCTGGGAGGACATCTAGGAGGCAAACTGTGACGTCGGGGGAATCATAAATGCCTATAAACTTCCTGCTTTCCTGAAAGGAGGTAACCCCAGTTTGAAAGGGGTTCCCATCTGACTCTTTCCTGTGAACCACATGGGTTTCTTAACAAAGCCTGGGCCCTTCAGACACACACACACACACACACACACACACACACACACACACACAATCTGCTTTCTCAGTAAGCACTTTTAACTTGACAAGAAACATAAGAGAATAGGGAAGTTCCTGGCTTTGCCCGTAATTAGATTAGTTCTGATTGTTTTCATGAGGAAAGAAAGTAACCAATTTCGTCTATGAAAAATGGGTAAGAATTCTAAATACAACTTCACTATTCCACCTGGCCAAGCATACACACGATGCAGTAGGGTCTAGCCAAGTAAAGCCTTCGTGGCTCAGGAGCCAATTATCCATTGGCCTGATGTGACACATTCATGATTTAAAGTATATAATCATACTAATAGATGTAGAAAAGATTCAAGAAATTCAGTCAGCATTTTCAAATTCTTAAGAAACTATAAGTACAAGAGGCATCTGAGAAAAAGGCATCTATCAAAAATCTATATCATGTTGTTGATGAATTTGGAGTAATTTACATTAAACTTAGGAAAAGGTAGAGTTTCTCATTATCATGAACCCTAATTTTTCAAAAATTTCTCCAGCTACTTGCTAAATAAGAAAATGCATTACAATAACAATAAAATAAATAAGTAATCTAGCCTAAACAGCAGTAAAAATTCTTATTTGCATATAATAAAGTTGCCTACACATGACATTCACAAAAACTTGTAAGAAATAGTGATATATTACCAAGGTCACTGGATACTTAGTTACTTGATGAAAAGACAAGTTTTTTGTTTGTTGTTGTTCATTTTATGCAGCAAAAATAAATAATACTACTATGAAAAAATTTTGCTGATCTTAATAGTGGCAAAATCAGCAAATTTTTTATTAGATACAAGGAACAAATCTAATAAAAGATCTTCATGGAAAATTTTTTTTACTGACCTTTTTATTCTTTATTATTGACTTTAAGAGTTCAGTTCTAGAAATACCAAACTAGGTAATTAATTTAAAACCCCTTCCTAGAGGATAGAAATAGCAAAAATTTTGGGTTAAATATGAGAAAATCCTAAAAAAGAAATCAAAGAACTAATAGATAGTAGTGGTCATTGTTATGAAATATAAGAGAAGATGATACTTTAAAGCAGTGAATCACATTCAAATGTGCTTTTCCTGAAGAACACTTGCGAACTAAGAAGCAGCAGCAGGGGGCTGGGGCTGGGGCTGGGGCTGGGGCTGGGGCTGGGGCCGGGGCTCGGTGGTAGGGTCCTGGCCTAGCATGTGGAGACCCTGGGATTGATCCTCAGCACCACATAAAAATAGAGAAGAAACAGCAGAGAAGCTGAGTTGTCGGCTGGAGGAATTTACAAACACCCACACCTGCCTGACGTGCACCCACACTGTCAGCTAGATCCAAAGCGGCCACAACCACAGGTTAGACCTGGGGTCATTGGTCCTTGTGTGGGCCCCAGCTTGGGTTTGTGTCTCAAGCCTGAAATTTGAAATTAAAGTGATTTTGGAATGTTTCCACACAATAATAGAAAAGGAAGTCTTCTGGTAAGAAATATCGTTTTCACATACCTCCCATTATTCCTAAAATCACTCTAAGTATTATGGTCAGCAAATGAAAACCAACAGGCACACTATAAGACAAGCTATAGTGCATGAGAAGGAGAGAAAAACAGAAATGCAGTCCTACAGATATGGGATGCATGTACAAACTGCAAATTAGTTATACATGAAGTAGTTATGCACACTGTATTTAAAAGTCACTGGCTAAGAGATGATAGAAGAAAGTATTAACATTAACCTCTGATAAGTGGAGAGAGCATCAGGTAATTTCTAGATATCCAAATTATTAAAGAGGCAAAAAAATGGAATGGTACAAATTCTCCATCAAGCCAAAGAAGACCAGAAAGAATAAAAGAATCAGAGAACCCAATCTTCCAATTTGTGTGTTAGTGATATTTGGAGATAGACCTGTGGGGGTGCTTGGGTCCTGAACACCGTGCCCTCGTGGTTGGAGTAATGGGTTGTTAAAGCATGGCTCAATTATAAAAGTGGGCGCTCTCTGGCATGCTGGCTCTGCCTTGCCATGTGGCACCCTCTGCCATGTTATAATGCACCAAGATGGCTTCCACGAAATGCTGGTGCCATGCTTTCCAAAACCGTGAGCTAAAGTGAATTCAGTTCTTTATAATTCACCCAGCTTTTGGTATAACAACAGAAAAGGACTAGGAACTCTCGTTAGGACAGTAGGTATGGACATGAGGAGGCTGGGACTGGAATTCCCATCAGACAGACCTAGCTCTGGAACTTCTTTGTCAACTCTTCCTCATCTCCATGACTGACTCATTCTCCAGTCCCAGTCTGCCTTTGTCTTTCCATCTCCACAGTCTCCATCCAAGTCCATCAACATCTTCTTAAACATCTGCAAGGGCCTCCTACAATGTCTTCCTGCTTCTGTTGCCACTCTGCCATTAGACAGTGTTTTACCCAGAATTCAGTCAGATTTGGAAACTTAAGTAAAATAATGTCCTGCTCTTAGCTGCTGAGTAAGTTCCCATTCTACTTCCAGTGAAACCCAAACTCACTCATCCCAGAGTGGAGAGCAGTGTGGACTGGCTATGGTCCATCTCCACAGCCTCCACTTACCGTCCATTCCTTTGGGGTCTCCATGTTCCAGCCCCCATCCCCAGCATGCTCTCCCTCCTTCAAACACAGCAAGCTCTTTCTCATCTCAGGCCCAGATTCTTTGCCTCCCTCTGGTTCATCTTCCAGAAGCAGCTCAGGCAATCCTTCCTCAAAAAGGACCCCTCTGTCCCCTACGTCCAAACTAGCCTTCCGTTGTTCTCTCTCCCAGCACTGTTCTTTTTTAAATATTTTTTTTTTTTGGTTGTAGATGGACACAATACAGTTATTTTATTTATTTATTTTTATGTGGTGCTGAGAATTCAACCCAGGGACTCATGCCTGCTAGGCAAGTATTCTACCACTGAGCCACAACCGCCGCCCTACAGCACTGTTCTTTTTCTTCACAGCATTTATCACAATTTGCAGTAATGTATTCATTTTTTATTTCTATCTGAAATGTCTCTCTTCCCCTCTGCTCAAACCTCCCTGATGTCAAGGCTATAAAAATCATCTATTTATTTTTGCTTACTATTATATTCCTAGCAGTAGTAAGAAGTGGATAAATATTATTGAATGAGTAAATTATTTGCATGATCTCTAGCAATTCATTTAACCAAATTTATATGATTGCTTCCTATCTTACAGACTGTTATTGAGTCAGCATTGGGCAGCTGTCATCAAGAAAATGACATGGATTGATTATAGTCATATAAGCTTGCCCTCATTGCTACCAAAAGAGTAAATTGTAGCAAGACAGGAAGAGGGGAGGAATCTTGGATGGAGGTGTGCAGAGTGATGTCAGTAGGTAATAGCACGTGCTTTGGTAGGGGGTCAATTAAATTTGGTCATAACTTTGATTTGGGGCTAAATAAAAGGGAGTAATCGAGGATGCAGAAGACAGACTTGAACAACTGAGTGGCCATGCACATTAACAAGGACAATATGGGGATCAGCACTCTGAATAGGACATGTGAAGTGACTTCAAGACACACGGATGAGTCAAGGCAGGACTCTGGCGCGCTCTCATCCTGACTCGCGCACACGCTGCCTGCGTGAGCTCTCCACCTCACCTTCCATCTCTGTGGCCACCCCGGTGTGTGTGTGTGTGTGTGTGTGTGTGTGTGTTTTCCAAATTTGTTCGCCAAAAAAAATTCCTTCTCCCCATGATCATTACCGGGCGGTCCCTTTACGACATTCTTCTTCATTCGCATGGGCACTCTTCTCCGCAGAGCAGCCTTCCTGGACCGCTCCGTCCCAGGTGTCTGAGGCTCTGGGTGGTTTCTGTAGCAGCTCCCGGACACGTCAGCTCCCTGCCTGCCGCTTCTTTACTCATTTCTTGTTTATCTCCTTAACTAACATCCCCGCGAGAGGTAGGCGGTCAGTGGTGCTTGTTGGCTACGCGGGTAAGCAAAGGCATGCTCTATAGACACCTGAGAGAAGGACGACTTCCCAGGCAGGAGGTAGGCTGCTGCCCCTGGGAGGAGACTGCAGAAACCAGGGCACGTTTTGACAGATGCAGGAGCAATGAACCAGAGCATCTCTGGTCTATTTTGCAGCAGATGTTCTTTCTGTTCTCTGACCTCTGTCCTGGGGACAGCAATTTTCAAAAATGAAGGGATGGCAGCACATGATTATGCCACATACAGTTATTTAATTGAAATGATCTCATTTCATAACAGAGATTGCCAGCCAGGAGACAGCCTTGTGGCAGTGGCCCCTGTCCTCGGCTCCTCACCTGGACCCTGGCGCCATGGGTAATTATCCTTGATAATCTCTTGGCTTTCCCCCCCTCACTCCCCTGTCCCTGGTGCTTTCAAGACTTCTCATCTTCCCCCCATGATGGTTAAATTTTGGTTGTCCCCTTCTGCACAGCTCATTGTGTTATGTGTAAGGCTTTGGCTTCAGGGCTCCTGCTACAAGCTCTGTAAAGGGACAGTGTCAGTTTCAGAATCTGTCTCTCCCACTGTCCACCTGAATTCTTCAGTCCCGGAAGGTGTGTGTCCTGCACTGATCTCCTCTGCCTGGACATTCTGGGAATGGATTTGTAGAGTTAGATGTGCTGCTTTCCACCCCTCCCATAGTTTCTGCTTTCTGGGTCACACTCTACCCTTCCATTATTTCTTATCTTTCCTCGCAAAGCCTCCCTGGCCTCTCAGCTAGTCCAGAGAAGCAAGAATCACCAGCTTCAGCAATTGTGAATTTTAATCACAATCACAGATTTTCTTTCAATGTATTCAAAGAATTCCAAGCACATGGTATCTGAAGTCAAGGAGCTCTGTGATGTCTGCCACAGAGACAGCAGGTAGCCCTACCTCTCCCACCTCCATGCCCACCACTCAGAGGTGGCTCCTGCCACCTTTTCTGGTTGGTTTGTCCTGTGGTCATCATGCATTTCTATAGAGCATCTACATCCTCTCTTTCTTGGGTTTCCTTGGTGGACAGTATCTGATGAGTCCTGAAGTGTAAGGTGCAGATGTGGCTTCTCACACCTCCCACCTGCTGCTGCCACACAGAGGCATGTGTGCACACACAGACACACGTCCACTTTCCCTTTCCCAAAGCAGTGCCAACTTCCATCCATTATGACAAACACTTTCTTTCTTGTCGACTTTTCTCCCTGGAATTAATGCTGTGTCTCTTTATATCCATTTAGATTTCTAAGGAGTCATAATCAATGCACCCACTGCCTCCCTAATAGAAGGAAAAGCCTGCTTTTCACATGCTGGGTTTTTTTTTTTTTTCTTGCAGACATCTATCGGGAGTTTTCTGTTTCCCTCCTCTAATGAGCTGGGCCCCTGCGGAGCTGTTCCCATGGGAGTTTCCTTTACAGCCAGCCTGGGAATTAGCTTATTCACATGTTTTTGTCTTCTGGGTTAGATGTATCTTTCCTGGAATCCATTTCTTCCTCTTTCTCAGTGTAATTCCGCATTTATTGGAGTTCATCTTCTAACACAGATTCCAGAGGAACTAAATCTTGAGACCTTGCTCATCTGAAGGCATTATTCTACCCCTTCACTTAGCTGAGGGTTTGGGTGCATATTAGATACAGGTGAAAAGTAACTCTTCCTCTGCTGAGTTCTGAAGATGTTGCTCACATTCTCATTTCATTAGTTGCCATCGCAAAGCCAGTTCCTGTGGCTTTTTGCTAAGTAGCAAACTCACAGATCCTGGTACTTAAAGGGTGACTTATCACCTCTCATGAGGCTCCCGTGGGCTGACACCTCCAGCTGGAGGCACATGAGCATCCCTCATGCTGGCGCCCAGCGGGGCCTAGCTGCAGACAGGGATCAGTGGGTGGCTGAGTCTCGTTCCTGGGTCTTTATTTCCAAGAGTTCCTTTGTATCTGGCTTCCTCACACAGGGCCAGCTGTGTCCAGGATGGTAAGACCCCAATCACAGTAGCGGGTTAGTGGTCATTTTCTGGCCTCATATTTGCTCATGCCATTGGCCAGAACAAGCTCCATGGCTGACCCCAGAGACAGTCTGAGAGATGGTCAATCAGAACATGGGTCATGGGAGATGTGCACATCTAGTGGCTTTAATATAACGATGGACTCTCCCGTCTCTGGCCGCGTCAATATGTGACCTTCCACGTGCAAACACACTCAGGTCTTAACAAGACCCCTAAGACCTCATCAGACCACAATAGAGAGCTTCGAGTTCATATCTCATGATCTAATCAGACACGATATAGATCAGGTTGTGGATGCCTCTCTCCTTAATCCAGAGATGAGTGAACTAAAGGACATGATCTGTTTCTATATGAGGCAGTGAGAGGACCGGACAGCTAGAGCAGACACTCCTATTATAAAGGGGAGGGACATGATGCCCATAGAGGCCACTGGTCCATGGCAGTTTAGAAGGCCAGGTGATCACCTGTTGGTAAAAGGACCGTGTTCAGCTGGGCCAAGGAAATCCTCTTGCTTAGGCCCAGTTCTGTTCCTGAGAACACCACTGTAGTTCTCTGATTCAGGGCTTTACATGTTTCTTTGTTCCACCCTCTGGAAATTTTCTTTCCAAAACACCCCCCCATTAGAAATAGGCCATGTTGTCCCCTGAGCTTCGTTCCTGCCTCCTGACCGCTGCAGGAAGTTGAGAGCCCCAGCAGTCACTTTTCTTTTTGAATGACATCGGCCCCCTGTGAGCCCAAACGGACACAGCCCCTTCTGCAAACCCAACTGACAGTCACCCTCCATTTCAAAAGCCACCCCCACGATTCCTTTTGAGAGAACCACAGACAGGCCAAGCACACAACCACAGGGAGGTGACACGCAGGAGTCCTCTTAGAGGTGCTCCTGTCTAGCCCAGGCAACGTGCTCAGCAGAGTTCTTCCAGGGTCTTCACACAGGATCTGTGACCACATCCTTATTTTCCTCTTCTCCCTGAGGCCATTTCTTACTTTGAGAGTCTTTTGCCAGCTAGAGAGCCTAGAAATGTAACAGTTTTATTTTCCAACCCAATAAGTCTGGATTGGAAATTCTGCTTGCATAGTGAATAGATCTTTCTTTAGCTCACTTTCCTCCTCCCATATCTAATCATATGGAGCTAACAGAAGCCAATTGGCACTTTCCATATTCTGCCTAGAAGCCTTATCTGCATACCTAGGTTAATCTGGTTCATTTTCTATCTTCTGCAGTCTCGCCACTTGTTCTTATTATAAAACACGGGTCGCCATCTTTTAAGCCCCTGGTGCTGGTTTTATCACTGTCTTCCAGCCCCCAGTAATGAGCTCCTCAGTGCCCTGGCAGCCTCTGCAGCTGCACCTTCCTGAAGCCAGTGCCACATGCTCCAGGGCTTTGTCACAGCCCGCCCTATTTCCAGACCACTTTCTGCTCTAGCCCTCTATTGCTGCAAAACAAAGCACCCCAGAATGGGATGATGCAAAGCACCGCACAGATCTGAGAAATCGTATTACCACTGTTATTTCAGAGGACATTCAATCCCAAGATATAAAAAGTGCTCTGCTTTGTGTGCCTGGTAGAAAAGAGAGTGAGCACAAAACTATTAACATCGCTCACTGGTTTTGGATTGTGAACTTGAGAGTCCAATTAGAAGCTTTCAGTGTCTTCCCTCTCAAACAAAAGGCAGGCGGCAGCACAACTGAGGAAATGCAATCCATTGAAGACGGGTTCCTAATTAGCTGATTGAGACTGCATTTCCTGGAGACTCCGCAAAGGTGATTGTTTTGCCTTTTCTCCTATCAGTGGATTTCAGCCACAAATATCAGGCAGGGACCTGGAAGCAATGGTGCCAGTGTCTTTCCTGCCATCATTGCTGTGTGACCTCAGGCAGGTGGTCTGGAGGGTGTGCTCTTTGTCAGGGGCAAGGTCATGCCATCTGCTCTTCATCGTCTCTCCTAACCTTATCCACCAACAACAGAATCATGCAACCCTTTAAACACATTTCAGCTTGTGTGTGCATCTACCTAAAAATTTCACTTTACTCTCGGAGCAGTTGTGTACAGACAAGATGGACACCATGCTTCTGGACATATTCTGAGTGACTACTTGAAAATCTCTCCAAAGACAGGAAAGCAGAAAGCACACTTTCTGCAGACAAAGGAACTCAACTCTGCAAATTGTCAGTGCAGTTTATTTCTGAGTAGGTTGATTATTACTAGATGATGGTGATGGTGGCTTATCAGACAGGAGACTCGAACTCAGGAGGTCTCTATGACCTTATTAGAGAGAACCTCACTTAACAACAAATACAACAGCAGAGTTCTCTTTCTGGAGTGACTATTTGAAACATGTATGATTTTGATCAAAGTAACTTAATTATACTGGGCTTTACCTTTTTAAGCTACTAAAGAGTAAAAGAGCTGTATATTATTATATATTATATATATATTGTATATTATAGGCTGGTGTTAAAATTTGAGAACTGATTTTATTTATAAATTTAATTCTTTTTATTAAAATTTCTTAAATGTAAAATAAGAATAAATGTAAGGGGAGTGTTTTTATTCCATATTATATTATACCAAATAATTTTGAAAAATCAGTAGATATTAGTATTATTGGCTAAATATATTTATAATATTTTACATATATAATGTAATATATTTCATTATATTAGTAAAATATGTGGTGAAAATATAGTAATACAATATTTTAGCTAATATATAAAACTACATTAACATAATAATTGATATAGTAATAGAATATCTTATACATTAATATACAATGTAACAACACATTGATTTATTATATTAATGTGCTATATAATCATATATAGTTACATTTAATATTATGTTAAATAGTTTATATGTTATGAAGGTGTATCTCTGTATAGACAGATAATTGCATCTTTAAAAAATATATTAAATGGTCAGGCATGGTGGTGCACACCTGTAATTCCAGCAGCTCAGGACACTGAGAGAGGAGGATAGTGAGTTCAAAACCAGCCTCAGCAAAAGTGAGGCACTAAGCAACTCCGTGAGACCCTGTCTCAAAATAAAATACAAACTAGGCTGGGAATGTGGCTCAGTGGTCGAGTGTCCCTGAGTTCAATCCATAACCCCCTGAAAAAAAAATATATTACATGGTAAATATTCTGCAATTTAATGATTAATTATATCAAATTTGACTTTAAATACAGGCATAATAGCTCAATTCAAAGTACCCATATTTTCTTTATTTCTATTGTTTCTTATTTAATTGCAATCCTTTCTATTACTCATTTATATATTTAAATTTTTTAAAATAACAAGTGTAATAGTTTTCATATACAAATTACTACCTACATGTTTGACTACTTTGGTGGAATAGATACCTTGGAGTTTCTGGAATTACTGAGCTGAAGTTATGAATTTGATACAAATTGAATATTCATTTTAAGGATAGTTTATAAATTTGCACCAATTTGTGCCTTTTCCAGTTAAGTGAAAGAATTATTTTCCCAGGGCATGCTCTCTAACATGAAGTAAGATGTTGCCAAAGATATTTTCAATTTGTATTGCAAACAGTCCTTTCTTACTTTAATTTGCACAGATAATCATCATAGGACTGCGCCATCCGAAGCAGGAGCCAGTGTCTACAGGAGTCACACTTAACTTCACTAAAATGAAATAAAATACAAGTCAGACCTTGACTGCACTAGCCACACTTCACATGCTCACAGGCCGTATTTGGTGACCCCAACACCAAGCAAAACAGAAGGGGACATTTCCATTGCTGAAAACTGTGTGCTACCAGAGAGCCTGGGCTGCACCTTTATGCTCCAGTCAGCTAGTTATGATCATCCACTTTCAACCACAAAGCACAGATGGACACACCACTCAATTCTGCTTAAAGACTGAAAATAAAAAGGTAATTCATCAGCTTGTCTGAATCGTCAGGACAGATGTGGCTTCCAGGCAGGGTCTAGGGGACCGTTTCACAGCACGCTTCTTTCCCTTCTCCTGTGACATCAGCAACTCATTTTTAATCTAATCTTTGCATTTTCTTCCCACCTCTATTTTTGTTGGCAAGAACGACAGCTTGTGGGGTGCCTCGTCCTCACAGTCACTTCTCCCATTAGGTAGTTCACTGGACTTACTTTAATCCATAAAGTCATTAGAGAAGAAATTCAGGGTTTATTATAGAAGTTGTGCAATTATGCAATTTTCATGTTCCAAACAGTATCGCTCTGTGTGTGAATGTTTATTTTACAGATCATAGAAATATTTTTGTTTGTTTTCATGGTTTTATATATATCTTTTACAATTTCATTTGTTTTAATGAGTTATGCATAAATTTACAGCTAGGTAGTTCATATTTCTGCTCTTCTTCTGCTTCCGTCTCCTCCCAGCCGTACCTGGGTGAGGGTTTCCCAGACTCCGGAGTGAGTGGTGAAGAGGCAGCTGCAGGGTGGACTGAGGGCCCCTGGTCACTTCTGTCCTTTTCCCCCTTTCTTTTCACTCTGATCCTCTCTTGGCTGACCTGAGAAGGCAAGGGTTGTTCAGATTCCTGGTTGGCCTTTCTCTGTCTTGGGCTGTCAGCATCCACAGTGTCCACGCTTCAGGCCGTGGCCAGAGGGGCTGCAGGGCTGGGATGGACGTCTGTAGTCAGACCCCCTGCAGAGTGTCTTGGCACCAGCCTTCCCTCCAGGGCTTCGCTGAGCTCTCATTTTCCCACGCTGGCTCACTATTGGTTGTTCAGTCTACACCGGCTGAAACCACGTGTGCATTCACTGCTTACCAGGACCTGCTCCAGAGCCTGCAGCTACACTGACATGTCCATGCTCCTTCCAGCAAACCCCACAGGCTGCATCCTGATGCTTCTGGACTAGATTGCTTCTCCAATGTCTCCAAATTCACTTTCACTTTCAAGGAACCAAAACACGACATGCACATGATATGGTGCTTGTTCTAAAACATAATTCAGAATTATGATCAGTAGACAGGTCAAAGACAAGAACTTGGATAGATACTGAATTAGTGGTGAGTGAATGTGCTGTTGCATGTTGTAAAGTGGCATCATATTGAACTCAATGACCTAGTGTAACTCCCAGGGTAAAATTGTTGGTTTTACATGTTGCCTTTTCAAATTTTGATTGATTTCAGTGTTTTGAAAGTTTGTAAAATGAATTGGGTAACAGTCCATGAGCCTGTACTCCAGAACGTATTAACTATTATGGAATCTATCCTTTTTAATGTTGAAAAATAATAAATCCCTAGTATCATTCTTATTAGCATTCTACTCATTCTTGCTACTATTTTGACAACCTAAAAGTATTTAGAAAATTATCCATCCAACACAAGCGACATCTAAGCCTGATCAGGCTGCCTCTCGGGCTCTGCACCTCCCGGTCTAGCAATGCATGGACCTCATGGCTTCCAGTGTTTTTACACTTATGTGTCACAGTCTGTTCTTACAATTTCTTAGCCATTTGTTATTTTCTATATTTTGATTAGTTTTATTAGTTTTGAGTTTATTTTTATATTATTTGGAGTAATCTTATTTCTCAAATTTCTCAAATAAAGGTCCATTTTTTATCTATATTTTTATTCTGTGTTGAACAAGGTACTTTAATGTAAGACTTTAATGCTGTAACTAGCAGCACACTGTTCTATCTGTTGTAATAAGAGGTATTTTATTTTTATTTGTTTCTTCTCTATTCAGTTTACACATTCCTTTTGCTCTCATCAGGTAGAATTTTGTAGCTATCTGCAGTATTTCTCACCTTTGATTGGAAAAGCCACCTTTCCAAGCATGGTAGTCACCCTAGGATCAATATTCTTGGGCACTGCCAACTTACGTCTTTCATAGGTCTTTCTAACTTTAGATCTAAGTGCTCAGAACTCCCTAAGTTTATGTTAGGTGGAAATATTGCTGTTTTATTCTACTGTCTTGGATTTGAATTATCTGGTTGGCCAGTTTCTCCGACCATGGTGCAGCTAGGAACAGTCTGCCATTTCTTTGGGGCTGAGTTTTAGAGAAAAGTCAATACAAATTGTGCACATTGTCCTGTGAGCTGTTCTGGCCACTTCCTAGTTTCTCAAATTAAAAAGTAAGCAGTCTTCCTGAAGGGTCAGCAAGGCCCGGTGCCACACGGTCTGCAAGCTCCCTTTGCACCTCCCATTCTGTAGGCTGCAGGTCTGCATGGAAGCAGAGACTAGAGCCAGTGCAAGTTCGAGACTGTGGTTGACGCAGAAGATACATCATTTCAGTAAGAGGATCTGGGCCTGTGTTTATCATTATTTGGTTTTGTTTACTTATTTTTCTTTGCTTGGTTGTATCTTGGCTCATTTTGTAGTCAGTGCAAATTCTGAGATCCTTCAGAAAAGTATTCAGAAGTCTTTTCCTAGCATTTTTGGAGCCAGCTGATTTATTTTGACGTGCAGGATAGAAAGTGAGATGTTTAGTCCAAGAATACATTTCACAGTACCTACACACAATAGAATGTATTTTTAAAAGCAATATTGTCCCTTATTGAATCTATGGTCCATTTTTATCTTTAACATCCTGTGTTGATAGGTTTTACTTTATCTTTGTGAGTATTTGGATGAGATGAGTGGAAAAGATCTGCCATGCTAAATAGAAATCTTCTCAAACTTATTGAGTAGCATAAAGGATTGCAGGACATTTATTAACTTGAAGCTTCACTTTTGCCAGTATGAGGTTCGTTTCAATCCTGCAGATAACCTCTGAAACCAGGATGTGAGCTCAAGGAGGAGCAGAAAGAAAATCCTCTTTATATTCCCAGCACCTGCATTCAACGTATTTCAGTCTCGAAACTGCACCAACATGTTAATTTGATTGGCACAGATGGCAAACCCGGGGCCACCCTTGGCCTTGGGCTATGTTCCTAGGTGTCATTTATTCAACAAATATTTATTGTGTGCCAGGCTGTGTACTCATCATTGAGGGCAAAATGCTGTAGGCGGGCTCTGCCTTGGAGAATATATCTTAATGAGGCACAAGCCCCAAACAAAACCGACACAGTCACGGTGGGTGTGAACAGCAGCCAACCAGAGAAGATTGACAAGTGGTGCTAACTGAATGAATGAAAAATAGCTCTGTTTTAAGAAAGAAGGAAAAGAAAATCACTTTAGTGGGGTGAGAGGGAAGTCCCCTTGAAGGAAGAGATGCACGGAGAGCTAAGAGCTGGGGGCAGAGCTGTGAGCTGGGGGCCGACAGAACCGTCAGCACAGAGGTAACAGCACCCAAAAAGGCCCAGGGGAGGTGGGGAGTGCAGGATGCCGGGAGTCAGGAAGGGAAGCAAGGGAGTTCCTTCTTGGAGAGCTGCAATCCGACAGAGTGTGGCAGGACATGAGGCATCAAGAGGGGCAGAAGAAGGTGGTGCCGGGCTTTGTAGGGCTTGGTGAAAAGAGCAAGTGAGAGAGCGGGGGTGGCAGAGGGCTGGGTCCAGAGGGCAGGGGAAGAGGGGCAGAGCCAGGGAAATATCAGGAAGGGCAAGAATCACGTGGGAGAAGACAGGAGAGCAGCATGAGCTTATTTGTGATTCAAGAATGAATTACATAAGAACACATTAGGAATTCTCTGGAGGCTCCTGCAGTAAATCCAGCAAGATCTAATACAAACCAGAATTAAGATTATAGAAATTGAGATGAACCTCTATTTACTTCAGTTTCTTGAGAAAATATAAGAATTGATGTAGTTATTGAGAGGTAATTATGAGGAGAGAAGAGAATGGTTCTAAGGTGGTGGGGTGGGGGTGGTCCAAGGACACAGACTGAGCGGATCCCGTCAGGTTGTTGGACACCCACTGCTATTGATGAAAAATCCCACCAGTAACAAGGAGGAAGAGGAAAGCCTCCCTGCAGTTGGAGATCCTTCCTGCAGGCTGGCAGGGCCAGGCTCCGAGCCACAGCCACTGCTAGCTCTTGAAGTACCCACTTCTCTGCTGTCCTCCTTTCTCTATGCCCCAGAATGGCTGGGCTCAGCTCCATGGTGTGCTGTTGGAAGAAAACTTCCTCCTTATTCTCAAAGTTCCCAAACTGCAAGATCATAATCAGTGTCTATTGTCCCACCTCTCCAAGGAAGCTTCCACAGGGCTCACACAGGACCCCACCCCCCGGCCTTGCAGTTTCTGGCTGTTTCTATCAAAGAGCTCAGGACATCTCACCCCTGGGTGGCCTCTGTCCACAGTCCTCCATCACCTCACCCCGTACTGGCTTTCTGTCTGTCACTGTGACAAGTTTCTTCTCGACTGGAATAGAGAGCACGTGCAGATTCCTTTACTCGGTGCTAACACCAAATTACATTTTTCTGGTTAAATATTCATAAAAGATCTTCAGGAACACTTCCTACTACTTTACATCTCCTCCACGTTCACAAATATTGACCCCTTCTCCTGACGAGAGAATGCCCCTCCTTGCTCCTAGGTGACTCAGCCTTAGTCATTGGGTGGGAGAGACTCTTTACTTCCAGGTGGAAACTTCACCTTCTCTTTCCTCTCCACTTCTAGGGTCTTTAAAGCATGCTCCGAGGATGACAGGTTTCACAGTATGCACCCTTGGTCAACCGAGGTAAGAGGATCACACTACCTACGGGCAGGCAGTGTGAGCAAGAAAGAAACTTTTTATAAAAATTGAGCTGCTTAATTTGGGGGGTTGTGTGATCCTGTGGTATGACACAGCTCAGCTTAACTGATAGAAACTGGTATCAAAGGAGGAATAGCTCCCTCACAGGAACTCTCAAGTGTGCGGCTCTTGACTTCAGAGACGGACAGTGAGCAGAAAGAGCCTTCCCAGGGTTGTGGCTGGATGGTCCCCGTGGGAATGCAGCAAACACTGGCAGAGCTGCCATCTGCAGTGCCTTGGAAGACAGATATGTCCTAATAAAACCATAGCTTTAGGCAAATAAATGGGCAGAGAGACTTGGGTAGTGTGAATTGGTTGCTAATGGTTACATCCGATAAAAGTCTATGAAAAAATTTGAGATCAGAAAGGACTTGTCCAGTTCAAAATCGGAAAAAGTTCATGATTCAGAGACTTGGAAATGAGTTGAGAAAATGTTACTTGTTCTCAGCCTTCAAATGTTGACTCATGGTTTGATTAAAATACAGTCTTGTGACAGAGACCAAATCAAGGGGGTCATGACACTGTTAAAGTGCCAAAAAAATTTCATGAACTGATTTTGTTGGGCACAATGATTCAGGTAAAAAGAATGGGCACAGCTCTCCTTTGACATCTAGCCACCAATTAAGTCTAAAGAAATCAAAGTGCATGTCTATCAAACAATAGATGAATGTGCCTTCTGAAACTGAGATTTGAGAGAGTCTTATTTTCAAAGGTCCTAAGTCAAGTCTTGGTCTCCCAACTCCAGACAGGGAAGGGCGTGCTAGGACATTGCTGAGTCCCGAGGACAGACACCCACTGTTGGTCTCCTGACATGTGAGGTCAAGTAGTGTAATTAAAAGAAAGGTAGAGTTTCGCAGGAAAAATTTGCTCAGGTGATAAAGAAGTCGTGAAAAATAGTGTCTGTCCGTGGGATTTGGGAGAATTTATCGAAACTATCGGGTACTTCTACCATCACTGCTTTGGTTGCAGAGACGGAAGTGGCTCTTTGTTTATTTTCTGCTTGTCATTTGGTTGGTTTGTTGGTTGGTTGGGTTTTGTCATGGATAGCTCTCCAGAGCAGAAAGGGCCAAGCCAGAGTCGCAGAGGAGTCCACTGCTCCCCAGGGCCCTGACAGCGGGGTTGGGCTGGCTCCGCAGAGCTCTCCTCTGGGAAGGGTGGTTGTGTCTGCGAGCAGAAAGGGGGGGGGGGCTTCGAGCTGCAGCCAAGGGGCAGAATCATTGCGGAGCTGCCTGCTGTCCATCCTGAGTGGCACATTTCTTCCACGGCTGTGAGAGAGAGCCTTTTAGTGGCCCAGAAAGAGTGAACAGAAGTGAGCTGGAGGGCAAGTGTGCATGCCATCTTCCTCAGAGACATGGTCCAGCCCTTTCCTCCCAGGCCACAGGACGCCGTTTCATTCCTACGGTTCCGTGGCTGTGCAGAAGCTTCTTGGTGGGATGGAGCCTTGTTGGTCTATTTTTGCTTTTCTTGCCTGTGCTTTTGATGTCATATCCAGGACATCATTGCCAAGACCAATTTCATTGAGTGTCTCCTCTGTGTTTTCTTATAGGACTTTTACAGTTTCAAGCCTTAAGTTTGTCTTTCATTCATTTTGAGTTTATTTTTGCATTTGGTGTAAGATATAGATCCAATTTCTTTCTTTTTTTGCATATGAATATCCAGTTTTCTCAATGTCATTTCTTGAAGAGACTGTCTTTTCTCATTGTGCATTCTTGGCACCTGGGTAACATCCAAAATATATAAGGAACACTTACAACTCCATAGGAAATTAAAAAAAAAAAACTCATTTTGAAAATGGGCAAAGGAAGTGAATAGACATTTCTCCAAAGAAGAAAGGTACCCACAGGTTCAAGGGAAGGTTGTGTATTAGTGAGGCTGCTTGGGTTATTCTCTGTCTCCAGAGAGACAGAACCAACAGGAGATGATACAGGTACAGATATAGATATAATCATATGGAAAAGAATTTCTTAGGGAATTGTGCTCAGGTGATTATGGAGAATGAGAAACCTCACAATGGCTATTTTCAAGCTGGAAAACTGGTAATGTGGCTTAGTCCAAGTTCTGGTCCCAGCTCCAGGGAACAGAAGCTGTAACTCTGTCTGAAGCTGAAGAGCTGAGGCCTTGGGGTACCCCTCCTGCAAGCTCTGAAGTCCAAAGGTCAATGTCCAAGGGCAGGCAAAGAAGGGTGTCCCAGCTCCAGCAGAGAGAGATTCACCTTTCCTCTGCCTTTTGGCTTTCTCGGCCTGTAGTGATTGGGGGGTGCCCACTCACGTGGGGTGAAGGCGCATCTTTCTTACGAGTCCACTGATTGAGATTCAGTCTCTTCCAGAAGCACCCTCACAGATGTACATACCAGGCAATGTTGTTCAACCAGCTGTCTGGGTGTCCCTTAATCCAGTGAAGCGGACATTAACCATCACAGTGCTCCACATAACTGATCATCAGAGAAATGCAAATTAAAACCACCTGAGAGGCCACCTCACACCTGTTAGGATGGCTGTTACCATAACAGCAAAAAGGACTGGAGTTGACCATGATGTGGGGAAAAGACACATGAACCCTGTTGGTGGGAATGTAAAATGGCCTGGCCATTACGGAGAAAAGCACGGGGTTTCCTCAAAAATCAAACACACTGCCCACGAAACAGAAACCCCACTTCTGAGCATGTGTGTAAGTGTGAATCAGGATCTTATGGAGGCATCTGCCCTCCCAGGTCCATGGCAGTTTTTATTTACAATAACCAAGTTATGGAGTCAACACAAAGGACATTATCAGATGGAGCAGAGACGGTGTATAGACACGATCGAGTATTGCTCTGCTATGGCAAATAAGGAAACCCTGCCATTTGTGCGGACAGAGATGAACCTGGAGGGCTGCTGAGGGAAATCAGCCAGCCCAGCAGGACAAGTGCAAGGGCGTCTAGAAGAGCCAAACTCAAAGAAGCAGAGAACCAAACCGTGGTTGCCAGGGGTGGGGGAGGGGGAAAGGGGGCAGGTGGGAGGGGGAAAGGGGGCAGTTTCCTTGGTGCAAAGTTACCCTTCCCCAAGACGGTGGCGCTCTAGATGCAGTCAACAGTGGTGTGTTAAGCACTTCATATTTGTCCAAAAGGGCCGTTACGCTGAGTATTCCTAACTCTCACACCCACACATGCACACACACAGAGACCACGCAAGAAACCCGGGGATCTTCTGGGGATAATGGAGTGGCTGCTACCTTTCTCAAGGTGGTATATTCCCTGGACGCCTAGTAAGTGTCCACACTCATCAAGCTGTGTACATGGGATGTGTGCAATCTATTGTGTGACTACTATGTCTCAATACAGCTGTTTTTTAGTTAAAAAAAATAAATTTCAGAAAGAAAGGGAAAAAAGAGAAAGAATGAAAGAGAGAGAGAGAGAGAGAGAGAGAGAGAGAGAGAGAGAGAGAGAACCAATGTGTGTCTCTGCACACTCGTTTTTTGTCCCAGCTCTTATAAGCATGGAAGCCTGCATTGACCTAGGGCCTCCTGCCTCAATTATGAGCGATTAAGAGCGACACTCTTGTCGACCACTCACAAATGGGGGTGGGGGGACCAGCGGCTTTGCCACCTGTTAGCCCCGTCAGGATCTCAGGCACGGAACCCTCCCTGCTCTGACGGGCTCACCCTGCTCCAGCTCTCCCAGGGTCCTGCTCTTTTGGCCTGGGATGGGGCATACTTTCAACTTGGTGACCTTGTGGACACTGGGAGAGAAGCAGAACTACTTCATCAGTTACATGTGCCTCAAGAGGATGCTTTTCACTTGAGAAATGAATTTGATCAGACACTTATGGACATCAGGTAGGACCCCAAGAGTCAGAAGTGCAGGATGAGGAAAGAAATAGACACAATGGGACACATAGACGGAAATCCAAGGTGAGCCAGGAGAACCAAGAAGGGAGAAAGGAGGAACCAAGGGGAGCAGAGGTCCTGAGCAGGCTGTGGGAGTGACTGGAGATGGTAGGGGAGGACCACGCTCCTGAACTCTGCACAGCAGCCTCCAGGGAGTGAGCGCGGCCAGGGTTGCTCTTTGGTGCAAGCAGCTCAGTGCGACTTGTCTGCTTGCTTCCTGGGACCTGTGAAAGAACCAGCCTCTGGGAACAAGTAAAGGATGAGGACAACTTTGGAAACCATGAGTCCCCCAGATTGACAGGGGTCCTGAGGGGCAAGGAGGTCTTCCCAGGGCCGTGAGTTGGGCAGAACTTCTCTGGATCTTAGGGGTGTGCTGACCGCAGCTTCTGTCTAGCTCAGAGTTATCTAAAAATCTCCCCTCTTCCACTTTTCTGCAAGTTCCCTGAGTGCAGGGATTGGAGCTGACTTGTCCAACATCTTTATTCCAGTGCTACTACTGTCCCAGGCATAAGAACAAGGGATGAAGGAATGAGAGGTGAGCATAGGAGTAAATGAAATCCTTCGTGCATGTATCTTGAGCCTCTCAGCTTTCCGACCACACAGATCCCAGAGCTCCAGGTGTTCAGGTATTCAGCTGAGCAGCTCCTCTTGGTTGTCTGTTTGTTTTACTTACTGCTGTTGTTGTTTTAATTAACTCCATTTCCTTACTGACTTCCGGTGTCCTCAGAACTCAATGTCTGCATGGGAATGTGGACAGCTACTTTTGAGACTGCGAGATTAAAAAATAAATAAGGGAAGGTGGAAAATTTTGAATTTTGAGGTCGATGGATATGAGTTTAAATCCCAGCTCACCTCAATATGATCTTAACAAATTTCTTAACCACTTGGAGCTTCTGACCCCCACTTAAAAGAGAAATAGTATTGCCTATACCGCCTGCATGGAGTTTTGTTATGGCAACTCAACTGGATGGTATGTCCAAAGCTCCCTACAACGTGCCCAGTGCATGGTAGATGCCCAGTCCATTTTGGCATCCTGGACAGTGTCTCATGCTGCTGCCAGACGTGAAATCACTTCCTCAATTCTATATAAATCTGGCAAGGTGAGTCCTGGTGCTGCTTGGTCTTTGAATTTGCTTTCTTTTCATTGCTCTTGGGAGAGAGGTCTTTCTAACTTTTCACTACTGCTATTTAGCTTATTGCCAGGTTAAGGTAATTCAGAATTACCCACTTCTGATTATCTCCTTTATGCTGAAAAAAATCATGGATTCTCAAAATAGACAGACAGGGAGACAGTGAACTGTACAAAAATTATAGAATATTTTGAAACCTGGATACTTAAAAGACCAAAACAAAGGAAAATGTCTTCTCCATTGAATTTTTTATTTACTTGCCAGAGCTCTGGAATTCGGGAGGTAACATGAAGAGAGAATGAAAATTAATATTATCATCCTATAATGTTTTCTAGAGTTCACAGCTGGTATAAGAGAAGCACAGCTGGGACATATAGGTTACAAATTAATTAGACACTAGATGTAAGGCAACATGAGAGGTGATTCCCACCTTGGACAGAGATAGAGCTGACCCATTCAGCCACAGTGAGTGACAATCACTCATCCCTCAGACACATGCTACCCTGAGATCATTTCACTGTGCTGCTATGGAAACATGGGGCACTGGAATCCCAGGTTGGCAACCCATTTCCAGGAGAAGCTGGTGACAGGTCTGCCGTCACTCCTGCAGGCTGCCACGCGGCTTCTGTCTCTGGGACCTGGACCCAGATCAAAATTAAGGTGATACCACCTGAGTTGTGGGAAACACCTCAAAGAGCCAGGGAATTAGCTGCAGCCAAGACAGGAATGGCAGGCCACCAGCCCAGGGGGCTGCATTATTCCCCACCCCCTGAGCTATGAGCTAGGAGTAGAGGGCTCTCAGGAAGAATCATGGACATGGACGTTAGTATAGTTCAGAGTTGAAGCCACACAGCAATTAAAAGTGCATGGAAAAGCGGTCCCCATCCTTTGTCAGATTTTCCAAAGTTTGAGCAACGGATTCTATTTTGAAATGCTTTTACTAAATTCCTTGATACCAAAGTGACAAGTGGATATTAATAAAAACAACAACAAGAACAACAACAAAAAAACCCCTGAGTTTGGACTTGAGACGGCACATTTGGTCCTCACATGACGTGTTTGTGCCCTGGTTTCCTGTGGGATTGATTCCAGGCCCACCCCAGTCTGCGGTTGCTCCAGTACCTTGCACACAGGGCAGCGGTGTTTTCATAGAAGCTACTTCTATCCTCCTTATCCTTAAATCGTTTTGAAGTGACTTCCAATACCTGACACAGTAAGATGCCGTGTGAACAACTGTGATACTGTATTGTCCAGGAGTAATGACAGCAACAACAAGAAAATGTCTGCCCATATTCCATAGAGAAGAGTGTTTTAAAAATCCCATCAAGGGTTGGTTGAGCCTGCAGAGAAAACCTGTGCACAGAGAGAACCTGACTTGTGGGAAATACCACAAAGAGCCAGGGGATTAGCTGCCTATGGAGGGCTGAATATGTTCCCTTTTGTATCGGCAGCCGGATCCTCATGCTACCCCCACTGAAACCTTTAACAGCTCCTCGCCCAGCGCCTACCGGCTGGCACCAACCTGCTTTCACTGATCTTCCAGCTCCTCCATGGGCTTCCCGGTGTAGAGCTGTTTTTCCACAGATTCACATTTTCCTTTGCAAAGAGGAGATTCCTGCTCATGGTTCAAGACTTAAACCAGGCCCCTCTCTGTGCAGCCGTCTCTGGTGGTGCAGGTGGGCTGGACATTCCTCCTCCCCCATGTACTGAATTTGAAGCCGGGGCCACCTCTGGGACAACCTCTGCACGGGGCCATACACCCGTTAGCCTCTTTCATGCCCTGCCATTTGTTTGAGCAGAGGGAACCAGTCAGCTGATGACGAAGTCCGTGGTTGGCACAAATGAGGCCCTTACAGACATTTGTTAAATGTGTTTGATCATTAACAAAATTGGAACTTCATATGATAAAGTAATGAAGGAAGAAAATAGGAAAAGACGAAGAAATAGTTGATTGGACCTGCTGACGCCCAGACCCACTCTCTTAGGCTGTGAGGCACTGGAGCATCTGGTCAAGCAACATAATTTTAAAAGCCATTATTTCTCCTCTTTATATACAAACAGCAAAGTCGGCAGATTAAGGCAAAGCATGGCATAGGCATGCTCTCCCCTGCCAAGCCCGTGTGGGACAGAGACTAAATGAGACTTGGGAGCTTAGAACCTTGGACCTCAGCGACTTGAGGTTCCGCGTGCGGGAATGAGGAGGCTTGGCTGCAGTCAGGCGGCGATAGCTGTTTAGAAGGGAGCCACGTGACACTGTCGCAGAGGCTGTTTTCTTCCATCTGGCTGCAGAGTTGAAGTCCATCCACAAAGAAAGGAAACTCAGTCACTGTGCAGCCTCAGAGTCCAGGCCGTGCAGGCTCTTTCCAGACTTGCCCCGATCATTCCCAAGCAAAAGCTGGAGGGCTGGTCTTCCCTCCGTGCCTGTCCTTGATGGTCCCAGCAGCTCTCATCTGTCCTACAGGATCCATCACCCGACCTCCTTTACCTGGGTTCTCACCCTTCCAATTCCACCTGGGAGGAGTCCCTGCAGGAGTGCTGCAGGGCCACGCCCTCTGCTCACTGAGGAGTGGTCGGTCGGTCGCTGGGCTGCTCCTTATTCAGCTTTGGTGAGGCCACCTCCGTGCTGGTGAGGTGACCCCATGTATCAGGGATGGGTCATGCGTGTGCATCCTCTTATCTGTCCTCGTGAACCAGGGAGCTCGTGGGGCTGGCCAGAGCAGAGCAGAGGCCCGGGTTGAATTCTGAACCCTGTCTCCTTAACGACCACAATCCCTTTTCCTCTTTCTCTTCTGCTTCTCAAACTTCAACCCTTTGACTTCATAGCCACCGAGGCAGAGCCAGTCCACGGCCATCTGTAAACTTTCTTAGCAAATGCACAGCCCTAACCTCGATGTCAGGCCAACACCACTCTCAAAAAGCAGGCGATTATCTGACACAGTTCACTGACTGACTTAAGTTCTTAAAACCATACTGTTATTTTTAATGTGTCACTACATTATACCTATTTTGAATAAAGAAATCTATTCTATGTTTGCTTATGTTAAAACAGTGTTTACTCATATTTGAGAAAGGTACATTAAAAATGCAGAAATATGGGTAAAAAAAAAAGCAATAAAAACTAAGCACCTGCACTAACCCCGTCTGAGGACCACTCCCGTGGGGTCTGAAGATCCAGTGTGACAGCCTTCCCCACTTCTGGCTCTCCTGCTGGGTTCTCAGAGAACTGGTGTGTACTGTGTCACATGTCACATGTCATTTAAAGTTTGCTTCAGTTCCTTATCATCAAAATGGAAGGAACCTGCCTCCCTTGCAGCCCTCCCCTGGACTCCCATCTCAAGGACAAGGACCAGACTCAGCTGGAAGCGGGACCAACCTCTGGAAGATCCCTGAGGACGAGGTCAGTGAGGACATCTTATTTTCTGATTTCCACGTCGCCATGGTTTCCCGGAGGCCTGTGACTTCTTAGACACAGGCAGGATCTAAAAAGTGCAATAATTCATTGTGTGTTTACCGAATAACCATAAGACAAGCCCTTCTAGATTCACTGAGGTACCTGGAAAGCAAAGCTTAGAAAGGTTCAGTAAGTTGCCCGAGGTGCTGTCCCTGCAGGCCCGGGAGATCCTCAGGCCCACGGTGGCTGACACTCCTATGCTGCCTTCCCCCTGGGGGTGCATTCAGTATGCTGGCAATGGCTTCTCATGCTCTGACTTCAGCCTTGACGAGGGAGAACACCATCCAGGAAGGCCTGATTCCAGTCACCGTCCATTCACCGCTTTCCCCTCTGATGCCAGCTTCCTGACACGCTGCATTTTCTTTTCTTTTTCTCCCCTTTGGGTATATATTTTTCATTCTTTATGATGTACTGATTTGAAGGGAAACCTTACATTAGGCAGCACAAATAGTGACCAAAAAATGAAGGTGGCATCCCAAAATCTGTTTGGGAATATTATTCTTGTACCCAGAAAAACTGAGCTGCCTCCCTTCCTGCAGATCATGACCTTCTCCTTCTCCTTTTCCTTTTCTAGACCTTGAGACAACGCACCTCAGAGTGCTCACACACATATGGTCCCCTCTGGATGCCATAGTCCTTGAAAGAGCATAAAAAGAAAGTTCCTGAAGGGCTGGGGGGAGCCAGCAGGGCATGGAGGGCCTCTGAAGAGGCGTGTCGGGCTCTAGAAAGGTAGCTGTTTTGAGTCACTGTGACCCCTGTGGCTACAACTTATGGAACATGGTGGTGACGATGGTGGCCACTCAGCCTCTTCCCACTCTCTTCCGTGGTGCCCATGCTGTCCAGTGGAAGATGGCAGACCTCCTTGTGCTCAGTGTCAGGGGATAGCTCATTCAATATCCAGCAGCAAGGAAGCACAGTGGGCAGCACTTGACCACAAGAGAGGGGTAAAGCCGGAATGTGGTATAAACGAGAAGCCAAAATTAACTCTGAAGCTGGAGACTCTCACATGTAAAAACCTAAATAGAAGCCCAGGGAGACCTTCTATGTAGGTGTGGAACAGCTGGTCTCCGGGACTTCTGTGTTCAGTGGCTTCCACTTGCATTCAGGAGCCAGCTGCAATGATCCATTTTCTGACCAACTTATTGTGTGTAAGTAATTGCCTTCCTCTGGAATGTTCTAGATAATACTCTTTTTATAAAAGAGTGAGGAAACTTCTCTGTAGTTTCTAATTCTTTTATCTTCATCAAGCACTCTTTATCTCATCTTCTCTTGAGCCCTGAAGCTATCTTAGGGAGTTAGATTCTGAGCACAATGAGAATTCCTCACAGATCAGTAGTGCAGGACCTAATCACATTGGCTTTTTGGAGTAGAGAGGTAACCCTGATTCTGCAGGACTCCAAGGGGAGACATGAGGTAAAGACTTTAACTTTGCCCAAGAGAAGCCTGTGTTTGGCCAAAGCTCTGGGAAGTCATCTCTGAGACACCGAGGGCCGTTTTAGAGAGGATGGCTTTCCTTTGCCTGAGGTCTTGGATCAGATCTGCAGAACCTAATGATGTGTTTGGGGTTGGGTTTATGGCCTCTGGAGGGCCTGGAGGCTGAAATCAAGTTTGTGGGAGGCCAGTCAGGTTTGTGAAGATGAGCCAGGTGAGCTTCCCTGGTTGGCGGTTCTCCGTGAATGCTTTCCCTCATCTTCTCTCAGGAAGTCATGCTGCCCACAGCTCTAACCAGTCAGAGATGGCAGCTCCATACTGGCAAGCTGGCAGCCTGTGCCTATGCATCCTCCCTGGGCTTACTTTACTCTGTCGCCCTTAGCTGTACAAAACAGTAACTCAAGAGTAACCGCTCTCTGTGAGTCCCCCGAGTGAGGAATCACGGCAGAGTGGACTGGGGACACCCCTAACGTGCAAATGGGGCCAGCAGGTCGGGAGGTCTTACTCAGACCTGGGCCTTGACGTGGTTGAATGGTTTGCGTTGATTGTCTTCAGGGCCTTCTACCCCTCACACCTAAGGCAGCCTGGGATATTTTAGATCTAAAACCAATGTTGACTGGTGCATGGTCTGAGGTCCTAGAGAAGATGTGGCCAACGGGTCAATCAGAATAAAAGTTGGCAGTGGAGCAATAGTTGGCCATTAAACCCTTCTGGTTTCAAAATCTACCTTGGACACCAGATGATAGATTGAATTGATGCGTAGAGTTAAGGAAGACTCCCTACCATGGGGGATTCTCTGCATATTTCTAAGAGGGATTTGCAGCTTATAAAGAGAGAAGTTAAATCTTCAGAAATATTAATCCCAGTGACTTCACCAGAGAGTCCTGTTCCACTTCAATTTTGAATTATTGTTGCCCACACACAGACATTGCCTCTGGTTGCTCTGAACACCTGGAACTCCGCGTGCATCCTGAACATCTCACCGCTTATAGCTCTCCTTTTGTTATCCACTGAGAACGACATCTTCTTGTTCACTCAGTCTTTGGTAACTGCAAAATTGGCATCATGAAATTTGTTTTCATATTATTCTAAGGCTAAGTCTAGATGCTGGTTGTGAATTTCTTGCTCATGTATATTTTTCTCATTGTTTATTCTTTTTTCTGTAGTAGATTTAAAATACATAATTCTCCTTGATTAATTAAGTCCCAAGTTTTCAAGTCTGTGAATATTTGAATAAAACTGATACAGCTTCATTCAAATAGGTTGCAAATCATAATCTAGCACTTTCGTGTTATATTAATTAATGTTGATCAATTTTACTTATAATTATATAATATAATTGTTACCATATAATTACCTAACTATATTACATAAAATTATTTTACATATTCTATAAAATATTCAAGGTTTTGTAAGTGCTCCACCTCTAGTATGATGGGACAAGACAGGTTAAGCTTTTAGAATCACCTTTGACTCATTAGTGTCACATGTATACATAATTAATTAAATTGAAAACAATAAAAAGACTGGGTAAAATTTGCTTCCACTTGCTGCCTGAGACATCCAATATTCACTGTATAATTGAGAACACCATCAACAATAATAATACTCAGTGTGTTTAATATTTCATTTTAGTTAAGAAGGATAAATACAGCAGCATATGCCAAGATACCTAGTGAAATATAAAATTCTTCATGACCACCAGCCCCATTTGCTTGCATAAGCTGAATTCTTGGTAAAGGACTAAAATCTATTTTTTGTTACTTCTGTTAAAACTCCCATTTTAGGAACTTTTATGCTTAAAAATAACTTCCCAACTTTTATCCTACTTATTCATAAACAACACTCTTGTAGATGGTTGTTGCAAATTACATGGTGGTAAACGACCTGCCGAGGACACAAGTACTGGCCTGAAGTCGCACAGCTACAGTGTGGAGAGCCCACCTCTCTCCTCCCGGAGCCACATGGAAGACAGCCACGGGGCAGACAAGCAGCATGTAGTTCTCTGAAATATGCTGCCCCTCTTTGAAAATAGGAGAGGGATCCAGTTGTCCAGGTAGCAAGAGGAACCCGGTTGAAGTGATACTTTAGTTCTTTCTTAGTCTTTAAACACAAAATACTGATCACTTGTTTTCTAGCACTTCCTTACCACAAACATCATAGCAAGGAGCCAAAGTCACGGTTACTGCAGCCCACTCAACCCTCACCACACAGGACTCTTTGTATTATTGCTGTTATTACTATGCAGCAGGAACCCCCATTGTACAGCACTAGAGTGCCCGTCCTGGGCAGAGCTGGGGTGGACCCAGTGTCCAGGCTGCCCCTGCAGGGCTCCATGCCTCAGCTGCTGCCTGTGGTAGCTCCACGATGGCTCTTCTTACTTCCGTTTGGTCCATACCCTGCCCACAGAGGGAAGAAATCCATGTCCAGTTGGAGATGTTAGATGACGGCCACTTTTGCATTTCTCAAACGTATTGTGGGTGTCCGAGACATGTAAGATGGCAGTAAGTATAGGGGGGTGCATAGACATTTAGGGGACTGCATTAAGCAATGCAGTCTCATTTTGGTTTTCACTGAAAGCCGTCACACCGTGTGGCTACTGAGGGGACAAATGATGTTCGGTGGAAAATCGGTATTTTGGAACTGGAAACCCAGAGCAGAAATGCGTTCCTACCTTCAAGAGGGTGCTGTTCCAATGATATTAATGACTTAAATGAGACAGCAACAGAATATAAAGTGCCTTAACCTCAAATTCATGTATGAGGCAGGATTGGTGCTGCCTTCACACGTGGAGTCCCCTTGAGAACTTGCCGGCTGGCCACGAGGCCACAGCTGATCTGGATGGACGAGCTCCCAGGCTGGCTGCGCGTGCTGTTCACGTCCATCTGACACAGGCTCAGGGCATTGAAGCCTCAGTTTAGAATGTCACCTCCTGCACTTGCTCCCTGTGGGACCCGGGGCAGTCAGCGCTCAGCTTCCCACACCTCGACGTTCCTTTCCATGAAGCAGGAGAAAAGAGCAGTGAGGCCGCACACGCTCACCCACGGCCCACAGCGTCCTGCATCTCCCTCCATTCGGAGCTTGCTGCACAGAGGGAAGGCCTCAGCTCTTCATCTTCTCTCTGTGCACAATCAGCATTTAATACAAGGTCAACATGTGGAAATCATCTCCTTTTGGGGCAAAAAATCAGAAGATGGGGTTGAACTTGGTGGTGTCAAGGAAGGGCAAAAACATAATGTAGATATCTGGGTGGAAGCGCGGGAAGCACCCTCATTTTTGGCTTTGACCTCCTTAAATGCTCCCGGAAGCCATGAAGAGTGTCGCATCTGATGCAGAGATACTGAGCTTCATTGAGCAAATAGTGAAACTGTCTTCAGTGGGCTCATTACTGTTTCTCCAATCCCATCGAGTTAATGTTGCATTTTCTAAAATCCTGTTTTCCATAGAGTGACTATGAGTCAAAGACAAAAAGAAAAAATATAAACTAATCAGCATTAAATAGTAAATACTATATCTAAACAGAGGCGTAATGGGAGCATCACGGGCTGAGGCAGCCAGCCTTCCAGGAGGTCTTTCTGAGTAGATGCATTTAGCATTCCTCTCTGGGTGTCACTAAGTTTGTTCAGCAGACATAGGAAGAAGATGACTGATACTATACGGGGTGGGTCTGTGCTCCCTGGAGGGCCATAGATCGACACCATGTGCGTTTCCCGGACCTCAGCCCCTTCTGGCTCTCCAGGCCTTTACCAGTGGGCTCAGCTGTGTGGGCCCAGTGGCCTGGACAGGCAGCACTGCCCTCCCCCGGGGATCACAGGCTCACTCACACATGAGCCGCTGTCATTAGTTTTAATGGGAGCAGTGTGGTTCTGGGGCGATTTAGGCTTTAAACAATTCCACTTTGGAGACCCTGGCAGCTTTGCTCTGCCCTCCTGATGGTGCAGTTTCCCTGACTCTGGCCACTAGGGCCTCCCTCGTTTCTCAAAGCCACACACCAAACCAGGCTAATCAACTTGGCTGAATGGAATCCTTTAATGAAGTTTTTCCAAATGCAAAACGGACGCGGGTAGCAGCCTTTCCTGGGCACCTTATGTGTGCAGGGACTGCTTTACAGATATGTCTCCAGGTCTCAGCAGCTGCCTGTGCAGAAGGAACCATCCACAAAGGGCAGTTACAGGGTGGAGTGAGGAGAGAAAGCCTGAGCAAGATCATCTGGGCATCTCACAGTGCTTTCCCTTCCTCTGTGTGCTTTTGAGAAAGACACAGAATCTCAGTAGGTCTCTAGTCTATAAGTGGGAATCAGATTATCTAGTTTTGAGGTGGTTAAGAGGATTCACCTAACAGACTGCCTCCCATATGGAAAGAACTCAATCAATTCTATCATTGTCCTCCTTGTGCAAATTAGGCATTCAGAGAGGTAAAAAAAAAATCATTGTGTTTCTTTCCCTAGATGAAGAATAACATCTCTATCTCATACTAGACAAAGGCACCAAAAACATACATTGGAGAAAAGATAGCCTCTTCAACAAATGGTGCTGGGAGAACTAGAAATCCATATGCAGCAAAATTAAAATAAACCCCTATCTCTCACCATGCACAAAACTCAACTCAAAGTGGATCAAAGACCTAGGAATTAAACCAGAGACCCTGCACCTAATAGAAGAAAAAGTAGGCCCTAATCTTCATCCTGTGGGATTAGGCCCTGACTTCCTTAACAAGATTCCTACAGCATAAGAAATAAAATCAAGAATTAATAAATGGAATGGACTCAAAATAGAAAACTTCTTCTCAGCAAAAGAAACAGTCAATGAGGTAAAGAGAGAGCCTACCTTTTGGGAGCAAATTTTTGCTATATGCAGGTCAGATAGAGCATGAATCTCCAGGTTAAATAAAGAACTCAAAAAACTTAACACCAAAAAATCCCAAACAACCCAATCAATAAACGAGTTGAGGGGATAAAAAAGACTTCTCAGAAAAAGATATACATTTGATCAACAAATTTATGAAAAATGTTCAACATCTCTAGTAATTAGAGAAATGCAAATCAGAACTACTCTAATCTCACACCAGTCAGAGTGGCAGCTATCAAGAATACAGACAAAATAAATGTTGGTGAGGATGTGTGGAAAAGGCACACTCATATATTGCTAGTGGGCCTGAAAATTGGTGCAACCAATCTGGAAAGCAGTATGGGGATTCTTCAGAAAACTTGGAATGGAACCACCATTTGACCCAGCTATCCCACTTCTCGGTCTAGACCCAAAGGACTTAAAATAAGCATCCTACAGTAAGGCAGTCATCTCAATGTTTATAGCAGCTCAATTCACAATAGCTAAACTGTGAAAGCAACCTAGATGCCCTTCAAGAGATGAATGGATAAAGAAACTATGGTATGTATACACAATAGAATATTACTCAGCATTAAAAGAGAATAAAATTATGGCATTTGCAGGTAAATGGATGGAATTGAAGAATATCATGCTAAGTGAAGTAAGGCAATCCAAAAAAAACCAAAGGCCAAATGTCCTCCCAGAAATGTGGATGCTGATCCATAATGGTGGCCGGTGGGGAGGGGCATGGGAAAAATGGGGGAACTTTGGGCAAAGGGGAAGGAGAGGTGGGAAGAGGTGCATAGGGGCAGGAAAGATGGTAGAATTAGGTGGACCTCATTACCCTAGGTACATATATGACTTCACATATGGTGAGAGGCTACATCATGAACAACCAGAGAAATAAAAAGTTGTGCTGCAATTGTATACAGTGAGTCAAAATGCATTCTGTTGTCATACCTACCTAATTTTAATTAATTAATTACAAAAAGGAATAAAATCTCTTCTAGACATTGAATAAAGTCATGTAACAATTCAGTCTTAAGCCTAATCAAAGGCTCCTTCCTGGAGATTACCATTCCTATTTATAAAGTCTATCTTAATAACAGACTTTTAGCATCCTCCTAAAGATCCATATTGGATGCTGACCCCACCCAGGTTGCCTCTGTCTCTGTTCTGACCTTGAGGAAGTGAAGTGAAGGTTGAAGATCCTGCAGAGGTTGATGCTCAGGTCATCATTCATTCATCCTCCAGATAAAGCTGAAAGGGTCATGAAGACCTTGGACAAAATCATCTCACTGCCAGAAATGAGTCTTTCATGAAGTTCAATAAGTATTTTTAGTTCTGCTGGCTCCTTTATGGAACTGTCACCCCAGGGGACAGTGGCGGAGTCTCCCAGCCTCAGGGTCTGCCCTCACTTTTGCTGGAGAAAATTCTGTGTGGAGTGTCAGTCTCTGAATAGCACATTCACTCAGAGTCCTGAGGTTGGGCTCCCATGATAACCAAGAAGGTCAAGAATCAAGACACACAGCAAGCTAAGCTCTGTGGGACGTCCAGTGGCAGGCTGGGTTCTGGAAATCTGACACCAAGTTAAGGGTCTGGTGTGAAGCAGGTTTCTTAAGGAGTGCCTCAGAACCCACCCTTGTGGAAGGAAGGGGAGGAATCAGGGGATGCAGAGGGAGAATCCAGCTCCCATGCAGACTCAAGCAGCCTTGTTAATTTATTGGCTGCTTGGGGAGCGCAAGTGCCCTGCAGAGGGTGTTGGAGCTGGGCAGAGGTGGCCGGGGTTTCGTGACTCTCCCTGTTCCTCCTCCTGAGCATGGGTCAGTCATGCAGGTGCATCTTCCCAGAAGAGGCATGAACTTGGGGCCAGCTCTCTGCGACCCAGGTGATCCCTGAAGGTGTTGCTCACCACGGCAGCCAGCCCCAGGGCAGAGAGCTCCTCCTACACTGAAGGGCAACCTAGGTGGCATTCACCCTTCAGCCAAATTCCATATACATTAAAGTGACCCAGTCACTTTTCCTGTAACAACTGTCATCCTCAGAGCCAACATAAAAACAACACAATTAAAGGAATTCCCTCAGGTTTTTGGTTTTCAATGACCAATGAGAGGACACACCACGGATGGGGGTAGATGGAGGACAGAGGAAAAGGGAAAATGAAGAATGGAGGGTAGGACAGGAATAGCATTTATTAGGCACCTATTGTGTCCGGCACTATGATAGGTGGTATATAGCCTCGATTTCATTTACTGGAACCAGCCACACCTTAGAAAACCAGATACACTTAGCTGCCCTTTGCAGAAAAAGCAGCTGGGGCTCAGTAAGTGAAACAGCAAGCTCAGAAAGTGCTTTATCTCAAGTCCCTTTAAAGTCCACCTGTATGTCTAGAGCTGCAGTCCCTTCAGTAGAGTGACCATGCACTGGGGCAGTGAGGAGTGGCAGCCCCTCTGCCAGCTCCCAGGCTCCTGCTTCCCTGCATCCTGCCCTGCTGCCACCAACTGCCATGACTGCTCCATCTTTAAAAGCCTTCCAAGCTCAGACAATGCCTTACCTTCGCTCCCTTATCCCTTATTTCTTGCCTACAAGCAGGCTATTCCCCAGCTTCTGACCTATGAAAAACACGCCACACACATTTATGCAACAAATCCTCCTGCTCTGGCCCCAGACTCTAAGCAGTGCAGCAGCCGTGGCTACCTCTGCCGGCTTGCTCCTCACCTGCAATAAACACGCCCTGCTGTAGACGACGGGGTTAGAAGAGGCCCTTTGGGAAGTCATGTGGGGACAGCCTGGAGAGCTTTTCCAGCATCATGCTTCTACTAAATAGTACACACAAGCTTCTAACAATGACTGCTGGGTTTTTGTATCATCTCAATCCACATGAACTCGTCCTAGAGACAGATTTTCCCTTTTGTTTCAGAAACTTAAAGAGAGTAAGTAATGTGCCCATGGACCACACAGTTAGAAGTGGTGACACCAGGCTTCAAATCTGATACCTTTCCACTCAAAACCTTAGCTTTCAACTCTACTGAGTCAAAGTGCACACAGAAACTGACCCCACCATCCTACTGTCTTAGCTTAGAGACCATTTTATGCAAGGGGGTCCATGTGGCTGGGAGGTATGGTCTGCCTTATTCCCTCTTCTAAGTCAAATAAGAAAATGTATTTGAAATCCCTTTGCATGGAAGCTGTAAGGTACTCTATAGTTTTGTAGAAAGGTATACATGTTTATACACTTAAATATGAACATAGCACCCAAATTCACAGATGTGGTTTCTATTAAATACCTGGTGCATGTTGAATGTACTGGGGTGTCTATCTTGATCTAGATGTCTGTTCACAGGTTGTTAGCGTGTCCTGTCAACATTCCATGCAAATAGACACACAGGTGCACGTACTACACATCCCTCCTGCATTCCCTCTGGACTTGTTGGAGGGCTGAGGCTGAGGCTGCCTCTGCCTCCTGTGGTGTCTCAGGGCAGCCTCTGCACAGAACTGAGTGTGGGTTGCAATTTATTTTCTAAGTGAGAAAATGGCAAAATGAACAGAAGAACCACAAAAGCAACTGTTTGACCAGGATTCCAAAATGAAAATGTGGGCAGAAGATGGACAGAGTGACAGGACAGGTGATTTAAGGAACGTTGGGAGAGAAGAAAAGAAGAAGTGAAAAAGTAAAACAGTTTTGCAATACTTGCCTCCTAGACCCCATGTCCCTAGCAGGTACAGGTTCATGCACCCATCCTGTCAAACACATATGCTAGCAGAAATGAGATCCAGAGCAAGAAGGTGTTAGGAATCCGCTTCTGCAACTGATGTTGCCAGACCACCTACAGTTTTGCTCAAACCAGGTCCAAAGGCTTGAAGCCCATGGTTTGTTTGTATGTACCTATTATTATTCCCGTCCTTGTTCTAAATTTCATGACAGAGAGTGCAATGCCAGTTCTTTGGTTTTTTGCAACTGCATTTCTGTGAGACGCATGAGTAAAAATCTTACAGTCTGCCTGTCAAACCTTAATCAGCTACCATGCTGGGCTGGTACGGGAGCTTGGGAAATCAGCCTCCTTTATGGGGAAGGTAGGGGTGGAAATGAGACAGGACATTTTCCAGGGCCCAAATAGGAGAACACAGCTTACTGTGGTTTGTCCTCAAATTGAGAAAGCATCTCCTGTCTGCAAAATTTCAGTCACAATCTCTAATCAATTAGCTAACTAGCTCCCCCTCTTGAAACTTTCCTTTCAGATAAGTACTGCAGAACGTTGCAAAGCAATGGTGTAAAGTTAGACCAGTCTTAGTATACGGCAGTTCTTAAGATTACTTGTGTCTGAAAAAAAGCATGAAAGTGTTAAAATCTATCCAAATGCAAGATCTATAGCTGTGTATGATTTTAAAAAGAAATAGTTTTCATGTTATTTTTTTCTACTTAAAGATGTTTTGATATAGCTTTAAAAAGAAAAAATAAATTGTAGATATTTACCCATAGAATTTGCTAAAACCTACTATTGGCTGAAAGGGATAAGGTAGGAGACAATGACAGAAGTCACTAAAACTGTTCTACTCTCAGAAGCACAGACTTCTTAAAAATAACGTCTTGCTGCACTATTTATTTCACAGTTTTTACAGTGCATTATTTATTTTGCATTATTTTTTTAAATTTTTTTTTTGATCCAGATATTTGCTCCTTTTTTCTTACATCAGCAAGAAAAGTTTGCTTTCTCTACAACTCAGGAATAAAATGATTATGTGGTATATTATGTAAAATTCAGAGTAAGCAATGGACCAGCATGTGGCCTATTCTTTCAGAGGACAAGAGGACCAGCCAGAGATAGGCTGCAAAGTAACCCAGGCTGGGATGCTACCATGAGCCTTAAAATCTCTACCAGCTGCTTCCATGGGTGCATATTTGAGTCATGCAGAGCACGTACATCATCCTTTTTAAAAATTATTTGTTGTAATTCGTTATACATGACAGCAGAATGCATTTCGACTCATTGTGCACAAATGGAACACAACTTCTCATTTCTCGGCTTGCACGTGAGGCAGAGTCGCACCATTGGTGCAGTCATACATGTGCATAGGGTAGTGACGTCCATCTCATTCATTGGGTCTCCGTCTTCAGAGTCTGATTTCACTGCTCTGGGTTTGACCTGATGCCAGTGGGTTCTGCAGGTGAGTCCCTGTGCAGCCGCAGGTGAGTCCCTGTGCAGCCACAGCCGAGATCCCTGCTTTGGGCTACCTGGACAGCATGAGCAGGCAGTGAAGGCCACCGCCTGGTTCTCCTCCTTCGTCCGTCCTGCTTTTCCTCCAGAGTCTCCTCCTTGGCCTCAGAGCTGCATCACCGCTGGGGAAGCTAATGTGGCCGCTCTGGGCCTGCTCAGCCAGTCCACACTGCCTGTCAGCAGCTGGACCCTTTGCTGGTGAGCGCTTGGGCTCAGGCTCTGTAGCCGAGGACCATGTCTGACGCAGCAACAGACTCCATTTTCTCCCAGTTCTAGAGGTGGGCATCCAAGCTCCAGGTGCAGGCAGGCACCTCTGAGGCCTCTCTCCTTGGCGAGCGGTGCCTGTCTTGTGTCTTCACCTGGCCTCCCCTCTGTGGGTCTGTGTCCGCATCTCGTCTTCTAAGGACGTGCTGGGTTCAGTGGACCTTGATGAGCTCATTTTACGTTGTGTATCTCCTTAAAGGCCGGGTTGGCAGATATCATCACTTTTTGTAGGACTTGTGTGTGGGGGGGATATTATCTTATAAATTTGGGGAATGCAATCAGTCCTTCGCAGTGAGCAGAAAGGGCTCTGCACTGGCAACATGCTGATTGTCTGTCCTTGCTGTCCCAGCTCATGCCGAGACGTCAGAAAGACCAAAATACCCAACCCGCTCTGGACTGCCTCCCAGGCTCACTTTATAGTCAGATTATCAGAGTTGCAGGTAAGGAGGGTCCTTCCCTGGCAACCCCCTTGTCTGTGGCGAGGATAATTAGCCTGGGGAATGTCCTGGAGAACATGTCTTCCACTGGGGGACTCTTCAAGATGCCCAAGTGCCTCCTTCCAGGACCTGGGGAAGTGGGGGTCCCAGGGCTCTGGCCCTGGCAGGCCGAGTAGGGGGCTGTTTCTTCTGCTGCTGGTGCAGTGGGCAGCTCAGCACCTACCCCCAGGCCAAGCCACCCAGCTGACCACAATCAGATGCCATGGACTATTGGTAAGGAACAAGGGTGTGTGTCCCCTTCGTAGATGGGAGATTAACTGTTACTTTCTGTCTGTTTTTTTAAGATTCTTAATTTTTTTCTTCCCTAAATTTGATTCTCAAAAACTCCTTGGCAGGTTTCGTTCTCTGTGCCAGCTCTTTCCATCCCCATACCTTAAAGTGGATGTGCTCCCACTCTTTTTGCTAGAAGGGAAGGAAGATTCAATTCTGGGTTTTCCAAGCAGGCACCTCGACTCCTGCTTCATTCTCTGATTTTTCACCCATACTCCCTTCAACCTGCCAAGCTGGGGGAAGGAATTTGGATTTATTTAATGTTATGTTGTGTTCTAGGTATTTTTATATGTGTTGATTGAATCATCTAATTAATTAGTACTTCAGAATATCTGTGGTTTCAAGTTCTCTTCTTTGACTTCACCTACATTTATAAAAATTAAGCATAGTATCAAGACTAAAATAGTCACGACAATAATAATGAATAGAGAATAATTTTGAACTCCCTAACAGCAGATACAGCAACATAAGTATTTTCCCAAGTAAAATGCCAGCCATTCATCAAATCAGTTGTAGTGATTTTACATCACAGGCCTGTGAGTTTTATACCTATTCATAAAATATTTGTCTCAAAAGCACACAGTGGAATACATTTTTGCAAACTGCTGCACAGGGAAGCATCTCTCAAATTGTTTTATTTGCTATAAAAACTTATTTGTTAATTGGAAATTGTGTTGACATGTGTTACCTTTGATCACCACACCAAGTGTAGTTGGAAAAGGGGGGTATGATTAGGTAATCGGATAAAAGAACAGCAAAAAATTCAAACCGCCTTCAGTGTGTACCTTAAAATGTACTTTAAAGATATAATATGGTGGGGAATTCCCATTTTATTGAAATTGGAAAATGTTTATGGATAACTCAGATAAAAATTTCTCAAAAAGATCAGGATCTGACTGATTATATGCAGAACCCATATGACTCCTTAAGCAAAGACTTCAGAGGCATGCACAGGGACTCTGTGGGAAGAGAGTAAATGCATACTTACCAAACACATCCTAAGATCCCCAAACCTGCGTGCAGGAAGCAATGTGCTAGACTGAGGGAGGTGGGGAATGGAAGCAGGGAGACACCGACACTTCTATTGAGGAAGCATTAAGTCCAGTCACAACACCAGGAGGCACACATGCACGCATAAACACACACACACACACACACACCTAAAAACAAGTTATGGGCACACACATACCTACTTCTATTTTTTTCTTTTCTTTTCTCTCTCTCTCTCTCTCTCTCTCTCTCTCTGTCTCTTTCTTTCTTTCTTCTTGTGGGGATTAAACCCAGGACCTTGCACATGCAAAGCCAGGACTCTACCACTGGTATAAGCTGCCATATTTTTTCTGCCTTAAAACTGTTGGCTGAAGAGCTCTTCTAGGAAGTCTTCCCAGCGGTAATTCCACATACACCTGATGGCAGCTCTTCATTGGAACTTCATTAATCCCCTGGGCATTCCTTCCAAGAATTTTATGCTGGAATATCCATGGCCGTACTTGTGTTAATCCACCAAAGAACATCTGTAAGGAGTCTCAGCCTCACCTGAACTTTCAAGGGAAGCTACCAGGATGGGCAGGGATTTAGCTCCATCATGAGGCCCCCTCTTGGGGTCTAGCACTCTAAGACTGTGATGCCTCAAGGATTGAGATGAAGACGTTCCTACGGCAGCCTCTGATGGCATCCCCGGGGGCAATCCCTAGAGGCCAGCAGCTCTGTTTCTGGGTGGCACTAGCTCAACAGGGCTGGGAGGGTCTCGGGGTACTATAGAGACAGGAGACCTCGTGGGATAGAAGCTAGCTACGTTTGTTCAAGGAGCTGGGAAAGAAAAGGTGTGTTAAGGAGTTGAAGATTCACTTGAGTGGGAGAGAAAGTCATGGGAGATGAGTTTTGGGAAGTTTTACAGGGACAAATGGAACATGAAGTTGAAGAAAACTCCCTATTAAGGTTGCTACCTATTAAGGTTAACGTGGGTTAAACTGTGTAAAACATTTAGAGCAGTGCCTGGGTCAGTGGACACACCCTAAGTATTTACCAGTCTAGTCTTCTGTTATTATCATACTGTCACATGTGTTTTGGGTTTGAGGGGACTGGGGTGCAACGAAGGTTTAGGGAACTCTGGGAGCAGAACCACAGTGCATTTCCCAGAGCATCTACCTAACTACTGTTTTCCTGCTTCCATAAACCATGGAGAGCCACTTCTGGCTCTCCCTCCTCCTGGCATTATACCCCAGCAGAACCACACAGTGCAGGGAGACCTGGGGCTGCTCAGGATAGAAATTCTCTCTGAACGAAAAGAGAGTCGGCATGTTACCAGAATTAAATTGGATTCGTAATATGTATATGAAATCTAGTTGATTAATCAGGAATGTCACCAATTTAGATGTAAAAACTAGTAGGTTACTTAGTATGCAGAAAGACCAATAAAATTATTGACTATAGATTTTCATGCTGAAAATAATATGAAGATATATACTGGAAAACATATGGGAAAAATTTTTACTCTGATAAAATGTAAAAGCCTAAAATAATTCCATTAGCAGTTAAAAGTGGTAAGTTGCTGGCATCCATTTGGACTGCTGACACTCAAAACATTTATTTCCAGGAATAAGGAGGACAGTTGGAAAAACAGCCCCACTCAGGATGAGCCTGCGGCTTCATTTCCATGAGCAACACTTGGGTTTTGAGAGAGGGCTTGAACATAAGATCATGGATCATGGCTAATCAGACATTCAACACAGAGAAGAGAGTCAGGGTGCTACATGGGTTAGCTTTGGAATGTACTTTTACCTGGTCTTTCTTATTCCCTCTTAATATTTTGGAAGACATTGTTCAAATCGTACTGTTTCTTAAGGGAAATATCTTGTTAATCTATATCTTATTTTAAATATTACTGAGAGCCTTATTTAAATTGCCCTGAAAGGCTTTTAAATACTATGGAAAATTAGAAGAAAGCCTTTGAGTGTATTTTTAAAAGGAGAGGAAAAGTCCCAATCTTTGCATTTAACACAATCACATGCATTTTGGGATCTGAATGGAAAGTAAGTCGGAATAAGAGGGTGAAGAGAGAGAGATCTTTTCTCCAATTTTTGGGGAACTTCTCTCCAAACTTTTGTCTGAAGAAATAATTGTAAGTTGTGATATTTATTATGTGTATACTCTTTTTTAGTTTCTTATGCTGAAATAATGGCACAATTTTAAATAATTTGAAATAGCTATGAAAAGAGCACAGAGCCTCCTGCCCCCTCCGCTAGCTCCCCCATGGAAGCTGCCTTGGAGAGCAGTGACGGAGGGCACCTCTGTGTTTGCCTGTGTCTGCTGTAGTTGCTGCTGTGCGTCTCCTTTCCACACGAGTCCCTGATGTCCTGTAGGTCCACACTGTGTTCATAATTACCAGGCTTCTCAGAATTAAAACTATATGATCCTGACAGAAGGAAAACTAAAATTAACAAAATACCCTGCCAGTGAACTTTCAGCCTACACACCTGATCTGAATAGAAGAGATGGTGAAAAAGAGTGATGGTGACTTCAGGCAGGGGACATGCAGGAATGATCTTCTCGTCCCTGGAGCCATTCATGCACCTCTCCATGTGGGTTCGGTAGTCACAGGTCCCTGCTGGTTACATGTCAGGTGTGGGCTCCAGGAGAGACCTGCACAACAGTGTCCTGGTAATGGAGGAAGCACTGCAGTCGGGGCAGAGGGACAGCTGGGTGAGCTGCAAGCCACATCCGGTGATGGACACTGCTCTGCTAGGCATGGAGGGGCTTCAAGGTGGCCTGACCAGAGATCGACCACAGCCATCCCAGGAAAGGACGGACCCTAACACAGAGGCCCACATGAACCCCAGGGTTCTCGGGAGTCTTAGAAGGCCTTGCCCCTTGGGCAGTGGACCCTCTTGTCAGGGATCAGGAACAGGTTACCAGGCCCTGCGTTTCTGTGTGGGAGAAAGTCCATCTTATTTGTTGTGCTCTGTTGGGGTGGTAGGAGGCAGTTCCCAGAGGGAGTGGTGAAGGGGAGAAACAGTAGGTCCCACCAGGGGAGGAGCCCAGTTCAGGACCTGCGTGGGCTCTGCAGTCACATAGCTCTGGCTCTGGCTCGGACCTCTCTGAGCCTCAGTGCTCCCATGCCTGCCCTGGGCATGACAGCTGCTCCCTCACGGAGTCCACACGGTGCCTGGCCACTGTTGGAGTGACACTGTGGGTGCTGGGCCAGTTGCAGTCGTCCTTCTTCTCTGCTGCTTACAGAACGATGCCATCTCCTGTTTCCCTGCCAGCTCCTTTGGGTTGCCATCACAGATACGCCACAGACCAGGTGACTTAACAAACACACCCTCAATTATCCCAGTCTGAGAGGATGGGAAGTCCCAGGTCAAGGCTCCAATAGATTCAACATCTGGATGGGCCCTTCCTGGGCAGCAGCTAATCTCTTGTGTCTTCTCCCTGTGTCCTCCTGTGGCAGGGTATCATAGTCAGGTGTCCAGGACTGGGAAGGGCAGGGGAGGCCTGAGGACACAGGCAGGGGCAGTGATCATGGGCGCTGCTGGCCCTCGGTGCCCATCAGAGGCAGGCAGCCCGGGTACCAAATGCTGCCTCTTGAACAGAGGGGACTTGGAGACAGAATTCTGCTGCCAAGGTGCCGAGAGGCAAGACAGAGATGGGAAAGGAGGAGGGCAGGCGGAAGGGCAAGCAGCTGCTTCCAGCTGGGCTTGTGGCCGCCTGGTCCTCCGGGCGGGGGCGCGGGTGTGCAGCTGGGACCTGGTGAGTAGCACTTGGCTCCTGGGCCTCTGCCCGCCATCTGCACTGCAGCTCTGAAGAGAGAGAGATGCTTGCCCTGTTTTAAGCATTATACAATATAGATCTGTATGGAATATCACATGGTAGTATATTGATCTCTGCAATTTTATGTTTTAATGTAACAGTTAAAAATAAATTTAATTTAAATTTTAAAAAGAAGGCAAGGCGATAACAGAGTATGTGTCTTGCTAAGTCATACTGAGGGTAGTGAGCAGGAAACCTGGAGTCCAATCAAGGCCCATCATGTGGTCTTGAGGTCTCTGTGGACCTGTCCGACTGCCCACATTCCTTCTGCCTCTGGAGCCCGCCCCAGCTGCCTGACCCCTGGAGCCTCCCTCCGTGTTCCATTTTACAACACTGTGGAAGCACTGCTTGCTTTCCTTAGTTCTCATCTCTTCCTTGTCGAGACAACTTTAATGAAAGGCAACAGACCTGCCAGGGTGGTTGGAGTGGAAATCAGATGCCTTGGGAGGCTTAGAGCATCAATTCTTAAGTCTGTCTGGGTTCAGAAAGACTCGGAGGAGGGGCAGAGCCCAGGGGCCCATAGACTCGTCACTTAGAAGAGCTTTACAATGAAGGATGTGTATCCACAATAGACCCACGGTGCACATAGGAATGATGTGAACTGATTTTATGTTCAGAAAAGGCAGATTTGCCCTTGACTAGAAATTGAAATGGCGGTAAGAAATAATTCTCCTTTCAGCTATGAGAATAAATCTCTAGCTTAAATTGAAAACAGTTTTCTTTTAGGAATTTAGAAAAAAATGTTTCCCTAAGTGGTGAATGACACATAATTAGATACTCCCTTGATTTCACTCCACCCTGCTATTATCCTGAATTTAACACCCTGATGTCAGGAACTGTGGGAAGGGCGAGTCCAGAGTGAAAGTTGAAGCAGGAAAAGCTCTGTGGCAGGGTGTGCTCCGACTGAAGCCAGCTGTCCCAGGGACCTTTCAGGCATTAGAGGACACGGGTGGGTAGGGCTGAGGCGTACAGGGAGGCACAGGACAAAATCCTAGAGGAGTTGTAGTATCACGGACCCTGAGATAGAGTCCACCTACGTGGTTTCCATCTTGGTTTATAATGTGCCAGGTCAATGGCCTTGACAGGACTTGTCTTTCTTTATAGCTAAAAAGTTAGATAACAATTTCCGCTGTATATTGGGCACTAAGAATTAACATACTGGAAAAAATTTGGCATAAGGCCTTGCAGAGAGCAGCTGATAAGCAGGTAAATGCTGGTGGGAAAAGGAGAAGGAGCAATGGGCGAGGGGGCAGGCGGGTTGTGAGCGATGCTGACAGGCAGGCCTCCAGGCCAGCCTCTGCCTCAGGGAGGACGAAGGCTGTGAGCCAAGTTCAGGTAATCCAGGGGGCCCTCTGCCTGTACTCTGGGGGCACCATTTTGTAGCAGCTACAGCTGGGCAGTGAGGCTGAGCGCTTCCCCAGGACACACAGTTTGTTAGGCAGCAGTGGACAAAACCCTGGTTCATCTGACCCCAAGCTGAGGATTGCTGCCTGCACTTCCTGCTCCAGAAGCCTAAACTCTGGGTCCCTGCTCTGGGTAAGATGTAGCGGGCACATACCATCCTCTCACGGCACGAGACTTAGTGGGGCTGGGTAACTTCATTAAATGCTTATATTAGAAGAAATCGAGTTCTCAAGAAACCAGGAACAAAAGAGCAAAAATGAGCCTGAAGGAATGAGAAAATGAAGAGCAGAGATAAATACAAATGAAGAACAAAATTAATTAATTAATTAATAAAAAATAAAATTTAAATAAATTAAGAACAGAAAGCCAATTGTGAAAATCAAAGCTACCAAGCTTGTCCTTTGAAAAGGCCAATGAAGTTGATAAGGCTTCCACAAGGGGAAAGAAGAGCCCATTTGTTAATATCAAGAATGATAGAGAAGATAAAATATCAGCAAATTGAAGGCATTCAAAAAGAAATGAGGAAATTCCAGAACAACCATTGATATCTTGGAAAACTACGTAACCTTATTTCTTCTTATATCTATGCAATGGGAACAATATAACTATAAATAGTCTGGAGAAGATTATTGTAAAGATTAAATGAACATACATACATGAGATAGGTAGGTAGGTAGATAGATAGATAGCTGAAATTTTACTTGGTTCCTGATACATAATTGATGTTCCAGGAGTATTTCTGTATGTGGCAGTTGCTGACCAAGGTGCTGACCGCCAGGGGCTGAGCAAGAACAGGAGTTGCATGTCTTGGGTCCTGGGGGAGGAAGGGAAAGTTCACAGATGCCTTCTTCACAGACGTGAGGCCTGACACGGGGCTTAAAGGACCCTGATTATGTACATAAGAGGTGAAAAGGAGGTGAGAACAGAGAATGCCCCCAAGGAGAAACAGTGTGGTGTCTCTCGACTCCTAGGACCTGGTGGCCCTCCCTGGTGCGGAAGGCTGAGAGTCTCTAGGGTGAGAGCACTAGAAACAAGCATTGTTGGCCTGCGGAGAAGGCTCAGGTAACAAGCCAGCGACCTGGGGTCACTGTGTAGAGACGTGTGTCCCTGGATATGGAGGCTGGGCTTGACCTTGCAGACAAGAGGACAATGATCAGAGTTGATGCTGTGGCTTGAAATGTGATTCTTGAAAATGACTGCTCCAGGAGATGACCTGGATGATGAGGTGGGGACCTGGACACAAGTGGCAGATGTGAAGATGGGGGTGCTGAAGACCTCTCTGTCTTGGCATCTATGTTGCAGTGTTATCCCAAGGCAGAGCATGGAGCTCTTGGGACCAAGTGTCTGTGCATGGAGAGAGCTATGACATTACCCCGCCTTCACAGTGACGAACACAGCTGACACATGTTATCAGTACTCCTAGAGCACTGTGTTTTTGTAATAATCGATGCAGCAGAGGTATTTTCTGCACCATGTGGACGGAGTCTGTGAATTCTGTGTGTTCAAGCTTGTCACGAGGCAAAAACGTTGCATTTGGAAGCTGGTAGCCTCCCTAGTTTACTTTTCCTTTGTGAATGGCTTCTGTGGTCTAGGCTAAAATATCTCCACTAGAGTCAAACGCCACTCTTACTAATGACAGGAGCTGATGTTCAGAGACATCCTTCCATGTGCCAGGGAGGCATGGTCGGCCCTTTGCCTCTTCATTATGCACAGGAGCCTGTGAGCAGGGCCTCCTATTCCTTCTTCTTTGCCCTCACTACTGTGCCTGACTCTGTGCCAGGTGTTCAGGGCTGCAGATTAGAGCCAAACCCACCCATGACTGTCCCACTGCCTTAGCCACCTCTGGCGATCTTCCTGAATTGTCCTCCTTGCCATCTTCTCCTACTTAAAAAGTCCCAGAGGTTGAATTTCCATGTATGGCGTTCTCAGTCGACCATAACACTGTCTGGGAAAAGGTGCCAGCACTTGACCCTGAAGTTCCAAAACAGAGAGAGCTACATGGGCAGGAACAGAATGTCCTTCGACTCTCATGGGGCCTTGTGCCCCTCTCCGGCTTGAAGTCTCTCTGATGCGCTGCAGCTTCGGAATCTCCTTGGTGTTTACTTCTGCCTCCATGTTTCGCAGATATCCTTTATTTTTGTTGGTGGATAAACACCTGCAGGTTTCCACACCTGTTCCTTCAGGAGAATGCAAACCTAGAAAACAATCGGTCTCTTTACTGACAGGTGGATGTTTAGTGAAGTTTCATGGTAATTAAAACCATATTCTAAATATTTAAATAAGCAGCATAAAATATGAAAATAAGTTTATACTCAATAACTTGCTACACATTATTCAAAAATATCAAATGTTCCCTAAAAGCCTTTTATTTGATTAGGGAATCTGTGAGCCTTCAAAGTTCTGACTTAGAAATCCTTGTATTTGTAGGATATCGGTTTTCTATCAGAATTCCAAAAATCATATCTAAAATAATTATAACTGCTAGAATAATTCCAACCACCAATAATGGGTAAGAGCTTTTTTTTTTTAATTTCAATAAGTTTCATGATTTATTAGTTTTAACTTTTATTTCAAAGCAAGCAATTTTGAAACGTAGTTTACTCTATTTCTTTCAGAGCAAATTAAGAGATAAATTGAGAGGAAGATAAAGAGTTGAAATAAAGCAAAAGCTTTATAGGCTGGTTACGATCGCATCTGCACAGCTCAGAAGTGACAGGTGTGCTGCCGTCCTGTTACACCAATGAGCTCCTGTCACGGCACAAGTTCTAATACGTGAGACGGGCAGAGCCGGCCTTCTGGCAGGACACAGTAAGGCGTGGCCTTAGCCACTCTTTTTCCTTCCTTCCTCTTTCTCCTCCAGACATATCCTATCTAAACAGCTGTCTCTTTCCCAGATGCAAGAAATGAAGACTGTATCTTTCCAGGCACCTCCTTGGCTAACCTGAGCACAGTATAATGTCCCTCTTTCTCTCAATTCCCATTAGTGATATAGACTGCATGCCAGTTACAACTCTCTCTTTGATATTTCACTAAACACAGACTTTAATGATTGCCCATCAGTTCCAGGTATATATGATGTAAAACAGCAATGTTCCCAGTATTGATGTGTGGCATGGCACGCCCCCCAGATGCCTAGAATGAGGGTGTCCTGCTGCAAAGCAGTGATTCCCTGACGACGTGGCTGCACCAGCCTTGACAGCCTTGGGTGAATTAGCCAGGCCAGGAGCAAACGCAAGGAGGAAGCAGGTGTGAAGTCACCTTCCTGCCTCCCAGGATGACGATGTTGTGCACCGAGGGCGATGCACCTGCACTATTGTCTCTGAGGAAAAAATAGCTTCTGAGAGCAAACACTCTCCACCGAGAGAAGAGACTCCTGTGTAATTTGAGTATAAAGGGTCTTTTTCTTTTATGATGGGTTATGTTATGTTAACTCTTTCAGGAAATGATTTTAAGGCTCAATTTCAGCATTTAACTGCTGCTGGCTGTGCGTGGAGAGGGGACGAAGCCTGAGGAGGGACGTGGCTTCTGGAATGTGGCAGCCTTCAGGAGCTCCTGTGACAGGGACCCAGCACCCAGGCTGGAGAGCACCGCCCTGGAGCCACATGGCTGCCTCTTACTCCTTGTGCCCGTGAGGAGAGAGAAGTCCTTGGCTTGGTTCTGTCCACTGTTCTCCTTGCTGCTCTGGAATAACCTCCATTCACCCCAAACCAGATGACCCCTCAGAGAGCCGAATACCGCAACAGAAGGGGTCCTCCCTCCAGTAGGAATGTCAGCACCGCTGACAGGAAGTCCCGCGAACGCCCGCTTTCCCCACGCTAAGGACCGCAGCGCCTTTTGAGATATGCAGTTGCACCTTGTCCCCTGGTGACCCTATTGCTGTGCCATAAACATTCAGTGCCGACTGGGTGGGGGAGGGAGCCTGGTTTTGTCTGCCTGCAGGGACCGCGACAGGGGGCGGGCGGCAGGTGCCTCACCCAGGGTCCAGTCTGCAGGACGAAGGCACTGGAGTTCCTGCTGGCAGAACCGGGTTCATGTTCTGTGGACCCCACTTCCTGCCGGGTGGTAAGAACACCTGCCTGGGCAGCAGGGGCCACGGCGTCAGCTGATCCATCCCTACCCAGGTGTGCAGCTTCCGCCAGGGTCCTCAGGCTTTCCATCTGCTCGCTCCCTCATGAGGAAAGTAAGGATCTCTAAGGTTCTTTATTCAGCTCCTGCAGGATGAGCATGTCTCCTCTGTGGCTGCTAAACCACAGGGGTCTTCAGTGGGGACCCAGGGTCTTCGCTGATCTCCACTTCCACTCTTGTTGGCACTCTGGTGACCTCAGAATGCAGAGGCATTCGAATGCCTGTCTCTAGATCAGATGTCATCTTCAGAACTCTCCCCTGTTATCATGTCTGCAACCCAAGGGAATATAGTGCCCCCAGAGCTGCTGAGAACCAGACAGTGCAACCTGGATGTGACACCCCTGTGAGGATCCCATCCTTCCCATCTGGACAAGGGCACACATCTCTAAATTCTTCTCTAAATGGTAAACAATCTTTCACTTTAGATTAGAGACAAAAAATCATTATCTTTGCTTGAATCTGATGTAATCTTCTCAAGCAGTATTCCTGGAAATGAAGATTTTCAATTTAAAATGACAGAGGTTAAAAACACGGCAAAATAGCTTCCAATTTTTGATGCATTTACAGTTAGGTGTCTGAGATCTCTGGACATTTGTCAATAGAGTTTTCTTTTTCCTTTTTTTTTTTAAGTCGTTAACTGGCATGGGAGTATAGTAGTGCTGAAGTTGCCTGGCACCAAGACTGGCAGTTTGAAATCTGGCAATTGCCCCTACTTCTGATCCCTAGGAAGAACACTGCCTCCTATGAGATACGTGTATGTGAACACGTGTGTGCTCGTGGGCTTGGAGGGGCAGTGTGAGCATTAGTAGAGGAACGGGTTACTTCGTGGCGTTTTGATGTTTTAGGAGCCCAAGTAGGGATGGGAGTCTCCTCCTCTAGAAGTCAAAGGCACCCTCAGCTAAAAATGAGCCGCCCGCCTTTATTCATGCTGTCACGGAAATGGGAGAAAATTGAATAAAGATACACAGGGCAGTTTCCATACTTCTGTAATTTCCCCTGAATTGCTCACAAAGTGACTATTATTCTCCTCCCATTAAACACGGGGCCATCTGGGGCATAGATATGCAAGGGAGATTAAATGTGGCTGCGCAGAACCCTTTCTTTAACGGGATTCAAGCTTTTGTGCTGTGAGGAGGACAGAAAGATTTTCCCAACTTCTATGGGAGCGTCCCAGCATCTTTATGGCTCTCACATCTGCCGCTGCATGGAATTGATGGTAATCGTGGTGATTATTATGGTGTCTTCCTTCACCAAAACAAGGCCATCTGGGGTCTGTGTGGTCGGGTGGATTAGCATTTTTTTTTTCAAGTGCTACTTTCCTTTAGTAAATATATTTTACGGAAATTATGTCAGAGAAAAGATTATGATAATAATGATGATAATACTAATAATAGGGTTATTATGTGCGATCCCCTTTACAAAAAGTCCCTAGCAAGCATAATCCGGAGCAGGCGAGGCCAGGAGTTGAACACCTGGGCTGGCCTCTGGGAGCAGCCTGCCGCCTTTTCCAGGGCTCTGCAGCCTGCCTCAGCAAACAGCCTCAGGGGCCTGGCGCCAGAAATCCAGGAGCCAGGGTGGCGGGTAGACCACCACAGGTTCGGATTCCAGCTCTGTCAGCGCCCGGCCATGGTCCTCGGGAAAATCTAATCACAGTTTTTCTATTTGTGGAAAAGGAAGTAGTAATACCTACTTCAAGAGGCTATGGAGAAAACCGAATCCAAAAGTGTGTCTGAGAGCCCTGGACACAGTGCCTGGCAGCGGGAAGTGTTGAAGCAAATAACTCAAGAATGCTAGGGGGCATGCAGTGAGTCCCAGGCGCAGGGCTTCCAGTTTCCCCATTTCTTCACAGATTAGCACAATAGCAGCGGATATTGAAATGGATGGGATAGTCTTTCTACTTTATAGTACATAATTAGCTTAAGTCATAGCTAAAAGCCAAGAGGTTGAGCAAATCTGAAATCTTATTTAAATTAGTCCTAATACGTGACTACAAAATGGTGATGTAGAGTGAAAAGAATGGAATTTGGAGTCCTATAACACTGGCTTTAAGTTATTGGTCACTTGTCCTGGACGGAGCCATTCCTCTCTCATCTAGGTGTTTCTATAGTGGCTCCATGACAAAGATATGCCAATTATTTGTCCAGAGATTCTCTAAGTCATAGATTTCACCTCATGCAGAATCTGTTCCTAACAAGTACTTGATAAGTGTTTGTGGTAGTGTGTGTGCGTATTTGATGTGCTGTGCAGGTGTTGAGGGTGTGGCTTCTCTACCTCTGTTACTCCCTTATTCTTCACTCCACTCCAGCATAGCTTTGTCTTTCTCTCTCCCACTGGAACCAAGCAAGTGCAACCAAGCAAGTGACCTCCTTCGGACTGCACGACATCTACAAGGAGGAACAGCCCCGTGCATCTCCATCTCTCCACCTTCCAAAGAGGCCATATCACTGCCGCAGTCTGGCTGGGCACAAATCACGAGCCACTCAAGCAGGAACAAACTTTATTTTCCGAACTTCCAACATCACCACCAACCGGAACTCCCTCCACTGGAACTTCACCAACCAAGTGAACTCCCCAGGAATCCCCTTGAGAACTCCAAAGTAGCCACAACCCGAGGTGGACAGCAGGGATCTATATACAATTGAATACACAGCCTGTTTCAATCCAGGATCATCCAGTCACAGCAATTAATCACAGCTTAATTTAATTATCATCTTAATGGCTGGTGTCACCTCTTAACCACTTCTTAACCACTCCTTCTGGCGCCATCCCCATTCAGCTGTGGCTCCCAGCACTTGACCTCCTACCCCATACCTTCACCTTCTACTCCATCACTTTATTTATTTTTATTTTTATTTTTTTATTGGTTGTTCAAAACATTACAAAGCTCTTGACATATCATATTTCATACATTTGATTCAAGTGGGTTCTGAACTCCCATTTTTACCCTGTATACAGATTGCAGAATCACATCGGTTACACATCCACATTTTTACATATTGCCATACTAGTGACTGTTGTATTCTGCTACCTTTCCTATCCTCTACTATCCCCCCTCCACTCCCCTCCCATCCTCTCGCTCTACCCCATCTACTGTAATTTATTTCTCTCCCTTGATTTTTTTTTTTCCCTTTCCCCTCACTTCCTCTTATATGTAATTTTGTATAACCATGAGGGTCTCCTTCCATTTCCATGCAATTTCCCTTCTCTCTCCCTTTCCCTCCCACCTCTCATCCCTGTTTAATGTTAATCTTTTTCTCATGCTCTTCCTCCCTGAAGGCTAGAAAAATGGGAAAATCCCCTATAAGCTGGTTTTCCAGAGACAGGCCTTCATTGGAGTTTCCCTGGTCAGGTGGCCTTAGTGGCTTCTGTCAGGCCATGATCACGAACACAATGATAAGAACAGAGACAAGGATTCACGGGGTATTTCCCAGGGGAAACCCAAGATCCTGGTTCACTTTGAAGAACTCACACAGCATGTGAAATGCTGAATATCAATGATTAACGGGAACATGAATTCTGGGAAGCTATGGCAATGGTGTTACCCTCTCAGCAGCTTCTCCCTTTAGTCACATGGATGAAGATAATTACCCGGGTCTACTTTAATATTTATCAAACTTTTAAAGAGGAAAATCCTATTTTCAAATGAGCTATTAGGTAGATCCAGAAAATAAATATAAAGCAGATAATGATGAAAACAGAATTATCTTAGTATGAACATATTTTATAAGCACAAATTTACAATATTTTATTGTGATATTAAGCAATTATAAAATGAAGTCATTTTGGGCATAATTGAAATCAGAATTCTGGATGGTAGTTCAGTCTGATTGTTACCATCTAATTTATTCTGATATTTTGTTATGACCCCAGAAGAATAAAATATCTTGATTTATATAGATAGGGCCTTTTTTAAAAATTGTGCTTTGCATTCTTAGGGCTCACTTTAGAATTCTGTTGTAAAAGCCTAAAATACAAAAGAGGAAAATTGTTTTTTTTTTTTTTTTTTAGGTTTTATGCCCATTGTCAGGAAATTAAACTTCTTTTGTAGCCAAATCACAATATTTAACTTTTCTCATAGCCCAATCATAAATCTAAAAGCTAGACAAACAGCAGAACCAACAAGGGGGAAAAGACGCAAACACAAATCACTGGAAGCCCCCAGGTCTCCTAAGGCAAGACAACCTCACAGAAACCTGCATGTTTTCTCTTATTACTGCAAAGAGGACAATAAAACTGTACGGTGCACGGACTACCCAGGACCACTGTTCACATCTGGCACTGACCAGTGAAGAGCTCAATGCTGGCTTAGCAAAAGCCCACCTTGCACATGGACTTCAAGTAGCTACCTTGCAGAGGTCTGGCTCTTCCAAGGCCATGTGGAGCCCGGGTCTTGGCTTCCAGTGTTATTTCTGACATGCATTTGGATATATTTGTGAAAATGTAGATGGAAAATGTTCACAGTGGTTCCACAGTAGGTTAGCCTGGTAGTACAAAGAAATACCTAGGTCACTTCCTGTGTGTTAAAATTTGGTGTAGAATTCACCATTTTAAAATCATTGAATGTATGTATTAAAAATTAAATTTTGAACTACCATTTGCACAACTGGAAGCAATTATTTGTAGAGTCTGTCTTACTTGAAATTAACCCTGCATTTTTAAAGAGAAGCTTTGATGCTAAAGCACTGAGGAAACTGGGATCAGCACCTTTCTTGGCTGCAGACTCACCTCCCTGGCTACCAGTCCCCAAATGCTTATCTTCTCAGGTCCTAATATGACATCAATCATGCTACCAAGCAAGGTAGTATTGAAAAACTAAACTAACTTGAGATTTTTTGTGCATGCTTTTTTTTTTTTTTTTACAAAAAATCACAAGCTTTCTGCGTATGGTAAAGATTTATAATTTGCCTTCTAAACAAGATCCAAGGCTTTGCATACTTGTGTAGGATGGCAGGTGTCATTTTAAAACACTTCCTGCCAAAAGAAAGCTTAATTATAAGCAAGAATTCTTAAGAAAACTGAAGTTGTTATAAAAGATCAGTAGTCATTCAACCTTAAAATATTAAGTATTTACACAAATGCAACTTTTTTATTCAGAGAAAGAAAACTCACCCCATTACTATGGCTCATAGGCAATTGATGTAAAGTTTGATTTATTTCTTGCCCATCGTCTATTTTCTTCTTTGTAGTTTTATTTTTAAGCATCGCCATGTCTACGTGTAATTTTTATTTCACTGTTTTGTTGTCATGTTCTGACAAATATTTTCTCCTATGAAAGTGTAGGTTTTCGTAACTCTGACTTCGTTATAAACAACCTGCTGCTGTGTTTTGCCAGGAGACAACACACTTGACTCTGTGTCCACCTTCGCCCTCCTCCAACTGTCTCGGTCTGTTCACATAATTTGTTTAAGTTTATAAATGAGAAATGGTGACTTTCAGGAAAAGAAACTTTCACAGCTAGCCAATAGCTACTTAATACTACCAGTGTATGGGGTAGGGATTTCTGGGGCACCTTCAGCCTCGTTGTCTGCTAGACCAAAGGTTGAATGGCCCAGAGACAAAGATGAGCATGGCACGACCTCACTAGCAGAAAACCGTAACCTACAAGCAACAAGACTGCAATGGGAGCTAGCACCAGGGAGGGGAGGGAGGTCTGAGTGAGAGGTGGCTGTGGGTGAACCATGTCCCCTATGATTCACAAGTGGCCGTTCTAAGACCCCGCCCTGCAGCATGTAGACGGTGTTTGAGGATCCAGTATAAGTAAGGGGTAAATGACATTAAGTGAGATGATTGGCTTGGGTTCTCACTCAATTTGACCAGTGTCCTGATAAGCAGGGGAAATTGGACACAAGTGCATGTGGAAGGCCACGTGGAGACACAGGGGGAAGTGATTTGTACCAGCCAAAGAGAAAGGCTTGGAGTGAAACCATCCTTGCAACATCTCAATCTCCAGTCTGAGCCTCCAGAACTGTGCTGCAATATACTCAGCATGGCAGCCCATCAGACTGCAGGTTACTGAGCATTGAGAGACAAGCCTGGGTGCACCCCAGCTCCATCCTGAGTAACTCTGGGCCTGACCCTCTGTCCATTCCTCTGGTTCCTCATCTGGAAGTTGCTTCCTTCCCATACCCACCCTGTGGTATTCCCTGAAGATTCAGTGAAGGTGTCTGAAATGCCTAGAATCACAGAGGACATAGGGTCAATGCTCTGTGTTAGTTTTTGTTATTTTATTAACATAAATGTAATTTAAAGGGCATAGACTTGGGCTTTAGATAGATAGACCAAAGTTTAAATCCTGACTCAGTTATTAGCAAGCTACAGTTTTTAGGCAAACCACTTGGTGAGACTCTTTACGTTTGAAAGACGGAAGCATAATTTTCTCATGTGGATGTTGGGAGAGTTCACTAGGCAGTGTGCCCAGAGGTAGGGATCAAAGCTCTGTAAACACCACTCCCTGATCTAGGCCTGCACCCACACCAGCCCTCCCAGCCAGTCCACAAGGTGGAAGGGAGGCACAGATGAAATATAAGGATTTTTCCATTGACATAGGGATTTTTAAATGTTGTGAGTCAGGAAAAGACATTGTGGGCCAAGCAGTCCCCAGCCAAGGTGATCTCACCCCAGGCGGGAACGAGAGGCACCCTGGCCCACACCTTGTGCTCCTCTTCTCTTCACAAGGCTCAGGATACACTGCTTGTTTTCACTCCAGGAGCCCATGATGGCTCCCAGAGTTGTGCAGCAGGCAGCTCGGCCTCACAGCTGATTGTCCTCATGAACGAAAACCTTCTCTGTAAGATTTTTTCTCAACAGTGTTCAATATCTTTCTTGGTTGTGCATAATCCTCTTTGTGGCTCAGAAGGAGGAGGATGGGCTACAGACAAGGGTCTCTAGCCCTGCTACCTGACCACACAATTTTCCCCTATTATTCAAAAACATTTGCTGAAATGGCCCTAAGTGTGAGGTTCCCCTGGGCACTTCCACAGGTCTAGTGGATTTCCCCAACTCACTAGGACACCATCCTGGTCCTCAGGAGGTTATAGACACAGAGACCTGCACTCGGGAGTGAATTTGCTGTCCCAGGTTCCCCGCCCTGTGATGTGAGCCCAGACAGGAGGAAGGCAGCCCTAACTGTGCTGCTTCGTGAGCATCTTACGAATGTCTCATGAGACCCAACTTGGCTGATCTGTCTGTTTTACTGGCCTTAAATCCCCAGTGCAATTTGTATGAAAACGACTCACAAGGAAGTAATTCTCACCAAGAACCAATTGCACTAAAGTGTTTAGGGAAAAAAAAAAAGCCACAGCCAGACATCTTTTGCTTTAACAGCTCTGATTGAATTTTCAGTTCCAACCAGCAACCTTGGCTCCTATCTTTCTTCACTTTTATTCTTTGCAAGTACTTTAACCCACAAAACCCCTCCACTGCCTCAAGGTCTTCCTCTGCCCAAGCAGAGTCACTTCCCCGCCTGCATGAAGGCTGTGAATTTGCAGCCCTTCGTTCCCCCAGTTAAAGATGGAATATTCTCTTGGCATCTTTCCAGGCTGTGCCTGCTCTCTGTTCTGACATGATGAGGGTGGTAATGACTGAGACCTGGGACTTCAGGCCACAGCTTCGGGGGCCTGGCTCTGAAGGCAGGAGAAATGTGGCGAGTGCTCTGCAACCCCTGCTGTTGCAGCCCAGGCTTTGGAAACCTGCCTCATTTTCTTCAGAGAAAAGTGATTCCTGATGCTGTAGCAGAGAATGCGTCTCAGAGCTACGCAGAGGCCACAGCCTCCTCGGCCAGTCTGGCCCAGCCTCCCACAGAAGCAGAGTATGCTGAGGACAAAAGGGGGAGCGCTTCACTTGCCTCCCAGGGCTCCAGGACGCCTGCTTCCTCCTGTCTTGGTGCAGAGGAGAACAACAATGACCTCAGAACCTTAGTGACCTCCTCCTCAGGATGGGAATAATCACAGCAATTGTGCTAGCAACTGTGGGCTAAATTGTGCCTGCACAGAATCATGTGTTGCAGGCCTAACCCAGCACGGCAGAACGGGCACTTCATTTGGAGATTAGGCCTTTCAGAGGTGATCAAGTCAAAAGTGGGGAGGGTTGGGTGGGCCCTGCACCACAGTGATGCTGTCCTTATAAATGTGCATTCGTCGCACAGATGTGTGCACAAGAAAAAAAAGGTGAAGACACACGGGAAGGCGGCCACCTGCTGGCCAGTGAGAGTCCTAAGCAGCTTCTCCCCCACGTCCTTGAGGAAACCAGCCTGCTGACCCCTAGGTCCTGGACTTTCAGCCTCTGGGACTGTGAGACACTAAATTTCCATTGTTTAAGCCACCTCCTCTGCAGCACTGTGCCCAGCAAACTGATGTGGCATTGGGGTTCTGTGAGATCAAATGAAGGATACGTGTAGCCTGTTTAGCCCTGCAGTGAGGGCTCATCAGAACGACTTGTTCATCATTATCAGTGCCACCATCGACATTCACAGTGAAAAGGAAAGTTGGGCCCTGTGTGGAAGCTATGCAAAGACCTTAATCTGTCCCCACTTGTGAATAGCATGTCCATGTGAAATGTGTGTGTGTGTGTGCATGCCTGTGTGCATGTGTGTGTGCATGCCTGTGTGCATGTGTGTGTGCATGCCTGTGTGCATGTGTGAATGCATGCCTGTGTGCATGTGTGGGTGCATGTGTGCACGTGTAGGGTACATTTCCATTTCATGATCTGGCTGTTTACCCATAGTTTCCAGCTCACAAAATGAGGAGTTGGGGGTCTGTGCTAGAAGCTGTGCAGGTCTCCTCCAGGGCTGAGCACCCATCTGTGATTGCACAATCCTCTGGGGTGTCTCCCTTCAGTGAGGCTCAACTTGACTCCAGAAGAGGCAGTGGAAGGACACAGGCCCTGCGCTGGGGAAGCCAGCACCTTGGTTCTGGATCTCACACCATGTACTTGCAGATCTTTGGACAAGTCATTTACCTTTTCTGGACCATCTGCAGAGATAGGGACGACAGAGCTGAGCCTGAGAGGTCAGCAAAGCCTTTGAGGACCTGTGACACATGGAGACGCTGATGGTGACTGAATGTAGGTAGTAGCCTGACTTCCTTCTGTGGGCAGCCAACCCTGCTGAACAATGCAGTGCGTCTCTTTCTGAAAAAGTTTTTTTTTTAATGTAGTTTAATCATCCTCCTGCCATACAATTAGCATTTTCAAGTGGATCTGAGTTAGTTGGAGCAGATGGTTTATCTTCTCTTATAGTGTTGCGACTTGGACATTATATCATTTCTACATCTAACTCCGTCCGTGCAGCGCTCAAGGAATCATTCCAAATTTTGCGCACTGTGTTTTGACTTATTTAATGCAGACGTACTTTACCCGCAGTAAACATGAGTACCAAAATACTTTAGCTTGAGAGCTTCTGCCTCCCTCTCTGGTGTAATTAGTCACACTGCACTCTCCGCTGCTCGGGGAGAAGGGGAGAAAGATGCTCTGCACACAGCATCTTGCAAATGTGTCTTCCCTCCTCTCCAGCTGCTGGCTTTCCCCTTCTGAATTTTCAGTGTCCAACCCTTGAGACAAGGACAGAAAGGTGGAAAGTTCCCAGCGTCTTCGCCCCATCAGCACCTTCCCACACAGGCATGGGGGCCACCTGGGGTCAGACCTGGCCTAGACAGGAAGCTTGCAAGCCATCAGGTTTCTGATTCCTGATCTTGGTCGAGACAAGTAAGCCGACCGTCCTTGGGAGATTGTCAGGAGTTGTGGAGCCAGTGTTTATGAAACTGTAGAGAGAGGCTCTGGCACGAGGCAGCTTCTCAACAAGTCGTGCCTATTGTGCTCCTGAGATGAGGAAACCGAGGCTCGGGAGGTCCCTTGACGGGTGTTCACTGTATCATATCACACAGCTCAGGATGCACACCTTAGGTTTTTGCTTTTTGTTTTTGTTTATAACTGGTAAAATTTTCATACAGTGAAATAAATTCTCAGACTTACTGTGTAATGGATTCTGTCTGATTTCTCTGGCAGCACCGAACTCCATACCTCAGGCAGCTTAAGCCACAGAAACTGAGACTTTTGCCTGCGCCCTGACTGCTGTGCAGTGCCAACCGTGGGTAGCTTCAGGGGGTGCAGAGTCCTCGGGGACAAAGTGGAAGAACGCTAACCATACTCTTTGGTTGAGAAATATAAACTTCAGACGGGAATGTGGTGAGGGAGGAGCCAGGAGGTCTGGGTCCAGCAGCAAGTGAGTTGGAGAGAGCAGATCAAGACGGCTCCCCAGCCTCAGGGCTGCAAGAAATCATCTTCAAAGACCCCCGGGAACAGCAAGAAGGGCTGCAGGGGAAGAGCTGGAGGGGGGGCCATCAGCTTTTCTTTTATGCATTTATTTTTATTTTTGTTTTTTTGATAGTGGGGATTGAACCCGGAGACACTTTACCACTGAGCAACATCCTCATCCCTTTTTATTTTTTATTCTGAGACAAGGTCTTGCTAAGTTGTTTATGGCCTTGCTAAGTCACTGAGGCTGGCCTTGAACTTGTGATTCTCCTGCCGCAGCCTCTGGAGTTGCTGGGATCACAGGTATGCACCACTGCACTCCTCTATCCATTTTAAAAATATATATTTATTTTTTAGTTGTAGTTGGACACAATATATTTACTTTATTTATTTATTTTTATGTGGTGCTGAAGATCCAATGTGCTAAGCCAGTGCTCTACCACTGAGCTACAACCCCACCCCACTCTCCACATTTTTTGAAAGGGGCAGAAACAGACTCGTGAGTGTGTAGGTCAGGAACTTTATCAAGGAGCCCTACCTGCTTAAGAAATGAAGGATAAAACTGAGGATTTGGATGCATAGACAACACAACTAGTATTCTGTAATGAGCAGAACTGTTTTGCTGGGTGAGACCATCTTCCTCCCCAGGCTGGGACCACCCTACCCCCACCTTGCCTGCAGGCTCAGCCTTATAGCTGCACAGACCTGGGGGAACTTAGCTGCTGCAGGTAGTGTCCAGATCTGCATCAAGCCCTGCTGTGGTCCAGCAGGCTGGGGTCAGGGCTGGCCAAAGAGCATGGGGAACAGCTGTGCTTTGCAGGATGGAACCTGAACAGGGGCGTCAATAATATAACCTGTTTTGCTTTCCCCTTTAATAACTATTTGATTAATATTATGTATCAAGACCACTGACTACTGAGAGGTTTTGATTCCCCTTAAATTTGTACCATGTCATTGACAGTCTCCATTCTCAGTCTCCCCATCTTGAAGGGGTCTTGGCTTGAGGTTCACATTGGACCAGTGTCTTACGTAAAGTAATGGCTTCCAACTCCTCTCTGGACAGTTTCTACTGTTCCTCAGTCCTGGATACTGGGCCAGGAAATTCCTAACCAATTCTCCCTATGGCTGAAATCGTCTAGATCCTGTTCTAGATATGAGTTTCCAGGACAGAATTTTGACCCAGCCTGGCCACTTTCTTATAGAGTTTGCAATCATCAATTTGTTTATTAATTTCTTGAATATAGCTAACTGCACCTGCCTACTAGATGCACCGTACCCATGTGCTATTCACGGTATGCCCAGGAGCCCTCAGCCCTGGTGTATGGGGCATAGGATATCGGCCATGCTGGATTTCCTCCCAGTTTTTGAGGCATTTGTATACCTCAGGGGCTTCTCCGGCTCTCTTTGAAGACACTGGACTTAGCTAAGTATGTCACCTAGGTTCATTAAGAACATGCCAGTTCAATCAGAATAATTTTCCTTTTCGGTAGTTGTGCCCTAGAAGTGAATTGTAATAAAAACATGGGTCCAGGTCTCCCCTGATGCACTCTTGGGTAAGATGACCATTTTGACCTGGGAGAAAAATGGCTCCCCCTGAACAAATCACGCCAGTTGACTCCTGTGCCTTGAAGATAAGGCCATGGGGGCCAATGGAGTGAAATGACCCTCCCAGTGACAGGTCTCTCATGGTCCACACTGCAGCCCAGACCTGTCTGACTCGAAGCACACACCTGACCACCTGCAGCCATTCTTCCTTTCTCAGGAATGCTGGACAGCACTTTCAGCCCAGTGACCCCTCTGCTCATGTTGGAAAGCCACAGGCTCCGTTGCTCTTGGGGGGAAGTAGCACCTGCTCGGCATTTATACACAGACAGCTTTTAGCCAAAGGTAACGGGTTGGTTTAAAGTCCCTTCCATAAAACGTTACCATTTGCGACTTCTCAAGCTGCCCCTCCACAATTCGGGGTGCTACATTTCCTCCATATGATAATTTGGAACTTTAGGGGAGGAGAAAAGACAGAGACAGGTAGTGAACACACACCAAACTCATTACCGTGGCACTCTCAATTTTTTTTCTCAGTAATTTCAAAATCTCTCATATATCTTCACATTTTTTTTTTCTATTTCATCTGCCAATTACCAGGTTTGGGTTCTGAATACCATAGTCTTATCCTGACAGCTTCCATACAACTCCTTTCTATTCGTAATTCTATCCTTCTAAGTTATCCTGTTCTCCACTGACGATTCTAGATGATCATTTTTAATATATTTTAGTTAATTAATGTATGTTATAAAATAATAGGTAATTAGCACATAAAACCTGTGAGTTTACAGACAGTTTGGCTTCAGATGGGTCTAAACAAAGAAAATGAGTCAATTTAAATCTGACAGAAAGGGAAGCGTGTTGGATAAACATCACTTTTATTACAGATATCAGGTACAGTCTTAGTACACAGAGCCTCCGTCAGCTGCCTCCCTTCTCTGAAGCCCTGACGGCTCCTCTGCCTCTCCTGGGGTGAGTCTAACCCCTCCTGGCATTTAGCCCTCTCTGCCTTAAACACAGCCTACCTAACAGCCCCGGCTTGTGGATTCCACTAAAGGAGCTTCTTCAACACACAGAGGAGGACCACAAACATATGTTGTCAAGATTAATAGACATCTCTACCAGACCTGGTGACATCTCCAGTGTCACCAATGTGCTGAGATGTCATCTTGGTTGAGTGATGAGATGATCCTGTGATCAGGTAATTCCTTTATTTCCCACGCTACAGGTCACCTGTTTCCATGCTATCGCTCTTCCTCAGGAGTGCCCACTCTGTAATTTCTTAGGGCTAAAGCATCACTGGCCCTCAACTTCAGCTTTATGTTTCCCTGCTCTGGATGTTAAGCTCTTTGAAAATCTGCTCACTCATAGTTTCTACTTCTTCCAAGTAGCTCTCTGTCCAACCCCACTGTGTACCCAAATGACTTTTATCAAGGTCCTCACTGGCTAGATGCAGTGTTCCATTCCCAAACTCACTCGACCCGAGTGGCAACGTGTTGAGTCTCCCTCCTGAAGCATTTTACCCCATTTTGAGGTTTGCCCCCCACCCCCTCAGCTTGCTTCTTTCTCATTGTCCTTTCCTCTGAGTGTCTTTTTGCCGGGTCTTCCTCCTTCCTCTGACTTCTGAACATCAGATTTGGAAACACTTCTGCCCTCTGTGTCCCCTGCCAGGTGACAACACCCCGTCTCCCTCCTTTGAACACGTCTCAGGGGCGTGACTGTAAATGTGTGCCTCTGGCCCTGTCCTCCGTCTCTTCTGAAGCACATACTCCTGTATTCAGGTGCCTCGGGACACAGCTCCCCGTCTAGGATGAACCTCGGGCATCTCAAACATGGTGCATTCAAAGTGGAACTTCTCCCTGGCCCCGCTCTCTCCCTCCCCCCATAACCTGGGCTTCTCGCTGTTTGGACTGTCTCAGAAAGAGAGCCTCCATCCTCCCACTTGCCCAGATTCTGGCAGCAGATTGTACTCACCTCTTTTGCTCATGCCCCACGTCCAATTCTTCAGCAAGTCTAGTTGACTCAGTCTTTAACATACACCCCAGATCTGGGTGTATGTTAGGAGTGAGGGTACCCTCTGCTAACCCTCTGGGTTGGCTCGCCACCATCACTCACCTGATTACTAAAATAGTATCTTAATTAGACGCCACAATAACACTCCTGATTTCCTACCATCTATTCCCACCAGCAGCCAGAGTGATGCTTTCCAAACGCAGTGCTCAAGTGGGTCACTTGCTACTTAGTTCCCTCTAACAGCTTCCCGTCTGATGCAGGGCAGAAGCCCAAATCTTTTCAACGGTCCACTGCTTCACATGGTCGGCGTCCTCTCTGCTATGCCCCCCCCCATTTCCTGCACTCCTGGTGGACCTGTCCCATCGCCAACCCTGACCATGTCAAGCCACCCTCAGCCCACAGCTTGGTGGTGTTCCCTCCACCTCCAACTTTACCTTTAGACCTTGGATAAACTGTGCTCTTTTCTTTTGGTACCCTTTTATTTTTATTTATGTCACTTTATGCCATTGTATCTGCTTTCTGTCTCCCCTGGTCTGAAAGGCAAGCTACCAATCCCAGCCTCCAAAATCATGCCTGGCATTTAATTGGCATCCTAGAAATGTTTGCTGAATAAACAAGTGAGAGAGTGAATGAATGAATGGATGGATGGATGGATGGATGAGATTGACCATTTGAAAATAAAAGCAGGTCCATGTTTCCAGTTAAAAATATCTAAAATGAATCTTTGAAAATTCTTTAAATTTAGTGTTTTAATTGAACTTGGAAACTAAGCAAGAGAAACGGTGATCACTGGAAATAATCTGGAGTTTTTCCTTTATTTTCTTTTTCTTCCTAGATCCTTTCTTTCTCCTGACAATGGAGTCTATAAAGTCTCTAGAAAATTTCAGAACATGAAATATTTTATGAGGGCAAGATGTGCTAAGTTGAATAGACAAAACAGGTGAAGAAGCCACAGAAGTGCGGACAGGCTAGGAGGAAGAGCAGAACAGAGATTCTGTGATCCCAGCAACTCAGGAGGCTGATCAGGAGGGTTGTAAGTTCAAGGTCAGCCTCAGCAACTTAGTGAGTCCCTAAGCAACTGAGTAAGACCCTGTCTCATAATAAAAATTCAAAAAGGCTAGGAATGGGGATGTAACTGAGTTGTAAATTGCCCCTAGGTGAAATCCTAGTACCAAAACAAACAAACAAACAAACAAAAACAAAAACAGAGATTCTGGTCTCTGGGCCCATTTGCAGGATCTCCACAGAGTTGTTGATGTCTTTGTCCAAGTTAATGAGCTGCATTTCCTGTCCTCCACTCTGTTTCAGTTGGGGTTCTGAAGATCCTGTTCTCACTGTGGACATCAGGACCCAGACATTCTCCAACTCTTGCCGCCCTTCTGTTTGGATGTGATGGTTTAAATAATGTTGAAAAAACATCTTCAGTTTGCCAGTGCAAAAAGGAAACAGTGATTTTGTCTGTGACCCAAGAAAGGGAAAAAGAGCCCAAAGAGAAACTCAGATCTCCTCTTGTTTCCGTTGTGAGTTCTCCACAGAGTCCATGGAAAGCCCTCCCCCAAACAAAGGACTGTGGAGGCCTTATGGGGAAGTGGTGCTGGGGCCTAGCCCGCATGAGGGCTGAGTCCCTGAGCTCCTCTCTAAGCCTCGGCAGGAGAGTGGAGACCAGCAGGAGGGTGGCACCTGCCCTAGCCTGGCTCAGGATGCAGTGAAGTTTACAGGGACCACAAAAGGCTCAGCTCACCATGCCACCAAGCACAGGTGACAGGGTGGGCCAGTCCATGCAGGGCTGTGTGAGAGACAGGGCCTGGGGCAGCCGAGGGAGAGCTGACGTTTTAGGGTCACACCCTGTCAAGTTTCTGCCGACTACATAGCAAGGTCTGGAAAGTCTGGGTTGGTGTCAAGAGCTGTCTTTTCCAGGACAACTGCCTGCAGAAGGTCCCCCTTGTCATCCAGGTTCCTAGGGTTACAGAGGAAGAAAGCAAACAGAAGGAGGTGAGGTACGGAGGGGTCTGTGAGCAGGGCTACTGTGTCCTAGAGAAAAAGTGGAAGAAAGTCAGGCCACGGGGTGAGAACACTTGTTCAGAGAAGTTGCCTTTCCCTGTGGGGTTAAAATCAGCTTCCTGCGCTGGTCAGCCATGACCACTGTGAGCCAGCCACTCTCACCTCCGCTGCCTCACCGACTCCTCCCAAGAGCTGGGGTATTGGAACTGATGTTGACTGGTACTGCCAACCGTAACACAGAGGTTTTCATTGTTGTTGTTTGGTTGTTTTGTTTTGTTTTTGGCGCTGGGCATCGATGAATCCAAGGGCACACCATTGAGCGACATCCTCTGCCTTTTTCCTTTTGAGTCAGGGCCTCACGAAGTTGCTGAGACTGGTCTTGAACTTGCAATCCTCCTGCCTCAGGCTCCCACGTTGCTGGGATTTCAGGATTTCACCAGTGTGGCAGAGGTTTTTAATCACTCCTTCCAGGGCACAATGATGGCAAGTAGGACCTGAGAGCGCTTCCCCCTGATTCCAACTGTGCTTCCTGTGTGCTCCTCCCTCCTCCAGGACGTTTGGAAGGGTTAGCACCCCCATCACAGAGGTCCAAAGGACACTCGTTCCTCCACAAACCACTGTCTCTGTCCCAGGAGAAACAGTCTGCCACCCCTCCCAGTCCCTCCCCAGGTGGAAGGGGATCTGAACTGCATTCCTTCTTATTTTTAGGAGGCAACAGGATTGGAGAAGGGGGTGGCTGGGGGGTTGCAGGAGTTGAGGGTGGAACGGGGATGGGGACACGGTGAGGCTGCATGAGCCACACGAGGCTGAGCACCTTCAACTCACCTGTGTGGGTCGGAAGAGCTTTCAGTGCACTGGGGACAAAACTCCATTTATTTTTTATTTTTATTTTTTTAATAAATGGCATCTGCTGACCTTGAGCCAGGTGGGCTGGGGGTAGGACAGACCATGTTGGAGTGCCCACTTATTGTTTCCTCACCGCTCCACCTGGACGCTCTTTCCCCAGTGAGAGGAGTCAGATTCCTTGGGGGGAAAACCTGTTGGTTTGGAAAATCAGGCGGCTTCTAACCCTAGTTGGGCACAAAAGTAAAGACCCCTGAGCTCCTTAAAGAAAGTCCCCACCTGTTTCTTTGGGTGCAAACCAGAAATGGGCCCAGTCCCTGCTCCCTGTGGTTATCCAGCTGCTCTGGATAACTCCCAGCTGCAGGAGAGTAACTGTGGGAAAAGAGCCAAGGGTTTGAGCACATCCCTGGACACATTACTCAGAAGTTAGGTGTCCTTGTCCCCGGTGACTGCACTGGGTTTGGAATTTCCCCTTCTTTTGGTCACACCAGGCATTAGCCCTCCAAGGTTGACCCTTGAACTTCCAGCTCAGATCCCCTCTGACCTTCCCAGAGATCTGATCCTGAACAAATGTCTCTTAAAAGAACAAAGAGGAGGCAGAGAGGTGGGAACTGACCAGGAGGAGAGGAAAGGAAGGAGAGAATGAAGGGTGGGGAGGAGGGCCGCCAGAGCCGCGGACCCCACGCCAGGCACCAAGACATCAGAGTCACAAAGCAGCTGTGGCTGTGGCCCCAGAGTGGGCGGGTCCTGTAGGTTCCACTCTATAGAGTGCTGCCCTGGCCCACTGGCAGCCGGAACCTGGGAGGCCACCAGGCCTTTGCTCATCGCCTGCGCATTCCATAGAGCCCTGCCCACGGCCAGTCGGACTTCGAGTTCAGCAAGGGCAGGCCAAGGCCAGCAGTTCTGCACCTGCTGCTCTGGCCCTCTTTAAAAGTCTCCCTCCGTTGTGCAGCACATCCCTGTAGTGCTGCCTGGACTCTGCAGAAGGTTATCTGCCTCGGCCAGGCTCCTGTCCTCTGTGCTTGAAATTCTGCAGCAGGGTTCCTGAGTTGACAGGGTGAAATTGACAGCCCCTGGCCCACCCTGCTCTCTGATCCTCCACAGACCTTCTGAGCTCATCTGGGGCTCCCCGCCCTGTGCGATATTCTCTCCAGCCCTTCCATGGACATGCTTTTTAAATCCCCTTTTCCATGCTAGTCCCTCTGTTAGCAAGGTCTTCCATGCCACCTCCCATTGGTACTTCTCTCCCCATTGTGCTACCTCCTACACATCCTGGGTATCACTTGGACATTATCTGCCACTTGAAGCCACTCCGGGATCTCCTCCTCTGGAGCGAGGCTCTCCTCCTCTGTCCTCACGAGCCCTGGACTGGTCTCTCTTTCCCCATTTAGCTCTCTGGGCTCTCCTTGATGATTGCCTTTGACTTTTCTTGCTGCCCGGCTGACTCTGAGTTCTCTGTATGGCGAACATAGCGTGAAGGAGGTGACCAATACCTGCTACAGGAAGGAGGCAGGAAAGGACAAAGGGGGAGAAAGAAATCCAGGCTCCCTGAGCTTCAAGGAGCAAAGGTGGTGGTCACCTCGGGAAGGTCTTTGCACACTCAAACAAGGCTTTTAGAGTCAAAACAGGTGGGCACAGAATGCCCCGGGCCCTCTCCTCCCTGGGCTGCGTAGGAGCAGTGCCAACCTCAGCCTCACGCTGCAGCAGATCTGCCTGGAATAGCCGCGAGTTGGTGCCGCTGTGAGCATCTTGCCCACACCCTGGGCTGCGCTGCTCCCTCTGCTTCCTGTCTGCCCACTCGCATTCAGTTTGTCCTCTTTCTCATCAGGGAGGTTATTTTTTCCCAACATATGCTAACTTTTAAATTTCACCCATCCTCTGAAATGCTCACATCTCTCTGACATTTGTCATAATGGCTTCCATGACTTTATCTTGCAAATTCACTTTTTCAGAGGATTATGGAGTGTGGAGATCTATCCTTGCAATTTAGTGACTCAGCCTCCAGGTGGCAGGACTGAGCTCCAACTGAAAGACATGGGATGCCTAGAATTCCACTGGGTCCAAGTGTCCAACTTGATGCCATCTTTCCAGAACCAGCCTGCAGCCTCCATGGAGTGCTTGCAGGGAGAGGCACCGGTGCAGACAGTGCCTAGCAGGAGAGGCACTCTGGAATAAATCAACAATGTATTCTGTGCAAATTCCAGCAGTCCAGCATTTTGAAAAGAACAGCAGATGTATCCACATCACCTACAAAGTTGTCCTTCAACCAAGCGGGATGCTTCCCAGACGAACCCCCATCTCCTAAGTGGCTCCGATGTCCTTGGTTTCCTGTTGTGTGGGTCTCAGTATTGGTAAGTCACTGATCTGTATTTCATCACATCATTATTCTCCCAAAGTAGAAGCTTCTCCCTTCTTCTCTGCTTTTCCCTGTTTCCCAAAGAAGCCTGTCAGAAGAAGTCATTTAAAAAAAGAAGAAAGAAAGAAAAAAAGAAAGAAAAAAGAAAGAAAGAGGCTATTGTGGCTGTGTTCCACACAATGTTTTGCTCTTTTTCTACCCATAAGGGAAAGATCCAAAATGTCCCTCCACCTGGGTCCACTTGGTTGCCTGAAGTTAATTCTCTCACCAGCTGTCAAGGCGGCTTCTGTCCTTGGGTGAAAGCTGGCTTGCTCACCCACTCTTCTGGCTGCAACTGGGCCTGGCCTCGTTAGAAGCCATCAGGCCTCCAGAGCTGGCACTGTCTCTGTCCCTGGAGTCGGCCTGGATTACATCAGCTTCCTCTGATGGCCAGGAGCAGATTTCACACTTCTCCTCTTTCAAATTTGTGCTCTTTCCTTGCTGCCTCCTGATCCTGCTGGTCCCTGGGAGGCGGCTCCAGCTGGAGCTTCATTTGCAGTCAGGGGTGTGGTCACTTTTGTAAGGATGCCGTCTTCCTTTTCCAGCTAAGCTCCAGGCCCCTAAACCAGTGTCTTCCAGGCCACTAGCGTCCTGTTTTAAGTTTCCCCGGAGCACCTTGGGCATACATTATGGACGGTACAATTTTTGGCAGACTTGAGAGCAGGACCCTTCCTAGCAGGTGCGCGAGGGGTGCAGAGGGCTCTCTCAGGGTGGTTTTCACACTCAGAAGGCTGATGAGCCTTGTGTGGCTTGACCCTCACCTGCGGCGTCACAGCACACAGGGAGCCTTGCTGATAGAATTAAGGACATTGAGAAGGATCCTGTTTGGGTCTGCAGGGTCACGCATGGCTACCATCTACCAATGTGTTGAACTGCGAAGGGAAACTGGTGCGGACTTGGCATGGTGAGTATTCTGTGAGGGGCCTGCCCAGTTCTTGCGGTAGCCTTGTCAAGGTTCTGTGGTTGTCCCTTTTCCAAGTCATGAAAATACAGACCTGAGATCAAGGAGTGTCTAGCTGCAGCTGCACAGGTGACAGCACACAGCAGGATGCAGTCCTAGGTCTTCCTGGATCGAAGCCTGCTCTCCTCAGAGTCTGGCTTCAAAATTAACTTTGATTTCTTTTTCTGTTTACAAAATCAAAACGTGCTTAATGTAGGAAATGTGGAAATACAGAAAAATGCAGAGGCTACAAATCACCTTGGACCCTTTATGAGTAATAGCCTCCTCAGCATTTTGGTACTTTTCCTTCCTGTGCTGATTTTCTTAGACATCAGACAGACAGACAGACAGACAGATAAATGGACCGACACATGGGCCATGATATATTTAGCCATTTCTCTACTAATAGAAATTTAAGGCTCTTTCCTTTCACAAATAGATTCAGGATCACACCTTTGGTTCTTTCTTCACGGAAGGACTGGCTCAGAGTAATGCGTAAGTTTGTGGTCTAGATTCACACGCCAGGCTTGTTTCTAGAAGCTGATTTTTAGACTGGCAATTCTTAGTAGTTATGAATAGACTTATCTCACGTATCTCAAGGGGCAGTACTATATTAATGTCTATGGCTTGTGTTTCTTTTTGTAAGAGAAAATGGCATCTTCTTGCCTTGACTACATTGCTAACAAGATCAAGTATGTTTCAGTGTGACCATTGTGGGTCAATTCATCCCCTATTTACATTCTGTGGATGATTTCCATTTTTATTTTTTCTACTAGAGAACCAAATATTTCTGTTTTCAACATTATGGACTTCTTTTTTTTTTCCATTTTGTTGTAAAATAACTCTTCTTTTTTTTTCAAATACACATCTGTAAGTTCTTCCTCCTCCTCCTCCTCAGACATAGATGCACTAGTTTTGTGTTTCTAGTTTATCCTGGGGCAAAGCTTAACCCCCTCCAACAGAGTAGGCTTTGGTCAAGCAGGGCGTTCCCATGAGTGCCAGTGCGCAGGTGAGAGGGCTCCTGGAGGCCCGCCCACCGTCCTCCCCCTCCACCATCCTCCCCCTCCACCGTCCTCCCCCTCCACCGTCCTCCCCCCACCACCGTCCTCCCCCCCAACCGTCCTCCTCCTCCACCGTCCTCCCCCTCCACCGTCCTCCCCCTCCACCGTCCTCCCCCCACCACCGTCCTCCCCCTCCACCGTCTTCCCCCTCCCACCACCCCCTCCTTTCCTTCCTTCTTCAAAGATCAACTTAAAGAAGACTTTGGTGAGGGGGTGGCTGGGGCTATAGCTCAGTTGGGGGAGTGCTTGCCTCGCATGCACAAGGCCCTGGGTCCAATCCCCAGCACCACACCCCCCCACACCAAAAAAAGAAGACGGCGACTTGGTTTTCATGTATCTCCAAAATCTTGGAAGTGATTTTTGGCTTTCTTAAAAAGTTTTTATCACTTTTATCTTAGATGGACTCTTCAAAGATTTGGTATATAAATAAACCACTTTTTATTTTATTGGAGATATAGAGATTAATTTAGGAGCTCTTTTTAGAACTTAATAATTCAAAAATCCTTAAATAACAGTTTTGAGGTTTATTTGGATTCCTCGAGTTGCTTAGGAGATGAAAACATTCTTTGGAATGATTGCATATCTTTTAAAAGATCGCAAATGGTGTAAAATGTAATGTTTATGATGAGTAGTAATCAATCATCACTGAAATTTCCCTTTCCTGCCCAAATCTCGCCTGTTTTCCCAGGCACAAGCCGACCCCTTGCCTACCCTGACAGGCATCAGAGGAAGTTCTGGCCCTCCCTGGAAGCACGTTATCTTGTTGAATCTCCCTTGGTGCAAAGCAAAACCAGCCTGATGTTCTTGGCCTTTGCGGTGTTGGTATGTAAGGTCTCTAGCTAGTTTCCTTAAGTGCACATCCACCCACTTCAATTTATTCAATAATTTACTAACTCCTGTTAATGAAACCTGTAATTCATATCATGTGACCTGTTTATATGTGCACACCTCGGAAATGACACCCGTGCTGTCAAAGCCTCTAGTGCAGATGGAATTGGAGACTGGGCGTAGAGTGGACTTGGAACCGACTCCCATCAGCTGAATTGATAAATTTTCAGGAACTTCAAAAGTTGATGCTTAAGTATGGTCATTATTAAAAAATCAAGTGTGTCATTATACACATTTTTTTCATGTTTGCATTCAGTGGCATGGTTGGGAAACTACACGAAACACAGTTTGGTTATTGTTTTGTTGACTGAAGTTAAGAAAGTGGTTTAGAAAATTATTAATACTGAGATTAAAAGTGTGCTGTGTGCTCTGCTACTCCATTGTGAAGAGCAAAAGAAATCAAAGGAATGCTTTTCCAGTATTTGAGTGCCGTCATCCAACTATGCCAAAAAGTTGCTCGTGCCATTGAAAGATGAATGAAATGGACACACAAGGCAGGGGCGGGGCTCAAAGAGGTTCAGTTTAAAGGATGTAACTCACATGAAAGTGAGTGGTTTCCCAGCAGATCACAGGCCAGACTCAGTGGCAATAAAGTCATGAGAACCAAGCAGAAAGGAATGAAATTCAATCTTCACATCATGGCTGGTATGTTCTAGACAGGAGGTGTCTCCCAAAAGCTCCTGCATGAGACAATAGAGAACGTTCAGAAGTGAAACTATTGGGTGATGAGAGTCTTGACCTTATCAGTGCCCGGTCCCCTGATAGGGATGAACTGGGTGGTAACACCAGGCGGGCGGGGGTGGTTGGGAGATGTGGTCCCTGGGGGTGTGTCTGCAGAGTATAGACTCTGTCCTTGCTGAATGGAGCTCTCTCTCTGCTGCCTGATGCCAGGCCCCCAGCTGCTCTCCTCCACCACACAGATCTGCCATGATGTTCTGCCTCATCTCAGGCCTTGAGGAAGGCAGTTGGCCATCTAGGGACTGAGACATCTGAAACCAGGAGCCCCCAAATTAACTTTTTCTCCTCTAATTGTTCTTGTCGGGTCTTTTGGCCACAAGCAATGGAAAAGCTGACTAAACCAGTACTTGAATCACAACTAGATTGGCGATAGAAAGAAGAGTTCATCGAAAGCCAATGAAACTATCTCATAAGATTCAATTGTTTAGGGCTGGGTGGTGGCTCAGTAGTAGAGCACTTGCCTAGCATGTGTGAGGCACTAAGTTTCATCCTCAGCACCGAATATAAATCAATCAATAAAATAAAGGTCCTTCAACAGCTAAAAAAATACATATTTTTTTAAAAAAGATTCAATTGTTCAGATAAACTATGATGAAGAACATTGCACAATTTTTGTGGTTGGGAAACATGTGCTACCTGTCCTTTACCTGAGTAAGATTGTTGGTGAACTTATGTGCATGCATACAGCCTTACCTTTCCTGAGGTGAGCCTGTTGCTACACATTTACCTGTGCCTCATGGCATGCAGTGTGACGCAAACAGTGAATTCTGAACAATTCTGGCTACTCCTGGTAGTGTAGTACCTTACCAAATATATCTAGTGCAGTATTTGGGGGGAAGGGCATGAAATGACCTCATTTCTGCTCTGTCTGTAAAATACCTAAACATGCTTTCCCTTTCTTGTAGACATGAAAAGCATACAAATAACATCTGCTTCTTAACATGGAACCAGAAGAAGAACAGACATGCTTCCTCACTTTCCCTGGGAGCCTCACGTAGCTCCTTCCAATCGGCCCTACTACAGTTCTCCAGCTTAGAATCCCTCACCCTCCCGTTCAGACTCTGGAAACTCTCCTCCCACTAGGAAAGCCACAGGGAACAGCCTCATTTCAAAGCCAAAAACACCTAAAGAAAAACGTTCATTCCCATTTTTGAAGTAAATAAAACCTTTAAGATTCACAAAAACGACTTCTCAATTTTGCCCATCTCATGGTTCATTTTGCTTCTACAGGATACTGGTTATTTTGTCTTCAGAGAGATGATTTGCTTCTGCTTGAAGTGCCTTTGCCTATTTGGGGCATTTAATGTTGACCCCCATGGTCACCATCTCTGGATTAAATAGAAAGAGTGGGAGCGCTGCTGGGTCAGCAGTGGACTGACTTCAGTCCCCATCGCTGTAGGTGACCCACCTGTAAGCACAGCATCCCTGAGAAGGTGAACAATTAAGAAACTTCTCAGAATTACTTCCAGTCCAGTGCTTGGTTAAGGTTTCCTGCCCCCTTCCCTACTCTCAAAACCCAAGCCCCAAAGTTCTCCTTAAAACCTGACAAGAAACCCATTTTTGATGGCTAAAGAGTTTTCCATAGACAGTAAAATAATTTTATTAGTGAATAGAGAATGATTCTGCTGAAACTAATTCCTCTTGATTTAGTGTGTTTAAATACCAAGAAAGGTCAAGGAATTCACAGTGGTTACGTATGTGCTAATAAGATAATCAGGGTTTAATGAAAACCAACCCTTATTAGCTAATCAGTTCAGCTTGGCGACCAATGTCTGTGGTGGCAGGACAAGAAAAATCAAGTGACACTTAAAGGTAGGAGAAGAAAGCTAGTCAGAGATTGATGTGCCCACACGAGGCTCCAAATGGCCGACGTTCCGTGGTCCTCTCTGCGTTGCCATGGCAACCCACTTTGGTAACTCGCGTCTCCTCCGTGTAGGGAAACAAGGGGAGAGTGTTCTTAGGAAGGTGCAATCCCCTTTAAGCAGATCTATAAGCATCACAGATGAACAGAACTTTAAACATTCCGCCATGAATATTCATGAAGTAAGTTGTTTTTTGTTGCCTGCCTAGTCAGCAGTCACAAAACACATGGTGTGTGTTGGCAGCCTCTTTCCTAGGTAGAGGGCTATGGACTGAGGCAATGGCAGGAACCAGGACCTGTGAGGCTGACTGACATTTCCATCTGTAGCGAAGGCTGGTAATTAACAGGAAGGAGTATGCCTGCAGCATTGCACCATCTGCTAGGGAAACGGCTCAATAAGAAAGGAGCTGGATGGGTCTCAGCAGTGGCGCGGTCTGGTTCCGACATGAGGCCGGGCATCTGTTAGCGGAGGAGATAGACTATTAGGAAATTCGACTGGGAATGAGCAACATGGAAAGAGCACTCTGACCTAGCCCATAAAGCAGCTCTTCAGAAACGGTGTCTTTTCATCTTACTTACCCAAGTCTTCTGAAAATGGTTTGCAGAGGGACCATTACAGATCTGTTGAAGTAACACAATGGTTTTCAGAAATGCTGTTTTATTCCAACATGAGATTCTTGAAATCAGGATACAGCTGTCATCTTTTGACAATAGAGCTAATTTCAGAGCGAGGATATGAGGTTAAATTCCTTCTTTTGTTGTTTAGATTAGGGAGCAGGGGTGAGAAACAAAATGATCATCTTGATGTTGCGCTATTCAAAACTGAGAAGGCAGAAAGCCCTGGGACGCCCTGACAGAAAGGGAGACGGTCAGAAATCACCCCAGAATCCTGGGGATGTCTTCACACTTCTGCTTTGCATTTACTGGAACTGTCTGTTTCCAATGTAAACCTTCCTCATCATGAAGAACCGCACTTCTGGACTTTGGCCACAGCCAAACTTGACAAATCTCAGGCCCTTGTTTAGAGAAAATGGATTTTTTCTCTCTCTCTAAAGTGTGGGATTCCAAACCCAGAAACAGGTGTGAGCTCATGATGGTGGTCATGTCTACTGCTGAACAACAGAGGGCAGGTTGAGGGGGGGGCCTCCCTGAGCTTCCCGCACACTCACTCTGAGGGGGTCCCCTTGTGCAGTGGAACACATTTTTGAAAGAAACCAGCACAGAAAACTGGATCCACTTGCAAATTGATGCCACTTTTAAGAATATAAATATGTTGCTAATCTTTCAACAAACATGGGGACATTTTTGACTCGGACTCTCTTAGTCTGTAAACATCATCCCGTTGACTGGTCTGCAAACTCTTTTCCAAGGTCCAGCAGATGGCAGAGGACTTGAGTGTGTGTCTCTCTGTGCATGTCACTGCTACTAATCACAGCATCAGATGATATGCACTGAGACTCATGGCACCATATGGGACTGAAGAACATAGAGACCTTGGAATTTAAATTCATCCGAGATGGACACAGGTTGGGATTGGAGCTTGCTCTGCACCCGTCCTCCTGTAGGTGCTTGGTTTTGCTAGTGCATGGGAATGCTGGTGTCTGAAAGGGCCAGTAGGAAACACACAGAAAAAGCCCATTCTTTCCAGATGAGAAAGAGATAAAATTAACATTAACGGTTAGAAAAAATAAGAAAAGACACAAACATTTTACGCTGGAAAAGGTTTTAAAACAGGCTCTCAGAAGAGGAAGAAAGAGGCCCCAATTTACAACACTGGCCAGATTCCACGGTGTAAACACTCTCACTGTGGCCAATTTCAAGCTACCCTCAGATAGTCGCTCAAGGCCAAGTTGGGAACAGATGCCCACAGGCAGCTCTCTGAAGCCAGGGGGACTGGATGAAACACACCCCTGACCTATATGTCCATATAGAAGAATTCGTATCTCTAGTTTTGGTCCTGTTGGTAAATGTGGCCTGCTGCCCACACGCAGAGACCATGTAGATTTGGGTGGACGTAGCCTACGAAAGCCACTCATATGCAGAATGCATTTGCTCTTTTCATAACCCTGTGGTGTAGGTTGAAATTGAAATTAGGTGACATGCCATAGGCCCCAGCATTTAGTGGGTGGGAAAGGGGATCTGAGTTATCAACATAAGTCATTCTCATCCTAAGAGTTTGCTTTTAGGTAGAGACCTGCTTATTCCTGGGCAGAGAAGTGTCCAGCCATCTGGATCAAGATGTAACTTTGTGTCTCCATTTCTGTCTTGTGCTGTCACTTTGCTGCGTTTTGATCTCAATCTTCCTACCTTTACCCCATCTGGGCTGCCGAGCCGGTGTTGACTCAGGATGCTCGTTCAGAGTTCCTCCTGACCAGAGCAGGGCTTCCGACCTCAGGTCCCAACTCTCCTTCACCGGTCCAGCCCCCAGGCCTGGGTTGCACGGAGCATCCTCAATTCAGGAGCCTAGGTACCAGATTATATCCCACATGCTCATTAAGTGCCACAGCTCGGAGGTTACACCAATAAAGAATGAAAAGAATCAGTTAAAAAGTCAGAGGAGTGCAAAGTGTCACCTCCGTGTGCGTGGCTGGCCAGCATCCCAATGCTGCAGATCTGAAGATGGACTCCATTGCTAAACCTTCGAGCTCTTCATTTAACAGACCCCCGCCCCCAGAGTTGTTGAGTGCAATACTACCTGGCAGGGGTCTTGCTACCTGGAGGGGAACTGCTACTCTCCAGGGTCCCGCTTCACATTGCTCTTTCAGAGGAAATAATTCTGTCTGTAAAGTCTGAAATTCTCTAAGCAGTCATACAACCAAAAGTCACACAGTGAAATCTATGGATTACTGCCTGCCTCTCTGGAGACAGTCACACACAGATGACTTGGAAAGCAAGAAAAAAAATTCAACATGGAAAATATCTCTGTAGTTTGGGGGACCTACTGCATTTGGTGAGATGGAAGACCCAAGGCTGGAAAGAACCTTACCAGATCTATGACTGCTCTAGAGCTGAATGATTGTCCCTGTATGGACCTGCTCCCCCCATGCATGATGATAACTGATCCAAAATTTTAAGAAAAAATTAATTTGATGGCTGCATTGATGCATTTTCTTGAGCACTGAGACTCTGCATCTGTCATGCAGCGACCCTGGACCTGCAGTGTGCAGCGTGGATCTGAACCACGTGGAAGGCAATCATCCCAAATGGGAATTACACTCCTGGACTGGTTCCGCGAGCAGAGTGCTCTAGGCCACCCAGCGTATGGCATCATTAACGTCAAAAAAGGTTTCATGCTCATCAGGGAGAGGGTTGGATTTCCTCTCCGTCTTCTCTCAATATCCTTGTCAACAAACAAGGGTGTAAACATAGAAGTGATCTTGGCCTTGGGTATGGATTTCACTCCAACTTTGGGACATTAGAGTCATTCAACGGCACGACAGCAAGTGGCGTGAGGAAAGGTAACACAGACCAACAGTGTGGTGTGGCTGGGGTGTCACACCTGCTTCCCACAGGGGCCAGAAGGGTCCCTCTGATCAAGGCTATTGGATTAGAGACCTACGTAGGAAGCAATGAGAGAAGGCTCTGGCAGTGTTGGGAGGGAGACCAGCCCAGGCAGGAGGATCCCCAAATACTCAGCTCTGAGGGAGCTGCCCAGAAGGGCCTCAGCTGATTAGAGAAACCCACATACCTAAAACTGTCTTTGTCATCGTGCAGGTGACAGCTGGCAAGGCTCTGCCCAGAAACAGCTTTAAACTATTCAACAGAGGTAGAATAGAAGAAGGCTCAGAGACATCTTCAGGATGTCACTTGAAGAAAACTGATGTTCTTGGGACACAGGGCTTGAAGGGGCTCACCAGATCCGTCTGGTTGCCTCCCCTGGCATCTTTCGTCTCTGGTCCACTTCTTAGGATTATGAGTTGTGGAGGCTGAACTGATCTGTTCTCCTCTGGGCCCTGCCCTGGGCCTACCAGACAGCGCCAGGTGGGCAGTTGTTACATGGTTTCTTTTTCCTAAATTGCATTTAATTTATACAGGTTTGTTTTTCTTTGTTAAAAATTTATTTGATCTTTTTTTATTACATAAGTCACACAGGTTCATCTTAGAGTAAGGGTGAAATTTGAAGAAAAAGAAATAAGAAGATAAAACTCCTTTTGCCTTATTCAAAAGTCTGTTTTTCATATTTTAAAATTAGCATCACACTACAGAATCATTTGCACATGTATGTATTTTAACCTTCAAAATTCTATCATACTAAGTGCAGTTTAGATATCTGCCTGCCTTTATTCACCCAACGTTTCACAATGGGTTCATAGGTGGAGAAATGTTCTTCTGTGCAGCATTTCCTGTGTGCACACTGTTATAGTTGGCATGTGGTTTGGTTGATCAAAATTTATTTAGTTAGGCCTTTATTAGTAAAATTTATCTTATTATTAGAAACGCTTGTTGAAAATAATTTTAGCTAAATACAATGGCCAACCACACATTCCTTTATGATATATTCCTGAAAGTAAAATTGACCTATTGATACCCTCTCCCCTGAGAAAAGTTGTATCCTTTTGCCAAGTTGTTAATCCAACAAATATTTTTCAGTAGTATTACTTGGCCCCATGTTCCAGGGAGGACAGTGAGAGGCCCTGTCATCAAGGATTGTTGATGAAATTTCTCTGTTTTGGCAACACGCCATTGTACGATCTCATTACCTGGATCAACAGAACTCGATATCAGTTTCGCATCAGAAAGGTAAAAAAAAAATAATACATCTAGTACTTCTTAGAGCATTTATACTGATGGCTGCCCTAGTAAAATGTGGCTGACCATCAACGTGCCTCATTTTTGGCAGTGAGGGCAGTATGTCTGTCCTTCATGCCCTCTGTCAACCAGGTGAGGGACAGCATATTTTATAGGACTCTTTTTGAAAATGTAGGCTTCAAGAGTCTTCAACCAAGCATTAAGGTATAGGTACACTGATGCATGGCCTCCCATCCCTGAATCTGGAAAGTTCTCCCCATACCTCCTGGGGCTCCAACAGTTTGTCAGGGTCCCTGCTCTCTGCCCCCATGTGCCTACGTGGGGTCAGTGGATGAGCAATGCTGTGTTGTGAGGCCTGGCGAGATGCTCTGGGTGTCTGACAACTCTGTTCTGTGGCTTTGTAGGGACAGACGACCCGTGGACACTAATTCTGGAAGAGGGTGAGCAGTCTTAGGGTAAACATTATTTCTGGCTCAGACCATGGTGTAGCTTCTAGGACCAAGAAATCCAGAATAGTTCTTAGCAACACATGCACCCTGAGCATTTGGGTTGGTGAGTGGTTGATCTCTGCAGAGGGTGGTCCTCTGAACAGTCACATTTAAATGACTGGCCATGCAGTTGTGGAAGGTAGAGAGACCTCCAGTGCTCACTTGTCATGAGCCAAGTCTCCCACAGGGTTAAATAATGAAAGAGCTGTGAGCAGCATGACCAAACTGCCTCTTTGGAGGTCACTGGACTATGAAGCCCCAAAGCCTGGTGCAAGGCCATAACTTGCCTCCTGCTCCTGCCCACCCTCTGTGCCCGGCAGACACTGCAGGCAAGGACGGCCCATAGGGTGCTGAGCATGAAAGTGTCCTCAGCAGAGTGAAGTACAATTCTTAGCACTGGATGGTCCTAAAGTAAAATGTCCCAAGGTCCCCACGGAGTCCCGGGACTGGAATTCCAGAGACAACACGGCCTCACTCCCAGCGATGTTCTCCGTGGACGGACAGATGGAGCTTCCTCTACAGCTGGGGAAATGGCAGCCATATCTTTCCCTGCCCCCTCCTCTCTTCCCCTCTCCCTTTTTCGTATCTATTTTTCTGCCAGCAGGTTTCCTTCAGCATTCAATCAAGGGCAATATGTCCTCAATCAACATTTTTCATTTTTTATGCAACACTGTCCTTTAAAGCTTTTTGCAGCTGGTTGGCAACTGAATTGCTGCCAATATCCTCCTAGAGCTTCCCCCATTCCGTGCACATCGACCGCCTTCCCAGAGCTCTCCAAGTGCCCTGGAGGCAACTGGACTTGGAGTCTTCTCAGCCTGTTCCCTAGGTGGTGGGGGCTCCAGGTGGACAACAGCCCAGAGCCCGCTCCAGTGGTGAGGGGGACACAGGAAGATCAGCCCAAGGCAGGACCAGGCTAGGAAACGGGATATTTTGCACATAAAAAAGAGAGAAATCTGGTGTGTCATTTAGGACATGGTAAACCCAGGGTTAAAACGATGGTGAAGCCTTCTGAGGGCAGGGAGGGGCTGGCAGGGGCCGGGTGTCTTGGTGTTCTCAGGGCAGGGTGGACTAACAGGCTGTGTGTGACCTTGTGTGGCTCAACCTTGTTTTCAGGCCATAAACAGTTAATTTATTTTACGACCATCTATGTGGATTAGTCCTGTCCATTTGCATTTTCTATCCTACATTCCAAAACCCTTTCCCCAGGGAGTCCTGGAGACAGTAGAGAGACCCCACAGGCAGCTGCTGTCCAAGGTAAGCCTTGGAACTTCTGTGGGGCTCTACTGGACAGTGATCCAGCTAGTGAGCCCTTTAATGTTGTGCTTGCAAGTTTTTTTTTTTTTATTTGTTTGTTTGAATTTAGAGCACTCCTAAAGTCCTCTTATTCTACTCAAGTGCTGAGCAGGACCCTAGCCTCCACCCCTGGGAAACCAGTGCAGACAGGGGTAGCACCCTGCCCCAGTGAGCAGGTGCAGCTTCCTATGCAGGAGGCTCTGCGAGTCTCCAGCTATGGGTTCCGTGTGTCCATGGCTCTGTGTCCTGTGAGCACCCTGGACTCAGTGTGTGCTTACACCATTGTCTGGCCATGTGTCTGCGCTGCAGCCTGTTCATCAGGAGAGGACCGAGGGTCCCCAGGCGATGAGTAGTCTCAGCCATCGTGGGCCCCTCAGACCCAGGATAGACCATCAGCCGTGCACTTACCCTATTTCGTGACCTCCACACAGGCTTGTGTCCTCACCAGGCCTAGCTAGAGCATCGTGTAAAATAGACACCCAAATGTTTCCACCGCAAAGACGTGCTGCAGACTTTCAGTAAAAGAATTTCCTTCTTCACTAGATGCTTCGGAGGGGTCTCACCTTTCATGTGGTGGCGGAGGGAACTCAACAAAACCCACAAAGCTAAATTAAACTAATTGCATCCCTACTCCATCTTTCTTCCTGTCCTGCTGTTTCTCCACCTCTGTGCATGCGTGAAAGGCCCAAAGCAGCTGGCTCTAGGTTGGAATCCCTTGCTACTGCTGCATAACCTCAGAAAAAAACTCAATTTCTGCAGCCTAATTCTCTCATTTATAAAATGAAGATAAAATCAGTATCTGCTTCAAAAACGTATGTAGAGATCCAATGATAAATATGTGTTCAACTTCTGGAAAGTTCTTTGTATGTAGTAGCTCAGTTCCAGCTGCTTCTGCTTTTTCTTACTCTTCTTGTTCAACCAGCTCACTGCAGAGCTCATTTGCTGGTGCTGAGAAGAAAATTCTATGGACAGTTCAGATCTTTCATCATTTATTAAGTCTTTCTTCTAGAACCTCTCCCAAGCAGAGTGGCCTGCAAATGGTGTCAGAGTGACTGGTCTAACTTCACGGTTCTGCCACTCACTGAGAACTTGGTCTTGGGCACATGGTGCTCCTCTAAATGAAGGCAATGCTGACCGCTGCCCAGAGCCTGCGGGATGGAAGGCACTGAAGGTTCTCCCCCTTCAGCCTGTTTCAATCTGCTCTCACAGATTTAGGATCTTCTTAAGTAAAGGTCTCATGATTTAAACATGCTGCATGTTACTGATTGCATCTGAAGTCACTGGGAATTTTACAGATGATGTGTAGAATTATCAGCTAGTACCGGACATGGAGCACTCCACTTAGAGACCACCAGGCCAGGTTCAGTGATACCCAGGGAGTCAGACATGCCCAAGATTTGTGAGCTAGGAATATATTTTAGAAAATCCTCAGCTTAATATGAGCTTTGTGTCTTCTGTGACCTGGTACCTGCTCATTAGAACAGATTGAAATAATCCAAATTTGACATCTATAGACTGACACAGGATGGAGGGTCTAAGGGTCTAACTTGCCCATGGCCAGAGCCACAGCAGCTTTTGGAGCGCTCTAATTTCCAGGCTCTCCATCTACAAATGAGTCAGATGATTCTAATTCTACTTTAGGTCCAGAGTTTTAGCAAAGATTAATTGTACAATGTATATAAAATTTGTAGAAGTTGGTTTATAAATGGTAGAAGTTAATGATGTTACAGATTAGATTTATCTGTTCAAAGTCATAGAATAAAATTAGGAAACACAGGGAGCTGTATGAAGGAGAATTTGCGTTCATCATAAGGGAGAATTTTACAAGATTTTTAGCTATGTGATTATAAAATCAGCTCTCGTTAGTACTCTGTCACTGAAAGCATTGAATAGGAGGTAGATCACTTTTGGGACATTCAAGCTGATCCTTAAGTCATGCATGGGTTTATTAAATAGTGTATGTGCTATAATAGCCATGCAAACACATTCGAACAGTTAGGAATATTCATAGAGGAACTATTAATGGAAAATTAAATAAGTGGGAATGTGTACCAGATTTAATGTTGTGAGGAAGCCATTACCTCAAAACTGGTTGATTATAGATTAAGCATAATCTTTCCAATCAAAATTCCCAAAGTGTTGCCTTGACCCTCGCTAACATGATTATCAGTCTTAGAGAGGGCAGTGAAGGGCCCAGAGCTGCAGGAGGGCTCCCAAGCTCCTGCACTGATCCTCTCTTTGTGAACAAGACTCTAAAAAAGGCACTAAGCACCCTGTACTGCATTGTTTCCAAGCACTGAACACCAGGAGGAGGTTTGCAAGGTCAGGAGGAGCCCCCGGGGGCAGGAATCTACTGACTCGACATGGCACAGATTAGAGTCCAAGTGGGCATTGGCCGGAGTCTGTGGAGGAAGATGTGGATGAAGATGGGAGCTACACTGGGTTCTGGGGCCGGGGCAGGCTCAGCCAGGAGCTCAGCCTTGGGTTCTGCTCAGGCCTGGCCTGGGCAAGTGGCGAGGAGGCCGGACAAGGGCAGGAGGAGATTGGGGACTCCAAGGCTAACAGCTGCCCTGACCTAGAGATGATGTGCCTTCCTGGAGGACTTGGAGTCCCTGCCTGGCCTGGGCAGAGACTGCCTGGGTGCCTGTCACCGACATTCAGTAGACATCACAACACAGCCATCTTAAAAGAAAGGTCTTTACTCTAAGGTAAGAGCCATGTCCCCCAATTCAGAACATGACCAAAATATGCTGTTGTGCAAAGGATAAAACCCTGCTAATAGGAATAGAAGAAACTTTAGCTGCAAGACACAGCAAACAAAGCAAAAAACAGATCTTCAATGTCATTAAAAGAAACACAACAGGATCCAGATTCCCTTCAATATCTCACCTCCAAAGACTTAAACAACACAAAGAAAGAGAAAGAAAGAAACCAGACACTCCAAAAAGCAGGAGATTGAGGCCTGAACTAAGGAGGAAAAGCAAATCATAGGAGCTGATCCTAAGATCCAGCTTTATCACCATGAGAATCCAGAACACAAAGAGAAATTTAAAAACCAAAAAGCAGCAGAAGAAAATAATATAAAGAACATCAGAAAACAGAAAATAATTTATTTTCAAGAATCAATGAAACCTAGAATTGCTTGTTCAAAAAACAAAAATAAACAAGTAAACCAACAAAATGGATGAAGCTCTCACTAGAATTACCAAGAAAAAAGATAGAATATGCAAATTCTCCTTAACAGGTTGGAAAAAATAGAATATCACTATGAATCCTATAGAAATCAAAAATGTGATCATATGAGTTGCCTTTTCTGCTAAAAGATTTTGGCAATTGGATGAAATAGACAAATTTTTTGAAAAATCCAAATCGTCAAAACTGAAAAACAAAATAAGATAAAGGAGATCTGCATAACCTTATTTCTCTTAGAGTTTACAATTAAAATCTACCCACAGAAATCTCCATGCCCAGATGGCTTCACTGGTGATTTCTGTCATATATTTAAAGACATCATCTGAGCTGCAGGAGCTTAGCAGTAGGAAGAGGAGCATCGCCTGCTTCCCATTTCCCCTGGGCCTCTTTTGTGGTGACGGGGATGGAATCCAAGGCCCCACACATGCTGGACAGTGCCCTCCACTGAGCCATGCCCCAGCCCAGCCCGTGCCATTTTTTTTTTTTTTTTTTTAAAGAGAGAGTGAGAGGAGAGAGAGAGAGAGAGAGAGAATTTTTAATATTTATTTTTTAGTTCTCGGCGGACACAACATCTTTGTTGGTATGTGGTGCTGGGGATCGAACCCGGGCCGCACACATGCCAGGCGAGCGCGCTACCGCTGAGCCACATCCCCAGCCCCAGCCCGTGCCATTTTGAGTCCAGCCTCCCATAAATCTTGTACTTTTGTGTTTGTTTGTTTTGTCACTGGGAATCAAACCCAGGGCAGGCACATTACCACTGAGCTGCATCCTAGCCCTGCGAGTTCTGTACTTTAGAAACTAGAAATGTTGCTGAAGAAATCAAGTATACATTAAATAAATAGAATGCCACACAACATGAATCTGAAACCTCAATTCTACCTATGCAAATTCTCCTCATGTTGAAATAGAGGCTTAATACAATTTCCTTTAAAAATGTCACTAGATTTTTTTTCAGACATCCAAGCAAACTCTAAAAATTATATGTAAAAGTGTATATAGATGCAATTTGACCAATGGTTCAATTCAAAAAGTCTCTTAGAAGGTACATACTTTTACCAAAATTTAAATATAAACTGTGGTATCTGTGATCATTGGGAAAGAAAGGCTTGTTCCATGCACGAGGCTCCATATTTGTTTTTATAAAGGGGAAAAATAAAACTGGACATCTCTCCAATAAATAAAATATAACCCCCAATAAATTAGGCACAGTTTTTCTAAACAGAGGCAAATATTTTAAGATCATTAATAAAATCAGTTACTATTACTTAGTAGTAGACCCTCTGGTCTAAAATCAAGCAATAGGTTGTCTATTGAACAATGTTGATTACACTTAAGTTAATTTTGTTTTTTGATAAATTCCTTTACATGGCAAAACCACCAATCACCAACTCAGTAAAGGGACTCATAAACACAAAACCAGTGAAGAATTAGCATAAGGAATTCCTAAGACTCAGTTCACAAGGCACGGACAGCCTTCTAAAAGAGGAAAGTGGGCCAGAAAAAATAAACAGACATTCTGTACAAGAAGGCCCAGGTGAGCCCAGAGTCCGGAGTGATCAGAGACATGCCCATCAAAACCAAGTGGAAACTCCTCGGACGCCTGATCATCTAGAGAAAGGAACCTGCACATACTGAGTAGTGGAGTGGTTCTGGAGGCACAGAATCTCTTCCAGATTGCATGTGGGGTGGAGTCACCACTTTGGAAAACCGGCTAGTGTTTGGTGGAAGAGTCAGCATCGATTGGCCAGCAGTGATGAAGACAAGGGCGTGGAAGGGGCCATATGAAGTGTAGGTCATTGGTCAAGGTCTCCGGTTCTGTTGATGCAATGTAAGATCTTGGACCATGCAGACAAACTAAATAAGCAAAGGGGAGACTTGCATCAGCCAGTCAGGATGCCATGAACCAATGACAACAATTAATGTCATTCTTTGAGAGTCAGAAAAACATTTTGTTAAAAGAAAATAAAAGGGAAAGACCATTTAAGAAAATTTCTCTTCATGAAATTGCTCTCAAGGCTGCTACATGCTTATTTTTTCTTTCCCCGATTTTCACCTACACACAAATCTTTCTTTGCAATATCCTGATTATACTGCACTCACAAATTTGTAGAGCGACATTTCCACTTAACTTCATGTCAGAAAATTGTATTTTTTCCTTGTTTTTAAATTTATTTTTACTCTTTTTACTGCTTCTGTGGCAGAAAGTAGATCATGACGATCTCAGTCCATTTGAGCATGGAGACGCTTGTCGCCGACCATCTTCTTGGGCCCCGGAAGACTCCCTGAACGCTCAGGTGGACGTGGTGAAGGGGCCACCAGGTGGAGGTCTCCTTGATTCTGTCTTCCCAGACTTACTGTGCTCTCCATCCTCAAACACGCCAAACTCCAGGTGAAGTCACATCTGCAGGGGAAGCTTGTCACCATTGCCACCTCCCTCCTCTCAGACTCATCTCTGCCAAACGACCCTGTTGATGATCCTCCAACTTGTTCCATCCTCTGTTCCTGCTCTCGCATCCCCTCCTTTATTCCTGTATAATTTTCTAACAATCCTGTTCATGATGGGCCTCTCCTTTCTGCTCCTCTTGATGCTAAGCTCCCAGAACACAGGAGTCGTGGTTGCCCCTTCTCTCAGCCTGAGAGCCTCAGAGAGAAGGGAAACTACGGCTCAGTAAACAGTGATTGAAGTGCTACCCGAAGAGCAGGCCGACTGGCTTGAGAGACGTCTGACCCCAGTTGGATAACAATAGTCATCTGCAGCCTGAACAGCATAACTGTCCCCGGCTCGTGTCAATGACAAGAGGGAATCTGGGGCGCTGTGGGTTCCCGGCTGCTGCCTTCACTCCCACAGATTTTGATGAGGTCTATTGAGAAGCCGCGCTTTCAGTCTGGTCCCAGAGCATTGCTACTTTTCCTGTTCATCTTATAGCTTTCCAGAAGTGATGTTTTAAACAACATTTGGAATATAATTCATCTGTATGTAGTTGGCAAGTTCTGAAATGGAGTTAATTTTAATCACACACACACATGCCACACACACACACACACACACACACACACACACAGAGAGAGAGAAGAAAGCATTTGGGAACTGTCATTGCACCTATTTCAGCAGAGAATGTACTTCTCCTTGTCTCCGAGTAGGTGAGGGGATGTCCTCATGCTTCAGGGGTCTAAGAGATTCAGTGTCATGGAGTAATTGTCTGCCCAAGGTCCACCTGGCTCTGCCCTCTGTGACATTTTTTTTTCTCCTTATTGACCACACGTATTCCTTCTCACCTACATCTTACAGAATCCTTTTAATAGAGGTTATATAAATTCTGCGGCTCTGAATGCAATACTCTCTCTGCATATGAGTAGTTTATTGATCTCTCAGATTGCGAGGCTCCTAGATAAAAGGTGCTGGGTTTGAACCTGCCTTGGATTCCAAAGACGGTGCTCATCCAACAACAGCCCCTGTGAAAGACCAGCAGGCCAGCCTGGACCGCTTCCGTGGCACCCACGGGACAGTGCCTGACTTGGGTGGGAGGGATCGATAACGTGGAATTCAAGGAGGCTAGGAAATCCTTCCTGCCCCGACACACTCCAAGGTGGGCTGCACCCCTTCAAGATGGACGTGGGTGCCCAGTCTGACCAGAAGCTCCTTCAGGTAGGGCTTTCAGCTGGGCGCTCAGGACGCTGTGGCCGTGAAGTAATGGAATTCCATCTGTGACCTACATTTCAACGTTTTAGTTTTCTTGGCAAACGCATCTGACTAGCAATGGTAACTTGCCTGTTTTCTTCCTTGGTAGATATCTCTGAGAGCTGCCATCTGAGGACTGTTATTGAATTCTGCACTTAAGGTTTCAAATCTAAAAGTCGCGAGCTCATTATAGACATATTTATTCCCTACGAGTGTTTTTTGGACCTAAGCAGATGGTTTGGACTCCACCCAGGCTAGTTTAGTCAGATCTTTTTTATATCCAAACAATATTTTATTATCATGACGAAATGGTAGAACACAACAAATAATGTAAATGCTATTTATTGGCACTTACAAAATTTCCATTTTAAAAAATCACCAGAATTAAACTCTTCCAAGCACATTCACACGCATATCAACTGCTTTTGTATTTGTCTCAGTAAATATAAAAGTCAACAATTTGCCAAGATCTATCAAAGAAAATGAACTATACCTTTTCATTAACGGATGGCATCAGTGATGTTGCTTATGCATTCATTTAGTCTGTAAATAATGACAGAGGGTGGGTTATACAACAGGCCCGGTGCTGGTCACACGGGGAAAGGCCAAAGTAACTTATACCACAGCTCTCTCATTAGAGGGTGATAAATAAAACAAGAAAGATAGGCATTCATGGTGGGCTGTGATGCCCAGCAGGAGGTAGAAAAAGACTTTGAACGGCCTGAGGCAGGTAGTGTCCAGGTGCAGGGGAAGCAATGACACCTTGGGCAGAGCTGGGCCTCTGTGGCCTGTGGCGCCCCAGTCACCAACCAGCATAGGAGCAGACCCCTGAGACGCCCCTGTGAGCAGTGGCTCATGTTAGGGAACAGACGTCCATACAGCAGGGCGGACGATGCAGAGTGCTTACCCACACACGGATGTCCTCACTCCCCACAGACGACAGTGCTCCCCTCCATGTCCTGTCACAGGAGAGCCCACTTCCAAGATGGGGGTAAAAGCATCCCATTTACAACTGAGAATGTCCAATTCCAAATGCTTTATCTCATTTCCCCTCCTTAGTTGGATCCAGTATAAAGTTTTCAAGTCTCTAATAACAGTTTTCTCCCCAGAGAAGAGAAAATGAACTTAGGAGGACATGGCGATGTGGGTTCTCTCACCATTCACCTTCAGGGGATGTCAGGGTTGCATCCAGGTAACACAACACCTTGAGGAAGGAGGGAAAAGTCAGCACCTTTCCTATCTAAAGTCAACACAATTCTGACATCTTTTCTGTTTTTTAAAATGCTAAAAAGCAATTAGCAAACAGTGTCCAGAAAGCCGCCTTGGGAAGGTCAGCCTCTCCCGCGTGGGTCTCCTGGGGGCTGCCTCCCTGCAGTCCTCCAGTGATCCACTCCGCCCTGCATCTGGGCATGAGCAGTGGGGCCCTCTCCTGGCTTCAGGACCTGCTTGAAGACACACAGTCGGTTCCCAACCGTCGTGAATGGAGCCCCTTAGCTAGACCTCCCCAGACCTCCCTCAGAGAGCTGTTTCTTTCCAGTGTGTCTCTGGATATGTGCATTACATTTCTGCCAAGATTTTAATTTCTCTCTCTCTCTCTCTCTCTCTCTTTTATCTTTGCCCTTTTAAGAAAGATCTTCCTGAAAACCAAACAAAACCAGAAATAAGTAAAAGCTTAATTTCTTCTGCAGGCTCACTCTCTAATTTCCTGTCTATTGTATTTTCATTTAAAAATGTGTGAACGTGGGCTATTTGTGAAAGTTTATTTTCATGACATGCAGATTTGGGGTAAAGATAAAAGGAATGGTTCAAATTCTATAATATTTCTCAGATTAACATATTTTCATTTTTATGGGTATAAAATAAAATGGGAAGTCTTCTTTTTAGAAATCATCTTTAAGATTGTTACTTTAGCCATTTGCTAATTTACTTTCTGATATTACATACCTCATTCATTTTTAAAGATTACTGTAAAATAGATGGGCAAGATGGCTCACACTTGTGATCTCCAATACTTGGGAGGCTGAGGCAGGAGAATCACAAGTTCAACACCAGCTTGAGCAACTTAGTGAGACCGTGTCTCAAAAAAAAAAAAATTTTTTAAAGAATCATGGAGGTAGCTTGGTGGTAAAACACTCTTGGGTTCAATCCTCAGTACAGAATTTAAAAATAAAGAAAGAAAGAAAAGAAAAGAAAAGAAAAGAAAAGAAAAGAAAAGAAAAGAAAAGAAAAAGACCACCATAAAACAGATTGCAAAAATATACCTTGAAATGTAAATTTCTGAAACAGGAACTTTAGGAAACTAGCACTGAGGCCTTACCAGCCAATGGAGGTCACTTGTGAAGATGGCGTGAAAGGGATGCTCTAGACACGTTTTCCTTAAACAAACTGCAGTATAAAGGAAGAGACTGGTTAGCAGGAGTGGTTTGGTGTTCGGTGATTTTAAGATCTATTTTTCCTAAGAAAAAATTCCTAGTTCTATGAAATTGGCAGCTTTGGGTGGTTGTTAAGAAGAAAATAATAAGAGTATGTCAGTTGCCCAATTTGTCTTCCAAGCATGTGAACATTAATCTACTTCTGTGCACATGCCCTTGGCAAGATCGTATTATTTCAAGGGCATTAATGGCAAAAGAAAAATGGTTTGACTCCTGTGTCTCTCAGTATTTCCTTGAAATCCTGCAGCACTGATAAGTGCTATCACACACTTAGAGACTTGACTACACACTGATATAGTATTTTTTTTAATGTTCAATGTGTGTCTTTTTCCCCTCCTTTGAGGAGTATAACTTTAACAAACTGCAGGAGCTAGAGCTAGGAGGTGAATCTGTTCTTGGCATGGACAGTAAGGGAAGGGACATCAGCTCCTCTGTCCTCCTCCATGTATGTGTCTCCAAACTGCACTGTTCTCTGGAGATCCTCAGGTCCACTCTCAAGTTGCACAATTTGCTCAAAAAACTCACAGAGCTGACAAAAGCTGTCACTCTCACAGTTGCAGTTCAAAACAGCAACAGCACACCGAGGAGATTCAACAAAGGCACCGGTGCACAGGGTGGAGTCCAGTGGAAGCCAGAATAAGCCCCTCTCCCAGGTAGCCCCTGGGCAGTCCTGGGTTCTCCCAGCCACACCAGCCTGGGTGTCCAGGACTGTCACTGGGGGCTGGTTCTGTGGGTGTGCCATGCCAGCGACTAACCCCAGTCCCTCCAGAGGTCAGATGGTTCCAGTGTGGCTCAAAACCTCAAATAAATATTGGGGAAATTGTGTTTTAGGGAAAATCATCAAGTTCTCAAATTTTCCATTTTCTGATCTATAAAACAGATCCAACAGGGCTACTTTAGGAACTAAATAAAATTAAAAATAAAGATGCTCTTTTCAGCACTTGGAAGGCTGTTCTTCAAAACACATTTGTATGAAGAGGGCGGTATCTCAGCAGAGAGCAAAAGACACCGAGAGAGAGAACACGTTAATATGCATCACAGACGCATCACAGTGTGTTGACACCCTCTTCATGTCTTGGTTCATGTAGAAAATGGTCATCTCTTTACAGCACCCACCGCAGCCCGCTGGGCCTGACGCCTTCCTGGTCATACTGACTGTGAACAGCCAACTCCATTCCCATGGCCACTTCTTTCTTCTGGGAGAGAATAAACAAAAGAGAAGCAAAAAGGGGAACTGAGGTATGTGAGATAGATGGATGCCCCATTCAGAAACTGTCATGAAAGCTCAGGGACCCGTTCAGTTTCATGACTTTCTTCTCGTCTAAAAACTGCTGTGGGCAACATGTAGAAATCTGGCGTGAGAGAGTTAATTTCTGTTAGATGAAGTTTGTTCTTTTGTTGTTGCTGTTTGTGGTTAGGAAGCTGAGCCATATGAGTCGTTCTCAACTCTACCTACCCAGGAGAGTCACCTGCAGAGCTTAAAAATCAAAATACATGAAAACAGTGACAACGACCAAAATCCCAGTGACATCAGGGCTGCATTTCCCTCCCCAGACAGAGAGGAGCCTGGGGTGAGTGTCCTCAGCGCTCACTGGTCTTCGGGCAGCAGTGGCAGGGCCAGCGAGCCAGGACTCCCTCACCTGGCTTTGCTAAGGGAGTTCCTAGCAATAGCAGTAAATGACCAAGACACAGAGGGACGTGGGATGAAGATACCAGGTGACAGAGTTCAGGGCACTCCTAACATTCTGAGTTGAAGTCATTGTAGTTTTGGAGGCCTTCATGCAGAAGGGAGCATTTGAGTCACTGGTGGGCACTTGGCTCGGCAGCAAGGCCAAGGAGGGGGCACCCCATGCATGGGCAGACCCACCAGCCTGCCTGGATAATGCTGGCCCCACCACAGACGGCCTCTCATGCCAGGAGACCCTTCCTGCCCAAGGAAACGGACACACGTCGTCACTGCGTCTGAGGTCTTACCTCAGATGACTCGCTGTGACCCAAGTGACCTGAGGCACGTATGGAGACAGTGGGGGACACATCTCGACCAAAGGCTCTGCTGTTGCCAAGTGTTTACAGTTGTCTTAAAACTAACTGATTCCTTAACATAATAAATACATAGACGAATAAATACAGAGAGGAAGAAAGAACAAGAACTCTCTGTGTACTTGGCATTTGAAGTCTGAATTGATTACTGTCTCTAAGCTGCAAATGAAGGCATGCCAGTGACTCCGCTGCACTGTTCCCCGTCTGAGAAGCACGTATCTGCGCCTCTGAGAAGGTCACGCTCTGCCTGTGTCACCCCAGGTGAAGTGAAGTGTGCTCCTGTGGCGAAGGATCTTTTTACGCCAGTCTGTAGGCCAGGGCTGCGCGGCCACCAGCCCTTACCCTGCTTGCTCACTTATTCTTAGGCTGACTCACTGGCTCCCGTCTTTAGCAGAGACACAGGTTTATCAGAACTACTGTGTGCTTTGGAGAATGTCAGTGCAGAGGCAGCTGGTTCCTTCAAGACTGTGGTCCAGGGTGTTGCTGCTATGTCTAGCCTAAGTTCTTTCGGCATGTCTTATCACTAGAGGACTCAGGACCCAGGAGCCGTCACATGGGAACAAGAGGATGTCTCTCGCTCTTGGCTGCGGGGTGGGCACGTTGGCTGGCTGCACCTTGGCCGAGGGAGCTGCAGGATCACATGTGACATGGCATGAGACCATGAGCTGGGGACTAGAAGTCCTCTGGTATATTGTAGAGGTGAGGTGTGCCCCCAAAGCTCACCTGTGAGACAATGCGGAATGTCCAGAGGTGAGATGATTAGACCATGAGCTCTGCCTTCATCAGAGGATTAATCCATTTGATGGATTAAGAATTTTCATGGACTGATGCCTGGTAACCACAGGCAGGTGGGGTGTGGCTGGAGGAAGTAGGTCCCTGGGAGTAGGCCCTGGGGAACCGTATTGTACCTGGCCCCTTGCACTCCAGCTCTCTCTGCCTCCTGGCTTCCTGAACTGGGAGACTTTCCTCCACCAGCCCTTCTGCTGTGAAGTTCTGCCGCCCCTTGGGCCCAGAGCAGTGGACTGAGCCAACCATGGCCTGAACCTCTACAACCCTGAGCCAAAATCAGCTTTTCCTCTTCCAAGGTTTTCTTGTCAGGTATTTCATCACAACAACACAAAGTTGACTAAGTCCTCTCCTTGTGGGGCAAGGGAACAGTCAGCTACGACCACAGGATCATCCCAGGGAGCCGTTTAACCTTCCTCACCCTGGGCTGTATTCGACCATGCAAGCATTGCACAATAAGTGTGTGGGTGGCACCTAGGAGCATGCTGTCACCTGGGATCGTGTTTCTATGTATATTCTCTCTCTCTCCCAGCAGGTTTTCTGGTATATCAAGGGGCTCATAACTTACAGTGAATGTTGAGAGACTCTTAGTCGCAGGACAAGGCAAGCTGACGGGCTCCTGTCGATTTACCTGATTTACCTGAAGAGGTGTGAGGAGTGTGGGGTCAGCTTGGGAGGGGCCTCCTACCCAGAGCAGAGGTGTCTTAGGAATTCTGCTAGAGGGACTCTCGGAGCTCCCTGGGCGCAGCTCCATGGACTGGAGGAGGACCCTGGGTAAGAGCCACCCTCCTCCCAGCTGGGGCACATCAGCCAGTGGGAGATGGGAACAATTGTGCCCCCTCGAGAGGTGAAAAGAGAGATCACAGATGGACACCCCTGGCCTGCTGCAGTCCCCAACAGGTAACTGCTCTCAAGACAAGAAAGCAGCCTTGCCCGCATCCACACTCCTCTGAAGTCCCGGACCCAGAAACTGCCCAGGGTCCAAGAAGTGGAACTTCTGCGCTGATGTCCTCAGGGTTCTCAGACATCTGCTGGGTGAGCTTGAATAAGTTCGTGCTCTCAAAGACTGCGGAGGCCATGGCTCTGAACCCCTCCGTCGTGTGGTGTACGGCTGCAAAGCACCCAGTAAAGAACCCACACGCACGTGTCTGAAGTGAAGCAAAGACACCTGTGTCCTTCCTGAGGACTTGTGCCCACTGAAGAGTTCCCTAAAGATTCACGCTCCCCATCAGCCTGGGGTGGTTGGGTTGGCAGCCAAAGAAGGGTGGTGAGACCTGTCAGACGACGTGGGTCATCCAGGCAGGCTTCCTTCTGGGCAGGCACCCCCATCGGGGAAAAACACTATTATTTTTATGACTATTATTTTTACTTCTGACTAATGGGCAATAGTAGGAGAGGCAAAAGGTCTCTCTTTGGGGGACGTGGACACAGTAAACAAGAAGAGCCCAGAACGTGGCTTCTAAAGGGTGCAGCGATGACACATCCCGACATCTAGGGCACAGAGAAGTACTAAAGTCAGTGTGATTTCCGAGTTTCTTCTATAGAACGAGAAAAAGAGGGATTTCTTTCCTTTTTTTTTTTTTTTTGCTTGCCTCAGTCATCCCACTAATTATTTAGTGGTCTTTCAAACCTTTTGTAATCCCGCCTCGAGAAAGCCCTGAAAGATATTAATTCTTAGCCATGTGCCTCTTAAATGAAGGCCATTCTGCTATACTTAATGACAAGGCTGAGGCAGCAAGATGTCATTTGCTTTTTTCTCGGTTTTTAAATTGCTTTCTAAATGAACTACAGCTGTGAGGGCCAGGTGCTGTGATCCCTTTAGAAAGATCAGGAAATGATGAAATCCAAAATTTCAAAGTGTGATGGATGTCAGCTCCCGATTTGGTGTGTGTGAGGTCACCCCGTGCACCTGGTGCCATCTCCACAACAGAATTACTTTTCTGTGGAGGAAAAAAAAAAAAAGGAGAGCGAGGGAGGGAGAGGGAGGGAGATGCACATGCCTAATGCGAGCGCAACAATAAGAGAAACAGTTTATAATTATCTCTTTGTTTGCGCCTCATCTAGATGGAAATGGTGAAATGTGCAGTCTCCCACCCCCACCCCTTCCCCATTATAGGTATCGCTGCTGTGTTCAACACAAGACTTTGTGAATCACGGAGTTGGTGTGGTGGCGACCCAGAAGCCACTGTGCAGCAAATGACATGTGATGGTGATGGGGGGAGGGGCGAGATCCAGACCCGTTTTCACTTAATTAATTAAAGTCCGCACCCCTCATGGCAGAGGCACTGTGCTCCAGGGAGCCGTTGGCTGAACGTGGGTCTCCGTGGACCCTCCGGGAAGGCGGTGGCATGAGGGCAGATGTCGTCCACTCTGCCCCTGGCTCCCTCGGGCACCATCGTCACTCCTTCTTCTGGCCCAGCTTGAGTCCTAGGTGCCATCTCCTTGTGAGACGTCCTTCTCGCCATCGTCCAGTGGAGGAAGTGGGAGTGATGGTGCTTATTATCCCAAGCACTGGCCCCCCAGGATACGCATTTGTCAGAGCTGGACGGCTGCCAGGGTCAACCCCATTTTCTCTGGGACGTCTGCCCAGTCTTCCCCCAGGAGGAGTGGGGACTCCTCAGACTCCCGTAGCTTTGCCTCTCAGAGCTACTTGCTGGGGCAATGAACTTGACTGCTTCCCAAAGCAGGGCGCGAGACAGGGCCGGGCGGAAGGCTGGACCTACCCTCACCGGGTGGGGAGGACGCGACCTCTGTGAGTGCCGCTGTCCTCTCCTCTACAGCTGGGCCAGAGAGAGCCAGCGCTTGGGTGAGCACAGCCGAACCCCACGCCGCAGCACCCACTGTGTGGCCGGCACTGAGTTTGACAGCAAGATACTAGTCTCCCTCAGCACTTTAGGACGAAAGGGGGAAAGAAAGTGCCGGAGGATGACACTGAGGGTAGCACCCACGCCGAGCTCCTGCCTGTCCTGGATCGCTGCCTTGACTTAACTGCCTGCCTCTGTGGGTGTCCTCCTCTGTACACTGGAGCCAGAGGTCCCCCTCCTTCATGCTTCCCAGGACAAAACGAGACGAGAAATCCCAAAGTGCTCCCCGTCCTGTGAAGGGAAGGAGGATGGTCAGAAGGGATTTCAGAGGGATGTTGGTGTCTCCCAATGTCATGGTGGCTGCGTCCTTTTCTCTCGTGGCCCCCAGCTGATGTCCAGGCCAATACTCAAATCTCCTACATCACTGTCAGAATCAGGCAGGTTGCAAGTTCATCCCTGGAGGAACAAGTGACGGCGTGAAGGCAGGAAGGAGAGGGCCAGTGCATGTGGAAGACCTAGAGCCAAAAGGAAAAGCTATGACAGCCTGAACGAGGCATGTAAATGCAGTTCCATTTTGGGGTAGATTTATAGAAAAAAGTAAATGAACAAAATGTGGTCAGAGAGCTGTCGCCCAGATGAGAAGACACTGGTCATCACGGTGCAGAAGGTCTAGATGCCGTCCCTGCCCGCTGTTGCTTCAGGAACACTTGTGTTCTGTCAGCACACACGTGGAGATCTCTCCTGCATCATTGCAGGGCTGTCCCTGTGCTATTCCAGAGAAGAGGACTAGAGATACTGGGACTCTTCTAACCTCTGCAATGTGACATCCTGTGACAGTCACCATATGTCATCAAGGAAAGGGGCTACTACAACGCACATCTGACATGCAGGAGACTGGTGCTGAGGGGTGGGTGAGGCTGCCCCACCACCCGCTCTCGAGTTTGGACTTGGAGGCCTGAAGTACCAAGAGCAAAGCTTCAGTCAGCCAAGTACAGACCTGTGCCTGGAGCTCCAGCCCCAGACTTTCTGTGGAGGCTTCACCCTGGATCCCAGTGTTGCCAAAATGGATGTCATCACCTCTCCCTGGCTCATCCCTCCAGATCTGTGAGATCCTCTTCACCCCCAGCACTTTCTGCTTCCATGACATCCTCCTGTCTCCTTAGCAGACCATAGGCACCAATTCAGAAAGCATGTGGGAAGGTGATCTTCCCGCTCAGCAATGTCAGATGCGCCTGCACACCTCCTCTTCCACACACCCAGCCACCAGGTGGGCCGAGGACGGGAGCAGAGTGAGCTGCTGCCCAAACCCAAGGCAGGAAAGCTGCAGGGCTATTGGCTGAAGAAGCCCTCGTGGGGCTCCTGTGAGGCCACCCAGTCTCTTCCGCACTGATTACAGATGGCAAGGTGACCCTGGCTGAGAATGGACCTTACCATTTTTTGAAACCTAGATGAAAAGATAAACTGTTTTTAAAATTTGCAAGCAGTTTTTTTGCTTCCTACCAGGTGGAGGCCTGCATTTATCTTTGATGCAGTTTCTTTATTCTGAGAAAATCACCCAAAGGACCTTTAGATATGCAAATGCAGATCAAAGACCCTCTTCTGGAATGGGTTTGAACTTCTGTGAATGGCAGTGTGGAAGCTTCCCTTCCCAGTGGACAGAGCAACATTCTGTGGTTTTCTTCTCTTTAAAAGAATACTTTTTTCCCAGATGCAGGTGAGATGGACCTTGGATTGAAAATCATTTCAGAGGAGATGGTCTATTTGGGTGTGTGCTCATGTTCAAATGTTTGCTCTTGGAAAATCAGTAGTACTGAATCTCACAGCTGGCTTAAAAGACAGGAGAACTGGAAGAGAGCAACTTGGAAACAGGTTGGGCATGGGTGGGCTTTGCTCGGCCTTGGTACAGGTGGAGGGAGATGCCACGGTGCTGCTCACATGCCTTCTAAGTCTTTGGGGCATCCATTGGGGTGATCAGCTCCAGCCCCATCTGTCACGTGGGTGACTCCAGCCCAGGCTTTGCTCTTCTTCTCAGTGAGAGCTCACACTGCTCAAGTTGGTCCAGGTCACTTAAAGTTGGGATGTCCAGAAGTAGGCTCCATTATGCTACTTTCATTTGTTTAGAAACTGTGCCTCCTCCAAGGTAGCAGAGGAGCACCCGTCTTCCATGGTGCTGCACTGCAGTGTTGACCTACCTCGCCTGCCTGTGCTGAGGACAGAGAAGCTGCCACATGCAGTCCTCACACTTGAGGGCTCCTGGTGTTTCCTACACATTGAGGATAGGCCTTGATTCTGCCATATGAGACAATTTTGTTGGGTTTCCTTCCATTTTGGTCTTTTTGCAACAAAGAGTGGGGTCTGAAAACACAGCCCTGTCATTAACAACTTTACTGGGTTGGCGTTTAATCTATTCATCAGCCTCGTTCAGGGCAGAGTCCCTCACCCGGTGATGCATCCTTCCATGTTTACACCAGTGGACTTGCCTGTATTCAGACCAAAACATCACTGCAAATCTTGAAAACTCCCATGCCGAAGTTCAGGTCTGTGCCTCTCCCTGACGGAATTAGAAAAGCTGTGGCCATTGTGAATTGCGTACTCACGTATGACTTGTCTCTGGGTGTTAGGCCTGGTCTCTTAGGGCTCACACCACAGTGATCTGACCTGGAATCCACAGCGACTCCATAAAGCCAAATAAGAAATCCCCCTTCCCATCGTACCTGAGATGCTTAAGAATCACAGGGATCAGTTTTGATCACAACTGGAATCTTGGGACTGACAAGAGTCTACTGCTGTCCCTCTGTCCTCTTAGATTCCTTCCTAGTGTCCCCAACTAGTACTACTAGACTCCTTGTCTCTAGCTATAAACCCAAACTTCCATAAGATGGTGGGGTCAGGTGGGGGTGATCATCAGCTTGGCTTGTTCTACACAGCCCCCATTAAAATACCTGGACTCCTGGAATCTCAGAGCCGAGAGGGGCATGGGCTCGATCCCCTCTTATAAATACTATAAATACCTACCACCAGGGCACCTGCTGACTTGACTTTGACTATTGGAAGGCTGGGTCTGCGTGAGGCTGCACCCCACAAGACTGGCGGGTTAGTGGTGCCTCCTGTGACAGCAGACAGGATGGCCATCTCTACTGTCTTCCTGGGCTGGGCACCAGGATTTTCCTGGTAGCTGCCCAGATGACGTCTTCTCCTCCTTCAGGTATGGAAATATTGCCTTCACCTCTCTGCTCCAGACAGTTCTCCCCCAGATCCCTGTCCAGCACACCAGCAGCCAGGCCTGGTCTCCACCTCAGCCTCCAGGCCCCGGCTCTGCATGCTCCAGTTTTCAACGTCTTACGATGCAACACCCATAATTACACAGAATGCTCCAGATGTGGTTTGATTGGCACAAAATTATTTCGCCTTTTGTCCTAGACTATGTTGTTTCCGATCTTGTTTACTGCTTTTTCTATACTAGTTATTTCATACTGGGAATTCTTGTGATCCTGAAATCCCCAAAGCCAGGAACTTTTTGTTTTTCCTACATGAAGTAAACAGCCAATTCACCCTGCTCTTCACCACTGTGCTGTGACTGGCTTGGGTTTGAATGTTGGATTGCATGTTTGCCCTTGTTAGATTTCATCTGCAGTTTGCCTCATCATTCAATCTATTGAACTCTCTGGGCTTTAGTCTATTTGTTGCTTAATATTTATGGGTTGGATTGGTATGTGTTTTATTTTTCAACAAAATTCTCTCTGAGAATACAGGAAACAGTCCTTCCAGCCATATTAGCATTCTTGTTAACTCCATGTCCCTGGACTGTCCTGACCTCCCACTGCACCTTTTGATGAAGGATATAGTGTGGATACGAGGACACAAGAGGGTGGTCAGCACACTCAGGCTTCCCTGGGGAAACAGACTCACAGGAGGAGCTTAGCTTCCCACTGATGTAACAAGACTACCACAGAAGCAACAGCAGAAGACCGTTAGGTACGACCTTGCTTCAAAAATAATCAAAGCTTTAGAAAACAGAGTTGAAAGAACTGGAGGAGATTTAAAAAAAAATACATTGTTTAGAGAAGTCGGTAAAATTTGAATCTGGATTTGGGTATAATATATTATACCCAAATATATTATATATTTTAATAGGTGTTAGAGGAAAAATATGTACCAAATGCCAATTGTGGCAGAATTGGGAGCATAGTTTAGTTAAATCAGTGAAGGTTAAAGAGAAGGGTCTATAGTACATGGTCTCTGGAGGAGGAAGAAGGAAGATCCAAGAGAGAGGGAAGAGCTTGGGGGGTACCAGGAGCCAACCCACCCTCCCTCCTTCCCTTGCTTGCTAGGTATCTGCGGACTTCCTGCTGTGCGTTGGGCGTTGGGTAAGGAAGCAGCCAGAAAACCCCCCACCAAGCCTGGAACGTGCTGAGGGCCTGCCAGGCCAAGCTGTGTCCGTAGGAGAGGGAAAGCGCGGGAGGGAAACGGAGCAGGGAGGGAGGCCCGAAGATGCTGGACTAGATTGTGCCTGCCATTTTAGGGAAGGCCTTCTCAGAGGCTGTGGAGTTGAGGTTGACTCAGGGAACCGTGGGGGAAGTCCTGGCAGAAGAGTGCTTAGGCACATGGAGGTGGTGAGACGCGGGTGGTACCTGGGGAATACCCAGAAGGCCAGGGGACCGGGCACAGACAGCAGGTGGGCAGCAGATATCACAGAGGTCATTTTAGGAACCTTGGTTTTAACTCCAGAGGAAAAGCAGGGCTGTGGCAGGGTTTTGAAGATGATCTAATTCACGTTGTAATACAATCAGTCTGGTGGTTGAGCAAAGACCGAAGCAGGTAGAGTGTTGGGGGGGAGGTTAACTCAGCTATTGCTGCATAACGAACCCTTCTAGAATCTCAGCATAATATAACGAGGAGGATAGTGTTATCACCCTCCAAGTCAGCAGCACACTCCTCTTGGCAAGGTGGGGCTCACAGAGAGGTCAGTGGGCAGCTCTGATGGCCTTGTGAGGGTGTGTCTCCCCTGTTTGCCAGATTGCTAGCAGCAGCTGGTCTCAAATGGCGGTGGCTGGGACAGCTTTGTTCTCCTCTTGCGGGCTAGCCTGGTCCTAGTCACATACAATGGTGGGATTGCAAACAAAATGGGAAGGAAGAGGAGGCGGGAAATGTGCACTTCAGCCCCATTTTCAGGAACTTGGAGGCATTGTTCAGTTCTGTGCAGGGATGATCTTTGCCTCTTGCTATGGTCTGAAGAGCGGACCCCCGCCCCCTGGAATTGATTATCTTGGAGCCTAACCTCCCAGGTGGTAGTGTTAAGAGATGGGGCTTTGGAGGCAAGGCCAGGAAGGCCCAGTGCCAAGAATGGCATTAGTGTCCCTATGAGGGGACTTGGAGGAAACTTCCCAAACTGCCCCTTCTGCCATATGAGCACGTACCTAAAAGGTGCCGTCAGTGAGGACTGGAGCCTTGACAGACACCAGATCTGATCTTGGAAGTCCTGGTCTCCGCATCTGTGAGCAATACATTTGTTATTTATAAATTATTCAGAATAAGATACCTTGTGACAGCAGCCAGAGCAGAGCAAGATGCCTCCTAATTGGAACAAATGTGAAGACATGTTGTGAAATTCGTGGATACAGGGGAATTTGGAGATTTGGGCCATTTTGTACTCAACACACAGTCTATTTCCTGATCTGGGTGAGGATTGAGAGTGTCTTTGGTTCTAGCAGTATCAGGGAAAGTGACAAAGGTCACCGAATTGAGAGTTGTCATCAAAGATAATGGACTGGAGGGTGGGACCTGTGATGAAGAAGGGCTCGAGTGCCGGGGTCCGGCTGCAGCAGAATAGCCGGGGGGTGACGAATAACTTGTGTACGTTGATGCAGCAGGAATGGGAGCCATTTATTGTAGGACAACAGAGCTATTTATACATTTTGCACAGCTTATCTTAATTAGCATAAACTAGATACATCAGTCAACCAATAAGGAATCTCCACACTTAATGGCTCACTTTTGTTACTTCTCAAACCACTCCCTCTGGCATTTTGCCAGGCACCATCCAGACTTGTTTACGAACTCCAACATTCCTCTGGCAAAATACCAGGTGTTATTTTTGACTTATTTACAGACCTTAACAATTCCCCCTTTTGTTTAATTTAAATAAGGACCATAGTGGTTTTTACAGAAACACCATAAATAACCTGCTACAAACAGAAAGGGAGGATACAAAATGCTACAATACCAAGCCAATTGATGGCTCCATGCAAGAAGCCCTTGGAAAAATTATATCAGCAATGACACTATTAGCAAAGATACCGAGTTACAATTTGTTGTACATTACAGTTTGTTGTCTCAGTCCAGGTAATGCAGTATCTCAATAGAATAACTCACAGTCCAGGTAAATCACAGTCCAGGTAAGTTCTGCAGGCAGCTAGCTTAAATCACAGTCCAGGTAAGTTCTGCAGGCAGCTAGCTTAAATCACAGTCCAGGTAAGTTCTGCAGGCAGCTAGCTTGATCTGAAGTCTTGTCCGGTTCTCAGCCGAAATCTCCTCCGGTTTTCAGCAACGCTGGAAATTCTTCCACGTTCGTTTTCACTGGCACTGGGACAAAGGCAGGAACTCTGCAACGCTGGCTAAAGAAAATCCTGTAGCATTCCACTAAGAAAACAACTTTTTGAACAATTTAGTACATTATCTCAAGGTTTTTTACATTTGAAATAAGCCTTAATAGTGCTCATTACTCATTAGCTTCCTGGTGTGGGAGAACCATTGTAGCTTAGTTATTGGCATTGAAAATGACCAAACATCGTGTCTTCTGCCGGCTGTAGTGTCCCAGGCATCCCCGGATGGCCCTGGGGAGTGTCCTGGACTCAAACTGCTTCTGAGCACAGGGAGCAAGAGCCTGAGAGACTGTGCCTCTGGGTCAGGTCTAGATTTGGGCTCCCGGCAGTGGAAGAGCCGGCTGCCGCCGCTGCTTGGAAGGTACTTGCTGCACCATGACTCGCTTGCGCACATGGCAGCCACTGCACAGATTCACGCACCCTCCGGTAACGAAAAGCATTTAGTAATAGCCTTTTGTTGCAACTTTTTTTCTGATAATCCTTCTTCTTCTGAACTTTTTTCTTCTTTCTGACTAGAGTTCCTGGGCTCTTATCAATACATGCCCTATCTATTCTTGGTTTCATTGGGGTGTCTTCTTCCCTTAGTAATTTACTTCTCACCCCTTCCATATTTTCATCATAAAGACAATACAATACACTGAGACAAAACAAGACACAAACATACTGTATCAATCTTCTTCATTTTCTCGAAATGGCCATTTTTCCTCTCTCTTTCCTTTCTCGCCCTATCTGCCTAGGGACGAGCGGATTGCTCCCGTCCTATCTATGGACGGGCAGCTTTTTTTTCGTCACTTACCCCCGAGTGTCCTGGGGCTCCCCGTAACGGGCCACCATCTGCCGGGGTCTGGCTGCAGCAGAATAGCCGGGGGGTGACGAATAACTTCTGTAGATTGATGCAGCAGGAATGGGAGCCATTTATTGTAGGGCAACAGAGCTATTTATACATTTTGCACAGCTTATCTTAATTAGCATAAACTAGATACATCCATCAACCAATAAGGAATCTCCACACTTAATGGGTCGCTTTTGTTACTTCTCAAACCACTCCCTCTGACATTTTGCCAGGCACCATCCAGACTTGTTTACGAACTCTAACATTTCTCTGGCAAAATACCAGGTGTTATTTTTGACTTATTTACAGACCTTAACACTCGAGGATCACGCTTGAGCTTTTAGTCTAGGCAACTGGAAAGATGGGCCACAGGAAAGAGAGAAAGACAAGCCATTTGCAAAGAGCGATTAGGAGGTCAACTTTGTACTTTTTGAGAGACTTTTTAAATACCCAACAGGAATTTTCAGCAGGAAGTAGAGAGTATGAGCCTTGAATTTGAAGGAGGCAGAGTGTTCTGATGAGTCGGGATCCAAGCAACAGGAGAAGCGTTGCTTGCAGATGTTTAAAACTGTGGCACCTGCAGATCCTCAAAGCAGTGGACGTTAATAAAAATCAGAAGATTTGCAAGTGCGGGGTTCTGGGGCCCTGCAATAGGGAGTGAGAAAAGGCACAGAGGCTGGGACCTGGAGACAGAGAGGAGGAGCTGGGCAGAGACTGCAACACCTGCCGTGGGGCGAGGAGGCCGTCATCCGTGGAGAGCCGTGAATTCCAAGGCATCTCAAGGAGGTGGACTTGTTGGAGGGAACTATCCACAGTGTTCCAGGTACATCAGATTTTTATTTCCTGTCCTCACCGACTGAAGAAAGCAAGAAAGTGGTGCCATCTCAAAGTCTTGGTCATTCGACAGAGGCATCCTACGCAGACTCTTCATGGCTAGGAAACGTCCACCTGCACCCTGGGCACTCAGTGACAACTCCACCTAGACCTAGAATCGATTCATCAGCTTACCTGACTGCCCAGGGCAGGAAGCCAGAGCCCGCTTTGCCCACGCTTGCGTTTGCAGGTGCCCCGGCAGCGCCACAGTTGAGCAGCACCTTGGCAATGGTGGGTGGGTTCAGGGACAGGTCTTGGGCAGGGCCCAGAGGGACCCGACCTGAGCAGAGCTACCACTGGATATCTTGAGCTCCCAGGCGAACAGCTGAGGAGTGGAGGAGTGGATTTGCTGCAAAGGACCAGCTATTTAATTTTATTCATCCTGTATCAAGTTTCTGCATCTCACAGTTTGGGCACAACAGGAGGTGACACTGTTAACTGTTGCTCTTTTCACTTCCTTTTTTTCCCCCTCACTGAACATAAACATATCATTACACAGTTACACTCCACTATATTTAGAGTTGATTTTTAACTATCTATTAAATCAAACAGGGAAGCTCAGCTGTTCTACCTGGAGCCAGTGAGACTGTGAGGAGATGGCCTCCTTCCCTGGGAGAGGAAGGACTGAGAGCTGTTTGGCCAACCACCGTGCACCCCCTGGCGCGCCTCTTCTTCTCCTCCTTGGAGCTCGTGAGCAGACCACGCCTCCTGGGGAGGCAGCATCCTGCCCACCAGCCCCTGACCCCTCTCATCTGCCCGTGAGGCGGACTTCAGCTTCACCATGTCATACAGACGGAAGGGGCCTGAGAGGTGTCTGTAGTGTCAAAATACGACTTAAAGTGGCTCGAGATACCAAGGATATGATACACTTTACAAAATCACAAGTGTTGTTTGTCAAACGCGTTGGGAAACTGCTGCCTTCCACGCCCTCTCAGGGTGTCTCGCTGAGCATTTCAGCACCAGCAGCAGCGAGCAGATCTGCAGTGGAAGCCTGCCCAGCGCGGTGGTCCCCACAGCCCCATCCCACCCCTCGGCAGCTCTTCCACTCCTGAGGATGCCTGAGGGCATGGAGTCCGGGAGACCCCTGGTCGTCTGAAGCAGTTTGGTGATTTCCCACTGCAGCTAGGTGACCCTATCCCGGCACCGTGTGAAGACTTGGGCATGTTTCCTTCACTGTAAGACTCCAGGAACTGAGAGGTGGCTTCAAGATCAACAAAGATAATGGAGACAGGGACACTGACCGGCAGATCTTACAGCCCTGTCCAGGCTTGGTCTCTAGACAGGGCATCTCAGGAAACCCAGGGGTGCCCCTTACCTCAGGATGAGGACAGGGTTGGGAATGGGCAGCGTTAGGTAATGTTGGTGAGGGTCTGTGGTAGGTGGGGACAGACTAATCTGGGGAAGTTAGAATTGGGAGAGCACAGGAGGTGAGCCACCTAGTCCCCATCACCTCTGGCTACACCTGGAATTCCTCGTAACTCCCTTCAACCAACGGAATTTCAAGGGGATCTGCAGCACACGAGGCTCACCCATGGCCTGCTCTCCTGAGAGCCGCGTCTCCATGGTTGTCTGCGGCTGTGTTGGGAGGTGTGTTGTGACCGACTGGCTGCACATTGGCTTCTGATTTGGAATCTAGGGTTCTTCCCATCCTCTCTTCCTTCCATACATTTGTCCCTTCTAGCTCAAAATGACACATGAGAAACTTCAGATGACAGGAAAGACCTAAAATCATTTTCAAAATGAAGGACAATCTTAATTATTTGGAAAGATAGGCTGAAGTTTATACTCCAAGCTTCTTCTGAAGTGTTCTGGAGAGAATGATGTTGTATCAAGGTGGCAAAACAGCCCTAGAATCACAGAGCCCTCCAGCTGTCCTGATGGAGAGATGCCACAGCATCTGCTCCAGTGGGGAGAAACAGGAGAGTGGAACAAGGCCTCCTCCTCATCTTTAACCTAATGACTTACCTACTCCAATTTGCCTCTGGTTTTCATAATACATTTTAAAACCATGATGACTTTGTCTTATTAATTCATAGATCTTACTGAGCATCTATTTTCTGTCAGGTTGAGAATTCAAATGTTATTATAGTTCCTAGTTTCATGCTGCTCATAACTTATCAGAAGAGCTCAAATCCTGTTCATGTCTAAGAACGATTAAAATAAATGCATGCTTCAGTCCATAAAACCTGACACAAAATGATAATCAATGTAAAATTATATACACTACAACAGGTGACAGTTCATCAGTAAGACTCACCCAGGGCCTGGTGTGCACCCTGACCACATGGGATACCTGAGAATCCAATCACAGCATGGATGCTGGTCTCAGGATGCTTTGATTTGCTTGGGGACAGGATTTGTAAGTTTGTAAAAACAAAGTACAAAACAAACAAAAGTCCTAAACTAAATAAAATGATGATGGACATGGAAAAAGTCAACAGATTAACATTTGCCACATAGTATCTCAGCCATGAGGATTTACAAGTTTGGTAGGAAGTCTTCTAAAACTTTTAAGTTTGGATGAAGGGTCTCAAGGGTAAATATTTTGTGCATGGAAAGAAGGAAAAGAATGTGAAAAATATTTTTTGCAAAGGATTAAAATCAAGAAATGTCAGATATTTGGGGGGAACAGCCCCTAGACCTAGACCTTATGTTGCTTGGTGGCCCACAAAGCCCTCCCACTTTGTATCTCTGGGTCCTTCTCTCTGGCACCTCTGCTCAGCAGCACTGGCTCTCTCCTCCTCCGTAGTGCCCTACTCACTTCTTCTGCACCAGCTCTTCTCTGTGGACATTCTTCGCTGCTGCCTTCAGGACATGCGTTGCTGTCAATCACGGAGGGGTCAACCCAAGAGGCCTTCTCCACCCCAGCAATGCAAAGCAGCTCACCCCTCACTCCTATGCACACTTTACCTTATCCTCTACTACAAATGCGGTTCTGCAGAGCGCGTTTTTCACAATTTCATATTCTTAGTTCTTTGTCTCTTTATTGTGGATATCTGTTCTCTACCTGTAGAACTGCCCTGCTCAATACCACAAACATTAGCCCAAAGTACCTGCTTGTAATTATATTTAAAATAATCAGACTCAAATAAAGTCAAAAATTCTGATTCTCAGTCACTACAGCCACAGCTCATATACTCAAAGTTCCCAAATTTAGTGGTTATATCAGATGGTGAAGATGTAAAACATTTCCGTCATTTTAGAAAGTTCTGTTGGACAAACTGCTTTTGAATGTGAGCTCCATGAAATCCACACACTTGGTTTGTCCTGCTTCCCAGGGCCTCCTGAGCATCACAAAGGAGCAGTGGAAAACAGTATTGCTGGATAAATGGATGAATGAAGCAGAGACTTACATCCAGTGGAAGAAAGGAATGAGGCCGAACCCATAATGTGAACCCGACATTGACAGAATTCAGATGCTTAAAAGAGGAGCCAATACTGAGCGCTGTGGGTGAAGTGCTGTCCTGCGGCGCTTCTGAAGGACAGAGGCAGGAGGAAGGCCTGAATCAGTCTAGCTGAAGACGGTGCTTTCGCAACAGAAAGAGAGTGAATTGGAGGGTGAGAAGACCAGCTTGAGGTCTCTGTCACTGTAAGGACATGAGTCACAGGGACTGAGCTCAGGAGGAGAGAGAGGGCTCAGAAGAGGCCACATCACATGGAAGTGACAGGCGGCCTCAGGGTCTCAGGGGCCTCAGACACCTCCAGCAGCCACAGCAAGAGCTTCCCGAGGTCAGCATTGCAAGCTTTCTGGGATGGGCAGGGGTGCTGCCCCACAGGGTCACTCTGGAACCCACGCTGTGGAGGCCCCTGTCTGTGGCTGCGCCCTCTGCACCTCTGGAACACGGGGCTTCCTTTGTACTGTGGCTGGGAAGAAAGATGGACCAGAACCAGGGGCTTTCCACTCCCTCGCTATAGGAGAAATGTTTTGCTTCTATGAAATGTCAGCTGTGTGGGGTGATACGCAGGGTTTAGGATATGCAGAAGAGCAAAGCCATTTATTTATTTACTTATCTGAGACTTAATCTCTCCACCACCTTGAAAATGGAATATGAGGAAACGTGAGCAAAGAAAGGAGACACAGACATCTCTGAATTTTCCTCTGCGTATTGAATCTACCTATAAGTGGAATTGGCTGGGGACTGCCCTGAACAGGGTCTGAGCACAACCCCTTAGCCTTGAGTAATGGGCGTGTGGAACTGGCATCGCACACGGTGCAGAGCAGGTGGGCCTCACCCTCACTTGGCAGAGACGTGCATCTCTGGGATTGGGCGTCACCCAATGGGACTGGGCTACAACCCTGTTGTTGTAACACAATCCCTTGCCTTATTTGGGTGGAATATTCTATCGAATGTCTTTCTCTAATAAATACTGGGGTTCGGGGCGCTCTTGCCCTCTTGCCTCTCTTGCTCCCCTTGCCCTCTTTCCTGCATGGGGGCTGAACTTTGAGGTTGCAGTGCCATCCCTGACCCCAATCATTGAGAAAAAGGTATTTTTGTGTTTGTGTGGTTTCTTCGCCACTTTCTTAGTTATTGATGCAGCCAGTTCCTAGAACCCAGCTCATCTCGCCAGCCCGGCCAGCTGGCACCAGGGAATCACAGAGTCCTTGCTCCTCGGGGACTTGCCATGAGCTGCTCTTCAGAGGCCAGATTTGTCACCACCCAGTCTCCTTTGGGCCTTAAGTGGGCAGCACAGGGATGACATTTCAAGAATACTGTTGTTGTTGGGTTATTTGAAGCTAATGGTACTGGACAGGGGTCACCAGGTCCCAAGTGCCCTGATCTTCTGTGACTTGGTGTGTTTTCTGTTTCCTTCTTTCCCTTTCAAGTGAGGATACTTCCTGATGGACCCCTTTCTACAAGTGCAATCCGAGTTCCAGGAAGGACTTTGTATTTTTGAGCAGGCAGATGATTAAGACGGCTGGTCCCTAGCCCACCTTCCAAGGGACATAAACGTCAATGCCATTTCCAGCCTCTGCAGATGGTTCCCAAAGTAAGAGGCAGTAGCCTCGGTGGCCCTACCTAGTGCCTTTCACCAAGCTGCGTACCCTCTCCTCCTCTCTTGGCTCGAGCTCTGTGTGACCCACAGCAATTGGAAGGGCGTAGTGTGCACACTTCTCTTCTCTCACCGTGGATCAGAAGGAGCCGCTCTCGGCACCACCGGCATTTCTGGCTCCCACCCAGCACTGTCTCCCTTCCAGCACAGGCACATTGGAGCCCCATGCTGGACACAGCTTCCAGCCGCCCTGCGAGGGCGCAGAGTGGCCAACACACTGCTGAAGCCCCAGCAGCTGCGCGCCCGTCCATCATGCATCTCGCACGCAGCAGGGAGGCCGTGCTCCGCTTTGGCTGGAGGGCCAACCACCCGAAGTCGAGGGGTTTTCCTCTGCCTGATTTAAAGGCATAAAGTACTGTGGTCATGACACGCCTGCCAGTGCCTTGGCCGTGGCTTCCCCACTAGCATTGCCCACATAACAGAACTCTGCAGTGATATCTGGGGAGGTGGGAGAGTCGATAACCAATTTAGCCACTCACACAGTGCTCAGAACCTCCGGGTTAGGGCTGTCGTGGGAGGCCACTTGCCCTAGATGAGCTGCTGGAACACCGCGGAATACATGCCTCAGTGCCTCCTGGAGCGGTCAGCGCTGCGTGTGCGCTCACGGGGAGCGGGGAATGGGCAACCAGATGCCGGGAGCCACAGATTTTTGGTTTTCAGTATAATGATTGATTTGATGGCTGTTTTACTTATTTTTCAAAGGTAATTTGGATTCCACACTCTCAAAGAGTCACACAAAGGCCTCTTTCCTATGGTGGAAAGCCATTCTTGGCTCAATTAGGCAGAAGAATCCTTGCCTATTTTGCCATAGAGAAGGAAAGTAAAATATTGATATTCTTTTTGAAAAAAATTAGACATCGAAATCCTGGTCAGGAACAAGACTCAGAGTACAATCTGCTTGTCAGCAACGGCAGGGAGTGGCCAGCATGGCTGCTGCGGAGTCCTCAGCTTCTGGCATCGTCCGCACACAGGAGGACAGGAGTGTGTGAACTAGATCATGTTGCTCGGTCGGAAAGCAAAATAATTGTCCAGTCCTCAAACCAAATCCTTTTAGTATAGCTGCAAGATAGAAAAGACATAAATACCACAGATTTTTCTTTCTAAGTCTTAAAGATTAGATATCTGCATTGTTGAAAGTTGTTATGAGCATTTGTGGTGTTTACTTTCTAGGACAGAGAACTGCAGGACTTTAGATGGACAGGAATCCTGGGGGATTAACAGCAGCAACACACATTTCTATACCCCCGTGAGGAGCTCTGAACCATTTCTGAGGCACCACTCTCCACTCATTCACTAACAGCAGGCAGGAGCCATGTCCACCTGCAGGGCTGAGTGGGGCCGGGAGACCCCCCCTAAGGAAGTACGTGGGCGGTGGAAAGGTGAGAGAGGGGTTGAAACAAACCACGACATTGGTAGGTTTGAGGAACCAAGTGCAACTACAGGAGCACAAGAAAAGTACAGCCACTGACCCTCCCCAGGGCCACACTACAGGAACCCCGAGGAGGCCTGAGACCTCAGATGACACTGACTCCCTCAGACTGGGTGTTCTCCTACACACGATATCGCTGACAAAGTCCAACTTCTACACGAGGCACAATGAGAGAAACAGCAGTAACTACCACTAGAACAACCACTCGGCAATGCCATTGTTTAAAACTCATCGATTGCTGATTTCTGGAATTTTCCATTTAATATTTTTGTTCATGGTTCAACATGTGTAACCAAAGCTATGGGAAGCAGACTGCAGATAAGGGGGCCGAGTGCACGTCCCCAGTCTGGGGGTCAGACTGGAGTGTGAACAGTCACCGCCCAAGGGCAGGCTTGGCAAAGGCAAGCTGAGGTGGAGTCCCCTGTAGAGAAGAGTCCGGAACAGTGGGAGAGGCTCCATCTTCTCTCTAGGGACCCTCACTTTCCCTCCTTCGTCGTTGCGCTCCTGTGTACCTGGGGAAGAAGGTGAGCTGCAGGGAAAGGGGCGGCCGAGCAGCCACCGCACTGGGTCCATCTGTCCTGATGGCTTGTGGCCGACTCCCTATGGCAGAAGCAGGAATGTCTTCCAGGGGAGCCAGCCCATGCTGCTGCTCTGTGCCCCAGGCTGGGACACCGGGCAGGGGGGCCCATGCCTGCGCTGTGGGGAGGAGGGCTCGCTGGAGCTCCGTCTGCCCTGGACACCCCTCCATGTTGTCCAGGTAGCTGTGTGCCCTCCCACAGGGACAGGCTGCCAGAGGCCTGAACCGCTGGGCCCAGTGGTTGGACCTGACCCCTGTGGGGCTCTGTTGAGGCTTTCCAGCCCACCTGTGAGGGACACCCTCATTGTTATCAGGGGCAGGGTGTGGCCTCCATCTTGAGAGATGATTACTTATACGATTAGGGGGGATTTTCCTCCAAGCAAAACGTTCACATCTCATTCACCAATGTTAGCTAACATCTTACCCCAGCATTAGGCATTTTATAGAAATGAATTCATCCTACTTATATCCTAATGGTAGGTAAATGCTGTTCAAAATCTTTACTCAGACTCTCCACATTCAAGAGAAACACGTCCAAGACACTTCTGGGAAGAGCAGGGTCACCTGCCCAGGCACAGGTGGTATCAGTGGTGGGGAGGGCTGAATCGGGGGGAGGGACTGCTGTGGACAAAGTCCATCCACTCAACCCTTCCTCCTCAAACAGCAGGTGCACAAAGGGCCACGAGGGATGGCCACCCTCCCAGAAGTGAGCATTGTCCCTAAGTGTAGGTAAGGACAGCGGTGGAGGAAGACAGGGGTTTGGGCAGCCCTGCAAGGCTGCAAGGAGCCAGGGAGGTCTGTTATTACAAGGACCATGGGGGACCGTGAGCATATTTAAGGAGGGGACAAAGCTGATTAATCTATGTTTGGGGGAGATGTGCTCTCATTTGACAGCCACACCATCCACCATCGGTATTCCCATTTTACTGAAGAAAATCTGAAGGTCCTGCCTGAGGTCGCAGAGCTGGGAGAAGCAGACGCAGACAAAACCAGCTGTTCTCCTTCCCAGGCCACTAACACCCTCAGCTTCACGTGCTCAGAGTCAGACGGAGTCTTTACCTCCAGCTTGTAAGCCTCCAGCCTCCGGCTTCAAAAGCGTGTCTGAGGAACACCTCTCCTGGGTGGCTCATAGTGGTGACTCGGTGACAGTGACTTGAATGTTTCCTTTGGGTGACATTGCCACATTTGATAATTTAAGGAGAAAGCTTCACCACCTTTCTACCTTCTATTTAGCTTAGGCAAACTTTTTATTTAGAAGAATTTTAAGATTAAACTAGACTACAGGGCTTTGGACACAATCCCAAAGTCACATTTGATCTTTTTCTCTTTTTGAAGTTTGATCATAAAAGTAACTTATGGAAAGAGTTAATAAACATTCCTTTTTGGAGTAACTTTATTTTGTTGAGGAAAAATCAGTTAAATTTAAAATTCTGTGGAGAAAATTCACTTATTATGGAAAGAAGAAATCTGCTGAACCGCCCAAAAATAACTCAGGCCGTTAACATTCTCCAGCTTGCCTCCACTATTGACACAGCTAGTTACCACTCGAGCTCCATCTGCCAGATATACCTGGTTTCAGATGGGGTGGTATTTGCTAGCTGAATTAATGAAGAATATAGGATCTTTAGAGGGAAAAAAGTACTCCATTTGATGCATTATTTAACCTGGGTTGTTAATAATAAAATTCAGAATGAGATACAGCAAATCATACAGAACTCTTAGGATGAGTCGATCCCATATTGCCTCCCGTCATCTGCTCAAACAAAATAGGAATTTTGGGGCACCATTTTACTCATGAGCTGAACAAGATTCAAGGGCAAGGAGTTGGACTTGTCGAAGACAAGATGATTTGCTAGTAAATAGTCTAAGTTCTGGATATCTTTTTATTCATAACGGATGATAGAAACAAGAGCTAATAATGTTGAGGTTTTTTTTTTTTTTTAATTTTAAGGGTATTATTTTTCTATGTCAACTCTTTCTGAAGCCTTTGGGTATTGTCTTGGCCTGGCAGGAGGATACTCACGGCTGATGTAGATAATGTCCCTGCTGGATACTGGTGAGGACTGGGATGGCATTTTATTTCCTGAGCTCCCATCCAGCTGTCCAGGGGGCAGATATGGGACTTTGGGTGAGTTAATGAGCTCAAGTGAGAAGAAGCTGACAGTGGAGAGGGACATGCCTCCTAGGGCCACTCAGGATTAATCCTGTAAAAGGTATGTAGTGTTCTCACACCTCTCAATTGGAGCATGGCCCACAAAAATATAGAGAGCAGGAACTGGGTACCTAGGGTGGCAATTATTTAGGGAGGATGCTCTTAAATCTGAGCCCATGCCAAGACTCTTTCTGCTGTGTGCTGGTGCCGGCTGTGGGCAGCTTGGAGCTGGGTGCTGCCAAAACTCTCCCCAGCTTCTCTGCACTTTGTGAGGTATCATGGCTCCCAGACTCAGAATAATAACAGAAACACATTGTAATCTTAGTAAAAATGTACTATCTTCAGTGCACCTCAGATGCTGGTAAGATGAATCATCACCATTTTAGACGGAAAAGGACACAGTCTTGAGGTGACCAGCCATGATTTGTGGAGTTTGCATAGAAGAAAGAAAGGTGGAAGTGGCTTATTTGATGGACTTCGAGCACTGTTTGAGTGGAGACTGACTCATTTGGTAAGTTGGAGCATGGGCAAGGTCTGGGAAGTGACCTCTCCCATCCCCTCTAACAGAGGATGTGAAGGTCAGCAATTGGAGCAGAGAAAGTGGAGGTGAAATCTAATTTATATTCAATTTGGAGCAATGGCAACGCGGGTACTGCTGTTGCAATGTGCTGGGTGCTGTCTGTGGCGGTGGGTGGGGGGGAGTTGAGATGGACACGGGAAAGCCACTTCTGAGAGGCCATTCTTTGAGAAGGGAGCTCAGTGCGGAGCCATGGTGCTCAGAGCACAGAAGCATTTCCTAGCAGGCATCATGGTGTCACAGCACTGGTGTACTCAAGCCACACCGCGGCCCAGTCCAGATCCCTACCATTAGTAATCCACCTACATTGCCACATTGATAAACTTGATAAGTCTACTGAGATGATTCATAGCAGATATCAAACACCTTGTTAACTGTCCTAAAGCATGAGTATGAGAGCTTAGTCCCCTGCCTCTTCAGGACCACACAACAAACACCAAGCACTGGGAATAAGATGAGCTTTGAAGACAGAAACTGCTTTGCCGTCTAGTCATTCATTCCTTCACTTACCCATTTATTTTCTCTCCAGTAGATAATTGTGCCTGATAAGATTCTTGGTCCCAGGAGAGTAGAAATGCATGAGAGACCACGCTGCTGCCCTCGTAGAGCTCACCTTCTCACAGGAGCAACAGCATGCACCAACAGACGTGTGGATCGTCCACTGGAGACACTGCAGAGGTGGACATCAGGGTGGAAGCCCAAATGCAGGGAGAAGCAGCCAAGCAAATGTGCAGGAGCCACCAGAACAAAGCCAGGTCCCCAGCAGGACCTAGCTGGAGGGTCAGGAAGGACGTCTGCAGAGCAGCAGGAGAAGGATTGTGGGGGAGGATGGGGATTTCAGGAGCAGGCAGAGGAGGGGCCTCACGGCCTGGTCAAGCTCTGCATTTTAAATGAGAAAGGGTCATTGGGGGGGGGTTGCTCTGCAGGACTCTGCCATCTCCTTTAATTATAAAAGGCTCTTCTGGTTGCTCTAAGTAGGAAAAGGTGTCTGGCTCAGGGACGTTGGCAAGGAGCCCAGGACATCAGTCCAGGTGACAGTGAGGGTGCGCCAAGGGCACTAGCTGGGTTTAGGGCATCTTTCAAAAGAGCTGCTGACCGACTCTGGTTCTGTTGGGAAGGACATGGGTCCTGTTCACTCCATATGGCTGCCTTTTTGCACCAGGCCCCAGACACCACAGCTCTCAGGAGACAACAAGTCACTGAGGATCACACGTTGGGTGGGAACCAAAGTATGGCATACCACGTGGTCCTCAGAGGCAGAATTGATCACTCCGATTTTTGGCGAATATCACTGCTTTTCCGTGTGTGTGTGTGTGTGTGTGTGTGTGTGTGATCTTGTACATTTCTCCTGCAGAAAAAGTCTAACTCAGAGCCACCTTCCTTTTTGTGAAATCATGCTACAGGTGAGCATTGTCCTAAACTGGCTACCTGTCCCTCATTGAACTATCACAAGAGACTACAAATGTTTTTATCAATTCTTTTTAGAGGTGATCCAACACCTGGCCTCTGGTGCCGAGGCTGATAGCTACACTGCAGGCTGCCTTCCCGGGCTGCCTATGACAGACCTCAGAGCCCTGGAACAATATTGCTCATCGCAGGGCGATGGGCTCAGCCTCCATCCTCATTCATCTTCCCCTTACTTTCCTCTCCTACAGGACAGAAGCCAAATGTCTGATTTTCATTTCGAGTTCTGAGCAGGCAGTAGCCAAATGAGGTAATCATGTCTCGTGAGTTTCAAGTGGACACCTGCTGGGAAAGACCTTTGTGAAGGAAAGAAAGGACATTGGTGTTATCCCTCTTTCACCTTCCGATGCCTGGAGGTTCAGCAGCCTCGTGGTGACTACCAGGACAGAAATCACACAGTCATAGAATAAAGGAGAAAGCAGAAGGAGCCCTCACACCAAGTTTGTTTCATTGTGAAGCCTCCTTCTGACCTTACCGACGCCTACACTCGGCGCTTTACCTGATAAGCCCTCAGGAGGGATCACACTCTTAATCGATTTGATTTACAACTTGGAAGACTAATGTGTTTCTTCTTTTTCTTGGAAAGAAGCTTAGTGCTCAGAAGGGTCTGTGGTTACATGAATCCACAGCGAAGGAACTGAGGCTCAGAGGGAAGAGGAAGGCACTGCAGTCCTGGTCTGATGCTGGCCCACCATTCTCACATGAAACCCAGATACAGTGTCCACCTGGGAAGTTAGTGTCTCCCTGGCTCCTGTTTCTAGAGCAGCACCCACCCAGAGACACGGTTCGTAATGGTGACTTTTTTGATGTTGAAACTTAGAAAGCTGGGGCTGGGGTGGAGGTGGGGTGGGGATGCCAAGGAGCCCCAAGGCCTCAGCCCGAGGCAGGGACCCTGAGGAGGTTGCCTGCCCAGTTCAGCTCAAACAGCAGATTCACCACATTCCTTCTAATTTAATTTCATATGCTGCCTAGAAAGGGTATTGATAAGTGTTATTTACAGGATAAAATAGTAGAGCGTTTACTTTCATAGTAACAAAGTAGAACACTGTTAGAGGGTCTACAAAGGTTCTAAAGATCAAATGAAAGCCCTGGATTCAGGTCAAGGATGTTCAGTATAAGTGTGTGTGTGTGTGTGTGTGTGTGTGTGTGTGTGTGAGCATGTGCATGAGAGAGAGAGGAACAGAGGGAGAGAGAGAGAGAGACAGAGAGAGACAGAGAGAGAGAGAGAGAGGAGGAAAGCAGGGAGAGGGAGGAAGGGGAAGTACAGGGCAGAGGGATGAGATAGAAATGCAAGTCACCCGTGCAGATAGTTCAGAGGAACAGAGAGGGACAGTGGGGGTCACATGTCATCATGGCTTCCTGACATTTTGTGTCTTCCCTGTAGAAGAATAATATGTCCCTGCCTATGATGGTGTGGCCCGCAGTGTCCCCCTGAAGAACAGTGTCCCCCATCTTCAGATGGAGCAATGTGCCTAAGCCCCAGCGGGCGGGTGTGGCTGTGGCTCTTTCCTGGGAGAGCAGAGCGGGCCAGGGCTGTCCTACAGGGGGACAGGAGTAGGCTCCTGGTGGAGCCATAGGTAATGAGGAGTTACAGGTAGCTTGAGTAGGAAGTGAGGTTTTGCTGTTGGACTTCTCAGAGGCTTGGGGACTGTTTGCTGCTGGATTTTAGATTAGAAAAACTCTCCAAACCATAGCACATTACGATTTTGCAGATCCTCGGTTAATGTTGCCCAGGAGCACATGGGAATAAAAGCTGAGGTTCAAAAAGACACCCCGGTTGAAATAAATGAGCTTAGTACAAATATGTGTGCCTGGAAATCACAAGTGACAGCTGATTTGACAACAGCCTCATGCAGTTAGCAGCCCGGGAGGCCAGAGCTGGGCTGGTCTGCAGCCAGAGGGCTCCTCTGGGTGGAGGGCAGTCCTCTAACTGTTCTGCCTTGGCATGTTTCTCTTCCCTTCCCCTCTCTCTCCCAATCTGTCCCCATATCTAAAATGGAATAATATCCCTGCACCAGCAATGCAGGGAAGATGAAGTAAATCTTTCCTGCAAAGCAGAGGAGCTGCTTTATGCAGAAGTCTGTATAAATACTGGCTCTAATTATAACATTAATATGGCTGGGATCATGAAGGCAGAGACAACCGACATATGGCAAAAGTTGCAGGCCCCAGAACTGCAAATGAGAAGTGCTTTGTGAAAGGGAAAGCAGGTTGCCCGGGGAAACCAGGCAGCCCTGCGAGACCCACAGCTGAACAGCTACCCGAGGGCAGGTGGCGAGGCTAGCCACAGGGCAGGAGGGAGCACTAGGGCAGGTACCAGTGGGCTGACTAGGCGAATCCAAACACCATTCACTTATTCCTCACTCGCCAAGCACCAGAGGCATGCAGCCATGCGGGAAATGCAAGACACGGTGCAGCTCTGAGGCGTTAGAGACACTGAAAGGGATGCACCTGGAAGCCCAGGGCCAGCTGGGATGTGGTGGTAGGAGGCCAGGTGGCTGTGGGAGGCTGTGGGAGTATCCTGACACACACCAGCACTACGTGCAGGCAGATGTCACGGGAGAGAAGAGGGGGCCTCTGAATCTACTTCTTCTGGGGTCCTCTGCAAAGGGGAGCACCCAACTCCAGGCCAGAGAACGTGCCCACACAAGCTATGATGTTGTCCCAGGGCCCACAGGCCCGCAATCTTCCTGGATATGTCTGAGGTTTTAGGAGAGACCTCTCTGTGCTTCACCCAAATCGCAGAGCTCTGGAGACCGGCTGGCTGTTGAGGCTGTCCTCAGCGGCTGTGCCACCTGCAGTAGCTGGGCTGGGTGTGATGGCACCAGGTGCCAAGGGACCCAGCCCCGGCCTGGTTTCTCCCTTTGGAGACCTTTGCCAATTCATGGTGTAGCCTCCAGCTGGAGGCCTTTCCACAAGGAAAAAAATTCTCTTTTAATAAGGGAAATACCATTTTTTGATTTCAGGATAGGAAAATCAAGTTTAAATTATAATTAGTGCCTTTATCTAGCACTTCAGAAAGAAATAAAAACTGTATGACTTTTCTGTAAAGCAAGTGGAGTATGTGAGTGTGTGTGTGTGTGTGTGTGTGTGAACGCGCATATGCACATATGTGTGTGTATCGGTGTGTGCCTATGTGTGCATATTTGAAAATGTACGTACTTTAACCAAGGAATTCCTTTCCAGAAATCAATAACAATGAAAAAGATGTGTCTTCTAGAATGCAAAGATGCTCAGTAAGAGCTGTGTATGATAAATTAATGGAGACTGTCTGTGTGCGACAATGGAGGAATGTTTAAACATGTTATGGAACATTTGTAGCAAAGCAGATTAACTTAATTTCAAATAATTTGGTGGAAATTTATTGCTAAAAGGATGTGAGAGAGAAGGCAAACTGCAAAATCTTTGAGACTGCATATCCAAGATAAACAGAGTTTTAATAACATCATCTTAAAATTGTCAGATTATATGTGATATTTATTCTCTATGTAATTTTCTCAATTTTCAAATTTCCTACAAAATGTTTGTGTTATTTAGAAGTCATTTTAAAATGCATTATGAAGAAAACTGGGGTAGAAATTCCCGGAAGGTTCCAAGTTGGTTTTGGATGGAGATGGAGAGTGGGTATCTGGGGCAGGGATGGGGAGTTTCCAGGGGGAGAGCCAAGCTCTGTCTCTTGGGATCCCTTCTGACCTGATGCACCACAGTTGGCCACCGAGTCGTCTCACATATTCTTTCCATAGACATTCACTAGAGACCTACTATGCATCCCTTAAGTTGTTTCTTATCTTCAAATTAGATAAACAAGAGGTTGCTCCTGCTCAGCATATATCTACATATGAGATCCGTTATCGGGGACGTGTAGCCTTTCTGTCTCTCTAGTCAGGCAGTAACTTCACCTTCACTTCAGGCCTCCAGGGCCACAGCCATCAAGAGCGCAAGCCACTTCCGCAGCGTGCGCACCACGCACCCCTGGCACCGCAACTCCTGAGCTGCGGGCTCTCTGGCTAAGCTCCCTCAGCCATCAGCTGCTGTTTATTTCTTTGCCTCCTCATTTGGCTCCTGGGAGGATGTTTCAGCAGACTTTTTAGAGAGAAAGAGAAAAAAAAATACAATAGCTCATTAAGCTAATGACCCGTAGCCGGGCTGCGGAGCGCACAGGCCGCTCCGCGCACAGCTCCCGAGCTCCCGAGCCCACGGCGCTGCTTCCAGGGCTGCTTTCCCTCGGTCCTTTTCTTCTCTGACTCAGGGCAGGGAGAGGGCTGCCCACCTGATTTCTGGGGACGAGACCGAGGCTCCATTTGCCTCAGAAGCAGTCACACCGGGCAAGCAACCAGATCCATGAAATTGGAACAGTGATGAGATCGGTGTCAGGAGGACAGTCCTCCCTGGGTCTCTTGCTTTGAGTTCAGAAACCACACCTCTGACCTCCACTCTTGCAATCCTCCCTCACCCTCCACGAAGGAGCCTTGGGCTGGTACAGCTGAGCACAGCGCTTGGGAAGGGTCCGGGATGGGGTGCGGTCGGACTCCTAGGCACCCTCCAAGTTCACCTCAGGCTTCAGGTCTGGTCAGATGTGCTGTTCCCTGAGGTGGGCACAGTCCAACCCCGTGGTTCTCCAGGGCATTTCGGTGTAGTCACTTTCTGTGGAACTTTCAGACATGCACTTCCAGCCATAGAAATACAAACACAGGCACATTCTATTTTCATCTTCAGAAAATTTGAAAGAATTGAAAATAATTTATTTTTAAAAATGGAATAAAAGCAAAAGGCTATAAACAAAACCCTGGAAAATGCAGAGGGGCAGGAGAGGCTGGCCATAAATATTCAGACAGAGAGACCATACACTTGTTTCTGTTGAACTGCAAACCTCCCCCTGAGCCTTCTCTTAGCTGAGCCCCCAATAAGAAATATGTCCATGAATTTAACCATTTTCTGTCTACTGATGATGGCTTTTTATTGCATGCCATGTTACAAGCTAGGCTCTGTCCTTAGCACTGCCTATGTCCTGAACTCATTTGATCCTTAAGATGTATACCCTATGCATGGAAAAATAAATAAAAAATGAAAGATTGTTTATGCCGTGTGACAAATGAGGAAACTGAGGCTGGGTCTGTTAAGCGTCTTATCCAAGGACAGGTATTACATAAGAGCAGACACTGACATTCCAATGTATGATCTCTGACTCCAGGGGTGAGTCCTATTTTCTGAGGAAAAAGTCTAAAGAGAGTCTCCTCCTGCAAAATGCATCTTCCTCAGGGGGAAAAAAATACATACATTGACTGGCATATGAATTTGATTTTAAAAGTTAAACATCTTTACATGGAGCAAAACAAATCTCAGTGGACAAGACCCTCAGCGTCCCTGTCACATGGCAGGTTCTGAGAGCCGAGGATGTGTTAGTACTAACTTACTGTGTTTGGTGGGCACAGTTGAACACACCTGGGTATTTCAAATAGTGCTACACAGGAAGGCTAAAGAATAAACTCTCCAGTGACAAATGTATAAACTTTTTATAAATTGCAACAGGCTGTAAAGCTATCCTCTTATCTAGCTTGGAATATGCTGCTTAGTCTTTGGAAAGTCAGATGCAGCAGAAGGACTCAGAGAGGGGGAAGAATGTGGCTTCTCATCCTTGACTGTTCGTGAATGTGAATGACTTTTCCGCCCTGCCCAAAGGTCCTGTCTCATAATGAAAAACTCTCCACTAAAACCCAACTTATTCTTGACCTGTCAAAGCCATGTGACAGAATCTACCCCACTCATCAGAAAGGGAACACTGGAGACAAACCCACTTTCTAAACCACTCACCATCTGCTTTGTCTGAGAGCTAATCAAATATCTTATTTCTTGGGGGTATGACAGCTACCAAAGTATCATAAATAGAAACAATTGTACCACTGTCTGTGAACCTTAAAGTCATGCCAACACTTCCCAAGGGCCCCCTCTAATATTTTCAGTATGCATTTATGAGACTCCAATCTTCAACTCCTGAGCCAACTTAACCAAACTCTGAGACATTAGTGTCAGCTGCATGGCCAGCACTGGACCCTGTTCCAGAATGGGCCCTGTGCAAGGTCTCTTCCCTAATAAGCAAGAAGACCAACCAGCCTCCACTCTCAGGAACAGGGCCGCTGTAACCACTCAGCTGTGTGCTACCTCCATTCTTAATGAAACACATTGAGTCTGGGCTGGGAATGAGCTGTCCTTGGTCCCTGTGGGTTAGCATTGAGCTCTGTCATAGCAGATCCCGACCCACCTCTGCCTATTCCTCTGTTTTTAAACAAATTACAGAAAACACTATACCAAATACCAGACACCAGACATTGAAAAAACAGAGGCTAAATTTTAACTCAGATTATTTTAATTAAAAACAGAATTTTACAGGAAAATGGGAATAGTTTTGAACAGATTATTGCTTCCCCCATACTTCTCTCTAGCAGCAATTTCTTTATAAATTAAAAGTACATCTTTCTAGCCTATGATTTCAGGCTTCTTTATGTCTTTTTTTTTGTCATTATAAACAATACTAAATCTTTGCTTGTCTTTATATTTTTGCACACAGGAACCCACTGGATTTCTGAAACACATCAGATTGTCCCTTGTGCTTTTGGTTGGTTTTGAAGATCTTCATTCGGTTTTTCCAATCTGTTTATTTACTTTTTCCTCAATATAATAGTGCTTATTTGTTTTTTGTTTTATAAAAAAAAATCTTTAGTAATGCTTTATTGAATGTGTCTTGCCTTAGTTCTCACTTTTGGATTTTTTTATCTAGTCTATATCTTCCATCATTTCTATGGATTTTAGAATCAGCTCCATAGTGTTTTTTTTAATCCCATAAAATTTTTGTTGTGATTTATATTTGAATTTTCTGTTTATAGTCAATTTTGAAAAGAATTGTCATTGTGGTGACTCACTTCATCCATGAACATGGTATATCATTCTGTTTATTCAATCCCTTGCCTTTCTTCTATAGTATTTGGTAATTTTTCATGAAATAATGCAGATTTTTCTAATATGTTTATATTAGGTAGTATAATTGCTATTATAAGAGATAGTTTTACTCTATTCCAAATTCTAACCAGTTATTAATTGTGAATTAAAACACTAATAATTTTTAGATGTTGATTATTATATAATACACAAACTAAACTTTTTTGATTCTAATAATTTGCAGATTATCTTGGATTTTTCATGTAGAAAACAATTTTATCTGCAAATCATTACAATTTGTCTCTTCTAATAACTCTTTTTTCCCCTTGTGTTATTTAATTGCATATTTTCATTGTGTTATTTTTTTTGGTTGGTACTGATGACTACAAAGGGGCTTTGTCTGGTTCCTAATTTAAATGCAAATGCTTTTAAAGTTTTGCCATATGTGTAACATTTGAATCGCATTTTGAGTAGTCACAACTGATCAAATTAAAGTGATTCACTTCTATTTCTAGATTGTTATCAATATTTCTTTAAATGAATGAGTTTGTATCCCAAATGTTTTTCCTTCTTCTACCAATATAACCATATTTAATTATTTCCTCAATCATATTATAAAACACATTAATCGTTATTCTAGTGTTGAATGGAAATTGTATTCCCAGGATAAAGGCTTCTCTGTCAGAAGATAAAATGAGTATACTACTGGATCCTATTGTTCATATGGGATCTTCATGTAACTTTTATTCCTTAATTCACTTATTCATCTGTCCATTATTCCGCAGCCAGCTAAATAACCAACAGTGTGGATGTAGATGTAAGAAAGACGATAACCACTTAGTTATAATCTAGTGCTGTCACACAAATACAGGGAAAGATCTCAGACTAATGAACTGAGTACTCTAGCTGAATGAAGTACAGGGGATCTATATATCTCCCTGAATACAAGGGGTGGGACACTGCGGAGCTGTTTCCTTCTCTTTTCATCTCTGCTGTGCTCTCTTCAGGTGTGACTTAAGCCCCAGATCTGGACTGGTGACTTTAATGCGTAGCTGCCACCTTTATGCACAAAATGGCACTGCCTCCTTACAATGCAGTTTAGGTCTGGCTGTGGCAGACTTAAGTATCTAAGTAGAGCTCATGACCCCACACTCCCTGCCCAGTCCTACCAGGCGCGGGCCTCCCGGTCTCAGTAAATATTCAGCTTAGAGGACTTACAGCTCAGGCCAACCCATAACTCCCTGTCTTAGTCAACAGCCTCCCCATGGGCCTGGTGCTCAAGATAGAAACCTAGGCGTGACGTCGGTTTCCAGACTTTTTCTATCCCTAAGTTACCCAATCTATCAACAAAACACATCACATACCAGCAATAAATATAACTTTTTACAAATGCAAAAGTTAAAGTTTTTCTTGTAGAAGAACTTAACCAGAAAATAAGCCTAAGGGAAGAGACTTAAAATAAACTATGGCAACTACTGTGAAATTATTAAAGTAAATGGAAAATACATGCCAAAATCCAGTGGCTTTTCTCAAATCCACTCAGAAAATATGGGTAAAAATGTTTGAAATAAACCTTTATAACAGCAGCCACATTTCACAATATTTAGGTATATGCCATCTAGATTTTGAAGAGGGTATCTATGAATATATGGTGTACAATGTACAAATAGTGAATGCATAAATTGGTACATTAATAAATGACTTTATTATTATAAAAGTAATTTAATCTTCCTCTGGATAGAGTGAGGGTTTTGAAAATATTTCAGAGACTATCACCATAGTATTTTATTGTGGAAGGTTGGATATTTTGTTTATTTAGAATTTTTATTGTTGCTGATAACATTGCTATAAATATCATATGTATCCAAATTTCATTTGGAGTTTTACATCTGCTGTTAGAATTGGTTCCTGTCATCAAAACTACTGGTCAAAAGGGGAACCACAATCTAAGGACTCTGGAAGTAACAGACGAGCTTCATGTCCCTACAGCAGCCACTGGCCCTGTCTTTTCCTGAGCGTTCACTGAAAGCTGTTTAGAGCCAAGCATCAGTAAGGATCTGGAAACAGACAAGAAGCCACAGCTTTGGCCTTATGATCCCAATTCCCTTCTCTGGGCCATTTCATGCATGAGCTGTGCCTTGCCCCTGGTGGAAGAAACCCTGGAACCCTTGAGAGATTGTTACGGAGGGTCAAGTGACTTGGGCAGAAATTGGCACTCAGTGGTTTTGGGGGGTACATCACACTGCCGGTTGACCCAGGCCTTGCTGGAACATCTCTGTAAGGGTCTTGATCAGTTCCTTTGTGCTCTTTGTCTCTCTGAATGATCAATCAAATGATTAATCAAAACACACTCAAAAGTAAGTTAACCATCTCTGTACTTATCGACTCTGGCAAATTTAGACTGACTTTAGGAGAATAAAACAGAAACAAAACAAAAACAAATCTCACACCCCGTCCCAATTACATCAGTGCCATGGAGGAGAGGCCTGGGCCACAGTTCTCAAGCCAGTTGGCTTAGGTTGCTAGGTGGTGGTGACTTGCCTTGGATGTCAAAAGACACTCCAGTTGGACGGAATGTGGTAGCAAAGTTATACATTATAGGGAAAAAGAATGGCACTAACAAAAGTAGGTCAGAGAGTTAAGAGCAGATGTTGCTGCAGGCAGGAGGGCTGGAAAAGGGATGGCTTCAAACCAAGTGAACTGAGGAAAAAACGAGAAAAGACAGTGTGGGTGTAACTCCCAGTCAAGCGGTGCAGTTTCAAACTGGTGGCCCCTAGCCCCACCAGACCCCACACATTTGTTTATCCTACATGTTCGTTTTTCATTTGAGGCAACATTTAAAAACCAGTGACTTTTATGTAAAAAAAAAAAACACTCAGATTTGCCAACACAGGGCCTGCGTCTTTACCGGCCTGAGCTGCTGGAGCTGTGGGCTTTGGTGGATAGGTCCTCTGCGATCTCCCCACTCGCTCCCAGTGAGCACCTGGTACCAGGTGCTACCTTCTCACTCCTGGGTACAGCTGGGTTCTCATCCCTGGCTGCCTGGCACAGTCTGTGTTGGGCAGGAGGAGCACCGGGCTGCAGACCAGCTGCGGCCTTCACAGCTTCTCATCCAAATGACCCTGGGCAAATTCCCTCACCTCTGGTCTTCAGTGTGGCAGTGCAAACCAGGGCAGGCAAAGGCACAAGCTCTGCAAGGTCGCTGTGAACACTGCGATTCTTTCACTCTTGCTGAGGTGGCTGGAGCCCACCAGCAACTTGCAGATGTGTCATAAATAGGCCCAGCCCCAAATGCAGGGAATCTGAGGACCAGAAAGGAGAGCCTGGGCAGACCTTGAAACTCCAGTTCTTTATTGTAAAAAAATTTAAAAAAAAAGAAAAAGAAAGAAAGAAAGAAGAATGATGTGATTGCCTGCTTTGTGGCACAAGCCCATTGACTTGCCATTGAATTTTCTGTCTCATGATTCCAAGTCACAGGCAAATAATTAGCAAGATCACTTATCAAAAATTGGCTAAGAATATAGCCAGAGATGAGCGCATACCAGAGTTCTCTGTCAAGGTACAGGAAAGCTGAAAGCCCAACTTTACAAGAAGGAAAAGAAAGTGTCAATGATCTTCCCATGGAGGACAGTTTTAAGAACATCATCTGGAGCCACAGTTTTCACGGTTAGGCCCAAGAACACCTGGGGGCCTGTAAAAGCCCTGATTGCTGAGCCTATGCTGGACCTTCTGTTTCCCTTTGGGCAGCTTTCAGGAATTTATATTTCCTTAAACTTCTCAGGATGTGCTCATGCTCCCTTCCAAAGACCAGCCTTTAACAAACGCTGCTTCAGGCAGAGCTGAATCCAGACAAAACAGAATCCTTGGTCCAAAGTGCACCTGACTCAGGTGAGGCTCCTGAGTCTTGGGTGTTTCCTGCAGCCCACCATCACTGAGCAGCTATCACACAGGCCATCAAGGTCAGGCAAGAGCACACAGTGAGGATCAGCTTCTGCACACAGGGTTTATCAAGTACAAACCTGTCTGGAGTGGGTCACAAACGCCATTTCTCATGTGTGACTACTTCCCAGCTCTTCCAAAGGGAAAGATTCCTTCCCACCGTGAAAAGCCACGGCAGACGCCTGCCTCAGTCACGGTTCCCGCCTCTCTGTCCTGGGTTGCTGGTGTCTGGGGCACACAGGGTGCTTGTCCTCTCACCCTCTTTCCACACCCTGGGAGACGAGGAGCCATCAGGTCCAAGCTGGCAGCAGAGTGTGTGCCTTTTACAACATCATCCAACAACCTTTGATTTGTACAACTAGAAAAAGAATCACCAAAGCAAACTGACGGACGAGGGACGTCCCAAACTAAGAAACACACTCATCCGTCTAAATGCATCAACAGGACGAAAACGCCTTCCCACAGGAAAATAGACAACGTGAGAAGAGAGGGATGGGAAGCTCTGAGTGCAGGACTGTCTAGCAACAGTCACCTCAAAATGGAGGACCACGTGTCTTCTGGCTTCTCCCCAGCCTCCTGCCTCCTGCTGCCCATTTCTCAGCAGCTCCTACAGGTCCTTGTGTGTATGCACTGGGCTTGAGGCACGTGCAGTGTGTGTGTGTGTGTGTGTGTGTGTGTGTGAGAGAGAGAGAGAGAGAGAGAGAGAGAACCCTGCTTCCCTCTTTGGCTGAGTTCTGTTTGGTATCAGGTTCATCTGCATTAGGTCTGTTGGGTGCATTCTTACAGGTGGCATCAAGGGGGATTGTTGAAATGACAGGTCTAAGAGTCTGGACACCTCCCAGCACATTAGAATCATAGGACCAAATTCTTTCATCTAAATAAGTTTGAAGAGAGTTTGACTGATTGATAGTTGAGGTAGAAAGAACTTCTCTAGACCAGGGAGCCAGAAACGGCACACGCTGGAAGCAGCCTCTCCTCCTGCCATTTTCAGAACTCACCACGAACCACTCCGCTGATACGTTCCCTGAAACGCACTGACTGATGTGCCGCAGAACCTCACTGGAAGTTTGTTACACCACCTTCCCTGCGCCTGTTATGGACTCAGCCCTTATAACCACATTTCTTTCTGTCTTTTCATGCTTTTATGAATATATAATTTACCAACTTCAGGGACAGAAATTAACTGGGAAGCATTTTTATGAGCAGTTCTAATTTCCCATTCTATTAGCAGTTCAATTAACTAATGCAGAGCCATCCAGTCCTCTTAATAAATAGTAATTGATTATTAGGATCACCTGCCTACCATCAATGGCCATTCACTAGACACACTCTTGCAAACAATGTTCACCACCGGGGAGTGAAAGGGAAATGGACGGACACAATCAGGCTGATTGCTACAGTAACTGCTGGAGGTCTGTGCCAAATCAAGGTCCGTGTTAAACAGCATCTAGAGAGCAGGGGAAAGCACTTCAGTCCTGCGCCATTCTTTCCTCCCACTAGAAGAGGCACCTCCTGGGTGGAACTGCTTCCAGTTCACCTTGCAACCCCACAGGCACTTAGTACGTAATGGCAACAATGAATGCAAGACCTATGGTCCTAAAGTTCTGCTTGGTATTCTATGAAGATCAAAATTATGTAAGCTTCAGAGTTGCATAATCTCATGAAATTTAAATTCTGACATTATTTTGCTTACTTACTTAATTAGTTAGCCAGTTGGTTATCATGTTCTTCTAAATTCTTTGAATACAAAAGAGGTCAATCATGTCTGATATCTGAGGAGAAAGGACATTTCCGTCCAAGCCATGGAATTCCTACACATTATCCTAGATCATCCCCATAGAACCACATTTTCTATATTCAAAATTAATTCTCAAGCAAGCGAGACTAGGAATCTCTATTCAAGATGTGTTGTCAAGGCTCAGTTACGTTGCAGAATGTATTCCATCCAAAATTATAGCTGACAGCATGTTTGAGACAGATCCCTCATCTCTGTACCAGAGGCACTCAGTTTTCATTATCTAGTATTTTAAGAGCAATTATCTTTTAATATGATTCTAAAATTGTTCTCAAAGTAAATGTTGGCTGCTTTAGCCATTCCATTTCCTTGTAGAGTTACTTAACTAATAGCTGCAAAGCCACCAACAAAAATTGGAAAAATGAAAAAAAAGAGTTGTTATCAAAAGCTAAGCTCTTATTTCCAATTGCCCATACACAACCATATTAATTTGAAATTATGAGCTAGAGATAGAAATGCTATAAAATGTTCCACCAAAGCTTTGTCTTATAACTTCAACTCCAGTTTTTATTTTTATTTTTGGTAATTAATTCCACAACCAACCCTCTGTGGTGGATGTCATTCAAGCTGCAGAAGCTTATTGGGTAGTTAAAAAGATAAAATCAAGTAGTCATTCTACTAATCCTGTTACAAGGAAACAGCTTTCTGCATGAAAAGTGGAACTTATGTGGCCATTAGCAGATGCTACATCAAGCCACCAAAAATATACACATTTAAATTCTTAAGCACAATCTATGAACACTACACAGATGGTTTCCAAGAAACTGTACCTAAATTGATTACGATAAAAATGATCTGCTGCAATTGTTTCTGTCAAAAGGGAGAACAGAATTTGTCCCAATGTGTCGCTCTGCCCACTCATGCAGAGAACCCAGCTGCTGGGACAGATGTTGCTCTAAGCACTTTAGTTTAGGGTCATTAAAATGGTTACAGGGGTTAGTCATTCACTGTTTTATAAATTGTGCTTACTAGCTGAGCTCCACAGATGCTAGGAAACTTCTTTGTAGTTGATCAGAAACAAAGTTTCACGTCAGATCCCATCTACCTTGTGCTTAGATGAAGAAATGAGGGACAAATGGGACCGAAGAGTCAAACAAAGATGGGCGTGAGGATCCTGGCCAGGCATGGAGGAAGAAGCGTTTCTGTGTAGCTCTGTGAGTGGTGCTGCTGCCTGTCAGGGCACATCCCTGACTATCAACCCAAAGCTGCCCTGCATGATTGATCCTGCTCCTGCACATTTTAAATTGATGAAGGTCTATGCTCTTGTCCCACAGAATTCATCAGGCAATAAGATAAGTCTTCCTACTGCTTCTAGAATGCTCTTCTTTACAAGATTGCTGCTAACCTTTCTGAGAATAGTTTAGCTCTCTCCATCATGAACCAGGATATATTCCCATCATCTCTGTTTTGTGTCATGATGTATTGAGAGGGCACCAATCTATCAACAGAAAACTCAGGAGTATCATGCACATCAACCTAGGTGAAATGATGGGCATGCGCGATTCTGGGAAGGTGGCTGTTTGTGAGTGGTGCAGATGAGCCACACTGATGCTGGTCTAGATTATCACTACCACTGCCCTTTAAGAAGCTAGGCTGCAGAGCTGTAAGTGATGTTGACATAGTTAAATGAGAGAGAAGGCCACAGCACACTTTTGCAGTAGAGGAAAATCAGAGATCTACAGGATTCAGGGGTCTTTATACAACCAAAGGCCAGAATAGAAAGAAGAGTAGGAGAGGGGAGACCCCAGGAGGCAGGCTGTGAGCCATTTGTAGGGAGGAAGTTCTAAGTAGATGAATGGGATCTGAAAGCGCTCTGAAATCAAGCTGATTTTCAAAGAAAAACAGGCAAGAGGGTTGACCATTATATACGACCCAAGGGTATAGAGAGTGAAAACCAGGAAAGAAAAGGGCCCAACTTGAAGCAAAGGCAGGTCATCAGTTTGTGGAGCCCCAAACTTGGACAAATACTTCAGAATGGGAGATCTCTTCCAAAAGGAAAATGATTTTGTAAATTCAGGTAAAGTACTGCTTCTTGTCAGTAGCCCATGCAAAAGAGGCCCCTAGAGTTTAAACTCAGGTTTTTGTTTTATTTTGGGGGGGTTGGTGGGGATATGCATCTTCTTTTGAGCCATTAGGAGAATTACACACACTTCTTTCTGATTAAATATCGCATGGCTTATTAATATTGTTGGAAGAGAAAACAATCGATTTGTATAGTGGTAGAGGAGTTCTCAAACTTGGATCACCACAGCAGCAGTGCTAGCTTCATTAGGAACTAGGTGGAGAAGCCAATTTTCAGGTTCTCACCCAGAGACACCAAGTTAGAGACTCCAGCCATGCATCCGCGGTCAGCATTCCACCAAGCCCTGCAGGGAGTCTGCACCCCAAAGATGGAGAGCCTGCTTAGTGGACGTAGCAATCCTAAAGCGAAATCAACTTAAGAAAACTTAGAAGTCAGTAAAAACAAGTAAATGAAGATTAAGGGCATAGATAGGAAGAGGAAATTAATTTTTAAAAATCATTTGTAATTGACATACAAAAAAATGCAAACCACTTTGACTCAGCATTGGAGACCTGTCGGCTGGTCTCCCTCACTGTCCTCCTCCCAGATCCAGCTTCCACAGTTGCTTGGTCCCATCTCCTCTCGCTCTTCTGGGCTTCATCACTGTCCAGTAGCTGGTTCTGGCCCAGGGTCTTTGCCCTGGGCTCCGCCCCACCCTCTTGCTTCTGTTCTGTTCACATTCCCTGAAGCCAGTTATCTGCTTCCTCGTTAACATTTCAGGAACTCAGCCAGACATGGTGGACAGTGGAGATTACAGAATGGAGTCCCAGGCTGCAACCTCAAGCAGAGCCTCACACAAGAACTCCAGAGGGTAGCTCAGGTGTGCTGGGGAGCTGACTGACCTGGTACATCCTGTGAGCTGTTCAGAGGGTCCCAGGAAATGGAACCTAGCCCGAGACTCAGAAGAGTATCCACTACCCAACGCCTTCCAATCCTCCCTTATTTGTTTTTCTTTGGTTTTGTTTATTTTCTGTGGCTGGGAATGGACAGAGGGAATCATGTTCCATGAAAAGGAATGCTCATTCGGCCATACTGGAGAGACCATAGGCTGCTTCCAGTCAGTAAATGGAGGTGGAAATTCAAGTTTAAGTGCAGTGTAACAATCTACAAATGATGTCAGCTAAAAACAGACTGTGTAAGCAAAATATAGGACCCATGGCCAAGCAATTTTCAATCTTGGTTCATGAAAACTAATTCCCTTGGTTTTGGTGCAGTGTGATTCTAGGTAAATTGATGTAGAAATGTGTGTTGTGCAATGGAATATTACTCAGCAATAAAAGAGGAAAAAATCATGGCATTTACAAGTAAATGGATGGAGTTAGAGAAGATAATGCTAAGTGAAGTTAGCCAATCAAAAAAAAAAAAAACAAGTGCTGAATGTTTTCTTTGATATGAGGAGGCTGACTCATAGTGGGATAGGGAGCAGGAGCATGGGAGGAATAGATGAACTCCAGATAGCACAGAGGAGTTGGAGGGGAGGGGAGGGGGCATGAGGTAATTAATGATGGTGGAATGTGATGATCTCATTACTATCCAAAGTACAGGTATGAAGACACGAATTGGTGTGAATATACTATGGGTACAACCAGAGATATGAAAAATTGTGCTGCATATGTGTAATAAGAATTGTAATGCATTCTGCTGTCATATAAAAATTAAAAATTTACATTAAAATATGTGTTGTGTCAGGCAGCTCTAGAGCACAGTTTGAGGGGTGCCGGTTTGAGGGGTGCCCTCAGATCTTGTGGTAGGTATGCAGTTTTTAAACTGCCCTGGCCATAAGTAGGGCAGGCCTGGCCCTTCTTTCAGACCAGCAGGACAAAGTGACTAATGGAGATAATTAGAAACAGCTTACTCAAGCACAGAGATGCTTTGGCTAGCTAAACCACTGTAGGGCTTGTACTGCTGTGACCCCCATCCTGTCCCAAGGTTTGGCATGTGATCGGACATGGACCCAACTCACACATTTGCCAGGATTTATGGGACAACCTGTTAGCATCTGAGTTAGCATTGCCTCTCATTTAATCAACATGGAGGTAGTTACCACGTCTCTTCTCCATTGTTGCCAAAATCACATTAACTAAGTTAGTCAAGAGATGCTCACTGGCCTTGAGGAAGACATTGGATATAAATTGGTGAACTAAACAGATGTAGTCAATCACTCGGGAAGTATGTAATCAAATGAATTAGATAAGCAATAACAACAGCAAAAGGCTAAAAGCCCTGTGAAATCCCACACCAGGGCTCATTGTCGACCACCGTCAGCTTTATCACTTGATAAAATGTTAGTGACTTGATGCAGAATCACTTCATGGAATCACCTAAGTTCCATTTCAGGTGTTCCTCCAAAAGTGGCCTGCTACAGCAACACAGCAATAAAACAACCAGACCAGCTTGGAGAGTTTCTCAGTGAGGAATCGAGTTTCAGTTTGTTGTGACTTAAAATACAGACCCTGTGTTGGTCACATGTGAACTTCCACTAGAAAACACACGCAGGAACCTCGCAGGTCATCACCCTGTGGCACAGCAGGAAGCAGAGTGCAGGGGTCAGCAGAAGAATTAGGCTATTTCTTCAGAGGCAGGGATTAGGTAAGGAGCTAACTTTAATGGCCCTCCACTGGAATGCAGCTAGGGGGAATTATTAAATATATTTTCTCTGAAAATATTAAGACTTACCAAAGGAGTTTATCTAGCTTTCCTGAATTTTGCACTATGGAAATAACCCCATGTAAGTATCATTATATACTCATAAACGTCTTCCAGGCACTGAAGCTGTGTTTAAGAGTATCAGGTACCACAGGAGAGACGACTCAGCTGCAGGTTCTTCCCAGAGTCAGCCTACTGAGTACCTAGTCTCTAACCTTCTAAATTTTATAGATGAAGAATTCAAGTACAACGACGTCAAATTCAAAGTGCTTTCAACCTCTTAAGTCTCTATATAATATGGAAAACAAAACAGCTATTGGAATGAGTCTTCCCAGGTGTGATGCTACCCAGGAACAAAGTCTAGTGCCCATCTTAACCTTGCCCTTGGACCTTACCTGGCCCTACCGTCTGTTCACCTTCCTCAGAAATACATGCAGATTGTACAGGCAGTTTATACAGTCATTCTGGAGTTGGTAAGACACATAGCTGGGGTTCTCCTCTTCATCTACCTCTTCTCATTAATAAAGATTCCCATTTTCCAATTTTGCAAACTCTGTTAGGTTAACATAGTATTTAAAGAACACCCTTATATTATAAGAGGAAAGTATTACTCAATGAAAAAAAAATCAAAATACGAGATTGGAACTCTCTTTGCTAATATGACACTGAGGAAACCCTTGCTTCTCTGTTTATTTTTGGTTGCACCAGCTTTAGAGAATTGTTTCTGTGCATTATAATCCTGTTGAATCATGGACTCTTCACACAGTTGATTTGGTTCTTCACAGTTTATACTACACTTTTCTGTATATTAAATCACTCTACTTACATAGTATTTTTAAAGGAAATGTGGCAGTGGGAAGATGTAAACCTCTCCTTGCTATTATTTGGGCATGCTGGACTGAATTCGAGTTCTTTGACCTCAAGTTTCTCTACAAAATAAAGAAGCTGGATTGTTTGAGGAGTAATTCCAAGTAGGATCAAGAAGTTATTATTACGGTCCATTTTAGAATATGAAACTTTCATAAGATATCTTACTTAGCATGTCTTGGTCAGCAGACATGCTAAGCTAGTTTCTAAACATTTTGAATGGTAACTTACAGAATACGGGGTGGTAAGTGAGATAAGAGTCTGCCAACAGTATCTTGTCAGGAGTTCCTGGGTCCCATTCCTGACCACCTCAGAAGTCCCATTCCTCCCTCTGACCTCCAGTTCAACTTTGCAAACACCATGCATATGGCACTTGGCATGTTCCCTCTCCCCCACTGAACTCCAAATTCCTCAAAGGCAGTGACTGAACTTCACTCAGCTCCGCATCTCCTATACACACGAGGAGCACAGTTTGTCGTACCCAGTAGGTGCTCAATCAACAATGAGTGAATGGTAATCAAAAGAGATAATTGCAGCCTTTACTTTGGAGGAAACCATAGGACCATGATGAAGAAACTCAGGATAACAAATTGACATACAGAGGTAGCAGATGGCACTGAAGTTTAGCTTAAATGTGTGACCCATATTCCAGGAAATATGGTGGCAGAAGGGCGTGCATTCAGACTGTTCACTCTTTGAAACTGTGTAAAACAAACATAAAAAAGTATGCAGTCTGATCTATCAGGCAGTATGCGACATAGGCATTTCTAAAGTGCAAGTTCTCAGAAAAGTTGCCTGTGCTTATCCAGATGTAGGCAAACTAAGGAAAATTTGAGGTGTGCCCTCCAAAATATGGTCCACTTTCTCTCATACCTAGAAGACTGTGCACTCTCAACGTGGAAATACGGGAATTAATACAGGCATCATTTCTTTTTTAATTATAAGGAAATCTTAATTTATGTTTTTAGCTGACTTGGCTTCTGTGTGGAAAATTGATTGGAAGAGGTCAGCAATGGGGTCAACAAGATGGCTTAAGGAGCCATTGCAGAGCTGATGAGTCAGATGGGACATGTGACAGTGGGTGCTGTAGAGACCTGGAGGAGGACCTCATAGAAGTTCCTCATGGAAGTTGAGGATGGATTGCATCTGAAGGTGAGGAAGAAGGTGGTGTCAATGATTTCTTGCCTGATGGGACTGGATGCATGGAAATCACATCCCTTCAGACTGAGAGGAGCAGGGAAGAGGACATGTGGGGCAAGAGTAAGAATTGTTCTGCACACGTTAATTTCAAATGCATATTGGTCCAAGTGCATATGTCAATTTGTGGTTCTGGAATTCAGACAAGAATTCTGGACTGAAGATATGCAGTTCTAAGTCTCCAACATGGAAATAGCATTTTAAAACAAAATACATGCCTTGGAATTTGCCAGAAAATTCAAAAAACTTAAAATGCATTTAAAAAGAGAAGTAAAGAGGATATCAAGAAACATAGAAAAATAAGAACAAAAGAAAATAAAATTATCTTGTAAAAATACAGGTTAATATAAAAAAACTATTCTAGTAATCAGGGAAATGAAAATCAAAACTATGTTGAGATCTCATCTCACTCCAGTTAGAATGGCAGTCATCAAGAATACAATCAATAAATGCTGGTGAGGAAGTGGGCGGAAAAGTACACTCATACATTGTTGGTGGGACTGCAAATTAGTACAACCACTCTGGAAAGCAGGATGGAGAGTCTCAAGACTAGGAATGGAACCACCACATGACCCAGCTATCTTACTGCTCATTGTTTATCCAAGTGAACTAAACATCAGCCTACTGTAGTGATACAGCCACTGAAATGTTTATAACAGCTCAGGTGCCTGTCAATAGGTAATTGGCTTAAGAAAATGTGTATATATACACAATGGAGTTTTATTCAGCCACCAAGAATGGAATGATGGCATTGGCTGGTAAAAGGGTGGAAATAGAGAACATGATGCTTCCTGAAGTAAGCCAGACGCAAAAAGTTGAGGGTCAATGTTTTTCCTTATATGCAAATCCTAGACCAAAAGAAACAAGAAAAATGTGGGGATTCCATGAAAATAGATGAGAGATAGGTGGAGCAGAGGAAGGGGATTGGGGGAGAAGGAGGAAGGATGGGGGAGGAGGGCATGGTGGATGAAGATGACCGAATTCTGTTATGTATATATGGAATACACCAGGGAATGACATCCACATGTACCCCCATAGAGCTTTAATAGAACCTAACTTAATAGAACAAAGACCAGGAGAATAGAGGAAGGGGAATGGGGGAGAGAAGAGAAGAGGGACAGGAGAAGTATTAGGAACTTAGGGCAAATTCTAGTCCATGCATGTACTACTATATCAAGATGAACCCCACAGTTGTGCCAAACTACAATGCACTGATAAAGACATCAAAAAGAGCCATCCTGTTCAAAGCAAAACAGACAAACACTAAACTATTGGGAGAAACAGAGTTTTCACATGGAGTCAAATGAAGTCTGCACACAGGAAATCAACTCACAACAAACTGAGAAAACATGCAGGTGAAGGAGAGCCTGGACTGAGCAGGAAATTGGAACAGAAGGAAGCAAGGGCTGATACGGAGCCACCGAGGGCCGCCTCCATGGGGCAGCCCATCTCATGTAAGCTGAAGGTAAGACAGTTGGGACCTGTGGATCTGGAGCTGCCAATGTCACATGGACACAGCATCCGTCACGTGCTGTTTGTGAATTGCACCTGTTTGTAAGTGGGGACACTGTGGGGTGACTAGTGTGGTTTGCCCAGGTGTTCAGGTGAGGGACCAGGACAAGAGGGTCTGAGCCTTTGAAGGATACTGGGTTCAACCTGGGATCAAACCTAGGACTAACCTGCTTCCTGCCACTGCTCTGCACCCAGCATTCAACTCCTGGTGAACTTCTGAGAGCTGGGCTCTGACCGCTGCATCGTGCTCTTCAGCCTCTGTGTCTTTAGGGTGCTGATCCTGAAGGGTCCACCCAGCTCTGAGTCCTGGCCCTGCTGGCTCTCGCAGCCCACTCTGAACTCCCCTTCTTCTCCCTACTCTACCCAGAGCAGCCCGTCCTGGTCTTGAAGGAGGGTTTTTGTTGCAATCCTATAACACAGGCTTCTATTTCTTCTGGATGTCTACCCTCTTTCCTGTTTAAAGCTGGCCCATCAACAGCTCCCAGGTGAAGGAGTCCAATAGAGGAGCCTCTTCTCAACCCCAGCCACATGGCCTGTGCTGTCCCTTAGCAGCTCACAGTTTATGATGACATATGAAATGCCAGAGCACTGTGGAATAATGGTTCAGATTATCTGCCATCTTACTGAGCTCTTTGCCTCGGGAAGACAGCAGGAGGTGATGTGAGGTGACCGTGACACAGGAGTTCCAAGCACTGAGGAACGCATGGCGTGTTTTCTGTTGGATTTTGTCTCCAGCCTGAGCTGCACGGAGGCAAACAGTAAGTGATTAATCTGTACAGGTTCCCAGGAATAAAATCGGATCTGCACAACATTCTCCAGTCTACTGAATCTTCTCGATAATTCGCTCATTTCCAAACTGTCTGATCTCCCAAACGGCTTCCCTCATCAGCTGGACATGAGGAAAACATCTTTCTAGTACCAAGAGGCCATCATCCCTGCACTAGGGAGGACACGAGAGACCATCTCAGTGAGCTGCAGGACAGCAGCACTGCAGTGGGTGCAGCTCACAGCAGGCCTGGGGTGCTGGTGGCCTGGCCACAGCACCTGCCGGGGCCTTACCTGAACGGTGTCACCTCCTCCTCTCCCTTACCTGTTCCCCCTTTTTCTCACACCAGGAGCATCTCCCACCCCTGACTTTCCCTCTTCCCTCCCCACCAAGGCCTGAATGTTGGTGTCCCCTCAAAATTCACATGTGGGGATCCTCAGCAAAGGCAATGGTATTAGGAGGCTGGGCCTGCGGGAGGTGAAGAGGTCCTGGGGCGCAGCCTCCCCAAGAGGTCAGAGCCCTCGTAAAAGGGCGAGGGAACTGGCTGGCCCTTCCATGAGAAGAGTCTCCTCTTCCACCAGGTGAGATCACAGCACTCGTCCACCACTCCTTCTGCCCTCTGAGGATGCAGGGAAGCCACCATAGTGAGAAGGCCCCTCACCAGACACCAAAGCTGTGGACCTAGATCTGATGCACAGACTCCAGACTGCAAGAAATGAACTTCTCTTTTCATGTTTGCCCCGTCTAAGGTATATTGCTCTAGCAGCAGGAACAGACTCTATCGCCCCCCCACATGCTTGAAAATCCTGAAGAGAATTAACATGCACCTAGAACAGAGGTGAGGTCCATCTGAATATCTAGTTTACTATCCTCATGAAAACCCTACTGAGCAGTGATTGCCAAGGTAGAACTTGACGTATTAAGGTAAAATGTTGAAAGCTGAATTTCTCTTCTAGTAAGTTTTTTATTTACTGTTGTTTTACCTTTTAGCATAGGGTTGTCTCTGAATTGCTGTCTAGATTACTTCTGAGCTGAAGTTATAATAAATTCTGTGCCTACAGTGACCAACACCATGGCTCTTTGCCTCAGACCTGACACTCTCCCATGCATGGCAGGAGGAGAAAGGGACTCCTGAGCATCATGGCTTTGCTCGTGGGTCCGAGGTAATCGTGGAGAACTGGTTAGCAAACATGCTTCTCCTTCACAGAATATTCATCTAGAAAGATTTTCAATGCAACAAAACTCTACAGACATATGAAAATGTCTCCAAGAAGGAGTTCATAGATGTTGAGATTCCTAGGAATGCTATTGAGTTCCCCAGCATCTACCCACATATTCTTCTGAAATTTTGAAATGAAGTCATGTAGAAATGCTTTTAAAAGTTCTAATAGAAAGCTACATAATGTAATAAATCAATATATAACAAATCAATAAATAATAAAAGAAAAAGTTAGTTTTATATTCCTGTTTAAAAATATCTTTAACTATTTTTTTTCTCATTGAACTAACACCTTATAAAATATAGAGATACAGACAGTAATTATAAAATTCATCCAACTCCATCACTGAGAGCCCTCTATTGTGAAGAGTGAGCTGAGTCTTTTCAGGTCTTACGGGCAGCGTGTCAGGATCTGTGGGACCAGAGTGAAACCAGCCCATTTCCCGGATCCCTGAAGGTCTCGGGGATTGGCAGCCAGAGACAGATGGTCTGCTGGCGGGGCTCCAAGGCCAGGTCAGAGCCCTGACACAGGCGAGCACTGTCCTTGCCAGGACCTCACCTGGCTGTCCTGCAGTGCACCTTGAGAGCCTCTCGGCTGGAGAAATTTTCAAAGCAGATACTTGGTTTTATGGATAAAAAGCAGTTTGAGCCTGGCACCGTGACCTTGAGGTTTGACCTGGGCCGACTTGGATGGAGAGGTGGTGTTCCAGTGGGCTGCGTGCTGGCTGAGCCACAGGCATGGCTGGGGGGGACGGCTTCTGCTCCTTTGGCATGGGCACACGCGAGTCTTGCTCTCTGCTTCAGCATTTCTTTTCCCATTAATCATGTTAAAAAGATCTGAGAGGCCTCATTTGCTTATTTTTTTTTTAGTTTGATGACTGATAATATAAGGAGGGTTCATTTGCAAAATATTAACATAAAATCAGAAATATGATCGAATTTCTGGGACTTTAAATTACTGAAGTAATTCCCTATTGACAACATAAAATAATAACATGGGAATTTTCTGTGTACCAATATCTGGCAGTATAAATGCTTTTTATATCTTTCAAGGAAAATGTGATGAATAATTTTGGAGAAGGGCCATCGGTCCCCAACTTTCTTTTGGGAGACAAAAGCCAGTCAGATGCTTGAGCGACAACCTAGACAAGGAAGTTTTCATGTGTGAAGAGGTGATACTTGTGAACAGTTTACCAAGGTGCCCAGCAACAGCGACAGCTGAAAACGGGCTGAGTAACCACACACTAAACTTAAGAACAAAGAAACCAGTACTACATCTCCATGCACTCGCCGTGGTATTGGCAGAGATTAAAATGCCCTGTCTTCCATCCTCCACATGGTATTTCCACACTTGCTCAGCATCCGAGCTCAGAAGCCAGGCTGGACTTGTGCATACCCAGCCTCCTGCAGACACACCTTTCCAACCTGCATACCTTCTCTCTCCTCAAGTGGTCCAGCCATGGCACCCCATTTGCTTCTTTGCTATGTATCATCTCACTCTACTAAAATAAATCTGTCTTTTTCTAGTGAAGATTTAATAATTTAAGGAAATTAACCCAGAATTTAATATCAAAAGAAGTGGGACTGAATGTCGCCCTTGACAACACTACACAATTTAAATTAATTTTGAGATATGGTACAAGGTAGAAGTGAAGTTTCTTTCCATCCCAAAGGAATAGCTAGAGGTTCCAACTCCTTTTGTTAAAATGGCAATTTTATGATATGGGTATTTCTTGAAATAAATACAAATGAATTCAAGAAAAAAAATGGGAAAAAATGATATATGTAAACTCATCACTTTGGAGTTTACCATTTTGGGAGGTTTATTTTGTTTCTGAACATGACTGTGTCTGATTTTCATGTTCTCCTCTCTTTCTGTCTCTTGCAAAATCCAATTTCTTTAATTATAAATGGCAAACTTTTTATGTCTTAATATTTATAAACTGAGAGTGAATCTTGCAATTACTTAACAAGGATTAACTAAGCCTTTCTGAAGGCCAGGTAGGAAGCAGGCGCTGGCTGGTCGCTGCCAGAGCACTGTGAACGTGGCCAGGTGTGAAGGGCTCTATTTATTTTCCTGCCATCTTGGCTGAGTTATTCTCACTGGAAGTGCCAAGTATAGATAAAGTTGAATTCAAAACTCCATTTGTCTAAAACCATTTTTAAATATGTTAAGATAAAAGATGTGAGAATTTCTAAATTTCATCAATGAAGGAGTAGTTGGTATTAGTGTTATCCTTCCACACACACGCAAAAAAAAAAAAAGTGGAAAAAAAGACAAAATATATTGATTAATCTTTCAAATATTGGTCATTGGAAAAATTATAACTATGATCCATGATATAAGAAAAAACAATGAGTTTAACTTTCTCATTGCCTGATATTTTTATTTTGTGGATCTTCTTTCAGTGAGAAAGAACTAAGCAGAAGAACACAAATAGTTTGGGTGAGGAGGCAGAGATGGTAGTTTGTAGCAGGTAAGCAATGAAATTTGAAAATCAGAGTGCTAAGAAAGAAGGAACTATTCAGATAGTTAAAAATACACTCATATATGTGCCTCTGTGTGTGTACTAAGCTCCTATTGAGCCTATTGCTGAAGTCTAAGTTTTGCATACAGAAAGTGAAATTCTGTAAGATTGGACAAAGGTAAAGAGATAAGCTATAAGCTAATTCATTCTCAGGGCCCATACATAATCAGATGGCCCACCAACCAGGGGAAAATAACGTTATTGAGTGCCCAGAGAACTCAGTAGGCTCAGACTAATCACATCTTATAGGTAGGGTTAAACAGTCTCTTGTGTAAAAAGTTTTTGGATCTTTACTGAAAAAGAAAGAAAGAAAGAAAGAAAGAAAGAAAGAAAGAAAGAAAGAAAGAAAGAAAGAAAGAAATGTAAGCTCAAAATACCCATGAAAATCCATAAAGGACTCTCCCAAAATGAAGTTAAAGGGCCTTCAAAGGAAGCAAAGCCTAACATCAAGTGTTCAACAGCACGTCACAGAGTCTCTCCTCCAATCAAAACTCTAGCTTATAAAGAAGGAGGAGGCTGTGACATACACTGGTTTTAAAAAGGAACCAACACAAACACAACAAGTACAAACAGAGAATATGGAACAAGCTAACCCGGACTAGAAAACTGGGCTATAAATACGCTCAAAGAACAGCATGAACACAGTGATTGAACAACCGAAGTTTTGTAAAAGACCCACATGGAATCGCTACAATGAAAATGATCAGAAATGAAAACTCACTGAATGATCTTATTCAGATTAAATCAATTGAAGAAAAAATGAAAGCACTTGAATTCAGGATAGAGAAATGATACAAATGTAAACAGACAAAAAAATGCCTAAAAAATCTACAAGAGGCTCAGTGCCCTGTGAGACAATATGAAATGGCATCATATAAAGGAATTTTTTTTAGAAGAAAGAGAGAGAGAGAGAATTTTTTAATATTTATTTTTCAGTTTTTGGTGGACACAACATCTTTATTTTATTTTAAGTGGTGCTGAAGATCGAACCCAGCACCCCGCGCATGCCAGGCGAGTGCATTACCGCTTGAGCCACATCCCCAGCCCCAATATAAAAGTTTTTTTTTTTTTTTTGTACTGAAGTGGAATAGAAAAATACTGTAAGAAATAGTGGAAACAAATTTTCAAAATTAAATGGAAATATAAATTTAAATTTTAGCCACCTGATGATAAAGGATGGATCACAACTGAAAATTGTATGCAACTAGGAAGAAGCAAGATGCCTCAGAGACAAGAGGGCATGGGGAGGGTCATTGTCCACAGCACAAGGTTCCTGGAGAGAGCACAGCAGGCCTCCCAAGATGGCCTGAAAATGGCTTGAAACATGGATGAAAGAAAGGATCAGCTGGGCCAGGTATGGTGCACATTCCTGTAATCCCAGATACTTGGGAGGCTGAAGCAGGAGGATCACAAGTTCAAGGCCAGCCTCTACAAATTTGCAAGACCCTGTCTCAAAAAATAAAAGGTTAAAAGAGCTAAGGATATAGCTCAGTGGTAGGGTGCCCTTGGATTCAATCCCCAGTACTGGAAGTATATGTATGTATGTATATATACATGCACACACACACACACACACACACACACACACAACAGAAAATATTAGCTAGGACTTTTCTTGTGGTGAAGGATGGAGTAGATATTGTTCATCGAGGGAAGGATGCTCAGACTTTCTTTTCCTCTCTCCCAGATTTGGGCAGAAGGGAAGGAGAGAAGCTGGCAACCTCAAAATATGAGAATATCAGAATCTTTATTAACAACCACAAAGTCAAGAATCTCTTACAAACCCAAGCAGGATGGACATGCGGAAAGCCCCAGAAGGGCACATCATAGTGAGATTGCCACCGGACCATTTGCGATCCCCTAGAAAGAAGGAGAGCGGAAGAACACGTCTACACAGAGGGACACAGGCTTCTGGAGGGAAGCGATCAGGAGAGGGCACGGTGGACCGGACCTGGACCAGCAGGTGAAGGAAACACAGTCACCAACGGGAACATAGAGCAGGAGTCGCCTCCAACGGCGACAGGAAACTTCTCCGGAAAACGAAGGCAGGAGGGGGCAGCTCTGCTTGTGGTGTGGCCCAGCGACACTGGACTTTACCGGTCTTCACCCAGGTGACAAGTGTGCGACCTGAGCATGAGGCACAGACAGCAGTGTGAAGCCCAGAGAGTGACAGAGCTCTGTTCTATGGAGGGACTTGTGTGGCCAGTGGAGGGAATGATACATAGTCGAGTTTCCATGGCTTCCCCCAGGGACCCAGATGGACTCAGATGCAAATGGCAAAGGTAAGAGAAGAGGAGCCCAGAGGGAAGGATCGGTGGGGGATCCCAGCCTGGGTCACCACACCTCTGGTGGAGTGGCCTCAACGCAGCTCAGCGGAAGATCCAGAAGAACCAAGAAAAGAAGCTTGCTTTCAGTTTGAGTCCAAGGTAATCCCCTGCCCCAAACCACCTGGTACCCTGGGGTGGGGGCCTCAGGGAAGTTAAAATTTCCACAGCTCCTCAGCCACCTTGACTCTGCCCCACCCACGCTGATCCAGAAATTAAGTAGGAGACACGTATTTCTAATATCTGGAATGAGAGGGATAAAGAGACTATGGGAATTTAAGTGATATTAAGGAAATATAATAAGCAACTTTACTCCAATATATTTTAAAGTTGGATAAAATGGGACATTTTTTTAAAGAACACTAATTGAAAAAGCTACACTAAGAAGAAATAGAGCAAAAAGAATAGACTCCTCTCAATTACGGAGTTTGTATTTATAATTGAACACCTTCTGAAAAGCAGAACTCCCGGTCCAGATGGAGTCCACCGGTGAGTTCTTTTCAACATTTAAGTAGGAAACAATTACTGTGCTATGAAAATGACTTTAGAATGCGGAGGAGGAAGGAAAGAATTTTATGAAGCCAGAATTACTCTACCTTAACTAGATCAGGGCATCACAAGGACTGGCCTTACTCCGTGTGTGTATAACACCTTGCACGCATCCTCAAGTGGACAGATGTCCCACACTTAAGAAAGCAATATCAAATCAAGTGTGTGTGTGTGTGTATGTGTGTGAGTGTGTGTGTGTGTGTGTGTGTGTGATAGCTAAGCAAGTTTTGTCAAGCACAATTGGTTTCATACCCAATAATGTATCAGTACAATTCACCATTTAGCAAAATTAAAAAAAAATAGATGCAATAAAAATAAAAATGCAGTAAGTGCAAAAAAGCATTTGACACGATCCAGTCGCATTCCATAGCTACAAGTGCCTCATGGAGAAATCCCCGTAGGAGTGCCACAGTGGTAAAAGAAGAGAGAGAGGTGAGAAAATGGAACGGGGACTCTGCAGACCAGGATGGCGAGAGGTGGGAGCAGGGAAAGATGCTGAGAAGGGAGGAGAGCAAGGGTTGAGCCTGTGACCAGCAAGGACAGAGAGAGAACTGATGGGCTGAGAGAGGAGTGAGGCAGAGTCGAAGGGAGGGAGAGAGGCAGCTTCCAGAGCTGAAGGCTGGTCTGACCACTGGGGGGACTGGGGCTTTGTTTCACGTGGGAGCATTTACTCAGGGTGTGAGAGAAGCTCTGGTGCTGCTCACAGTCTCTAATATTCAGTTTTCTAGGTGTCGTTGCTTGGGCATAAGCTGCAGGTGGCTCATCTGCTGAGCTATTTCTCCAAGTGTGCTCTTGAGAGCTGGTATCAGAACCCGCTAGCTGCCGCTGTTGGACTTGGGTCTCCACACTCCAGCCCAACCTGCCCTGACTGTGCCCCGAGCTGTCAGACAGGAGGTCCGCCATGGAAGCTGGCACTCTTCTGTGTGAAGAATCTTGATGCACTTATTGGTGCTCTGCACACGTGGGTGTTTCTAAGACTTCTCTCCCTGCCCTGCCATGTGGATCTTTGATTCTGAAATATCTATGCAAATCCATCCCCATGCAGTCGCCTCTGTTCAGCCCTCCTGCCTCTCATGGGCTCGCGAATTTCCATTCTTCTCCAGCCTCCTGCCCTCCCAGGTCCTCCCCATAAAGCCTGTTGGCACAACTGCTGCAAAAGGTATCTTTTGAGAATCGTCATATGGTCACTTCATTCCCCCATTAGAAGCACCACCCACACTCCCATTTGCCTGTGCACTTCAGTGACCACTGTCTGATGGCCAGCCTCTTTCTCCACCCCTCCAGATCATACCCTATATCTTGGCAATATGGCATTAAGAGCTCAGTTTCTGGAATGAAAAAGCAGTCTGAACTTAAATCCCTACCTGGGTTGTTATGTGTCAAACGGCTTGGCCATTCACCTAGCATGCTGCAAATGTAGAATGAATAGTAGTTGTAACTATCACAGCATGCCCTTGGATCTGTATGCAGTTCCTTCTGATTAGAAAGGCCTTCTAATCCTCATCTGGATCAGCAAAGCCTTGCTTTCCTGTTTCTGTTCAACCTCTACCTATGTGCTAAGAGGTCCTCTATCATCAGGGTTCTAACTCACCCTATACACTCTAACATAAGACTCTTAAATATATGCTCCTCTGATAAACAGTGATGAAAAGGCCCTGCTAGTTTTCCATCCAGGTTGAATATCCCTAATTCTAAAATCCAAAATGCTACAAAAAAAAGAAAAAAAGAAAAAAAAAACATTTTCAGTGCTTTTGTGACTCTCAAAAGGTTTCAGATTTAGGATTTTCAGTGTATAGAGATGCTCAACTGAGAAAATCTATGCAAATATTCCAAAATCTAAAATGATCCAGAATCTGAAATCCTTCTGATTCCATGTATTTCAATCAAGGAATAATTAACCTCTGTCTTGAGAAGCTAGGAGAGTAATGCTATGGCTTTTAATCATCAATCACTTGGTTGAAAATATGAATGGATGGTCATTCAACTTCACTGGTATAGTGGCTTAAAGTTGAACCAAAGCACATGGGGACCAGAAAGAGAGGAAAACAGAGAAAACATCATGGAGGTGACTTTCTTGGTTCCCCAGGGAATCTTCCCTAGTCCAACCAGACTGCAGCCTCTCTACCCACGCATCCAACCCACAAGTAGCATGTTCCTCTGGGTATGGTGACACTGCTGCCCAAGGACACATGTCGGGGGTGACAGTCACACTCCAGCTCCAGATTGGCAGGAACTGTCATCCCGTTTGTGAAAGAGCTCTTCAGTAGGATTCTTACTTTTAATTGGAGCACAGAAAACTCTGCTAAGCTCTTTCTCATTTCTTAACACATTGGACGATGACAATTTTGGGAACTGTTTACCACCCAGTTTGGGGCAATGTGTTAGGTTAAAAGACCTATTGTTTGTGGCTCTGAGGCCTGGATTTCCCAGGCCTCTACAAGTAGGCAATCCTCTGAAAACAGTTTTTGTCTATTGCCACATGCAATCACTTGCCTCATTGTTGAAATTCAGTTTGAGGAGGGGAAAAAAATGAAAAGAAGAAAAGAAAAGGAATTGTCATCTGCAGCTGCAAACTCTAAACCTTCTGGGCTCAAGGCACATTAGAATTTCTGAAGCCATTAGAAGAATCTTTTCTCATTGTTACTGGACTTTTCCACCTTCAGTTCACTTCTCCAAGCTTCTTGAATCCATGAAGATGAAGATCATGCTTTATGCTGCCTAAACCATATTGTAGAAATTATGATTTTATAATATATATATATATATATATATATATATATATATATATATATAATTGGGCACAAGCTTATCCAATTACTGATTGCTAGTTTGTAAATGGGTTCACATTTTAGGAAATAATTGGATTGCATATGAATTTTTGAATGCTATTAGCTGCTATCTCAGCAAAATAAGCACTAGCCAAAATATTGTAATTGCACACCAGACCCTCCCCTTTGCTGTCATGTTAATTGTAGATTTCCCTAATTGAGAATCCATGGGTGGGAGTGTGCCCCGGAAGCCTCCTGTGTGTCAAGACATCTGGTTCGCTGTCATGCTGCTTCCAGAGAGGACTGACTGCAACCCTCACTTCACCCTGACCTAGGACTGAGGACAGGGTCTCTAGCTCTGGCTGCTGCCCCTCAGGCACTGGTGCAGAGAAGGGTGCTGAGCTGCCACTCTTGTCTACAAACCCCTTGACGGTCACACCATCATCCTTTCCCTCATGCAGACTGCAAGTTAGGAGTCCATTGCTGTATTTTAATAATAATTTGAAAGAACATGCTTTTCCCATAGATTGTGCCTGTTGAGTTAAAGAACTGAATGTGTCTGAGCAGGTGTGCTCCAGGCACACGTGTGGTCCTTCCCAGTGCCCTCTACCTGCAGTTGGCCAGGATGGCTGCAGACACCTACCGATGACATTCAGCAAAACAAATTCCTTGTCTTCCTAAAGCTAAAGAGCACTTTTAGACTTGGATGCAACTGTACTTATTTTACATTGCTATATCTGCATGACATTCAAAAAGTCATTTAATCTCCTTTCTCCTCACCTCTCCCAGCTACAGAATAATTTGTCTGTATCAAAGCCACTGGACAGAGGAGAAGAGAGAAGGACGTCCCCTGCCTCCTGTGGGGCACAGCAGGTCCCTTGGATACTGTCGTCTTCTTTACTGCAGGACATCCAGCTCCATAAAGATGTCCCGTCACTGAAAGTTAAATTAATGAACAATTTAGATTAGACCCCTTTGAAGGACCTGAAGTCAACCAAGGCAGAGAGGACGGGAGTGGAGAATAATGACTCAGTGCAGACACAATGATGGTTTCCACCCCCCATTAGCCACTGAATGCACAAAGGAACACTCGTCTTGAAGGACGACTCCAAAACATAATTTGGAAAGAAATAACCGAGACACATGGGGAGGGAGCCACCGAAACCAGGATCTGCACATTCTCTGGGGGAGCAGATTTGCCACACGGTGAGCCTCAAGTACTAACAGAATCGAGAACCTAAAGGCAACCTGCAAAGTTCTTCAGCAAAGACACTGTTCTCCTATCCCTGGGGGAGTCTGGGGGGGAACACTTGGTAGAGATTTGTGGAGAAAAGAGCAAGTGACAGATCGGAAGGGACCTGTCACTTGGAAGGACAGGGAGAGACGACCTGGGGAGGTCGCACTGAAGCTACCTCGCCTGGTTTCCTGCACACACAGTCACAGTGTTTATGTCCTGGGTCACTGGTTTTGCCATCAAGATCCACAGAGGTACATTTTTCTTTTCAAATGTCCCCTCCCCAAAATGAATAACATCCCGTCAACAGATGAGCAAACATTGTGAACTAATGCCAGTCAAGGGTTCCAATGAACACAGTCGCACTACATGAATTAAGAGCAAAAATCTCTGAAATGTGCTGCTTTAAACAAAAAGGGAAGAAAATATGGTGTCATTGGTAAGACGTTTTCAAACCTGAAAAAACATTTCAAACTTTCTCCGAATAAGTAGCAGCTATTTTAAACACTTGCTTAGGAGTGAAAACACCAGTTCTACACAGGGATTTTCTCCACACAGGAATCAAAGGACAGGAATCCTGGCTCCATGCAGGGTGCTGGAGCTGGCCAGCCACCGGCGATGGCTCACACCTGTTCACAAAGACGTCTGGGAGCCACCCAGCATGAATGGCAAGTTGTGAAGCTGGGGTGGTGCATAGCAACTCGCTATTTTCCTCTCTGTTCTTACCAAAATGCTTATACTATTTCATAAAACAGGAAAGAATAATGTCCCCTGTAAGAAATGAAAAATGAAGTTTCACTTTGGCTACAAGAAACAGAGAAACTCTCTCCTAGTCCGCCCCCCTTCCTGCCAGCGTCCCATGCTGTCACCGTGGTGAGACAGACTGGTGCATGGCACCTCCCTGCAGAGCCCACCTGGAGGCTGCCCTGGCCTCCCGAGAGCGTGGATCCACACCCAGGAGCCACGGGGCAATGTTTGGTTGAACTTGAAGCCATCTGTTCTGTGGTGTTCTGGGTCCTTATGATGCAGTGCTCATCTTTGAACACCAGGAGCTACCATGGTCGGCTCTTCTGCCTGCTGGGTCTCATGGGACTCAGTACTGTTCCCAGACACCCTCTTGACACTCTGTGGCTTGGCCTGAAGGCCTCCCTCTTCCACTGCTCTGCCCGCTGAGCGCCTCTCGATGGCAGGGTCACATTCCACAGGACCTCTGATGGCCAGAAAAGGCCATGGGTGCTTCTGTCTCAGGGTCCCTCATTAAACAAATTCTTAGAGCACTTGGCACAGAAAATGGTATTTATCTGGGTTTTTGTGTTTAGTTATGTTTGGGAAATGTTTTTTGATACAACCTAAACTGGGGACAAGAACAGTAGCCATTTGTTGTCTCCATGGGAAGAGGAATGACGAGGGAGGAGGGAACAGACACTTGATTTCCTCTCTTCAGAGGACAGTGCTCAGGGGCAGTATCAGAGTCTTTCAGGGATGGGACAGAAGGCAAGGCCCAGCGCAGTCCTTGATGATTTATGTGATTTTGTTTTAAGTTCCCTCCAGCCAGTCCCCCTGGGCATTGCCTCTGAAGTACGTTGGCTGCAAATTCCTGTCCCATTTCCGTGGCATTTGGTTCACCTCCGCAGGGCCCTGAGTGGACAGGCCTGGATGGAAGGGCCCTGGGCAAGCTGCGCTGGCCGCAGTCTCTCTCACGCCCGATTCACAGTGCCTGCCGCGGGCCGGATGCTGGCCCTGCCCAAGTTATTACTTACGCACTTGGCCAGCCTCCATGGGCCTGCTGCCCTGAATATCCTCCTCTGTTGCTCTCAGGACACCCCATTCACCTCATCACCAGGCTCAGGCCAGGTAGCAAGTGGCACACAGGGTCCAAATCCACGCCGTACCCAGAGCCCAGGTCTCTGCTGACAGGGTCCTTCAGTAGGCCATAGGCAAGCGTGGTCCTACATGGTGGACCTCTTGCTGTCGTTGGCTACGTGACCACTGCACCCTCCTGTCCTTTGGGACTGCCTCTGCTGTCACTGGTGTTGGTGTCCCCATGTTTGTAAGCCACCCTCTTTGCTCAGAGGAGATGGAGGCTTTTCAGAGAGGCAGAAAGTCTTTCTCACATTTCCCTTGACTGGCCTGTGGCCCCGGCCGCCTGCCCTGCCCTGCCCTGTCCTGCAGAGCCTCCTAGCTCCCGCGGAGCGGCTCTCTCCCTTCCACCCCCTTCGCTCACCCATCTGCTGGCACCTCCTGAGTGGGGTCAGCAGGTCTGCCTGCTGCCACTCATTGTCAGAGACATTGATGATGCCAGAAAGCCATCACAGGAGACGCTGAGCCCTGGCGTGTCAGGCAGCTGTCCTGAGTGAGGTCACAATCAAACAGGGCCCAGATATGCAAGAGCCTCTTCTCCTGTTCCCAGGGAGCAGGCCCAGAGCCCGTGGTGCAGCTCAGCAGATGCTCTTGTGAGTCTCTGCTCTTCAGTTCAAAGCCTAGGTCTAGAGCTGGGAAAGTCCAGCTCCGTCCTCCATCCAGGGCAGGGACAAATGCCACAAAATTGGGCATCTAGGCGGGGATGAGGGGGTAGGTGAAGGAGGGGGAGGAGAATGAGATGCATAAGGGAGGTGGGGAGGAGGGGACCATCACCCTCCACTTAAGACAGGACTCTTGCCATCTGCGGTCTCTCCCAGCTCGTCTGCAGTGCCCTTATTTATTCATGGCCACATACTAGGGGATGATACATGTCACATGTGACACTGATCCTTTATGTGATATTGACCATGTATTGATCATATTGGCTCTTCCAGTTGCAATCATCTAGAGATCCACCAAAAGGTTTCCATTTAAAAGGAATCCAGCCCCAAGGACACAGAGTGCCTGGGAGAGCTCAGGCCCAAGGATGGCAGCTGGTACTCAGCGAGCGCTGCCCGATGGTCGGCTGTGGTCAGTCGGAGCTACAGGGGCATTGCCCAGTCTGATCTTGATTGTCTATCAGGGCCTGGGAGAATTCTAACATCGCTGCAGTGAGGCAGCCCCGAGTTGTGTTAGCAGCCATGTACAGAGCACAGCAATCCCAGGCTCAGAGGGAGAGCAAGGTACTGGGTGCTGGCAGGTCCTCTCCAGCTGGCCTCTGTTGGGCTGCAATGATGAGACCCTGAAGGGCAATTCTGCTGAGGAAAGAGTCAGTGTAGGCCAAGCCCTGGCACATCAACGTCACTCCTAAGTGGGGGCAGGAGGCCAGGCCCCAACGCACTGCCATTCTGTTGGCTGTGTTGGCAGGGAGCACAGAATGACCCTGCAGGAGCATTGACCTCTCAGAGGACAAGTTGGTGCTTCTCATCAGCTGCAGAGAAGCAGAGCCTGATGGCATAGTGATGAGCTTAGGCTGAGGAGTCTGGCTTCAAAACTGGAACACAGATCCCCCACCATTACTGTCACCAAGTCACTTGAGCTTTCTTTACTAAAAAGCTTTCTGTTTCTCTAACAAAATTCTTGAGATAATCAACTTATAAAGAAGCAGAGTTTATTTGGCTCATGGTTTCAAAGGTTTCAGTCTCATAGTCGTTGGCCTCATTTGCTTTTGGATTGCGGCAGGGAGTTTGCAGAGGACAGAGCTGCTCCCCTCACAGCTGAGAGGCCAGACGGAGAAGAGGGGGAGCCTGGCAGGCCACTTTCCCCTCTAAGTCACCCTCCCAATGGCGGGGACCTCCTGCTAGGCCCCACATCCTAAATCCCCCTCCTCCCAATAGTGCCAACCTGGGAATCAGGACTTAAACACAGCAGGGGCCTTTGGGGACATTTCAGATAAAAACCACAGCCCTCTCCTAACCCAGTTGGCTTTATTGTTAAACAGAGGTCATGTGCCCTGCTTCTCAGAGGGGCTGCGGGGCTGCCAGGAGGAAACATTCCCGAAAGCGCCATAGAGGGCCAACACACGGGCAGAACTGCCACCATGGAGGAGCCGGATTGGAGCGCCCGAGTCTTGTTCTGTCACAGTCACTTGGGCTGTAAGCAGACACTTGGTCACTGTTCTGTGGGCAGCACGGAGCTGGGGGCTGAGGGTGTGAGAACCCTGCTACTTGACTTTCAGTCTATATGCCAAGTGCTGAAGGTTCGAATTCACCCTGCTTTCAGTTAATTCTTAAGTGAATTTTAAAAGTAAAGAAACTGGGTTCTGGAAGCTTTAAACAAGAGACAAAGATCACTGCCACACTGTGAGAAGTCCATCTGCGTCCCCGGAGCCTAAGAGCAAGGTGCGGGATAGCAGAGGTCTCCAGGTGCAGCCAGAACTCATACAGATGCTTTCCGAGGGGAAACTGGTGGCAGTCTTACTGGACACACCCAATCGTTCCCACCACCTTTTCTTCCATGAACATAGGACTTTCTAGACAGGAAGACACATGTCCCCTCTTAGCCTAAATGACAGCTTGTAGGCAATGGGCCAAGTGAATGTGCATCTCAGGTCAAGAGCTGTGCATGCTTTGGCTCTGCCCTGCTGATTCCTCCTTCCCAGCCAGACAGCTGGCCACCCACCGCACCATCCAGGGCTGCAGCCCTGCAGGAACCAGGCACCAGCTACTCTGCCTGCTGGCACTCTGGCCAGCGCCCTGGGGTTGAATGGTGTAGGAAAGTTCTAGGACAGGAAGAGAGCTACAACTCCAAGTTGGGGCAGCAGAGAGCAGCGCCTCTCAGTGTCCCCGGAGCTGGGTTCTGCCCTGCACCTGTGACTCTGCATGAAGACAGACTCGAGCTGCCAGCCCCAGGAGCCCGTGAGCCGGCGGGAGCAGAGGCAGACACCACGCCCTCACCCTCCCCGCAGTTCAGCTGCACCTGGGACTGTGTAGGTGTATTTTTCTCCTCTTGTTGATTTGGTTACCGAAAAGAACTTTTGATGGAGACCACATCCTTTTACTGAGTATCAGGAAAGTTTATTAAAAGTGGTTCAGAGAACACAATAAAACCCCCAACTATCTGATTCAACTGCCTTTGCCTGACTCTCCTTTCTCTGTCACCAAGTTATAAACATACCTTGGCAATCAGCTGTACTTTCCCGTTTGAAAGGACATTTTAGAAAGTGAGATAAGATAAGCAGGCAAATCAGAATATATGGGATTCTTCTTAAAAGGCAGGCTTCCATCTCATCTACAGTATACTAAAGCATGCATTGCTAGCCACTCCACCCCTCCAGGGTGACAGCTGCTGGGAATGAGCCCTGGAAGGGGAAGCAGCTTTCAAAGAGCCCTTTCCCACGAGTTCACGTGGATTCCTAAAAGGAAGTGCAGAGAGACCCCGTGCTGGGAGCAAGCGGTCACTCCTCTCCCTGCCCTCCCCTCACGAGCCTCATCTCCCCCTCAGGTGTTCATGTGGATATCAATCTCCCTGAATGGTTTCCCCAACTGCACAATCGGGCAAAGAGACCCCTCTGATCCCCAGAGACCCTTATGTAACCTCCACCCCTGCCGTGACCACTGTCAGAGTTCCCCATCTTGGTCTCAGCCAGGATTGTAAGCCAGGGGAGGGTAAGGCCATTTCTCTTCTTCATCAGTGTGTCCCCTGTACTAAGCGTGACCTGTGGCCCATAGAAGGCTGTTGACCAGTGTTTGTTAATGAATAACTAACAATGAAATCCACGTAGCAAAGTTCTCTGGCCCAGAAGACTTCATCTCTAGGGCATGGGGTGGAAATAGAGACCGCGTAGAAAGAACGAGTTCAGTGTAATGTGCCCGGAGGAGCACAGAACCCGAGGGACAAGGGTCTCAGCAGCCGAGGGTGGGCAGCTGGAGCAAGAGGCTTCACTGGAGCCTCCCTGGGCAGCACCGGCATGGGAAGGGTTAAGGATGGGGACCAGGGAGGCGGAAAGGTCAGTGTGTCCTGAGAAGTGACCTGAGCAGGGCATCCTTGTGCAGAGCTGTGCCAGGGTCTGTGGCTGAGGGCCCTAGCCAGTCTCTCCCAGTTCCACCTTCCAGAAGCCAAGGGAGGTTGCCAGGGACACACACACAGCACAGCTAAGACACTGAGGGACAGAGAGCATTGGATGTGTCACCAAAGTCACTGGGTGGATGGTCACTAGAGCGTCCACTTCACAAGGCCTGCGGAAGTCGTACCTTTAGAAAGGACATGAGAACGCCCACTGGTGAGGCTTGTTTAAAGGTTAACTGAGGAGGTGACTGAACCCTGGCACCTGGGCTAGGTGCCTGCAGGTGCTCTTCTCTTCCTTTCCTGCCCTGGTCGCACCTGCCACACCAGCCTCCTGGAACTTTGTGCCCTGTCTCTTGGCTGGACGGCCACACAGAGCCTGCTTGTGAAGTTGGATTCCTCCGTCCTCAGCCTCATCTGGCCTGAGTCACCCCCTGCATGCTGGCCCTCTGACCCGTGCAGAGGGCTCCCACCTGTGGCTTCCCCCCACCACTCTGCCTGCTGCACACACAGCCTGTTTCCCAGGACGGTCTCTGGAGTGCGCGTCTTTGTTATTCTTGTGCCTACTCTGAGCTGACAAGGACAAGACAGAATTTCATAAATACAGTTAAAGTTAGTACCAAGGTCATAGTGGCTGCTATGAAATCATGACTTACAAGGAATCCAGTAGCCTACAAAGGGAAGATTTCCACCTATTAGTGAGGTTTCTGCAATGTCAGGGCAAGGATTAACCTCCAAATCCCAGAGGCATGAGCAGCAGTGGCTTACTTTTTTGCCATGTTTGGTATTGGCTGGAGTCAGCTGCCATTCTCCCACCATTTCTAATTCCAGATCCCGGGATGAGGGAGCTGGTTTTCTCTGGATTGGGCCAGTTCCTCAGCACCGGGGAAAGGACATGGAAGGCCACTCAGTGGCACTCACAGCCTCTGTTTGGTCCTGGTCCAGGTCACCCTGGTAAATCCCACAAACTGAAGGGAGTCCTCTGAGTGAGCCCATGGGAATGGGAGAGGAAGGGTCAGTCTCCTGGGCAGCGGGAGTGGTCAGTAGGCCAGGAGCCCTGGAGGTAGGTAGACAGACGACACTTTGCAGGGGTGGCAAGTAAGACATCTGGAGAGATCCCAGATCTCACGGCTGGTGTTAGAGGACGGAGCTCCTTCCTGCTGGTGAGACCCACTTGCCACTAAGTTATACAAGTCACCACTTTGTCTCCTTTCCACTGTGCACGCCACAGCAGGGCTCACCCCAACTGAGGAAAGAAGGTCTCAGCATGGGTCACATTAGCTGCAGAGGCTAAGCCCTGAGAAGGTATTTAGAAAACACAAGCACCAAAGCCGTCCTGCGGAAAGAACAGGACAGTGATGTCTATTCTTCTCAAAACAGCGGAGAACAAAGCCAAGCAGGTGATGAGTCCATCCCAGAACCTAAGAGAGGAAAAAAATCTGTCTAGGTGCCTGATGTTGGCCTTCTCTGTTGGAGGCTGGGGATGGGTGTTGTAAAGAAGCTGCAGGGAGACGCTGTATTCAAGGGATAAATGATAGTTCAGAAGGCAGAATATCTAAAACATAATATGTAAAACAAAACCATGCAAGTCCCAACAGTTTTTCAGGCATTGATATAGTAATTGACTTGTTCATTATTTGAAATATTTGGGGCTAACTCCTGGATCCCTGTATTGAGCTCTGCACTTGGGGTACTGTATGAACAAGCAAAGCCCCTCATGACTTGGAAGGGCACAGGTGTGGCTGGAGGAAAAGCGACACAGGGGTGCACGTGAGGAGCTGGCAGTGAGTGTACCCTGTGCTTTGGTATCAGGCTGAGTAGGATGTCATTTCTCCTCCACAAATATTCTTGTGATAAGCACCAAATTCAATTTCCCGGGATTTATTTATGTTTTTCTAAAAGTAAGATTACTTGACTTACTTCAGAGAGCAAGCCTAATGATATCGTAAGAGTGCATACAGTAGGTGAAGTCCTGGCTCAGTTCCAGGCACCTAGAGAAACTGCAAGACGCAGCAGGAGGAACCTTGCTACTGGAGAGAGGGGAGAAGATATCCCTTCCACTCCTGTGTAAAGTCCCATCTCATCTTTCAAACTCTACCTCAAGAGTTTCCTTCCCTGGAAAAACTTTGCTTCCAAGAATAGTCGAGTCTCCCCCCCCCCCCCCCGGGCCATATGTGGTTTAGAGTTGTGTTTACAGACCCAGTTGCTAGGCACTTCAAAACCTCTCTGTCCTACCAGCCTGCAGCATTTCAGAGAGAAAGAACCATGCCTTTATCATCTTCGTGTCTCTGTTTCTAGCACAGCTTAGCAAGTGACGTTCCTTAAACTGGCAGTGGAGACTTAGACCCTCAGTGGGCTGCCTGGGACCCGAGGAACAGGCTGAGTTAACAGAAGCTGCAGCAGGGGAAGGCTGCGTGGGCCCAACGGCATTGGTGCTGTCTCCGCGAAGGATCGCGTCACATCACTGTCGCATGTTAGTCTTTCAAAGATTTGATCAGGCTACAGTTTTTCTTGAAATTGTTGATCTGGGATCATGCAAAAAACACTTACCTTTTCCAAAGTGTTTCCCAAACTTGCCCTGAACTATTTTCACCCCTTACCTGTAGTTTCTCTGTCCTCTTTAGTACTGTGGCCTCCAAGTCCTTTCAGGTGCAAAATTAGGTTCTAGGCATGAAAAGGCTTCTCTACGTTCTCTGTCTCATATATTCCCATTTGGTCTTCAAAACCCACTTAAAAGTCTTTTAAAAAAAAATCCCTGCGTGGAGAGTCAGCCACTCCCTGCTTCAGGCACCAGAGCTGCTGCTGTCCTGCAGGGTTTTGCTCTTCCCAAGCTAGTTGCACGAACTACGCCTCCAATCCTTTGAAGCAGATCTCAAAGTGTTATCAATCTGCAATTAATCTTTCATACACTTTTCAAATAATTCTGGGATCATAACTCAAGGGGCAGAAAAGTTGTGAAGACTGAGTAAATTAACAAATCGATCACTGTATGCCTTATAATTTCTATCAGTTCCTGAAGAGTCTTTTCACATTTCAATCACATAGCTGTGAAAGGAATGCCAACCAGAGACCAATGTGGGGAACACAGCGGGGGCCCCTTGGCCACGACATAGAGAAATGGCTTTCCTTGGTTAAGACTTGGGGCACCAGGTTTTCTGTCCTGAGATCCTTGATGGTCCCAGTGATGTGGCCAAGTCCCTTACGTATGTACCTAGGTTTGCCCATTCAGCTATTGGCCACTCTGGGAACATTCCTGGAAGTAGAACTGCCGTCTAAAGGGACAAACTGTATAAATGTTGAATGCACAGAGGTATTTATGTAGTTATAGATACGTAGGCATATCTGAATGGTCTTTCATCAAATATGGAGTATAGTGTTTCTGTATATTTATAAACCCTTAGCACTTCAAAATTTAATGATAATTGTTTATTTATAATTAATTAAAAATTATTATCTACTAATCAGATGGCTAATAATGATAATAACCATGTTGTATTTTTTTTTAGGTTTGTAAGTTGAACAATTTTTTTGCTTCGGTTGAACATTTGTATTTGTTATTGTGGATTATCTTTTTATATGATTTATCTATGTTTATATTAATGTCTTTCTGTTTTCCATCATATATTTTGGATTTTTGGATGTGCGCTTTACAATTTTCTTCACAGCTTGCTATTTAGCTTTGTGTATGGTATTTTTGACACATAAATGGATTTTTAAAAATATGATCAGCTCTATCACTCTGCATTTGGTATGATGCTTACAAATGGGAAATCAATTTAATTTTAGATTCAATGATACCAAAAGCCACACCAGGGAAGAATTATGACATGTTTTATTTTAGATGAAATCTTTAGCTATTTACACACGTCAGGTGGTGACAGGTGCATTGATTTGAAGGTGCTCGTGAGAAGGGGACACAGGGAAGAAGAGCTTGCTGAGGCCCAGGGGCTGGTGGAAGCCACACTCCAGACACCGGGCTGAGTGGAAGTGAAGATGGGTGCTCTGACTTTTGCTGACCCTTAACTACACTTGGGCGTTTTGCCCTCTGTGTAGGAAAACACCAGATTTGAGCATATGAAAACTGACATTTCCAAAGAATGCTATGTATTTGAATGGATTTTTTCCCCTGCAATTTCAAGAACAGATAGTATGGAACTAGAAATGTGGACACGTTCTGATTTGTTTGACTTTAGGCCTCAAATTATTTTCCTTTTTCAGCAAAGAGGTAAAACCTAACCATATTCTGGGATCTCCTTGTGTGAAAATTGCAAAATTTACATTGTCAATACCTTTTAAAACACATGCATATGATTCTATCTTTCTGGTGACCTTGGAGAATGAAGAAAACTGGCCTTGGGCCATCCTGTGCAGCCACTGCCCCTGGCGGAGGCCCCCCCGCTCTGTGCACGGTGCACAGGTGAGGCAGCCTGGCGGAGGAGATTGGCTTTGAGGCCAGAGTCATTTGAAACTTGCCTCTGATCCTTGTGACCCTGACAAACTGCCTGGAGGCTTCTTTGCACCTCTCTTTTATCTAGACTAAGATATCGTCATGATTAAGTGAACAATGTCCGGAGCTGGGCACAGGGTGGGTCCTAGATAACGTATGTTGAGGTGCAGCCTTGCAAAATGGAAAGGAGTTCTGTACCTGTGCTTTTAGTTGAAAGAATGCCGATTGTGTAGGAGTGTCACCAAGATTAAATAAGATCACGAGCATTGCCCACCAATCCCAAATGGATTCTAGGTACTGCTCTGCCATCTTCTGTGTTTCTTTAATTAGTTTGCTTCTTCCCTCACCAAGATGCTCATTCATACTTCCACTCTGCAGCCGAACCTCAGCATCCTGTCCCTCTGTACTCAGAGATAGTAACCTCACTTCTGAATTCACTGCTGAAGCAGAAGTCATTATATGAGAACTACACCATCTTCATGACACCTAAACATCAGTTTATAGCTATTGTCTCCCATACTTTTCCCCCATATTTACCTTGGATTTTTACCCTGAACGACCTCTCTTTGCCCCTATGTAAAGGCACCTCCGAATATACACTTCCTTTTCTTAGTCTATATCTCCTTCTCTTCTTTGTTAGAACTTCTCTGTGCTGAGGAAACTCTCTCTCACACACACACACATACATACACACACACACACACACACACTCACTCTCTCTCTCTCTCTCTCTCTCTCACACACACACACACACATCTCCTTTACCTAACACATTCTCTAAAAAAATGCAGCTAGAATTTTCTGCTAGCTTTACAATGAGCTTCCTAGAATGGGCTGTCTGTAACTTTGCATTTCCCATCTGCACTGGAACCATCCTACACCAGGCGCCCAGTGACATCTGATCCAAGCCACCATGGCATCTGGCTGGGGATACACATCAGCCTCCTCACAGTTCTTCATGTTTTCCTGCTAACCTCCTGAAGTCTACATGCTAGTTAGCAAATGATCCTTTTCTTTTAGCAACTTTTAATTATGGTAAATATGTCTGGCATAAAAATTACGATCTTACTCTTCAGTCCAGTGGCATCAAGTACATCCATTATTGTGTGACTGTCACCACCACTCATCTCCAGGACTTGTTCACGGTTCCCAGCGGAAGCTGCACACCCACTAACTAATCCTCCCCTCCTTCCCCCAGCCCCTGCTTGGTCTCCAGGAGTCTGTCTGCTCTCTCTGTCTCGTACAAGTGGAAACACCCAGAGATCTTTCTGGTGACTAGTATTTTCACTTAGCTTATGCCCCTGAGGTTCATCCCTATGTCAGCACACGTCAGAATTTCCCTTCCTTGTAAGGCTGAAGGACATTCCGTGCTGTGCATGGCCCACATTTTGTTTATCCATGCATCCATCCACGAAGTCACATCACTCACATCAATTACACCTTTTGGCGATTATGAATCTCACTGTTATGAGTGCACAGATATCCCTTTGAGACCTTCAATTCGTTTTTGCTTTACCCCAAAGTATATTTCTTAGTCATATGGTGATTCTACATTTTTAGTTTTTGAGGAACCAACTTTCTGTTTTCCACTGTGGCTACACCATTTTATGTTCCCCCTAAACCATCAGAACCCGAGTCATCACAGACATCAACATACATGCACATATGCACTTCTTGCCATATGCCTCGGGGCCTATATGATCTCATCTTGTCTTATCTCATCTTCAGTTCCTTGGACTCACTTCCTCTTCTCACCACAGAGAGCCACATTGGTCCTACTTGCCTTCTTCAAACCACTCCACCTCCTGACTCACAGAGGCCCCCTTAGACCTGCTACATTCTCTGGCGGGCTGCCCTTTCCAAAATCTCCAGTTAACATTTCAGCTCAGATCTTTCACTTCTTTCTGAAACACGAGCGCCTACCCTTGCCATGTTTTATTTTTTTAATTCATGGTATTTCCTTCCTAATACTTTTCTAATATCAGAAACTCCTTACTGATTGGAAGACTCCGTGTGGCCTCTCTGCTGACCAGAGTGGGAGCTCCAGGAGGGCAGGAACTCTGTGTCACACATGACAGTGGCCCACTTACCATCCACACAGAAGGGACCCACTCCACCATATCTCATAAGGTGAGTAATGCATGATAGCCATTTAGATTAAAAGGGAATAATAATAGTGGTGGTGATGAGGAGGATGGTGGTGCTGGTTCTGTTGCTGCTGCTGGTGGGGGCTTGAACATCTAGGCACGTCCTGTCATTTCTTTGGACAAGGAAGGGAGGTGTTGAGAGCCACAGCTGAAGGGGCCCCAGCAAACTTCCAGCTGCCAACTGATTGGTTCATCTAAGGTGATGCTCATTGGGCTGTTTCCCCGCCCTTTCAGACCATGGAGCTGCTCATTGGGGGACTTTTTTTGGCTCTGCCCACATGACCCAGCCAATCAGCCTCAAGAGCAGGAGGAGTAGGGGAGGTGGAGAGGCTTGTGGGAAGCCGGTGGTGGCAGTTGGACTCTGAAGGTCTTCCTGAAGAGCTGTGTGGTTTGGCGTGCGTGTTCTAACAATAAAGTTTGTTTCTTTTGACAAGTGGCTCTTGAATTGTGCCCAGCCAGACTGCGGCATTTGGTGGCCCGTACGGGGAACGAACCTGCGACCTTGGCGTTATCAGCACCAACAATTCGCTTGCTCATAAGCCAGTTGTTTTATTAATGGCATTGCTTGTTCTGTATTCCCAAAAACTCTGGTAGCTGTTTGAATAAGCCTATCTACAAATTCAGCATAAGGTTCATTAGCTCCTTGTATTACCTTAGATAATTGACCTTGTAAACCTCCATGTCCTTGTAAAGTCTTCTATGCCCTAACTGCATCTACAGCAATTTGTATGTATATGCCAGGATCATATGCAATTTGTTGCTGCTGATCCTCATAAGGTCCCTTTCCTAACAACATATCTAGATTTCTCTGAGGATAACCAGCTGCTGCATTTCACCTAGCCAACTCCTTGCAAAATTCCTCATTGGCAACCTTCCATAACAGGTATTGTCCTCCATTTAGCACAGCTTTACACATATTAGCCCAATCTGCTGGCGTCATGTTCAAGTTGGTAATGGATTCGACCATGCTTACAGTGAAGGGTGCTTGAGGACCACAGGTAGTTACAGCCTCTTTTAGCTGCTTCACTTTTTTGAAATTTAAAGCATGGTGAATTCGCTGCCCTCCTGCCTGCTCAAATACAGGGCATGTTAATAACTATCAACTGCGGGGGTTGGGAGCCTCCCAGTATATGGAGGTGGCACTGTTGGTTGGACACTTACACCCTCTGGTGATAGAAAGGTGTTAGTAGCAGTCTCCTGTTATAACTTTTCCCCTGATGGCTTTTTCTGCTCTAAACTTTCTTCCTCTGTCTGACTAGTAAAAGAGAGACCTTCTCTTTTACTTGAATCTTTTCCTCTGTCTGACTAACTTGAGAGACCTTCTCTTTTACTTGAATCAATATGTCTTCTCCTTCCTCTGCCCAGCCAGACTGCAGCAGGGAGGTGCAATCATAATGGAAGATGGCCATGACTCCACCTCCACTTGGGACTTCTGGGGAAATAAGGCCAACATAATACAAAGTAGAAATAAATTCCCCTGGAATTGTGCAACTCCTATTCAGACAAAAATAGGGCTAAGCATGGGATCAGAAGTAGGTGAGCATTCACAATCTAAATGTTGAAAGGAACATAGCAGCCCCTGAGTGGTAGAGACCAAGGAAGATGGCGTCCATCTCAGCCCCACCTGAAGTAGATCCATGTGTGGCACTATTGCTCATGCAGGCCAGGTCTGAGGTTCCCACTGGCTACCTGAGAAAGTCAGCTTAGGTGATCATCACCAAAGCACAGGGCATGCCCAAAGGAACAGACTGGTGTCCTTGATGCTGTAAATCACTCCAGGCCTTCCCAGGTGTAAGCTAGGCAATTTTATTTGGATGGCTTACTCACTCTAAAGCAAATAAAGTCATAAAGTTAAAGAGCTGGAATAACCCAAGACACTAATGCAAAATTAAGCACTGATATCTCTGGTCCCTCTCTATGTTCAGAATCCCCTTAACATCTTGATTAGACAAAAATATACCCAGGTGGTCCATGAATACATCCAAGGATTAAAGAGAGTGCCAGAGGAGGAGGAGGGAAGGTCAGCTCACTGTGGCTCTGAGTGTGCCTGAGCCGCATGGACTGATGGTCATCCACACTGTTCCTGTCCTGCCTTCAATTTGCCCAGTTGTTAATCTCTAATTTACATAGAAGAGTTCAGATGGCTCAGAGAGACCTCAAAATTCCATAGTATCCTAGAGAATGTGATTCCTAAAAGCAATTTAATTGCTTCTAATCCAACTTTTGGTGTTGGTTACCTCGGCTCCAGCCCTCCTGGGAGCTTCTCACCAGCTTCTCCACCCTCTGCCCACTGACGCACATTTCCAGTAGGAACTCAAATAAACATTTTTTTTAAGCCCTACTAGTATGCAAGGCAGGTTCTTGGGGGTCAGGTGTGGGTAAAGGACCCTAGAACCCTTTGATGATCTTATACAATAAGGTTCTAATGCTTAAAACATATGGCATAAATCAGAAATAGAAAACAGTTGATTAATGTGTGTTCATGTGTTTCTTTCTCCTCTTCCCCAAATCTCCTTGGAAGGACTGTACACCTGGTTACTGAGGCTTCTGTTCTAATAATAAACATTTTTCTTATAAGAAAAAAATTACTAAAAACAATCTGATAAAACTGAATTGATTTAAAATAAAATCCAAAAAGCTTGAATGAATACTCAAGCTCACCACTAACCTCCCCATTTTTTTGAGACTTGCTTTTTGTCTAAAACACAGAGCAAACATAAGTTAAGGACAGAAAATGAAAATTTGAGGACATAAAGAATCCAGGGGCATATCACAGGTCAGAAATAACCTTCTCAAAGGACAAAAGGAGAAATTCTGGGGCCAAGAACATACTGCACCCAGGAACTTAGAAATGGAAGCCGTCGAACTTTAAGTGAGCTGGAGTTAGTAATCCACATGGGCACACACACACACACACACACACACACACACACACAGCACACACAGTTCAACAGTAGTGGAAGATAATGTAAGAGAAACTTAAGTGAAATGACAGTTGCAAAGACAAATGAGACCCCAGGAGAAGAGAGAAGGGGTGAAGGTCAATCCAGGAACACAAGGTGGAGGGCTGTGCCCAACTTTGCTCTTGAAGTGGATGTGGTAGTTTGGAGCTCCACATGCTCACCGAAAAGCTCTAAAACTATCTGAGTTTTTTAAAAACCTGAAACTATTTCCAGGCCTCATAGGATTACTAAACCTACAAACCCTGGGGGAGGGGAAATTCCGAGGAGATAAGCTCACAGAGGCCCTCCAGGGGGTGGACATGTGCTGACCTAGACTCAAGGCCAAAGCTGAGAGTCCAGGCTCCACCCAGCCAGGGGCCAGGCTGGGGACGATGGGGCCTGGTGGCCTAGAGGGAAAGCTAAAGACCAAAGAGAAGGAGTCTGATGAGGAAGCAGTGAGGTGGAAGAGTCGGGGGCCAGTTTCCCATGAAGATGGCTCCGAAAAGCACAAGGGCTTCCTGTGTCGGAAACAAAAAAGGTGACCCTTCAGGTTTCAGCAGAAAGTCCTGGGCGCTCTGCAGCAGGGGACAGGCAGAGCCTTCCTCGAAGGAGACCCAGACCAGACACGAACTGAATCCAGGCCATCAATGCCCACTTTTCATACCCAAGGAAAACCTGGTGATCTTTCATGGTGGAAGCCACATCATCTGGAGCCCTTTTGTAAATTTACAATAGCTGTCACTCAATAAAAATGTACTAGACATTCCAAGGCATAGAAACCAATGATTAAAAACAGTAGAGGACCTGTCAAAACAAACCCATGTGCATTCCTGATGCTGGAGGAACTGTAGGTCCATGAACAAGCCAAACAAATAAAATGAGATTTGATCAATTCACCCCACATGTAAAAGCTAAAAATGAACCATGCCTCTAAATGTAAACATAAATCCATAAAAATCAATACAAAATAAGAGAAAAAAAATTTCTGCTCTTGAGTTAAACAAAGTTTTCTTAGCTATTATGCCAAAACTATGATCCATAAAAGACAAAAATTGATAAATAGGGATTTGTTAAAATTAAGATCTCCATAGACTGAGAGAAAATTTTTGTAAATCCTACATAAGGTCCAGGAAGTATATGCAAAATATATAAGGAACTTTGACATTTTTTTTTTTATTTTAATTTTGGTACCAGGGATTGAACTCAGAGGCACTCAACCACTGAACCACATCCTCAGCCCTATTTTATATTTTATTTAGAGACAGGGTCTCACTGAGTTGCTTAGCACCTTGCTTTTGCTGAGGCTGGCTTTGAACTTGTGAATCTCGTGCCTCAGCCTCCCAAACTGCTGTGACTACAATCCAAAACAGATAACCAAATGAGTTTTGTAGTCAATTCATGAAAGAAGATAAAAAGATTCCCTAAATATAATCAACTCTTTAATGTAAAAGTTGAATATATGTAAATTAAAATCACAATGTCCCTCTGAACACCTATCAATATCTCTACAATTAACTGACTGATCACACCAAGTGTTGCTGAGAACATAGATCAGTGATATTTTTGTATATTGCAGTGATCACAGAATGTTATAACAACTCTAGAAAGCACATGCAGGTTTTTTAAAACACACCTATATATACCCCAGGGTTGACCCCAGACAAAAGAAAGCACATGCTACATGAAGAATCAAACCTGGGTACTCCCAGGAGTTTCACTAGTTAACAGGTCGAATCTGGAAACAACCCAGGGGCAATTACAAGGAATGACTGAACTCACTGTGGCATATTCACGTAAGAATACTAAGAAATAAGCCAGAAAGGACAACTAGGGGAGCCAAATAATGGATGGGCCTCAAAGTAATTATGCTGAATGAGCGTCAGACAAAAGAGGGTGTATATTCCATGTTGGTGTTGAATACATTTCTAGAAAAATGCAAACTAATCCATAGTGAAAGATGATGGCCTCAAGGAAGAAATCATAAGCAGACCGAGGACTCTTCAGAGGTGGTAGATGTGTCCTGATTTGGGGAACAGTTTCACAAATATGTTAAAACACGTTCAGATACATAAAGTTACATACTTTAAGCCTTTTCTTAAGTATATACTAATACATCTGATAACAGGAAATCTTATGTTAGTCAGTTTTTTGTTACTGTGACAAAATACCTGCATAATTATCTTAAAAAAGAAGCAAAGTTTATTTTGGCTTAAGGTTTTGGAGGTTTCAGTCCATGGTGATGTTGACCCTCTAACTTCTGGGTCTGGGGTGAAGCATATCACAGTGGAAATGTGACAGAGAAAGAAGCAGGAAGAGGAAGAGGAGGGCCTGGGGTGATCACAAGACCTCCCACTAGCCCGTCTCTTAAAGGTTCACCACCTCTCCACCTCCTGAACCTGCCGCAGGCTGAGAACCAAGCCCTGACCACACTGGGGGACGCTTGTGCAAACCAGAGTGGAATAACACCCCTGAGAGACCTGACCTAATGGGCACAGGTAAATGCTACCCGCTGCTGAGCGTGTGCCCCAGGAACTCCCTTCTCCTCCTCTTCCAGCGTCTTCAGGCCGCGCCTCTGTGCACAGACTCTCCTCTGGGGCTGACGCAGTGTTTCCTCTGGTCTCCTGATTGGAGATCCTCGCGGTGTTGGAACCTGTCCCCACCCTGTTTTCTCTTCACCTGTGTTTGTTTTACTGTTGCCGAGGTCCTCGTCACTCTAAATTCGTGACACCGTACCCTGCATTCCTGCTTGGGCACCCAATGTCCTGCCGTTGCTATATCCACTGCTTCCTCTGTCCTCTGCCTAAGCCACGGCCCGACCCTGAGGACTGCAGCTTCACCCCTCGGCCTTGGCTGTCTGTCATCGTCACCAACACGCACCCTAGGACCTGGGCGCAGGTGCGGCCATTTCTCCATCTGCACCCCGCCCTGTCGGCCCAACTCCCCTTGCTCCTCACCTAGCATCTCTTCATTAAAATTCTGGCTGCCTATAGAATAAACTACTGCTCAACTTGACCTAATAATGAATGAAGATGAATCTAGTAAGCTGTTTAAAAAAATCTAAATGGTACCTTAAAATTTATAAAAATAAGACATGTTAATTGTTGAGAGTTGTAAAAATTAAGCAGAAGTAATAAGAAAAATATCCATATTCTTACCAGAGGGGAAAAATACCCCAATTTTTATAAGATCTTTATGTTTAACATTTACTGAGTATTAATTACCAGCCAGAAACCATTCTAAAAGCTTTACATGTGTTTATATGTAGTATACACACATGTATTTTATAAACTATGTTGGCATAGCCTGTCTGTAGCATGTGTTTTTCTTTAATCATGTATCATAAACATCTTTGTTCACAAGCATAGAATCATCTACACTATAATTCACATCTACATAGCAGTTAATCCCACAGACAAAATTTATTGTCTAATAAAGTTGTAGAATTTCAATTAGTTACTATTTAACAATGAAGTATTAAGTATATCTAAAATTTAAAAGAAAACATATTGGGTCTGAACTTCTCCAAATTCTGAAATTGGAGCAAGAACAATTTTAAATGCATTTTAAAAGTTATATGTGGGTGTTGTTGAATTGCTCCCTGGAGAATTTGCACCATTTCTACTTTTGTACATAGTTTAGGAAAATGTCTACCTGTACATGCATTTTTTTAGAGTTTCATAACATTACATTCAATTTCAAAGGAAATTCTGATCATTGCCAACTTTGCACTTTGTTCAACAAATTTAAAATGAATAGAACTATTCACATTCAAGAAAGACTTTGGGATACAACCAAATTTTGTTCCTTACATATTTCACATTTCTGACTCAGAAATTCTGAGCATCCTTTTACTGCACTTTACCAACACTTGTGTTTGGACAACATATAAAGAAAAAAAAATTAAGCTGCACTTAACTTTCAAATTTTTAGCATATTCAGTGATACAAGTCAAACACCAGCTGGGGACGAAGTCTTAGTATGAGATCATCAAGTTTGCAAGAGAAGAATTTGTGCTTGTAGCCAGTCCAACCCCTTTAATCACCAGCCAGCAGCTTCAAGTACATAGCACGCTTGTCCCAGGGCACAAATTCCCAAGGGGAAGTCCTCCTCAATCACCTGTCCATGGGCCACACAGGGCACTCCCCTTCCAAATAGGGAATTCAACCCTGCTCCTCCCAGGTATTACCCGAGCAGGGAACAACAACCCAACAGAGAGCATAGTGGAACTAGATACATCATTTTCAGACCAGAGCAAAGGAAAAATGCACTTTTCAAAAAGCTTTGAGAATTTCCTAACGTTGGCAGTAGAGCATGAGACCAGGCTGCAGCCCTGTGCTGTGGTTCACGTTTCATACCAACGCAGCAGTTCCTGTGCAGGGCAGTCAGTGACCCCACGCATCTAACTTTTCCAGTAACTTCATAGGACTGGTATACTTTTCCTAAGTATAAGCATGAATGAGATGATTTGTGAAGAAGTGTAACTCCTCGAAGCAATAAAACGAGCAAGTTGTTATCAGGAATAATTACACAATGCCATCAAGAGGAACACATTGCAGACTCCTCCTTTCCAAAAACCACATCACAAGGTCAGACGGACACACATCATCATCACTTTTCAGAATTAATTCCTCAAATTTTCATGTTTGGGAGGCAGAAATTCCCTTAGCAAGAGTTGAGAGATGTACTATGATTTTCATTTTCTCTCAAATATTTTGATGTTATTTCTTTCTTTGGGGAAAGAATTTACTTGTAAAGCCAAATAACTAGAATTTATTTATGGGAGATATTTTAACTTCATAATAAAATTACTTAACAGACATAAAATTGCTCAGATCCTCTGGTGTCTGTGTTGGCAAGGTGCATGTAGGAGGCACACACACTCTAGAAATTTGCCAATTCTGTTTTATATTCAGATTCTTTGGCAAAATTATGATTCATAATATACTCTGATTTTCATTTTAATATGTGTGAGATCTGTAGTAATGTCCCACTGTTTCTAATGTTAGTGATTAATTTTTCTGTTTTTATCTCTCTATCAATCAATTAATGAATGTATCCAACTCATCTCTCCTTTTCAAGTAATTGACTTTGTTCTCATGCTCAAGTAATCACTTATTTTCTAATTCAACAGCTAGAAGCCACTCCTGGCGAAGACTGTGAAATGTCATTACAGACTGCTTCCTTTTCCTAAGGACCAGAGCTTCTGAATTTCTCACTGACAGGATACTGCTGACTTGAGTTTCTGTTCTCAGTCTGTGAGGCAGCAAAGGGTTCATCTGAAAAATCTGAAACCTTGGATGGTGCTTTCTCAATTTTTTTTTTAATTTTTTACTTTCAATGCAACAGTCCCAGATTCACCATGCAATGGCCAAATGTCCAGCTTGACCCTTCTCAAGTCTATGTGAAACATCCTCAAGGGCAGGCCACATGTTGGGTCCTAAAACAAACCTTAATAGAATTATAAAGGTCGGAATAATATGAAGTATATTTTCTAGTAAATGAATCAAGATAGAAACCAATAAAAGCAGCAAAAATGGAAAATTTTAAATGCATGGGAATGAAAAAAAACCATGCTGTTAAACAACCAATAGGTAAAAGAAGACATCACAAGAGAAACTAGAAAATATTTAGATCCAAATAAAAACTGAAACAAAATATCCTAAAATTTATGGGATATTGTGAAGGAAATGCTAAAAGAAAAAATTCATAGATATAAAAACCTGCACTATAAAAGAAGAAAAATCTCAAATCAGCAATTATCTGGATACCTTAAAGAACTAAAAAAGAGAGGGTGAAGTAACTCATAGCTAGTGTAAGGAAGAGAACAAGAATTAAAGTGGAACTGAATGAAACAGCAATGGGAAAAATCAACAAAACCAAAAACTGAATACTTAAAAGGACAACAAAATAGGAAAATCTCTAGCTACACTGACCTGGTGAAAAAGAGGATATCCAAGTAGCTAAAATTTAAAAAGAAAACCGAGACACTACTACCAACCTTACAGAAACAATAATGATCATAAGAGAATACAGAAAATATTGTGCCCCAACAAATTTGATAACCTAGATAAAATGCACAAGTTCCAAGAAACCCACAAATAACCTAAACTGATTCAAAAAGATATTTTAAAAATCTCAGACTTGTAACAAGTAATCAGTAATCAAAAACATAACAACAAAGAAAATTACAGGACCAGATGGCTTCATGGTATTTTTTTTGGTTTTGTTTTGTTTTGTTTTTTGTTGTTGAATTTGCACTGGGGAAGAACCTAGTGCTTTGTGCATGCTAAGCATGAGCTCTACTCCTGAACTACATCCTCAGCCAAGAGAATATTTTTATGTGATGCAGATGATCAAACCCACAGCCATAAGTAAGCTAAGCAAATGCTTTGCAATTGAGGTAGGCCTCTAGCCTGAAGGGCTTTTTATTAGTTCATTGGTAAATTTTTTCCAAACATTTAAAGAATGAATATCAAACATTCTCAAACTCTTCCAAAATATAGAAGAGTGAATATTTTTGTGTCCTTCAGCTTTTTATCTCTGTGATCAAAATATCTGGCAAGAACAACTTAGAGCAGAAAAAGTTTACTTTGGCTCATGACTCCAGGGGTCTTGTCCATGGTCGGATGACTCCACCGACCTGGGCCCAAGGTGTGATACACCACTATGGTTGACGGACATGGTGGAGCAGCACTACTCTAGTCAGGGCAGTCAGAAAGAAGAGAGGGTGGGTAGTGGGGTGCAGAGAAGATGCACCTTCCAGGGCACCCTGCCAGAGATACACCCCATCTAGCCATGACACATCTGCCTACAGTTGTCACCGTGCCAGTCCATTTAAACTACCATGGACTGATTAGGTTATAGCTCTCCTATTCTCAGCATTTCACCTCAGAAAATTCCTGAATTAACACAGGAACTTTTGTGAAATCTCTCATATCCAAACCACAACAACTTCCAGCCTTATTCTATGAGGTCAGCTTTTCTTAACACTAAAGATAAATCTATAACCATCACTGTATCTGTATGCTAGAAAAAAAAACAACTTGATAAAGAAGAATAAGAAGATGGTACATGGCAGACTACAGAAAAAAATATTGTTGAAAGAATTGAAGATCTAATTCCATGTTCATGGACTGAAAGACTTAATGTTATTAAAACATCAGTACTACACAAAGTGATCTAGCATGTAAGATTCAACATAACTTCTACAAAAATTCCCAAGGTCTGCTTTGAAGAAATAACAAAGCCAATTATCAAATTCACACAGATCTCTAGAGATCAAAAAAAGCCAATTATCAAATTCACACAGATCTCTAGAGATCAAAAAAAGCCAATTTTCAAAATGAAATATAGAGTATAAAATTTCCTGATTTAGACACTTACCTGGAAATCTATAGTAATAAAAACAATGTGGTACCAGTATAGATGGAATGGAACTGATAGTTCATAGATGAGCCCGTGCATCTACAGTCAAGGTGTCAGGGATACTCCATGGGGAGATAACTGTTTTCAGCAAATAGTACCAGAACAACTGGAATTCCACAGAGTCATCTAAATCTAAGAGATAAAACCATAAAACACTTAGAAGAAAACATGAGGGTAAGTCTTCATAACCTTGGACTTGACAATGAATTCTTAGATGTAACACCAGACGTGTGAGCAGCAGCAACAACCACCAAAAAGTAACTTTAACTTCAGGAAAATTAAAAACTTTTGTGCACCAAACAACATTATTAAGAAAGTTAAAATCTGGGAGAAGACATCAAGGAACCTTAAATAAGCATTTCTAAGTAAAAAGAAGTCAATCTGAAGAGCTACAAACTGTGTAACACCAACTGTAGGACATTCTGAAATGGCAAAACTAGAGTCAATCAAAAGGTCCCTTGTCATCAGTGGTTGAATGGTGAATCACGAGGAAGATGAATGGGTGCAATACAGAACGGTTTTAGTGAATAATTATATTCTCTATGATATTCTAAAGATGGACACATTAGATAGAATTTGTCAAGTACACAAAATATACATTAGGGGCCCTAATGTAAAGTACGGATGTTGGTAAATGACAATAATGCATTGATATGGATGTTCATCAAGTGTCGGGAAGATTCTAGTAACGGGAAACTATGGGAGGGGATTTCTCTGCTCATTTTTTTCTCTGCTCATTTCTTCTCTAAAATCAAAGCCACTGAAAGAAAAAATTTCTTTTAATAACAACAAACAAACAAAAAGTGGTGAGTAATCTGATGAACTCTTAGCCTGATGATGATAATTCTTTCTTTGAACTTTTTAAAGTGACCCTTTGCACTTTGTGGACTGGGCAGGTGGGCCTCTGGCACCATCTCCGTTAGAAAAATAGTAATTTTTCTTTCTTAAGATGTTTATAAGCTCTTTGTGATTTTTCCTGTGCCATTTTCCTTCTTCAAATACAACACTACTATAATTGTTATGAATGTCAGAATAAGACAAAAACAACTGAATACAGAGTCAATCAAGTAAGAATGATCTTCATCCAAACTCTATCCATATTTCTGTCCTTGGATTTGAGCATAGTATTGACTGTTTCATTGTACGTGCCTTACTCTAAAACAGATTTTGATCAAATTCTCTGTTTAGCTTTTTTTTTTTTTTTCCTGATGTGGTGCCTTGATTCTTGGTTTTATTCACTCTTTCCAGTGAAATGATCCAAAACTCTGTTTCTGATTATACTATGTAATTTTAATACAGAAAGTTAGTTTGTCAATAAGAGATTTTTTACCTCAATAAAACTGTATATATTTTCTAGTAAAAGTCATCCTAATAGAAAAGTTATGTTGCTCTATTAATGTTGACTTGTAAGATTCGGGATACAATTATGGAATAATGCTTCATTTTATGAACGGATTACTTACAATTGTTTAAACATTTTTTGGCATAGAAAATGTTCCATGTTTTAGTTAAATCTTCCTTAATAAAAATACCTCCTTCTGTGGCAAGTTAAGTGTTACAAACATGCATGTATCTGCATCAGAAGATTTTCATATATTTAATATATTTCTTGTATGATTCACACATACAAAAAAAGAGACAGCATCTATACTCTTTCTCTTATAATCTCCAAATCTCCAAAAAAAGCCCAATATGTTTTTAAAAAAATGCTTATGGAATGTCTATTTAATGTCAGGCACTATTCAGGACACTGGAAACAGCAGGGACCTAGAGTCATCATGACATTCCCAGAGCATACATTCAATTGGAGGGAGACAGACAGAATACATATCTTATTACCAGTATAAGAAAATAGCAAAGGCTATCAGGAAAACAAAGAGCTTTCACAGTGTAAAGAGCATCCGAGGGTGAGGCAACAGGTAGAGGAGCTATTGTTGAAAATGTGGAAACAGCCTTACTTACAAACCAATGTGTTAACTTCCCGAAATTTCATGAATTAAAGAACAGGCATAGATTCCAAGTGTACAGAGAAAGGACGGTTTGCTATTCACAACAGGAGTAACATCAAAGTATCCACACTTTTGAGGCAGTTGTCTCAGCCAGAATTCTCAAGGAAAACTCAGATGAAAGCAGATGACTTCTGAATAAGCAGTAGGTTGCCTCATGCGACAAAAATCTCTAAGCACAGAGAACCTGCCTCTTTTATAATAGGCAGTAAGCATGCCCGGTCTTACCCTCTTATTCTCGTCTCCCAAGTGTTCACTAACAGATATCTCTTAGAGATATTCCCATGACTAAGTGCAGTCAGTTCCTTGCTTAAAAGATGTACAGAGGTGAGAAATACCTATGGAGAATTGACTGGCAACAGCATCCACTCTTTACTTCCACCCAGTCTCAAATTTTAGCTACTTTTCTCTTGAATATGTCACATATGTCACTCTACCAGCCAGCCACCTTGACTGACCTGACTGCCAGAGCACTTGACCAAAAACATTCGATTTGTCTCAGATGTTTCAAGTTTGCTCTCAACAGCAATATAAGTGCCAGAGGAAAGCCAGTCTGGTGTTATTATGTGCAAACATTCTTCCTGAATCTAACCAGCAAACTCAGTTTAAGTTTCTGTATTGGTCTTAATACTTGAATTGGGATACTGTTATAAGCGTAGTAGAATATATTAGTAACTATACAGATTCTGCCATGGTCTACGGGGAAGAATGCTAGGGAAACTCCACTAACCACTGTCCTTGTCCGTGAGAGGAGACTGATTTGAAGTCTTCCAAAACTGACGTGATGTCAGTAGAGGCTTCAGACAAAGTGAGGAATGCATGGAATGCCATGCTTTCTGGTTGAGTGACTGCTGTCCTAGAGTAACTGCCCATAGGGTGTACGCTTATCCCTTCAGAAGTTTTCCACCGGAACTCACCTGAGGGACACTGAGCTATTGCAGTATTTTCTTAAATACTCGAAGTTCTACTGAGATCCTGTTATGTCATTCTCCTTCTATGAGGGAGACAAGTTAACCCCTGGTTTCTCTACAAGTATAATCCTAGAGTATATTTGGTGCCCCTGGAAAGAAATTCCTATTTACAATGGAGGGGACCTCCTAGTGACATCTGCATGAGTCAGAGGCAGAGGATGAACATGATTCAAAAATGACCTTTCATCTGCTCCTAGGCCTTAAACTGCCCAGTGCAGTTTAAAGAGCTGAGTTTAACACTTGGTTTTGGAGCAAAACAATGGAAGCCAGTCTAACATGCCCTGTTTTCTCACACCGTTAGAAGGATGGCCCTTGTTTGCCCTCATGTTAATTGAGCAATGCACAGGGAATGGAGTGGGGAAATATTCAGAGGTGTTTATGGATGCTTCGCTTGGAAAGGGCTAGGGCTAGGGCCACCTTTGGCTATTTCGAACAGACTTTTCAGTCAAGGTTAAGAGAACAGAACGGCCTGGGGAACCTGAGTATTTTATAGTGGGCAGTAAGCATGGCTGCCCTTTTCTTGAGAGATATAAAATCCTTTTTCTGGAAAGATGTATGCTGTACACCTGTCCTTGAAATGTTGGACTGAAACAGGGGAATCTGTGCATTTCCCACAAAATATACAGAAACACAAAATATCCATGCAAAATTGTCTCCCACTAGACATTTCTGTCAGAAGGCACAGCAAGCACAAACACTTGAAAGCTGAAAGATGGTGGGGAGGACTTGGCAGATTTCCAAAGATACTAAAAGGCAAGCGGGAGGAGATGAGGCAGAGGTTGTATCGCCGGACATCTGCTAAGGCCCTGCAGTGAATCACAAAAAAGACGAAAATTCATTTTTTTCTGATTTTCATTTTTTAAGGTATAGGAAATGAGAAAAGATTTTCCCTATCATGAAAAATATCACCATTTGAACTGTAGGTCACATTCCTATTTTACCTGTTTTACAAAAATCAGTCTGGGATGATCTTCCTACCTATTATGGTGCCATGAAAACTGGTGGAGCCAGAAGCCCCATCAAAATGGACATTCCAGGAACTGAGTCCAGCCACTCGCTGGTGAGACCATGGGCTTTTCATTTCAGAAGATTAATAAGTGAGACACAGGATTCCAGTTACCTCAAAGAAAGGGACTAGGAGAGTGAACCTCTTTCCCAGAGCATTGATTGGAAATGTTGGTTGTGCTGACATTAAATTGTCTAATCCCCCAACTTAAATAGGGAGGCAAATGAAACAAAAGGGTGATCGTTATTGTAGTTGGCACTTTTAAATATAATACTCTTCAGAACAAACTTTTGGGGCCATAATTTATGATGTAATAGAACCCTGCACGAATTACATTGCAATTGAACTAGTTTCATGCATATTTTTCAACTCTCTGGTTGTATTCTGCATCTCTACTTTAAAAAAAATGAATGCACATACATATATGAGATGGAGGGCACAAAATGCTGTATGCATGAGTATCTCCAGAGAGGAAAACTGGCCTTATTTAAATGTGGCTGCATGCCTAAGCTGCCTATTCAGTCCCAACCCTAACAAAGATTTAGAAGGGCAAACAACCTTTACAGCAGAAGTGAGGACTATTTTTATACTGCAAAAGTCTTGGTTTTATGTTTATTTGTAAGATTCTGGCAGCTATTTTGAGATGTTTCTGAGTTGCAATGAGAAACATTATGTCCATGAATTTGAAAAAAGAGGGGAAAATTAAAAATAAAAATGATTTTAGCGTATGGATTTTTTTTTTTACGATTTAAATTCATTATCAACAGATTTTGATATTTTTGTGTGGGTTTTGTGTAGGGGGATGTGTCTCTCCTATCTGGCTGTTTTGGGAAGATACTTGAGGGGGAAAATAAAGATCTTTTAAAAAGATTCTGTGTTCTAGTTTTCCAAAGAAAGTACATTTTTACACTTGTAGAAAAGTTTATGTCTGTAAAGATGAAGGTATCATGCTAACTGAATGGAAGGGAGTCACGGACCAGAGCGACTCCTGGGTTAATGGCGTTGAAGACAGGAGCAAGGAGCCCTAACAGGCCTAGCAACAGTCCTGTCTGGATATGATTCCATGTGGGCCACTGGTGTGTAGTTTTGAGCAGTCCTCTTGGTCTTTCAAAACCCTTATAAGACTTTTGGGTGACAATTCAGGGATAGTGGATTTGCATTTTTAAAAACTTTTTTAAAAAGTGTTGTTTTACATGAAGCATCAAAATTTCTAAATTAGAGCATACCTAGATTGACTCTTATTTAAAATGCTATTATGCACAGTGATTACAACACTATCAGCTATTGTTTATTGACAACCTACTGCTAAATGAGAACATAGTCATGCAATCAACTTTATGTCCACTCCACGTCTTAGTGCTAGAAAGAAGTATTCGTTGCTATATTTTTGACGCGAGGAATTAGAAATATAACTTCCCAGTGAAAGAGACAAAACTTAATATTAGTTCTGTGTGGATCCCAAACCCATGTTTGTTTTGTTACATTATATTGTATATCTTTGTTCTTTGATTTATCATTACCCTAAATGTATCTTTACAAAAGAAAAAAAGAAGCTAAAGAAAAAATTGGAGTGAAGTCTTGTGCTATAATTCTTTTAACCATGGTATTCATGAATGCTTTTCGGGGCACATTTGATCTAATCACTGGGTGAGGGAGTGTGAGAAATATGGAAGGAGGAAAGCAAGATTTTCTTTCTACTTCGTACATGTATTTGGGTAAAGAGATCTCTAGTTTCTAAGCAAAATATTATAGAACAGTTTGTAAGAGGAATGCTTTGTGAAGATATACAAACACAATACAAAAATAAACAGCAAAATCCAATTTCTGTTTTGGGATTTTTCTCCCCAGTAAGGAGTTTGGAGTCTCTGGGCCTACATAGCTAAATTGAGTTGTTGTCAAGCTCTTTCAGAAAATTGCAAAATGCACAGAATCATATATTGCTGCAGTGCAATGCTTCTTTTTAAAGCTTTATTAGTGCCTGGTAGTTGTATGTAACAGTCGGGCTCATCTGACACTATCCTACATGCATGGGGGTTAATGGGTCCATTCTAGTCCTGGCATTTCCTCTCTCACCATTCCTCCTCCTCACCCTCTGCCCTTCTGCTACTGTATTGGTCTTCCTTCTTTTTTTTACCTATTTATTTTTAATTAGTGATTTACAGATGTGCATGAAGGTAGAATTCACTATCGTATAGTCATACATGCACATGACATAATTTTGACATATTCATTCACATGTCCTCCCTTTTCCTATCCCTCCTCCCTCCCCTTAATCTCCTTCTTATACTCCACTACCTTTCCTTCTGTCCTCATGATATGCAATGCAACACCTATTATTTCTCCCCCATTTCCCTTATGTTCCACATATGAGAGAAAACATTTGACCCCTGACTTTCTAAGTCTGGCTTAGGTCACTTAGCATGACATGCTCCAGTTCCATCCACTTACCAGCCAATGCTATAATTTCATTCTTCCTTATGGCTGAGTATGACTCCATTGTGTATGCACACCACATTTTCTTTATCCATTTATCTGTTGATGGGCACCTGGGCAGGTTCCATAACTTGGCTATTGTGACTTGCACCGCTATAAACACTGATGTAGCTGTATCACTATATGCTAATTCTAGATCTTTAGGATAAATACTGAGGAGCGAAGTACCTGTGCCACATGTGGATCCATTCCTCGTTTGTTGAGGAACCTCTAAACCAGGAATGCAATGTTTTAAGTATAAATTTATTGCTAAGGTAGAACACTGCATTTGTGTCTTATCTATTAACTGGTTAATTGCAAGTTAAATGCTGCTGGGTAATATCTTCACCAAAGACTTATTTTTTTTTTTAAATCACATTGATCTGTGATATATATATATACATATATATATATATATATATATTTAAAAGAATTTAGTACATCTTTACATTTCTTTACATATACCTGAGTCCCTTGTGAACTTTAAAAATTTACGCATACATTCATTTCATAGTTACTGGACAATTGCCTTCATATGATCAATTTAAACTGGTGGGAAGAGTGGAGTTAAAATCAACATTATACCTGCTGCCAACCATTCTGGAATTCCTGAGAAAATGGCAGATATGTAAAAAAAAAAAAACTTGCTATACAATGTGAGAATTCTTTAAATGCTATGCTAAGGGAAATGTGTGGTTAAAGAAAAGAACTATATACAGTGCCGGCTGTATTTCATTTGAAAGTCATAATTCTTTGAAGTAGACTGATCTCCATTCTTTCGTTTCATCCATAGAGATGTGTGAAGCAGGTGGATTCAGAGTTAAAGAGTCCTTTGGCCAAGTTCACAGAGCCAGCAAATGCTGGGGTGAAAAACAGCTGTAGCTGATTCTGGGATGAGCACCAGTTCTCCCACCCTGTTTTTGAGCCCTGGATACCCCCGTACTGGGAAGGGGCAGAGCTGTACCTATGTGCAGGTCATGTTGTAGGACCTGTACCCATGTGCAGGTCATGTTGTAGGACAGTTATCTTAAGATGGAGCAAGGACCCACATGGGTCCACCTTAATCACCTGAGCTCATTTTAGGAAGAGAGATTTTCTGGCTGGAGTCAGACTCAAAGCACAGTAAAGTTCTCAAGTTCCCTCTCTGGCTTGAAGATAGAAAAGACTCAAATGGAAGGAAAGTGAGTGACTTGGAAAGTGGGGGGCATCCTCCAGTGGACAGCCAGCAGGAGGCAGGGGTCCAATCTGATGTCTGCGAGAGACTGAATTGAAGTAGAATTTTCCCCAGAGCCTCCAGACAGGCCGTCAGCCCATCAACCTTGATTTCTACCCTGGAGAGCCTGACCACCCCCGCTCCCTTTGCTGGGCTTCTGACCTACAGAACTATCCTAACAAACTAGCCCATGCTTTTTTAATCTACTAAGTCTATAAAAATTTGTTACTCCCAAAGAGAAAATTGATACAATGCACCTATGTCTTTTTAAATTTTTTATTTGTTCTTTTGTGTTACACGTGGCAGAGGAATATACTTTGACACATCATACATGCATGGACTATAGCGTCCCACTCTTGTGGTTGAAAGTGATGTACAGTTACACTGGTTGTGTATTCATATAACTCATAGGAAAGTTATGTCTGATTCATTCTACTGTCCTTCCCGTTCCCATCCCATACCTGTGTCTTGGAACTCTGCAGAGTAGCCGGATTAGCCCTGGTTCAGCATACCACAGGCCCAGCCATGGTTTTGAGCACTTTCCATATTTTCTCAGTTTGAAATTTCAATTTCTGGCAGTCTTGGGACATCAGCAGGTGGGGGTCTGAGAATCCCGCCAGGTTCATTCCCAAGATCTGACTTAAGGAGTTGGGGAATGGGCAGGCATCTAAGCCAGAAACCACGAAGGTCCCATTACATGGAACATTCGTTATTGTGTTCAATGATAGGAAGCCCACGTGGTCACCACGCCATGGCTACGTTACGGTGGTTCCTGCTGCAGCAGGAGGAAGAGAGGGAACCCAGGGCAGCACCCGGCTCAGCCACCTTCTCCACAGTGATGTGCCTTTGCTCTCCGAGGGGCCCACCTGGGGGTTCTTTCTGTCCTCCTCTCTGAGGGTCCACACAACTTATGCCCTGCTACGATGACCCCAGGAAGGGGCAGGAGTCCTGAGCCCTGTTCCCTGTCGCATCCTCAGCCTGGGACTACAGTTGTCCATGTTGAGGGAAGTGAGTGTTTGGTCTGGCCTCTAGAGACCACCTTGTTTGTAGCTCTGTGAGTGGCCTTTGGCTGCCTCCTCTGTGGCCATTGTCACCACCGTTTCTGAGCCTGGCTCTTCTCTGTCTGGGAGCATTCAGGAAACTCCCCTTGCTCCCCTCTCCGCTGGGCCCCAGACCCCCAGCAAACTCTGGCCCCAGAGCTGCAGCTGCGGGCGGCACCCTTGATCCAAGGTAAATGTTCTGAAGTCCGCCTTCGCCCTCCTCTTCCACATCAGGGCATCTCACTCATCCCGCCTGGCAGATGAGGGTCCCATTTCCAGGGCACCTCCCCAGCAAACTCTCAAAGTCATGGGCAGGTGGAGAGGCGGGAGAGGAGCCAGGAAGGGTGGGGGCTTGCAGGTGGCTTACTTCCGGAGCACTCGGTCCTTCCAAGGAGGAGCAGAGAGGGCGGACGCCTCGGGAATTCTTATCCCCCAGGAAACAGGACTCTTTCCTTTCAGTCCTCTCGGTCAGCACCCCTACTGAAGTCAAGGGGGACCTGGTAGCAATGACGAGTATTCTTTCCTAGTTGGCCCATTTCTGCCAGTTTCACGATGGTGAGTTCTTCACTGGGACTGTGGTCGTCCTGGGGAGGGTCACAAAGGGACACAAAAGTGACATCTCAAATTATTGCATAAGTAAACACTTGGAATCATCCTGAGGCTTTATAAGTCCTAATCTCAGAATGACTTGACATGGGAAGCAATTTAGATGAAGTACATCAATTAGGGTTGCTAGATTTAGCAAATAAAAATACAAGGCACCCAATTAAATTTGGATCTCAGATATATAAAAACATTTATTTTAGTGAAAGTATGTCTCATGTAATATTTCAAACATGCTTATACTAAAAAAATTATTCTTTATTTATCTGAAATTCAAATATAACTAGGCATCCAGCTCTTTATCTGCAACTTTATAACCAGCTCAATGACATGTGGATGCAAAGATAGAGATGGAGAGACAAATAAGGCAGGTTCCTCCCTTAGAAAATGCTCCCCAGCAGGAAGGAGACCTGTACAGGCATGATGGTGCCGCTCGGAGATGATGATAATGAGTGCTACTTTGGGGGAACCTACTTTGAGTTGGGCACTAAGCCAATGTTTTGCATGTATTATCTCAGTTAATTCTCAGAGACTCTGGAATGCAGCTCTGATTATTATTGTGAGTTACACAACCCTAACCTCCAATCCAAAATACTCTAAAACCTGAATCTTTTTGAGTGCCACTTGTAGAAAATTCCACACCATGAAATTTGAGTTTCATGCACCAAGTTATCAAAACTAATGTATAAAATTACCTTCCAGAAATGTGTACATGGTGTATATGAATCACAAATGAATCTTTGTTCAGCTTGGGTCCCATTCTCAAGATACCTCATTATGTTTATGAAAATATTTCAAAAATCTGAAAAAAACTCCAAAATTGAACCACTTTGGGTCCCAAGCACTCTGAAGAAGGCCTACTCACCTATACCTCTCATTCTCAATGAGGAAACAGGCCAGATAAGCAAAAGTAGCTTTCTAGAATCATCTGAGCAGCACAGGTGGGACTGGGCTGAGCAGACCCAAGGGTGTGGGTCTAGTAACCTGCACACTCGTGCTCTAGGAGACTCCAGGAACATGAGGAAAGGCTGACCATCCCAGACCCATGGAAGGGACAACTGCATAGGGCCACCGCATCTTGAAGGGCACCAGGGGGTGGGAAAGGGAAAGCAGCCAGCAGGAAACTGTGCAGAGGTGTAGGTTGTGAAGCAGGCGTGGGCATGGGATCCAGGGAGAGGCACTCACGAGAACAGATGCAGAGAGCGTCATTGAGCAAAGTTTAGGAGAGACCAGGAGCCCTGCCAGAGGGTTGGAACCCATCCCCAAGACACTGAGAGAAGGGCACAACCAGAGCTAACCCTCAATTGGACAAAGTTACTTTGGTTGTCAGGCAGGAGTAGGTTAGATGGGAGAGAGAAGAGGACTGTCAGAGGACCGGGACGCAGAGCTGGACCAGGAGCCCCTGCAGGGACATCAGCAGAAGCAGGCTCTCAATACACAGGGAAGGCCGGGACCCTCTGCAGCATTGGGCTCAGTGGGGCAGGACACCGGAGTCCACCCTGCTTGGATACACTGACCTGCCCCCATGCACTCTACGTGTTCCAAATGTGCTGTGTCTTCTGAAAGGCTATTTTCACACCTTTGTGAAACTTAAAAAAATTCATCATGGGCCTTTGTATTTCCAAGAAACTCTGAGGAAGAGGCAACTGACTAACTTCAGGGCACAGCTGACTAAATCCAAATTCTGGGGAAAGCTGACTCCATGAGCCTTTCTGTTTGCAATGAGTAAGAGCGAAAACATGACAACTCGGATCACCACTGTAATAAATTACAGTTTGACGAAATAAAAACACAATGGATGGAATCCAGAGGAATATGGCTCAAATTAAAACATCCACAAAAGCATGCTCTGTGTGCCCCATTCCTCATTCCCTTAGGACCACAGGGACCAAACACTCAGCTTCTGCCCAGCCCCAGCCCAGGTCACAGGGGTTCCAGGACGGCAGCAAGGAGTGAACCAAGGCCTTCCCTTGGCATTTGCAGTGATTTCTTCCCCAAACTGGAGCAAGAACTCCATGCTGCAACCAGCTGAGCGTGTTTTAATAACTACTACGCGGAGTTAAAGATGCAACGCCGTGGCTCAATCTTCACATGTCTGCACAGTCCTGGCAGCAAGATGCTGCTTTTGCACAGTGTTTTTCTTTCTTTCATCTCCTTAAGGGAAGGGTTTAAAATAATTTATTTTTAATATTCTGCCTGCCTAGTATCTGAGAGTAAAGATGATCTTGACTGCAGCACTCCAAGGACATTCTCAAGCAGTGAACGGCGGGCTGGTGGGCATTTGGTATGGTCGGACCTCCTGTAGGTTTCACTTTGTGTCTCCATCCACAAATTAGGTTGAACTCCAATATTGGCTTCAGGTACAGAGGAAGCCCTTAAATTTAAAAGTGGGTGCCCAGGAGGAAGGAAGAAAGCAGCGCCGCGTCGCTGCCCAACCAGAGGTGGAATGGGGGTTTCTCAGCCTGGACGCGCCGACCTGGGGTCCAGGTGAGCAGGCTGCCCTCCTGAGCTCGGAGCTTGAAGCACTGTGTGTTCTGCCTGCAGCCATCTTCCAAGCACACGGAGAGCTCCACTACTTGTGGCTGGGCTCACCTCTTGCTCTAACTCTCCTGGGGAAGAGGAAGATTCTCGCTTCACCTCTGGGAAGCCATATGTTTATATGTGTGTTTTTTGTTGTTTGGTTTGGTTTGGTTTTGGGTGGGGAGGGGAGGAGATGGCAAGTTAGCGTGTTCTCTGACTCTTGTCTCCTACATCCTGGTCCTGAAGTCTGCACAAGACCTTCCTGGATCTCATAGGATGCTTTCAGTCAATATGCATGCAGCACCAGTTTTCTTCACGATGTTGTAGTGTCAGGAAGATGTTTTAAAGTCGATGTCTACACCATGGAGAACACACTAAGACCAAAGGCAAATGCAGTTTCTAAGCCCACCCATCAATCCTGTGCCTGCAGCTAACATGTGGCTGTCCATGAGTTCAGGGAAGCCACGCAATAACTGCAGGTGTCAGAGAACTAGAAAAGGTCAACGAGAAACAGCAGCTACGTGGATTTTTAAGCCCAATAGATCCATAATTCCACCCGAGTTAAGAAGCTGATTTTCCTAAGATAAGGGAGTGCTGCCTTCCATGGCCAGTGTGGACAGTACAGAGAAGCAGCGGGCCAGTGGACACTGAGGGTGGTGCTGTTTGTGGGAAAATATATAAAAGGGGACACCAGAAGAGATGACGTCGTGATCTGTGCCTCCATTTCCTCTCTGTCAGGATGGGAAGCTTGGCTGAAACCCTGTTTGAAGTACTTTTACATCAATGACCATGAGCCTATGATCCTTGGACTCTATCAGACTGACATGACATTTGAAGGGACAATGACAGCAGAATTGTGCTGTCTGAGCATTCACTGAGATGAGGAGCCACAATCAAACGGCCAGGAATTAGACTTACCTAGTTAACCTTAGTCCAGTTTGTTCTTTAGGCTACTTCCTCACCAGATTTCCTAAATCACAAGCTAAGAATATCAATTTCCCTGCTTAAAAAATTATAAAGACATGATAAAATTCTCTAAAAAAATCAGCCCAATTTCCCAGCTGTAACTTCCCATCCAACCTCAGCAGAGCGTGTCTGGCTTTCAGCCTTGGTTTCCACTCTCCCCATTCTGGGTCTGTTGGCCAAACAAAGCCTCCTGGTACGCCCTGGACACACCCTAGGCCTCTGTGGACCAGTGTCGTCCATGTGCTCCACTGATGGCCTCTCTCCACCATTCACGCCCTCCCTTCTGCCCCAATCCCTGGACTTTCCATATTGTACCCATTCCTGGAGATCCATTTCTAATACAATTCATCCCTAAACAAATTCCTGATTGGGCCACAAAATTCCAAGTGTCTCTCTTTTGCAAGCTCTGGAGAGCTTGGTGTGTGCTTTTTAGGAACCTCCCCCATCTGTACTACTTTCTACCTGGCTCCTGGGTTACGAATTCTTTAAGGACAGGGGCCTTTGATGAGGTCTATGAGCAGAGATAGAAGGCCACCTGGTGCAGTGGAAGGAGTCCCCCGACCCCACCCCTGTCCTTGTCTGACACCGAACTTGCTCTCTGTTCTGCTCAGTTTCCTTGGCTCTGAACACTGGGAAGAGCAATTGGCCTTCTCATGCTGTATCTCTGGAGCGCTGTCTAGGGCCACCGCAATGAAGGTGTTCCTGCACCGAATGACATCAAACAGTTCCGTAGCATCACATCATGGCTGTTTGCAGGAAATAAAAGTAACCAGGCAAGAGGACACCGTGGCTCTTCAGCAAGGCGACATTCCCCCCAAACCCAGCAGTGCCTGCTCCCCCGGCTCCCTGCAGGGTCAAACAGCGCTCTGTGGGCTGACCAAGAAGACCACTCCAGTCCAAGCTCTGTGACTTGAAACTCAGCAGCTATACCCTTTTTCAGCTAATCAGCAACCTTGTGACTCCACACAATGAAAATCCTGTTCTCCATGGCGGTGTCCTCGGCCATCAGGCTGAATACCCTGTCTCTGATGAGGCAGAAAATACATTGTCCAGGTGCTGGTTTCTGGGAAATGCCTGAAAAATTTTTTAGAAGTCAAACCACTAAGCTATGGCTGCTGTCTGTAGTCTAACCACTAGTTTTCCTTCAGTGAGGACAAGCCACTATCCCCAGCAGCCGCAGCCACAGTGGTCCGCTCTTTCCCTGTGCTCTTACCCAGAGCCAATTGATTTTTTAAAATTTTTTTTTTTTAGCTGTAGATGGACACAATATCTTTATTTTTATTTATTTATTTTATGTGGTGCTGAGGATTGAATCTAGTGCCTCACGCATGTGAGGCAAGCGCTCTACCACTGAGCTCCAACCCCAGCCCTAGCCAATTGATTTTTGCAGTCTGACAACGAACCCAGCTCCGGACGTGGAAGGTTCAGGAGGCCTTCTGCAACCATGGTTCTGCCTTCATGCTCTTGACCACAAGTCAAGGACCATGAAGCTCTGCAGGTAGCTCAGAAGCAGAACAACTTGCTGCAGTCTAAAGGGAAAGAACTGGACTGTGAAAGAATGTCAAGAATGGATGAAGAGATTCCTTAAGAGCCCAGGAATCTGACTTGGCTGAGAGTGCTGCTTGCAGACTTGAGTGAAGGAGGGCAGAATCCCCCTAGCTGCTGTCCACAGAGCAGCTGTAGATGATGCCTCCCCTGTGGACACGCAGCTTCAGGGCATACCCCTTCTATGTGAAGCCTGGTTCCTGCTACAAAACAGAGACAGAAGAGAATAAAAAAGAAAAAAAGGGAGAAATTTTGTCTCCCATAAATGGTATTTAAACCCTATTTACTGTAAGTAAAAATAATGCTTCTCAATGAAATTTTTCTTAATTGCTCCTAGTGGACTAAAATTTTCAGTATTATTTTACATAAAGTATTACATGAGAAAAATACTTCTCCTGGGCCTATGGTGAGGATATTGAAAAAAAAATCATCATTTTATTTTTTAAAAAAACACCTAGGCTACTCTCTGTCACTACACACAAGACAAACTGCTGATTTAAATATATTTTTTATATTTTTAAAGTAATTATTCATGAATTTATAATCCTATCTGGCCAAAGCAGGAAGGAAAAAATAAAGAAAAAAGAAACAAAAACTCTCTCCCTCTTCATAGGAAACCTTTTGTTAATGATAAAACTGTTCCCCAAAGATGTAGCTCAAAACCCTCTGACCTTGAGTCTCCCTTGCTTCAATCATGCTTTATTGGGTCAATCGCCAAACATTCTTTCCCTGTCATTACTTTAAAAGTCTCCCTTCCCCATTCTCTACTTCATAAATGAAGACCATACCCACCACCTATCCTATGGCCCTTATGCTCCACTCCCCTCCAGCAAGGCGGGAGCTGGGGGCACTTCCCAGAGCAAGTGGCCCTTTCCTTTCCTCCCTCCCCACCCAGCTCCTGGAGGACATGAAGGACCCTGTCCACACTCAGGGCAGCAAAGCCTGATGCTCAGGCTGGACTTGGGCTGCCCAAGCCACCTTGGACTCTCACCCTTGTCCTGACTTCTGAATGTGTCACATGAGTCTGTTTCTGCCTAATCCTGAAATCCAGCCCCCACATGTGCCCAGATTTGGTTTCTTGTACTTGAAGATTGAATGTCACTCACTGATAATATCTAGTCCTTTTCCTGTGCTAATATCGCACACCTCCAAACCTGGTTTCAAAATAAAGTGGTGCCCTCGAATCCCAAGTGCAGTGTCTGGGGCCTTGATGCCACCGATTCTGTCCTGAGGCTGAGCGACTGCTGGGTGGTGTGTCTCCCGCCACACTGGCTACTGGAAGCATCTTGTGCCTGCCCTGCACCTGCCTCGGGGGTCCCTGGCAAGCTGTCCTGAGGCTCCAGCAGTGCTCATCACAGCTCTTCCAGAATCTTCCTCACCCACAGACCCTCTGCGGAACAGGTTTTAAGAAGGCAAAGCCCCTCGGTCATACTCTGCAGTCCTGAAGCTCCCTCTGTTAGAGGAGTAGCACTTCACCAAGGGAAGGTTTGGGTCAGTTATTCTAGACACGAACTAGTAAGCACTTCCTGAAAAGGGACGGCTCTCAGAAGACGCTGGGATCTGCTCTGGAGCTCCCTGACTGCGGCCAGAACACTTTCCAATACTAATTTAAAAATTATATTACCAAAAACCTTAGTTAGAAATCATTGATGGATCATCTACCTGCTGTCCCCAATCTCCCTGCTGAGCCCTCTTTTTGCAGTGCCCACCTATGTGGACATGGACATCCAGAGCGCACCTTGGCTTCCCTCGGCTCCCCAGACATCATCTCCTTTAGATCAATGACTGCAGCATGGGCTAAAAACATGTTCATTTCCGATTCCTCTTTGATTCTTGCCCCCCACGTTAAATCAGGTACTGAGTCTGACTCTTTCTGCTTTCTCAACGTTCCTGAGGTCCCCCTCCCCTTTCCATTTTCTGTTACGACTCAAGCTTAGGCAGTTACTGTCTCTGGCCCGCATTCTTCAGCAGTCCCTGACCTGTCGACTCCTCCTGATAGGCTGCTTACATGCCTTCCCTCAGATTCACCATCCATCTCAGAACAGACCTACAGAGCAAAGACTCCTATTCTGGGGATAGTAAGGGTTCCCCAAGTCTGTGCCCAGCTGTCTGGCTGGTCTGTTCCCTTGCAGAGGTCACAAAACATATCCTTCCTTGGAGATTGCAGCAACCCTGTGAGTTGCTCCCCCATCTGTGACTTTGGCTTATTATTTCACCTTTTGAACAAGGAAACCGATGTGTACGAATCACCCCCACACCCAAGAGTCTACATCACCCCACTCAAAGCCACATGCAGAGTCAGAGGGAGATGCAAACCAGAGGCTCCCTGTGTTATTGTCCTCCAGCTTTCTGAGAACACTCTTGGAGGGTGAATTCTGAGAATGCCTTTGCTCTGTCCAGGCAGGAGCATGTCCTCTCCCCGTGCTCCCAAAGGCTATCTGCACACAGCTATTAGGCCAGGGTCATGGGCAGATTGTTTATTGCACCGGAGACCTGAGATGATCGGGTACCGCTGTGCACCTGAGGGAGCCTCCCTCATGTGGCACCGTGACCGAGGAGGATATTCACTTGCTCTGTTGCACATGGAAATGTGCATCTTGCTAAAGCTGAGACCAGAACTGACTTTGGAAAATCAATTGGTCATTGTAGTCCTATAATGTGAGGTAAATTTTATGAGACTAACCTAAACTCCTAGCATGAGCCACAGGGCATTAGGGCCTACAGTCGTGTCTGGTTTTGAAAGAACATTTATATTTTTCTTCAAATGCCCTTATGAATAATTCAGCTATAATAGAGCTATAATAATATAAAGCTATAGATGAGCTCTTCAAATATTTAACAGAAATTGAACAATAAATTTAACCCCTGATGTTCCCATAAAATGACTAAGCTTGAACATATAAATGTTTTATGAGTGACTAAGTAACATCTTGAATATTTTTGTTGGTATAAGACAGATTTAATTGAGAATTACAGGAAGGAATTACTGGGACTTTGGTTTCTGCTGTGGTTAAATGTGTCTAATTTCCCAAATTTCAACACAATTAACAAATGTTAAGCAAAGGCGTAAGGCTTGCATTATGACCTGTGTGTATCAAACAAGCCCAAACAGTGGCAAGAAGATCAGTCAGCAAATGCTTAGGAATGCATTTGTTAAATCTGAGTTCTTAAGGTTTGCAGGATTGAACTGGAGAGATTATAATTCATCAGAACGGTGCTTCCTGATTATTTTCAGGCATTGTCTATCGGTTACCTAGAAAAGCCTCATCAAGTCACAAAGGGTGAAAATCCTGGATCTTCTCTGAATACCTTCTTTCGGCACCTTCGTGACTGCCTGTCTGTGTGCGGTCAGCTCATCTGAGTTAGAACCAAGTGCTAAGGGGACCCAGTCACAGGCCCAGCTGCCTCCTCCCTCCGCAGGGGCTGGCAAGCTGGAAAGCACTAGTGCCTTTTAATTCTGAGTTTGGGGTTGGGGGCACTGTCGAAGCTAAGAGCCAGCACCTTCACTGTTTCCTCAGGCTCACTGAACAATTATTATGGAAAAATGCTACTTTAAAAATAAAGACATGTGAGGCATGCTTTACTGGATTTAATACTCTGATCACAACCTTACAACTTCAAGTCAGTAGATTATTGGCTCAGATGCTTTCAAGTTTTCTTTTTTTTTAATATTTATTCTTTTATTATATTTTTAATTCTTTGCACCTTTGGTGAGTTAAAATTATTTTATAATTGAAACTAGTTCTGAAAAAATATATAGTAATATATACTCCATATTCAATAGGTTAAATTTCAGGAAAACTAGAGACAAAATAAAGATAACTGATATTAAAACCCTCTTCTGATTTCCTATTCTCCCTGCAAACTTCCCTTTTCCTCTGAGACTGTGTTCTTTCAGTCTCTGTCCTAAAATTAGCCCCTATCTCCCCTCCTTGTCTTCAATTTCTTCCTAACTTCTGCCTGTAACTGAAGTTCTCTAGTGCTTTAAACTAAAGTGCTTACCGAAAGCCAGTTCTAACCCAGAAAACCAGACTAGACCCAGAAATAGAAGTCAACAATGTGTGGTTTCTACACTTGAGGCGCTCTGAGCCCCATGAAAGAGACAATAAAACAAACAAAACCCCAAAGCTACAGTGAGGAAATTTCCAGCAGAGGTTGTCAAGGTGAAAGGAAAAGGGGACTGAGACGGACCTTTGGAAAGTGGGGGTCGTGGAGGAGAGCAGGCGTCAGAGGCACTGAAAGTTGAACCTCACTGTCGTCCCGGAAGCACAACATTTTGTAAGCTGAGAAATCTCCAGCTGCCATTGAGAATATTGGTTTTCATGCACCTCTTCTTTACACGTATTGTCTGAGAAACTTCACTGAGGCACTGACTGAATTGCCAAGTAATAATTCTAATGTTTGGATGTAGAAGAAATTGGAGTTTCAATGTCATGTAGACATTTATAACAAACAATAGTGCTTGATGTAATAGACTCCAAATTATTCTCAATTGTCCTATTGTGTGGATTATTTATGAACTTTTACACATCTGTAAACTCTCAGAATAAGCCACTTTTAACTGTTCCATACATAGACAGAAAAAAGATCAAATATCCTTATACTTAATTTACTTACAATTCTTTGATTTAATCCAATGTATCTTATGTGTATAAATTGCAACATTTTAATGGCCCAGATGCTTAACCATTAGATATTGCAATTGTGTTTGTTTTACCGGTGCCCCTAAGTGAACTCAAACTTTTGGGAATGACTGAGTAAAAACTGAAAATACTGTGAATTTATTTTCCTGTTTCTTAAAATCTTATTTCATGAAAATAAATAACTACTCAATTATTATCCCAATACTGGAGGAATAAAATAGGAGAAGGCTCAAGGAAACTGGCATGTTTAGCACCTCCTCTGGGCAAGTGTCATTACATGGATTATCATATCTTATCACCATAAGAAGTCAATGAAGAAGTGTGGAATTATCATTTAGATCATTATTCATTGAGTTTTATTGCCTCTGTTTTATCAAAAAATTAGACTTATCTTTGCAAGATCTACAGGTCAAGGTTGGCCCACACACAGCTACATGGAGCCACTTAGAAAGTTGAACCTGACATTGATTTTTAACCATAAGATAAGCTACATGGATTTTGCTAAACTTGTATCTGCCCCATTAGTAAATCTCTTGCCCACACCATTGATTAGATATAGAAAGTGGCTAAATCATGTCAAATGCATTGGAAGCCTTGTGATGGATTTGATCTTGGCCTTCCTTGGAATGACCCTATGATGGTAAGAATAATGAACCCCAAAGATATCTGTGCCCCAATCCCTGTAATCTAAGAAAGTTATAATACACAGAAATTATGACTATAATTAAGATTTTAGAATTAGAACATTCTCCTAAACTGTCTGGTATAATCACTTCCTGGTATAAACCTTTAAAAGTGGAGAACTTTCTCTGGATGGAAACAGAAAGAGCAGAAAGAGAAACCAGAAAGATTTCAGAGTGAGAAAGTTTCCATGCACCATTGCTGACTCTGAGATACAGGTGCACGATGAGGGCCAGAGAGAGGTCTAGGAAAGCTCCAGTGATTGGCAAAGACAAGCAGCAGGAAAGGAGGATTCAGTCCTGGATTAGAACGGAACGGGTTCTGCCAACAAGGAGAAAGAGGATGGACGCAGGGTCCTCTTCTAACTCTGGATGAGAGCTCAGCCGCCCACCTCTGTTCCTGTCTCGACCAACCAGAGCAGCTCTTGCAGAGAGACCTTAAGCCTCCAGCACACACAAGTGTGAGGTGCAGCCTTCCCCAGCAAGGGGACCTGTGGCAGCATTCGGCCACCTGGCGCGCAGCCCTGGCCCCCGCCAGCCTGGTAGCTGCTGCCCTTCCTCCCCGCTCCCCAGCAGTCACCCACGTCACTACCAGAGCTTGCTGTGCCACTGAGCAGTAGACATTTTTGAATCACAAAATTCAGTATCACAAATAGTCCCCAAATGTCATTGTTCCTATTTTTCTGCTCTTAATAAAGTATGTTATAACAAAATGCTAGTTTTGAGCCAAACACTAAGATCAAAAGACCATATGAAATTAAATTGATTCTTCTGGCATTTCCCATAAACTCACAAATCTGGTCATTTCTTTTTCACAAATAGCTTATCTACTATAAAATAACATGTTCTGGTGTTAAAAGTACATGGCACATCAGGAGCTCTAGGTCCACCGCAGTAGTAGAGAGGGCCCCGCAGGGGTGTGGCTGCTTTCCAGAGCTGTTACCCCCCAGACAAACACAGGGCGCAGTGGACCAGGTAGTCTCACTCAGGAGAGCCATGGTGAGTCTGAGTTTGGCCAACCTTTTGCTTCATTTTTTCTTCCTTCCAGGGAGCTGCTGAGAAACGTGTCCCTTGATCTCACTACGCTTGTCCTCTGTCATCACTCTCGTGGCTGGGTAGCTCATTACTACTCACTCACTGCTTTCAACGCACCCTCTTATGACCTCAGTTCCCTGGTGGGGAGTGCAGCGCTGACTTGGCCGACTCTCTACTTTGGGGTCTTACCAGGGTGCACCACGGGGGCTTCGTGCTCATCAGAGACTGGAGTGGGAAAGGTTGATTCGTCTTCATTTAGTTCTGGGACCGAGTGTACTTTTTTCTTGCTGGCTGCCAGCGGGAGCCATGAGCAGCTCCTGGAGTCTGCTTCTAGTTCCTGGCCAGAGGACCCTCTCACGGGTGGTCTTAAAGACCTCCCCCCAGTGTGGCCGCTCGCTTCTTCAGGGCAGGCTCAAGTTCTCTCTCGCTTCTTATGAGGGGCCCTCCTGCTTCAGTCAGGACAGTCTCCTTCGGAGGAACAGGAATTGCTTCTGCAAATGCCCACCTGCCTCACAGGATGGGGCTTCACGGGGTGAGTATGCCACAGGCTGGGCTCTGTGGACATCCCACAGTTATGACCACCACATCTTCCTTAAAGCACAGCTGGAGGGAGGGGTGGAGAACATTTGGAAAGGAAAAATCTGTCCTGAGCAATAGCAACCTCCATAGACCAGGATGCACAGGGGTTAAAGGTAAGCTCTGGAATGAGCGGGTTTACTGGTTACAGTTCATTTGTGTAAGCCACAAGAACACCGCTTCTTCCCAGAGAGAAGTCAGAGTGCTCAACAGGGAGCGAAGAGATTGCTTCCGTGGTGCATGAAGTCCATGGTAGTTTGTGAGGTTGTGTTCCGATAAGACTTTATTTACTAGAGCAGGCAGAGGTCAGATCTGGCCCTCAGCTCACAGGGTTTGCAGCTTGTGCTCTAGGATAATGAAAACAAAACCAAATGGCTCACCTCAATATCATCCATCATTGCTGGAAAACAAACGTCGTCTCAAAATCATTTGGTACGTTTCCTAACATGCTTTAATATTCCTTAATGTGTAATTTGATTTTATTCGATAAACTTATGTTAGCAGCCAGTTTCTACGATTTCCATTGTGTGTAAGATAGTTTCTGAAATCTGATACAGGCAATTGTCTGATTCAAGGCTTTCGTTGCTCTGCAGCCCCTGACAGAAACAGGGTCCTCTCCGCCTTGTCTCTGCTCCCTGTGGGCTCCATGTCACTAACTTGCTTTGGTACAGTGCTTTTCATTCTGGGTTAATTTTCTTAATTTCACTTTCTACCTCCATGGCTTCTTCTCTTATTTTTGACCACTCTTCTTACATCTCTATCTGAAGGCAGATTCCAGAAGGAGAGAAAAGCTGAACAGAGCAAGTCGACACAGAAATTGTGAACATAGCAGGGCTGAAGCAGTGCTGTGTGACAAGGGAAGAGAACTCCAAGGAGCACAGGATCCACAAGAGAACGTGGAGCTGCAGAAGCGCACCCCTCCAGATGCTGAAAGCAGCACATGGTTTCACTGGAGGGTGGAGGACTTGGGTCAGGCTCTGGCAGAACCTGCTGGGACATGCCCTCAGGAGCCTGCAGTGAGTGTACCCCAGCCACAGGGCCAGGCACCAAGGAGAGCTGCTCCCTGGAGGCCCCAGGACACACTTGCCCTGGGGACCAGGATAAGCTGCCTTCCCAGCTCCTGGGAGCCCTGCTGAGTCTGCCAAGCAAGCCCCAGAAGGGGAACACAAAATCCACTCCTCCTAAAGCGTCTCTTCAGCACCCCCTACAGACCTGACGTCATGCCAGACAGCACAGGGGAAAAATTAAAGGGCTCAGATTCATTTTCACAAAGCAGACGAGAAAGATGAACTTGGTGCTGAGCAGCCACGAGCCAACAACCTGCACTCTCACTTTCCGTTTTGCCTTTTGTCTTTAATATGGTCTTTTCTCCATCCTGTCTTCTCTAGACTCTGTCAACTGACAGTACATAAACTCCCAGGTTTTTTGGTGTTTCCACACTGTGCTGTTTTCTTCATCCCCCTGGGCCCGCCTGCCCAGTCCCCTACTGCACATGATAAGCAGTTTCTCCAGCGAACGTAGGCAGCTCACCCTGCACCTGTCAATCGCACAGTTTTCTATCAAGAGCTGCCACAGACCCACCAGGCCGCCAGTGTCCCCAGGCACATTTAAAGGCTTAAGTCCTATGCCAGGCCCCAGTTTCCCTATAAAACCTAGGAAGCATATGCCACAGCATGCCAAGAAGGAAGGGATACTTCTACCAAAACTGTGAACTGATTCATGCTACCAAGGGCTTCTGGTGTCTCAGCCAGGAGTGTGTGACGCTGAAAACACATCTGCATTCTAACCTAGGTTCAAATCAAAACCCAGCTGTGGTTAAGTAAGCTATGGCACATGGGTACAATGGATTATTAAGCAATCATAAATCAACATCTATGGTTACCTAAGAACAAGGAAAGTGCCATACGTTTCAGTAAAAGATCAGAATATATCTTATATGCAGTACATGTACAACCAAGAATTATCACATCAGGCACAACTAATTATAATAGTAAGAATGCTGAATTTTCTCCTTTATGTGTATTTTGATAAATTTTATTTAGTGAGCATTGTGTCTTTTAAAAAAAAATTAAAATGAATTTTCAGAACTTGACCCTCCCTCCCTCTGTCCTTCCCTTGTTCCCTGAAAGGTTGCAGCACTGTGAAGGAACCATGTCCAGGATGGTTGAACAGGGGGGTCACCTCTTAAATTCCTACTGCATTTAAGTCACTTTGCCATCTAAAAGTAAACAGAATCACGCATTATTGTGATTTTTGTCAATTATGAAAACAAAAGCCATTCAATACCACCCCCGGACTTCTGCTTAGCTCATGGACACTTCAGGAGTTCTATTTCAAAGATTTAGAATGTCTTTCTGATGTTTTTATTTCTTCAGATCTAAAGAGACAATATATTGTTTTGTTTGGTGTTTAGGGGTTTTGCAAATTTATTGTGGCTCTAAGTTTCAGAAATGTGATTACCGGTTTAGTGAATGTGAAAGTTGGGTTACCACACACTGACGTGGAAGATCATTAATGCCACTGTTGGCCCCTGGGGAGGAGAGTTCAAAGCTCATCTCAAAACCCCCTCTCAGTGGGAGGTCTGTCTGCAAGGTCATCTTCACTGGACAACCCTAACTGGACATCCCAGGGGAGGCTGCAGGCTTTCAGGGTTTGCTCTTCTACCCTAAAAGCCTTTGTCACTATGAACAATGAAAGAGAAACCTTATGTTTGGTTTTGTTTTTAAATGAAGGGAGGCACTTAAAGGCTGTAAGTTTTCCTTTGCATTCTTCAGTCACCTATGGCACATTTAACCAATTAAACATTTCTGAAATAAGCTTCTTTTGCATGCACTCTGGGTGGATTGAAATGTTTGAGTAGCTGGTGTCCATAAATCACCCTATGTAATGTAAGCTACTGGTCTTGGCTTTACCTGTCCTCTTTAAAGGATTAGCAAGGAATTGGCAAGATGCACAGACTACTGATCCGGGCTTCCCTGGGCTTGATCTCAGGCCGCTGTCTGATGCTGTTGTGTTTTGTGGAAGTAAAATTCACCTATCAGCAGTTCATCTCCTGCCTCCTAAGACTCTCCAGTGGAAAGCGATTAATACCATTTGAGTTGTGATCTTTGAACACATATATTCTCAAATTACTTTTCTTAGCAAAATGCTCTTCTCTTCAACACGGATTAGTGTACATTGGTGTTGAATTGAAAAATAACACTGAAATCTAGGAGTTCTTGCCCCTTGACTAATTCACAAACATTTACTGAGTACTCATGTATGCCAAGGATATGCTGATCTGTGGGGGTGCCAGAGGGAAAGTCACCATGCGTGTGCAGGGTCAAAGGGGAGACACACTCGGGGTTACCCTGTAAAAAGATGCCAAACCAGGCTCCCTGGCTGAGTGGCAGAAGCAGACACCATAACAGGGAAGAAGGTTCCAAGTGGGCCATGCTCATTGTTTCCTCCATTAACTATCACGCCAAGTGGGATACAACTGATATCCAAAGAACCATTTTTTAACCTTAAAAATGAGATTTTCTAAAACCTGGAAATGAACTTTTGATTGAAAATAAGGATCAGAAGAAAATCTATATCTGTGAAGATTGCACATAAAGATTGAGGGAAAAAATGACAGTGAGTTTTCAGGAAGTCGGATCAAAAAAAGACTAACATGCATTTCCACATCTGGGAGATTCTGTGGAGCATTCCCCAGCCAGCATCTCACCAGTTGCCACAGAATGCCCGTTTGTCCCCACAGCGAGCCTCTCCTGGAAACGTGAGGTCACGGTCATCAAAACTCCTGTCTTACCACACACCAATAACTGAGGCTCTGGTCGTCTGGAGCAAGCCCAAGGTCATGCGAGCAACTCCAGTGGAGAGACAGACCCTGGATCGACCTCCCAGCTGGACTCCAGAGCCCTGATGTGCCAGGCTGAGGTGGCCTCCCAGGTGGGACCCAGTGGCTGCTGTCGGAGGACACAGGCTGTGCTGTTTGCACAGGGGAAGCACCCAGCTGGGGCTCAGAGGAAGGGACCTCGGTGGGCAGAGTAACCAGAGGGGCTTCTTCAGAGCACCCCCAGAAGTGCTGATGCTTCCAAAGCAGATAACTCCCAAGGCCACCTCGCCACGCTGAGCTATCGGACAGCCACAGGACTGCTGTCGCCTCCTGGACTCCGCTTCTCTCCTCTGATGAGACAGCTGTGGCCAGGTCTGCAGCTGGACATTTGTGGGCCTCTCTTGTATCTAACTGTGGCTGGGCAAGTAATTATCACTGAGGTGACGTGCTCATTTTCTGCATTCCTGGCTTGAAAGGAAACCTTTCACTCAGCTCTTCTCTTTCCAAGAACTGGGATGTGGGTGGGCGATGGCCAGGCTCCCCCCACATGGTTGGGAATAATACCCTAGAGGAACACTAGAGCAAAAGATGGAAGGACCAAGTTCCTGAAGGTCCTGCATTTTGTTCGGTTTCCACAACCAGTCCTGTGAAAGTCCAGTATTTACTTTTACCAAATGAAGGTGAACTCAGGTAAAATTTGCAGTTTTGGATTCCATCAGACAGCCAGTGCAGGGTGGCAGTTCAGCCCTGGGGCCATGTGGAGAGCATGCTGCCTCCAGGGACACAGAGAGCCTGCGCTGGCAGCTTTTGAGGAAGGTGAGATCTGCAGGTGGTGTCACTTTTCTCCCCAAGACAGTGTGGGCAGCATTGGCTACTGGCACTGACGTGAGCCATGTACAGCAGGTTCTCTTTCTTGTTAATTGTGGTATTTCTGGCATCTCCTAACAGTATCTTAAATATTCTGCTGTTGGGTGCAAATAATGCTTACTCTTTTACTCAGGTTCTGTTGGTATAGTAAGGTTGGAAACGACTGTTGGACAGCTCCATAACTCTTGAGCATGTGCTGCACTAGAATCAAGTCACGGATTCACAGAAATGCCTTTGATTTATGGGTGTTGATTTTATATCCTGCTACTTTGCTGAATTTATTTACTAGTTCTACAAGTTTTCTGGTGGACTTTTTGGGTCTTCTAGGTATAAAATCATATCATCGGCAAATAATGCTAAGTGTTGGAAAGGATGTGGGGAAAAAGGCACACTCATACACCGCTGGTGGGCCTGCAAATTGGTGCAGCCAATATGGAAAGCAGTATGGGAATCCTTGGAAAACTGGGAATGGAACCGACATTTGACCTAGCCATCCCACTCTCGGTTTATTCCCAAAAGAATTAAAACAACATGCTACAAGGATACAGCCACATAAATGTTTATAGCAGCACAATTCACAACAGCTAGACTATGGAATCAACCTAGATGCCCTTCAGTAGATGAATGGATAAAGAAAATGTGGTATAGGCACACAATGGAATATTATTCAGCATTAAAAGAGAATAAAAGCCTGGCATTTGCAGGAAAATGGATGGAGTTAGAGAAGATAATGCTAAGTGAAGTTAGCCAATCCCCCAAAACCAAATGCCAGATGTTTTCTCTGATTTCTGATTTGAGGACACTGATTCATAATGTGGTTGAAGTGGAGGGGCATGTGAGCATTAGATGGACTCTAGATAGGGGAAAGGAGGGGGCATGGAGGGAGGAAAGACAGTGGGATGAGATGGCCATCACTGCCCTAAGTACATGGATGAAGACACGAATGGTGAGACTCTGCTTGTGTACAATAGGAGAGATGAAAATTGTGCTCTCTATGTGTAATATGAACTGTAATGCATTCTGTGGTCCTGTATAACAAATTAAGATAACCAAAAAGTCACGGGACTCTAAGAGCTTTTATTATGACATCTACAGAGCTCTGCTGTCCCCAACGGGAGATTATTCTTTATTGGGAACAAGGAATCACCGTTGTTTTCCATACTGGTATTTCTAAAAACTCTAATTTCTAAACACAAATATGAAGAATTAAAGCCAAGCTAATGTACAGTAATATTGATGAAAGTGCTACATTGTCCTAAACAATAGAGTCCCTGAGTCTGTCTGTCCATCCTGCAAGGAAAACTGCCAACGGTGTGACTCCTGGCTTCCTTTCTCTCTTGGCTTCTTTCTTCTGATTCCTTCCTGCTGTTTCCTCTCTCCCCCCCACCCCCTCTCCTGCTTCCCCCCATCTCTTCCTTCTTCCCTCTCCTCTTGGTGGAAACCCCAGCTGTCAATCACACTGTCACAGAAGACTAAATCATTCAGAAGCTATGGTTTTTAAAAACCCAAGCATGCTTTCTTTTTAAGGTTCTCTAAAGGTTCTTCCAGGGGATATTGGACTCCAATTTAATCATACAGAAAAGCAGATACTGTGTCCTTTTTTATAACTTATAAATCGAGGCAATGTACTCCTTAGAAAATTGGGCCATAGATCCATTTATTGATTTTTTTCATCCATTCATCCATCTTTGCATCAGCATCTTCAAAAAAATTTTATTAAGAGGCCACTATATGTGAAGTGTGTTTCAATTGCTGAGGATATCAAAGCAAGCCACGCACCACAGTTTGTGCCCTCATAGAAATCTCTGTCTTCTACGGGTGATTTTTCTGGGAACTACTATTCTTCTTATGAAATCAATGAACTTATTTTACAGGCTTGAGGCATTTAGAAAAAGAAATTCCCGCAATTAATAATACTTGGACAAAGAATCATTAAACTGCAGAGAAGGCAGTGGGCACAGGAAATCCTACAGGAGTGAGACTCTGGGACTGGCTGAAGTCAGAGTGAAATCTCACTCGACGCTCTTGGTAATCGGTGATGATACTACCTGGAAATTCATGCAGGATGTTTTAATTGTCTTACAGAGATTGCGCTGGGGAATCCAGGCCCACATATAAAAGGAGAAACACAAAGTCAGTTAGCCATCAAATGCCACCAGCAAGCCTAACGGTATAACACATCTGCCCTCGACTCCAGGCTGATGTCTAACTGTGGCAACTGTCAGGAAAGGCTCCTCCTACAGGAGTAGAGTCTTTGTGCTAAATATATCCCAGTTCATTTGTCATGCAGCCACCTTCACAACTGAAATGCAAAATGTTCCAAAGGAACATATGTCCAGCGAATTCCTTAACTTCAGCTTAAGAAACTGTTTGTGTGCTTGCTTTTCTATTCTTTTTCTCCTCTTTTCTTCTCTGCCTTTTTTTTTTTTTGGTTGTTCTTTTTAATCAAACAGCAAATGCCTGCTCTCTCTGTGCCTATGGAAAGGCAATATTTTTTCTAAGCCATTTTAATTTTAAATTCATTAGCCTACTTAATACAGTCTAAGGCACATCAAAGCAAGGAGACAACATGTGCCACTTGCAAGAGTAACTCAACTTCTTGAGATAAAGAATTAACTTCTTTAATAAGATTCCTATGGTGCAAGAATTAAAACCAAGGATCAATAAATGGGATGGAATCAAACTAAAAAGTTTCTTCTCAGCAAAAGAAACTGTGAGGTAAACAGAGAACCTACATCCTGGGAGCAAATTTTTACCCCTCACACATCAGATAGAGCACTAATGTCTAGGGTATATAAAGAACACAAAAAGCTAAACACCAAAAAAACAAATAACCCAATCAACAAATGGGTCAAGGACCTGAACAGACACTTCTCAGAAGAGGATATACAATCAATCAACAAATGCTCATCATCTCTAGCACTCAGAGAAATGCAAATCAAAACTACTCTAAGATATCATCTCACTCCAGTCAGAATGGCAGCTATTATGAAGTCAAATAACAATAAGTGTTGGTGAGGATGTGGGGGAAAAGGCACACTCATACATTGCTGGTGGGACTGCAAATTGGTACAGCCAATATGGAAAGCAGTATGGAGATTCCTGGAAATCTGGGAATGGAACAACCATTTGACCCAGCTATCCCTCTCCTCAGACTATACCCAAAGGACTTAAAAACAGCATACTACATGGACACAGCCACATCAATGTTATAAACATTGTGCTATAAGCAGCACAAATCACAATAGCTGAACTGTGGAGCCAAACTAGATGCCCTTCAATGGATGAATGGATGAAAAAATGTGGCCTATATACACAATGGAATTTTACTCAGCAGTAAAAGAGAATAAAATCATGGCATTTGCAGGTAAATGGTGGGTGTTGAAGAAGATAATGCTAAGTGAAGTTAGCCAATCACACACACAAAAAAAATGCCAAGTGTTTTCTCTGATATAAGGAGGCTGACTCATAGTGGGGTAGGGAGGGGGAGCATGGGAGGAATAGAGGATTCTAGATAGGGAAGAGGGGTGGGAGGAAAAGGGAGAGGGCAGGGGATTAGCAAGGATGGTGGAATGTGATAGACATCATAAAATCAATAAAACTAAAAAAAAATTAAAGTTCACTAGTGAAAATGGATAGCTAAATTCACTGAAGAAACTTATAGAAAGAGGGGGAGATTAGTATTAACCTCAGTGGCTTTCTGCAAGGCTTTTGGACAAAAAAGCACAAAGGACTCAACTTCAGAAGAGCCGTGGGTTCTCTGAACTGCAGTGAGCAGGAGAAGATGGGAAGTGAAGTCTAACTGTAGATGGGATGGCCAGGGCCAGAACCCAGGACAACTGTACAGGGAATTGCAGGTTGGATTGTGTCCTCTTCAAATGCACACTCTGAAGTCCTGTCCCTCTGTCCCTCAGGCTGTGGCCTTCCTTAGGATCAGGGTTGTCACCATGTTGTCATTTAAGATGAGGTCGTCCTGGAGGTGGTGGGCCTTCCTGCAATCTGACTGGTTCCTCTGCACTAAAAGGACAACTCTGGACACAGCCCTGCTCATAGGAGAACCAGGTGGAGACGGAGGAAGAGACGGGCTTGATGCTTCTGCAGGACAAGGAGCATCAAAGCAGCCAATGACCCACCAGCAGCTGGGAGGGAGCGTCCCAGGGGCTGTTGGAAGGAGCTGATCCTGCCAGCACCTGGATCTTGAGCTTCTCATCTCCAGAACTGTGAGAAAGCACCTTCCAAAATTAAGTGACTCCATCTGGGGTACTCTGTGACTGCAGCCCAAGCACACTCCTAGAGGGATGAAGGAAGGCACTCTGACTCCAACCTGCCCTACTTTTACGAGGGAGGTGTCTACCACGCGGCCTGCGCAGTGGTTTCATTAATGAGGTTCTAGGCATAAAGTTAGTTAGAAGAGATCGAAATAAAAACACAAGACTCAATTACCTTATTTCTATTGCTAGGTCCGAGACGGCTCCCCTCTCTGGTTCGCTCCTCTAGCCGCCCAGCAGGGCAGCAAGGATTACTCAGGGCTAGCAGGAGAGAGAGAGCGAGCACGCGGGGGACTAGCCTTTTATTAGGGAACAAGAGATTCAGGGGAGAATTCCATCCAATGAAGGTTGAGGGGGGCTGCACTCCAAGGTCAGGGTCAGCGATTGGGTCCCCGGGGTCAGTGGTCAGGCACACCCCCACATGGATGGGCTCTCTCATCAGGAAAGGGCCGGGAAAAACTTCGACATTTGCCAAAGTGCCTCAGACCCTTAACGGGAGGCACCCGATCACGTGTGAGAATGGCTCCCCACAGAGGTGTTTGAAAGCGCCTTCCACAGAATCCATCCTTCTAGACAACTGTCTCCCCGGATAAACTGGCACTTTTCAGAAGCCAAGAGAAGGATGCATTCTAAAATACTCTTTAAAATAGGGACAATGTGCTCTTAGGGTGCCAATGAAGCCTAACCCAGTAGACTCCTCATTAATGAGCCTCAAAGAGAGCATTAATTAAATCCTGGGAACTACAGGGTTTTGAGCAGTTGGAAATTATGTTTTAAAAATAGACAACTTTGGTTTCTCCTGGCTCTAAACTCTATGATTCTGGGTGTGACACACTTATCACCTACCAGTTCTTATGTTCAGTTGGCGCCTTCTATATTTCTCAGAAAGTGCCAAGAAAACATTTGTGCTCTAGTGTACGTACCAGACCGGACTCTACTGTGAGGGCTTTAAACAATAAGGGGGTGTGGCTCCCGCATGTTCATCAGACCCTGTTGTGCCCTACTGCGTGGAAAGTCACTCATTTAGCAGTTATTATTACTTGTTTCAAATGATTTGTTCTAACATGTTTTTTATCCTGGGTGCACAGGATTTGCGATTTTTTAAAAAAACATAGATCATATATCAGTGGTGTGCTCTTAATAGGCTAAGCAGGCGCATTCACAAAAGTGGGTCCCTGGGAGCTGGGTGCTGATGGGGAGCCACAGATGCTATTCCGTGTCTAGTCTTTTTCCTCCACAAGCTCAGTGCGCTAGCTGCTCTTCTCTTCTTGCCTCCTCCTTCCTCCTCTGTCACTCTCCATGACAGGGAAAGCAGAAAGTCCAAAATCCGGACTAGGAGACATGAAAGCAGTAAGACATGGTGCCCATGTTAGGCTTAATTTTGCTTTGGATTATAAAGGGCATGTCTTTGTCCCCTTATAATTTAATCATTTGACTTACCTTTCAAACCTCAAACCTCTAAATGCTGTCTTCCCACTGCAGAAGGAGCCTAATTGTTAGAGGTAAACAATAGGCGCTAAGTGGGTGACTCCAACAGTTACGGCTTTCCTGAGCTTCGGTTTCTCCCAGCGTGGAGCAGAGGATGATAGTATCCACCTGACGGCATCTTTGCAACGTCCTGGCATGTGTGTGAGTGGGGTGCACATATAGGTTTCCTTGTCAGGGTGGGGGTGCCCGTGGACAGGGATTCCTTGAAGGACAGAGCAGTTAACACCATTGCCAAGCACTGAGAGAGCTCATTGGGGAACGCGGGTATCACAGGAAGCACAAGCAGCCAGGCTCACAGCTGAAATCTCTCTGTAGCACTTCAGGTGGGGACAGAGCTACTGCCACCATGGACAGAGGAGGCAGAGGCCCCACCCCACCCCGGCACAGTTGCTGACTGAGAATAATGATGCTCGTTTTAGTTAGATTTATCGCTATTGTGACTAAAGGACCCGACCAGAACAAGTAGAGAGGAGGAAAAGTTTATTTGGGGGCTCACGGTTTCAGGGGTCTCAATCCATAGACAGCAGGCTCCTTTCCATGGGGCTAAGGTGAGGCTGCATATCAGGCAGAAGAGTGTGGTGGAGGGAAGCAGCTCACATGATGATCAGGAAGCAGAGAAGGAAACTCCACTCACCAGATAAAAATATAGACCCCAAAGGCACACCCCCATGCCCACCTCCTCCAGCCCACCCCACCTGCCTTCAGTTACCACTCAGTCACCACTAACCCCACTAGGGGGCTAATTCACTGTTTGGGTAAGACTCTCACAACTCAATCACTTCTCCTCTGAACTTTCTCGCATTGTCTCACAAGGCAGCTTTTGGGGGACCTCACATCTAAACCTTAACAGTGGCACTGCTGACATTATGAGCTCTGGGGCTCTTTACACCTGACCATTGCTGTTGCCACCCCTGTCACAGCTGCCAGAGCAAAACCCTTCCCTGCCCTGGTCAGACTCCCAGGTGGCTCCTGGGATTGGCTGAGTCTGATCACATGGCCCCTATGCTTGCCACCTGGGAGTCTTGGAGAGACTATTCAACCTTCTCATTTTCTTTAATGGGAGACAAACTCTGTAGAGAAGGCAATTAAGAAACCAATCAATGTGCCACAAAACTTAACTCCATCTTCAGGCATCTCGCTTCCTGCCATATTATGGGGCTAAAATATATTATACAAATACCCAATTATGAAGTGTATGGGAGATGAATAAATAGAACTCCAGGGTATTGTTTCTCTTTTAATGTGGATTTATGCTTCGAGGGAGAACACGGCACACCCAGGCATGCAAGGCCAGGAAGGGGGGCGGGGTTCAAGATGAAGGCAATGAGTCAGCAGCAGTCCAGAGAATCACAGTTGAACTGGGGCCCAGCCCTGGAGACTGGACTGCTCCCGTCTCCACCCTGGCCCTGGAGGGCTCTTTAGGTTTCTGGGTAACCGTGTGCTCTCAGCTCTGCTGAATCTGTCTCATCAGTTACTGTAAATCTTTTCTCCACTGAGGGCTTTGCCTTTTCATTCTCCTGACAGTGGCTTGTGAAAAGTGATAATTTTGGAGATATTTAATGATCAGACTTATCATTTTATGGATTCTTGGTTTTGATACTGTATTGAATAAATTCTGCCTTTCTATTTCATTCCATTTATCTCTGGGTCTACTCTTTCTATACTGCTCAACTCCTCTTTACCACTGTAACTTTGAGAACAAAATTTAGAAACACAAATGAGAATTACATACTGACCTGTATCTTTTGACTTTGCTAACGTTGCTTATTAGTTCTAGGGACGTTTTTGCTCAATTTTTTTTTATTTGTTTTTTTTTACATAGACAATCGCGTAATATGAAAACCGACATTTTATGTATTCCTTTTGATGATAGCCAGCCTCTCACTGCTGGGGCACGAGGCTAAGGAACACAACCTAGAGGAGAAAATGTTTATTTGGGCTCCTGGTCAGAGCTTTCAGCACATGATTGTCTGGCTCTGCTGCTTAGGACCTGAGGCCAGGCAGCGCCTCAAGGCAGAGGGGCAGGGTGGAGCAAGCTGCCCAACTCAGGACAGCCAGGAAGCAGAGAGAGGAACAAAGACAAGAAGTGCCCTTCCAAGGCATACCTCCAGAGACTTACTTCCTCCAAGGAGGTCCCACCTCCAGAAATGTCCCTCACCTCACACTAATGCCACCCAATATCCACACGTCAATGGATCAACCTACTGCTGAGGTTGAAGGCCCAGCTCTGAATATTGCTGCACTGAGAACCAAAATTTCAACAAGAGTCTTTGGAGAGCACTTCAGATTTGAACCATGATGCTTTCTAATATGTGTGCCTTTATCTTGACTTTTGCACTAAGACCCCTGACATGAGGCTGGCTAGAGGTATTTAAAGTGGCAGTCACTACTTTGTTATAGTTAAAGCTTTGTCCCAGGGTTTCATAAACTGACTTCCAGACCACTCACGTATAATCGAATCAAGCCTTTATTGAAGCACACTGGTGGCGGCTGACCAGAACATAAAGCTGTTCCCCTGATCGGCCCCGAACAATTGCAAGGGCACTCCTTATAAGCCTGAAAACCGCAAAAGGGATGTTCGGGGTCTAGCCAATGCAAGCAAGCCAGGTTACAGTGTAAGGGTCCGGCGAAACGTCGGAGTAAGAGACCACAAGAGACTCTCTTATGCAACAGCAGAAGGGTGGGTTTATTTGGAGACCAGCATGCTGGGGCCCGAGCTCTCTATAGAAAAGAGAGATAGAGCCCTGAGAACTGCTTGAGCAGAGCTTATATACTTTTCTTGGAGAGGGCAGGGAGGGAAGTTCATTGATGGGTCAGGGCGAGTGAGCAGTTTGCCTGCAACCGAGTGAGGGAGTGCATCCTGCAGTTTGGCAGTTGGGGACAGCACATCCTGGGAACAAGATTAGCAAACAGTTCACAGTTGGGGACAACACATCCTGGGAACAAGATTTCAACAGTGTTCTGTTAAGCATATAGAAAAACAGAGTGACAAGTACCTATTTTATTAACCTTTCAACAGAAGCGGGACAGTGCAGTCAAGCTGAGGGAAGCCTAACCAATCACAGTTAGCCCAGTCACCCCAGTTACAGAAACAGAGCCCCGTTACCCTAGTTACAGAAACAATACCCCATTAGGTAGTTCCATGTTCTTAAAGGTTTCTATAGCAAAAGGAAAAGAACATCTTGCTCCAGTCATGACTCTTCTACTTGGTATGGTTGTTTTACAGGATGAAGTCATAATACAAAATGGAGTCACATTTGCTCCTACTACCACAACTTCACTACTAAATTTGATATTAGCTGTAGGTTTTGCCGATGCCATTTATCAGGTCAAGGTAATATCCTTCTATACCTTGTTCATTTTGTATTTTATCATGAATATATATTGAATTTTGTCTTTTTTATATTAATTGGGATAACTCTATGTTTGATCTTATTTAGTCTTTCATATAAGGAATACAATGATTGGTTTTTCTAGGGTGCTAGTGTTAGAGTCCTGGGTGACTCTTTCGCTGTATGGGTAGACTTGATTTGCTACTATTTTGTTGCTTATTTCTCTACCTATGGTCATGAGGGATATTGTCTTATAGTCATTTTTTCTTATCTTTTTCTTGATTTAAAATGAAGGTAATATTCACTTCAAAAATTAGACTGGAAAGTATATTACCTTCCCTTATTTTATAGACAATATTGTATAAAATTTGTATTTCTTCTTTAAATATTTGGTAGACTTACTAGCAGAGCATCATTTAGGATTTTCTGAGTCAAAGACTGTATCTCTGGGGGTGGGCAATGAGATAAAAAGGGTAGCATTTACAAGTCTTTTGATGGATATAGGAATATTCCTATTTTCTATTTTTTAAGTACAGTTTGGTAGATTTTAACTCCCAAGGAATTTTTCAATTTCATTTAAAATGGTCAGTTTATTGACAGAGACTTGTAATTATGTCTGCTTGCAATTCTTTTTCATATCTATAGAATCTATCTTGATAGACCCTTTTTAAATTTCCAGATAGCTATAAGTTGTACCTTTTCTCTTTTTCTGATGCAAGTTTGGTTGGAAATTTTTCAATTTTATTTACTATTCTGAGGCATCCTAGAATTTTGTCCCATTGATTTTCTTTGTTCTTCTTCTCATTGTAAATTTATTGTAAATTCTGCTCTTTACTGTGCTCCTGCTCCTGCTGCATTGGGTTCAGTCTGCTGCTACATTTTCAGTTTCCTGAATTTAGATGATTGATATGAAATCATTTTTCTCTTCAATTATTAAGCATTTGATTCTATAAACCAATGCTTCAGATTCAGCATTAATATTCAAATTTCAAGATGTTACATTTTCACTAAAATAAAAATGTGTTAAAATTTCCAATACAATTTCAGTTTTGACTCCATTGATTATTTAGAATTTTGTAGTTTAGTTTCTATATTTTAGGGGGTCCAACTTTTTTGTTATTTTTTCTGTTATTAATTTTTCCTGGCCTAGGAAGATACTTTATAAAATTTTGATTTTTATGATGCTTTCAGGTTTGAGTAAAGTTCCAGTGTGTTTTGTATCTTGGTAAACCTCCACATGAACTTGATGACCGTTTCATAAAGGTCAATTAGCTTAAATTGTTTATTTTAAAGGAGTCCTGCAATGTAATGGTTTTCATTATATTTGCTCCATGATTTCTTGCTCAAGCATTCAGTCAGAATTCCAAATTTACCTGTTTCTCCTTTTAGTTCACAAGTTTTTACTTCGTGGATCTTGATTCCCTCTTATTATACACACTTATTCAGGATTATCATGCTTCTTGGAGAACTGACCAATACATTGCTCCAAAATGCCCCTTTCTTTCTCTAATTTGTCTTTCTCTAAATTCTAACATTTCTTTAGTATTATTTATTTAATACTAGTATAGTCGTGCAAGTGTTCTTTGATTAGTACTTCGATGATATATCATTTGCTGTTATTTCCCTTTTTAAATGATTAGTGCCATCTTATAGAATTTTTACTTAAACATTTATTTTGAAATGAGTACAAATTTATAAGCAGTTGTAAGAAATAATACAGAGACATCTATATATCCTCTGCCCAGTTCCCTCTACGGCTATGTCCTGAAAAATGCAGTACAATATCAGCCAGGATACCAGCATTGATACAGTTCAGTGATCTTACTCAGATTTCCCATTTTAATTGTTCTCTGTGTGTGTGTGTGTGTGTGTGTGTGTGTTTGTGTGTGTGTGTGTGTGTGCATTCAGCTCTGTATGGTTTCTTCCAGTGTCCGTGAACCCTTCACCAGAGCCAAGCTGCAGAATGCTTCCATCACCAGGACAGGCCACAATCCCCTTTGTAAACTCACCCAGGTGTCCCCATCCCTGACCCTCAGCAGCCGCTCATCTGTTTCCCATTCCTCTGACTTTGTCATTTGCAGAATACTCTCCACCCGGAATCATGCACACTGTGGCGACTCAGCAAGGCTGCTGTGTGTCCAGCATCTCATCTCCCTGCTGCTGATTAGCAGTCCGTGGTGTGTATACACCAGTTTGCTTCGCCACTCACCCACTGAAAGGTGTTCCTGGTGTTTCCAGTTACAGTGATCATTAGTGGAGCTGTTATAAATACTCACGCAGAAGGTTGTGCCTAAACATTTCTCCAGCATTTCATTATGTCAGCTTATAATTATTTTAATATTGCTAGGGATGACCTGCCAGAGCCATGAGAGAGAGAAGTGGGTGGTGGGAAGGAAAGGAAAAAAATGCACACGTAATCCTCAGTTAAATTAAAACAAAAAGAGTAAAAATACTAAGATGGACAAGGAAAAGTGCTAAGGTTTAAGAATAGATGTTTTTCAGACACAGCATGTGAAATGGGATCATCTCTGTTTGACTACCACCATTTTCTAAGCTCTGTGTGTGTGTGTGTGTGTGTGTGTGAGAGAGGGGGGGGGGGAACAGACTTGTGTGTTTGTGCGTTAACACGTTTCTTGGAGAACATCATAGCAGGTTACTTACTATGGAAATGTCATCTAACTGTCAGCCTGCAGCTCGGGGAGGACCCTCTGGAGACCCTGGATGGCGGGTCAGTCAGTGAAGTCATTACCGTGATGGATGGATGATCCACTCCAGGAAGGTGCGGGCCTGAGGTTGGGACCACTGCTGGGGAGCTGATGAGGTCACTGACCGGAGGAGGCCCCTGAAGTCAGTGTGTCAGGAAGATGGGATGGAAGAGAAGAGAAGGAGACAAAATCCATCAAAATGCGTGCCTGTGTGTGTCTCATCCAGAAGCACGAGCTGCTCGAGGGCCACCTTCGAGAAGGCAGAGACGGGTTGTAACCAGGGCTTGGATCCCCGGTGTGCAGGTGCACTGCAGTGAAGGCTTACCTGGGGAGCTGAAGGTGTATCAGCCTCTTGTGCTCCTGTCCACATGTGTGAAAATACCTGTTGGACGTTCCCACTCCCCTCAGCATCTGTCAAGTTGTGGGCCAATGGTGGCATTTAAATTGGCCTATGCTTTTCAGTTCCCTGCTTTGGGACTCTGGGTTTCCTGTCTCGCCAATGCCTTTTTTTAATCTTCTCAACATTTTTCCAATTACACTTGTGTCTTAGATATATTTCAGGAACTTATGTGTATTAGGGATATTACCTAACTTTGCCACGTGTATAACAAGTATTCTCTCTGTATATCATGTTTTCATTTCTGTAATGTTTTATTTTTAGAAGTTTTAAATGCATAAATATTGTCAGCATTGTTTGTTCAAAAGCTTTTAAGTTTTCTTAACATGGTTAGGAAGACTTTTCCTGCAAATGCTTTTAAACAGTCTCATATTGCTTTAAATAAACTTATTTTTAAAATTTTATTGATTGGAATTTATGTATGGCATAAAATTTTCCCCCAAATGTTTATTTTCTCAACATCATTTATAGAGAAACTTATTTTTTCCTCTCCCATTTGCAATAACAAATGTATTATAAATTAACTTTCATGCATTCTTGGGCATAGTCATCAATTCTCTCTTCTGTTCATCTGGAACAGCTTATTTTGTTATAATAGTAACTTTTTAGAATATTTTAATATTTGATAGAACAAATCCACCTAAATTATGCATATATTTCACATTGTTCTTGGCAATGCTCACATATTTATTCTTCTATATAAATCTTATATTTAATTTGTCCAGCTCCCAAATATATCCTTGTTAAGATAATGACAGAAATTTTATTAGACTTAATTGTTTATTTTAGGGGATTGACATCTTAATTAGGATTAAGGTTGTCATTTTAATTAAAGTTCCTGGATGTGTCCCCGCACAGTGTAGTTTACTTCACATGGGAGTTACATATTTATTATTGTGTTTACTATTATGTACTTGCACCTGATATCACAATGTTAACATATACCTTTTGATGTTTTTCCATTTAATTCTCAAATTTATTGTTAAAATTTGCTATATATCTCCCTGTACTGCTGCTTAAGAAACGATCGGGTATAATCATTGAGATTGCAGCTCCTTTGTTTCTACCATGTCAAAGTGTCTGTTAGTGAAGACGCGCTGTCTCTGCTGGGATCCTCCACGCCACGTTGGCACGGTTCCTATTCCTGTCTCCTGGCCCCTCAAAGCCATCGTGGGAACCGGTGTCGGGTCTCTTCTCCTGATGCCGAGAGAATTCTCTTAACACTCTTCACTTCATGCCGTGTTTGCTGTGGGCTTTCGATTCATAGTCCTTCCAGGGGCTTATGTTTTCTCCTTTTTAATTTGTTTTATTTTTCATCTTAAAAAGTAGTGGAGGTTTTTCCCGCTGAGTGGGCTCCTTGTTTTGCAGCTCAGCCGCCAAGGTGGGGGTCCCTTTGGACCCCGGTCCTTTCTTTGGCCTCCTCTTTGACTCCCCGAGGGGCGGGGTGCTCCTTGCTCCCTTGCTTTTTGCCGCTGAGGGTGGGCGCACCTGGAAGACCTGCCACCTCCCACACACCTGGCGGGCCTGCCATGGGACACTGGGGCCGCTCTTCCGTTCTTCCCGCAGGTGTGCAGGGTTTCTCCCAGCGTGGAGCACACCGATCACCTTTCAGCAGTGACACGAAACGCCTGCTCTCTGTCCTCCCGAGTGACGGCCACTGGGGAAGTGCAGCCGGCTGCTCTGGTCGCAAACCCACCTGGGACACATCCCCTGAAGGAATACGCTAAGAGTCATGAGCCACTCGCTCCTCAGGGTTCTCCAGGCTTCTCTCCTCACTTGAGTCAGATTGGACATCAGCTGGCCCCTGGGATAAATGTGGGTAGCCTCAGCCCAGGGCGGGCGCTCACAGAGCTCCCCAGCTGACTCACCCTGCAGCCAATGGGAAAAACGAGACAATCAACACACCACACACTTCCTCTGGGCTTCAAGTACTGATTAGGGAAGACCCATTCTAGCATATTCTGCATGTCACACACAAGGGTTTTGCATTACATATTTATCTCAGGATTTGGGGGCTGGAAATGATTTTACTTTCCTGTGAGATGGAATGGATTTACTATTAAATAAAAAATGTTGCCCAGTTCCTCAGATTTCACTGTGAGCCAGGGTGCTCCATACTCGTCTGTTTATTTTTCTGTCCTTTCTTCCTGCCTTCCTCTTCGCCGTCCCTCACTGGTGTGCTATCGGGTGAGGTTCTTGTTACTGTACTGTCAGCTTCCTTTGTGGAAGCATCAGGCATCATCAAGACTAGACATGTGTAAACAAGAACTAAAAATAAAGAAAAGCAGAGTCCGTGATTATAAGGCAAAGGAAAGGAAATGGTCATGCTTGCTTTGTCCTACCTATTGTGATTGTATGGGCTCTAGCGGTCGGCTCATATCTGTGGACAAAAAAAAGAGTTCATTCCTGTAAATGAGTCATTGTTGGAAACTTCAGTCTGTCTCTATATTTATGGGAGGGTCACAGGTTGATATTAGCTCCTGAATCCTGGGATGATGTGTCAGAAGAGGAGATATTTATATATCTGTTTTGATGCGGTGATGTGGAAACTCTCAAGACCAAAGGAAAAATAGTATTTTCTTTTATTGGAAACTATTTCTAATGACCCTGCAGGCTTCTATGCATAGCTTTCCAAATTTACTCTCATATGAACAATAAATAAAGTGAAACAATAAATGAAAGCCTTAAAATGTCCTTTCCAATACTTGGCTATGATATCATATTCTGCAAGAGTACCAAGCCCTAAGAACCTTCGCATTCTTGAAGCCCATTTTTCCCAGAGGTCTGGGAAATGCAGTGTCAGGGAGAAGACTCTTCATCTGGGCTCTCTCCACTTCCCACTTAATAAAGATGGAGGAGGGACACAGTTCTCTGTGACATCACAGCCAGGCCGCAGAGCCTGTCTCAATGCCGGTCAGCCTCTCATTCTGAGCCCGAGGCAAGCCATGGGTCACCTGCCTTACCTGGACTCAGGAGGAGCTCTGGGTGGACCCCAGGTCCTTCACCAGGTCCTGCAACTCTGCTCACTCCTGCCGGAGGTGCTCCAGAGACTGTGCATTGGCCTCAGGTCATGGCTTTGAAAAGGCGGCTCCAGGAGGCTGGGAGTATTTGTCACCACCCTCCTAACAGCTCTGACTTCTGTAGCATCTCCAGGCAAAGGTTGCAGGGTCACCTGTATCAATCCCCATTTCACTTTTCTCTGCAAAAACAATATAAGATGTAACGGAGATAATATTTTAAACTCTTTTTTTTGTGTATTCTTTACTCATATAAATATTTTTTGTCCTGAGATTCATAACTCATGAAATACATAGTTTTCTGTAATTTAAGAGAGGGGAGAAAATTGCCTAAAACCAAAGTTTCCCTGAATGCTAGGCTTGTTCCAGAAAAAGGAGGCGGGAGGGGCTCCAAACCTTTCCCACATACCAAGGGCATCTCTGTGAAGTGTGAGCCAAGACAAGCTTTCCCAGTAAAGGGGGACATGTGACAATGGGAAAGAAGGACAAGGTGTACAATGGGTTGGATTCAGTGAAGTGGGGACAACTTGGAGGAGGAGGGTTGTCTCATATCCCTGAGTTTGTTTCCAATTGAAACGCACAGAAACACTAGGGGAGCCTCACTGTGCAGTGGAGGGAGGCTGGCTCTTCCAGCAAGAATGCAAAGAGGAGTGGAATTAGCCAGGAGGAACTCTGCCCCACGTCCATACCATGCTTCTTCCCCATGTCTAGGAACGCTTTCTTTTCAGCTCTTCATCTGTCATCCTCTGAGCCTGGAGGAAGGTAGCCTTGGAGATGCTGGGCGGGTCTGAAACATGAGGTCCTTGCTCACCTTAGTTGTCATTCTCTCTCCTGCCCTGGGAGACGGCCAGCAGGACACCACTATCATCCATCTCTCAATGATTTCTTCAGTACTGTTTTTGTTTGTTTTCTTAATTAAGACCTAGAATAAAAACAATCCCAAAGAGTAAAACAGTCAAAAATTGTACAAGTTTCCTAAGGCTGCTGTAACAAAGCACCCCCAACCAGGTGGCCTAAAGCAACAGGCAGGCATCTGCTCACAGTTCTGGAGCCTACAGTCTGGTAGCAGGGTTGGCTCCTGGTGAAGCCTGTTCCAGGCCATCTTTCCCCATCCTACCTGAGCCTTCATCTCTACAATGTGACCTCTCTGCGTGTGTCCAGCCCAGATTGCCCCTTCTCATAAGGACACTGTCATACTGTTTGAGGGGTCCACAGTCTTCCAGTCTGGCCCACTGGTCCTGTTTCCAAATAAGGTCACAGAGCTGGTGGGTGGGGTGGGGGCATGTACGGGGACGGCTAGGACTTTGCCACACAAATTTGCAGGGGCACAATTCAACCCATAACATTTGCTTTGCCTTGTTTTTAAATTTAGCATAGACAATCACAAGAAAATAAAATAAAAGGCATTATTATTATTGTTGTTATTATTAGGGTCCAGGTGTTAAAGAAACCTGAGACGTCTGCATGGTTTTAGAAACCTTTTGGCTTTTAGCTGCCTGTGACACTCCTTGACATCCTGTGGCTCATTAGGAGCCCCTCAGGTGGACCCCACGCAGCCTGTGCCCACTGTGCCCTTGCTTTATATCTAGAGTTCCATTTTTTTCCATGTAAATATGAAAACACAGGAAAGAAAGATGTTTTCTCCCTCTCAACTGCAGATAGTTTTCAAAAGGAGATTATTGTGCAACTTTAACAAAGTAGTCCATTGGAATACATCTTTTTAAAAATTAAGGCATCTGAAGTCTAAAGACAGTAGTAGAGCTCAAGCTTATCTTAAAATCAGCAAGAAACGTTATTTGAGAGATGGATGATTTAATTGATTCTTGTCATAAAAGTCAAAGTAGTGGAAACCATCCCTGAGAATTCCAAAGGCCTTCCATCCCTGCCACACCAGTCTCCAAGCTGAGGCCTCTGGAGAAATGTCAGATGTCAGTTCACTTCCATGGCAGCTGTAACCTCAGGGAGAAGTTTAAGGTGAGTCTTCGAGGACAGGCCTGCTTGCCATCAAAGCATATTTTATGAGGAAACTCAGATAATACCTTCCATGTGCTCCTCTGCAGATGGTGAAATCTATACAAAGTAAGCCCCATCTCTGCTCTTCCCTGAGCCTCTTTTTCAAAGTACGAAAATACCCGGTCCACCTGCTTAAGGTTATCCTCAACCTACAGCTACATGGTCAGTCTGCCTCTAAGTTTTAATTTATTTAGACATTTTTTAAAAATTTAACAGTCCACCATTTTCTAATTCTTTGCCTATTTTGAACCAAAATTCTGTTAAGAATTAGATTCTGTGGTTTTCGGGGTGGCTTGCTGGTCCATGTTTAGGGAACCAGGCCAAGGCTCTTCCCTGTACTCAAGGCACTAGAGCAAATGAGGAAATAGACTTTCAAAATGAATCTTGCTTTTCTTTGTTCCTAAATGTGTCAATGGCAATGTCAGGTTGTTAGAGCATGCCACGCCCCCTCAAGAGGTCCTGGCAGTAAACTCCCAGCAAGGAAAGCTCATGACCAGGCAGAAGCGATGTCCCCAGGCTGCCCGGTGATTCCTGAAGCTCTGGGGTCAGCAGCCTCCTCCTCTCAGGCTTTCCCCGCAATCGTCAGGAATCGCACTCTGCGGTAAAAGTGCTGCAGTTCAATCCTCCAGCTTCATCTCCCAGCAGACAGCACTCCACTTGGCATTTGAACTCCTCATTAGTGACTTGAAAACAGGAGAATCAGGAAAAGGGGAAACAGATTTAGAAGCTCAGAGCCTGATAAAACAGGAAGGGGAGCCCACGCGTCCTTCGTCACCTGTCATGACCTCGGGAGGAGGACAGGAGCCTGGGATGAGAAAGGACCTGGGCAGGTCCTGGGGACAAAGCTGTGGAGTTTGAAAAGGAAAGTAAGTTCCAGTCCACTTCCCAGCAGTAGCTTCATGTTTTTCCCCTGAAGGTAACAGTCTTCATCTTACAGTCTGCAAACAGTAGGTTCTAAATAAATGTTGGATGAAGTGAAGCGCCAATGGAAAATACAGACAGGAATTAATAGTTTGAAACTATTTCTGAGGTTGATTTTGAGTAACATTGCAATAGCAGATGAAAAAATAGATGCAAAAATCCTCTTTAAATAAAACGGATTTAAAATAGATTGATGTATGAGGGAAAGCCATTCCATGGATCACGTTCATCTTTTAATCCACGGGGTCCTCTACATGAAATGTGATGTAAAGACAAGATATCTGCCAATATCTTTAAAGGCTTCTTCTGGTGCCTGAATTCTATTTTAAAATGAGACCCTAGAGCTGCATTCTAATGCATTGGTTGTATTTGCTGAAGTTTGCACCCAGTCTCCTTCCACCCCCACGGCAGGCTTTATTTAATCAGTCTGAAAGCAGTACTCACTGTCTCCACCACCACACGCATCTCTCTGCCAGGTACTGCTGACTGTGAAAACAGTTAATCTTTCTGGAGATACATGAGGTACTTGCAGAGAAAGAAAGTAGATTCATTATAGGTCAGGAGATGAGAGAAGAGAGGAAAGTCTTTATTAACAATCAGAGCAGTGCAGCAACTTGACTGCTTGCATCCGAGGTGGTGCACATCGTTGGAAATGCTGCAATAAACAGCTTTACCAGTGGCAAAGTTTGCATAGTGATTGACACATTTTGCAGACATAAAATTTAAGGTCAAGGATAAGAAGAATGATCTACTATTTGTTATTTCTAGAAAGGGAAAGGTAGTGTGTATACACTTGGCTCTCCATATCCTCAGTTCTGCATCCAACTCCCATCAAATATGTTAAGAAGCTGGAGAGGGTGGCACACACCTGTAATCCCAGAGTCTCAGGAGGCTGAGGCGGGAGGATCAAAGTTCAAATCCAGCCTCAAGAACTTAGCAAGGCCCTAAGCAACTCAGCAAGACCCTGTCTCTAAATAAGAAAATAAATAGGTTCAGGCTGGGGATGTGGCTCAAGTGGTAGCGCGCTCGCCTGGCATGCGTGGGGCGCTGGGTTCAATCCTCAGAACCACATAAAAATAAAATAAAGATGTTGTGTCCACCGAAAACTAAAAAATAAATATTAAAAAATTCTCTCTCTCTCTCTCTCTCTCTCTCTCTTTAAAAAAGAAAAGAAAAGAAAAGAAACAGGTCTGGGGATTTGGCTCAATGATGAAATATCCCTGGGTTCAATTCCCATTAACAAAAATTAAAAAATAAAATAAAAAATAAAAAAAAATAAAAAGGAAGAGAAACTTGTGTCTGTACTGAGCAAGTAGAGACTCTCTTCCTGTCATGGGTCCCTAAACAATGCAGTCAAATAACTATTCATATGGCAGTTACATTGTATTGTTTGTGTAAGTCATCTAGGGATGATGTAAGGTACACAGGAAGAGGTGCACAGGGTCTACCGCACCATTTTCCTTAAGGGACTTGAGCATCCTTCGTTTGGGTGAGGGTCCTGGAAACAATGTCCACTTGCTTTGGTGGCACTGGAGTGCTGCTGTGAAGGGCTCCTGTCAACAGACTTTAAAGAAAAACTCAGAGGAGGGACCTCAGAGAGTTCTGATTTGAACTCGGCCAACGGTGCTACCATCTTGGGTTTTATCTGTTGATCCTGGGGACAGCTGCAGGGAGACGGGCTTGAGTCCTGAAAAATGAAAGAAAGGGATTGCAGTCCAGGGGCACAGTGGCCCGTCATCGGCCCTTCCAAGCAGAAAGTGCAGTTGTGAGTCAGAAGCACCTGACAGGGCACTCGAGGAACACTAAAGCTTGACTAAGGATGCTTTAGACTATGTGGATGGACAGACCACCACGGAGCCTTCTCCTTCCTCAGGCTACATGGCTACCAGGGCTGGCAGGGGGAGAGAGGCAGAGGAGACCCAGACTCCGCTCAGAATGCTCTTGTCACCGCAGGGCAACAAAGGAGGAGGAGAGCCCTGTACTGCACACAGCCCTCTGCTCACAGATTACAGTGCCAAGAGTCACCTGGCCCTGCCTGACAGCCGGAGCTCGGAGCAGCGAGGGTGCACCAACTGGGAGATCCCTGCAGGGCAGAACAGCTCCTCCCGGAGAACCTCCTGTTCATAGACTTCAATGAAATTTTAGAGATCACCTAAAAATCTGAACAAAGTCCATTTAATAAATAGTTTGAAACATTTAACATGACTTAGGTATCCTTGGCACCTCCCCACCTACCAGATCCTCACTGGATAATAACTTACATCACTGCAGTTTCAGCCCAAAGTAAGTCAGGAAATATCAGCCCTCCTTCATCTTAATGACAATAGAAATCTGATCCACACGAATGTTCGGAATATGAAAATGGCCCTCCTGAGTCATTTACCAGTTTTCAGTCTCTCAGGGGCATGGGGACCCTGGGCTGGCAGTGTGACCCTGATGACAGTGACCCTGCCACCTCACATGGGTGACCATCTCTGCCTGCTTGGGCTTTGGCTCCAGGTCTGCAAATAAGGCAGCTGTTCTCCCATCCTGCCAGGACCTTCAGCCTGCAGTGGGAAGCCCCAGGCTGGTGCTTTCCGGCAGCTTCTGTGGGGGCTGCCATAAGCTGGTGGCACGTCCTCGACTCCTCGCCAAATGCCTTTGACCCCCACAGGACCTGGGAGAGCCTCTCGTGGCTTCCTGCCAGGGTCACCCTCTTGACAGTCCTCACTGCGAACCAGAGAGTGCGGAGCTGGTGAAGATGAGCAGCCCTCCTGCCCATCCTACGTAGAGACCTGAAGCGTGTCTCGGCTTCTTCTTCAGTTGTCCTTCTCTCTTAGATAAAAGTCCACCTTTTAACAGGTTTTTTGATTAGCATCAGAGGAAAGCACTCACCAGGACAGAGGTTCATGCATTCAGGGGACCAACAGTGGAAGCTCAACAGTCGACTGTTTTTCAGCTTTCACGGGGATGTGGGGATACAGGGGCAAACATGGCAAACCTCTCCTCAAGGAGAACCTGTTCCTTACTCTCGGGAAGACAATGGGGTGGAGCTCTTTGAATACAGCCTGATCAAGGTGAAGGGGTGGAAAGAGTGCTAGGTGTTCTAGGAACACAGGACTCGGGATGCACGGGGCAGGTCCTGGGATGCACGGGCACAGTGTGAGGTCTTCCAGGTCTTCACAGATCTCCTGTTCCATTGTTTGCTCTTGCTTCCCCCGTTCTTCCTCTTCCTCTTACAGGCTTTCCAGTCCCTACACACTAGTGAACCTTAATACGATTTCAAAAGCTGTCTCCGGAGACCACCTCACAATCCGTTACCAGGAGGTTGAGCAGCACCTGGTATTTCAGAGAGTCATGACTGAAGTTAGAAGGCATTTCTCGGCTTGCACAGAGCATTCTAAAGCACAAATTCAGTTATCAGGGGCAGGAATTATTGCACCAGACATAATATGTATCCCTGGAATGTCGATCCAGGTGCCAGAAAATTGCAGGCCAGTAGGAAAATGGTGTAATCTGTGATTCCATCTGGCCCATGAATTTCCAGTGGCCTTGCTTATAGATTGTCAGAACTGTTCATTAAGTTTGTTGTGAAACCAAAGGCTTAATATCTGTAATTTAGAGGGTTCAATAGGCAGTTAAATTGAGTGAAACTATTTTTGAATGACTACTCCAGTTTCAGAGAAAGAGCCGACATTGCAGCTCAGTAGAGCTACATTTCGAGGCAGCACCAGGAATTCAGAATTATTTATAGGCCCTTTAGAAAAGGGCTTTGCTATGCTAAGTTGAGATACTTTTTTTTTTCTTAAAAAAAATAGTGTTCACAGAAGCTGAAGGGCTGACAAAGGAAACATTTCCAATGCAGATAGGTTATCAGCCACAACCACAGAACTTGAAATGGCTCAAAGAGAGCCAAGGTTGACTGTGTTTTCTGTTTTTGTCTTTCTCTGTCAGATCTGTGGTCACTCTAGATGCGTGTGAAAATGCGTCCACACAGAACGCTGCGCGTGGCGGGTGGTGAAAATGGAATTCCTCACACAGGGGGCCTTTTATGTCTGTCACTTGTAAGACATCCCTGCAACATTCGGTCAATAATGGGGGTAGCTGTCCCCTTCTGAAGGGAAAGAGAAGGTCTCTGAACTCAGAATGTGGCATTGAACCACAGATGGAAAGTATGACGCTTGTTTCTGGTGGGCGACATGAAAAGGTGATGCAGACAGACATCAGGAGAAGATCAAGAACAAGTGGATGACGCTTATATTATTCTGCAAGGAGAAAGCAAGGGCCAGGAGAGCACTCGTGGACCCTGGGGCCTCCACTCCGTCTCAGTGTGTTTCCAGAGTGGCTCGGGAAAGCATTTCCACGTTATGCACAAGGGCACTGGGAACCGGCCTCCTAAGGACTGGATCCATTTCTGTACGCAGCTACCAAGGGAGCTCTGACCTAGCGTAGCAAGATTACCAGCTCCACCCAAGAGCCACTCTTCCCTTCCTCACTTAGCCAGCAGTGGCAATGTGCTAGGATCAAAGAATGCCTAATGACATGTATCACGCTACCTTCCCAGCAGTCATGGACCGGGCAGTGTGAGTGCGTGTGTCAGCTGGGGATTTCTGGAAAGTTGGCTTTCCGGGAATAGACACCACCCCTTTTTCCTTGTCACTTTGATCGTCCTTCCTGGAGTGGAGGCTGAGGCTGGAGATACAGCGTTACTTTTGTGATCAAGAGACAATCAGGGAGAAGAAAGCCACACCACAAAGAAGGCAAGAGCCCTAAATGTGTGTGTCCTGAACCAGAGACCTGCAGAGTGATGTGAAGCCAACCAGGACTGAACTGGAAGATAGAGCAGAGAGGGAGAGGAAGCCCCAGCTATGACACCATAACTTAGGAAAGAATTGCAAAGCCCGCACAAGGGGTTTGGCTCAGAAAGCCCCAGTGGCGTTGCAGACCCAGTGCCTTGTTAGGGATCTGAGAACATGCAGTTCATGTAGGACATGTCTAGCTCCTGGACAAATAATCCAAGGAGCAGACCACAAACAAACTCAAGAAACCCCACCCCAAACTGCAGTACGTCCAAGTTCAAGGAACCATTTCTGATAAGAAAAGAGGTAAAAATCAGTGTTAAAACGTAACTACAAAGGAATACGTGGCTTTCTTCATTTTGATAAGATATATTCTATTAGAGCTTTGCAGTTATACCCAGCAGTTGGGTTCCTTTTGACAAGAATCACACATGAAGAAATGGGATTTCAGTTTCCTTCCCCACTTTCCCATCCCCTTCCCTTCTTCTCCTCCCTCTACTGACCTTCGTAGGCTCACTTGTTTATTTTTGATGAGTTCTTTATATACACAAGGTGAAATTCCATGAGGCGTATTCATGTGTTCACATAAGGTGGTTTTGTTAAATCCATTCCCTACTTCCTCCTCTTTCCCGCCCACCTCCCCTCCCTCCTGATCTCCTTCCTCCACTCCACTGATCTCCCCCATATCTTCACAATAACTCATCCCCCACCCTCTTCCCCTTATTTTGCTCTAACTTCCAAGTATGAGAAAAAACATTCCCCTCTTGAGTTTTGAGTCTCATTTATTTCATTATCTCCATTTCCAACCATTTACTAGCAACACCATAATTTTATTCTTCTTCATGGCTGAGCAAAAATCTGCATATATAAAACACATTTTCTTGATTCATTCATCTATTGATGGTCACAACTTGGCCATGGTGAATTGTGCTGGTGCCTTAGATCTTGACCAGATATTACTGTTTGGTAAATAATAATGAAAATTATGAAATTTATTTAAACTCTGCTCTACAGTAAATATTTCTCTGTAATTGTCTAAGAAAATAAACTTTGGGGTATTTTCCTGTTTTCAAAGCGCTCATACAGTTTTCCTTTTGCATTCTTGTCTATGGGTAATCTTAGAAGTCATTTCCGGTAATATATGATCACTCAATTTTATTATGTCCTAAACCATCACCTCCTAATTTGGTTTTCTTCCGTTCCTCTTCATTCAAATGCTTAGCCTAGAAGAACGTGGGAGAGTCCCTGGGATTATTTTTCTGAGCAATGTAATCTCCCAATATTTCCCCAAAGATTTTACAGATAACTTGGTTCCTAGGACACATCTCATGAGAAAATAACCTGGTCATGCACCTTGAGACTTGATGGAAATGACATTGAGTTCCAAAGGAGCAGAAGCTCTCTGTGGTCGGGTGAGACTTCAGTGGAGGGACTCAGGAGCTTGGAGGACTGGAAGGCTGGTGGAACAGAGACTTCTCTGGGGACAGAGAGCGTGTGAAGAGGAGAGGGCACCTGATGGAGGTGAGTGGACCTCCTCAAGCTGCAGAATTACATGGAGGCAGGTGAGTGAGGGCCGTGAGACCACTCCCTCCGTGGGACCCGGTGAAGATGGGGTACGGAAGGCAAGCTGAGAAGAATGTGCTGGGGCCGGCAGGAGCTGTCTACCACTTAATGCTCTCTTAGCCAACACTGGCTTCCTTTTACTCTCAAAGGTGGTAGTCCACTCTAGCTCTTCTGTTCAGTAGATGCATAATTTGGTGCTTTCTTTCCCTAGAGGAATTGCCTTTCATGATTATGAAAGTCCCTAAACACGTAGCTCAAGTCAACTCACCTGAAGGCCATGACCACTTGGTAGACACGGGCTGTCAATATGGAATTCCCCTGCCCCTGCAGCGAGGCAGTGTCCCCACACTGCAGGGGACTCCTTGGCACCCTGTTCACAGTAGTGGCTTTCACCAGCATGGAGTCCACAAGCCACTTCCACTGGGGGCAGCAGCATAGGGTGCTCCTGCTACGGGATCCACTGAGGCCTGGTGCAGAGAATGACCTCCCATCCTGCCAGCATCAGCCAGGAGCACTCCCCGGGTACTAACCCTACCCAGAAGAAATGAGGGAGGGAAGCCCCCATTCAGCCACCACAGAGGAGTAGGAGTAGGCCTCAAAGACACAAGCTTTGACAAGAGCCAGGGTCTCAAACATTGATGTCCAAAATGCCCACTCCTCATTAGAAAACCATTCATCATGCCAAGAACCAGGAAGGTCTCCACTGAATGAGGAAGAAATATCATAAGACAACAAACCAAGAGGATGTGAACAGTAAAATTATTTGGCAAGGTTTAATTTTTTAATTTGTTTTGTTATATATGACATAGAATACATTTATGCACTTTAATATATCATATATAGATGGGATATGATTTCTCATTTTTGTGAGTGTACAAGTTGCAGAATCATATTAGTCATGTAGTCACATATATATTCATAAAGTAATAATGTCTGTTTCATTCTACTATTTTTCCTATCCCCACATCCCCTCCACTCCCCGCCCTTCACTTCCCTCTACATTGAAATTATTTTGCAAGGATTTTAAAGCAACCACTATGAGCCACTATAAAAATGTTTAAACGAACAAGCACAAATACCACCAAAACATTAAAAACACAAAAGGTTACAAAATAAATGGAAGATACAAAGAAAATACAAATTACAGAACTAAAGAAAACACATTGGCAAACAAACATAGGCGATGAATGGGCTCAGCAGCCCACTAGCTGGCACCAGCACCAGGGGAGGAAGTGACCAGCGGGGTCCAGGAGGACATGAGATACCCAATCCTCAACAAAACAGGTGGCCTTCCACAGAAACATGTAGAGGGGGCATTCATAGTCACAAGAGGATCACGACACAAAGAAGGCAAGAGGCCTAAATGTGTGTCCTGAACCAGAGACCTGCAGAGTGTGAAGCAAGCCAGGACTGAACTGGGAAGAGAAACAGCCATGATCCCACGTGTGGATTTCAACCCCCTTCACTCAATAATCCACCCACAAGCTGGAGAGAAAGTCTGCCCGGACAAGAAGAGGAGCAACATCATCCATAATGGCCACCTAAGTGCCATCTCTAGAACACAACCCATGCTCCTTTCAAGAGCCCCCTGAGCACAAATGAAATGACATCCTGGGCCTTAAAAAACCTCGGTAAATTTTGAAATCTCTCAGAGTGTGCTAACCGACCATAACGGAACGCACCTAAACAAGAGTAACAGAAGCCCATCAGAAGAAAGCCAGACCTCTGAGTAATTAAACAACACATTTCTAAATAACAAAAGGAGTTGAATGGAAATGAACACATGCAGTCAGCGGCCACCATCCGGGAAAGCTGAAGGATACACCGCCACTCTCCCACAGATTGCAACATCAAAACAGATTTGTGTCAATCAGCTCACCCCCCAGACATCGGGAATTCGCATAAAATCTCTCCTAGGCTTTCCGGGAGAGAGAGTATCAAGCTGAGCCTCCATAAAGACTAGGGGGAAACTAGAGACACCTGACCTCCAACTCCTCCTCCCAGTAGCAGCCAAAACGAAACCTGGCTAGCCAGCGCTGGGGGAGGGGCAAGCAGAAAAAATCAAAGTGATAGAGTGCCCGGGATCCCAACAGCCTGCAGCAGGACCCTGGAGATCCAGGCTGACTGACTCGTGCGGCCTGCCCCGTGGCTACAGAAGGCGTGGCGCTGCAGAGAAGTGATTAATTAGCAAGCAGGGAGATCAGAGACTGCCATTAGGTGGAATCCCACCAGCCAAGCCCACACTGAGCGTTGGGCTGAGTACGGGATTTCAGAAGGGGAAGGAAGCTGTACAGTCCCATCCCCCACAGCGGACACTCCACCGAGGCAGTCAGCGGCCACCATCTGGGAAAGCTGAAGTATCCACCACCACTCTCCGACAGATTGCAACAACAAAACAGGAGAAATCAAGACTAACAGGAGAAACCAGGAGACTAGAGGCAAGACCCTGGCCAGTGGGCGGCTGGAAACTGCAGGCCCGCTGGCGACAGTTCACCCACTGCCTGCGTAACTGGGCAGTAGGAGAACGTCGCCTGCAGACGACCGATCACCCGCCAGCGGCCTGTGATACTGGGCGGCTGGAGACTGCCTGCCTGCCGTGACTGGGAACCGAAATCAAACAGAGGCAGTCCAGTCACACCCCCCTTTAGGACACCCCAGCAAGGAGCCTGGGGCCCACCATAGCAGAGCAGTGTTGTCACTGGAACTCGGACGTCACAATTCCTTCCCAGCAGAATCCAAGTTATCAGGCATAGTTTAACAACACAAAGGAGAGACATCAGAGTAATACAGAACCAAAAAAAAGATATAGAAGAGAGCAGAAACACGACAATCAAAAAGAGCTGGGAAGTAACGTGGACAACATGAGAAGACAAGGGAAAAAAGGAGTACAAACAATGCAAGACAACTTAATGCTACAGGAGGACATAGAAACATCAGAAGCAGGGATAGGGAAAGAACTCAAGGCATACCTAACTAAAATGGAAAGGAATATTAGAGAGGACGTGAGACAGCAAGTCCAAGAAATAAAAATATATTTTGAAAATGAATTAAACAAACAAATTCAAATGGCAAAGAACGAGCTCTACCAGGAGATAGAGATCTTAAAAAAAAATCAAATGATAATCCTAGAATTGCAGGAAACTATAAACCAAATTAAAAATTCAAACGAGAATATTACAAATAGACTTGATCAAATAGAAATCAGAACATCAGATAATGAAGACAAGGTTTATCAACTTGAAAAGAGTATAGTCAACACAGAAAAAATGCTTAAAACCCACGAGCAATCTATTCAAGAGATATGGGACGTCATAAAAAAACCAAATTTGAGAGTCATTGGGATAGAAGAAGGAACAGAGATTCAAACCAAAGGAATGGACAGCATATTAAATGAAATAATTGTAGGAAACTTCCCAGAGATGAAAGATAGAATGGATTGCCAAATCCTGGAAGCCTACAGGACCCCAAGCATTCAAAATCATAATAGACCAACTCCAAGACACATAATAATGAAGATAGCCAACAAGGAGAGAATATTAAAAGCTACGAGAGATAAGAGGCAGATCACATTCAGGGGTAAACCAATTAGGTTAATGACTGATTTCTCATCACAGACTTTGAAAGCAAGAAGATCCTGGAACAATGTATTTCAAACACTGAAAAATAATGGATTCCAACCAAGAATACTGTATCCAGCAAAATTGAGCTTCAGATTTGACAACGAAATTAAAATCTTTCATGATAAACAAAAGCTAAAAGAATTCGCAGCAAGAAAACCAGCACTGCAAAGTATTTTGAGCAAAATACTACAAGAAGAGGAGTTGAAAAATAGTGCACAAAACCAATAGCAGGAAGTAGCTCAGTAAAGGGGGAGGAAAATAACCAAAAAGTAAAATTAGCCAAACTAAAATAAATAAATAAAGAAGCATGACTGGAAATACAAATCATATCTCAATTGTAACCTTAAATGTTAATGGCCTAAACTCACCAATCAAGAGACATAGGCTAGTAACCTGGATCAAAAAAATAAATCCAACAATATGCTGCCTTCAGGAGACTCATATGATAGGAAAAGACATTCACAGGCTGAAGGTAAAAGGTTGGGATAAAGCATACCACTCACATGGCCCTCGGAAACAAGCAGGAGTGGCCATACTCATATCGAATAAAATCAACTTCAAACCTAAGTTAATCAAGAAAGATAAAGAAGGGCACTATATACTGTTAAAAGGAACCATCCACCAACAAGACATAACAATTATCAATGTGTATGCACCAAACAATGGACCTGCAACGTTCATAAAACAAACCCTCCTCAAGTTCAAGAGTCAAATAGACCACAACACAATAATTATGGGTGATTTCAACACACCGCTCTCGCCATTAGACAGATCCTCTAGACAAAAATTGAATAAAGAAACTATAGAACTCAACAGCACAATCAACAACCTAGACTTAGCCGACATATATAGAATATATCAACCATCATCAAGTGGATACACGTTCTTCTCAGCAGCACATGGATCCTACTCAAAGATAGACCATATATTATGCCATAAGGCAACTCTTAGTAAATATAAAGGTGTGGAGATTATACCATGCACCATATCTGACCCTAATGGAATGAAATTGGAAATCAATGATAAAAGAAGGAAGGAAAAACCTTACACCACATGGAAAATGAACAATATGTTATTGAATGATCAATGGGTTACAGAAGACATAAAGGAGGAGATGAAAAAATTCTTAGAGTCAAATGATAATACAGACACAACATACCAGAATCTATGGGACACAATGAAAGCAGTTTTAAGAGGGAAATTCATTTCTTGGAGTTCTTTTCTCAAAAAAAGAAAAAACCAACAAATAAATGAACTCACACTATGCCTCAAAAATCTAGAAAAGGAAGAACAAAACAACAGCAAATGTAGTAGAAGACAAGAAATAATTAAAATTAGAGCAGAAATCAACGAAATTGAAACAAAAACAACCATTGAAAAAATAGATAAAACTAAAAGTTGGTTCTTTGAAAAAATAAATAAGATAGACAAGCCCTTAGCCATACTAACGAAAAGAAGAAGAGAGAGAACTCAAATTACTAACATACGGGATGAAAAAGGCAATATCACAACAGACACTACAGAAATACAGAAGATAATTAGAAAGTATTTTGAAACCCTATATTCCAATAAAATAGAAGATAGTGAAGATATTGATAAATTTCTTAAGGCATATGATTTGCCCAGATTGAGACAGGAAGACACACAAAATTTAAACAGACCAATAACAAAGGAAGAAATTGAAGAAGCCATCAAAAGACTACCAACCAAGGAAAGCCCTGGACTGGATGGGTATACAGCGGAGTTCTACAAAACCTTCAAAGAAGAATTAATACCAACTCTTTTCAAGCTATTTCAAGAAATAGAAAAAGAAGGAGCTCTTCCAAATTCATTCTATGAGGCCAACATCACTCTGATCCCCAAACCAGACAAAGATACTTCAAGGAAAGAAAACTACAGACCAATATCTCTAATGAACTTGGATGCAAAAATTCTCAATAAAATTCTGGCGAATCGAATACAAAAACATATCAGAAAACTTGTGCACCATGACCAAGTAGGATTCATCCCTGGGATGCAAGGATGGTTCAATATACGGAAATCAATAAATACTATTCACCACATCAATAGACTTAAAGACAAGAACCATATGATCATCTCAATAGATGCAGAAAAAGCATTTGACAAAGTACAGCATCCCTTTATGTTCAAAACACTAGAAAAACTAGGGATAACAGGAACTTACCTCAACATTGTAAAAGCTATATATGCTAAACCTCAGGCTAGCATCATCCTAAATGGAGAAAAATTGAACGCATTCCCCCTAAAATCTGGAACAAGACAGGGGTGCCATCTATCACCACTTCTATTCAATTTAGTTCTCGAAGTACTAGCCAGAGCAATTAGACAGACAAAAGAAATTAAAGGCATAAAAATAGGAAAAGAAGAAGTTAAATTATCGCTATTTGCAGATGACATGATAATATACTTAACAGACCCAAAAGGGTCTAGAAAGAAGCTGCTAGAGTTAATAAATGAATTCAGCAAAGTGGCAGGATATAAAATCAACACGCATAAATCAAAGGCATTCCTGTATATCAGCAACAAAACCTCTGAAATGGAAATAAGGAAAACCACTCCATTCACAATATCCCCAAAGAAAATAAGATACTTGGGAATCAACCTAACAAAAGAGGTGAAAGATTTATACAATGAAAACTACAGAACCCTAAAGAGAGAAATAGAAGAAGATCTCAGAAGATGGAAAAATGTACCCTGTTCATGGATAGGCAGAACTAACATCATCAAAATGGCGATATTACCAAAAGTTCTCTACAGGTTTAATGCGATGCCAATCAAAATCCCAACAGCATTTCTTGAAGAAATAGATAAAGCAATCATGAAATTCATATGGAAAAACAAAAGACCCAGAATAGCAAAAGCAATTCTAAGCAGGAAGTGTGAATCTGGAGGTATAGCGATACCAGAGTTCAAACTGTTTTACAAAGCAATAGTAACAAAAACAGCATGGTACTGGTACCAAAACAGGCGGGTAGACCAATGGTACAGAATAGAGGATACAGAGACTAATCCACAAAGTTACAACTATCTTATATTTGATAAAGGGGCTAAAAACATGCAATGGAGGAAGGATAGCATCTTCAACAAATGGTGCTGGGAAAATTGGAAATCCATATGCAACAAAATGAAATTGAATCCCTTTCTCTCACCAGCCACAAAAGTTAACTCAAAATGGATCAAGGAGCTAGATATCAAACCAGAGACACTGCGTCTGATAGAAGAAAAAGTTGGCTACGATCTACATATTGTGGGGTAGGGCTCCAAATTCCTTAATAGGACTCCCATAGCCCAAGAGTTAGCAACAAGAATAAACAAATGGGACTTACTTAAACTAAAAAGTTTTTTCTCAGCAAAAGAAACAATAAGAGAGATAAACAGGGAGCCTACATCCTGGGAACAAATTTTTACCCCCCACACATCAGATAGAGCCCTAATTTCCAGAATGTACAAAGAACTCAAAAAATTAAATAATAAGATAACAAATAATCCAATCAACAAATGGGCCAAGGACCTGAACAGACATTTCTCAGAGGAGGACATACAATCAATCAACAAGTACATGAAAAAATGCTCACCATCTCTAGCAGTCAGAGAAATGCAAATCAAAACCACCCTAAGATACCATCTCACTCCAGTAAGATTGGCAGCCATTATGAAGTCAAATAACAATAAGTGTTGGCGAGGATGTGGGGAAAAGGGTACACTTGTACACTGCTGGTGGGACTGCAAAATGGTGAGGCCAATTTGGAAAGCAGTATGGAGATTCCTGGGAAAGCTGGGAATGGATCCACCATTTGACCCAGCTATAGCCCTTCTCGGACTATTCCCTGAGGACCTTAAAAGAGCGCACTATAGGGATACGGCCACATCAATGATTATAGCGGCACAATTCACAATAGCTAGACTGTGGAACCAACCTAGATGCCCTTCAATAGATGAATGGATAAAAAAAATGTGGCATCTATATACAATGGAGTATTATGCAGCAATAAGAAATGACAAAATCATAGAATTTGCAGGGAAATGGAATGGCATTAGAGCAGATTATGCTAAGTGAAGCTAGCCAAGCCCTAAAAAACAAATGCCAAATGTCTCCTTTGATATAAAGAGAGCAACTAAGAACAAAACAGGAAGGAAGAGCATGAGGAAAAGACTAACTGTAAACAAAGACGAATGGGGGTAGAGAAAGGGAGAGAGAAGGGAAAGGATATGCAAATGGTAAGAGACCTTCAATGATACACAAAAGTATAAGAGGCTATGATGGGCAAGGGGGAGGGGGGAAAAAGGGAGAGAATTGAACAACAGCTGAGGAGGCAGAGAGGGAAGGTGGGAGGGGAGGGGAGGGGGGATAGTAGGGGTTAGGAAAGGTAGCAGATTAAGACAGTCACTAATATGCCATTATGTAAAAATGTGAGTATGTAACAGATGTGATTCTGCTATCTGTATTTGGGGTAGAAATGGGAGTTCAAAACCCAATACAGTCAAATGTATGAAAGATGATTTATCAAGAGCTCTGTAATGTTTGGAACAATCAATAAAAAAAAAAGAAGAAAAAAAAAAGAAAATGAACACATGCAGCATGTCAGCATTTCTGAGATGCAGCTAGCACAGTAATGAGAGGGAAACTGGTGATCCTAGGACATCTCAGCAAACGGCACACCACTGGGCTGGTGCTACACCCCTGCGGCCTAGGCATCTTGGGAAGTTGAGGCAAGAGGTCGGCAAGTTGCAGGACACCCTGGAAAACCAAGCGAGGCCCTGTGCCCTGGTTCAATCCCCAGAACAGAAAAAGGAAAAAAAGAAAAAGAAACAAAACAGCAAAACATCTTACATCAGTCACCTGCTTCCACAAGGAGAAACTAGAAGTGCAAATAAATTCAGAGCAGACAGAAGAAAAAAGTCATAATGATACCATTAAAAATCAATGAGATTGAAAACACAACAGTCTATAGAAATCAGGAACAAAACCCTGAAAAACAGAGAAATTTATATAAATAAAAAAGTTTCTGGTTTTTTAAAAAAGAATCACTATGATTGACATGCCTAGCAACAGTGGCAAGGAAAACCAGAGAGATGACCCAGACTGCTCTCACTGGGAAAAGTGGGAGAAATCCCAGACACTGAGTCCACCAGAAGTACAGTAAGTGAATATCAAGGTCCACTCTGCACACAAAAAAACTGATAAACTACTAGGAATGTAACAGTTTGGAAAGAAAAACTACTGCTCTTGCAACATGAAATCCATCCTTTGATTAGCCCCATAACTGTTAGAGAAATCGGAAATGCAATTAAAGGCCTTCCAGAATAAAAATTTCCAGGCCTACATGGTTTCAGTGGAGAAAGTTTAAAGAATCAACATCAATTTTACACCAAACAGAAGAGCAGGCAATACTTCCCAGCGCGTCAAGAAGCCAGGATTATCCTAATCCCAAAGGACAGACAGAGACGATCCAAAACAGAAATCTGTTGACCAACATCCTACATAAATATAGATGCAAAAGTGCTAAATAAAGTATTAGCAAATAAACTTCCACAATGTCTAAAAATGACTAAACTCCCTCATACGGGAAGCTTATTCCAAGGATGGAAAATTTACTCAGTATTTGAAAATCATTTGATATGATACATGTAAACATATGTAGAAGAAAATCAGATGATTATATCAGATAATATAGAAAGTGTTCGGAAAAAAATCAAACAACCATTCTTGATGTTTGCCCCAAACATTAGAAATAGAGAACTTCTTTAACTTCTTTAAAGAACATCAGCAAAAATCTACAGGAAACACTATGGTTCAATGCTGAAAGCCTGGAACAAGCTTTACCCCTGGGAACAAAGAAAGGATTTCCAATCTCAAGCCATTGTTCAACATGTTACTGGAAACTCAAGTAGTAAAACAAGGTGAGAGAGAGAGAGAGAGAGAGAGAGAGAGAGAGAGAGAGAGAGAGAGAGAGAGAGAAGGCATATCCATCAGAAAGAGTGAATTACCATTGATTATATTTGCAGATGTCATTATGGTCTACACAGAAAATCCCAAGTAATCTCTAAAAACCATTAAGACTAGTAAGTGATTTCAGCAATGTCACGTGACTTGAGATCAATGCACAAAAATCCATTGCACTGCTATACACTGCAACTGAATTTGTGATAAATAAGTTACAATGCTATTTACAATCAGTCAGTGATAATCACACATTTAGGTGTCCACGTCATGAAATATGGACAGGATTTCCATGCTAAAACTATAACGTGCTAATGCAAATAAGTTTTTAAGATTTTGATAAAGGAAGAAACACCATGTTTATGCATTGGAAGATGTAAAATAATAAGGTTGTCAAATCTCTTCACATTGACACACCACATTACTGTGATTCCTATCACAATCCCAGCAAGACTTCTGGTAGATATAGAGACTGATATTCTAAAATAAATATGGAAACAAAAATTCTTCAGATCAGTTCAAACAATTCTGAAGGAGAAGAATGAAGTTGGAGGAGAAACTGCCAGCTTCCCAGGCTGGGAAGTGCACAGATGGAGGCTGTGGGAATCTGCAGGAAATTGGGGCAAAGATCAAGAGGACAGAATGAAGTACTCGATAACAGACCCAAAGAAGCATGGCCCACTAACTTGGACAAAGGGGTAAAAGCGTTCAATAGAGGAAGACAGTCTTTCCAGCAATGGACGAAGGCAACTGGACGTCTATAGGCAGGAAAATAAACCTTGATGTAAGCCACATAGCAGGCAGCCATAATGTAAAGTGAGCCACAGATCTAAAGGTTAAGTGTAGAACTATGAATCTGTTAGAAGACTATATGGAAAAAATCTCCAGGATCTAGGACTTGGTGGCAGGTTCTTAAATATGACAATGACACCAAAACCCATGAAAGAGAGAATAGGCAGGCTGAAGGCATCAGATAAAAGAACTTGTAAGGAGGAGGAAAAGGTCATCTTAGACCAGGAGGAAATATGTGCACATGACAGATTGACAAAGCCATGTACCTAGAACATATTAGCATCCCCTCAAACCAGCAACCTAGAGAGAAACAAGGAATTTCAAAGAAGGTCAGTCTCATGAAAATAGAAGGAAGAAGAGTTGAGTTGCCGGGTACTCTGGGTGAGGGAAGAGGGATAGATGGCAAAGAGGGATACTGTGGACTGAAATTGACCAATTATGGTATGTGCATATATGAATGGATTATAGTGAAATCCACTTTTATATGTAAAATATAATGAACCAATTAAAAAACAGCAAATAAACAGAAGGAAGATTAGTAGGGTGGAGGAAGGGGATCGGGGTGGGGAAGGAGGAGAGGGAAAGGGGAAATTTAGCAGTATGAGATGGAGCAAATTATGCTATAGGCATTTTGAATATGTCAGAATGCAGCCCACTACTCTGTGTAACTGTAATGCACTAATGAAAACAGTTGAAAATGTAGCCAAGAGGCATGAAGACACCTGTCAATGAGCATATGCATGGCATGTAAGTCTATGCAAAGACAGTCATGTTTGGAGCACCCTTTGAGCAACAGCCACTAAGGACATGCAAACCAAGAGCCGGAGGATGTATCCTCACACACCTGCCTGCACACGTGAAGTGGGAAGCAGTTGTGTGTAAATTGTGGGCTCTTCATGGGCATCTGGAGGGGATGCAGAATGATGCAGTCATTCTAGAAGCAAATGGGCTTTTTTAAATAAAAATAAAGAAGCAATTATCATTTGACTCAGCAATTGCACACAAGAAATGAAAATATGTTGACACAAAACTCTAAACTATATTGCACACAGCAACTTTGTTGGTAATAGTTCAAACTAGGAGATAGCACCAAAGTTGTTGAATAGCTGAACTGTCAAACAAAATGGGGGATTTTGGCTTCACATATAACCATGAAATATTACTCAGCAATAATAAGGAAACAACAGGTGTGGAGATGGTGTGAAGAGTGGAGACTAAGCCACGTGACTGAGGAGTGGCCTGGGGACATCCTTGGGGGTGTCAAGGTTGTGCCTTGATTGCTGTGGTTCTAGCACAGATCTGCACATGTCATAATAATGAATGACACACAGATATTGGAGAAATGTCAGACCCCATGTTTGATGCTGTACTCTTGTTTTACAAAGATGCAATTACTGGAACAAATGATTGGATGAAGGGTAAAAGGATTCCCCTGCCCCAAGTTGCAAACTTATTGCAACTTTCTACCAAGCTACAATTATTTCAGAATAAAAAGGTGGTGTGCTATTGACTAGTGAACAGCAAGATGGAAGCTTGATGTGTTCTCAAACAGGAAATAAATTCCCCCCTGCCCCACCGCTGACAGTCTCTCTGTGACTCGGGGCTGCCGGCTCATTGTGCCTTGACCCGGATATGCTTGCTCCTTCATGCTTGGGTGCATTAGATCCAAGGCCAGATGTGCAGCTCAGAGTGCTACGCCTTCCTATCTGCCCAGGGAGCCTGTGGGAGTGAAGCTGCTGTCAACGGGCATTGCCAGACTTCCTGGGCACATGCCACCTGGGCTGTGGTAGTGCCATCACCTTCTGTTTCTGTCGAGCTGCAGGTTAACTCTGATCTCTCCGTTGATCTTCATCTGAGTTTAATTCGTAGCCACTGCACTATGACTGCTCTGGGTCAAGCACTATACAGGGCCCCAAGTGCTCTGGGGCCACTTGCAGAAGCAATAAATTGGCTGATTAATGGGGAATAGTGACTGAATTTGGCCAGTTTAATGTCTGTTTAAAGTTTAATGTCTCTAATTTTATCAGAATTTGGCTAGGCTCCAATCCGTATCTCCTAAAACCACCTTAATCAAACCAAACCAAACAAAGTTAAAAGGAAAAAAATGAGTTAAATGAATCTGTGTAAGGACCTGAAATAAGTCAAACCATGTATTACAACATTTTGTGCAAGCCCTTGTGTTTAAATACAGGCAACATTCCCCAGGAAAATTAAAATAAAAACCTCAAAAATGTGCATATCTTTTGACCTTACAATTGCTCAAAAAGTTTTTTTCTAAGAAAACACTTAAAAATACGGGGTCAAATACCTGTAAGATGTCCATTACTAATATTAAAATATATAAGATGCTCACCAAGTACCTCCAAAAAGAACTGTTATATAAATATAACACATTCCCAATGGTAGAGACTATGTAGCAATATACTAAAGCATTGGCTGAAAAAATGAGGAAATGCATGTACACTGTAATTACATGTGTATATGTATATGTATGTGTGTGTTATTATGTATACACATGCATGCGTGTGTGTATTGTATGTTTGAATAGGAAAAAGACTTCAAGAAATGTACCAAGTCGCCTGTTTTCTATAGCAGTGGTGAAACATGGACCTTCCAAAGCCTCACTTTTCTATTCTCTTTCATTTTTCATTAATTATGTAATCAATACTAAAAAGTATACATAGTATTGTGATAAAATTCTCAAGTGTTTTGATATTCTTTAAATATGTTTTAATTTAAACTCTAAAAAAATCATGTAAAGATAGTGCATTATTCTTAGAAACTTACAGTAGTAAAATTAATCCAAAGATATGACTTTTAAAACATTTTAAAAGTATTTTTGTCTTTCTTTAGACTCCAGTAATGGTGATTTTTGAGTTTATTATTTTAGATCTCAGTTACTCTATTTGCAGAGACATAAATGTGAATTGAGTCTTGTGCCGCAGTCCGGCTGCAGCAAAATAACCTGGGGGGGGGGGTGACGAGCAACTTGTGTACATCGATACAGCAGGAGTGGGAGCCGTTTATTGTAGGACAGGAGGGGTATAGATACATTCCACACAGCTTATCTTAATTAGCATAAACTAGATACAGCAGTCAACCAATTCTTGGTCATCAAAACAGATTTCTTTCCATCTTCTAAGTTCCAACATTTTAAGTTGTCTACTGCTAAAGTAATTGCATAATTAACTTCATCTTTTTCTTTACTGACTTGCTCTAGTATTCACTCCATAGTTACAATTAATAATCATCTGGAGGAATTTTAATTATTATTTTATCCAATAGTCATAGAAACCAATCTTGTGAAATGTGCCTTTTAACGGAAAACAAGCATCATATGTTCGTTCTACCAAAGAGGAACATGTTGTATATGGTGCCTCCGAGGTTGGTAATCCACAGAGGGCTGATCACACAGGTGAACAGAAATTTAATAAAATCAGACATTCAAAACTAGCTAATAAAATCTTTACCATTTTCCTGTGAATTTATACAAATGACATTCTTGCCTCAAAACCTAAGTTCAGTGAGAGATGATTCTGAAGTGGCGGAATCTGCGGCAGGTGCTTCTCTGCCGGCTGCTCTGCCTGGCTCATCCTCCTGGATGGTGGTCCTGCTCCTCCCCTCCTTGTCATCTGCTGCTTCCCGAGCAGCATCGCTGACCTAATGCCACCTACTCATCTGCTCCATGACAGCAGGGGTGTGTGGCACTTCCAACAGGAACTCTGTGCTCACTGAAGGACCACTCAGGACCTGAGTCCCTGTCCTCCCTGCCACGTGGCCCCCTCCCGCTGCCCACCTGCATGCATGTCAGGTCCCAGCAAGGATCTGCCTGCAGCTTCCTGCACCCCACGACTCCTCTGCTTTTTATCTTGCTCAATCACTCCTCAAGAGAGCGACCTTCTCTTGCCTTCTCTGCCTGCCTCCACCTGCTGAGATCCTCCCTGACCTACCCGAGGCAGGATGGCTTTACTTTTGCCTTCCAAGCTGTCTTAGACTTCATAGTCTCTTATTCCTGTGCCTTGAGGTAGAGCTTGTATCTCTTTAAATCATGTAGTAAGCGCCTGGCATCCAGTTAAAATTAAAATAAAAAAATTTTTGAGTAATTAAATGAATAAGAATAGGAAACAAGTGAGTTGCAGCATGTGGATGAGTGTCAGGAGTCTTTCAAGACTTGGCTGGGTTGTCTGAGCTCCATAGAACATCTCAGATAGCCTCAATCCAAAGACATGGGGCTTTGCTGCTGTGAACTTGTGTCCCACTTTGACCCTTATGCATCTACCTGTGAGGTGTGTGCTTTAGGAATCTCACATGCCTGTGCTTAAATTATCGGTGGCTTAAACTTGGCCATGGTAGGAGTGGTTACACCATAGACATTGGCAAGCCCTACAAAAACGACTTTTTTTTTTTTTTTTTGGTTTTGCTTTCGGAAGGCCAGCTGCTATATTCACCAGCACACCATTGTGCATGAGCACACACGTGCCCACAAGTACACACAAGCCCACACACAGGCAAATATCTGTAAATTTTTTTCATGCATTTCTCTGCCCTAAAAACATAGTATAAATGCTAATTAACAGGGAACCTATATTTTGTTTATATATATAAAATAATGATATTTGTAGGCTATGCCTTAATTACTTCGAAAATGTGTTATCTGGATAAAACACTGACTTCAAAATCTAAACATAAATTAAAAACAAGAACAATGTAAGAGCAAGAGAAAACCATGTAATGAGCACTCAGCTTCACATAACTGCTGTGACTAAGGACTAAGCACCAGCTCTGAGCTTCACAGCAGCCAAGAGAAAGAAGTGGCATTTTTCTTTTCACTTTATCATCTGCTCCTAAATATTGACTGAAAGGGTGGTGCACACTGACACTGAACACAGCCATAACTACACAGCTGCTCACTGCTCGCTCCCCCACTCCCTCCACCGTCACTGTCACTCAGGTGACAGCAGAGCTGGATCTCATCTTCCTTGCACATGGAGGCACTGAGGCCTGAAGAGGCCAAGAGCTGTCACAGGTCCACACTCAGCAAGCCAGTCAGCGGACACTGTGAGCACGGCATCCAGGTCTCTGATCCCCTGTCCCCAACTCTTGTGTTATGTCGCCGGCCTTGGATCTGATGGTGAGGTCTGTCCTGACAACCTTTAAAATGGGCAAAATGTCTTGTGCCCAGTGATTACTTACAAAACTGCTGTAGAAAAGGAGATATTATGAGTCGCAAGGCTAACCCAGAGAAGAACTCCTCAAGGCCACTCAGGTATCTCCTGCTGCTCCTGGTTCACCTGATAAGAAGACAGGATCGTGGAGCACTGGACACGAGCACTCATAGGTCACTCCCAACACTACCTCAAATCCTAACCACCAGCAGGACTTTCAGCAACCAACTGAAACAGATCAAGGTTAAAACCTGGACCACCACTTGAAGGCCAGTCTACAGCCCTGGGTCTGACCTCCTTATGATGGGACGGTCCCAGTGGGAGGAACCTCTCATGACTTTCTGCCCAGAACAAGAGTGGGATTACTCCAGCTCACATCACGGGATTTTGTGCTGGATTCTCAGTGACTGCGGACAGAAACCCACATGCAGTTAGTTTCTCCTATTTATCTGGCTCCATTAAAGGAGACTGAGCAAATAAGATTCAGTCCTGTTCTTCAGGACTCAAGTCTCAGCAGAGAGAGAGAAAGAGAAAGGGAGAACCATATCAAAAAAGTCAGTTGTAGTGTGGGAAGGGCTCTGTGGGTGCCTGTTCAAGACACTTTTCTGGCACAGAGGAGGAGGACCGGCCTTGGGAAGGGAATGGAGGAAGGATAATAATAGGAGACTTTGGCTACCTTTCACTAAAAACCCAATTTGTACTTGTTTTCCACTTTTTCTGTATGTAAATTGTCTCCAAAAGAATTAATAAGACTGAGATGGAATGAAACAATTTGCATGGCAGTAAACATTCTTATAAGGATACAAAGTAAAAAATAATGGGTGCAAGAAAAGTGCACTAAGCATTGGGGGCACTTTGTTAGATTCCTTGATCATGAAGGGACTTAGAGGGGAGATGGCACTTGAGCTGGGTTAAAACAGAGAGGAAAACCTTATCAGAGCATGCAAGAAATGCAAGATCCAGGGTAATGTTGTCCTAAGAGAATCCAGAAAGAGGAATAACCTGGAATGATAAATGAAATTAGATAAAGATATGGGTGGATTGGCTGGGAACTGAGGAAATAACCGAAGGCTTCCAGAATCTTCAATGTCAAGGACAAGAAGGATACCTGTTTTCTGGCCACCCAACTTGAAATCATTAAGCCGGGTCCAGCTGATGGGTCATATTGACCATTACCAGCTCAGAATATCTTGTCCCCAGTTGTCAGTGAGGGCATGCTTTCTTGTCTTCTCTTAACCTCCTCCATACCATTTTTTCATATCCGTCAAGGTATTTTTCAGATGGTCACTTCCTCTAAATGTCAGACTCATGGATAACACAGGAGTGTCCTCAGAGCCTAGCTCAGCGTCTGGTCCATCAGGGCATCTGGAGGGTTTTGTGGCTTGGACGTCATGAGATCATTCTCATTAGGTTTGCTGAGATTCATCAAGATGCTTGCAGGTGTCCATCATGCATTCTGGCATCCTGAGCAAACCCATGGAGAAGCAGGTGGCAGCCTGGATGCACATGGGGACACTCTTCTAGCAACCTATGGGACTATGGGACAGATGGGAGGAGCAGCATTTTGTATGGGGGAGGGGGGCGCTGGACCATCCAGACAGCCAGGGTGAGCGTGGGGAGCCTCGGTGTGTGCCAGGCTGTCCTCTTCACCCCTTTCTTCACACAGGTGTGCAGAGACCTGATGGCTAGGCCAGCTACACACCTGCCACACCAGGGCCAGGGGATTAGCCACCAGAGGCTGTAGAGGGGGGACTGCTCTTGAGCTTGGGGTGTGAAGCATGAGTCACTCCCTGACTCAGAGGCATGAGGCTCCTGTCACAGTCTCGCCATGTGTCACTCACACCTGGCTGCCACTGCGCCCAGCCCAGCTCCCCATGTGTCTTTCCTGTCCTCCTAGGCCCTGGAATTCCGTGGCATGTGCTGGCATCATGCCTGCCTTTAGGCATCCAGAGCCGAGCTACTGAAGACTTAAATTAGCTGGGACGGGTCCATTTGACAATCACAAGGCCAAACGGGCACCTGCAATCTGAGTCACCGCCTTTTAACTGTTTATTAAGCAGTGACAGTGACAGCTAAATAGTTCGGAGGAAGAAGCCCTTCTCTGTGTGTTCCGGAATGTAAGGGCTCAGTGAAAAGGCAGGGCAGCGCCATCCTGGGTGCCGCGGCAGGAGGGGCTGCAGGGGAGTCACAACCTCCTCGCTCCTCTTTTGTTTGGGAGATGGCTCCTTAGAAACCTGCTGCTCTGGAACCCTCCTCTCCACAGCTCCCACTTCCAACAGTGCCTGCCAAGGTCTCTCAGAGAGGCACCAAGTGCTCCTTTTCCCACAGGAAAGGTGACCCCAAATCAGCAGGCACCATGTTTCTGATGAAAAGCCCTGGTGCGAGGGACCCTGGAGCCTTAGGACAGAGGAGAGGCCTCCAGGGACACCCAGCCCACTCGGAAGTGCCCAGCAGGCCTACCTGGCTCACACTGGAGCCCTGACCGTGTACCCTTCACTAGGGTATGGAAACTGGCATGTGCTCTGCAAGTTAAAGTGGGTGGAACTAAGGATTCTTGGCAAGGAAATGAAGCCCAGCAGGGGGATTTTCAAGGCAGCCGCTTTGTCTGGGGGTCATCCTTGACACATGCAAGGGGTCAGGAACCAAAATAGACCTTGCTTTCTGTGCAATATGTCTCCAGTCAGACCCATGTGGCTCCTAGGGACCATTTTCTGGAATAAGACTGGACATCAGGACAATACTCGTGCAGGCACACGCCTTTGTACAGCACAGAGGTTGTCAGATAGAGCCAGCATGTGGAGGGACTGCACTCATCAAACCTGAACTGGAGTCTGAAACTTTCTCTTTTTTCTATGTGATTTACCTTAATAAATCTCTTGGTTCATGTGTGCCCATGTCATTTTTTCTCAAGCATAAAATGAGGAGTATAATCAAATCCCTACTTTGCGGGATGATGTCAAAGGCCAGCCGGCTGACTCAGGGCTTCTTGACCTCAGGACGGTTGACATCTTGAGATGACTGAGATGTTGTTCAGGAGACTGTCTGTGCAGGCTGGCCTCTGGCCTTGATGCACCAGGAACTCCCCCTTCCTCAGCTGTAGCAGCCAAAGGTGTCTCCGGGCTTTGTCAGTTGTCCCCTGGTGAGCAAAATGAGCCCCACGTTGAAAACCACTGATGAAACATACGTAAAACTCTTGGGACAGGGAAAAAACTTTGTATGTACAGGCAGGCATGGAGATGAAGACAAGGAGGAGGGGACAACATTGACAAATGGTCTCTGGGCTTGCTGTGGGTTTACTAGCACCTGCCCCCTGCCCAGGTTCAAAGTGGGGAGTAGGAAATCACATTCACCCACATGATAAACTTTTGCTCTTCACTGATGTGAAAATGCTGTATTAAATTAAACAAGTTCTATTTCTTTCTTCCTAGTGAAGAGGAGGGGGAAAAAGAAAATGAGTAACACATTAAATTGCAGGATATTAATTATACAGAGCTACATATTAAATGTTTTGCATCTAAGGATCTAATTTTCTTCACAATGTTATTATTATTTGTTACTTGTATAGCACCGTTGATGTAAACATACTGTTTTATAAATACTACCATAAAGTTTATTGCTCTTCTATGAGTGTGCCTTATAATTATGCACTTACCTTCTAATAAGCAATGTGAGAAGCACGGCTCACTCACAGCAGAACGGCTCACTCACAGCAGAAACCCACGGCAGTCGCTTCTATCTGACTGTCTAAGGATCTCTGAGTAGCAACTACATAGTGTTGTGCAAGAAACAGAGGTGTTATCAACTGAATAAGCAAGAGTCTTAAGGAAAAAAAATCTATTTTTGTTATTTTTTTCCTACTGTAAAGAAATAGGTCAGTCTTTCTCAGAAAGAGTTTCATACTGCTGGGTATTTTTTGGAGGACGGGTATTTTTGGTTGTTTGCACCTCTATGAGGCCCATCCATCCCTGTCAAGTCTGCAGAGCACGCTGTGCATGGGTGGAAAGACAAACCACACACCATGCTCTCCGCCACAGTCAGGTCACCTTAGATACCACACGGCAGGTTTCTTCAGAAGGGGAAAAATGCAACAAGAAAACACACGTGCGAGAGGGAAATGGTGATGTGCATTATATTCTAAAAAGCAAGTTGGCTTTTCTGGCTCAGGTCACCATGGTCAGCAAAACTCTTCCTGCCCTGCCTCAGCCCTGACTGTGTGGACAGGGAAGGGTGGTTGGCAGGTCTCTGCATGGTCCAGCAGTGGGGCTGGCTCTGATGAAACGTCCACAGATCCACCCATGATATTGGCTTTACATGATTTCTAGCTCAGTGTCATTACTAGAGAGTCCTTGGGGCAAGCAATCCAATCTCCATATTGGTCAAAAATATGAGCCATTTTTTGACTTTTTTCTTTATATTGTCCATGTGGATTGGAGCATTGAGCTCCGAAGTCCCCAGAAACATTTCTTTAAAAATACTTTGCTTGCATAGATTCCCATGCCCCTGTGTGCTGCATATCCCTCTGGGTCCTCGGAGGGAGCTGTGGCTCTCAGCTCTGCAGCAGCGCAGCCTCCCTAATTAGTTATTGACTAAAGAGAGCAGCTCCAGAGACAGAAGCACACGTTCCTACCTCCAGAGGCCAAGTGTGGTAGCTGTCAGGTGAACTTCTCAGTCAGATCCAATTATTAGGCCAGAAAACCTCCTTTAACTGTTTGTTTTCCTTGCCAATTTCAAAGTGCAGAAACCACAATAGTAGACATTCTTGATTTTTAGGGAATAAAATGGCAGTGACAAAACTTAAGGAAAAGATTTGGAAAAAAAAATCATTAGATCACTTTTTTAAAGTATCTATCATTTCCTAATCTAAAACTCTGCAAGAATGGTTAAGTCTAGAGAAAGACTTTTTTTTTTTAATTTGTCCACATAATCAATCTAAATGATGAATTTTTGAAATCTGGACATCAACAATTTCCCCTAATTCTTCATTTCACCATAGATGTATTCTGCACATTTTTAATCCAACTTACCTGTAAGATGTGAGTTCTTCCTAACAGCCATGGTTGATGACTGACACCAAGGAGGAAGGGAGAGCATGGGAAGGGCCGAGTCTCCTGGAAGAGGCTGTGCTCCTTCCTCTGCCCTTGGCCATGAGGTTCTAACTAGGAAAACCCTGGAGGAGCAGTGTGCTTTACTCTAAGGCAGATAGATCACTCAAGGTGGATTTTTAACAGCTTGGAATAAATACTTCAGGAATTTACCAAAAGCCTGAACACCTCAGATTTAAGTTGAGATAGTTTAACACACCTCATTTCAAAGAGCATGTTTGTAGGGAAAGTCACCTAAAACAGAAAAGTTTACCCTGCACTAGGAGACAGTAACTTAGATCAGAAATAGGAACATGTTCCAGGAAGCGCATTTAAATAGAAAGACAGGCGTGTGCCTAAATGGCACTTTTATGCCTCATATTAGGAAAGGCACAACTTGGGTCAAGTCATAGCAGAACTACCAGAAGCTTCTTTGCTTTACATCCTGATCCTTCCCTGTGAAATCCCAGAGTGCACCTGCTCTGTCCTGTGCTTGATCTGAAGTTTTTGGAGCTCATCACTAAGTCAGCTCTCTGTAAAGTCCATCTGACACCTAGGTATCAAAGATAATGCCTCTTAAAATTAATCTATTTATGAAACAAACCATGCTTTTATGCTCTTGCCAACCACAGAGCCAGGTTCTCACCAGCAACTTGAGATGAAGTATGTGTGTTCTTTGTTACTTCTACTAAGTTTGGCCAAAGGTGGCCTCTGCACACATTTTCGTTGGTCCTAAGGTTTTCTCCATACGTGGTAAACTGTACCCTAATTTGATTTAATCTACTCTTGCAAAAAGTAGCTGAGTGTCAGTTAATCACAAGTGCTCAGCCAATCAAACTCTGTGCAAACAAGACAGACAGGAGCTGTAGCCAATCAGCTGTCTCTATAACAAGCTTCCATTTCCTGTAAGCCACTTCCTCTTCTCCAGCTATAATTAGAAACTGTTCATGGTAGTGTTGGGCATTCTGAACCATTTTTGGTGGAGAATTTATGGGGTTGTAAAATTGCAAATAAAGCCGGTTAAGACCTGCAAAACTAGATTTGTTGTAATTCTTCTTTTAACAGCTCTTAGAATTAGATATCTGGCCTTTTCCAAAGTCTCCTTGACTGAGGGGGCATCTCATAGCACCCTGAGGGTATGCAGGCCAGGGTCACAGCAGAGCTGGGGTGAGGGCTACCTGGGAAACACCTGTGCAGGTCTGGGGGTTGGAGCTTGACACCTCTTGGAGAAAGTGGTTATAATCATGAACTAGCTAGTTTGCTGAGGGGGTTGGGGCTGCAATGAGCTCCCTGCAGGTAGACTAGCAGGCAATGAACTCTGGAGCCACAGAGAGCCTGGAAATTCTGGGAGCTGAAGATCTGTCACTGTGGCTCCAGTTCTGGGTCAGTGTGCCACAGTCATGCAGGGATGGGGAGATGCTGCCAGTGGAATTCTATTAATGATGGTTGAGTGAAGAAGGAACCAGTACTGAAGATCAGACCCTCACATGTCACCCTGGGGGAGTTCATGTAGATGAAAGAGGGATCCAGGAAAGGGGAAAGAGAGTCCCTTCCCGTCAAGTGCATCTTTGCCTTTCAGCCACCCACAGCAGTTGGTTTGCCCCAGGGCTTCCCTTCTCAACCTCAGATGCCCCTTTCATTCTTAGCAGACACTTGGTTTTAATGGCAAGACTTTAATTAATAAACTTAACCAATGAAAGGGCTTAACATTAAATGAAGAACATGCCTGGTAGTTTAGATTTAGGTCTATTGAGGTCTAGGTGACTTGAATATAATACATCAAGCAATTCTGTTTCTTTGTTTCAGCCTTCTATGTATTTTCACTTTAAAATCTAACTCTGTGTCCAAAATTATCAGGAAATTGTAAAGAAAGAAAAAAAAAAACACTGTTCTTCATTCCACCCATCTAACTTCACAAATGCTAAGCAGTATTTAGTAAATTTCCTTTGAGCCTTTTCCGCTTTTGAGTGGGTGTTTCACCACATTTCTTCTGATTGTGCACACAGTTTTAACTCTACTTTTCACAGAGCGTTACATCATAGTGTTCTTATTAGAAAGATTCCATAACCATATTTCAGTTTTAAACTATTGATTGAAGCTGGGCAGGGTGCTGCATGCCTGTAATCCAGCAGCTCAGGAAGCTGAGGCAGGAGGATATTGAGTTCAAAGCCAGCCTCAGCAGCTTAATAAGGACCTAACCAACTCAGTGAAACCTTGTCTTAAAATAAAATATAAAAAAGAGCTGAGATGTGGCTCAGTGGTTAAGTGTCTCAGGTTCAATGCCCCTTATTAAAAAAATGTTCAAGAACACATAGCATAATATACCATTCTCCCATTCTTTACATTGTGGTAACTATTTTATTGTTATGAGTAGTTTATACATGTCAGTCTCTTCCAGTGGTTTTGGATTATTCCTTTGGAATTGATTCTTAGACCTGGAATTTCGTTGAATGTATGTCAATATGCTGACTTTTCTTCATCTTTCAAGTGGATTATAATAATGTACACTTGGGCCAGCTGCCCCACACCCAAGCCTTCCGGAGAATCAGGGAGTTCCCACTGCACTCCCTTCCCAGGCTGTGAAAAGTTTGAGCAAGCAAAAGTTCTCAGAATCCAACAGATGGACCCAGATATGGATTTATTTTGCTTCAGGGCAGTTTTTCTTTACCTATGGACAGTGTTCAAATGCAGTTCTCTGTGGCATCTCCAAGCTCAGAGTGTTTTCAAGAACTTTGAGGTAGGAGCCCTAGAAGCTGATGCTGATCTCCGTGGCGAGGAAGTCTTGTTTTCTGACCAGGATAGCAAGGGTAGCATCTCCCTCAGGGGCAAAGGCTGGACAGAATTTCCAGCTGCCTCCTCATCAGATTGAGGGCTTGCAAACTCAGTGCTCCTCAGAAATGCTACAGACCCCTGTGGACATGGCATTTAGCTGGGCCCACCTTGGGAACAAGTGGACCCAGAGGCTCCTGCTGCCTGCTGTGCCAGGAATAAAAAGCTGTCTTTGTCCATGGGATCTGTGTTTCCTCATCAACAGAATCTGCAGAAGGTGGTTGGCCAGCCTGGCAGCTGCAGCAGCTCCTGGGTGGGGACTAGACCACTGGACAGGTCATTGAAGGACAGGCCATCAAACATCTGGGCAAAAGAGGCTCCAAGCCAGGGCAGACCAATGGCTTGGGTTGTTACGGACCACAGACTCATCCTCCATGCTGCTCCTCTGAGGGCCCATGGGCAACTTTTCACTTCAGCTTACGGGAGGACATTCAAGTGAAGAGCCAAGGTCGGGAGTGAGACCCGCTGCACTCAACTCTCAGATTCGCCGCTCCCTCTCCGTGTGAGCTCAGTCCTGCTCCTCTTCTCCCGAGTCTCGGTTTCCCCAATTTTCCTCATGATGTGATCTAGTAGCGTGAGAGACTTTGGCGAAGGTGCCCTCGGTGCATGCTGAATGTGGGCTCAGCAGTGCTCTTTTGCTGCTCAATTAGGAGATTTGGACAACTTTTCATTCCCAAAGACCATCAATCTTAAATTCGGTAAGCAGAAGAATCTTCATTGGTAACCAAAGGAAGCAAGTGACCAGCAGACAGTGCTCCCCACCTTCTGCTAAACTGGACACCAACCTGGCCTCAGACAGAGCTGGGACATAGGCTCCCAGTCAGCTCAGTCACCTCCCTGCTGGGACTCTAGTTCCCAGAGTCCTCGAGACCAGGTAGGGGATTGTGCACAAAGAAGCAGGAAAAGAAAAGTGGGAGGAAGTCCACGGACATCAGAGAAGCTAAAGGACCTCCTCGGAGCCTCCCTGGAGACAATTTCAGTTACTATGGAAAGAAAGTGATGATAGAAAATACATGTGAAAAGTTCTCTGTCTGCAGTTAAGTGGCTGACTCTTGAAGGGTGGTTCTCACACTCTTGGTCTGAGATTTCTTTTTTTCTTTTACAATTCAAACTAAATTTTAGACATTGCCTACTAAAAAATCACGTCAGATAGTGTGAAAAATGGTAATAAGACAGAAGCTCCACACAAGTAGAAATTTCTTATTAAAAGAAGATAAGCTAGCTTAGAAAGTAAAATAGCATAAATTCATACATTTTCAGTAACACAGTAGAACACATCCCAAAGCTCCCTGTGCTTACAATTATGTTGTAAGAGTCATATAAGGTAAACATTAGGCAACTTGTGCTAGCTGTAAGACCCTACAGACATGTATATAAATATCAACTAATATTACAAAGTAATAAACATGATTAAAATGTTAAATAACATTGGATGGGCATTTTCTTAGCCAGAGCACACTATGATGAAGTAACAGCCCCTCTGTGTTGGACAGTTAGTGCATGAATGTTGGCATCTCTTAGTCACGAAACTTTTGCTACAATATTTGGCAGTTCTCCAGCAGGGTGGCATCCCATGGAGTCCTTCCACCATCTCCATGGCTTTGATTCTATGTTAGGATCTTTGATTCTGTGACTCCTCCATTGCCCCGTGAGCCATGTTTTCTGACTATGGTATCTGATGGCAAACACATCATCGCATCAAACACACTTCTTCCACTTGCCCACGTGCAATAGCGAGTGTTCCCTGAAAACTCCCGCATCCCCTTGATCCCTTCCTTTGCCGTGTGTTCCACTGGTCAGCAAACGTGGAAGATGTTTAACTCCTCCAGTCATGCCCAATCCGGCCCTATTCATACGGCCAGTCTCTGTTCAGGAAAACATTACCTCTTAACCAGGTGATTGCATTCCCTTCTCACCCCTAACCTTACACACACTTTTTCCATTTTCTTTATGCCCAGTTCCTCACCAGTATACTGCCACAGGGAGAATATTCCAGAAAATGAACTAAGAGATCACTTTCTTGGTAAAGTCCTTCAGAAATTCCAAACAGATGCAAACATCAGCCCTAAAGTGAAAGCTGTCCCTGCAATCGTTCTGATGATCTTCCATCGTTATTCCCACAAGTTCAATGCTGAGGAATGAAGTGGTCTCTTCTCTTTCTCTCTGGAAAACTGTGAAACGTTTCCTCTGCCTTCAGGTTGGGTCAGTTCTGCCCACCCTTGAGTTTCCCTGACCCTTGATATGGTACCAGCACAGACAGTCCCTACACACTACAGAAACTGCTTCTTCTCAATAAAATGGGATCCTTTAGTTTAGGTCCATTTTGCCTTCTTTTCTTATTGAACGATTTCAGCAAAAATCTTTCTGAGTGAGTCTCTGAATCTTGGAGATGTTTGATTAAACTGTGGCGCCAGCAAAGCACGATGCAGGTGGCTGAGTGAGCCAGAGGCATCTCCTGGTTCCCAGCTTGGCACAGCCTTCCGGATGGGGAGTCTTGCAGTTTCTCCACCATCACACACATACCCACCAGCCCACCATCTATGACATCAATTAATTGGATGCTTAGTTTCCCCAGGGATGCTTTGGGTCCTGACCACTAATCCATGTATCTTTGTATTTGCTTGGGTATAATTTTTTTAATTGTAGCAATGTTACTCAATATGCATCCTTTGTTACAGGAAAAATTGAACCCTTTTGGGGGGGAGTATTAACACAAAATCAATAGTTTATTTAACTAGAAATTGTAAAATTCATTCAAATTCAAGTAAGCTGTTGAAGTTGACATAATTCTGCTCAAGGTTTCATCTTTTGGGCTCAGCCATGTTCTCTGATTCCCAGGCACGCATTCTCCCAGCACCCCTTACTTGACTCAGCATGTCACTCACAACTGCTGCTGTTATTTCTTTTGCTCCTTCTGCACCTGTCTAGAAAGGCAGTTGGAAAGGCACCTATGTTCATGGCAGGGCAGCATCTCCTTAGCCACTGTGTGCCCCAAGCCTCCCATGGGGACTGGCACACAGCAGGCTCCCAACAGCTCTGTCCAGTAAAAGAAGTGAATGTGGCTTGTGGCGGAAAACACTGTTAATTATGGAAACCTTCCCACTGACATGCAACAGGAGGTATTTCCTTTAGCACCGACATATTCTTTTAGCACTCAGAAATACTGAAGTGGAAATATGACAACCTGGAGTTCACAGGAAGTAGGTATTTCACATTATGATTAATCTTTTGGGGTGTTGTTGACTTAACAAACTGGAGGAATTTAAAAGTTCCAAGAATGCTGTACCCTTTAACTCAAACGTCCTGGTTGGCAATTGGGACCCTAAGACTAAACAGATAATCAATCCTCTTACTCTTGGAATTCAATAAATTGGTTAGTCATTTGATTGTAACTATCCATGACTTCATTATGGGCAGGAAACAAGGCTACACTATGTACATAACTATCCCTTGTATACGGCTCTGCTGGGTGTCCCGAATCCCTGCCTTCTCTTACCACCTGTACTTACCCAGGCAGGGAGAGCTCACAGCAGGTCTGTCATGGCCAGGTGTCAGAGTGGCCCTCAGTTTTCCCCTCAGCACCATCCCCTCATTTACTAAGTGTCTATGGGGGCCAGAGGCTTAGCTCAGTACCCATCTCACTTGGCTTCTGTGCTGCAATCTTCTGAGCTTTATGCTGATATTTCCAAATTTTGGATGAATGAACAAACACTCATATAGTTAAACCAATTTACCAAAGTCATAGATTTAGGAAGTAAAAGAAAGTCTAGATTCAAGCCTAAGTTTGTTTAACTCTAGATTCTCTAGTTTGCGTGTTACTCCCCGGATCCCATCACAGCCTCGTGTTCTCTAGTTACGCATTTTAATGGTGGAGATGGAAGACAGGTTTTTAGTCATAACATGCTCTGGTTTAAAAAAAAATATATATTCCTCCACCCCTACTTGTTAAAAACAGCTGGATGAGAAAACAAGGCTGCGGTCACGTCAAAAAGCACCAGTGACACGAGAGTGGAGGGCAGACCCTGGGGTGAGAGCTGAGTCTTGGAGAGCAGAAGCAGAGCCCTGGGGAGCCACGACAGGGTAGCTATTGGACACACCAAGAATTCATTCTAGCAACAGCTTTTCTAGGTTTGTTTGAAGACCTAAATCAGGGGAGGCCAGGTTTGCCTGGGTGGCCGTGGTTTGGGCTGAAACCGAGAACAGAGATTCAGATGATGCGAATGTTGTGAAAGTTTTCTGTCTTTGTGTTCTGTAATGAAGCCACCATGAAACTGAGCTCACGGAATGACTGCTGGCCACGGCCTTTCCATTTCCTGAGTGATTGTTTGACTACTTCTGGATTTTAGCAGCCTATATCTGCTCTTTTTTATTAAGATGAAAAAAAGAGAAACATTCGTTGAGTTTCGCCAAAAGTAGGATATACTAAAAAGAAACACAAGTGATCAAAATAGGCTGGAATAAAGATTCTGGGGTCTTATGAAATTTGGAATATGAATACAACATAAGAACAACATTGGATGATTCTCTCAATGATAAAAATTATAATTTAAAAATTATATAATTAAAGTTATAAAAATCCTCCATTGTCTAACAAAAAAATTTTAACTATATTTTGGCTTTGGCTAGAACTGGACCTACATTTTCAATTTGACCCTTTGGCGATGGCAAACTATGGCCCCAAGCCCAATCCAAACCATTGCCTATTTTTCTAAATAAAATTTTATCGGTGTGCAACCACACCCATTTATTTATGTCTTATCGAGGCTGCTTTCACACTGCAATGGCAAAGGAGAGTAGCTGCCATCGAGGCCTCATGGCCTGCAGAGCCTAAAATATTTGCTATCTGGCCCTTTGCAAAGGAAGCTGAGGACCTTTACTGTAAATCAAACAGGTATTATACGAACTGGCGGTAGGCTTTCACTAGCTTTGAAACAGAACTAAATCAATCCTGAACATTCTGATCTACCATTTCTCCCACTTATACTCATTTCATTTGTAGCCTTTAAAAATACTGCTTTCTGATTTTCTTGACATCTTAAAAAATTTACTGAAAAAAAACCAAGCAGATCAGAAGACCTGTATGTGGAAAAGGTATGGGACAGACTCTTGTATGAATCCCAGCGGGGATTTTGAAGAGCAAACACCACTCAATTTGTTCCCAGCCAGTCTGAAGGCAAAATGAGAAGATGATTCCAATTGTTGCCCTGGGGCCCAGCAAGATCAGAGATCTGCCTATGAGAACCTGCCAGGGTAGGAGACACAAGAGCAGAAGTTTCCAGGCATGGCTTTGCATCAGGAACACCCAGGGAGACTAAGAATGCTGCAATGCCAGGTTCCTCACCAGACCAATCAAGTCCGAGCCTCGGCCAGGGCAGCAGAGGGTTCAAGTTCCCCAGGTTCTACTGTGCACTTGAGACCCCCCCAAATTCCATAATGAAGGAAGCTGGAGGTAGCGAGAAAGTCACGTAACTTCTTTGGCCCTTTCCTTTCAATCTCTGAAATGAGAAGGTTGAAGTGAGGTTCTCAGGGCCTTCCCATCTAGGACCACACATTCAGCTGGATGGGATTCAGTGAATTTCCCAGCAGAGAAAGCATGGGACACCGTGGCGCCTTCTGCTCCAGGGCCACATGCAGAATGGAAGAGTGCAGGGCGAGAAGGGCTTCTCTGCCAGGGGACCCTGGGCAGGAGGGTGTGATGAGGTCTGTACTGCTACTCCACAGCCCAGTGCTTTGTGGGAAGAGAAGCCAGCTCATCTCTGGGACCAGTATCAGATGGGCCCTGTCATCGCGCTGGTCTCTCCGAACGCCTCCAGTTCTGGTGCTTCACGTCTGCTTGACAGACAATAACTGAACATACGCTCTGACTCTCACGCTGTGCAGAGAGAGAGGGAAGCGCTGTGAGGGAGAGCGTTTTCTTTGGAGTCAAAGGATGCAGGACAGATTCCGGTTCAGCCGCTTATTAGCTGTGAGAGATGGGGTTTATTTATTCTCTCTAGGCATCCGTTTCCTCGTCTGCAAAAGCAGGGCGGTAATCATCTTTCTATTCCAAGATCACTGTGAGGATTCAATAACAGTGCATCCGGAGGGCTCTTCCAAGTTCTGGGCACAAGGCAGGCTGAATAAAAGGTAGATCATCACTGCAGTTATTCCTAGGATTATCGATATGACGTTTTGGCAATACACGAGTGAATCGAAGGTACCAGTGATCAACGATTTTACAATTCTGGGGTGTAAAAGACACCTAACAGAGCTTATTTGGTTAATATTTTATCTTGTTTATAACAAAAAGAATGAAAGGCATCTTTTTGTCTGAACTGTTTCAGGGATTTTCGGGAATAGCAGAGGGCAGCAGGATTACAGGCAGTGCACACTGACCCCCATTTCCTTCCCACTGCAGAGCACACCACACTCCCCACCCCCGTGCAGGTCATGCAGAGTTACACAGGTGCATGTCCACAGGCAACATGTAGGACCATTTTTAAGCTTCATATAAAATGATATCACTTTAAACATATGAAGGTGACGTCTGCTGTTTTTGCTCAATATCATGTTTTTGAGATTCATCCACATGAACACTTAAAGCTCTAATCCATCCATTCTGCTATATTCTTCACTTCTTCACAATTTTACCATCATTCATTCTTTCTTGCTTTGCTGGACATTTAGGTCATTTCCATTATCTGTGTTACAGAAAGAGCTAGTTAGCAAGGTACATTTATATGGATTTTCTTGTGTACAGTGAGTCTTTGGGGGTATTTACTCAGAGCTGCTAATATGTAGAATATACATGTCTTTAACATCAGGCTCCTTACCCGCTCTTTCTCATCTCTTGGGTCTCCATATGTCCATGTGCCTCGTAGCTCAGACCTCCACCTCTTCTCTTTTACATGTGTACTCAAGGAGTATTGTCTGACCCCAGGTCTTCAACTTCTGGGACTACTGTTTCCAGCCTGGACATGCCCCTGTGGTCTAGATTTATGTATCCACTTACTCACTTAATATCTCTTTGCAGACCTAATGGACAGATGACAAGCATTCTAAGTGTTCACCAATGGTGTTTCTCTTCCAGGTGCACGAAGTAGATTTCTCTTTCTTCTTTTATAAAGGTGGGAGAAGGTGAGTATTCTGGAGAAAGAAACAATAACTGTGTTACTTCAGTTTTCCTGGAAAACTGAGTCACAGCTTTGGAGTTCACGGAACCTTGCCTTCAGAAATTCACCTATAAGGGGGTTAGAGGAGGACCATGGATAGAAGGGGCAACTTAATGGTGATGCCATAAAAGTGGACCCCACGAGAGTTCTGGGGTTGGCGTGGCCCTGCAGAGCTGTTCCAAACTGAGGCAAGAGTTGCCTGTTTGTTTTCCCAGGTTGGCTGTCCTTGGAAGTCCTTCTTCTTAGGAAGACATTTCCTTGAGCTAGATGGCTCCATTAGCCTAGACAATTCATGGGGAGAAACTTCTCAATAAGCCCTCCACGCCCAACTCTATGACAGAGGGAATAATAAAGATGTCAAACTCAAGTGGCATTTGGGGTGACACACTCCCAGATCCACTGCATACTCCCAAGCTGAAGCAGTAAGAAGACCTTGCCCAGTTTTCCAGTCTTTCCTTCAGCAACGAGTGTCAAAGTGGAAAATCCTCATCACTAACCCATGCATTAGGACAGTCACTGCCTGGGAGAACTGTCTGTTCTAGAATAGGCATGGGATTGGTGAGATCTAAATTGGGGATGTAAGCCACTGAGTTTGCTTTGACCACAGCATCATCCTGGTCTAAACCAATTATTTCCAATTGCTAATTAACCTCTCAAAATGAAATTCTCACTCTCTACTTCTCCAAACCTACTATTTTCCAGTCTTCAGGATCTTAATAAATGGAAGTTCCATTCCTCCAGTTTGTAAGTTGAAAACTCACATGCAACCTTGAGTCAAAAATAGTCATCTCTTCCCTCCATTATTAACCCTGCTCTAAGCTACATTTCTCTTCAGATTATTAGAGAGCTTCTTAATAATTTCCAGTGTCTGTTCTTACCATTATCTATTGTTAGCACAGACAACAGGATCATCCTGTAAGACAGACTCTACTCAAAACCCTATAAGGGCTCACATCTCATTTAGGGTAAAAGTGAAAACTTTGAGGAGCTACAAGGCCTTACCTGATCTGGACCCGAATCACCTCTCTGAGCTCTTCCTACACCCTGTTTCCACTGGTTCCGGCTGCTCCCTGCCTTCCTCCATGTCATCGGCATTTTGGAAACCCGTCTGGTTTAGAGCCTTTGCGTTCCTTGTTCTCCAGCCTGGAATGATCCTCCCTGGCTACTCACGAGTGTTGGCACTTCCCTGAAGGCACTGTTCAGATGTCATCCTGACAATGAGTCTCTCTCTGATCACCGACTATTTTTAAAAGCATACATAAGTAAAATCATTCTACTTTATAGTTCTCCAGAGCATTCATAGCATCGTAAAACATACATTTATTTTTAAGTGAATGAAAGATAAGCCACATTTGGGCAGAACTTCCTCTATTCCTCACCACTCTGCTTCTCAGATTAGCTATAGCACTCAATAAACATTTGTTGAATGTTAGACATTCTTCTGAATTTTGTGTGAAAATATTTTATTTCTATAAAAGAGTAAGTTTATCTCTTAATTTTTTTTTTTTTTTTTTTTTTTTTTTTGCACCAGAGATTGAACCCAGGGGCACTTTACCACTAAGCCATATTCCTGGTCCTTTTTAATATATCATTTAAAGACAGAGCCTCACTGATTTGCATAGGGCCTCACTAAGTTGCTGAGGCTGGCTTTGAATTCTCGATCCTCTGCCTCAGACTCCCAGGCTTCTGGGGTTACAGATGTGCACCACTGCGCCCAGCTCTTACTTGAATTTTGATAGTCTTCATTTTTGTTTTCTTCTCATATTTCCATGGCTAGGAGCTTCAGTACAATTCCTGAGGATTTTTTTCCCCTGAAACAGAGTTTCAACTGGGATTATTTTTCTGCATCTATAGAAATGTGGTTTTCTCACAACTAATGGGATTTTTAAATGCCTAACCACCTTTAGGTCTTTGTAAAACCTTCTCAGTCTTTGAAATCTATGTCAGAATGCAGAGCTCAGGCGATGATGCAGGACAGAAAGGAAGCCTTGGGGTCCTCCCATAGGGACAGCTGTTTTCACACCAGGAATTGCTCCTCCAATAAGGGTGGTATCTCTTGAAGTTTAACCAGGCAACATGAACGCCTGCAGGAGCCAGGTGTGTGAATTTGGGAACAGGCTGAAGGGGAGGTGGACTCGCAGGAGAGTTTGCCTTAACACATAGAGGTCAGGGACTGAACTGCATCAAGAGATTGTCAACATGTGAAAATGAAGCCCCCTGTTGCCAGGTCATCTGATATTTATCCAGAGACTGGACACTGAAAATCTAGATCTTTTTTTTTTTTTTTTTTTTTTTGTGGTGCTGGGGATTGAACCCAGGGCTTTGAACATGCGAGGCGAGCATTCTACCAATGGGGCTATGTCCCTAGCCCCAGAAATCTGGATTTTTAAAAGACAAAATATGCTGATTTTTAAATTCTTTTCATAATTAACATTTATAAAAGAAAATAGCATGTGGTCCAGACAAAACACATCTCCAGGCCAAGCGAGGACTCTGAGCTGGAGACGGCCAGGGCACAAGAGTGAGCCTGGGCCCTCTGCTCCTCACAGGCAGTTTAGCTCCTCTATGTCCATGTCCTTACTTGTGAATTATGGATAACAATAATTATCTGCCTGAGTAATTATTATGGCAAGCATCAGAGCAATGTGGAAATGAAAGTTCACTACAACTCAGCCTGCTCGGGACAAGAGAAGCTGGAATGGCAGAGGGGATAGTGGACACATCCGTGGTGCCCCAACTAGCTCACCTCAGAGCAGCCCACGAGTAACCATCCTACGTAATAGGAACTTTAATACATTTTTTCTTTCCAATTACCCAGTACAACTAAAATGGTATTGTTTACTGCCAATTTTCGTACTTGTGAATTATATCAAAAAGGAAAAAAAAAAGTGGGAGGTGGGGGGAGCAGTTCAAAGTTCTCCTTGGTAGGTGGAAGTCAGATACATGACCAGGAAGACAGTAGCACAAGGATCAGTGCAGGTTTGGGGGACATTTCTGGCTACTTTCTTTCCATCTTTTTTTCTTTTTTAATCACTCATATCTGCAAGGTTAGGCACTTTGTGATACCAGGGTCCAGTCCACACAGAGGGGATGGGACACATGACACAACACAATGAGCTTGGAGGGAGAGGAGTTGCTGCCTGGCACACCTCCTGCCCGGCACCTCTCCTGCCCCCCACCCCTAATTGGAGCAAGACTCTGTCCCTGGTCCCTTGAAGGTAAACCGAGAAGCATTGGTGTCTAGTACTTAGTGAACCCTCAAAAGCAGTGTTGGTGGCTATTCTGTAAAATACCAGCACAAAACACCACAGCAATCCAGAGAAGACCTCGGGGGTGAGGGTTAGAAGCTGCACTGGGCATAGGAGGACTGAAAAGATGGGCAGTGACCTTGTGGTGTCCTGCAGCTTTCTCAAACAGGGGCGTGTGGGCAGAATGGGGACACCTGCCTGCGAACCCAGGGGCAGCCGAGGACATTTCTCCGATCTACACTGTCTGGATCCAGCACTCGGTGCCAGGACCCTGTTCCTTACAGTGGACTTCGGGGGGCAGTGCGCAGGGACACACGGGGCGCCACGTCTGGAGGAACACCCAGAGGCGCCGCGGCGGGGTCCACACCTGCGGTGACGTCACCCGGCCTCACCTGCCGGAGGGAGCGGAAGGCCGGGGATCTGGGAGGCCGGGGGCGGCGCGCATCTGCGGCCCCACAAACGAGCCCTTCTCCCTCCGGAGCGGGCCGCTGATTAACATGCAGGGGCTGCCCGAGGGCGAGGCGCGCAGCTGGACAGCAGCTTCTCCCGGGCGCTTGTAAAAGCCTCTCTCACAGCTGGAGAGAAAATCGCCCTGCGCCACTGGCCGGCCATTGTGGACCGCCAAGCGTCCTTCTCCGGGCGGGGCGGGCGGAAGCCGAAGTTCACCCAGCTGTCAAGTATTTGAAATGTAAAAGGGCGGGGGAGGGGGAGACAGAGGCCACGTCAGAGGATGTGCAAGCTGCCCGGGGCCTGAGGAAACCGTGGGCTGAGAAGTGCGCTCTGAACCATCAATGAGGCTTTCACACAGCAGCCGGCAGAGTTCCGGGGAGGGCTCCTGCCGGGCCTGCGCGGCCACCCGCAGCGCCCCTCGCGGGGTCGCGGGGGACAAACCGAGGACAGAGTCCACCCGGCGGCCTGTGTCTGGGCATTGATTCCATCCTGCCCACAGCCGACCTGGCACCTGGCTACCCAAGGCCTGCACTGCCCTCAGTCCCCAGGCCACTCCCAATTCCTGCCGCTGCACAGGGGCATCAGGACATGGGGCACTGCTGGGGTCTAGCCTGCAGGACAGACTCCCCACCTCCCTCCGTGTACCTGGCTTTCAGCTTCCATCTATCTTCCCTGAGTTCCCCTTGTTCCAGGTGCTGTCCTTAAGCCCAGAGGCCCTTCCCTGCCTCTCCTGATTCCCAGCTGCCAAGCCACCACAGAATTAAATGGCCCTACTCCTCTTTCATGTGACTTCTGAAAACCTTTTGGACAGTTCTTACCATTTAAAAACTGCGTACTGACTGCATGGCTTTCGTCAGAAGTTGTGCCATCTGCTAGGAAGGAGCATACAACTGGCAAATTTAGGGAGGCTCCAGGTCCCCTGTGCAGACAGGAGCTGAATGCCACATGATCTCCAGGCAAATTCTCGAATCTAGGTTTGGGATCCATGAAAGCAAGTGACCCAGGTGCTGGCCAAACAGGACAGCCTCCTTAGGCTAATGGAGAAAATAGGAGGGCAGCTGCTTTCCTGCCTGGCCTCCCCACCAGGAGCTGTGTGCCCCCAGGCTCCAGCAACACCAGGGGCGTGCCTGCAGCAGGCAGTCACCAGGGGTGGGCAGCACTTTGTATGTACCTGTCTGTCCACACTTCTGCACCAGCCCCTTTTACACTGCTTGGTGTTCTAGTTCTTCCTTTTTTCCTAAATGAAATGTAGGGCAGGCCTCATGTTGTTTGGAAAAGAGAATCAGGATGCTTGATGGCACTGAAGCAGCACAGCAGTCACATCATAGCTGTGTTGGTGCCATGGAGGAATCCAACATGACTCCTTGACTGAAATTGAGGCTCTGCCTTGCCATGTGCAGACCCCAAGCCTTGGTTGACTTCTCCCACCTTTGTCTACCTGTGCTGCCACCTGCCCTTCCAGGCAGCTAACTGGCTCCACACTGCACAGCAGGCAGGTGTCTGAAATGAACCCTTCCCTTCCTTCCTCTTTTGAAATGTTTTTGGGGTCTTCACAATGTCTCCTGTCCTAAGAGGATCCACACCTGTTCTCTTGGTTCTCTTGTGTGAGACCATGGTTCACTTCCAACAGTCATGTCCAGGCAGGAAAGCCGAAACGTGCTGGCCAATGTCACAGAGAGAATTCCATTAAGGGAAGAGGTTAGACAGGCGTCAGGTGACTTACAGGCAGAAAGAGAGACGTGAGTCCCACAGGGATGCTGTCCTTGTAGGAATAAGTGTCCTGCCCCAGGAGGGGGAGGAGGGAATGAGGTCAGGAGAGGATGCATGGAGTCTCCAAGGGGCCCTCAGAGAAAGGGCGCCCAGCCCCATAGAAGCCCCTGCCTCCTGGTCCCTGCGGTTCAAGAGCCTGAAGGGAGGACACCAGGGGCTGAGATTTGGAGACTTCCCAAGAGGGAGCAACAAGAGACTGACTGAAGAAACAGGGAAAATAGAGGCTGAAATAAATTGCCTGTCTCAGGACTGTGGGGAGGGCAGCCTGCTGGGCTGCTGCAGAGTGGGGCACTGAGCCTGGGACCAGTGAGCCTCTGCTCCAGCCAGCAGGGCTGACCAGGGGGCCGGGCAGGAGGAGGGGTGTGCTGTCCCCAAACCCATTCTGCATCACAAAGCCAGCATGGAAGGTGGGTTTGGAGCTTAAGTGTCTCCCTTCTTCCCCGTGAGGAGGTCTCTGACACTCTGCTCCCAGCTCCCAGCCCATGCTGCTCCACAGGGAGCAAACCCTTCCTGGCCCGGAGGTCAGCCTCCTCCTCACTCAGTTCTCAAGGTGGCTGCCCACACTGCTCCTGGAGGTCTTTCAGAGTCCTCTGTGCCCACCAGACACAGCCACATGTCCAGGCTTCCCAGAAATATCCATCCAGCGCCTCTTCTCCGACCCGAGGCACATTGAGGAGGCCCTCATCCCTGCTGCCCCTGCCGTCAGGAAGGCTGACCCTGGAGACCCTGGCTCAGCCACAGTGCCTTCTCCAGCCTTTCCTCATGGGGCAGACTCCTGCAGTTGGCCTTCTCTTCCTCCTGAAACCCAGCCTCCAGATATTGTACCTTGTTCTGGAATATGACATCTGTCCATGTGTTAGTGTCTCAACTGAAATTCCCATTTTGCCATTTGCTTAAATTTAAATTAAGCAGGTGACAATTAGAAGAAAGGATGTTATGTCACAGGGAAGTGTCTTTTGTGCATTCACTTCTCTACCACCGATGGAGCACCATGTAGGTAGCAGAGGGGAAGACATGGGCCTTTTCCACAATACATGAGCACCCAAAGAAAGGAAAGAAATACAGGGAGATAACTGAGATGCAGCATGCAGAGCTTTGAGGGCGCTGCCCAGAAGAATGTGCATGTAGGGGCTATGGAGCTGCGTTTTTACAGCAAATTGGCAGCTGGAGAAAGAACCAGAGAGTCTCCAGGCAGGGACATGGGCACCTACAGAGAGTTGGGGTTGTAAAATTGGGGAAAGTATCAATGACATCCAGAAAATGTGGCACAATGGGGGATGCCCTCAGGCCACGGCCACTAAGGAGCCCGTAGTTCCAAAGGCATCCGAGAGACCTTTCCCCACTTCCATCTGGGATGCTGGCACTTTGCTGTTCTCTTATTGTATTTTCTTTCTTTATGTGCAGGTAAGGCAACTTGAATTCAAGTCCCAGGCAGGCTGTGGCTGCTGGGAGATGACAAATTTTAAAATATGAATGTCTAAAGCAAGCCAATGCACTTTTTAGGGCTTTTAGAGACAGAAATCAGGTCTCAGTTATCGATTGGATATGATAGCTGAGCAAGGGAAAGTCAGAAGTCACTCGGAGAGTGAGCTTGTCTCAAGGAGTTTCTCAAAGTCTGTGGCCCTCCCTGGATTGGGGAATGAGCGGTCAGGGAGTCACAGTGAGAAGACACGGGGGATGACAGGCTGTGATGCCGGGGACATCAGCATCAGCCCGTGAGAGGGCCGGAAGCTAGGTGAGAGACCAGGTGAGGGGAGCCTGGGACGCAGCACCCTGAAGCCTTCAGTTTGGCTTCCTCTCACGTCCGTGGCACACAGCCATGAAAGACACGGGTATTCAAATTTGACCCCCGTAGAAAAAAAGTAAACACATATTTTATGAGTAAATTTATTTGAAATAAAACTCCAAAGATGATAAATTCACCTTAGGTTACTTGGTCCTAGTGAACATTGAAGAGGGAGGCTCCTGAGAGCACTTTCCAGAGACTTCTTTCCCCCCACCCCCAAGGAACACCTAATTTACAGCCACACAAAAATGCACCAAGTGTCAGAATTTTGTTGCAGCACAGTGCCATCTAGTGTCCAATACGACTAACGCCAAGAGACAATTCCCTGGGGAAGCAGGCAAGTGCCCTTTTGACCTAAAATTCTGACCTGATGTTAAAGGGAAGGTTTTAGAGAAAAAGCAAAGTCGCACAATCTCACCCTACTCCTGGTGGATGGGAAAGCTCCGTGTGTGCAGCACACACAAGCTCACTGCAGCCACTTCGTTCAGAGGTGTGCTTTAAACCCCACCACGCTTTCTCCTGTCAGATGAAAATCTTCCTTGGCATGTTTGATTCTGATAGGAGTTTGAGTTAATTGTAAAATAATTATTAGAACTTGGATTATCAGTTAGCTTTAATTACAGTCATTAACATTTTTCATATAAATATAATTATGCCGTAATAAGTTGGACTGAAACTGCAAGAGCAGTTTGAAGATCCATGCTCTCCACTTCTAGATTCAGAAGGGCGGGGACAGGATCCCGAAGGATTGTGCACCTAGAGAGGTCTTCAGCCATGCGCAGCTTGATGGTGTGAGTGCTGCACTGGAAGTTACCTGGTCTGCCCTCCCGTCCTGGTGCTGTCATTAGTCAGCATGGACCTTGAGCCTGTCAGCTGCTGCTGTAACCAAGGCATAAAGCCGAGTAATCTTCCACACACATCCACACAGGCGCACATCGAGGCTGTCTTAGTTGCTGTCAATCCCCTCAACTCCTCTGCGAGATCTGCCTTACGTTCCTTCTCTTATAAAGAAGGAAAGCAAAGTGCAGAGAGATGAAAGCAAGTATTCCTGAGGGTGTGGGTGGGGTGACCCAGGTGGCCTGGTCCCCAACAGGCTCTGGGACAGGCATGCACCACTGTCACTTCTACCAAGCATCCCTGCAGTACAAGGTGCAGTAAACACCATGAGACAGACCTTGGCATAGACCCCTGTTTCTTCAAAGGAACTGCAAGTTAATGAGATTTCACTTGTATCTCTGTCTTCCTCTGTCCATCTGAGTCTCCATCAATATCTGTTATTTATCTCTGTCTATCATCGAGCTTGCTAGCTATCACCTATCATGTTTTATCTATCACCCATCTATCATGTGTCTATGTTCAAGGATCAATTGGTTCAACGTTTCAATAATTATCACAAGAAGATACCAGAGTCAGGGAGCCAACACTAACGTGGTTGGGTTTGGCAGAGTCCAACATGGAGCCCGCATCCTAGGACCTGCACTCAGGCACCTTGTTCCCTGCAGCCTCACAGGAGACTGGTGTCCCCACTGCCCAGAGAAGAAAGAGGCTGGTTGCACTGACTCTCCACCTTTCCTCCGAAGACAAAAGTCATTCCTCAACATTTGTCACCACCTCACGGTGACACAGGAAGAAGTGGTGGCATCCAGCATTGGACACTGCAGGAGTGAGCAGCTCGTCCACGCACTGCTGCTGGGGTCTTGAGTGACCTCTGAGGAGAAATGTGACACCACAGCTCAAGTCTGTGGATCGCCTGCCACCTCTTGCCCCCACCTTCCGGATGAGACCCAGGGTTGGTGTTTGCAGCGCCCCCAAACAGCACACTGCCCGTGCACCTGCTCACGTGGGGACTGTGCAGCAGACAGTGAGTGGGGGTCCTCCTTCCAGCCCACGTCAGAGCTTACCTTCAACTGCCTCCTGTCCTCTCCATTCTCAAAGGAGACTCAGGGAGATTTGAAGGACACAATCCCAGTCGCCAATTCCCCAATCTGACGGATTGTAGAAGTCACTTGGAAAGGTGGGTGTTTTTTTTTTTTTTTTAATTTAAAGATGTGCATTCTTCTGTTGGATCTCACATTGAAATTTGGCAAAACAAAGATGGGTTGTAGAGTTTGCAGTTTTGGAATGTTTCCCAGTGGAGATTGATGGTCAGTCAAACTTAGGGACCAGGTGATGCTGGAAACTGCTCCCAGTGGAGGAGTCACAGGATGCAGAAGCAGACTTAAAAAGACACATGGCGGGCAGGCTCATTGCCCGCCAGTCAATCTGCAGGAGGAAAAATATTCATGACATCAACCTGGAACATTTCCCAGGTCCCCAGGAAAATGGCCTCTGGCTGTCAGGGCCCTAGTAAACGGGACAAGGATGAGAGGAATCCAGGCCCCTGATGCCTGTGTCTGGCCCCTCATAAAGGATGACCACAACCGGCAGAGCAAAGGCTGGGTTTGCACTGAGCTCTCCTGCAGAGACATGGGCATCAGTGCAGGGACATTTAAACTCGGTGTCCTTGCAGTGTGTCTGACGTGGCACTACCTCTGCTGCTTGCCCTCCACCCCCCGAACACCTGGAGAGCAGAGCTGGGTGCTGAAGAAATCCTTCACTCAAGGCCAGGACAAATGCCATGACCACATCAGGCCGCTGAGCTGTCAGCAAGTCCCCCACCCACCCTGTCCCTGTGCCTGCCTCTCTTGTCATGTGGACCTGACCACTGGGCATTTCCGGTCTTCCTCTGGTCTGGGATGAAGAGAGCACCTCTGCTCCTCTTGCTGCCCTAGAGTCCCAGTCCGTTGGTCACCAAGTTCTGTCGACTTCCTCTCTTCTTCCATCTTCTACCAGGAAAACTGCCGTTATTCCCTAAAGGCTCCCGCCGCCCGTTTCCCCAGTCCCAACTCCAAGCCCTCTGCCATCAGAGCCACACTTCCAGAAGACAGACCCCATCTTGGCAATCTCTGCTTTAATATTCTCCCAAACAGCTGTATTTCCCTATTCCGTTTCAAACTGCTGGGCTCTATGAAGTTGCCCATGTCCACTGAACGTCACAGGATCAGTTAGGAGCAGGCCAACTAAGCCCCCCCTGGTTGGAGAGCTCATCTCTCTAGTGTTCTACCTTTTTTTTTTTTTTTAGTAATAGATGGACACAATGTCTTTATTTTATTTTATTTTTTTATGTGGTGCTGAGGATCCAAGCCAGTGCCCTCCACGTGCGAGGCGAGCATTCTACCACTGAACTACCATCTCAGCCCCAAAGGGCTGGCTGCTACTTTTGTAACCTGGTCTGCAGAACAAAGTCGAACTTCTTTAGTTTGGCTCACGCAATTCTGCACGGGTTCTTATTTCACTTTTTAATCTCTGCTCTTTACTATTTTTTGCTACCATCTCTAAGTCCCTTAAAATATAGTCACTGTTGCATTTCTTCTGTCTTCATCTGGTCTAGAATAATCTGCTCCATCTCTGCTTTTATCCATCTAACAATATGGATTTTTCTTTATTCTCCAAGACACACTTCAATCACTGTGTCTCTGGAACCTTCCCTGACCTCCTGCCTGACCTCGGCCAGCTCATGGACGCCTTCCTGGGCCGGGCCTCTCCCCTGCACTGGTCATGCTGCTTGGCTTGTGTGCATGTCTGTTTACCAGACTGACCTAGGAACTCTCAAGAGCAGGAACCAGACCTTGCTGGGTGCTGCCGATGGGGTTCCCCAGGAAGCTGACTCTGGGAAGGCATTTAGGGGCAGACTGTTTATTAGGGAGCTCCCCTGAGATCCACACAGGGGGAGGGGAGGCAGGGAAGGAGAGAACTGGGAAGAGGAAGAAGTCAGAGGTGGGGCAGACCCAAGCCCAGTCTCCTATCCCAGGGCAGCTCGGGGACTAAAACGGCCATTAGGAATTCTCTCAAGATGGAAAGTCTGCCCATGTCTGGCCCCTCATAAAGGATGACCACAACCCACAGAGCCGCGACTGTCCTTGCACTGAGCTCCCACATCCTTGCCATCTGGGGACAGGCAGTGACTTTGGGGAGGGTGACCGTGTGATGGTACTCTCAGTCTCAGGGACAGGCAGTCCCTCCCTGAAAAGGGACTGGTCAGTGTACCAGTATTCACAACACTCTGCCCAACGCCTCGGGACCCTCAGGTCCATAGAGAAATGACTGATGTGTACACTAGTGGCAGCAGGCAGGCAGGTGACGGGTCAGAGACCTGCTGCATACCAAAGAGATTTTTATAAACAGAACTCCTGACCAAATAGGGGGAAAAAAAGCTCAAAGTCATTAAAAACATGATAATAATGGGTTTCATAGGTAGAGACCTCAGCAAAGTTGCTAGATTCACAAAGGAGATGCCAGGAATAAGTAAGAGCACGCATTATCCCTTGGGACTGCAATGCAGTGGACGTGGCCTAGGAGTGGCAGTGTGCCCTGGGCAGGACTGTGGTCCTGGGTGTTGAGAAGTGCCAGAAGTACCCAGTACCGAGGGTCCTGGGGGCTGAGAAGTACTAACATTTTACCTGATTTGTGTTCACCCAAATTTTCTGGCTTCTGCCTCAAAGGTCATCTTTTCCACCCTTCAGGAGCCCAAAAGCAGTAGTGGGAAAGCCTGGGAAATGGCAGTAGGAGAGGACATCAGAGGTGCAGGGGCACTGACAGTCCCCAAGGGATTGTCAAAGTAGAGTCACAGACTCCATGCCCCAGACCAAACACTGTGTGGTGCTTTGGGGGTCTGTGAACACCCTGCTATAGTCAATCCTCCTTAGCAAGACAGCTTTAGTCTTCTAAGTGTTATTGGCCCACGGGCAATGGCCCTATTTGTGAACATCTGATTGCTTAGAGGGGTTCTCATTTACAGACCACTAACGAGATTAAAGTGCTAATTTAAAAAGTGCTTAGCCTGGATATTTAAGCAGCACCAGCCTTGCACGTTGATAACTGCTGTTTCTGTGTTGGTTGCTAAACAGGAGCCATTTCATTCTGGTGCATTGAAATGGATCAGATAAATCACATTAGCTTGGTTTACAGAGGGAAGCGATGACAGTCTCCTCAGAATGGAAAGCTACATAACCGACCGGGTCTGACTTTCTTTCATCGCACACTCTATCTGAAAACCCAATACCTATTTAAAGCTGCTGATAACACTCCCTGGATACTCCTAGCCCTTGTCCTCAGACATAATGTACGGTTCCACCAATGCTATGGAATTTAAACATTTTTGATACAGTCTATTAAGAAGAGGGATTGTAGCTAATTCAACAGCAGCAACTTCTAATAAAAAAAAAAAGAAGTAAAAATTCTGTGAAATCACATGCTGCATTTGCAAAGGCAGCTGGGTAGAAATCACATAAGGACACTCTCTGTTCTGTCACTAAATTATCTATACTGGGCAGGCAGACCCGATAAGAGAATTCATTTTGCACACACCTCGGGAGTGGAACAGGAGCCAATCTCATGATCTCCCAAAATAGAAAGGAAGTTCAAATTATTGAGGGAGAAAGCTCCCGTACACTTGAAGATGCGACCATCTGAAGTCTCCTTCCAGAGGTGACAAAGGCTGCCCAGCAGCACCTGGGTGCAGGTCACCTGTCTGCAAGTTGCCTCAGTCTCTCTCTGAGGCACACGTACTCACACTCCCCTGGGCACAACTCCTCCTTTCCCGAGATGGACAAAACAAAGAGTTCAAGAAACCAAAACCAGCCCTGGTTTCTCTTTGTAGCCTGTTGTCACAGAGTGATTTGCCTACCGTACTTCATTAAATGATCAAAGGGCCTCATTTTTCCAATTCCGTAGTTGAATTTGAATGAAATAATGAACAAATGGGAAAGTCCCTACTTTTTACATTGAGTTTCCATAGTTCATGTTATAATCACACCTAAAAATAAGGAAGTAAATGATAAAATACTAGAGGAAACAATCATATTGATATACAAAATAAAAAATGTCTGAATATAAGAGGTTGAAGGGGGAAATGTTACAGTTGGAGAAAGTGGAAATATAAAGGACAGAGATCAAAATCTGTTCATGGAAGGAGAGTGAGTTGGAGAAAGGCAGAGGTGAGCCACCCAGAAAGGCCAGGAGATGAAGCAGCGTGTCCATGGCCCATGAGGACTGAAGACAAGGAACTTCCCCTGCTCTGGGGCCTGCACAAAGCTCTTCAACCTCCTAATATTGACCTTTGTCATTTATAAAATGACAACCGTAATAAACCTAACCCATGGGCTTTTTGTATGAGATACAACCAACATCTTGTCCAACGTCTCAAAGAGTGTGATCAAAACCACAGCTGGCGACTCAGAAGGGGGAGTGGCAAGTGGACCAGTGACAGGAGTGGCCCCCGGGGTTAGGTGACCCGCAGTTATCATCATGAGCTGAGTCATGACTTAATTATGTTGCAAATGCAATTATGCAAAGTCATGGGCATAACATTAAAGGAGAAATAATATCAATGTCAATATCTAGCAGTAGAAAACAAAAGAAGCATAGAGTTCCAAAGGACCATTACAGAACCAAGTCAAGCAATCAATCGCATGAAGAAATTTGAAGACAAAACTCAACCTTTTCATGTTCCGCTTTGGATTCTTTCACTTGTTTGCTTTAGAAAATTATGTAGAGTCCCTCCACGGGGTGGTAGGGAAGGAAAATGTAGAACTTAAAACACCAAAACTGCTCTGGTCCATTGCTGAAAGCAACAGCGGAGAAGCCACTCACTCTAGCCTGGGGGGCTGGGGGTGATTCTTGACAAATCCTTGGAGAATGTGTAAATTTGTATCAGGGAATGAACAGGGGAATGCCCCTCAGACAAGATGGCCCACACAAGGCTCAGAGTGGTCCAAGTTTGTGAAATAGTGAGAGAAAGAGTGAGAGAGGTTGAGGGTAGAGCCAGGATTGTGTGCCCTACTCAAAACACTTCCTGAAGACAGCCGAGAACCAAGCAGTGCCTCAACTTGTGGTGTGGAGAGTCGACCAGTTCTGGTCCAGCATGAAGCAGAATAGAAATCACCATTCTGTTGTGACTGTAATAAAAAGCTAGCTAAACTTTCTGGTGTCTGTAGGAGAAGTGAGGCCACAGGGCAAGCCATGACCCGGCACTGAAGAAGCTGAGGGACCAGAGGGGATCGCACCTTACCAGAGCAGAGCCACCAGCTGAGCCCTCTGCCACCACCAGGGCTCAGGCAGGAAAGCCCAAAGTGTGCCTGACGCAGTCCTCAAGGCTCAGCAGACCGGGCAAGAGTGAAGAACTCCGGGTGACAAGTCAGGGAAGCGTCCCCACACTTCGGTGAGTTTTACATCCAGGATTTTGACGAGGTTCTCAATACAGTGTCTGTCAGAGAAAAATCTCATGCAGTTGGCAAAGGAGAGGAAAATTTAGCCATTTAAGACTTTTTGTGTCAGAACATTCTGTTCTTTTCCCCAAGTCTGCCCTAGGGATAAAGTGTTTATCCATAGCCCAACCTGTTGGGGGTTTATCAGGGTCTAACTGGCCTACAGGAAGGGAAATGCCAACCCCAGCTCTAGCCTCCCACTTGGAGAGAAGGAAATGGCCAACTCCAGCTGCTCGTATTCCTTTCCACATGAAAGGTAAGACTAGAAAAGGAAACTGAAAAGAACTTGCGAATCTCACAGGACAAAGGCACAGGCTCATCAAACAAGGGACCAAATCATGGCATTAGGGAAAGCTTCCCCTCCCGACACACCCCACCATGAAATTACTAAAGGCCTGCTCATGGCAATTTCATTTGACCAGGACGTAGTACCCAGAAGGGCGACCAAGAAAACATTGTGAGCCATAGTAAGAGGTAAATGACACAATCTGAAGAGAGAGCAAGTATCACACTCAGATATGGCAAGGAGGTTGGAATGATCGGTCTGGGAATTTAAACAACCATGACTAATATGCTAAATGATTTAAAAGAAAAAAATAGGCATCATCATACCAAATGGATGGGCAATATAAGCAGAGCTGTAGTTAGTCTAAGAAAAAACTGAAAAGGAATTCTAGAGATCAAAACCACTGTAATAGAAATGAAGAGCGCTTTTGATGGGCTTGGTACCATGGAAAAGACTGAAAAAAATAAATTCTGAGCTTAAGGATTGATAATAGAAACTTCTAAAACTGAAAATCAAAAAAGAAAAAAACAGAAAAAAGATGAACAAAATATCCAAACTGTGAAGAACTTCAAAAAGCACAACATCTGCATAAGGATCATGCCATGAAAAGAAGGGAGAGCCGGACAGCATCTGAAGCAGCCATGACTGTTGCTCTCAATCCCTGTCAGACAGCAGGCTACTGTGAGACCCAGTAAGCTCAGCAAGCACAAGGCAAGGAGAGGCCCAAACAAAGACACCTGGCCACATCCGGTCACCTTCAAATTCCAGATGATAACAGACAAAGGAAAATTCCTGAAAGATGTTGGGTGGGAGGTGGACACCTTATCTATGGAGAAGGAAAATATCACAGCCAACGTATCTTCAGAAGTCAAGCAGGAAGAGAATAAAGTAACATGTTTAAAATATTCACAGAAAAAAAAAACCCACTGGGACCTTTGCATCTCCAAGAGTAAAGTAGAAATAAATTTCTCTTCCGACAAACGAAAATTGAGGAACTTTGCTGCCAGTTGACCTACCTTGTAAGAAGTATTAAGAGAAGCACTACAGAGAGAAGGGAGAGGATTTGGTTAGAGTAGGTCCTCCTTGAAAAATGGAAAAGTGTCAAGGAAATTAGAAACGGTAAAACGAGAACCACTTTCCTCGTTCTTAACTGACCTACCAGGAAAGTAAAAATGGCAATAATAGATCTGATTCCACATCCTACCTATATATGTGTTCATGTGTGCTTTCGTAGAAGTGAAATTAATGAGTTTCAGTCCTGATATGATGGATGAGAGAGGAATTAGAAGTATTTTATTTTATAAGGCATTTGCATTAGCCATGAAGTGGTATAGTGTTATCTGAAAATTTGAATTAATTGTAAACATATATTATAAACTCTAAAAGATAAAGAAGTCTTACATGACATAAAGGGACAATTAGACAAGAAAACACAACCATCAACATATGTGGGCCTGACACAGCATCCAAATATGTGATACACCTACCACAAAGAAGAGAGCTCACTGTGAGAGTGGGAGGTCTCTGTAGGCCTCTACCAGAAATGGACAAATCCAACAATCAGGAAAACAGAAAGCACGTGATTGATCTCCACAGCACCATCACTCCAGGGGATAAGATTGACATCTTTAGATCACTTCACCCCGTACCAGCAGGATACGTGCTCTTCTCAAGATCACAATGAGTGTTTGACAAAATATACCACCTTCTAGTCTATAAAACAAACCTAAAACGTTTAAAATAATAGAAATCACATAAGGCCTTCTCTCAGAAATAATGTAATTGAACTAAAACCTAACAGTAAAATTATACTTCAAATTTTCAAAATAATTGGAGATGAGACAACACATGTCTAAATAGTACATGGGTCAAAGGAAAAATCTCAAGTAAAGTTTTAAAATAGTTTCAATGAAGTGAAAATAAAAACACAGCTTGTCGATATTTGTAGGCCACTTTGAAAGCAGTGCTTAGAGGAAAATTTACAGCATAGCATTGAATTCATATGTTAGGAAAAAAGATCCAAAATCAATAATCTATGTTTCTACCATATGAAACTAGAAAATAAAGCTCAATAAACTAAAGCTCAATAGTAAACAGAAGAAAAGAAATCATAAATATGCGCAAAGGAATCAAAAAAATTAAAACTAGAACCAGAAACTCAAAAGAGAAAATTAATTAAACCAAACTCTGGTTCTTTGAAAAGAGGAAAGAAGTTGCTGATATCAGATGATATTAGAAATGAAAGAAGACATTAGTACACATCCCATTGACACTGAAACAGCATAACAGGAATATTGTCAACCACTTTACATCCATGAATTTGATAATCTAGATAAAATGGCCCCAATCTTTGGAAGATATAGCTTGCCAAAACTCACATAATAAGAGTCCATCTGAGTAGGTTTATTTTTACTAAAGAAATTGAATTAAAGTTGACTAACTTTAAAAAATTGAAAGATCAGGCCACAGTGAGCCATTTGATAAATTTTAGCAAATATTTAAGGGGGAAAAAAGCAATACTCATTCTCTATAGTAGCTTTCATTCAATATAATCTGAGAGAATATTTTCTAACTAATTCTATGAGGCCACAATTAGCCTAATTCCAAAATCAGAGAAAGACATTACAAAAGCCCAATTTTATAAATATGTAAAAAAGATCCTCACAATTATGTGAAACTATTATGTGATAAAAGAAAGAGAGAAAGAAAAACCAGAACTTTATAGAGGAATACATAAGCAAAAATTCCCAACAAAACATCAACAAATAGAATCTAAGAATATATAAAAAGACCACAAACAAGGGGACTTATTCCAGGCATAAAAGTTGGGTTCAACATTCAAACAACAATTAATATAATCCATCCATAAGTAAAGAAGAAAAATCACATGACTATTGATAGATGAAGGAAAAGCATTTGACAAAATGTCACTTCCTTTCATGATAAATTTTCTCAGTAAACTAGAAACACAGAGTAAATTTTCTCAAGTTGATAGAAGAATAAATACAAAATGCCTATAGTAAACACCATGCTGAATGGTGAAAAAACTCAAAACCTTTTGTGTTACTCAGTTTTTCATCGCTGAGACAAAAATACCTGAGACAAACAACTTAAAGAAGGAAAGATTTATTTGTGCTCAGTTTCAAAAGTTTCAGTCCATGGTCACCCAGGTCCATTATGTCTGGGCTTGTGGTGAGGCAGTACATCAATAAGGCAGGGCTTATTGTGGAGCAAGGCTGCTCACCTCCTGGTGGCTGGAAGAAAAAAGAGAGAGAGAAGAAAGGGGCAGAGGCACACCCCCAGTGACCAGTTAGGACCCACCTCCTGTGGTTCCCATCACCTCACAGTGGTCCATTCAGTTATGGCCCCAGCAATGGATCAATTCATGGATGGGAGCCCTCATAAGTAACCACTTCTCAAGAGCCTGAGCCCTGAACACTGCTGCAATGAGAACCAAGCCTTTCACACACAAGCCTCTGGGGGACATTCCAGATCCACTCTAATACTCTTCCAGAAGGACCAGGTACAGCGCAGGGGGTCACCTCTCACTACACCTTGTCAACACCATAGTAGATGTTCTCACAAACAGTAAGACCAACAGTGGAGATCAAAGGGAAGGAAGGAATAGACTGTTTTTGTCCAGAGAACACACGATTATCAATGAAGAAAATCTAAAAGAATCAGCAGAAACTACAACAAGACTCCTGGAACTAGTAAGTGATCATAGCAAGTTTATAAGATAGAAGGCTAATTTTATCATATAAACTCAGAACACACAAAACTCATCACATTCTTATGCAATAGAAGTGAACAAGTCAGACTTAAAGTTAAAAACGTATTGCCATTTATATCAGCAGCCTCCAAAACAAATACGTAGGTGTAAATTTTTTAAAATATGTATAAATTCTATATGAGACAAACTACAAAATTCTGATGAAAGAAATCATTAAACAAAGAGATGTTCCACGTTCATGGATAGGAAGCTCAGTATTCTTAAGATATCAAATATTACTATTTGGATTAATAAATTGGAACACTATTTGGATTAATAGATTGGAAATAATTTCTATCAAATTCCAAGTGGGTTATTTTGTGAATGTCAACAAAGAGATTCAAAGTTTATGTGAAAAGGCAAAAGGCCCAGCATAGCCAACATAGTGTTGAAAAAGAAGAATAAGTTTGAAAGACTGACATTACTCGATGTCAAGTCTTATTATAAAGCTATAACTGAAAAATATGGTATTGGTGGAAGAATGGAAAAATAGAGCCATGCGAGAGACAGCCCAGAAATGGACCCACATAAACATACAAGGTTGATCTTTGACAGAGGAGTAAAGATAATAATAGAGCAAAGACAGAGTTTCCAACAAAATTTTCTGTAACAACTGCACATTCGCTTGCAAAACAACTGGAGTGGTCATGGTTGTAGATAAATCTTGATGGTCTTGGGTTTGATGAGGATTCTTTAGATGAAATACTGAAGTCCCAATCCATGAAAAAAATTAATAAGCTGAATTTTGTTGAAATTAATAATTTATGCTCCATGAAATATGCAATCAAAGTAATGACAAACCAAAATCTGATAGAAATATTTGCTAAAGAATATCTGATAAAGGACTGCAATCTAAAACATACAAAGAACTCTGGAAACTCAATAACATGAAAATGAATAATCCAGTCAAAAATGAGCCAAAAACCTTCACTAATACCTTAACAAAGACATAGAGATGACCTATAAGCTCCACATAATATGTCACTAAGGAAATGTAAACTAAAGCAGCAATGAGATACCATCGCATGGCTATTGACATGGCCGACATTCAGAATCCCAGCAACACCAAATTCTGCCGAAAATATGGAACAACAGGAGCTGTCAATTATTGCGGGTTGGAAAACGAAGTGGTGCAGTTACTTTGGAAGACTATTTGACACTGTCTTACAAAATTAAACATACTCTTGCCGCACAACATATCCAAGCAAGTTGAGCACATGTCCACATAAAAAAGTTGCATACACTGTTTATAACAGTTGGAAGATCAAAGATGAAGGCAGACAAAGAGTGAATATTACTTAACACTAAAAAGAAATGAGCTATCGGAGCATAGAAAGACATGGAAGTAACCCTAAATGCACAAAGTTAGTGGAATGCGCTAGTGGGAAGAGCTACATCCTGGGACTCCAACTACATGGTGTTTTGGAAAAGGCAGAGCCACAAAAAGATCAGTGGTCATCAGAAGTGAGGGAGGGCAGGGACGAACACGCAGAGCCCAGAGGATTTTTAGGCCATTGAAACTATCCTGTGTGACATTATAATGGAATATTTGTGCCATTATTTATTTGCCCAAAACCACAGAATGTGCAGGACATTAACAAGGTGACAGTCAGTATAGGGTTATAAATTGTAACGAGTTTATCACTCTGGTGGAGACGATAGGGAAGGTTTACCTGTGTGGTCAGGGCAATATGGGATATCTCTCTACCTTCCATCAGACTCTTTCTGTGAACTTAAATCTGCTCTAAAAATCATTTTTTTTTTAAAATGGACCAGACAAAGAAGAAACTGGTCACAAATGGAATTGTATGCACATGAGGAAATGCATGAAGATAAGGGGTGCTCAGAACCCAACAGCAGGACTGACAGCAGGCGTGCAGAGTGTAGACAGAGATAGGAGATGTGTCTGCGAAGGAGCCCACAGGATTCAAGTCCGTAGAGCGAAAAGTGACACATGGAAACTGGGGTTGTTCCTGGGACACTCTGAGTTGCTTGAAAGTTGGAGAATTTTGAAACCATTAACTTAGAGGGCAATGTGAATTTAAGAGCAGAGGAGGTCAGTCGATGAAAGCGAGACATTCTGCAAGTACCACGATGCTGTCCGTCGTGCATGCTGCCATTTTTTGAGTGTGTTAACTTATGCAATTCTCAGAAGAACATGGCCTGGTAAGCATGAGCATATCCCATTACTGAAAGAAGAAATATGGTTAGAGAGATGAAATAACTTTCCCAAAGCCATCCTGAGCTCTCCCAGCCCCTGCCCATAGGGTGGAAGCTCTCCTTTGAAAGCTGCTGTCTAACCGGCTGACTCGTGTCTATTGGAGAGAACCAGTCTTTCTTCTCTTGTTCCAAAGCCTAGGAAAAATGATTCTGCCAACAAAAGGAAGAAAGGTCCAGCAGGTCGAATGTGTGGTTCAACCCTTGCTGAGGGGAGCAGGGTCTAAGGGAGCGTTCTGCCTGCTCCTTACCTTCCAGGTCTGCCTGGTTCCAGGTCTGCCTGAATACATATTGCGCCAGTGGCCCAGAATGCCTCTGGCTACTCCTTCCAGGGAAAATCTTGTGTAATATATGAATCAAATACTTGGGGTGAACTGAACACCAAATATGAAGGAAAAGAATTGCAAATTTTGGGAGGGATGGGGAAAGGGAAAACCGGAGCTCTCTGGATATGCCTGGGGCTGCGTGTGCAGAGAGCCAGAGCTGAGAGGTCCCCCGCTGTCTGAGCTTCTGCAGCACCCTCCCAAACTGCCCCCAGGCTGCTGTAGAGACCCTTGCGTGTGTTACAGCAATACACTTAGAGGGGCATTACTGTCCTGCCATGGCCCTGGACCCAGATTTTTGCTTCTGTGTTTTCCTGGACATCCTTTCTTCAGTTCTCATCTTAATTTAGGTAGAAAATTCCAGAATGTCTTTTATAACTCTGACACTTTAGGGACCTCACTGTCCAAGTAGTGCATTGCTTCTTGGTGGGGTGTTGCCCTGTTAACTGCCAAGTATTAATTGTTTAGGACAACAGAAATATCCCCTTGTTTAGGATGGTGAACAGTAGGGAAAGTCAATTTCATTTTAAAAGAAATACATACATATTATATATGTATTATTATACATATATAATATATGTATATATGTAAATATATATAATTTTCAATTTACTCAGATCCTTTTCCCTGTGAGTGTCAGAGCCTGATCTACTGAGAAGTCCTTGGCCACATTTTTGAAGTAGTTGGAAACATATTCCTTCCCTACAGCAGAAATTTGATAAAAAGGGGAAAACAAAAGCAATTCTTTGTTTCCATAATTAAAACAGATCCTCAAACACTGTTGCTGGGCAAATAAAGTAAGGTTTAAAACAGGAGTGCTCCTGATATCTGCCTGTCACTAGCCAACTGCTTTTTGTGTTACCAGTGGACAAACACTGTAGAGATTTGACTAACGACTCACGAGGACCTTGGACCCAGGTAACTGCAGGTCATACTATGCATGGGAAATGCCCAACCATCTCCAGCCCTCTTCTGCCTGTGCATCATTTTTAATTTTTTCTTTTAATAGCTGCCTGATGTTCTGCAGTGAAAGAAGCTTTCAGAAATATTCACCACTTCCTATCCTGGTACTAGGGAAACTAGAATGGGGAGAGTTGATTTGTTAATTAACTTTCCAGAGATTTATAGCTCTGTAGTTAAAATAGAATGTTCCTCCTGGCGAGTCACCCACAAAAGAACCACTGGACTAAAAAGTTCAGTGTTTGCATATTGTGTCTAAAATTCACAAAAATATCTGAAGAACTCTTTGAGAAATCTAGCAGAGCGTTTCTTAATAGTAATGGTATGAGGACCTGGGATTGTGGCTCAGCTGTAGAGTGCTTATCTCACACATGTGGTGTGCTGGGTTCGATCCTCAACACCACATAAAAATAAATCAATAAAATAAAGGTATTTGTCCATCTACAACTTATTTTTTTAAAAAAAAAATAGTAATGGTATGAGAAACCTCTCCCAATAATCTTGGAAAAATGAATGAAAGTTATCCAAACCAGCTGACATTTACATTTGTTTATGATGGAATGACTGAATCATTTTTATTCTCAAATTCTGACATTTACAACAATCAAAATTATATATATGTAGTATATATAGTGTACTATATGTACATATGTAAATATATATAATTTTCAAAGACTTTCAATGTGTGTGACCTCATTTGATATAATGTCTCCTGTAAGAGGTCTTATTGAATGACTATGTAGTGAATTAATCAATAGTTTGTGTCCTCATTGGGGGCTGCTGTGGGCCTTCAATTGTGAGATGATAAGGAAATAAATGCTGGATGCACCCTGGCCCTGATAGATATGCTGGTGGGTAGTCACATTCCCCTTTAGTGTTGCCTCCTACAGGAGCCTGGGCAGGCTGGCGTCCAAGCCTTCTGAGCTGCTTCAAGGGAAGGGACTCAGAGTCCATCCGCCACGTGGTGACAGCCTGGGCGGCAGGCGCTGCTGATTGCTGTCCCGTGGATTGCTGTTCTGTCGGAGCATCGGCTGCAGGGGAGGGGCTCTCTATCTCAGAGAAAAAGAGGCAAAGGTGCCCGTGCTCCGGGACCAGCCACCTTCGTGGGCATGGGCACCACGAGTCCGGCGGCTCTGGGGCTCCTCTTCATGTGCCCTTGAGCTGGCCAGGCCCTTCAGCCTCCTGAGTCTCAGCTCCCATCTGCCCGGTGGAGATAAGGAAGCCTCCTGGAGCTGCGTCTGCGAGGGATGAGGGAGATAATGCGTGTAAATCCAGGGCACAGCCGTTGCCCTCTAACACAAGCCCAGAAAACGGAAATTCTTCCATCCAGGGTCCCAGGGGGTAGAAAGCAAGAAAATATAACAATAAAAGAGGGGGGAAGAAAAGCAAAGATGGATTGCCATTCTTTAAATAAAACCAGGGAGCGAGGTGTGAGAAAAATAGAGAAATGCAGAGCGTATGAGGGAGAGGAATAGCTACAGGCACTTGGAATAGTGCTGAAAGATTCTCATAAGTAAAAGCTTCTTTTAAAATATTGGAGTTCCTCCATATGGGAAGCTTGGGGAGAGAAGAGAAAAAAATTAAATTAAAGCATTTGAAAGTATATTATAGTTTTATCTCTTTGGCTCTGCGATTTCAGAAATAATATAATTCCACGGAAAACATGCTGCCAGAGGATTCTGTATAGTGGCGCCCCAACAGAACGGGACTGAATGATGTCAAAAAAGCTTATATAACAGTTTTGTTTTATTCATTTACATAAATCACATTTACCGTAGGTGTTTTATTCAAAATAAAGTTTGGGAAAAATAAATGGAACAGATGAACCTAAGCAAACCTGGTGATTTTTTCACGAGCAGTGTTTGATGATAAAAGCATGAAAGCATAATGTGGTATCATTTCACCAAGGCACAATATGGATCACCCATATGGAGCAGAAGTCGATAATACTGCAAGGAAGCAAAAATAAACAGAACAGATGTACGTGCGAAAGCAAGTCTGCACCCGCCCCTGAGTACCTGCCTGGTGCAGGAGAAGTTTCTACAGAACTCAGAACTGGCTTCAAGTCACCTTCCCACAGGGACTCTCGGGAAGCCAGAGATGAAATCTTACGTGATCAGACAGAGTCAGGAAAGGTTTCCTGAAGCAGCCCCAGCTCCCCCGTGGAGGCTGAGCCACCTCCTGGCTCCCCACAGAGAAAACCCAAATGCCTCAGCCTTGGGGCAGAACAAGGGTCTCAGTTCCGTTCTTCCTGCTGCCAGGTGAGTCTAATCTGGGAATCTCAAAGATGGAGTGAGAGCTGCCACCCCATAGGGACAATGTAGTCCAACTGAGAAAGCGTAAGGGAAGAGGAGCAGATGCAAAGTGGGGAGCACCAGAGAGCCAGCCCTGTCCAATGCGGTCACCTGGGACCCTTGCTGAGGGTGCACTGAAGGAGGGTGGGGGCTGGGAGAACTGCTTGGTAGAGATCCCTGCAGAACGCTGAGCTGCCTGAGAGTGTGCTAGCCTCAGGCTACACTACGAACCTGATGAGTAACACACACACAACCTCATTCCCAAAGCAGTGTTTCTTTCACCTTCCATTTCTTCTGACTGAACACAAGGCTGTGAGGTGGACCAGCAGGAAGGATCCCCACCAGGCGCATGTGCAGACTGCTCCTCACAGAGGCACTGGGCATCCAGGACCTGAACCCACGTGGTTCCAACCTTCCTCACCCTCTGCTGTGGGCTGAGCTCTCCTGAGACCTCCGCCTAGCCGACCTCCCTCACCTTCCTGAGAAAGTACCCCACCCTGCTCCAGGACCCAAGCCATGAGCTGCTCAAGTCCTCTGAGTGCCGCCAAGCCCCTCTGCACAGTTCACAAAAGGAGTTTGGAAATCCTCTTCCCCATCCAGGAGCCTGGCTGCCCCCTTCATAGGGGAAGAGGCAGATGTGGTCCAGCAGCCCAGAAACAGTGGAAGGAGCTGAGCTCCAGGGGAGAACATGGAAAAGACAGGAAACTCTCTTCCTGGCCCCTAGTAAATCTGGTCACATGGTCAACAGCTGGAACACACCATCCATGGCCCTTGATGTCATCAAGTAGCCACCCATCTGCTCTGTTCCCAAAGCAGCCAGGAATAAATAGCGTCCCACGTCCCACGCACTCCAGCTGTCCCCAGCATCCAGTGCTCAGTGATTTTTTTCTAAAAATAAAATGAAATAAAATCGTCACTTTTCCAATCGAAAGAGCACTTGTTTAAGGAACGATGACGTGAGACAGGAGCCATTGTACTGAAGCTACCTGTGGGTTTGTCAAATCCAGAGCGGAAGTCATCCTTTCTCAGTGATGAGTGTCCTGTGAACAAGGTGCTTGGAGCCCACCCATGCAGGGAGCCCCACTTGTAAACGCCCACCTGGAGGGACGGGTTGCCTGATGTCGGAGGACCACTGGGCCTCTGGGCTTTGGCACCCAGAGCTTTTAGCCTCTGGGTATCAGTACATCTTGGGTCACCTTCTGGCAGCATTATTTCTAATCAGATCCCAAGAGCCTCCCGCTGTAGAATGTGGACATATGTCAATTTTCAGGAATAGAACTGGCGGATATTTGCAGACATGCAGCCTTTGGGTATGCCAGCATTATCTTCAGTCAAATTCAATTTCAGAGGAAACATAAATCATGCAAACAATTCCCCTTGGACTTCAAGTTTGAGAGCAGAAATTCCAGAAGGGAGTCTATCGCTGAGAAAAAAAAAGGAGTCCGATTTCCTGTCATGGCAAGAGAGCCCATGCATCTCCACAGCCCACTGCTCCAGCCCTTCTAGTCCCTGTTTCCCAGTCTGGGCACTGCTGCCCGATCCCTGGATACGGCCTGCCATGGATCCACACGCCAAGCGCATGCCCAGGAGACGCCTCGTCATCAGTCTTGTCGGATAATTCTTCCTCTAAATGAGAACAGCACTTTAGAGACACCTCTCCCGACAATGGCTTTAATGATACTTGGATAAACAATGGCAGTTACGTGAAATGCATGTGTCTCCTCCACGGAACATCATTAAAAAAAAAATGTACTTAAGAGACACCTAGATAGCAGGTGTCACATACCAGGCACTCTTCAAAATGGTTCCCATGGATGAGTTCATTCACTTGCCCAACAGCACTGAACTGTTCTACAGAGGGGGGTAAACTGAGGCAAGTGGGAACAAAGCACCTTGACCAGAGTCACCAGAAAATACGTGGCAGAATGAGGACCAGAACGCAGGCCGCAGGCTTGAGTCCATTTTCTCCACCACCGCACTGCAAGCATCGTCCAGGCAGCGGGCCCCTGAATCTTAACTCACCCTTCACCTACTCCTCGCGTGTTCTGTAAGTTCTGGTTGGTCACATGTGTGGCCATGAAACCCTTGCAGATACGTGATGCTACATAGATACATGTATCAGCATAAGAGGTCACCTTGGGGCCACTCCTGGAAGGACACTTTGTGCCAGTCCATAATGTGGACATGGCAAGAGGTGGCCCGGTAACACCAGGGATTAATCAGGCAGACATCGGGTCGCTTGCTTCACACAGCAGCAGACTCAGTTCCGTGGGCGAAATGTGTGGAAGACCTGATAACAGGTGGTTGCAGTGGATATTTGATTCACTTCTGGAGGACCTGAATGGGTTTAAGAACCTCTATCGAGAAAGCTGCTAAGAAAACATAGACATTAGAGAAGAAGTCGGTGCCTGCTGCAGGGTCTCAACCCAGCTCAAGGTCAGAGCAGTGGCCCTACCTATCAAGACGTGAACAGAGGCTTGCCCAAGCCCCAGGGCGAGGCAGTGAGTGGACGGCTTCTCACAGGAGGCAGGGAAGATGTTCACCTGATAATTCTGAATGGGCAAACGCTGGCATGGCTGGCCATTGGCCAGGGAGCTGCACACTGAGCACATTTCCCCTGGAGCCTCTCTTCTTTCTGATGGGAAGGGCAATACCACCCCGCACCCCCCCCCCCAACTTCCACAGTCCCTGCTGCACTGTGGTGGAGAGTGGAGAAAGAAGGTCCACGGAATTCACACTCCTTGGCTCACAAAGTTGCAGATGGCTTCTTTCTGACCCTGAATGTTCAATGTTTCCTTTGGGAAGGTGGTTTGGATAGAATATGGTGAAGCTTTTACAGCAGAAGTGTTATAAAATGCCAAGAACTAGAGTGATTTTCTTTTAAGGCATTCATTCTGCAAATGGATGAAATGTGGACCCCACACCAAGATACTGATGAGTCTAGGAGAGTCTTTCTGGATTCCAAGCTGGAAGCGTGTTCACGACACAGAGGCTGCAGGGGATTTGGTGAAGAAAAGGTTGACAGATCAGCCTCAGTGCCTTTACAAAATGCCAAGTTCATGCAGATGGACACATCTGGAGCAGTGCCTCCAGGAAGCAGACTCCTTTCCCCTGAGTTAGATCTTCACCAAGTGACTTGACACCGACGGACACAGAAGACCGAGGTTACTGGAGCAGCATCTTCAGATCCCAGAACACACACAAAGTGCACATTTAAAGGCTGGTGAGCTAGTGGCAGTGACACTCCTCGTCACACCCCAGAGGGTTTCACTGCAGTAGCAGTTCAATATTCTGTATTATTTCAATATTCTTTGAGAGTTGTAAAGCCCCTGTTATTTATAAACAGCTGAGTGAATAACATTTCCTGTACTAGTGATTCTCGGTGATTCAGATTTGATTAGCCTGTAATATTTGCCATTTTGATGGGGAGCTCCCAGAAGCAGGCGGGGAAGACCAGATGCAGTGTCCCCCCAGGTGAGCCCCAGCACTTCTGGGCATACCTACGGGTCCCAAAGCCCTGGGCCTTCAGGCAGGGTGCACAGCGGTGAGGCTGCTACTCTCCAGGAGGCCTGGCCTCCAGGTATAATGTGGGTGTAGTTCCAAAGAGTCCAAACCCCTGACTTAGGTGAATGATAAGGGTCAACACGTGGGAAATGCATTTTCTGCAGGGCCTTCCGGAGCCAAGGGCGCTGCTGTGGTGGAGAGAGATCAGATGTGTGCGCCCTGGGCAGCTCATGGCCCTCTGCCTCAGGAGGAGTCAGGCCCTGAGGCAGAGCCACTGACAGAGCAGGAGAGGTGACTCTCAACTCCTGTGTCCCCTCAGGCCCATGTGCTGCCCAGCTCTGCCGACCTGGGATGAAGCCAGCAGGCCGCTGGGGTAGGCCTTCTTTGCTGCTTCAACGTGTTGCTTTTAAACCTGCTGCGCTTCTTTCTTCCCTCACTTCCTGCTCACTTTCCCCACCACCCTCCCTCCCCCTCTTCACCTCCATCTCCCCGCTCTCTCTCTCTCTCTCTCTGAATCCCTCTCCCTCCACCGCCTCTCCTGCAGCTTTACAGCTCTGGGCATTTTGGTAGCAATTACTTCACAGACTGTGTTCATCTACGCGGTTCCTATTACATCTTCAGATCCAATATTCGAAGGTACAATATCTTATTTTACCTTAGAAAGTATTTTAATAGACATGCAAATCCAAAATTACTCGAATTTGAATTATCATGAGACTATTTTAAAAATCCACCAAGGACAATATACACAAGCTTCTTTAAAGATGTTTAAATGAATGTTTTACAGAGTAGTCATCGGGATGAATCTTGTTTCTTATCTTAGTTATTAATCTGGAAGAGGGGGTGTACTGTCTCTTCCAAGTTTGCACACAATGCTAAAAATGCTGTGGATGGAGAGACGTCAGGCTGACGGGGTAGACGGCAGCAGGGAGATGGCTCAGCTCGAGGCGGGTTGGGTGGGTGGGCAGCCGTGGGTGCGCTGTGGTGTGGGCAAGCGTGGAGCGACGCTTTGTGGGATCAGACTCTGCAGGGTGAGTCTCTTCTGGCCATCGAGCCTGGCACCAGAAAGATGATCCCAAGTCATGGACCTGAAATAGCAACACTAGGACCCTATTCACAGCGTCTCCTGATTTACAAAAAAGCTCTGCGTGTGTGCACACATACATTAAGCAATTATTTCTTCATTAGATACAACTTAGTTTAATAAGTTACAGTTATAACTATTTACTGATGAAGCAATTTGACATTTTCCTTGACACCAAGCAACTTAGAATCTGGAATGGAACTCATCCACATGGCCCAGGTATCCAGCCTTCCCTGCATGCTGACTTCTATGCAGAAAGTACAGCTAGGGAAGGAGGATATTATTTAAAATGGGACTTTGAAACTCAGCATTGCATTTACCTTATGAATGTCGTTGGAAATGTTAAACGTTCTATTACATGATGTCCTCTTTAGGATTTCAGTACCATATATAGACTTGCTTCTCTTGGAGGGAGAAGAGAGAACATTTTGCTTTATTTATTTTTATGAATCTGTGAATTTTATAACTGTTCTTTTTTTCCCCTCTCTGTGTTAATTTCTAGGAAGTGAAGAGTCAATTTTGCAAGCCATGTCGGGCAAGTTCGGGGGATTTTACAGGAAAAAGTAAAGTTATCACCAACTCTTAGCTGAGTCTACTTGGAACACAGACACCACCCTGCTGACAGCCAATGCCAGCCAGCTACAGTTGCTGCAGGTCCAGGGACACTCACACAATCCTCTACATGTTGGCATTGACAATGTGCCTGGTTTGTCCTTGGTTACCTTTGTGGAGGTCCAGTCTTGCATAACGTGTCTCTGGTTTTTCTGACCTCAATCTTACCAAGCCTGAGACACCTGATCCCTCTGGCCGTCAATATTTGCCCTTCTGAGCTGACAGGCCCTACCTTCAAGGGATCCTTGCCTGGGGGTACATGAAGCAGCTTCTTTAAGTTTCTCACATTGTCCCAGTAAATTCAGCTATGTAAAAAAATTCTGGGTTTCATTGGAAGCCACTTTAACTTTTTGAATAATGATCAAACATAATTTGTTATATGCATTTTAAAAATTGCATGAAGCCAAACAATTTAGGGCAAATATGCATTTCTTTATTTACACTACTCATAGGAAGTCATCAAGCTTTCCTTGAGCCTTGAATATGTTGGCTGGAGACAATGTGTCACATTAAGGAAAAGATACTTCAAGAAAATGGTAGAATCAAGATTTTGGCCAGAGTTAAATCTGCTACAGCATTCTCTTTGAGGTTGTCCATCGATAACAATTTGTCACCTAATGTCAGGTGTGAAAAATGAGTTTTCACATTATTCTTGACATTTCCCTATTGGAGTAAAAATTAGTTTTTACCCGTGTAGAGCCTGGTGTCCAGCAAACTTTACCTGTGCCTTGAATGTTTGTTACAGATGGAATTTGAATTCAATCACCTTAAATGTTTTTGCTTGACCATCTCCTGTTCCAAGGACAGGCAATTCTGGTACCTGTAATTGAAGACTAGGTGGCATAAGAGGGACATTTTGGATCTAAAACTTATGAATTAAAGAATTTGCAATAAAATGGTCAGTATCCATATATATATATACAGAGTTGATAAAGATATAGATGACAGCATGATGTCATTCAAAGTCAAGAAGAGCCCTTGGATGTTTTTTTTTTTAAGAGTGAGAATTTTTATATTTATTTATTTATTTATTTTAGTTTTCGGCGGACACAAAATCTTTGTTTGTACGTGGTGCTGAGGATCGAACCTGGGCCGCAGGCATGCCAGGTGAGCACGATACCTCTTGAGCCACATCCCCAGCCCCAAGAGCCCTTGGATTTTAACTACTCAAAAGATATTACAGTTTAGGAAAACAAGAGACTTGTTCAAGGTTAAACAATCAATTTGCCACTAAATAGGAACTCCCAGGTGAGAAGGTCAGCTCTGGGTGTCAGGGACTTGGCAGAGAACAGTCCTTCCTGACAGACTCTCGTAGATGCTAACCTGGGGTAGCTCATCTCTGTCACTAGCTGTGAAATGTAAAAGTGAGTTGGTTACTCTCCAGGAGACGGTCCTGCACCAGGGCACCCACTCTTCGGCCACCAGAAGCGTTGAGCTTGCTGTCTCCGCTAGGACTCTGCACACTGCTCTTTATGTCTGATCCCTGCAGTAAATTAAAAATTGGAAAAGAGTAAGTTTAGAAATGGCCTTGACTTCGGTCTCTTGAAGGAAAATCAAGACCACCCAGGCCCCTGGAATGCAGAGGGCCTGCCCAGTGTGGCCACATCCTCATGGGGCTCATCACAGGGACCTCTGGTTCCCCCCTTAGTTATTGTCATAAAGGTCCCACTCTGCACACTGCAGAGTGACCATTTATTGGCATGTAAGACAAATGCCAGTTTTCCAGCCTGGACAATGGTCCTCCTATTTCTGGATCCCTGGGAATCACTTCCTCTGTAGGCCGCGACCATCGTTTCCTGAAGGAGAGCTTCCCATTTCCCCAGAGGGCTACCTGTTTTCCTTGGGTGCAACAGTCCACAGTCACGGGGTAAGCAGTGTCCTCCTCTCCTTTCCCCAAATGATCAGATATGTGACTCGAGACAGGCAAACCCCGGGTCCCCACCTAGACCTCCAGGCTTTGGCCACATGACGGGGACACCCTCTGTGGCAGAGCACTCTAGGAGGCCCAGGGCTCACGAGGTTGCAGACTTTCTCAGGCCCCTCCCTCTCGTGCACTCTAGTGCTCAGCTGTTCCACATACTGAATCCGCCAGTCAGCTTCTCCCCTTGAGTCTCCATTTTGCCGACGTTGTCCAGTTTGGTTACCTGTGGCTCGCAACAAAACCACCTCAACTGACGACTGTTCTGTGTACCGTGCCTGGCCTGGGTTTTGCAGCTTCTAAAGTGGGAGTCGACCTTATTCCTCATTCCCTGGCTCTACTTCTGAAGAGCAGTTATTGCTGACACCAAGTCACTTCCTTCCCCGAGGGCAAGGAGGAGAGGAGCAGAGACATGCTTGGATATTTCTGGAAGGGTTTCTCTGAGGAGAGGATGCTGAGACATGAAAGTCGGGAAACGCAGTGGCTCTGAAGGAGGTTGGGAAGGTGGTGGGGGCGGAGAGGAGGAGCTTGCTGGGACAGAGGAGAAGCTGGGACTCCCAGTAGGCCCCGTCACAGCAGGGCTCTGGATCACCTCACGGAGGATCGGAGGATCGTCCTTGATCTGAGGACAGCTGGAATCCACTAGAATCTTTCAGCACAACAAGAACCTCATCTAACTGACCCTTGACATAGGTTCAAAAGGCCCCGTGGAGGATGCCCAGCTACGGGAATCTCCATGGCCGCTTTCTGTGGGAGAGGCCCCTGGCCGTTCCTTCCGAGTGTCTTTGGTGGTTCTTCTCCCCGGGGCTCTGTCCTCTCTACCTCCCACCCCAGGCATCCTCCCTGGGCAATCTAATCCACTATAGTTACCTGTCCACAGATTCATTGAAGACTTTCAAATTTGGCTTTGCCTCAGTCCCTCCGCGTGTCTACCCCACTGCACACCGGGGCTCCCTCCCTCCTCTCCCATGGCACCTGCCTCCTCCTGTGCTTTATCACCATGAAATTCCACCAAGAGGTAAAAGCCAGAAATCCTGGCCTCGCCTTTTCATCTCTTCAGTTTCCCTTCCTGTACCTTCACAAACACTGCAGGGAGCCCCAAATCCCAAGATTTTACTTCCTAAGAAATGCTAATCCCAAGGACTGCCAGGCGGCTGCCTCAGTTAGGGCTGGCGCGTCCTGACTCCTGGCTGCAGTCCTGTTCCTGGAGGCAGGAACCTTAGAATTCCTTCTTCCCCTTCCTTCCAGAGTGAGACTTTAAAATGACAAATAGGGTTGACAAATATGGTGGTGCCGTGCTCTGTACTGTCCTGGGGTCGCCTGAGGACTTGCGTGCCACGTGCGGTCACGGCTTCCTCCTCGTCTTTTCTTTCATTCCAACCTCTGGCCACCCTGCATCCCTGATTGCAGCCATTCTGAGTGGCTTGAGCTTCCCAGTACACCTTGAGCTCCTCCCCCTGCCTCCTGTAGGACGCTCCTTCTGCTCTGAGTACTGTCCTGTCCCTTCCTTGCCTTGACTTTCAAACAGCCTCTTCTCCCTTCCCGGAGGCCAGCGCCTTTTCCGAGGCTCAGATGCAGCTTTCTTTTACCCAGACCTCACGCTCCCACACGCGGCTGCCCTCCATCCCATGGGCCCCAGGACAGGAACCAGGTCCCTGGAAGCAGGTGGGTCCCCTTCCTCACAGGCACTCCGCACCTTGGAACGCGCTGGGTGGACTGGAACTGAAGGTAAGAGAAGTGAAGAGCACAGGCTTGGTGGCCATGGCACCCCGTGGCTTGTGGCAGATTTAAGTGGGTCATTTCCAACAGCAGCATTTCGGCCTGTCTTGGTCATGAAATCTGTGAACAGACATCTACTTTGTCTCGTGACATTAGTTCTGTCACCATTACACAAATCTGTGGGATTCAAATACTATCTCTCCCAAATATGCCTGGAGACAATCAACTGGGGAGACACATTTCCAAATGAGGACGCCCTCTCGTCTACACAACTGCTCGTGGGGTCCACCTGAACCTCCCCCTCCTGCACTCTTTCCTTATATACAAAAGTGCTGATGTGCTTTGCACAACATTAATGAAGCAGGAGATTTCTCAAATAAACAAAAGCTGTGTTTTGCCATCCCAGAGGTATTCCAGGAAGAGGAAAAAAATATAGGCCAATGCGAGTATTGTATAGGCAAAGGAGATTCTCTGTGCTTTTTGGTTTTTATGTTACATGTTTTACAACATGCGTAATTTGAGTTCTATGTTTTTGCTACTAACCTGCATTTAATTTTACCTTTAAAATGATACATTAATCTCTGCTTGCTGTATTTATCTCATAGTGAAGCATATCAAAGGGATTTATAAACTGCAGTATTTACTTTTCAAGTGCTTCTATGATATTAGCAATCAAGCAATTGTTAATTACTAAGTATCTAATTATATAAGTTATCATTTTAACTATAAATAGAAAGATTTTAAAGTGCTGGTGTATACCCTTAGATAATTTGCAGATGATTTTGGAGAAACCAATCAGAGAAATGGTCAACTCTGAGCAAAACACCAAAGAGTTGGTGTCACCACGGCCAGAGAATGGATCAGGAATGCTTTCAGAGGAAGCAAAGTTAGAACTCCTGGTCCTGAAAGATGAATGCAATTCAGAGCATATTATTTTCAGATTAGGCATGGGGGTCTAAGAGGTCCCTCGTTCCCTGCCCCTGTGTCTCCTGGCTGGGTGCTCTCCTGTCCCAGGGTGCACAGAGAGGCCTCAATAGGGAGGCGCAACCCTCCCATGATGAGGTCCTATTCTGAGGCAAAAGTGGAGGGATTCTGCACATGCCGTTAAGGTCCCAAATCACTTGAGACCTAAATCCAGTGGGAGATTGTCCTGGAGAGGCCTGAGGTAAAAACCCCAGGACAGAGGGGCTGTCCTCTCTGTCAGAAGAGGTGCTCTCTGGCTGGCTTTGAAGAAGCAAGCGACCATGAGTTCTACAGCCACGTGGAGATGAATTCTGGGCGCAACCTGAGGAGGGTGGGAAGCAGGTCTTCTGTCATCAGGCCCCACTGATCTGCTGAGCACACCTTGGTGAGACTCTGAGCTGATGGCCCAGTTAAGCTGCACTTGAATTCCCAGCCCACGGGAACTGTGAGGCCATACATATTAATTGCTAAGCTTGTGGCGATTTATTATGCAGCAGTAGAAATCTCATGCAGCCCCCACCCCACAAGTTCCTGATCTGCACCTGCAAACTGACCTGGAGCTGCCGTGCTTGGCGTCTGCTCCCTGTGGAACTGTGCTGTGTGGAGGGAGGGAGAGAGGAGCTGCGCCACTCAAGCCCTGCGAGGATGAGTGACCTCTTCGAGGACATGAGAACGCTACTGGCCCAGAGGGGAGGCCACGGCCTCTCACACAGCTCCTCCAGCACCCCTGAGAAGCAAGACTCCACCTCTGAAGGGTGGGCCAGGTTCACTTCCAGGTTCTTTTACTTTACCCCTGAGGTTACCAAGGCGCAGCTGGCTCCTGGGGGAGCTGGGAGAGAAAGCCCATCTTCTGACCTGCAGGACAAGGCTGTCAGTCCCAGGTCAACCTCCCTGAGTCAAGGCAAGACCCCACCCCAGGGAAGCAGTCATTATTGGTTCACCCCCATGGTCTCTTAAGGTTACAAAGAACAGGTTGAGAAGTTATCTATTTTCCCTGCTATATCATGCCGGTGGTTGTTTTTTCATGATAAATTAGTAATAACTCTCAGGCACATTTGGTAAGCTGAAGAAAAATGGGATTTTACCATGCATTGAATAAACATCATCTTCTGGTTGAAAATTTCCCATTCTCCGCTGACTTCAATACAGTACAAGTTTATTGACGTACGTACTGCAAGCCACGTCTGAATGATTGCTTCATATATTATGCTACGCTACATTTCATCCTGTTCCTTTTCTGCTTCCATAGCCCAAAGACGTATTGGAATCAGTTGTTTCAGACTCATAAAATATACATGACTTCGGGAAGAAAAGATTATTGTACCAAGAAACCTACCAGTCTTTTGAAGCTGCATTCTTGATTATTTGTTGAAATTCATTTCATTTTTCTATCATCGTCCCTGTGCATGTTAAATCCCACTATAGAGGCTAAATGTACAATCTGCTCAGTGAGGCAGTTTGTAATTAGCAGCATGAAACGACGATTTCCATGTTATGGTTTGTTGACTTTTTTGAAAAAAAATCTTGCACCCATGAAGCAGAAAGTTTGTTTGGAGGTATGCATTGTTAAATGAGTCTTTTTCTGAAGCAGTACCTTCTGAAGTTTAATTAAACTGTCCTGCCCTAATCAATAAACCATCTACATTCCACATGCTAGACAATTTCAACAGGAAGATTTATGAGATGGTTGAATTTACAGGGTTGAGGAGGAAATGCACAGAAATCAGTTTGCAGTTAGCATCTGGGTGACTTCCACTGCCTCCTAGGTCAGCTTCCCAGCCTCCGCCATGTGCCAGAGCCCTGAGCATGGACTACCTAGGGGCTGCTTTGCCTCCTGCAAGGGATGGGGAGATTCACATGCTCAGTGCCCCTCCTCCCGGTGACCACAGGCTCAAGCTTCGCTCTCCAAGACCATAGCTCTTGTCAGGACACCACGTGCACTATCTCTAGGTTTTGATGTCCACTGTGGGTCATCACAAGTCCTGCTTCATCCTTAGCCACCCAGGCACTGCCCCGTCATTGTAAACAACTCCTTCTGAATGCTCCTCCACTCCAGCTCTTCCTGCACCCCTGTGCTTTTGCGAGGACCCATGACTACACAGTCGAGGTGCATGGCCGTGTCGTTAACATCCCTCGCGCACTCACCCTATTTTTTTTTTTTATTTTCCTCTTCTAAAAATCATGGGAAAAGGATCCTGCTCCAATTGCCTCATGAGCCTATTAGTGTATAAAATGTGAAAATCTGTGGTTAAATGCCTTTAAAGATTGAGCATTTTCATTCAAGTCTTAGTTTGTGCAAGACACTAGAAAGTCACTATGCAAGAATGCAAAAATAGAACAGGCATGATCTCTGCAAACAGATAACTATAATAAGAAGGCTGTGGAAAAAACCAAAGCTGCGACTAACAAGAGGACGTGTGAGTTTAGTGCAGCTCAAGATGGGGGGAAGAGGGGTGGCGGAACTTTCCAGCAGAAGGTGCCATTTGAGTTGGATCTCAAAGGATGCGTGGGGTTTCAGGCAGAAATGGACAGGCTAATCCAGGATGAGGGAGTCGTGTGCAGAGCTGGGTAAGAGACCAAGCCTGGCAGTCACCTGGCAGGCAGGCTCCACATGTTTCAGGTGCTCTGGTTTGGGGGCTGTTTCCTGTGTGAGCCACTTTTTAAACAGGCCTTTTCTGTGTCTGCAGCTCAGACCCCGGCTCCCCAAGTGTGGTCCTGGGCTCAGCCGTCCCAGTATCACCTGGGAATGGATTAGTTGTCCAGGCTGGACAATTTTTCTTAAACACAGTGATAATAGGCATTGCATCGAGAAACCTGGATTCACAGGTCAGGGTGTGAATGCAGTGGGCTATTTCTGAGACTTGTGACCCTGATTGGATCTCGTCACCTAGCTTGGCTTCAGTGGCCTCTGTATTGGGAATAACACCACCCACTTTGCAGGATCATTGAGAGAACAAAACAAGACAATGCTACTGAGTGTGTTAAGGCAAGGATGGCCTCTCTTTCACGAGGTCCCCCTCACCATGGAAACCCCAGTCTTGGCCACATCTTACAGACACCGCCTCCTGCTGCCTGGTGGGGCTGGATTTCTCCACCACACTGTGAGGGTCTCACCTTCAGCCGTCCTCAGGGGTGGAACGGTCCTGTCACCAAGTTGGGGGATAGCTTCCTCCACAGCTCTCTCATCATTAGACAATCAGAAGTCCCATGGGGGAGGCTTCCTAAAATCTATTAGATAGCAACACCACAGCATATACTCAGATATTCCTGAAATGAATGCATGAGAAGTCCTTGAAAACAATTACCAAGCTTTGGAAATAATTATGCAAAGAGGATCCAAGAACTGTAACAAAATAGCTCCTAAGTCCTTAAAAATAAACAGTCCCTAGAACCTACAGCGAGCAAGGCAGTGTGTGAGCCACTGTCCTCCTGGGTTTTCACCAATAAAACAGGAGGCGGGCGCCTGGCCTCAGCCAGCCAAGCGCTGGGCTGTAATTCAACCACCGTCCTGAGCCGCGTCCTGCCTCCATCTCCGCGCCACCTGGGGTGAGTCTCCCTCTCCGGCTTCACTCTGGCTTCATCACACCTGTTCTGCCACCTGCCCCACTGCGGGTCTCCTGTTTCTCTCACCCTAAATCCTGAGGCTGTCTTGGTCTGAACCTTTCCATTTTTTCGTTAGCTGTTGGGAGCATTGTTCCTCTCTCTCCCTGTTTTACTCGCTAGACATATATTTATATCTAAATTAAATATAAATACATCGAGGTTTTTATTTACATCTACATACCTGATACTCGTCATACGTGACACGTGTACACCATGCAGATTTAGAGCTAGTCCTATCAACAAGAGCCCCCTGGGTCCGTGCCTCCCTTTTGTCTTCTGAGAGAAGAAAGGGCTTGACTTCCCAGCTCCATTCCCACGGGATGCCAGTCGCCAAACCACTTTAGCACCTATTAGCAATGATCAAAAGGCGTAGTTAGCTATAACTGCCCTTGAGGTGCCGTATATCTTGCAGGCTCCTTGCCCAGTGTCCGAGGTGTCAGGGTGTGACATGAAGCCACCTGGGTCTCAGTCAACTCCCACATTCCCACATTTGACTCTTATGAGTCTGACTTTGGCAGTTTCCAGGGAAACACCAACCAGCACGGAATCTGCAAAGGTGCCAGAACCTTGGCAAGTGCTAAATGTCGGGCGCAGTGGGTCCCGCAGAGTGGTCTCTGAACCAGCAGCCTCAGCCTCACGGGGAACCTGTCAGAAGGACAGACTTGGGGCCCCCTCCAGGCTGACTGAGTCAGAGGTTCAGGGCACAGCCCAGCAGTGAGACATTGCACGCAGCCTCCAGTGGTTCAGACGCACGCTCAGGGATGCCAGCCCCTGGTTCAGGCCAGTGCTTGACACTTGTCATGCTTCACTGGGGTTCTTCATAGTTAAAACAAGATGCCACCTCACCCCTCTTTAATTACGAAGCCCTCCTGGGGCAAGAGAGATAAACTAAGCCAGGGCCTTGGCTTAGACCAATTGTGCTATTACTCCATGGCCACTGTCCACCTGGAGGTGATGTGTGCATCACTGATGTCTGCAAACCATCAAGTTGTGTGTCACCCTGAGGAGGGTCACCAGGAGCCTCTGTGTGGCCCGGGGTGCCCAGTTGTTCTCAGGCCTGGGACATATTTACGCAGTAAGAACCAGCTGTCTCTGGGGTGCAAAGCTCCCCACACTGAGGTTCCTGGCCTCCTGTTTGCCCCCACGGAGGTGAGAGATAGAAGTTGTCGGCCCTTGTTTTCCACTCCTCTGGCTTTTCTCATGGGTTGGCATAAAATCAAAGGCAACTTCATGTTGCTAACAGAAATTTCCCCCACCAGCCATCACTAGACCAACACCCAGCCAGCCTGGGCTCCAGGGAATTACAGACTTCACGGGAAGGAAGGAAAAACCATCAGACCTTGGGGCCTTGACATTTTCCACAGGTAAAGTTTTCTTACCTAAGTTGGATCCACTGGGAACCCCAGCCATGGGGCCAATGGACAGAGCACATTGTGCAGGCCCGGATTCAGAAGGAAGCTTTCCACTCCAGAGGGGAGTGAACCGGGCACCAAGGCTCAGTGTGTCTTCTGCATCAAGCTAAGAAGACATGTGTTAGGATTCTTCAGAGAGACAGCCAATAGGACAGATGGAAGGACGGACAGGTACACAGACAGATGATGGACAGATGATAGAAATAGACCACAGACGGATGGGTGGACAGATAGATAGACAGACAGACACAGATACACAGAGAGATGAGGAAGGACAACCACAGGATACTCAGATGGGGAGAGGGGAGGGCACTTCTCGGGGATGTTGGCTCGTGGGATTGTGGAGAACCAGGGAGGCGGGTCATGCTTTTGGGTCCAAGTCTGAGGGCTTCAGAACCCAAGAAGTTCTTGGTGAAATTCTCAGTCCAAGGCCACGGACAGGAGTCTGGTGGGGGATGTTGAGGAAGTCTAAGGGAATCTGGAGTTTGGCGTCCAGGGCAGGGGAAGAAAGGGTGTCCTAGCTCCAGAGAGCGGGAGCAGATCCCCTGTCCGCCCCCTTTTCCCTGGGCAGATGAGGACAGTGTTGCCACCCCTGGGTGAATCTTCCTATGACACAAATGCCAGTCTCCTCCGGAAGCTCCCTCACAGACAGCGGAGCTCACGTTCACCTGCCACCTCGGCATCCTTTAATCCAGTCCAGCTGAGATCCAAAATAGCCACCACAGAGCAAGAATGAATGGAGGGAAGGACCCAAGGAAAATCCTGCTGTTGTCAGAGCAGCCGGACGTTTCCTCCTCTCTCCCAAACTCTGTTGATCAAAATATGAAAGTGGTCAAACTTTGTTTCCAGGTGTGTCCTCACCTGCTGCAAGCTCTCGGCCCTAACACAGCTGCTCAGCCATTTGCTTGTTCATTTATGCACCCACTCACCACCCACCTATCACACACCCTTGCAGCCATCTTAAAAGTGGCATTCACGAGGAGCCCAAGAGGTACCCAGGACAGGGAGGCTTGAAAATTCTCCCTCCCACCCCCTTCCCTTCAGAATTCACCCCTCCACCCCTTCTCAACTCCTAGAATTTACCTTCCCCTTCTCTGTTCTCAGCAGTTGATGTCTCCAATGAAAGTAGCATGTCTCACAATCGACAATGGAAGAGATTCATCATGTGCCTCTTCCTGCCCTGCTGGAATGCATCAGTTCCAAACTTCCTCCTTCCTCCCTGCCCCATCCTGTTCTCCATCTCTGAATAGTCCTCCCTGCAGCCACCCATTTACTAGAGTGCACTGGATTCTGGAGGCTCTTAACTTCTGTTCTTAGGCAGTTCTTTTAAAAATCAAGAAATGGGGTTTTCTCCTGGCCTGAGGAAACTGGGTGAAAAAGTTTAAATAAGAGCTCTCATTTTTTTTTATTCCTTTTCTCTAAACTTTTTGCAATTATTGCCTATAATCCATTAAAAATGGGAACTTATTTTATAATTTTAGCTTTACTTTAGTTCTGATGTGCCCTGTTTTCTTTAAAAAGCATGTATGTTGGAAGTCAAAGCATAAAGATAGATACAGAAGTTGCAATGATTATTTATAACATCAAACCTAAAGTTGGAGCAGTCTTGCAAACCCCCAAATGCCTAGAGACCCCTACTCACCCCATGCTTACTGAAATTCTAAAATAAAGGAGTCATAATGATTTAGTTTCTTTAATAAGGGCTTATTCAGTCTGTAAAGGGAAGATTCATAATGGCAGACTGTCTGGGGAGCGTGAGGTCTTATTGTGGAAATGTAAACCTTGAATGGAGTGAGGACGGCTCACTCTGGTGCCTCTCAGGACACAATTTTTGCTGGGACATTTCCCTGGGGAAGGAACTTCGGGGACAGCCACCTTTCTTTTTTCCACTGAAAGTGGGCACAGCAGATGCTGGGTCAATCAGGGCAGACCCCACGTCTGACATCCTTCAACTCCCACCTGATGCAAGGGGACAACAGAAATGCGTGCAGTTTCTGAGGAGCCCCCTGGATTCACACATATGGCTTTGATGTTCTGAAACATTTCTGTCTCCTTTATTTGACTATTTCTTATGGGTCTTTAAGACATTGTGGAGGAGTCCTTCCCTCAGGGAACCTTCCAGCACCTGCCCTCCCACCCCAGCCTGTCCTCGGGATCCCTGGCATCTCCCGTAGCTACTGTCTCACTCCGCCGTGTCTGTGTCTGTGTTTAAATTTAAGTCCATCCAACTGGACTGTGAACTATGAAGCCAGAGAGCAGCTCTCCCATCGTCTTATTCCTGGCAAACTTCCACTGATTTACTTTTTGAACTGTGGTAAAACACATATGACACTAACTTTACCATCTTGACCGTTTTTGAGTATGCAGTGAGTCTTTTCCCATTGTTTTCTAACTCCTCTAACTTGAGAACTCTTCCATCTTGCAACACTAAAACCTCGTACCCATCAAACACCAGTTTGCATTCCCCACTAGCCCTCGATCCCCGTCCAGGTGTGGCCTCTGTGAATCTGGCTGCCCAAGGGACCAGGTGTGAGTGCAACCATGCAGGACATGTTTTCTGACTGACACAGGCCGTGGGCCTCGCCCACACTGCGGCAGGGACCAGGGGTGTCTTGCCTCCCTGTGAACAGTGACCGGGCTGCAGCCCCCACCTCTGCCATTTCCTGCTGCTATCTCCTGTTCACTGGTCTGTTCTTTCTCTTTTCGTTTTCTCTCTTTGTTAATAGTAGCCCACCTGATGAGTGCGAAGTGCACCTGTGGCAGGTTTTAATGAATGATAAGCATGGATCAAAGAGGAGAGCTTTCAAACTCACATTGGGTGACACTCAATGGCTGCTCTCAGCATGGAGGGAGGAGAACAAAATGTTTGGCTGAAGCCAGCTCTTCAGCCTCTGCAGGAGTTTCCACGTCAACGCTCACCTCTGGGAGACCCACGCTGCCGGCACCCTCGGGAGCCTGTGTGGCAGGTGGACGGGCCTCTGTGGTGGCAGGTGGAGCCCCGGGACTCCCGGCTGTTTCACCAGTGCTCTGTGCCTCCCCTCTGCCTCGGATTCCTGCTGCTTTGGTGCCAGTGCCTGCACACCGTGCCTTCAGGAGTGAGTTGACCTCACCAGAAAGCAAAGGTTTGGATCCTATCAGAGCAACCTCAGCTTCACACCCCCACGCCAAGATATCGGCCCTCGGGACCGCAGCTACCAGATCCCCCCTTGCCCACACTTCAGTTCTTCTCCTGATGGGAAAGAGCCAGCCCTGCTGGAGTTTGCCACAGGCCAGGCAGTGACCCAGGCATTTGGGTATTAACTTCCCTATAGCTCATCGAAACCCAGGGAACAGTGGTCATCACCTCCAGATCCCCATTGTCTTAAAGATGTGGAACTGGGACAGAGAGGGTGAGTCATTTGCTGGAGGACACACAGTTAAAAACTGGCCCACCAAGGATTCCAACATAGCCAGCTGCCTGGACCGCTGGTCCTCTTCATCACTCTGCTCTCCTAATGGACCCCAGAGTCACTCTGACTCTGTTTCATTTTTATTTTTCCATTCTTTACCAGAATTCTTGAAAGAATCATTTTAATTTGCCTCTTTCACTTCCTCACCTCCATTTATTCTTCATTCTACCTCCACAAAGCCATGGTCTCAACTTCTCCCTCATCCTCGGTAATAAAGCGCAGCCCTCAGACCCCACGCCAGCCTGAGCCCATCTCTACCTGCATTCCACACTCACAGTCAACATGCCAGAAACCTAGAGTGCCATTTCTTCTTCAATCTGTTGGTTTTTCTTTCCCCTCTCGGAGGTACCCCTATTTACCACTCTCCAAGCCAGCAGCAGCTCAAACACTTCTCCTGATGACCTTGAGATTAAGGCCAAAGAACCTCAAGTTTGCAAATGTGATCATTTTCTTCCCATTTTAGCTTTAAGTCTTTCTGTCTTCTTTAGAGCAGACTGAAATTACACTGTGTGCCTAAGTGACCAGGGATTGTCATTCTTTGCCCCATGATCTTCACTACCCAGGCACAACTTCAGATGTCAGCTTGCCATCCCGAAGGAGCACCCAGCCCGAGGTGTTTCCTAGGGGTGCTCATGTATTGCGATGTGCAGATAAGGGCACCCTGGCTTATCCCTCTCCCTTGGACAGTGTGGTGGAATGGGATCAGCCATCCTGGGCATCTGCAGGGTTGGTTCTAACCCACCCTTCTACGATGACCAGCGGGGACGAGTCCAGCAGGCCCTATGGACTCTCAGCTTCTGTTCCTTTTCTGTGAATAGCTGACCTCACCTCTCCCAAGTGCTTCCCCATGGGGTTCAGCCAAGTGGTTTATGAATCCCCAGGGAAACCCTGGGGCAAAGACTTCTTCTTCCTCGACAGAGCCTGCAGACCTCAGCTGCTCTTCTACGAGGTGGGAGTAATAGAATGTACCAGGCAAAGGGTGGATTTTCCTTTCCCACCCTAATAGCTTCCTCTAGTCAAGAACTTGGGGGGAAGGATTTCCCGAGATCTTTCCTCTGCTGATGGAGATGTGTCTTCTGTGCCTTCCACGTCCTTTTATGCACTTAGAGTGCATCTTAGATGAGATTTTAAAATGGCAGAAATATGAGTCCCTGTCCCTGTGGGTCACTGTGTGGGCAATGCTCCCCCCTCATTCCTGCCAGGCCCATTCCTTTATGAAGCTATTCAAGCCACCTGAGATCAAACCACTGTTATGGACTGAATTGTGTCTTCCAAAATCCATATGTTGAAGCCTCACCCCCATGTAATGTGGTGGCATTCAGAGACAGGGCTTCGAAGTGTGGTTGGAGTTCAGTGAGGTCATAAGTGCAGGGCACTGGGGATGGGATTTATGTCCTCACAAGAAGAGACCACTGAACTCTATCCCTCTCTCTCTTCCACTCTCTCTGCATACAAATACACCAAGGAAAGCCATGTGACCAGGCAACAAAATGCTATCAGTCTGCAAGCCAGGAGGAAAACCCTCAAAACCCTCTCCCCACCTTCCCGTGCTGGCCGCTTGACCTTGGAGTAATAGCTCTCGTTGTTAACACCGCCTAAGTGTATTGTATTTTGCTGTGGAGCCCATGCTTTCTGAGATTGTTTTGTTTCTCACTTGAAACCAGATGCTGCCAGTGTTAAAGTCTATGTATCACTCCATGGAAGCTCATGGAGGATGTATTTGGAGCTCCTGAGAGCAGGGACCCTGGCTTATTCATGTCACACACATCCGTATGCCTGTTCTCTGCTGGCCACTGTGCTAGAGGCTACCAAGGCCACCTGCAAACCAGAGTCCGGCCCCCTGAGAGTCAGGGCCGATGCTATGTGAAAGCCAGGCATCTTCTACTACACTAAGGGCCTGATTCATGGGAGCTCCTTAGCCAGGTTCGGGTGCACCGCTCAGTTTTACCAGATTGACTGATTCTGCATGGTGGATTTCAGCTGCCACGAGGACAGAGCTGTAGGGTCCAATGCTTCACCCAAGTCACATGGTTGTCTCTCTTGTGTGACCAGCTCCCACCCTGAGGCTATTAGACCTAGCTGTCCTACCCCCAGCAAACAAAGAGACTCCTATCAAATGTGACATAATTACATCCAAGAAGCCCAGGACAAAGGCCAGACCATCTTTGAGCAAGGCCAAATTCTTCACTCCACAGGGAAACCGCGAGAGTTCATAATTGCAGAGGTGGCACCACCTAGGAATGCAGAGCGCTGGCCTGGCAGGGCCTTCAGTGGCAGAGGGACTGAGGTTTGGGCTGCAGCTCGGCCCCTGACTAGCTGTGAAATTCTGCAATGGCCACTTAATTTCCCTGGAACCCAGTTTCTTGGTCTAAGTAGTGAGGAAATGGTCAAGTATCATTTTGGGATTTAATGTAGACACTAATTTTTAAGGGTCTACCCTCACTCCTACCTGGCACCAGCCAAAGACCAACACATGACTTCTGCCCGTCTCCTTCCCTCGGCTTCCTGCGGTGGGTAGAGCGCCCTCTGGAGCAGGCGGCTTTTGATGGGCAGCGGCCTCTGCCTCAGAGGGACAGGTGCTTTTCTGAAATGCGTGCACGTGTGCGCACGCACACACACACACACACACACACACACTTAAGATAATCCCTCTCTCCACAGCTGTGAATCAAAATAAGCTACCACAGAGTGTGACTTCCCTGGCAACGGCCACCGTCCCAAAGGACAAGGACGAGGTCACGAGCCCACATTCGCCCTTGTCCCACCTCGGTGCTGCACAGGGACCATCTGCATCCCTTCGCTGCGTATCCAAGATGATCTTTAGTGAGGCTGCTGGACCCCCAACTTGGGGACTTTGGCAGGCTCCAGCTTCTCTGCTTGGGTCTCAATTCAGAAAACCAGAAACATAATCCCTCACATCAGGTGGGAAACTGCAAGCCACGGGGGCTGGAGGGTGGCTCTCAAACATGCTGAAGGTGGTTGCAGGGCAGGAGGGCTTCTTTGATAAAATGGGGCAGGATTAAACTGCCTTCCCAGACTCGGTCCCACCCTGAGTCAGGACAAATCATTTTCAGGCTTGTATGCCAGAAGCAGGGTCAACGAATAGGCTTGTTCAAAAAGAATCATTGTGTCCCCTGAGTCCAGTGTTCATGAAGTAGACACAAAACTCTTTAACTAAGTGCTTTGGATACATAGTAAAACAGAAGCTTGCAGAGATTTCAAATCTAAAAAGGAAGTAAGATTATCTCCCAACCCCTGTGTCCGCCTCCACGTAGCTGTAACAGCCACTGTGTAGGAGAAGGTTCAGCATCTGCTACAAGAAAGTGCAGACCTTCAGCTTGTCGGAGCAAGGTGGCCCTGTCACAGCTCTTGTGTGTGAGTCACCTGGGTGGAGGGTGAGGCCGTCCGCCTCCTCCACCCATCAGGAAGTCCCTGCATGGGGAGAAAGGCACAGAGAGGCCTCGGCCACACACCTCTCATCACACTATATGGTTAAAATTGTCCCATTTTATTTTTAGCTCCTGCTAATATCTAATTTATAAATTAATTTGGATCATAGGTGCCTGTGCATAAGAAACACAGTACATGCAGGGGTCAGTTCTAGTCTCAGCTTCAGGCATCCCGTGGGACTTTTGGGACATTCCCTGAGGATGGGAGGGGACTGTTGTACTCCATCGGGCAGGTTTCCTATGGCTGCTGGAACAAAGCGTCACTACTGAGTGACTTAAACAGTCCTGGGGGATAGAGACTGAGACCAAGGTTTGGAGGCTGGCTCCCTCAGAGGCCCGGGGACCCCATCTCATCTCTTCTGCTGGGTGGCCTTCCTTGGCTGCTGGATTCATCCCCAGGGAGTAACTTCCATTGTCACAAGGCCACTTTCTCCCAGAGTCTTCAGCCCTCCTCTCTCTGTGTGTGCCCTTGGGCAAACACCCCCTGTCTTTTAAGAACACTGGTTATTGGTGAGGGGCTCGCCCTGCTCCAGGATGATCTCATTTTCACTTACTGATTGCATCTGCAGTGCAGCCCTGTTTCCAGCAAGGTCACATTCTGAGGTCCTGGAAGTTAGGACTTCCAACTTCCACGTCTTCCAGGAAATGCAATCCAGACCCTAACCCTTTAACTGTCCCTTGCCAGGACCAGGTGGTTTGGGCTTCCTGGCTGGTGATGTCACTTGAAGTCTTCATCTGTTGGGAATAGGGCAATTTTTTTAAACTTTATTTTCCATTCTTTTTCCTTTGTCACTTTAAAGGTGTATTGTCAATTTGCAGCTACAGCCAGGGCTGCGGGCAGCACCCAGTTCCCATGTGCCCCTGGCCCTTCGGATGGGCAGCTCTCACAGGGGAGATGACAAGAAGCCCGGGCAGCCACATGCACACACACATGGCTCTGCACACGCGTGGCAGAGGCAGGAATATCTTCAAAGCATATGGAAGGCGGGAGATGGAGAGGTGCGCTGGGAGCCAGGACTCAGTGAAGAGCTCTGGCGTGCAGGGGAGGGGACAAAAATAACCAGCAAATCCCTTCTCTGTGGAGAGCCACCAGTGATGAGGCTCGACAGACAAGTGACAGGAGTAAACAGGACATGGATCTGGGCTCGAAAACTGGACAGGTTGTGGCTCCAGATGGCAGAAAGAGAAGAAAAGGAACCACGAACCACAACAACAGTTTTAGACAGTTTGAACATTGACAAAGTTTTCTTTAATTATTGCTCCCTTCTGGGACTCCAGCTGAACAAAGAGTTGAGGGGCAGACTCCCCAGGGAGGCCAGCCATGCCAAGAGCTGGTGGCAGACCATGTGCTCAGCCTGGCCAGCTCTGGATGTTACCCGGGAGGAAGCTCTGACTGCGGGACCCAGGCGGCAGGCTGTCAGAACACGTGGCTGGACTCTTCTCCCACAAGGTACAAATGCTCACAGCTATGGAGAGCAGACAGCTGGGCTGGGAGAGGCGTGTCTCGCTCTGTGGTCAGTCGCCCCTCTTTGGAGACCCTGCTTGGAGGGCAGCCTGGCAGGGTTTTCCAGACCGCTGGCAAAGAACCAGAATGTGCACAGCACAGAAGAGGCCAGGCGAGCTGGCAGGGAGCATGGGGACACCAGGAGTGGAGGTTTCAAAGTGGCCTGCAGGACAGAAACTCCCAGGAAATGTCTGCTCCGTGCAGCGAGCCTGTGTGTGTGTGTGTGTGTGTGTGTGTGTGTGTGTGTGTGTGTGAGAGAGAGAGAGAGAGAGAGAGAGAGAGAGAGAGAGAGAGAGATGGATGGAGGAAGTGCTCCTGCAAGCAAGTTCAGAGGTGGAGAGTGTGGGAGTCCTGCAAAGGGATGCTGGGGACCCGGGACAGTGACTGGAGCTCTCACAGCTTGGGTCTCCGTTTGTCATCAAGCTCCCCTCCTCTGGGGAGCGAAGCTTGAGGAGCACTCACGCAGAGAACAGGCAGCCGCTTCTCCAGCACCTGAGTGGTGTGCTCCTGACACCCTGGGGCTCTCGCTCTGGTAGAGGCCGAGGCAAGCCACAATCAGACAGGAAAGCCAGGCAATGTGGCCACCCAGTGATTCCCAAAGGAATGGGAACTAACCAACTCCATCTTTGCAAAGGAAGGGGTTGCCAGGCCTCTGACTTAGCGCTCACTCTAAGTCCACTTGGTAAATGGAGGAAGACACAATTTCTCCGCATATTGCTTTCTTTGAGTTCATAGAATTAATCTGATCAACCCAATACCTATAACAGCAGTGTCTGAATCTATTTCAGGTTAAATAATAAAATATTCATGCTTCTTCTGAATCGAGGTGAAGTGGGGCACTGTGGACCTGCAGAAGTAGAACTGAGCTCCGTGTCAAGAGAGTCAGACGTAAATTCTTGTGTGACTTTGCTCAGTGGCTCACCCTCTCTGGGCCTCTGTCTCCTCCACTTCAACCTGGAGTCGCAAGTCTGAAGTGGCCTTGATGGCCAGATGACAACAGCCTTTGACTTGGTGAAAATGCTGCCCACGTGTGTGGCTGAGGTGTGCATGTATGTGTGTCCATTTGTCTGTGGGGTGCCAGTCTTCTTTGCCACATTCTTCAGTGATGTAAAATCATTTTTAACTTTTAATAATTATACTTTGACTGAATGAGTGTTCTTATTAGAACTAAAGTCCTGGTTCTTTGGGAAAACACTTGCAGTGTTCCTGCTGATTTTTCTAATTTGTCCTATGTACACCCCACTCCCACTGAGAGTCACTAGACTGGCCTCCTTGGAGATAAGGCCAGTCTTTGCCCACTGGGTTTCCCCATGTTCTGACATGGCCTGGTAACAGGAAGAATGCAGCAAATTTTGTGTGGCCCTGCCCCTGTGAGCACCGTAAGAGCCAGGCATCCCTGGGGGACTAAACAGGAGGAGTGAAGGTGACGAGCCTTGGGGAACAGGCAGAGCAGAGTGGACAGGACAGCCTCCAGGGCAGGGCCTGAGTTCCAGGGATTTCCACAACCCCAATGAGTGTCAGGGCGGGAGTCTGATGGGGAGCCCAAGGTCAGTATTGGTGATCGGGGATAAACCTCTCGGTATATCAGACAGACAGTCCAGGTAGAGAGTACTCAGGAAATTCCAGAATGAGCAGCTCTGGTTAGAGAGCAGGTGATTGATTTGCCAGGGTAGAAAGTGCTTGTGGAGAAGCGTCAGCTCCAGCAGCTTCCTCTCCAAGACCCAGACACACCACCGCAGGCGCATATGGCAACGTGGCCCGGGGAGCCTAGGGCAGCCCTGCGTCTCAGGTGAGGATAAGCTGAAGCCACCACTGTAGCAGTGGCTCACTCTTTTTTGGCTTAAAAAAGTAATGAGAGGTTGGGAAAAGCATGGGGAAGGACACAATCATCTCGCAGGTTGCCGCATCCAAGGTGGCAGCCGCCTCTGGGAATCACCATGAGGGCACCCTGAGCACTTCTATCCCCTCTGGGTCTTCAGAGAAAGAGGATCGTGGGCGAACTCGCATTGAACAGCACTCGGACAGCAGGAAGGCCCACGCCTTTCACTTCAGGACAGCAGGACAGTGCTCTCTGAGCCCCAGGGCCTCCTGTGCCTCATGGGTTCTGCTGACCGTGGGGCCTCGGTGCTGGCTGGCTCTCTTTGGCTCTCTACATGTGTCAGCAGGGCTGCAGACTCCGAACTCAGCTGCTCTGAAGCCCTCTCAAGATGAAGTTGAGGAGCTGACAACTCATCAAAGTGAGATGTCACCAGAGTGAGGAATGTTTTACAGGTCAGAAGTGGGTGGCTCAGCTTCTCTGCCAGCCCCGGATGATGGCTTCCTCCAGGAACAGACGTCTCTGGGGGAGGGGTGCACCGGGACCACACCCGTAGAAGGCTGCGGGAAGCAGCTTGCTGGCTGCCTGTCCTGTGGCTTGGGCTGTAGTTCACCTAGCTCTCAGCATGGCGCATTCACAGCAAAGGCCCGGGAAAGGCTGCCCAGACTCACAGCTAATTAAAGGTTCACATGAGGTTGGAGGGCTGGCGTTGAGCTGCTAAAGCTTTTGACATTTGTCCAGATTAAAAATAATCCACCATTCGTTGTATCAGAGATCTTCCTGGCGCTCCCTGTTCCCAGAAGAGATTTGGGTTTTGCTCTCCCTGTTGCTAGACTGGCAGTGTTTTGGCCCAGAGCGAAACTGGGCAAACAAGGCAATTGGAACAGACTGGAATTGAGAGGCAGCTTCTCGTTCAGATGGCCTCTCCTTCTCCCTCCCCTCCTCCTTGTCTTCTTTCAGCCTCTCATCCTGTTACCATCGAGGACCTGGCGCCCTGCCGAAGCCCAGGGTGCTGCCCCGGGGGAATGAGGTCGAACATCCAGCTCAACCGTGAGTTGGGTGAGGCTTTCAGATAGCCGGCCCTTGGGGGGTCAGGGCCACTGTGGAGAGTGCTCTTCCAGCCACTGGAGAGCCAAAGGAAACAGGCCCTGCAAGGCTGCCTCTGGGACAAAACTTGAGGCACCTTTGCCTGCAAGCCCAGGGGAGCCAGGGTCAGGGGAGAGGAATGTGGAGAAGGGAAGGAGGATGGACACAGCTGGGCACCGCTGAGCTGACTTCTGCTTTGCAAAGGGCCACAGGGAGTCTGGGAGATCACCCCATACCTCTGGACAGAGAGAACAGACCACCCAGGGCACATTCTATGGGAAGACAAACAGTGATGTGTGCTGTGGCTTGAGAGTGGCTTCTGATGGTGCATTGGACTGTAATCCCCACTGTGAGGGATTCAGAGGGAAGAAGCTTAATCTCACCCTGGTGTTTAAAGGAAGGGCCTCTGGGAGGTGATCAGGATTAGATAAGTCAGCGGGTGACTGTGTCCTGTAGACTTTCCAAGGAGAGAGACAGAGTGAGGAGACACACAGCTCTACTGACTGTCCCTGGAATACCTTGCTCCATGTAGAGCAGGACTTCTTTCCAAGAAGACCATCACTAGATGCAGCCTTGGCCTTGGCCTAGGACTCTGAGCAAGAATAATCCTCTTCTGTGGTTCTGCGTTTCAGCAACAGAAACAGACTAAATCAGTACACCTGCTGGCTCCCACCTGCCTGTCAGGCCTCATCCTCCAAGTCCACTCATGGTATGCAACCACCCTGCACTACTGGGCTGGGTCACCTGAGCCCATAGAAGGAGCCCTGTGCCGGTCCCCTGAAGAGGAGGGAATCTTCATTCTGGCTATAGATGCTGGTCTCTTGGGGGCTTTGTTACTTGGACCAGACTCCCTGCATCTCCCTGTCCTTGGGGTCCTCAAAGACAGCTTCTGGGGCTCTGGGTGTCAGGGGCTATGCCACGTGATTACCAGTTACTGCAGAGAGGTACATGGAATGGATATTGTAACACCATTTACTAGGTGCCGCAGTCTGCCTGGGCACAAATCACGAGCCACTCAAGCAGGAACAAACTTTATTTCTGAACTCCCCCCAATGCCACCCACGCGGTCCTTCCAGCGACCACACACCAACCGGAGGAACTCCCTCCACGGGAACTCCACCAACCAACGCGAACTCTTCAGGAATCCTCGCGAGAGCTCAGCCGGAACTCAACGGGAACTCCGCGAGAACTCAAGAGTCATCATCTTCATGGCTCGCTGGCGTCACCTCTCAACCACTACTTCTGGCAAAATGCCAGGGGCCATTCCGACTCGGCTGTGGCTCTCTCAACACAAAGAGCTGCCCAGGGGGGCAGCGAGGCTGCCAGGAGACGATCCAGCAGGAAAGAATGATGCAAGGAGCAAAACCTGGACAGCAAACTCCACGCAGAGGGGGTCAGCATGGCCCGGGAGGTGGGCCTGAGGGTCTGGAGAAGCCCGAGGAGTGTGGATCCACACTAGCAGGCCCAGGAGCTCTGAGTTTCTGTGGGAAGGTGGGTTGGGCAGCACCTTTAGGCTCCTTGTAGCTCAGAGGCACTAGGGGCTGTGGCTGTCTCTGGCCTGGACATGGAGTGCTTGAGCCACCAAACACCTTGAACTGTTCCATCCAGTTCCAGTCTCTGCTTGCAGTGAGCCTCGGGGATGGTGCCTCCAGTTGGTGAGCTGGGCAGGAGCAGAGCTTCTGCCCAGGTCTGGCTTCCTGCTCAAGACTTGCTCTTCTGTGATTCTGTCCACTAGATGGGTCTTGCATGCCCCGGGGCTTTGGGTCCAGCACTAGGACATTTCTGTCTGCTCCTGGAGGGTGCTGGCTAAGATGTGTGAGCAGGACATTGTGTTGCTGTGCTGCTGCGGGCACTCTTGACCCCTCTCTGGTGCATGGTCTGTGCTACTTCATGACTTCCATGGTACTGGGTAGTCGGTGAGGCAATCATGCAGATGTAGAAGAGTTTTACTTGTGCTTCTCTTTTGCATTTGCCTGATTAACTAATGAACTTGGAAATATTGATTGGTTCTAGAAATTTCTCCTTAATAGTCTATAAAATTTCTTGATATAACTTGCTCATTTCTTGTCTTTCAGTGGTTGACTTTAAATCATATTTGTATACTTACTAGCTTTGTGGCAAATGTCTTCTCTCCATTTGTGAATTGAATTTCCTTTTCTCATTTACATACATATTTATATTCTTTATTTTGATTGCTATTGTCAAATTGGTTTTTTTTTAAAGTCTTCTACCCTAAAGTTCTTTAAGCATGATTTTATATAGTTCTTCTTTTTCTAAGGTTTGACTTTCACATGCAGCCCTTAAGCCACATGGTATCTTTATTTTTGTGTATCTTGAGGCAGGAGTCTACATTCACTTTTCCAAATAGCTAAACACTTTTCTTGGCAACTTTTATTAATTGTTTGCATTGATTTGTTTCTGAATTCATTTTGTTTTGTTTGTTTCATTCATCTGTTTGTATATTTCTACACAAGCATCCCATTTACAGAGCAGAATTCCTATGCAGGAGAATGAGCTTTGTCTCCACGGATTTAACTCTTCAATATCTGTTAATAGGTCAGCAATTTTCTAGGACAAAAGTTGATTGTATAGTCCTTTCATTTCTGGTGTTTTACCTTCCTCCTTTCACTGTGTTTGTGAATATGGAGGTCAAGTGCAATTGACCCTTATTTAGTAATTTTAAATTCATCAATCTTGCTAAGTTTTTATAATGATAATGATTTACAAATAAACATTTTTTGTTCTCTAAAGAAAATCACATTAGCAGATAATGACAATGTCATTTTTTTTTTTTAAATTTTCTAGTCCCTGTATATTTTTCTTTGTCTTGTTCTGGCTAGAATCTTATCATTTTCTGAGTTCAGAGGGAATTGTCTAAACTTTTCCAAATTACTGAAAAACTCTAAACAGTTTTAGAAGCTACCTTCTTTTTCAGGTTTGCTAATTATTTTTATCATAAGGGAATGACAAATGTTAAGAACATTTTCTGCATATGTTTAGATTATTTTTCTTCTTCATTGCATTGATATTGTAATTTTTATTAATAGGATTTATGTATTGAACCAAAACATGCATTCCTGGAGTAAACTAAATATACTTATTATATATTAATCTTTTCATATTAGTAGATTTGGTTTGTTAATACTTTGTTTAGATATTTTCATACCCATTCAACAATAAAGTTGATTTTCATGTTTTTCCTTTTACTAACTTTATCTAGTTTTGGTGTCAAAAAGTTTACCACCTTGCAAAGTGAGCTAGAAAATGTACCTTCAACTTCTATTTTCTGGGAAAGTTCATGTCTGATTAGAATTTTCTTTTTCTAAGATATTGAAAACTACTTATAAAACTATACAGGCCTAGTGCTTCCCTGAAATATTTTAGCTACTGATTCATCTTCTGTGTTGATGTGAAACTGTCCACACTCTCCATTTCTTATTTAGTATATTTTGAAATCATTTTTCTAAAGAGGCTTCCATTTTGTCAGTTTTGTCCAAATTTGTTGGTGTAAGAGTGAACAAAATATTCTCATTTATAATCTCTACTATCTAAGGATGTTATTTTTTCACTCCTAGAATTTTGCTATACTTTGTCTATTAAGTTTCATAGAGATTTGTCAATTTTACTATTCTTATCAGGAAATTACTGTATCACTGATACAGCTCTTATATCTTTTCTCTTGCACTAACTGCTGATATTTCTTTATTACGTTTCCCTTCTATTCTCTTATTTTTATTGGTACTTTATTAAGTCGGCTTCATTGCCTACTTTATAACTCAAAGCTCAGCTCAATTAATTTTAAACTTTTTGTAAAATAAAATTACGTAAATCTATAACTTCTCAAAAATCATGAAGATGAATACTCTGGGTTTAGTATTTCATTTTTGCCACTGTGACTTCTTGTGTATTATAATTTCTAAGTTGCTATAAGGACTCAATGCATTTTGCCGCCTTCCCTCTGGGAACTTGGTAACTGTCACAGGCAGTCATACAAAGATCCTCAGGTCCTGTTTCCTCCAGGTGGGTGGTCAGTAGCATAGTGCATGGTGACCTCTCACTGTCCCACCGTAGCACACGTTTGGCATCTGATCCTAATGCGGAAAGGAGTGTGTGTCAGACAAAATAAATGCATGTTTTCACTTTGGAATACTCCCACACCTCGCCTTCCGGTCCTTGCTAGAGGCCTCATGTACACATGCCTCCTAAGTTTCAGTCTTCCAATGCAGGATGGAGCACATGGTTCCTCAGAGGTCACACCAGGACTTGGACACAGAAGTTTTTATTTCTGGTTCTACCATCTCTCAATGACTGCTTTCTCCTTTCTCCACACCAGTGACCACATTAAAACGACAATATCCTCCTGATAATATTCTTATAATTTATAATAATTTATTAACTTTTCTCAAGACTGATGAGTGATATACTGTTGTTAAAAAGCAGAACTCTTGGTTTGGCCCACCTTTGCAGTACCTTGCCACTATGAGCAGTAACCACGGATGTCCCCAGTCTGGGGCTTTCTTTTCTGTACTTAATTCTGATACCCAGGAATACCCATTTTCAGCTCTATTTCTCCTGCCAGAACATATTCCATTGAAATTATCTTCCACCTATTACCACTTTCATGTGTTACCAAGTTGATTATCTTTTTAAACACTTAAAACCACCTTTCATTGTTGGATTTCACCAACAGTTTTAGAATGGCAGTGTTCAGAAGTGGGATGTGTGGAATCAGTGTGAAGCGTAGAAATTCACCGAAGGGGCTTTACGTCCTATGTCACATCTCAGTCAGTCCCCCAAGGCACCACATTGCTACACTCTAGGAATGAGCTGTGGCTCCTCATTCTTGTCTTAACCTAGCGTGAGGATGAACACAGACGTCAATCTCACATTCCTGAATCTTTTTACATGTTTGTGTTTGAGAGCTGCCTATGCTCACTTTTCAAATTTCAGAAGTCACAAGCAAAGAACTATATAGTCTTTCGTTGTTGAGGCACCTATGGTATTTACTGTCGATTTCCAACTTGTGGAGTGCACATCCACCCTGCTGGGAAGCTGCCTGCAGTTCTTACCAGCCACTGCTCACAGAGAGGTGAGGACAGATTTTCATTCAGGGCTGGAGCTGCTGTAGTGTGAATGGGCTTTGCTATTCTACCGATCTAGCTGGTTGCAGAATCAGTGAATGAGAAGGCTGTTAGCACTGAAGGTGAGCTGATGGTGGATTCATATCAACTCGGAGGTGGTGTTTACTCAAGTTCACACCTGATCTACAGTAAAATCAAATCTGTAACAAACTTTAATAAACATGTAGGAGGAGCTCATCATGTAGTTTGCCAGAAGGGGAAATGTCAAATCCTGCCTCTGGACAACTCCTCTAGGTGTAGTCAAAGCTTTCAAGATCCCCAACTAGTATCGTGAGACAAATCATTGAATTCCATGTCTCCACTCTGTCTTTATTTGCTTGATCATCTCACTCACATTTGCCAACAGCCATTCCCTATCCCAGGTTAATACCAAGTAGGTGGCCTCTCAAACCAGTGGCCGAATCTCCAAAGGCCACGTCCGCTCTCCAGACCATCAGACGGGCTGGTGGCAGAGGGTTCTGCTTCACAGGCCCATCACGCAGGTGCTCACAGAGGGGTCTCAGGTGTGCTGCACACAGGCTGTGTGGCATTAGCACAGTTTCTGGAATTACGTAGATCATTTCCTTGAGTCTGTATTGGGTATAATTCTGGTCTTACAACTCCAGGGTGATGGTCAAGGTTAAATAGAACAATAGATTCTACACAAAGCACATAGCACGTGAAAATGGTCGACAGGTGTTTATTAAATAAATGGAATAGAACTAAGGGAAGTTTTGTTTTTTATATCGGTTTTCTCCTCATGTGGCCATGTTGTGTCCTCGAGGCCTGTACAGACCTGCTGCGTGGCACATCAGCTCCTGTTGGACAGGGGGACAGCACCAGGAGCGTGCAGAAGGCCACACTGGCTAGACATTCTGGATCAGAAGGCCACACTGGCTAGACATTCCCGCTCAGTCCTCACTCTTCACAATCAGGTGGAAGTTAAAATGGAGTCCATTTAGTGCTTTAAAAACTTGTTGCAGTAACTTTATCGAGAAGTCTGGGGGTGGGAAATGAAAACTCTGACTGTTCCCAATATATATGTGCGTGTATTTTTAAATTATATGTAAGGCCAACAGAGCTCTTTTTTATAATTATTTTCATAACTAAACTTCTTGCACTATAGATTCTGTTCTTTATGGATGGATAATTTAAAATCCAATTATCGCCCATATACATCAAAATAACACATTTGATATTTATATTTATCACAGATCTGCCATTTAACACCTCCATGTTATGCTCCGCTTTCTTCCCATGATCGCATTCCAAAATACGGTCTACAGTCCAATTTTTTCCTTCTTTATTGTGGGTATGGCATTCATATTGGAAATAAGCATGTTCAATACAATATCAGTTTTCTCTGCTACATAGCCTCATGAACATGACCTAGAGTATAAGAGGTGCTTAAAATATACACTCAGTGCTATTAATACTATCTTGTATCCGTTTTACAATATTCACAACCCAAAAATTGAATAGTAAATTCTAATAAGTTGAGTGACATTGCTTAACTGTTCTTTGTTCATTGATACCAAAGAAAGTTTCAACAGCTACACCCTAGATTTATAATTAAGCTCTGCCCCCTTAATTATAAATCTGTACCAGCTCATGAGGTGCTTGTCTGGGAAGTCTTATAACTTCTGACCAGCGTGCTGGGTGGGAGGTTAGAGATAAGAGCCCTGCCGTTAAGAGTTTAAAGATTGTTGATGCACCTTTTAAAATGTTATTTTGATTTTATTAATCAACTTCTACCATAAGTGTTGTGCATTCTTAACACAAAAAATAAAAACTACAATATAATTTTTTGAGATGGTTTGGAAACTTCCGTCATTTGGAGTTATTGAATTTCAGATCAAACCCAGGCCCGGAGGTAGCCAGAACTGAGGACTCATGTGCAAACACATCCAGAAAGCACCAGGCACGGGCTGCAGGTGGCTGTGATGGACTTGCGGCCTGCCCTGCTTTGCAGAGACCAGGGCTAGATCCCAGTGAGTTGAGCCATCCTCTCTCATCTAGCTGTAACTCCCAGAATTCCCTCAAGCTGTTCCCCTCTTTGCTTTTCCCTGAAGAAGAGGATGTGTCCAGCCATCAGAATCCAACCAAGACACAGGGCCCTGAGCATCCAGAGGGACTCACCTTTGGAAGGTGACTTGCTGTGTGGACACAAGAGCAGAGAGCTGGTAATGATGAGCCTTATAAAGAAGCCTAATGCAGAGTCATTGTAAATAAATACATCTCACACTCCCAAAGAGCTGTCACATAAAATTCTGTCTAGAAGAGAAAAAAAATGATAGTTAAATGAGAGTATCATTGTAAAAAGAAATGACAAGCCCTCACATGCTGCTTTCCTTTGTTAGCGGCCTCCTGATCTGTGCATCCTTGTTGACCATTGTTGTCCTTCTTTCTGTCAACTCTCCTGTGGGTGGACCCTCACTGAGTGGTGGGATCTCAGCTGCCTCTGATGAGTTTCAGACAGTTTTCAGTGTCCAAGATCCTTCTGGGCTGGGGCATCTAGACTCTTGCTGGATCCAGAGGATAGGACCAGCATTGAACCCTGGGCCGTCACTTTCATTTGAAGCCAGTTATGGGAGCCTCTGGCCCTTGGTTCCCTTTGTCTGTAGCACGGAGACAATGGTGTCGGCTCTGTCTTCCTCGGGACTTTGGGGTAGCTCTTCCTTACGTTCAGAGCCCCTCTGGTGTTCACTTCTGTGGATTCCGAGAAGGAGTTTGCCAAAACCCTGACTTGTACAGGCAGGAGGTAAGGAGATGTGTAAGATGCCATGTTTATTTTCGCATCCCACATACATATGCATAAGTGGACCTAAACCTGACCTTCAAGATTAATTTTTGAAGATACTCTATAAAATCCCATTCCTTTCTGTCATTTCGTCTCTGGATTCCGTCGGGAGCTTGGTCCCTTCACTTCACAGCGGATAAATCATCCACGGTAATCTGTCTTCCACCTCCTCCCTTCAGACCGCGCCTCAGCCACAATAAGATCTGAGTGTGCGCCTGTGCACATGGCCTCCCAAATCACCACCTCCCGAGGCTCGGGATTGTTTTCAAAGGGCTAAAAATTGCCACACTCACAAAACAAAACAAAACAAAAATGGCAACCTTGTTTGCCTTGCCAGTCTGTCAGAGCTTGAAAAACAAACTTCATCCCAGAAAGACAAACACGCACACAGCAAACATGGAGAAGGAGCTGCTGACAGAGGGGGCGCATCTCCAGGCCAGAGACAATAGCAGGGAGCGCGCCAGCTGGGTGCAGGCAAAGCCGGCCATGCCGATCCAGTGGGAAGGAGGGGCGCAGCCCAGTCCAGCAGAGGACACCAGAGACCCTTCCCTGCTGCACGAACCCTCCTTCAAGTGCCCAGAGACCCCCAGCCAGCGGAGTGCATGTAGCTGAAGCTACGCTGGAATCCAGCCCTGCTCGTCCCTCCTGTGGTATCCGGGCCAGGGAAAGGCTCCGGCTCCCCTGGGCTAACAGGATATTTACTCCCCAACCTGACTCCTTGAGGTGCATCATGTCAGGTATATAAATACATTTTCCAAAAGACAGTAAAATCTCAAGTTCACAAATCATCGTTGGAATGAATCAAAGCCAGTCAACTGCATATTTCCTGGAAGGCTTCATTTTACAACCTCTGATGAGATACAAAATAAAAAGGCGGCTTTGGCGGGTATCTATAATAACAGTTTATATTAATATTCTGCAGGAGCCCTTTCTTCCAAGGAATCTAGAGTGCTTGCAATGAGATTGGATTCTGCCCCAGCTCTAGTTCCAGCAGGAATAAATGGCAGCGCTTGGCAGCCACAGTGCCAACCTTAGCTCTGTCTCCAGAGGATGAGACGCTAAGCTGCACAGATTACAGATCACAGTCTTTGTTCACATACACTCTGGTCTGTCAGAATTGAGCAGCGGCTGGCCGGCGAGCGATCAAGGCAGATCTTGCTTTGGAGGGTTTACAAGTCGGCACCCACACGGCAGTGGTGAATGCCACAGTGCTGCAGATGCCCTCGTCCAGAGAGTCTCCACTCAACACAGGCTGTACCTGGGCCATTCCCTATGCCACGCCACTCGCCACGCAGCTCTGAGGGTGGCATCATGTGCCCATTGTTCACGCAGGGAAATAAGCCTTGGGAACATGGAGCAGCTTGGCTAGGCAGAGCCACTAAGTGGTGAAGGCAGATTTGTCACTGTTCTTTCTGCCCCCAGAGTCCTTGTCTGGTGACTCTACTGCCTTGATGAATGCGGATCTTGAAGACAGAAGGCGGGGGAATTCCCACTGCTTACAAGCATGGTACAGCGTTCCCTCTGCCATGCAGGTAATGGAATTCAAAGCTCCAGGTTCCCTTCAAACGTATGCTTCGAAGGTTTCCAGTCCCCACATTGCTCCAGCCCCACCTCTCTTCTCCATGGATACATTTCCTTGGGTCCTGTACGTGTTCACATGCCTTGCACATGAAGACTGTGCACAGCCTGTGTCCCTGGCCCTGTGCACTGGTGTTAAGATGACCTGGAGGGCATAGTGTCACCTAGATTACCCAGGTGGGAAAGAACATAGGCATCATCCTCTTTTTTGTTCCTTGTTCAATTCTCTAAGCAAATATCTATTGAGCAGAGATTTACTTACAAGCTAAGTGAAGGTGAGACCTGGTTCACCAAGGCTCTACTTCTTTCTGGTGTAAAATCTAAAAGGAGGGCAGATATCCAGTTGTTGTGAATGATATTTTAATGCTACACCTAATAAACCTAAACCAATACAAACAGTTTTGATAAAAATATCCAACTTTTAAGTGAAGACAGGCTCAGCATTCCAATCTATCCTTTTCTTTCAGGCCCAGCTCAGCTCCCGTGCTAAACACTGTAACCACAGAGACCAATGTGACCCTGGAGAAGAGGAAGTTTTTAGTTTTTATTGCATTATAAGGTGCAAATAGAATAAAATTCCTCATCCTCAGAGTGAAATACAGTATCTACCTCAAAGGAAAAGTATTAGAAAGTTGTTGGACTAGACTGAGTTTAACAAATGAGACTACATTTAATTTTCTTGCTGTTGAGTTGGAATGAGGCTTGAAATGAATGAAGTTTGTAGAAACATGTAAATTTTATATTTTCACCAAAGCTGAAAGGTGACTGCTAGTCACTAAACCCCATATAACACGGCAGATCCGAGTCACCAGAGGAGTCTTTTGTCTCTTCTCTCAACTGAACCCTCGGGCTGTTCTGGGAATCCTACCGCTCACCCACAGTCGGCCGCACCCGTCGTCTAGAGCAGGTAACTCAGCCCCCCAGTGCACCCTCACAAGGAACAACCTTTAGTCCCTTATCTTGTCCCGGGCTTTCTCCCGGGCAACAGCAATCCAGATGGGACAGAAAGTCGCAGAGGCCTGGGGCCGGCCACCGGGGCAGAGGACGCTAGGAGGAGGAAAAGCCTTTGTGGCCAGTGTGGAAAGACGAACCAAGGCCTCTCCTCTCTCCTACTGCTCAAGTCAGCCTCGATGGTGTGTATGTAAATCTCCTGGAGTCCACTCTGGAAGGACCTGGACTTTAACTTAGCAATACCAGGTACACCAACAGAAATCCACTGTGGGTCCAAATGCCATCATTTCACTGGAAGATGCCAAACTTTGAATGAGGAGTGTCTCCACCGGCTCCGTCTCCCGGGATTCCATTTCTGGGCACTGCACGGCACCTCCCAAATCAGCCAGCCTCTATTGGAGGTTGAAGGTGTCTCCATCCTGCCACCCAGAGCAGGGTTCCCATCTTGGTCCAGGCAGATGGGAGAGGTATAAGAGGGACGTCTCTCAAACCTTTGCCCACCGCTGCAGGTCCTCAATATCAAGACCACTTCAATCTCAGGAAATGCCAGTCTGTAACCGGGTCTATATGGAAGAAGAAAGGTGACCTTTTCTCTGAAAGTATATTTATAGTTTTCTAATTTCTACATTAAAAGTTACAATCTCAAAGTTGAAAACATAAAGCTACCATATGACATAGTAATCTAGGCAGAAACCCCAAAGCAGGACAACTTGTGTGCACAAACTCTATGCACATATCTATCACCTAATGAATGAATAAGATGTGGTATGTCTACACAAAAAGAAATGAAGTACTCATCCATGCTACAATCTGGATAGAAAACACTGTGCTATGCGAAAGAAGCCAGACATAATAAGTGAGTCTATTTATGTGAAATGTCCCAAATAGGCTCCCAGAGGTTGAGGGGTGGGGAGCAGAGAAGATAGTGATTGTTAAAAGAGTGTGGTTAAAATGTTCCTGAATTTGATAATAGTGATGGTTACCCAGTCTGAGGAGTATACTGAAAAACATGCAGCCACACCAATATTTATAGCAGCTCAATTCACAATAGCTAAACTATGGAACCAATCTAGGTGTCCTTCAATAGATGAATGGATAAATACAATGTGATTATATATATATATATAAAATGGAATATTACTTAACTTTAAAGAAAAGAGAAATTATGGCATTTGCCTGTAAATGGTTGGAGTTGGAGAATATCATGCTAAGTGAAATAAGCCAATCCCCCAAAACCAAAGACCAAATGTTTTCTCTGATATGCGGATGCTGATACACAATAAGGGGGGACATTAGGGAAGAATAGCATTACCTTAGGTTAGGTAGAGGGAAGTGATGGGAGGGGAGGGGAGGGGGTGTGGAGATAGGAAAGACAGTAGAATGAAACAGACATTGTTACTGTATGTATCTATGTGACTGCATGGCCAATGTGATTCTGCAACATGTGCACTCAGAAAAATGAGAAATTATATCCCATCTACGTATGATGTATCACCGTGCATAAATGTGTTCTACTGTCATTATAACTAATTAAAACAAATAAAAAAATTTAAAAAAAACAGAACTTCAGAATTTAAATGGGCCAATTGGATGGTACATCAATTATATCTCAATGATGAAAATAAAAACCTACAAAAGAAACCAGGATGAGTCTGACATTCAAACTCTTAAAATCTGGCCCAAAGTGGGGACAGCTCCTGAGGCAGCAGTGGAGGAAACCATGCAATGGAAGGGGGTGAGGGGCTCAGGTCCTGGGGCAGATGCAGCTGGCTTCTGTGCTTTTTGAGAGAAAAAGGCAAACGATGCCCTTGAGAAGGACCCATGGCTGCAGAGCTGCTCCAAACTAGTTCCCTGCAGAGTCTCCTGTCTCTTCACCACACAGAGAGGCCAGACAGAGGAGGCCAGTGCAGGACATGGCCCACAGTTGGGCAAGTGCTGTCAGAGCTCACAGCAGGCCAGGAAGCAGCGTTCTGAGCACAGTGGTCAGCATCAGAAGTGAGCAACCAGCAAGGCCACCAGGGAGGAGAGGCCCACAGTGGCAGCAGGAGAGTTCCGTCTGGCACTTGCAGCTGGCAGTGGTGCACAGTGGTGTGGGACATGTCTTCAAGACCCTTGGCTTCCCCATGCTGGAGCCAGCCTGCCTGTCCAGCCTGTCCACTCTGCTACCTTGAGCAGAGAAAACAAGGTGCTTCATCAAAGGGCTCCCAGAGTTGGGGCTGTCAGCTTGGCTTCTCGGAGGGTCATATGCAGAATTCCTTTCTCTGGCTCAGTGCCAGGTGGCAGGGAGCTGCATCACCTGGTGGAGGACATGGTCAGTGACCGTCCCCATCGCTTGCCCATACCTGGGAGTGGTATCCATCTCTAGTCTTCTGAAACTGGAAACTGAGGCCTCAAGGTGTGGCCCAAGGACAATCCCCAGAGGGCACAGAGGACAGGTGACTTGCAGTGAGTCCCCCAGGCTACAGAGGGGTTCCCGCCTTAAGAGACCTGGGCAGGTGGACCTGGGGCTTTCGCCTGAGGCAGCTGATGTCCAAGAGCATGGAAAGCCACTTCCAGGTCCATGGCCAGGTGCCCAATTTCAAAGGGTCCATCTGGGGAGTGTTTGGTAGTCACAGTAGTTAAAAGCAAAGCAGGTCCCAGCGTTTCCCTCAGCTGAAAGTTTCCTAAGATGCTCTTGTTCTGCTCCCAGATCACATTTGTCCTTGTGAAATAAGCTCTGCGTTCAGGCCAGTGGGCGACCTTCCTGCACCCACTCTGGGGCTTGCCTTCTCCAACATGTTTGTGGACAGCTCTTCCCTGTCCTACCTCCTGGGAGCCCTGGCCTTGATTAGGGGACTGTTCAACACTGGAATCACATGAGCACAAAGGAGGAGAAACCAAAGCCTAGCTAACAAAAGCCATATAAGCAGTTAGTGTTGGCTATTTAATTTGTAGTGTTTCAAGAAGGGTTTCCTGTTCTCCAGAGTTCAGAGTGGTTTCGTTGGGACATCACCATCATATCTCCATATTGAAGGGGGTCTGAGTCTCCCAGTCCAGCAGGGGAGGTACCTAATTTTTCCAGTGTCCAACATTTAATTCCATCCTACTGGGGAGGGGCAGGTAGAAATGTCTCATTGAGCTCCGGATGTCCCCGTCGTTTCTCCTAGGCTGAGCCTAACTTCCGGCTGTTCATGACTTCTGCTGCGCTGGGCCCAGGACCCGGCAGGCATCATGCAGCACACATCCTCGGGCTCTTCCAGATAACCAGACATCCACAGCTCATCCCACACCTTGTAAGGGGCTACCTTTCCCCAGTGATGAGGGCCTGGGCTCTTCCTCCTGCATGGATGTGGGGGTCCATACTTCCTTCCCACTGAATGCACGTGGAGCCAGCACCGCTCTGTGGTCCCACCAGAGACCACATGAGGCCCCAACTCTGCATCCACCCAGCCCGGGGCCTCTTGCCAGAAAGCAGAGAACAGCTTTCCTTCCCTGCAGAAAGCCACTCTTCTTCTTGCTGTCCTCTGCTTGCCTGAGTCCTCCCCTGGTGCTGGGGGTTTCAGGGGTCTCCAGTGGGGTAGGGAGCAGGAGGAGGGACAGCCCTCTGGGCACTTTTTTCCTGCATTCCACTGAAGGCCTCGGGTTTGAAACAGACGAACTCTCTAGTCCCCTGCTCCTTCTGTTCTGGGCGCCAGTTCTGCCCTGGAGCCAGATGGCAGAGCTGGGCAGAGCAGCGGCTCAGCACCCCCGCAGGGAGAAGCCTCAACAGAACAACAGGGAAGAGAGTGACTGGGGACGTGGACAGTGTTCCCAGCTGCCCTCTGTTCTGAGGCTCTTGCAGCTCCCAGAGCCAGGCTGCCTACCTGGTCTCATTTTTCAGGGTCCCTGTCTGTCAACAAGGGGCGGGAGCTGGGTGGTCACTCCTTTTCTCCAGGCACAATGGGAAGCCAGACCTTCTTCTGAAGATGAGTGAGTTCAGGGCTTGTAGCTAAGCCAGACTCTGAGCCATACCAGGGCACAGGCTGGGTCTGAGGAGAGCACTTTTCTCTTCCATAATATCTGGGTATTGTGGGCTGCACCATGCCCCTCACTCCCCAAAGTTTACACACTGAAGTCATAACTCCTGGAACTTCAGAAGGTGAATGCATTTGGAGAGAAGGCCTGTCAAGACTGAAGTCAAGCAAAATTGAGTTTCTGTGTCCTCACCCACTAGGGCTGTGGTCCTTAGGAGAACTGAGATGGGGCACACGTATCCACAGAGAAGATACTTAGGACACATTGAGAACTTGGCCATTCACAAGCCCAGGAGAGAGGCTTCAGGAGCAGTAGCCAACTCCTTGATCTTGCACTTGGGGTCCTGGACTTGGGGTCCAATGTTTCATCCTCTGGCCCGTGGCACTTTGTTTTCACAGCTCAATACAAACAAGCTACTCACTGCCCTGGTCAGGGAACATCTGCTACCTAAAGTTGGGGTTCCACCAGACAGACCATGTTGGAGCTGCTTTGAAATTTGCTGCTCAAGTTTCTTTGTCCCATAAGTGCTGACCATTTGCTGGGCCTTCTGCTGGGCTCTGTGAAGCCGGGGATGGAAATGCCCCTTGTTGGGAGTCGCCCTGGCTCCAAAGACTAACTTCCCCATCCCCCAAGAAGAGCCATCCAATGGTGAGCCCTGCCGGCTCACATGATCCTGCTGTCTGATGGTGAGCCCTGCTGGCTCACCTGACCCTTACCCATCAACAAAAAAGCACCCCATGCCAACTGTCAAGCCACCCCTGGCTCTATAAATATGCAGAGATGTTCCGCAGTCAAGAGGCATTTTCCAGGATGGCAAGCCTTGATGGTTCTTCCGTGGAGGAAATGCCCCTCCCTGTCTCTAAGAAGGACACTGTTGAGGGCAGTTTACATGACCAAGTAATGGTCCTTCCATGGGGACAGTGTGACTGGCAGAGGGAAGAAGGACGAGTCAGGAAGATTCACAGGAATTCACTGAGTGCTGTTATCAAGGGGAGAAATGAGGAGAAACTCCTGATGATAAGAGTTCAAGGGGAGGTAGGCATGGTGGCCACTCTCCTGTAATCCCAGCTACCCAGGAGACCGAGGATGGCAAGTTCAAGGCCAGTCTTAGAAACTTAGCAAGTAAGACTGTCACAAAATTAAGAAAAAAAATTAAAAGTGTTAAGCATGTAAAATGACTTAGGTTCAATATCTAGTACAAAAAAAAAACAAAGAAAAAAAAAGGTTAAGGAAATTTTAGGATGAAATCCTGAGAAGAAGAATCCTACTGATCCTGTCCCACTTCCCCCAAATACAATTAAAGAAAATGAGAAAGGAAACATCCAGATCAAAACCAAATTCCAGAGCTGGCTTCAGAACCCTCAGTGGGCTGGCTCCCGCCTTCCACCCCACTGCCACGGCGGCTTGCTGCTTCACCCCCCGCCATCCCACCTGCACCCCTGCTACACGGCGTGCAGTTGGTCAGACACCTGCAGGTCACCCACTCTCGAGCTTTTCTTGGGATACTTCTGCAGACGAAGTCCTCCCCTGAGCTCTCTAAGAATCCTTGCTCCTTTCCTTGAGATTCCATTCAAGGGTCATGTTCCCCATGGAACAAAACGCTCTCTCTTTGGCCCCCATTACATTTTGTGCAAACAACCTTCCGTGGCCAGTGTGACATTGTGTTCCCTGATGATTTTTTATGTGTCTGACTCCCCTTATTAGGTCATGAGGCTCTGATAGCAGCAGGCATGACTTTCTGTTGCAGCATCAGCACCCTCAGGAGGCACCTGCCAACACGTTCTTGCTGGCTGAATGGTGTGCGAAGGCACTGGGGCTGCAGAGAGCATCGCACACGGCAGTCACTTCTTCAGTGTGTAGAGCTTCAGAACGTGACGGAGCGCTTGGAAACAAGGCTTCAAGAAGAGGTTGGCCTTTTATGTAAAATGTAGCAAACAAAATAAAGTACAAGTGTGTTTGTGTGTATGCACCCATATTTGTATAGAAAGCCCAATAGATGTTGTGTTTCAGATAAGCTGCAGGTATTATTATTACTGTTACTACATATAGGGTGATCTATATAATATTTAGGACATATTAATATTAAATATATTCTTTATATGAAATTCAAATTGATCTTGGTTTCCTGTATTCCATTTGGCTACTCTAATCATGTGCAGACTGAGAAGCTTGAGAGGCTGCCCGTGTGTAAAGGAGATGTCCCTCATCACTCGCCAGAGCTGTACCCACGTGGATGATCCTACTCACCTCACTGCGATGGACCCATGTCTGGATGACCCTCCTCGTCACGTGACTGTGACCCACATCTGGTTGACTTCCCTTTCCCAGGTGAAGGTTAGTTTGAGGCCAGGCTACTCCCTTCCCCTTTTCTTAACTCTGCGGTCAGCAGTAGAGGCAGGCAAAGTAAAATTCAACTCACGAACTAAGTAGGATTTTGCACAATGGAATCAGAACTACTGTAAAACATGGAGAAAAACGAGAGGAAAGGGTGGGGAAGATCTGAAAAAAAGAAAAAAAAGGAAAGTGAAAAAAACTATCCAATATGGTCTTGGCCTTCATCAGAGATTCACACAGCTTTTGGGATATATTTCCAAAGCTGAAACTTGAAGGGAAATCACATGGATTTTAAGCCACCCTTCCCGGAATTTTAAGCAGGGGCCAAGCGACTGCTTCCCCAGAATCCCCTCAACTGCAACTGCTGACATTCCCGCGGCTCCGACGCCTGCTCCCACCACATGCTCGTGTTTAACATTTCTCACAGTGTTTCTAAACTCGAATTTGCTCACTGCTACCAGCTCGGAACAGATGCACCAGAGAGAACCTATTTGAAAGTGGGTGGCTTATTATGAACAACTTGGGGTCTATAAAAAAATCCCAACAAGAGCTGGAAGAAAAAAATAAAAACTGCCAGAAGCTCTAAAAAATCTCTTCATAAGAAAACAGAAGAGTTATCTGGAAATTCTGCAAATATGTAAAGGATCCTTGTTTTAGCAGTGTTTTGCACTGTAGCATAATTTTCTAAAAGTAAGTTACCTCTAACTTGGACACAGAATTGAATTACTGACCTACCAAGAGCACTCCTTCTTCATGCCGACCAAGTGACCACCCAGAACAAACCTGCAGAGAGAGAGAACCACCAAACACACGTTCTCTTCTTTGCTCAAAACTTCTGGTGGCGTAGGGTACTCCAGATACTCCCAGTTCAACTGCTCTTGTCAGACCATCTCCCCCTCGGATTCCATGTGGTCGAGATTCCTGTCTGTTCTGTCCAAGGTGGTTGCCACTGGATGCCCGGGACCATCAAGCAGTAAATTACAGCTAGTTTGAATGGAGAAAATGCAGTGCACACAAAATACAGATCGATTTTGAAAACTTAACTGGAAAGAATATATGAAATATCATTAGTAATTTTTATATACGTTTCATGTTGAAATAATAGAAGTTTAGATACATTTGTTAAAATCAAATACATTCATTTTAATGACTGACCTGGGGGGCTCCCGTTAGAATCTAAAGTCTTCCAATTGTTTTAACTTAATGAAAAAAAAAACTGTGACATTCAAAAAACTGTGACTTCTACCTTTGGCTTGAGCTCCAGGAGTAATTGAATACCTCCATGTTGCTATGGAGGGAGCTGTCTTGGAAAGGGGTTTCATAGGACTCTGATCAGCCATTCATCAGCCAGGACGTGAAGAAGAATAGCAGAGGGATGGGTAGACACACACTTGGCCTGACCTTGTGCCTGGATTTACTTTATTCCAGGAAGAAATTCCACATACAGACTCAGAAAATTGACTGAACAACTGGAGTGTGAAATGTCCTTACTACCGTGGTTTTCATAAAGGCTAGAAGACAAGACCTTAGCATGGGCTATGGAAAATTTTTAGAAGTCTCTCTCGTCAATGATTTATCCAAGGAACATTTTCCCAGCCTTCTCTGAGAACCAGGAATTGGGTCCTAATTCTAGGGGAAATGGGATGTGACAGTGACGGGGAATCTAAGAGTGGCCAGCAAACTGACAGGTACCACACAGCATGGTCCTGCAGGAGGAGCAGAGGAGGAGGGTGGCCTGTGCTGAGGACCTGAGAGCTGGTGTCACTTACTAGGGAGGCTTCTGTGGGTCTCACTGATGGATTCTTGGCAGGTCCTGCTGTGCAGCACACTGTCAACTACCAGCCAGCTAATACCTGGAGCCAGACACATGCAGCACTGGGCCTGTGACCAGAAGTAGCTCTGGATGTGATGCATCTGAGGAAGGGGCTCTCAAGAATAGCATCATGTGATATTAAATTGCAAGTCTTTTGCTAGGCTCTGCTGTCAGTGATACAGTCCCGCTGGCCCTGCTACAGACCCTATTCACCATCCTCAAGTTTAGAGAAAGGTGAAAGGATACCCTGGGCCACCTTTGATGTGTTTAGGGAACATAACAGAAAAAAAGCTAAATATGAGATGCCATATAATCAGTAATTCCGCGGAAGCAGCACGTCACGTCAGAGCTAAAGGTGGCAGGGGAGCAGGAGCCACATGAGCACACTTGGAGTGTGGAGTCTGGACAACTGGAGCTTCCTAAAATCTGTGGGACGGAAACACCTCTCAATTATTAAATGTTAAAGAAAAAACTGTTGTGACTAACTGACTTTCTACTCAAGTACCAAGAAAATTCACTGGAGCAAGAATGCTCTTTTCAAGTAATGGTAACAACTTTACATGCAGACCCACATCTCCCACCACACAAAATTAATTCAAAATTTATAAAGATAACAAATGTAAGAGCTAAATTGAAGATAGGAACATAAATGCAGGAATTAAATCAGGCAATAAATCTTAGAAGAACATATAGGCACAAATGTTCATGCCCTTGAATCAGACAATAGTTTCTGACACGCCATTAAAAATATAAGTAAAAAAATGACAAATAGAACATTATCAAAATTATAAACTTTTTGACTTCAAAGGATTCTATTAAGAAAGTTCAAAAGACAACTCACAGAAAAGGGTAAAATACTGTAAATCAAATATCTGATAAAAGACTTGTGTCTAGAATACATGAAACATAATAGACAACCCAGTTAACAAGTGAGCAAAAGATATGAATAAATAGATGTTTCTCCAAAGATGAAGCACAAAAGTCAATAAGCAGATGAAGAGATACTCATCATTGTTAGTCATTAGGAAAATGCAAATCAAAACCACTAAGAGGACGTAACAAAGAATACAGACAATAATAAACGATGGTGAGGTTATAGAAAATCCAGCTTCCTGTGTGCTGCTGTTGAGGATGGAAAGTGGTGCAGCCACTTGGTTAAAATAGATTGGCAGAGTCCCAAAAGTTAAACATAGCCTTACCATATGAACCAGTAATTCATCTCCTAAAAGAATTGCAAACATATGTCTACACAAAAACTTGGACACAAATGTCCTTAACAGCATTATTCAAGTTCATCAAAAAGTAGAAACAACCCAAATGTCCATCAATGGATAAAAAACATGACCTTTCCATACAATGGAGGGACTTTGGTCATTAAAAGCAATGAAAAGCCAACACACTCTAGAACATGAATGAAATCAGCCGAGAAAAGTCAGATGTAAAAGATCACATCACATTTAATTCCACTTATGAGATCCAGAACATGACTGAAGAATCCAGAGAAGGCAAACTGCTCATGACAAAGTAGGTTGCCAGTGGGCAGGGTTGGGAAAATGGAGAGCGGCTGCTCTCGCACCTGGGGTTTCTTTTATGGGTGCTGAAAGAACATTCGGCCGTAGATAGTATGATGGCTGCATAATTTTGTGATTTTACCAAAAACCATGGAATTGTGTACTTCATAAGGATGATTTTGTGTTCTTTAACTACATCTCAATATAAAAAGAAAATGTGACTCCATAAAGTCTGAAGTTTGGGAAGAATTCCACAAATTGGAAATTTGATTATATATATAATATATGTATCCATTGAGCATCTACTGTAAAGCAATACCCTTTCATGTGCTTGATATATACATTGAGAATATATGTGTGTCTCACACATTCATACATACATATATGTTAGACAGTGGAGGATGTGGAGAAGCTGGGCTCACAGTGACTCCCTGAAGCTGGACATTGCTTGAGGTCAAGGAGGTGGCCAGAGTCAAGGTCAGGTGGGGAGGTTCGCAGCCAGGACCACAGGACTCAGGGCCCTGCTGGGGAGCGCGTGCTGAGCCTCAGGGCCGATGGGAAAGAGCACAGGTTGGTTTGGAGTTGTGGGGTGGTTTTGCGAAGGAGGAACGGGATTCCATCTCAGGGAGCTCCTGCTGCACCCCAGGCAAGAGGATGGCCGAGTACGGATTCTGAGGATGAGTAAGTCTCAGCAGCTGTCCTCTTTAGAGATGAAAGGCAAGTTTGAAGGAAGAACAAAATAAATGTAAAATGATATTTATTAAATGTCAATACGAGCACAGACGAGGGTTTCAGAAATCGAGTGAAGGAGGAGTGATTATAGATGGGCGAAGAGCAAACAGAGAAGGTGAAACAGAGGGGTCTTGGGGGACAGGGCCTCCCTGGGTCTGCAAAGGTGGGTTCTGAAGGGAGGAGGCGACCCCGTCCCTGACTGGATGCTCACGGCTTCAACGGAAACCTCCAGAAGTTGGCCAGGTGCTGAGAGCACATCGTGAACCACAGCTCCGAGAAGGGAAGCTCCCCTCTAGGAAAGCAATAGGTCCCTCGGGGGGAAAATGGTCTGATTGAAAGTTCTGTTTGGGGCACACACCCCTGGACACAGCCTCTGACACGGAGCAGGCACATCACAGCTGTCCCACTCCACACCAGGCACAAAGCAAAACCATGGGTGCTTCCTGAAGAGCGGGTGGCCTTCTCCCGAGTGTGCTGCCGAGGCTGTGGACTCAGGCCCAGCAGAATGACACACCTCACAGCACTCTGCCCCAGAGCTGCCTTAGCATCAGGAAATGTGCCTGATGGGAAAGCCCATCGTGTCGGGCCACTGTGGAGGCTTGGGGCTGGATCAGGGAGCATGGCAAGGACACAGAGTGTGACCTGGGAAAGGGACGCTGGCAAGGTTGCTTGTGACTTCTTCTTTGCCTTTTAACTCCAGACTAAAGGAAGCTGGGGCCCAGGTAGAAGGAAAAATGGGCAGATCAGATCCAAGATCAGCTTCATCCTCCCTCTTAACCAACTGCCAACTTGTGCAAGACCTGGAAGACACCGGGATGGAGAAGAGAGGTAGGCCTCCCGGAGGAGAGTGGCAACGAAGTCCCGGGCCCTGGACCACCACCAGATCTGCCACCTCACAGAGACACCAGGCCCCACCTCTGGAGGGGAGCCACAGGGCCCTTGGCGGAGTCTCGGCTGGACCACTCCAGGCTGGCACAGGGAAACCACATTCTGGGCAGAGCCTGGCTTGTGTCCTGGGGACTCATTCTCCTAAGCGTGGAAGAGAGTGATACCAAGCTGAGGGAGCCTCATTCCAAAAGGCAAGAGCAGGGTCTGCTGATGAGAATGGCCACAGACTCCCCTTGGGGACAGATTAATGAGTGGCTGCCCCAGGGACAGTGAATCCATTAGATCAGCAGCACCTTCCCGCCAGCCTGGGGCAGTTCCCACAAACAGGCTCAAATCTGAGTGGACAGTGAACTGGGGAGGTCAAAGGGGCAGAGAGGCCCCAATGGGTGGCATTTGCTCCTGGGGACCACAAGGCCAGGAGAAAAGCCACACCGTGTGGCACACTCTGAAGGCAGGGCAGGGTGTAGACCAGCTAGTGTAGAGGCCCACCTGAACTCTATATAATGGATACCAGCCCCCCCTGAAAGGGCACTCCAAGGATGGAACCAGACAGCGTGTGAGGCAGCGTCCATCACCACTTGTTAGCAGGGAGCTGCAGCAGGCCACCTCTACCCTCTCACAGCCGCAGGCCCGTCCACCTCGAGCCCTCTGCAGCAACAGCTCAGCGGCATCGCCCCTGTCTCTGAGCCTCACAGCTCTCCCAGGAGGCAGGCAGTATGGGGTCTCCCCTTCTGACAGGTGAAGAAACTGTGGCTCAGCAAGAACAGACAGCCTCCAAAGGTGACCGGGCCTGTGGGTAGAGCGGCAGGGCTCCCACCTGGCCTGTCTCTCTCTGTGGCCAGTAGCAAGGCCCCGGGTGCCACGGCCGGGCTTCTGCCAAGGAAGACAGCCAATGCGTTTCCAGGGTTGTATTTAGAAGGAGTGAGTGCTGGAGTCTTTTATGTACTTTTCAGCCAACAAGTTGGGCTGAACGCCTTTCCTTGAATAGGAGCATAAATTCTTTGCACAAGTTTTCTTTAAAAAAAAAAAAAAAAAACGAACAAAACATGCTCAGTCTCCATCCTATTTTCGTTACTGAATCTTCCTTTGTATCACTAGGTGTGATCGACTTGAGAAAACGTTATTGCCAAATTGAGACTATCTAGGAAAATCTTCCAGCTCTTTCTCACACTTTCCACCCTGCTGTATACAGATGTCCCCAGGAACATCTAAGGGAAAGTGGAAGCATGTGCCAGAAGAGCCAGGTGGCCCCCGGACTGACCGTGCAGGGTGGCATTGTGCAAGTCCTTGAAATGAGGCAGGTGGCTGCTGCTCACACCAGACGCACGCTCCCAGGGGGCACTTGGGTCTCAGCAGGAGCACACGGACAGCACAGGAGGGCAAAGCCACAGATCTCTCCAGGAGCCCTGGGTTCAGTCACGTGCCCACCTAAAGTTCCTATTTACACATCTCCTGGGCCCCTGACACTGGGTGGACAGTAGAGCCCTGTGACAAAGAGTGCAGACGCAGAGCCAGCCTGCCACGCACGACCTTGGCTCTGCCACTTGCCTGCTCTACCCTGGCAATTTCTTCCTCTGTGTCATGCACGTGGCAGTTACAGCACACTCGATCATAGGATGGCTGCAGAATTCAGCACAGGAGCCATGTGGAGAATTAGAAGGGCCTTTGCAAATAACCCCTCTCCCTGAATTCTCCCCCTATCCATTCATCTGCTTAAGGTGGAGACAGAGGAGTCCCCCCAGCACCCTGTCTCCACTCCTGACACATTGGGCCTCTCAAGTCTAATCCATTCTTTACCATCATTTCCAGAACCTTCATCCAAGACACGATTCGCTCCTAGCCCCAACCCTGCCTCCAATCTCATGTCACGATCACTTTCTCAAATTAAGATCAGATGGTATTATCCTCTGCTTTTCCATGCAGTCAGAATTAAACCTTGTCCCTTATCATGGCCCTGCTGTTGTAAACCAGCCCTTCCCACTCCTCTAGCCTCGATTGTTATTCCTTCTGATACTCTGGCTTGGCATATGCTCTCCTTGTCCAACTGCCTGCATGCCCAGGACTGCAGAATTAGAATCTTCACAGATCACCTCTGTTCTGCAATGTGCTTCCTCTTCCCTGGCAGGCTGGCTGCCCGCTCACCAGCCCATAGTCCTAATGTTACAACTATAAAAAGGCCTTTCCTGAAAATGTTTTCTTTCCCTTCATAGCATATACATATACTGCTCTTTAAGAGTATATATTTATGCTTCTTTGTGAAGGTATGTGCTATATTGATCCAATGTTTCAGATATTTTTATTGTTATTTTTTATTTCTTTTTTCTTTTATTTTCTCTTTCTTTCTTTCTCTTTTTTCTTTTTTTTTTTTTGATACCCAAGGATGCTTAAACATTGAGCAATATTCTCAACCCTTTTGAATATTTTATTATAGATAGGGTCTCCCTGAGTTGCTTAGGACCTCTCTAAATTGCTAAGGCTGGCTTTGAAATTATGATCCTTATCCTGAGCCACTGGTGAAGCCAGAATCAGACAGGCAGTACCTGCTTCTGCTCCAGCCTGTTGCCAAGGTAACCTGTCCCAGGAGCGGCCCCTCCCTACAGGGAGCTCTAAGGTTGTTGATGTGTCCTTGGCTGCTCCATCCTGCCCTTCCCCCTTCAGCCCACCTGTCTCTCACCTGTTGGCCCTCCCACCAAGCATTGCTGGGCCTAGTCAGGTATGCAGGAAGAGGCAGGAGAACAAAGGAATCCTAGGACATATAAAAAGGGCAGAACACGTCGCTTCTTGAGATACCAGGATACCAGCTATGGTCCCCTTCTCCCTCCCAGGAGAAGTCTATGTCACCCCCTTTTCAATAAACCCTGCTTTATATGCTTGCCTTGGGGTGCTTCTCTAATATTCAAACTTCTACATGTGAGGAAACAGGACTCATCATCAATAACAAGTGGTATCACCAGGATTACAGGCATGCGCCACCATACCCTGCAAAATGTTATTATTATCCAGCCATAGTGGTGCACACCTGTAATACCAGCTGCTCAGGAGGCCAAGGAAGGAGGATTGCAAGTTAGCCTTAGCAACTTAGCAAGACCCTGTCTCAAAATGAAAAATAAAACTTAAAAATGAGTTGGGTATGTAACCCAGTGGTAAAGTGCCTCAGAATTCAGTTCCTAATACTGCAAAACATAAAGGATTATTGAAATTCATTTATTCTTAGCTCTTTGGCATGGCTACTAGAAAATGTATAAATTTATAAAATTGCATATGAGGAGATCTACCTGAGATCACGGATCCAAAGCAAGAACACTGAAAAGAGGGGACGAAGGAGGTTCTGGGCTTCCTATGGGAATAAGTATGCGCAGGCTATGGCATGTGATGTAAGTTCCAGGTGGAGTTCCTCAACTAAACCTAAGAGCGTTGAGAGACGCTGGTCTCAATGAACAGGTGCCTCTAGCTGAGGCCCTGCTCCCACTGAGGCAGCTGAGAGGGGACAGCCTTGAGGTGGGAGTGCCAGGGTGGTCCTCAGGTCCCTTGAAGCCTGTAGGTTGTTGGTGTTTGTAGGCAGGACCCTGCTTTTCTTGGGGAAAGGGGGACAAATCCCCTTGTGGGCACCCCATTTTTGACAGCTGGCTGGACCTCTGGCCACAACCGGCCACTTGCCTCCTCTTCCATCCATTTGCCAGGAGGCTGAATGCATGCCTGGGTCACCTGGGTCACCTGTGTGTCCCTGGATAGGAGAGCTTCCTCTGAAGGAAGGCTAGGGAATGCCCAGCTGGGGGCACTTTATGACCCCTGGCCAACGTTGCCACCTTTTAATGAACAGAACAAGCAACAAACATCCCGTCCTGGGGCTCAGCAACTCACAGGACTGCTCCAGTGTTTCTCCAAAAAGGTGAGTCTCACTCATCACCATGATGAAGGGCAAAGTCCCCTGAAGTCAAGGTGTTTGCTTTCATGTGACCCTCAAAAGTGAATGCCATACTTCCTGTGGATTTTCTCATCTGGTACTCAGAACAGTTCTGGGAGGAAGGAGTATTATGTCCATTTGCAGCTTAGCAAACTGAGGCTTAGACGATGTGATACCCCAGGATCCTTCTCACTCAGTACATCTGTGTTTAATGCATGACGAAGGCTGAAATATGTATATTCAGGAAAATTTTGTGTTAGCTTTTGATTTGATGCTTTGGGGAAATATTAGAGGAAGAAACCATCCTTAGCAGTGCAGCTTGATTCTTGAGTATTACAACATCATGGAAGGACCTCACAGATTCAGGAGAAACGTGGGGGGAAAGGAGGGTCTGAAGGGCTGCAGGCACAGGGACTCCATGCTGTTCGCTTTGTGTGTTGGGGGCAGGGAAGGAGGAGGGTTGGTTTTTTTAAGGAAGAGATTTCCACTTTGTGTCTCGGGTCACTGGTGCTAGATGCCTGGGGAATGGTCCTAGTAAATTACAATGAATAGCTGGCAGTCGGTGGATCAACATCTGTATTATAATAGCAACTTCTCCAGTATTTGAAGATAGTCTGTTCTACATGCTACAACGGCCTCACTTTATTCATTTTCATAGAAAATTACCTTCTGTTTTAGGTGCAAAATAAACTAGGCTCAGGCTTGTCATAGTGAATAGTGCTCATTGAGTCTAAGTCGTAAACTCAGCCCTGTAGGGTGAAACATTCTTTACAGAAATTCTATGTACTGAAATTCAAACCAGAAGAAAATATTGTATGTTCAAGAATTGACCATATACATTATGTGAGGATCTGCACGTGTGCACATTTTGTAATTAATAGGAGCAGCCACTGTGAGATTATTTCAGATAATCAGATGCTAGATTATTATAATGTACATAGAAATTTTTCAGAAATACAGACTGTATCATTTCCACATTTAATGTGTGTGTTTTAAGGTATTTTACTACACATTAAAAATAAAACTATTCTCTATTTGAAATTGTGAAATGAAACATGACCACCAAAATACCAGGCAAAATTAGGCATTGACCATTAACAAAAATGTTAAACAAATAATATTTTTAGCATTCCAATTATAATAAGTTCTTTTAATCAATTTATTTTTATTGACTAATTTTCAAAGTCACCAGAGAATACTAAAAGTTAAAAAATGCAAAGGCAAAATTATAGGAAGTTGTCACTTCTCTATAATTCATGTGTGTATCTTTGGTATAATGTTAAAATAACTAAGATACACTTTTACCAATTTAGAATAAAACATATATTTTCATATTATATTTAATCTACATATATATTTACACATATGTAAAGAGAGTCCAAAAATCCGTCTAGCAATATGTATGGGTGGATCCTTTTATATATAACATGATCTAATTCTGAGTGCTACCAAAAGAAATTTAAAGTGCTGATTCCCAGGCTAAGGACCTTATGGTCAGCATGGTGTTAAGCACAGCTTGTGCACAGGAATGTGTAATGTTTAGGCACAGGGTGGGGTGATCGCCAGCTACCTGAGCATCCTCACTGTGTGGGAACCGTACACTGCACTGGGGCCTGGATCCTTCGCTCACAAGCAGGGTGTTAATTGTGTGGTCAACTGAGTAAAACAAAAAAAGCAAAACAAAAACCACACTTTTATTATCATTACTTTTTCTTTTGACCTTTCAGCTTCTGACCTTTCCATATGAGAGACCATGCCACATGAGTCTTCAGTTCTGGTCCCACAAACCTCTTCACACCAGCGTCAGCACCCAGTTTTCTGTCATTCACTCACTCGGGACCCATCTTGACTATACCCCTCCTCTGCCTCTCAACCTCCTCTTCCATCACCGTCACCTGCCAGTGAGCCTGCTCCCTGCTTGACAGAGAAAATGAAAGCTGTCAGGATGCCCACAAATCTCCCATCCTGAAAAATGCAACACCACCCTACGCATATCTACCCTTCTTCCTCTGCTAGAAGATTGTCCTTCTTCCTCTGTGGACCTGATTCCTACACCATGGTTTGGATTCATGTCTATCTGCCTTACTTGATGTTTACATTATCAATTTTCCTTTTCTTTTATATTAAACCTTATCTCCAGGCAGTGTGGTGGTGGGCATATACAGTCCCAGCTCCTCAGGAGGCTGCAGAGGGAGGATCACTTGAGCCCAAGAGTCGGAGACCAGCTGGAGCCTTACTCCTTTAAGAAAATGTCATCTCACTCCAGTGGGAATGGCAGCTATTAACAACACAAAACCCAATAAGTGTTGGCGAGGATGTGGGGGAAAAGGCACACTCCTACGTTGCTGGTGGGACTTCAAATTGGTGCAGCTGATATGCAAAGCAGTATGGAGAATCCCTGAAAAGCTGGTAATGGAACCACAATTTGACCCAGCTATCCCTCTCCTCGGACTATACCCAAAGGACTTAAAAACAGAATATTACAGGGACCCGGCCACATCAATGTTTATAGCAGGACAATTCACAATAGCTAAACTCTGGAACAACTAGAGGCTCTTCAGTAGATGAATGGATAAAGGTATATATAAACAATGGTATATATATAAACAATGGAATATTACTCAGCAATAAATGAGAATAAAATCTTGGCATTTGCAGGTAAAAGGATGGAGTTGGAGAATATCATGCTAAGTGAAGTTAGCCAATCCTAAAATCAAATGCCAAATGTTTTCTCTGATATAAGGAGGCTGATTCATAGTGGGGTGGGAGGGAGAGCATGGGAGGATTAGACGAACTGTAGATAGGGTAGAGGGATGGGAGGAAAAGGGAGGGGGCAAGGGGGTAAAAAAAGATGGTGGAATGAGATGGACATCATTACGCTACGTTTATGTATGAAGATACGAGTGGTGTGAACATACTTTATATACAGCCAGAGATATGAAAAATTGGGCTCTACATGTGTACTATGATTTGTGATGCATTCTGCTGGCATATATAACAAATTAGAATAAAAAATTAATTAAAAAAAGAAATCATAACCCCCGCCCCAGTCTACTCTCCCTCCTCCCACCTACCTTCCTTTCACAGCCGAACTTCTCAAGGCCTAGTTGGCCCTCCCAGGGCTTGCTCATCTCCTTCACACACCTGAGCTCCCGGTGCTGTGGTTTGTGCCATGTTCTTCCATGTCTCAAATCACTGGAGAGTTGACTTGCATTTCTATGTGTGTTGAACTGTGTCTCCAACAAGATATTCTGAAGTCAACCTCTGGTCTCCACGTTTGTTTGGAAATAGGATCTTTGCAGATGTAAGCACGTGAAGGTGGGGTTCATTGGGTGGACCCTAACCCAACGTGACTGCTGTCTTTGTAAGAAGAGAAGTCTCAGGGAGAAGGCCATGAGATGACCCAGAGAGCGACTAGCATGCTGTGTCCAGAGGTCCAGAAACCTCAAATGTCTGCAGCATCAGAAGTGTGGGGTGGATTCTCCCCAAATCATATGGAAAAAGGATGGCTTTACACTTCTCATCTCCAGAAATGTAGAAGAAGAAAATTTTTTTTCTAAGCCACCCAGTTGATGGTAATTTGTTAGGACAGCCTGAAGAACTAGTGCAATCAGAAGAAATGGAGTTCTCTAGAACTGTGCTGTGAGCTGTGTCTGTGAGGTGGGCTGGCTGCCTGTCCTAACACACCAGGGCCAGTCCCCAAGACCACGCAGGCATCTGGCTGACCAGATGGAAGTATTGTAATTTACCTTCCTCGGAGATGCCTCTCTCACTCTCTCATTTTAAAGAAAACTTCACAATTTGGGGCCAAAACAATCCTTACTTATGTTGACAGAAGCCCTGCGTACACTGGAGCGGTGTAGGGTGAGGACTTGCAGTCTGTCCATCTTCCGGGGGTCAGCAGGTGTACTGAGTTGTCCTATCTAAGGTCATTGGTTTCTCTGCCCCTCTGCAGCTTGGTCTTGGTTATAGAAAGCACATTTCAGTGTTGACCCATGGAGGGTCCTCTAACTGAGGCCACTTGGGAGTCAGTCCATCCTTGAAGATGGCAAGCGACAACCAGGGTCCACAAGACTGTCCCAAGCTGACAACATGATGGTTGTTTTGTTTGTTTGTTTGCTTGTTTGCTTGTTTTTAAAAGACAGTCAAAATTCCAACGAAAGATTTCTTTGCCAATGATTGGCACAAGTATTCTAGTTTACTCTTTATATAGTATTTATTACTGAGTTTTGAACTTCATGATCTATTGTGAACACTTTCCATGTCACTAAATGTTCTTCTAGAGTTGCCAATTACTCACTTCCTGAGGGATGAGTCTACACTGGTGGATTGACATCCTCACCCCTACATTTGACCCGCATCCCACTGCCCCCCTGTTTTGGTGCTCCCTGCCCATCAGCACCCACCACACAGCCCCTCTCCATGGCCAGATGTGATGGCGGTGCCTGCACCTGGTGGGCGGCCACCCAGTGAAGGTCAAGACTCTGTCTCTGCTCTGGGCAGTCCAAGAAATGTACACAACAGGATCAGACGTCAGTGCCACTACCTCTCAGACAGTTAGAATCTCAGTTCTACTTAGAGTGTGTCAAAGCCACCCTCCCCTGCCTCCCTGTGGTGCTTACTGAGTGTGGAGGCCCAGTGGTGAGGCTGGGGTGATGTATTACGTGGACACAGGATTCTGTTTATGCACTCACAAAGGCCAAGTCTGCAAGATCTATGGAGACTGCTTGCACTGTACACTGAGCTGGGATGAGTAAATGAATTACTGCTTTGATAACATTCAGGAAGCAAATGTGATGTTGCTTTGCAGGCTCTGTTTAGAGCAATATAAACAAAAGGAGTCCACACTGACTCCAGGTTACTGTGCTTTCAGGATCAGAGTGACATGCCTGGCGAGGTGAGCCTGTGTAGGTACCAACTAGACCATGGCTCTTTACTGGATAGATCAGGATCAAATACAGTGCCAGTGTTTATAAAAAGATGCCTGGATAAGAATCAGAGACTCTAATTAAAACACAACTGCCTCTCTTGCCCCCTAAGATTTTAATTCAGTGCATATCAGAGCAAGGAAGGAAAATCGATGACTCTTTGAACAAACACCGGAGGCTGTTTGCCTATGTGTCCTGGTTCAGAAGCCATCGCCCTGGTCCCACCACCCCCTGAGCCGGCTCCAGTGAGAACGTGAAATCCTAACTGCCCACCGGACGGGTTGCGGAACCTTTGACCCGTCAGGTCTTGGGATGAGGCCTCACCACCTCCCAGGGCAACCCACCTAACCTGGCGACTCCTGCCCTGGGGTAACTCTTCCAGAAGCAGGGACTGTGAAACAGACTCCCTGCAAACTGCCCCACCCGGAAAGCTGCCAGGCTCCCAGGCTTGTTCCAGAAAGGGAAACATGACTCAGCAGGACCCAGTAAGTGGGGGAGGAAAGAAGCCTTAGATGATCTTTCAAACCCCAGATATGGCAGGAGGAGGAGGAGGAGGGGAGCGTGCTGGCTGCATCGTGGCCCCAGCTCCACCCACCTCCGGGCCAGGTGAGGAACCCTGGATGTGGCAGCCTGCTCTCCAGGACTGGAGGTGTCCTGCACAGCCACAGAGAACTGGCCTGAGAAGACACGCTATTGGGGTGAGAGTGGATGGTGTCCCCTGTGGACGGGGGCCACATAACAGAAGGGACAGAGTCGTTGAACCTGGGCAGTGTGGCCTGAGAACAGCACCGAGGACCAGGTGACCCTGTCCACCCACAGTGCCTGGGGAACAGGTGAAGCCCAACCAGAAATGAGGCTACCCTCAGTGCTACGCAAGGGAAGATGGCGTCCTGGCACCCTGAGCTGGTGGCTACTGTTTATCCCCCTCCTCGGGGAAGTCTATTTCTCTGTACTTCAGCCTGATAACACCTGCCAGAGCCACTAAACTCCAGCTTTCTTCCACACGCTTCCTTCTGGCCAAGTGGAGATGGGGACTGCTGGGAACTCAGTGTCCCCCAGTCAGACTGGCAGGTTCAAGTCCTCAGCCCCCATGTGACGGCATCAGAGGTGGGCCCTTGGGGAGGTCACACGGTGGAGCCGTCCTGAGTGGAGTGGTGGTCCACAAAGACAAGGGAGCCTGCTTTCTCTCTCTGCTGGGAGGACCCAGCAAGAAAATGTCCATCTCCACACCAGGGAGAGGCCCTTGCCAGACCCGGGCTCCATGGGTGCCTTGATCATGACCTTCTGGACTCAGAACCAGGAGCAGAGTTTGCCCCTCTGTGGCAGTTTGTCATAGTGGCCTGAACTATGGAAGACAGCGAGGGCTTGTTTTTTCTGTCTAAACCTTCTCAGTTCCAACGTATTCCATGTGGCCTAGCTGGACCCTCCCAGGCCAGGGTGGTGAAATATCACACCTGCTCCATAACCTGGGGCTGAGTTATTAGTGTCTAGTATCCAAGCTATGATCCTTCTCCAGGCACATCTGGATGAATAGAGCTTGAAACATGTGCAATTCTTTTTTCAGTTCTGAAGATAACACAGAGCCAGGAGGCAGACATGAAGCCCCACTTACAAACCCCTCTGCATAGCCCGCTCCAGGTCTCCTTGGGGCTCTCAGTCCCCATCTGGTCCTGTCCTGATAGCGCTACTGCAAAACATTTCTTCACGGTTCTGTGAATCACCAAACTCTCCTGCTTTGTTTTTTCTTTTGCTTTTCTGTTTCTTATGTGTTTGCTTCAGAGGAACCCAGACTCCTGTAGCTAGAGAAGCAGTAGGGATGTTGCCTTCTGTCCTCTAGAGTGGCCACCTTGTCCACACATAGGACAGGACCAGGACCACTAGATCCAGGACTACTCTGATCCTCGTGGCCTCTCACAGAGCCAGATGCTTCCCAGAGCTCTGCTCACCTGTGCTCTGCCTCTCCCACCAGGGGCCCACCAGGCCCCGACCTGTTTCTTGAATGAAGTTTTATGGGAACATGGCTGTTCATTACAAAGTGTCCGTGACTGCCTCTGTGGGACAGTGGAAGAAGTGGATGAGAGAGACCGTGCAGCCCACACATCAAAAGCATCTATCATCTGGTCCTCCTGAGGAGGTTACTGGCTTCTGTCTGAGGCACAGTTAGGGTTTGCTGGTTGAAGCTGAGTCGTCACCATATTTGGGCTCAATTTACAGCAAGGGGAAGAGAACATGGAAAGCCCATTCCATCCACAAAGACAGGCCTGGGGCTGATACAGGTCACTGAGGCTCATGTTGACAGGGAGGGCTTTGTCACCAGGGCTGCCAACCACAAGGGAGCCGGTGGTGCAGAGGGGCCCACAGGTGCACCCAGGCTGGAGATGGAAGGGCCTGCAGGAGAGCTGGCCCCCTCCCCCAGTCCCTAGAGCAGGAGTGGGGATCTCTGGCTCAGGCCACAGACACTTGGGTCTCCTTCAACATGTAGATCTGTCAATCAGATTTCCCCTTTGATTGACTGCCTGTGTTTATGAGAAAGAAAAACATGTCTGTGGGTTTCTGCATCTCTTCTACCTTGGTTGAAAATGTTTCTCCACAGCTGCTGGGCATTCAAAACTCCTGGTGGGAAGTGCCTGCAGAGTCCAGCTTTGTGATAGGGAGTTTGGACACACAAGCACACGAGGCCTCTCAGCTCAGCAGGGCAGCCTGCACCTACTCACTCCCTAGAGGTGGAGGGCTTGGACCACCCTGAATAGAGCTGATTGCACCCTCCTGCCCTTATCTGCACACCCAGTTAGTTAAAGCTGTTCTCGGGTAATGACAATGGAAACAAAGACACCTGGGATATACAATGACCCTGACGTTGTATGAAGCTTCCTTCTTTATAAAATGCTTTCAAATTGCAACTCATTTGGCCAGCGGTATCCTCTGCCGGGGAGCTCATTCTGCTGGGCAGGGTCCCCAGCCTCCCCTCCTCCAGATCTCCTGGCAGGGTCTTTCTCCTACTCAGAAGAAATTCAGAGCTCCACCATTACCAGTCCCAGGAATGTCAGTGTTGAGAAAAGAGATGGAAGGGGCTCTCTGAAGCTCTTCAATTGAGGGGTGCTGAGGCCAGCATGTTGCGATCCGATCCTGTTTCGGTCCTCGTGTTTGGAAAGCCCCTGGCCTTTGACTTCCGAGCCTGGGCCTCCAGACACACACTGCATCTGTGGTCCCCAGTGTCCTCCCCAGATGGCCTCTCCAGATTAAGAATCTGGAATCCTTACTGCTTTCTGCAGCTCATTCATGGTGTTGGTGGCTAAGAACCTGAGTCAAAATGGCCCATTTTACCACCCCTTGTGGGTGAGGAAACTGACTCCGAGGTGTCCTGTCCTTGGGATAGCTGGGCAGCCACAAGCTTCCAAGCTGAGTGGGAGTCTGCATCTTTACTGTTCACCTGGTGAGAGTTCACCTGTGACGCGCAGGGGTGTCCCCGCCTCAGGAGAGTGCGGGGTCTTGACCAAAAAGGCCCAATGCCAGCACCTCCTCCTCTCTGAGGCCTCTGATCCCGTCACTCCTTGATCTCTGTTCCCATAACAACTCCCCGAAGTGGATACTGATGGACATATTATGGGGTATAGAAACACTGTAATTCCCTGTGTATTTTTATTAGAAGAACCACATGAATTTGTTAATGGGCTATAAAGTTACTTACAAGAATATAAACTCTGGAGGAATGATATTTTCTTAGTTCTTATCTCTTTCTACATTGCCATCTACAGCATGGACACCCAATTATCTTTGTTGAGTAATTGAGCAAAAGAATGTGGTAGAAGAAACTGTCAGAAATCTCAGTGGGGGGAGGGGGGTTCTGAGGCCTTCAGGGCTTGCCCTGTGGATCCAGCTCCAGCCTCTGAGAGCTGGAAGTTCTCACACCATGAGCGCTGGGGAGAGGCCAGTGCCCATGGTCAGGGGAGTCTGAGGCCTCCTCAGCAGTGGGTCTGTGCAGATGTTACAGAGGAAGCAGTAGGAAATCTGTGGAGGGCTGGTCTCCACCATGACTCGCGGTGCTCAGTGCCAACGGCCCCAAGTCTCCTCTGCTAGTCTGCTGGGGGACCAGCTCTGGGGGGCACTCTCCAAGACTGAACCCAATTTCAGAGGCCTATGAACTTGAAAGTACCTTCCTAGGCAGGCCCACCGCAGGGCCAAGAGCAGCTAGGGCAAGCAGCAAGCAGGCGGTGGGCTAGGTGCAGGCAGGCCTGGCCGTCAGGGAGACGTGGTGCATAGGGAAGGGATGAGAGAGACTGAAAACCAAAAGCCTGAGGTGCTACCCAGAAGAGGCAGGCTCCGCTTCCCCAGCTGTTCCAAAATGGCTCCCAGAGTTCTAGGTCCTAGAAGTTCATTCTGGAATGAACTCACCCCAAGCACTAAATCAGACCTCAGGAGTGTGTTTTCTAGAGTAGTGGTCTTCAGAGTCAATGTGTGAGACAGGGTGCTTCATATACGCATGAACTGGATAGCACAGTGTGTGGAGCACTGATTCACTTCTGCAGAGCTAGTGAAGTCCCAGGCGCCATCAGCTGGTCTGAGTGTGAGATTCTGGTGTTCTCTGTGCAACTGAGCTACTACAGGCAGGGTGTGATGGTCCTCCTGTGGCCAGACTTCCTGCAGGACCCACACTTGCAAATAGACTCACTTTGGAGACCTGCATATATATTGGCAGCCCATGTGGAGAGGAGCAGTGGGCAGCCCCATAAGGTCTCAGGAGCCTCCAGGCACCACTGTGGCCTCTGACAGACACCCCCAAAGCAGACCAAGCTGGAAGTCCCAGCCCTTCAATGACAGGAGTCAAAAGACATGAGCACAAAGACATTCTCAACATGAGGATGGGAACCCAGGCCTGTTGGCTTCTTGACTGCAGCCTGACACCCCAAGCTGGCACCCAGGTAGACTGGGTGTGTGTTAAGCCACTGATCCACGGCCATTTGTTAGCCACAGAAAAACATTACGATGGTGTAGCTGAAAAGCTGCCTGGCAGAATTTTGGATGATTCCTACTGCAAAGGAGTGGGAAGGAGGACACAGGAGAATGCTGAAGAGGGGTATTTCTACTCCCGGAGAAAGACAGGCGAGGATTTTAATTGAAATCTCATCTCTAGCTGGCGTGTGACCTCGTGCAATCACCTAACCTTCCTGAACTCACATTTCTCTTCAGCAAAACAGAAATAATGTCTTCTATTGGGCTGTTGGATTAGAATGAAAAATGAACACACAGGGAAAGAAAATGCAGTGGTGCTGATGGCTATATTCAAGTAGGAATTTATTTTAAAATACTAGCAACTAATGTTTATTGAGCGAGCACTTGCTGTGCGTCAGGGTGCTAAAGAAGCATGTGCACTTATTCGGTTAATCTTTACAGTAACCTGCAGAGGCAGCTATTATTTTATCAATGAAGAAACAAAAACACAGAGAACTCAAGAACCTATCCCATCACACAACTGAGGATTGAAGCTAGGTAACCTACTCCATTGGAGTTTAGCTTCAGTGTGGTGGGAATATGTGTCAAGGAAAAACCAGGAATGATGTTGGAGGCAGAAATAGGCAGACCCTGGAAAGATGTGCCAACCACTCAGAGAAGCTGAGACTTCTGCCCGTGCAGCGGGAGCAATATGAAGGGTTCATGCTGCACACGCCTATAAATTAAGCCTTGTTTGTAAGTCTAGATGTGCCTTTGTAAAAACATCCTTATTATGCTGCTGGCTTGGCTAGTGGGAGTTCTCAGGAGTTCTCTGGATGAGCTAGGCTTCTAGGAGAAAACCCAAGTGTCCATCAATTCTTTTTAAAATCAGGCCATTGACATAGACTTTCCACATCCCAACCAGCTGACTTGCAAATGATTCTTTCAACACCTCCTGTTTGAGAAGTGTGTCTGCCTTTCTGTATCTCTGTATAATTACAAGATCTTCCCTCTTTAGAAGTTGGAGCCCCAAGTAGCACCCAGCCCTGCAGCTGGGGCGGTTCATGCAGACCCTGCCTATGTGCTTCCTGAAGGCAAAGGAGAAGGATCCCATATCCTCTGGGACTCCATACAAGGGGAGCTGGGTGGAGATCCACTGGCCAGATTTTCCACACAGCAGGAGCCAAGGGGTAGAACCACAAGGCATCTGATATGCTCTGGAGATCAGAGTCCTGCATTTGGCCATTCACAATGCTTTCAAGAAGCAAAGTATATGCCATTTGATCCAAAGAAAATAAAAAAAAAATAAGCCTTGAGAATTTCAGGGCTTTTCAGAGTGAGCTAGAAAAGTTATGGCTTCCAGAAAGCGCACTCTGGTCTCATGCTCCCTCTGGTCCTGCATTTTATGGTCCAGAATTACTCATGCCTATTGCCTCTGGGGTCACCTGGTGTCACCAAGCCCATCATCACAGGCAAGAGTGACAAATCTTTCAAAGCCTCAAGGCAGCTCCTACCCCCTGCACATGAGGTGACTCCCATGGGCTGGAGACAAACCTCAGAGTCCAGGTGCTCAGTTTGGGCCAGCCATGTTCATAAGTGGACAAACAGCAGCTGTGTGGACAGAACATGAATAGTCTCAATATAAAGGACAGAAAAGACAGGCAAAGGGAGGCATCACCCAAGGACCCTCCTTTGATTGGTAGCTTTTGCCCAGGAAATGATCTGCAATTCTCGGGGGAACACATTCTCGGGGGAGGTTGTGGTGGTCTCCTCGCTAAGTGTGCAAGACGGACCTCACTGGTCTGCTCTTGCCACTCTGACAACCAGGGTCCCAAGGACAATACTCTTCCCTGTTTCTCTTTATTCCCCCATACTTTTACTCAAGCTGGGGAAACTGTGGCCCAGTGCCAGCCTTTATATAACTTGCAGGCCATGCTATCTCTTATATTTTAAAATAATTGAGGCATATTGAAACACGATTGATATTTCTTGTACCCAATATTATATGAAATTAAAATTTAGTGTGCATAAGTGAATTTGAGTTTTCACGTGGGCACTGCTGGTGTTTCTGGATTGGGCAAGCCTCTGCCATGGGGAGGGAGCTGTTCCACACTGTGAAGTCTGTTTATCTGCACCCTGGGCCTCCAGACCCTGGTGCCAGCAGATCACCTTCTCCATTCCTCATGTGGAAATGTCACCATGTATGGCCAAACGGGCCCCAGGAGGAAAGAGAGCTGCCTTCTCCCTGAAGCACTGAGTTTGCCTGTCTCCCTACCTGCTTCTGTGGGGCAGCAGCAAAGTGGAACAGTAGACCCAGAGACTGTGTCTGTCAGAGCCCTAAATATTCATCCCCCAGTCCTCACAGGTGACCTTTGCCAACCCCTGGTCCAGCACACAGAAGGAGCATGGTGTTTGAAAAGGAAGAAGGAAGGGAAGGAGGGAGAGAGTCAGAGAGTCTGCTGTCGACATAAAACACTTCCAGGTGAAGGCCAGGTCTCATTATGCTGACACAGAGACCAGTGAAGGCCGCCTTCTCCTGAGAACACAGCAAGTCCAAGTCCATTTCTAAAGCAACCTCATCTGAGTGGCCAAGATCAGCCTCTTGTGTTTAAACTCAGCAATCTACCACCCTCCTATCATGGCAACTAAAGGTCAACTAAAAGGAACATGGTAAGAGAACTTTGAAGGGCTTAGGCTGCAAGCAATCCTGGATCTAGTTGAATATTTTAGCAGCATGCGATTCCTCAGCACATTCTGATGGACAGAAAGCCATTTTGTAAGATCATGGACAAGAAGGGAGTCAATATTTATTGAATGATCTGCAAAATGCTTTGAAACTTTTTCGTTTGTTCAGTGGGAAAAGGAACCTGTCAAAATTCAGAGAGTTTTCTGAACTGAGAAACGGTTCCCTCATTCCTGACAGGAGGCATGTGAGGACCATAGACACGGAGGAGTTGCCCGAGATCTAGGGAGTCAAGAACCAAGCCGGGACTCTGATTTGGACCTGGGTCCAGCCAGAGCCTTTACTTCTATTGTCACACTGCATGTGGGGTCAGCTTAGCCGAATTAGCTACGTCCACAAAGACAGCAAATCTGTCTCTGGGGCAAGTGGATGCTTCTAGAAATTCTGAACCAGGAGGGAATTGAGTCAGGTGGCAGAGTTCACAGAGTCCTCTGGCCTCTGGGCAAGCCCTGCCGGGCTCCGTCAGTTTCCAGGGAGCATGAGCCCATGCCTCCTGGGGTGAGCCGGGCTGTCTGAGGCTGTGGCGGTGTGGCTGTATCCAGACGGCGTGCAGAGCAACGCTAGAAAGCACACTCAGAAGACCGGAGAGGGGAAATGGACTGAAAAGCCGCGTGCAGAAAAGCAGGCAGTATAAAGAGATTGATCACTTGTTCTGATAAATTGACAGTGAAATTAAAAAGCTTAATTATTTCAGCATGAATTTTGAGAGGTTTCTTTTCCCACTGAACATATGAAAAAGTTTCAAAGCATTTTGCAGCAATAAAACATCTGTGACCCAATTTACATAAAACAGAATAAAACTGCGAGTTGTTATGGCAGCACAGAGCACCCGGGCCCCCAGGAACCCCCGCTCCAGCTTCAATCCTGAGAGCTTGGGGAGAGGGGAAGGGCAGGTGCAGGACCCACAGCAGCAGGAGAAAGTAGGAAGGATGTGGTGGACCCAAGGCCAGAGGAGAGGGCGCAGAGAGTTCCCTAAGAGAGCAGTAACGGCCTTCGGAGGCTGGTGGAAGGACAGAATGGAATTAATGATTTTAAGCACAAAACAGGCCTGAAGGATGTGACAGAGATGCACTGTGGGAAACAGTGGGTAATTCCAAGATGCCTTTCATCCCACCGGGTGTGCTGCTAATGGAGAAAGGTGAGAGGTGCGGGCTGCAGGGTTTGGTTCTCAGGAAAGCTCTTGGCCTTCTCTGGAGCTCACACATGACGGATCTAGCAGCCCATCAACAAGAAGTATCTTTTGGAGCAAACTGAGTTCCGATCTGATATATGAAAATACATACTTCATTTAAGACAGGAGGCACATTCACATTCTCATGAGACTCGAAGTAGATTATTTTAAACAAATATCAAACTTGAAAAAAATCTGTTCAAGAGAATGTATAGAATATTGGCATATGGTAATTTACTAATTAGAGAAAAATAGGCAGCAATCACTTCTGTAAGACATGAAACTTCAATTGTGCAAAAGAAATAATTAGACTGAATTGATGATGAAGACCCTGAACATTGTGTTGTTATCATTTTTCAAGTCTTAAAATCTTTTCTGAAGGAAATTCTTGGCTAACCTGTGTTCTGAGCAGACTGAAGATAATTTTTAAAACTTAAATGTTTGTAAGTACTTTTTAAATAACAGTTTTATCTCAAAACTAATCTATCTGTCATACACCAAAGCAGTGGTTCTCAAAGGCGGTACCATTTCTTGATTGGAGGGTTGGGAACAGATAAGACCTTGGGGACTTTTCCAAACACAGCACTAAGCACCCATCCCCACTCACCCCTCCCCCTAACATGCACCTTCACAGGAGTAATGTCTGATTTCCACTTAAAATTCAGGGAGCCCCCGACCTTGTAAGAATGAGTCACATTCCTCAAGTGTCTTTGGAGCACAAAGCAAAACAGGACCCCAGTGGGTGATACTCTCCTCAACACAATCCACAGAGAGGACTGGACTCGACCCTTGGCTCAACGGAGCAGCAAGGAAGACAGACTGCATTGGATTGGCAACAAGCCCAATGCTGCCATACAAGTCATCTTGACTCAGGGTCCGAGATGCTTCCAAGCTACTGGCATCTGGATAGTCATGGAGTGGCGTGAAGCACACGTGGTTTTTTTGGAGGAATTTCACCAACAGGAAGCTCTGCTTGGGCAGCTTGGTGGAGTAGGGTGGACATGTCCTGTAGTGGGGTGCGTAACAGCAAGTGCTGAGCAGATGGGGTGGGGTGCATCCGCCAGCCATGCAGGAGGACTCTGAAGCAGGGTCTCTTTTCACAACATAGCTCAACATTTGTATTTTTGATGTCAAATAGACTATGTTTATTTCATTCGTAGAAGCTATTTTAAAAATACACACTTGAAAACCACTACTGTGATCAACCTCACCTGTGGTCAGATGTGGCCCATAAATTGTCAGTTTTTTAATGTCTGCCCCAGGTTTCCTGAAACCCACTGCAGACCAGACCAGATGTATCAAGTCATCTGCCTGGATGGAGATCTATTGTGTCTCCTCTGATGGATTCCCATGATTCCCGCTTCTGCATCCTGTGTTTGGTTTCTGATGGAAAGAACAGCTGCAGAGCACTATTAGAAGTTGCGGGAGCACCTCCTCCCACTGTGTAAAGTAAGGAAGGTATGCGTGGCCTTCATGTGATCTGGTGTAGGAAGGACAGAGAGAGGGCTTCTTGAGACAAATGATCAGAGTCACATGCTCTCGAAGGGCAGATAGCTTGGGTCTCTGCCTCATCGTCTCTGAGACCCACAGGGATCGCTCCTTCCAGCAGCCCGCGGCCAGGAGGGACAGCTCACGCCTGAACCCACTCTGCTTTCTGCCACTCGGTTTCCACCTGTTTCCTCTTCCTTGACGTCGCTCCTTATTTCTGTTTGGTTTATCTTAAAATACTGGTTCTTGATGTGATAATTCACATCCATCTCAGAAGACAGCAAGAAAGGAATGTGCCATGAGTATTTTTAAAATAAACCGTGGCTATTTGTAGCACACCTCCTTCTAAAGAGCAGGTTGTTTTTATGTGAAGTGAGGTGAAGTGTGGAAGGATTGTCATGTGACTGGCTCTAAGCAGAGGACCTGGGATTGGGCAGACTCCATCTCAAGATTGTCCTGTAGAGAGAGGGGCCAAGTGGCTGGGGGTGGGGGGCAGAGCAAGCAAGAGCCAGAGAGAGAGAGAGACCCAAGAGCAGTTTAAAATGATTCTCCAAACCAGAATTCTAAAATCTACCTTGAAAGCTAAGGCTGAGAGAGACATTCAAAGACAAATATTTCAAGTGAATTTACATCAGGCTAATTAAAATGAATGAAACAACCAACATACAGGTTTCCTTGAATGTATTTAGCATGTTCAAGAGATAAAGTAATGAATAGTGATCAAAAAATTAAGAAAAACATGTGAATGAGAAGAGTTTTTTTTAAATGATTATTTAGAAACAGGACTAAAACTCAACAAATAGATAAAATTTAGATTTCACACATTTGAAAATTTGAAAGAAGCAGGGAATTGACCCAGAATGAAGTACAACAAATAGACAGATATCAAAATACATACTTCATTTAAGACAGGAGGCACATTGTGATCATGCTGAGTTAAAGCAAAATTGTGTGTGTGTGTGTGTGTGTGTGTGTGTGTGTACATCAAGAACAAGCAAGAGCTCAGGAGAAAATGGGAAAAATAAGAAATTCCACAGGTAAAAATGAAGCAAATGCTCTCTTTAAAGACATATCTGGAACTTGCAGGAATTTATATCTATACATATTATGTCAAAATTTTCTGAAATCAAGAATAAAGAAATAGTTTTTTAAATATCATATAGAGACAAAAGCATACCTCTAAAGATATTGAAATTAGACTAACATCAAAATTCTTATCAGAAACAATAAATTCCAGAAGGTAGCACAGTAATGTATGCTGATGGCAGTGTTTACAAAATACAACAATCTAAAATTCTATATTCAGTTAAATCATCATCCATGGGTAGGCAAAACTGAACACTTTTCAAATACAGAGGAAATTGACCACCCACCACTGACACCCTTTGAAAGAAGCCTTCGTGTATATACCAAAACAGGGGAAAACATCAGAAAAGAGGGGGAATGAAGTCCCAGGAAACAAGCATGGCTATTACTAAAATATACTGGAAAATTTAGTTTATATTGGAGTAACAAATAGTAGTCTATAAAAATATGGAACCAAATTTTTAATAATAAAAATCTGACAATGTGTGGCAGAGATATTGAATTGATGACTATAATAAGCATAAGTCCTTATAAAATTTGGCAGGAAGATATAAATAGCAAGCAATTTGGTACTTGCTAGAAGAAGGTATAATGATGTGTATTCAATATTCAAGTGTAATTATTGTAGCAATAGAAATACATCATAAAGCTTCTAAGAGATAAGGGTGGAATATGGATGAATATATATATATCCTTGGGATTAATATATATATATATTTTAAATATATATATTAATATATATATTTTAAATATATAAATATATTATGTAAATATATATATTTTAAATATATAAATATATATATATTCTATATATATCATATATGTATAGCATATATACCACTAATCATAACACATAGCATATATATGCCATATGTATATACCAATAATCATAACAAAAATCAATGGGTTACACTTAAAAAATAATATGCATAAGACTCTCAGACAATTTTGCTATAACTCAACTATGCAGGGTTTGAAAAAGCTAAAATAAAACACAAGTAAGGATTGAAAATAAAATAAAAAAGTTACTCCAACAAGTAAAAGAAACCCAAGTGATTAGATTGGTATTGGAAAAAATAGAATTTGAGGCATACAAGAACTGATATATATTTTAAAAAGATACTACTCTATCATAAAGAAATACATTTACTGAGAAAACTTTTTTTAAAAAATTGTAAACTCTGGTAGCCAATTAACATAACATCATCATGTATAAAATACTATTCAGTTTGCAATTTGACCAAAATCAACATGGTGGTTCCCATTGCTTGCTTCTCTGGATAGATTGTGATGGGCTCCAAACACTGCAGAAAGATGAGCATGACAGACTTCCTCCTTTGCAGATTTTCCATCAGGAGAGACAGTGCAATAAAAATTAGTCTCAACTAAGTTCTGCCATCCATTCAATCATCGATTACGAAGGAGCCACCAAATCATTAAAACTGGTCACGTGACCCTTCTGTTCTTCAGGCACACGAGTAGCAGGATGCAGAGGCAATTCCCTGGAGACAGAAGCAAGCAAAACACTAGTGACAGCGGTCAGTTAGCTGCCCACAGTCAGGGGAGGAGACCCAGCTGCCTGCAAGAGGAAGACACAGGGACACTCAGAACAGCCCGGGCCGTGGAGCTTGCCAGACTCTTCTAACACAACTCATCCCACAAGGGTGAATGATGTGCCTGGGCCATTTCTGGTCAGTATGTGTGCCTCAAATCAGAGCCAATCCTCCAGTAAAAAGTCACTTTTAGTGTCTATTACCTACGTAAACTATCTCGTGTTGATAGGAAATATAGTCATGGGGCACTTGAGGTAACCACTTTGATGTTAACTTTTCTTGCCCTGCAAGAAAACTTCCTGTACCGTGAACATCCCTCATTACAGTGGCTCACTCGTGACAGTCAGTGTTGACATCATTGCCATTCTAAGTTCATCAGTGTACCTGGGTGTTGATAAATGTGTCATATCATGGAGCCATGATTATACTATCAGACAGCGTCACTGCCCCGAAAGTCTTCTTGAGAGCCCTGCCTGCTCACCTTTCCCTTTCCTGTATCTCAAGCAACTAGTGATCTTGTTACTGTGTTTGAAGTGTTGCCTCTTTCTCCATGTCCTCTAATTGGAACATTTACTATGTATGATTTGATTGGCTTTTTTCCCTTATCAGTTGGTAGCTCATTTTTTAAAAAATTTGTAATTGACTTTTTAAAATGTAACAGCAGAATGCATTACAATTCTTATTACATATATACAAGACAATTTTTTATATCTCTGGTTGTATACAAAGAATGTTCACACCAATTCATATCTTCATACATGTACTTTGGATAATGATATCCATCAGATTCCACCATCCTTGCTAACCCCTTGCCCCCTCCTTTCCCTCCCACCCTTCCACTCTATCTAGAGTTCATCTATTCCTCCCATGTTTCCCCTGCCTACCCCACTATGAATCAGCCTATTTATATCAGAGAAAACATTCAGCATTTGTTTTGGGGGGGATTGGCTAACTTCACTTAGCTTTATCTTCTCCAACTCCATCCATTTACCTGCAAATGCCATGATTTTATTATCTTTTTACTGCTGAGTAATATTCCATTGTGTATATAGGCCACATTTTTTTATCCATTCATCTACTGAAGGGCATCTGGGTTGGTTCCACAGTTTAGATACTGTGAATTGTGCTGCTATAAACATTGATGTGGCTGTGTCCTGGTAGTATGCTGTTTTCTAAGTCCTTTGAGTATAGACCGAGGAGAGGGATAGCTGGGTCAAATGCTGTTCCATTCAACGTTTTCCAAGGAATCTCCATATTGCTTTCCATATTGGGTGCACCAATTTGCAGTCCCACCAGCAATATATGAGTGTGCCTTTTTCCCCCACATCCTCGCCAACACTTATTGTTGTTTGTCTTCATAATAGCTGCCATTCTGACTGGAGTGAGATGGTATCTTAGAGTAGTTTTGATTTGCATTTCTCTAATTGCTAGAGATGATGAATATATTTTCATATATTTGTTAATTGATTGTATATTTTGTTCTGAGAAATGCCTGTTTAGATCCTTGGCCCATTTATTGATTGAATTATTCGTTTTTTGTTTTGTTTTTGTTTTTGTGTTTTGGTGTTTAGTTTTTTTTGAGTTCTTTATATACCCTAGAGATTAGTGCTCTATCTGATGTGTGAGGAGTAAAGATTTTCTCCCAGGATGTAGGTCTCTTTTCACTTGGTAGATTGTTTCTTTTGCTGAGAAGAAACTTTTTAGTTTGAATCCATCCCATTTATTGATTCTAGGTTTTAATTCTTGCACCATAGGAGTCTTATTAAGGAAGTTGGGGCCTAATCCCACATGATGGAGATAGGGCCTACTTTTTCTTCTATTAGAGGCAGAGTCTCTGGTTTCATTCCTAAGTTCTTAACTCTGAGTTGAGTTTTGTGCATGGTGAGAGATAGGGGTTGAATTTCATTTTGTTGCATATGGATTTCCCGTTTTCCCAGCACCATTTGTTGAAGAGGCTATCATTTCTCCAATGCATGTTTTTGGCACCTTTGTCTAATATAAGATAATTGTAATTTTGTGGGTAGCTCATTTTATCTTAATACTAAATATCCTTTTATTTTCTGGATATATGATTATTTACACATTTCTCCTACTGAAGGACACTTTGATTACTTCTAAGTTGTAACACTTTTTAATAAGGCTGTCACAATCATTCACAGGCAGGCTTTTGAGGGAGTAGGTTTTATCTAATTGAGTAAATAGGAAGGAGCACCACTGGCCGATCATTTTGGAAGAGGATGCTCACTTTCATAAGAAACTCCCCAATTATCTTTTAAAATAGCTTTACCATTTTGCATTCTCATAATAAATTTTTATTAGAATAGTTTAAATTCAAAGTGAAGAATCTTGGGTTGTATATTCACAATTAAGATATTTCTAATATTAACCATTAGTCTATGAATTTAAACATGTCTATGAACACATATATTTTTTATGTTGAGAGAGTCAGGTTTTAAAACTAGAAATAGGAAAAAAAATCAATAAATTATACATTGATATCTTAGGGTTCTGTAGAAAAACAGGAGAAGTAGGATCCACAGAGATGTACAAAAGGAAATTTATTATGGGAATTGGCTCATGTGCTAACAAAAGCCAAGAGTCCTGTCTGTTCTCTTGTCTGAAAGCAGGAGAACCAAGAGAGCTCATGTAGAAATTCAATCTGTTCTAAGGCCTGGGAACTGGGGGTCAGGGATCTCAGCCTTGGCCTGACCCCAGAAGCCTGAGAACCAGGATCCCTGATGTCCATAGGCAGCTGAAGCTGAGAGGGACTGTGCCTTCGCTCTGGCTCTTCATTCCATCCAGGCCTCAGTGCCTTGGCTGCTGCCCACCCACAAGGTCCAACTCCTTCACTCCTTCTAGCAAGTCACTGCTGACCCTCCCAGAATCACCTGAGAGTCACACTCAGAAAGAGTGCCTAGCAGCTCTCTGGATATTCCTTAGCTCAGTCAAGTTGACACAAAAGGAACCATGGCAATCAATAAATTAAAAAACCAAACATGACCCTCGATTACTCAAGTGCTAAGGAGGAAACATTTAGAATCAAAATGCAACGTGAGTTATTGCTAAGTGAGCTCAGCCACAATATATAATTAAAATTGCATCTTGATGCCAATGTGTAAACCTAAATGTACATGAGGGAAAGAACAACAAGAAATAAGCTAATTGCCAAACCTGAGAAGCTTGACAATGAAGAGAATGTATATGAATAAAGAGGTCAATAAGTAAAACCTTCCACCCCAAAAAATAATCTAATATGCCTGAATAAAAGAGAAAATGACTCTTCAGTAAATTTTGGAATCGAATTTATAGCTGTCATAAAGGAAAGAATAACCAATGAAGACCACAAGTAGCTTTGGGATTAGTGATGGATAGATAGATAATAGATAAATGATAGACAGATAAGAGAGAGTCATACATACATACATACGTACATACGTAGACAGACAGGTGATAGGTGGACTTTAGTTGAAATAGTTGCCTCTTCTGGATTTTCCGACCTCCCTCTAACTTGCAGCTAGAGTCTCCTCTACCCACTGTCAATGCTCAGCAATTTCAGACCATCCTTTCTCCAACCCCCTTCAATAATCCCAGGCACGTTACCCATACTCACCAAGAGCTCCTGAGTTCCATTTCCTTTGCAGATGTTGAGATGTGTATGAGAAGAAGTTAAACCCACATGGAGATTCATGGTTTGGTTAAATGGGCTTGACACACTTTTTGGATCTTTAACTAGACCAAGTTACAAGCATGAGAAAAAGTGCTAAGAAGAACATAGAAGAAACGTGGAAGATTCTGGTGCCTTGATGGCATTTTTGAGTCTGCAAACTGAGCTCCTGTGTCCCTGACCTACCAGGCTCCTTGACATGTGAGATAATAAGTGCCATTTTATTCCATGCATTGATATTAAAGTGTATTTTTACTCAAAGCCCAAATCAACCTGACTAATGCAGTTATAATCTGCTTTATTAGTTTCTCTTCTTTGCCCAGTTAACATGAAATCCAGCACTGGGTTTTACCCACAAACAGAATAGTAGAAGAGACTGCACCTAAACAATTTTACTCTAGAGGCAAAAGTACCCTAAGCAGCTTCTCTTTGAAACACAGAACATCAAAAATATTCAGAAGAGTTGATGTGCTTGACTCCACAGAGAGATTATTGATTCTTCCAGTTACCAATCTCTTCACGATTCAAAACTTGTATAGCAGTTAGGTATCTTCATTTGTGAGGGTAATTGTCTATGGTAAGAGCTGAAAATTGTTTTGTTTTGGTACATTAAAAAAGGTGGCCCAAGTTTTCAAACACTGTGAGGTGTGCTTTTATTCAGATCATGTCTAACTGACTTTCTCCAGCAACCCCACTTGGTAAGAAAATCCCCATCTTAATAATAAGTAGTTGGAGTTGGAAGAAGTTAATTAGGAGAAGCTGACAGAGCACCACAGGAGAACTTGCCACAATAGTAAGAGCAAGGATGGGAACAGCCGCAGTAACAACAGCACCTTCAGCCTGTACTTCCTGGCTATGGACATAGAAACCAGAAGACACTTGAGCCACTTCAGTCACCTCAGAAAAAGGAAGAGGCATGGATCTGGTCGTACTATAATGTAACAATGAACAAGTCCAAATCTTTCATCTTGATCTGATCAGAAACCACTGAAAAATGGTTTACCTTGCAAGTCACGTCACACACAGCATCAGATAGTCAAATCCACTTTATTTCACAAGACACTTTTTTTATGATTTTTATTTATATTTGACTTTCTTCCTTAAAAACATACTACTGGAGAATTCCCAGTAAGTTAAGCATTACACAGTGAACTCAGACAGGGAAGATCATTTCCTAAGAAAAAGAAGACCCGTGACACAGGTGGGTGGCGAGAGCCGTCAGGCCAGTGCTGGAGGAGTGTCCTTGACAGCAAAGGCAAACGACAATAAGATACCACTGCATGCTCGACAGAAAGTCCAAAGTCCAGAACACTCTCGACACCACAAGCTGGCGAGGATGTGGAGGAAGAGGGGCTCACACTAGAGGCTGGTGGGAACACAAAGGGGTCTTCCATTTTGGAAGACTGCTCAGTGGTTTCTTACAAAGATAAACACATACTTACCATATGACCCAACAGAATTGAAGGCAAAAACCTGCACATGGATATGTATATCACCTTTGTCCAAACTTCCCAGCTTCTAGGGAACCAAGATGTTTTTTAACACTTGAGTGGATAAATTGTCTCCAGATTTTATAATATTATTCAGCCCTAAAAAGAAATGAGCTACCCAGGCATGGTGGCCCATGCCTATAATCCCAGAGGCTCGAGAGGCTGAGGCAGGAGGATTGTGAGTTCAAAGCCAGCCTCAGCAAAAGCAAGGTGCTAAGCAACTCAGTGAGACCCTGTCTCTAAATAAAATACAACATAGGGCTGGGGATGTGGCTCAGTGGCTGGGGATGTGGTGGCTGAGTGTCCCTGAGTTCAATCCACAGTACAGAAAAAAAAAAAAGCTAAAAACTATGGAGAAAGATGGAGGGAATGTAAGTGTGCACTGCTAGGTAAAAGAGGCTGCTCTGAAAAGGGTACATTCTGTGAGAGTCCCACTGTGCAACATTCTGGAAAAGGCAAAACTACAGAGACTGTAACAAGATCAGCGGTGGCCCAGGGTGTGTGGGGACTGAGGGAGGAGAAGGAGGATCACAGGGCGTTTTTAGGGAAGTGTGGTTATTTTGCATTGTGCTGTAATGGTGACACATGTTCCGATACACCCATTCACCCAAAGGATGTGAGACAGCAAGGGCGAGCCTTCAGGTCGACTGTGGAGCTAGAGTCCATGCAGGTCACTGCTGTGTGGGCCGCTGATGGGAAGGAAGGCCGTGAGCACGTGTGGGGCAAGTGTAGTCATTGAGAAAAGGGGACAAGGCAAATGTCAAGGGATCAGAGTTGACTGGAGATCCAAGGCCAGCAGTAGGTGGCCACCGTGTCGTGCGGCTTGTCCCCTGATTTGCGCCTGAGCAAGATGCTTGGAAATTCCCTACGCAGCTTCACAGGAGTCTTTGAAAGTCGTCTTTCCATTCTAGCCGCCCCACATGATGTTCTGCTTCCCCTATGCTAATGTTCATTTTAAAGGTAAACCCATCCAACCTCACGGATTTCCTTCACATGTTCTTCAACAACCTGCAACTGGTGATCATTACAAAACCTTGGTTTTTCTCGTTTTCTTTTCTCTTTGAGTCATTGTTATTTCCATGCACTGCCCATTTGAGATTTAAGAATTAGTCCTGTGAGAAAGACCATGGATCATAAGTGGTTTGAAGAACTTTGGGAGAGTGGAGACCGTTCACATCACTAATAGCCTGCCCTGGAACTGAGCTCCCACCTGAAGTGCCTGTGAGTAGCACTTTAGTCTGTCCCAGCAAGGAGCATCTCACCATGGGGTGCCCAGTGCCCCTCTCCGTCACTGTGCAGCTTTTCACATACCAACCTGCATAAAGAAGATCTAACTTCACCCTTTCTGATTGAGCAGAATGTCTTCCACACAAATCCAGCAACAGTAGCAATATGTATTTTCTTCAACTTTGACATTATATATTGACTGAAGAATCAATGATCTTTTCTGGAAACAGGATGACAGAGCAAATACATTTAGGTTCATGGTGGATGCTTTGGGGTCGGAATGAGAATTTCTAATGTCAGAGTGAAGATACATCTATCAAGAATTTCAAGTCACTCCAATCATAACAATTTTATTTTTGTACATTTTAACAATGATAGCGATCTTCCTATGGGCTGCTCACCAGCGCTTGGCGACTCACACTTGGGATATTTGAAATTAGGTCTTTCTATTGGACACAGAGGTGTCTCATAGCCACAGCCAAACTGGCAGTCCTGGTGAGCCTTTTGCCACTTGGAGGTCACAAAGGAGCAAGGCCTTGTGCCCATGAAGAAGAGTGGGAAACCTTGCTGGTGACAAGGAATGGAAGCAGAAAGAAGTGACTTTAGTCTGAGATCCCCAGTCAGGGCTTCATCTCAGAAAATATAATGCAAAATGGAAGGAGGTGAGCGCTGGGGCGGGTGGACTTGGACTGGGGGTTTCCAGTGGAGGAACACCCCAGCTGTCACAGGACCAAAGCCGTCACTTCCCTGCAGTAGCTAGTGCCCACAGTCTTCCTGATCGTCTCGCACACCCCTGGGAATTCCGCACACTCCTAACTCCTGGGGCACCTCACCGGTTGTCTCACTCTCGGAGATCTGTTGACAGGAAGCAGTGGGCACAGACACAGTGGAAAACGTAGCCCCTTGTCACCCAGAAGTGCTCATCCTTTAGTAACCCCTGCCCTCATCATGGGAGCCCACGGCCCAGGGTGCTGAACCGGACAGGAGAGCATCCTGAGCCCAAGTGAGTACTTCAAGGTGCTTATCTAGCTGCTCTTACTCTGAGACTTGTTGAAGAGTCAGTGTGAACATTGTTCCTATAAACGCAACATAGACTACGTTTCAGTGAGACCAGTGCAGCCGATTGCTGCATTAAAGTGCTTTTTAGGGGCTGGGGCTGGGGCTGGGGCTCAGTGCAGTGGTAGAGCGCTTGCCTAGCATGTGTGGGGCATGGCGTTCAATCCCTAGCAACTAGATAAACAAAATAAAGGTTTTGTGTCCATCAACAACTAAAAACAAACAAAAATTTTTATTGTTTTTAGTTCCTTCTTGGAGGTTTACAGTATTTTCTGCCGATGTGGCTCCCAATTTCCTCTACCAAAATGAAACAAAAGAAAGACCTTATCTCCTGGATTTTGCATAAAATGGCAATTTCCATAAATATCAAATCACAGGAAAGTAAGCAAAAGGGTAAGATCGAGAAGGGGCAGGTTGATTCATGTTAGTGACTTTTAATGTGTATTTTGCTTCTGTTTTGGGGGAGGGATTAATAGGTAAAATTGAGAAAAAAACATATTAACAGAATTCATGTACCTATATAATTCATAAATCAAATATGAATTTTTAAAAATCCAATCAATAATATTAACATTAGTTTTATACAATTAACATATGTAATAGTAAAGTAAACCTAGGTGAGGTACGGCATTGTGCAAGACAGTAGAGGAGGGGCAGTCTCCCAGCCCCCACAAAATCCTGGGGACAGAACGAGTAGTGAAATGCAACTGCAAAAAATATGCAGATGAGGAACAGACAGGGTGCTCTGAGGCAGAGAGCAGTTTTTGCTTTACCAGGAGGAATTCTTGACAATATGGAGGGTTGGAAATTTATATTCATTTTTAAGATTTCTTATGTGCAAATAAGAGAACTATAAAGTTAGCATAACCTTTGCATGAAGAAAAGCCCAGGATTTGGAAAACGGGCAAATTTTGTACCATCCAAGGTAAATTGAGTCTGAGAGAAGCCATTTGTTTGATGAGGAACCTGGTGGCACATCTTAGAACAAAACCCACTCTCTTCTCACAGTGAAATGCCGTTAGGATGCCTGTGAAATGGCATGTTCTCGAGAGGTAATTGCAAATTTCCTTCCCAAGCTGAAATTTAGGAATAACCAAGCAGGCCTGGAAATCAAAAGCACCAGTTGGCTCCACGTCCCTTAGCAAATTTTTTTCCAGAAGTAAATAATTGTTACTGGCTGAAATGACATTCAGCCGAGACAAAATGGTCCTTCTGAGGCCCAGTGGGGTGCTAATGGTCAGATGGTATGTCCTTAACTTGCTGGGATGGAGAGCATTGAATCTTGCCCGTTCTATTTGAAACACTTAGCTGTTCAACGGGGAGTGCTCAGAGGAGATGAAAATTGCTTTGGCATCTGAACGAAAACAAAGGGGAGAAAATGGAAGCGCAGTTGGTGAACGTCACTCTCGGAGCTGAGGCTGATTCCTCCATCATGGTGACACTTGCTAGAATTGATTTTCGAAAATTTCTATAGTCACATCCAAGGCTTAGTAAGAACAATGGTCTGATTAGTGACTATTGATCAGCAGCAATACTGATAGCCCGTGTGTTTCAAATTGGGCAAGAAAACAGGAAAGATAGGAAGAGGAAAGAAAGCAGTGTCCACCCATAGCAGAACTGTCTCAAAGTCCCTCCCTTCCACTCATCAACCTCAGGGTCGGGGACCCGTGTGGAGCTATCATCCAGTCCTTGCCCACAGATTTGAGACTGATACACGACAGTCTCTCCAGCCCAGGCGCTTCCTAAGAAGGGATCATTTACTTCCTGGAACTAGGACAGGCAGATGAGGGAAGTGTCTGTCCCTCTGCTGAGAGAAGGACCCGCCGTTTTCATCCCGTTCCACTGTGGCTCCATGGTCTTTCTGTTGATCCACAGCAAGTGAGTTCCAAAGCATGCACCTCACCATGGATGACATATTTCTTTCCTCCTATTTTCAGTGGAGACCATGGAGGTAGAATTACTCCCCAGGGCAGTGGACGTTGTAATGCAGAAAAAAATATATGCACGCTGCCTTTCAGAATCTGAGCACCCCCGATGTGATAAGACTATTCTAAACTGGTAGAGTCATGCTTGCATTGAGGACTTTGGAGGGAAGGTCCTTCAATTTACCAACTCTCTATCATGTGCCAGAGGCTGAGCTAGGCCTCTTCTCAGATACCATGTTATTCAATATTATTTATTCCTACAAATAGCTACAAGATGAGATGAGCACATTCTGTGAATTAGTCAAACAAGACTCAGAGAAGACGCATATCCTTGTCTGTGGACACGGGGTCAGTGGTGAGTCTCAGATTGAATCCAGGGCCAGAGCCTTTTCACCCATGGGGACATGGAGGGAGGTGAGCATGGCTTGCTTCTTCTTGTCTCCGTGTCCGAGGTCGCCGGCAATCACATGTCGCCTGTGCCCTTTCCTAGACTCCTCCTCTCTTTGTTCTATTGATTTTTGAGTGACCTTGAATCATGAGGATGATGAATCCCTTTTCCTTCAGGAATCTTCATCTGCCTTGGGTGCTTATTCAGGTGCCCACTCTTTGTGACGAATAACCCCAACTGGTAAAAAGGCTGGGGAGGGATTGCAGTCGGGGGTGAAGACCACACTGTGGAGGATGGAGAGCCTTCCAGCAGACTTCCATGAGGAAGGGCAGGTCCTCAGTGACAGGCTGTCAGCAGCAGGAAACAGCAGCAGCGTGGAGAGCCAGGCACGCCCTGGAGCTCTGAGACCGGACCCAGGCTCAGCCATCACACCTAGTCCCACTGAGTTCCTGTTGCCCTTTTAAAGGATGGTCCACAGTAACTGTTAGAATGAGTGACAGCCTTCCCCATCTCTCCGTCTTCATTTTCCATGGGGTTAAATTTGTCATAAGCAGTCTTTTGCCTTTTACCTCAGCTGGGAAATCATGGAACACGAGGTCGTGTGTGCAGCTGAAGGGTCACAGCGAGATGCTTCTGTGCACATGGGCTGTTGATGTGACTAAAGGCCTTTAAAAAACAGGAGCTACGCAGGCAAAATGCTTTTTATAATTCTGCTCCATGAAGTTGGTGGGGAATTGCCCAAAAGTCAGTGTGATATTTCATAAGGAAATAACTTTGAAGAGATGGAGAGAAGGACAGGCAAAGAAAGAAAAGCAGCAGTATGTTGTTTTTATTTAGAGAAAGAAGTGGGTCAAAATGCATGCACCGTTCTCTCAATCTGTGGGTCCTGGGGCATCCAGCAGTTCTCACGTGCCTTCTAGAAAGGAGAAGGCCCTTAAGGAACGGAACACATTTCTTAAGAACATGAGCACCGAGTTATGGATGGTCCCTCAATACATAATTCACATTTTAAAAAATTAATGAAATAAAAAAATCCACTTAGCCAGACATGGTTCTCACCAAATATGTTCTTTCACATTTTTCTGGGGAGATGAAGGGAGGAATGAAACGTTTTGAGTCAGATCAGGAAATGACTTGGCATATAATCAAAGGCCCAGAATTTGTGCACAACAATGATCACGTCGCTTTGGTGAGGCTTCTTTCTATTGTCAGATTGTCAGGTCCTCAGCTCAGAATACCAAGTTCTGCTGAGATAAGTCTACAGAATGGCATCAGAGGAAACCTTACACAAAACCAGGGCCCTCAGCCCAGCCTTGGTTACTCCCCAAGCTCTGATTCCTGACTTTGACTGACCCCGAGAGCTCAGTGTATGGAGAGGATGTGTGCTGCAGGGCTGGTCCCCTTGGGCATAATCACACCAAATGCCTCCACACAGGCTCCAAGCCTCACAAGACATTTTGACAAGAAAATCCAAGTTCTGTGAAAGGGACTCAAAGGGAATCTAATTGAATAAGCTATACCAATCAAGATAGTCCCAGGACAAAGGTGGAGACGTATCATCAGAGAACACCAAGAAGGTGCTTGCGTATTTGAAGTCAGCCACGCAGGTCCAGTGACTTTTGACACAGATGCCATGACTTTTCTCACTGAGGAAAGAACATTTTTTTAAGGAAATGGTGCTGGGAAAATTGGATATGTACATGTACATGAATGGAGTTGGTGGGACTCTAACCTGATAACATTATATGAAAATTAGCTCAATGTGGAAAAAATGGAGAAAACACTTTATTATACTGGCTTTGGAAATGATTTATTGGGTATAACAACAAAAGCACAGGCCCAAGAAATCAATACTGAGAAATTAGACTTAATTTTGTGCAGTGAGGTCACAATCAACAGAGTGATTGAAACCCAGAAGACAGAGCGTGTTTTCCAACCATACACTGGCAACCAGAAACTGATGAAAACACAAATAAGACTTGAATAGACATTTCACCCAAGGAAATACACAAATTGCCAATAAGCAGGTAAAAAGACACTCAATACCACTGATCATTAGAGAAACATAAATGAAAACCACAATGAGAAATACTTTAAATCATTGAGTGGGTTGGTTTTAAACAAAAGAAAGAAAGAAAAAGAAAACAAGTGCTGGAAAGGACATGGAGAACTCAAAACTTTTGTTCTTTGCTGGTAGAAATGTACAGCCATTTTCAAAGCTGTTTAGATGATACCCCCCCAAATAAACATAAATTTGCCATAGGGTCCAACAATTGTACCTCTGGGTGTAAGACTTGAAGAAGGAACTCTAGAAGACATTTATATACCAATGTTCACAACAGGCTTATTACCAAGAGCTGAAAGGTGGAAAGGAGACATATACACATCAACTGATACAGCGATCAATCAAATGTTGCACATAAATACAATGGAATATTAGTTAGCCCTTAAAAGGAGGAAAATTCAGACATAGGCTACATACAGCACAGATCCACTCTGAAAACACCATGTGAAGTGAAAGAAGCAGATACCAAAGAAAAAACTGTGGATGATTCAAATTCCACGAGGCAGAGAGTGGAACCGTGTCTGACCTGAGTTAGAGGTGAGGGAGAACGAGGAGCCCTTCTTCAATGGGCAAAGCGTTTCATTTTGGAAGACAAAAAATTCTGGATGTAGACATGAGTCACGTTCGTGAACCAACCTGAGTATTGTTAATGCTCCTGGAAAGTGTGCTTAAGAATGATGAAACCAAGACAGACGAGACGGAGACGAGACCACGGGAAAGAGAGACTGGCGGATTCCAGGTGGAGGGATAGCATAGGTTGGTTCATTGGTGAGGGGACATGTGGCCCGGGGAGAGCCATCGTGTGAAATGTTTCTATGATCTAGAGCTTTTTCTAGACGCTCAGAAGCCCCCGAGATTCCTAACCTGGTCAGAATCTGAGTCAAGGGTGTGTTTTGAAGACATTCTTCGGCACGAACTGAAAATAGATGTAAGGGCAACACATAAGATCAATAAGTTCCGTCACAAGGCTCCTGCAATAACTGGTCAGGACTGAAGATGGTACCAGGGCACGGACATAGGGTGGGAGAGAAGGGACAGATGGAAGAGGAACATCAAGGAGGTAGAATTGGCAGAGCTCAGACAGCCCATGGCGGTATTTTGAGAATTTCTCAAAGACACTCCCAAGTTGAATCCTCTGATTGCCAGTTTCACACATGCTAGCTGACACGTGTATCATTATCTTATCATGGCCCTCCTGAGAGGGAACAAAATGCGGGATCAATGTCATACACACAGCTCTCGGTGCCACAGAGGTTAGGAAGGTAGAACAGATTTACAGCGGTCTTGACAATCGCGGTGATGAGCTTTCTTCTTGCTCATTACCCCTGGTAAGGGCCCATGGGCTGGCCCAGAAAACTCGCGTTGTGTAAGTAGGCCCCTGAGTGCACCCCTCTGGGCGGCCCCCAGACAGCCAAATGGCTCCGGCTTTGACACTTGTCTTCACTGGGGTTCAGTGTGGGGCGCAGGCAATCTGCTCGCAGGCGCTGGGAGGACTCCCAAGGCTCCAGCCAGCTCTCAGCTGCCGCTCCGGGTCTCCCTCCTGTCAGAGCCTCACAGTGACTTGTCTGGACTTCTGTCAGAGACGGCGTGGGGGTCTGTGAGAGGAGGCTCTAAGGGCACTGAGGTTTGCGGAAAGGGACCAGTCATCTCTGGCTTGATGTCACCCCTGGTCATATGCTCCACGGGGTCACTGTCCCACCTGGTCCCCCTCCTGGTGCACTGTAGATCCCCTCTGGCTTCTGGAGAGCTCTCTCTGAAACTTTCTGCTGCTGGTCATGTTTCCTCCAGCAAAAGGACCTGATTGATCTGGTCTCGACCTTGTGGCCCTCCCCCTTTGCTCAGGTCCTGGCTTTAAAGACAGGAGCCAGCCCCCTCTAAACACTCAACCGATACTGAGCCACAAGGAGCCTTTGTGGGGACTCTTCTGTGCTAGGCGCTCGAGATACAGCAATAAATGAAGCTGCTCTACCTGTGGAAAAGGTGTCGTCTAAATGAGGGTGCACAAAGCCACCTAGTTAGGAAAATCCAGAATTACAGAACTGCCAAGAAGGATACAAACATGACTCAGGCTCGGTGGCATCCAGGGCAGAGCCAATCATTTGTATGGCTGAGGATGTGAGAAGAATAAATTTAGGAGTGTTTTTTTTTTTTAAAATCAACTATACTGAGGAATAATTTACAATCAAAACCTATTTTAAGTATACAATTCAGTAAGGTTTGGCAACAAAACAGGAAACAATATATTTCTTTCCCCCAAGAGTCTCCACTGTACTCTGCCCAATCAGTGTCACCAGACCCCACCCCCTGTGCCCAGAACACCACCCATCATCTTTCTAGTAATATAGATTAGTCTTTCCCGGATTTTGCAACAGTGGAATCACACTGTAGTTCTCTTGCCTGACTTCTGATGTTCAGCAGAATAACTCTGAAATCCATGCACCTTCATTTAATTGTCTTTCATTCTTTTTAATGCTGAAGAGCATTGTGTTACATGAATACATGGCACCTTGTCTCTCTTGGCATATTGAGGGACATTTGGGTTGTTTCCAATCATAAGCTACAATTAATAAAACGGCCGTGAACATTTATGTGGATATGTGTTTTCATTTCTTTGAAAATTCCCATGGAACTACTGAGTCATGTAATAAGTGTCTGATTAACTGCATAAGAAATGGCTGAATTAGTTCCACAGCGATTGTAGTGATTTATGTTCTGATCGGCAGTACTTGAGCATACCATTGGTCCTCATCTTTGGCGACTCTTGGTATCATCAGTCTTATTTACAGTTCAGCTATTTGAGTGGGTGTGTGATCATACCTCATAGAGGTTTCTACCTGAATTTCCTCCATGATGAATGATATCTGACAGTTATTCATACGTTCATTTACAACTCACAGGTCTTTTTTGGACTACTTCCTTTTTAATTTGTTTCATTGGGTTGTTTGTCTCATTATTGCCTTGTAAGGGTGTTTTCACATATTCTAGAGAAAAGCCCTTTGACAAATAAATGTATTGCTAATATTTTCTGCCAAAGTGTGGCTTGCCTTTTCATTTTCCTATGGTGTATTTTAAAATGTGGAAATATTCACTTTTAGTGGGATATATTTCACCTATTTTTCTTTGATAGGTAATGCTTTCGTGTTCTCTCCAAAAATCTTTTCCAATCCCAAAGTCACAGATTTATTTCTTATATTTTTCTCTGGAAGTATTAGTGTTTTTTTGTTTTCATATTTGGTGCTCCATCCATTCTACGCTGATTTTTGTGCATGCCACGTGGCAGGTTGGGAACTATTTTCTTCATGTGGCTATCCCATATCTTCACATCCATATTTCCTAAAATGTACCCCCATTCTTCATTTAATTCCTTTGACCCCTTTGTTGAAAACCAATTAGCCAGCACAAATGTGTGTACAGGACCTCTTTTTGACTCCAGTGGTCTAGATATCAATTTTTACTCTAATATCTTGATTATTGTAGCTTTATAGAGAATGTTGAGTTTAAGTCTGGGACTCAGCCCTCTTTACAATAATCCACTCTGAATTTTCAACAAAAATATTTAGCATTATCTATTTCTACAAGAGCCATCTGAAACTTCCACAGGGTTTGTACTAAATCAATAAGTCAATTTGGTGAAAAATGATATCTTAATATCAAAGTTTGTCATCTCTATCTGTTGCTTTGCTCTCGCGACAACACACAGACTTGGTGACCAAAACTGTCGATGTTTGTCCTCTCTATCTCTGGCTGCTGGTAGGATTATTGGTGGATGCCAGGGGCCCCTCTTCTCTTCTCTGATTGCAGATGGCCCCCTGTTCACCGAGTCCTCACCTGGCCTTTTCTCTGTGCCTGGTAATCCCTGGGTCTCTTCCTCTTCCAAGGGCATGATGACGTTTGATCAGGTTCCCCCCTAATTGGCTCATTCTAACATGAACTTTACATAACAGTCTTATCCCAAAATATGGTCACATTCTGAGACCACGGGAGTTAGGGGGATTCAACATATGAATTTAGAGAAAGGAACCATCCAGTTCATAATTGTATATAATCAATTTATTTTCATCGTACTTCATTTTATAAACAATATTTCGTAGTTTGCACATTGTTTTAAGTTTGTAACTGAATTATTCCTTTTTATGCTATGGTACCTATTTTTATTTTGACTAGTTATTCATTGCTAGTATATAGAAATATCACTTTTTACATTGTCCTTTTATCCTGTGATCATCAGACTTACTTTTTCACTCTGGCAGATATTTTTTTTATAGATTCCTTAGAAATTTCTACACAGATATTCGTATTTGCCCATAAGCAAATGTGACTGTAATCTGTCTTTTCTGATCTGTAAGCATTTCATTTTCATTTCTTTTCTTCACCTATTGCACTGGGCAGGTGTTAAGTTCCATGTCGACATAGATGTTCTGACAGGAAACTCGAAGTCTCTGGATCAGAGAAGAGTTTGTTCATTGCTCACAGAGCCTTGAGCCCAGTCTCCATGTCCCCACTCCCCAGTGGCTGTGGGATGAGGAGGATGTTTGCCCCTGTTGGAAGCAGGATCTCGTTACAGCTCAGTCCAAGGTTCTGGGAGGCCAGTGACTGGCGAGAGACAGACTGTAATGTGACCCCAGAAGGCTGGCTGCCCTGTGGTGGAGTGAAAGCAAGTGGCCCCAGGAGGTGGGGATCTAGATCTCTTGTACTCCAGGGTGATGAATGCTCTTCAATCTTTCTTTCACCAATGTTGTGCTCTCAGTGCAGAAAGCCCGACTACACAGAGGCAGGAGAACATTCGTGGAGCTTAGACTTCAGTGACAGGAGCCACGGTACAGTGCTGAAGTGAGTGCCCCATCCCGTTCTGGGTCTTAAGGGAAAGCACTCTGTCACCAAGATGGCTGATTCTTCTAGGTTTTGTTGTTGGTTTGTGTCTTTCTGCAGATGTCTGTTGTCAGATTGAGGGAGTCTCCATTACTACTAGCATTTTCTTGATGAACCTTTAAGGAATAGTTTTGACAAGAGACCAGTCTAATCAAGAACTGTTGTCTGAAAGGTTGAAAAACCATTTGGCCAACAGACGACAGGGCTGAGTGGAAATGGGCAGGAGCCATCAGGCCCTGCTGAGCACCTCCTGACATGTGCACAGTACTAGGCTATGCTCCTACCCTCAGGGAATTTGCAAGCTAGTAGAAACCGCAGGTCACAGACACAAATAAATATAATAATTTCCAATAGCAATTTTATGAAATAAAAGCCACCAGATAAATAGAAAAGGAAATACCTGGCAGGAATGGCAATTGGCAGGGATGAAGACACCCACGCTAGAGAGGATGCAGCAAAGTGTAGGCACGAGCCAAGATCGGGTGGAGGGCGCTTGCCCAGGAATTCCAAGCAAGGAAAGCAATCACCGAGGCCAGGCGCAGGAGTGAGCGACCAGAACACTGTGAAGTGTCCGAACAGTAAAGGGCATGCAGTTGGAGTTCTGCAAACGGAGAGGAGGAAGGGGTGAGCTCAGAGGTCGGCAGTGCCCACATCAGCGTCACCCCTGAAGCTCAGGTCTAATGTGAACAGCATAGCCCAGCACATAACATTTTAAAGAAATGATAAAGGGTGTACATGGTCCTCATGGCAATCTTCCATAGAGACAGAAATCTTTACATTCCTCATGTTTCAGGTGCTATTGTGAGCACTTTATATGAGTCTATATACTTAAACACACATCAAATAAAGAAACATCTTTATACATGTTTTTACTCACGTATCTTATGTATGGTATGAGTCCTCTTTCCTGATATCCATATTTTTTCATCATGTAGAATTATCATCCATTTCCCCGGTAATGTGTTTGGACTATTTTTATATTGTTACTAACTTAGCCATAAGGAAAACAACCAGGTACATTGTGTTTATCTGCTCCTCCTGATCACAGAGAAACTGCTGGTGACAGCAGTTGTCTGGTCCCTAGAGGGGCGACACTCCTGGACGGGCCCTCAGAGCTCCCTCACGGTCAACTGATTTAGTGTTTGAACAGGTTTTGAGGTGGACAAAATGAATTTTAAGAGTGCAGGCCAACTGGTGTATCTCTCAACTGCAAAGAAGAATTTCAATTTCTTTTACATATCTTTGCATTTGCAGAGTTCTGCACTCATTTGATTATGCACTGAAGGCAAGGTAAAAATGAATATTCTAAATAAGAATTTGCTCTTGCCAAAGAATAAGAACAGATTCTGGGATGCCACAAAATCCTGCAGATCTGATATTCTCTGGTTAATCAAGATGGCGTTCTGAAGTGCACCTCAGATCTTTATGACTTTATCTCTCCATTATTCCTGACTCTTATCATTGTTTCACAGCTGTCTGCAGTTGTCTAAATAGACATTGAGTACAGCCAAAGTATATGGTATTCTTTCTGTAAAAATAAATAGTATATCCTAGAAAAGCAGCTGAACTTAATTATTACTTCATATACCTGCTAATGTTCTATCTGGACCACAGACCATGGGCTACATTGGGACTATTATGGGCCATCAAGATAATAATAATCCCTGCTTTCTAATAATATAATGGAAAAAGGAAATCATAATTAAGGAAGAGATGATAATGAAGTACTACAATGTGGTAGGGAATGGAGAAGTAAGTCCTAGGGTCACACATATCCAATGTATCCAACCAATCCGCTCTAGGAAAGTCAGAAAGGTATTTCCCAAGGAAGCCATGTGGAGCTGAGCTCTGAATGAGTAATAGCAGGCTATGTTCGGAGTACAGGAAAATGAGCCCAGTCTCATGGGATTAATGCAATGACCTGGAGGTCCAATTTCCAGATCCTCAAAAGAATATGAATGGCTACAGCGTGGGGAATGGCAGGGGTGGGAGGTGGGAGGAGAGATGAGGAGGCTGAAGGCAGGACCCTGAGTTGGGTTTTAAAATGGAAGAGCCTACATCAAGTTGGAGAGCTGTTGGCATGGAGGAGGCAGGAGGATGCTGACAACCTGGGGAAAGAAGGACACTGGAGAAAGTTGAGCCCGAGGAGGACAGAGCAGAAGAGCCAGCTGCACAAGAGGGCCGTAACAATGCCTCTCCCGCACAGCAACGGGAGCGCAGAGAAATCTAGCTTAGAGGCGGCACATTGGTAGAATTTGTGCAGGAACGTGGGAGAGTTCACACTTGCTGGCTTTTCTCAGTAACAAAGGAGATGGGGTCATCTGGTGTCAGGGAGGGGTGGGATGGAAAGGAAAGAAAGAGGAGAATGCTTGCAGTAGCCCATCAGGCACTGGACTACGGATACATGGATGACTGGGCTGGTGGCCCAAGGTGAGGCTGATGCTGCTGATATCTAGGAGCCCATGGACACAGTCAGTGGTCACTCTCCAGCCACTCCCAGCACTCTAGAGCTGCCATGGAGGTGTGGCCAGTTAGATGTCTCCTGGGTTCACATTTTTTCCAGGACAGGAAAAAGAGCTAAATGTAGGGTACACTAGGAAAGAAGATTTTTGAGAAATTTAAGCTTGAGAAAAAGAGGAGATCAGATGAAGCTGGTGGGAGTGGGTTAGCACGATATTGGATATTGTTGCATTAGGTAGAACTGACTGCAGGAAGTAGAGTGGGCAGAGGAACTGAAAGGAATGACTGATTTATGATTCCAGGGCCACAGTTCCAGGCACAGTAAGGTCAGGACCGGGAGGTGGACCATGGATCTAGATGTACGAGGTTATCCAACAAGCCGATATGAGACGGGTTGCCATTGGAGACCACACAGGTGCACAAAGTTACAGAGCGTGGTGTGGAGAGAAAGGTGATGAGTCAGGTAACCAAACCTCAGTGTAAGAATGGGTTTAGCCACAGCGTCACACGGGAATGCAGGAAACGGGGATCCCTTTCCAGAGAGTTTGAAAGGAGTTTGCAACAGGACCAAGGACTTAACACGGGTCAGGTGAGGTCAGAGTACTGTGTCCAATATTAAACCACGCCCGTATTCTTGGAATGAAGTCATTTGGTTATGACACATCATCCTTGTTTATAGATCACATTTTTAATGCTTTATTTAGAATTTTGGATCTATCTTCAAGAGACAGATTGATCTGTAAATTTCTTCCTTGTAGTATCATTGTCAGGTTTTGGTATGAAAGTTAAGCAGGCCTTATAAAATGAGTTGGAAAGCATTTCCTTTTTCTAGTCTCCATGAAATTTTTTGTAAAATTGTTTTTTTTTTCTTTCTTTCTTAAATGTTTGGAAGCAATCCCTGATGATGCTGTCTAGACTTGGTGTTTTCTTTGTAGGGAGTGTTTAAGGACAGATTCAATTCATTGAATAGATATAAACTATGAATACCTTCTTTTTCTTGAGTCAATCATGGTATATAGTACCTTATAATTATGATCTTAGTCTTTTAATCAGAAAATTTAGTCTTTTAGATTTAATGAAATTCATGATATATCATAGTACTTACAGTCTTCCAATTTGTTTCTATTTAATACAGTTGGTTTAAATCATCTTTTCTCGTCCTTTAATACCTTTTGGAATGTTTTATTTAATTTTCCCTTCACCTACTTGTTATTCATTAACTTCCCCTCACTAATTTGCTATTTTTAGTAGTTACCAAGAAGTGACCAGATGCACCTGTGACTGACTCCAGTGTGATACTACACTGATCACTATTGCACTATTTGTTTCTTTGATAAGCTCCTCAACAATGTGAACCACACAGTACTTTGTGACTTCATTTACCTGTCTCCTGTTGAGACATGTGTTTTAAACTGCACAGGACATCCCTGTTCTGCTGTGGGTGGCCATTATTCACTGACAGTCACGCTTGTTCACACTGATCCTGCTACTCATGGTTTTGTGTGTTCTTGGTTATTTTCTGAGAGCAAGTCCTTTTCCCTTTTGTAGTCATTATAGGATGATGATATGGATGATATGCTGGCAAACCGTTTTTGCTTGTGGTCAATGTATTTATTTAGCCTTCATTTTTGAGAGATGTTTCAGTTAGATGTGGATTCTGGGTTAGCAGGTTTGTTCTGTCCTTACAATTGTTTTAAAGTTTCTTTCCACGGATTCTCTTGTTCCATCATTTCATTGGGGAATTATCTGTCAGTCTTAAGGTTGTTACTATAAGGAAGAAAAAAAAAGTTTATTCTACCTATGGATATTTTTTGATTATTTGCTTCATAATATATCGTTCAGTTTTACTATGATATGCATAATTGTCTTTTTTTAACACCCGCAATGTGTTATGAGAATTTATATAATTTTGTAGTTTGAGATGATTTTCAATTTTGAAAAATTCCCAGTGGTCATCTCTCCCATTAAGCTTCCAACCCTTCTGGCTCTTTTTCCTCTCAAAGACTCCAATTTTATAATAGTGAAGGATTTTCAGTGAGTTTCACATTCCTCTTGTGGTTTTATTCCCATATATGAATTCTTTCCACTCTCTTTTCCACTTGTTTGAATTTGTTTATTGATGTGCATTCCAGATGACTAATCTTGAACTTAAACTCATGACTGAGTTTCTAATTTCAGATGATTTTTGTTTTATTTCATAATTTTACTTTTTCTTAATTAGAGATTCTGGTTCTCTATTGAAATTCTCTCATTTATATGTTCCTTTCCCTGCTTCTTCTTGCATGGATTGTCACAACGTACTAAAGAGTGTTTTCTCCATTGTCTGCTTTTTCTCTTGATTTTCTCACATGACCCTGGGATCTAACATGCCTCATCCCAACAAATGTGAGACTTCCTAGAAAGTGTTTTGGATCACACAGACGGTTTTTACCTTCCCCCAGAGAGGACTCACTCTTTCCTTTCCTAATACGGTGAGGCAGAGGGTGACTACTTTAATCCCTTCAGTAACCAACCTACAGCCTCGTTTGGGTGGGCTCAGTTTACTAAAGGGTGCCCTCCCTAGGGCACAGCCTTCCAGTTCTGAGTTCAGCACTGCTCTGTGCATTGGGGGGTCTCCCCATATGGGTCCTAAACTCTAATCTTTGTACTAAAGGCAAACCATAGAAAATTCCACTCGACTCTTCAAAGACGTCTTAGTACTTCTTAGCTTTTTTCCCTATGCAGCTTCTTTATTAGGTTAAAAAAAAATTGATGCCACACAAGTCTCAATTTTTATTTCCAGCTCTGCAGGCTTGCCAAAAGTTCTGTTTTTCTTGTCCCCAAGCATCACTCCTCTGTCTGGGCAAATCCAAAATTCTGAGCCTTATGCTCTATGAACAGATTTGGCATATGGCATCAAAGGGAAGGGAAGAAGGCTGCAGAGCTTCAGTTCATCCTGGAGATGCGCTCTTTCCTGAAAGTTGACCCTTTGGGCACCATCCCCTGAGTAATTCTTTATTTCAAGCAGAAAGTGCACGTATTTCCCTGGGTGTCTGACTGTGCAAGCAGCTTCCTCTCCCCAGACCTGGGTCCCTGCATCTTACCACGTGGGGTGAATGAGAATGTGAAACCCTGCAATGAATGCCAGTGTGCTCCTTTCCTTTAGCCCTGTGGAAGTCACAACATTACCCTGCACACTCACTGTAAGAATTATGAAGCCACCGTGACATCTTCATATGTGTGTTCCAGCACCAGACCTCTACTGTAGAGGTACACAACAGTTAATCTTTTTTTTTTCCTCATTGTTGAAATCAAGACCTTTATGGAACACACGAAGGAAGGTATGCTTTAAGTGCCAGGTGGGGAAACTCAGAAGAAGCTGGTCCATCCCTTGCTGACCACAGATTCCACCTGCTCCTCCTTGTCACTGCAGGGACGAAGTTGCTTCAGATGCTTCTGCACATCCTGCTCCATCGCTGGGCACTGCTGTACTGGTGGCCTCAAAGGTCCAGACTAACTCCAAGAACACAGAAGCCTCTTAAGGGAAGGTGATTCCACTATGGTACAATTCAAGGTCAACAGATCTTACTGCTTAATTTCCCAAAGTTGGTCATTTTAGCTTGTCTTGACATTTTCAGCCTTTTCTCCAGAGTCACACATTGTACAACAGAAACACTAAATTAAGTCAGAGCCCTAGAATTGGCCACATCATGTTCTAGAACCAGGCTGCATCCTAAGACTTACTGCCCTAAATACTAACAACAGGTCAGCGCCCAGTCCTCCCTTGACAAACAGGGCATGTGTTCTGTGGGCTCATGGCTGGTTCTCAATATCTGGGGCAAGAAGATTTTGGAAGCCATCATCATGTGACTTATATCTTTTGTAAATAAACAACATTATATTCATTTAGGAGCCAAAGAAGGTGATATAGAGAAAATATGAAAATGTACAGCATCTAGTAGGCGTTCCCAAAATATCAGTGTCTCTCACTTTGTTTTAGTACTTGCTCATCTTACTTCCACTGCTATCTGTCACTAAAATGCACACTTCTTTGTCTATTTATTTTTTTCTATTGTAACACACCAAGGGCCCCTGTGTATGTGCATGTGGCAAACATGTAGGCACATGAGGCAAACACTCAAGTCATCAGGTTGTCCAACAGGTGGGGGTTAAACCAATTGTGGCACATCCACCAAATGGAAAACTATTCATTAATGAAAGAGAATGAATGATCAAGACATGGAAAGAAACTGGGGAGTTTGAATGCATATTTCAAAGTGAAAGCAACTGACTTATAGAGATACAACCTTACTTTACAACCCTGAAAAATCAAAATTATGGATAGAGTGAAAAAGTCAATGGTTTCCAGGAGTTGGGGAAATACAAGGACGAGAAGACATAGAACAGGAGGATTTTAGGGCACTGAAACTACTCTGAAGGAACCATCATGAGGAACACACGTCACGGTGCATGGTGTCAGGTTCAACCTCAAGAGTGAACCATAATGTAAGTTACGGTCTTTAGTTATTTTTCATGTGCAATATATATTCACAATATCACACTGTGGCAATTTGTTAATTGTTAGGTTAATTTATTGATAATAAGGTTAATAATTTGTTAATAACCATTAATAAGGGAAAATGTATTGGGGTAGAAGGGTATATGTGGGAATTTTCTGTTCAATTCTTTTGGAGACCTAAAGTTGTTCTAAGAAACAAAGTCTAATAATTTATAAACCAAGAATATAAAACATGATGTTTATCCTTAAAGAACAAGATGGAGAAGTCCATGTACTAGGGAATTACACCATTAAATTGGCTCATGTTTAAAGACAGGCTATAACTCAAGTTAATTGACATTGTGGGCCCATCTACTCATGGACAGGAATGCAACAGGTATATTAGCACTTTTCTTCAATGCCGCAGTCCGGCTGCAGCAAAATAGCCCGGGTGGGGGGGGGTGGGGGGGTGACAAACAACTTGTGCACAATGATACAGCAGGAGTGGAAGCCATTTATTGTAGGACAGAAGCGGTATTTATACATTCCACACAGCTTATCTTAATTAGCATAAACTAGATACATCAGTCAACCAATAAGAAATCTCCACACTTAATGGCTCGCTGGCGTTACTTCACAAACCACTCCCTCTGTCATTTTGCCAGGCGCCATCCAGACTTGTTTATAGACTCTAACATTAAGGGTGTTTGTTTGTATTTCTTAAAATCTTATGCCATCGAGGTTTCACGCCTCTTGTGGGTAACAGTGTTGAGTGGCGTCCAGGCCTGAAGTGTCTTACCATGTTGCATGGTGTGGAGCTCTGGGGGCTTGCTCGTCCAGTCCCTGAAGGTCAGGCAGGCTTTAGGAAAGCTCTCCTGGGCGCGTCTGACTCAGACTCCATCCTTGGGTGGGCAGCTACATCTCCTGAGACGAGGCCAGTCTTCTTCTCCAGTATGTTAACTGCCAGAGCTTATGTGTGCCCTTAATAAACATGAAGAACAGAGCCCCTGCAAGACCTCACCTGAGAACATGAGTCCAATCTCCGCCATCCAAATCCTGCCTCATGCCCTGCAATGAATGATATCCACGGAATGGCTTGACACATGTCTTCATTTCTAGAACATTTAGTTTTATATTTTCAAATCAAGCAACATCATTTTGGCCTTGTGTCTAAGTGCTTTGACTGATGAGTTCTTTGGCATGAGACCATTGACCCACATAGAAGGGAATTCAAAACAATTCACGGGATCCACCCTGTCAGTACCCTGTTGTGGGGAAGTCGTTGGGGAGGAGGGGTTGTTCACTGCTTTTGTAGAGAAATGTCCTTCATGCACCATGAGAAGCTTCACTTCTCATGGATAAGGTATTTATCAGCATTCTTAAATTCTAGCAAATAATGCTTCCTTCTGTACTGACTGCTAAGAAGATAAATATAAAATAGCATATTTCTAGCAACTGAATAACCCTAATGACACATATTTACTAAACCACCTCTAAATTTATTTTCAGTTTTTATTTCTGGCTTAACCTGACCCTTTATACATTATTTCTTAAACTCATATTAAAACCATATTTAGTCAGGCATTTTTTTTTCATGTGTTTTGCAAATAATTGAGTAAGTTTAATGAATGCAATTTTCTCTATAACTTGGACAGTTGCTTTTCTATAGATTTATTTTAAGAACAGTTCAATGGATGATGAAACAAATATTTCTGAAACACCATTGACATTTTCATTTTAACACTGTAATTCTAAGAAATGTTTCTAAATTGCTGCCACTTTCAACAAAGCTAAATCCAGGATTCACCCGAATGAATTGCTCTGAAATAATTGAATGCATTATGTAATTGTGACATTAGATGGAATGCAAAGTAAATTGTGCTGGGAAGTTGGTGGGAGAAGAAGTGGAGTCAAAATTCTGAAGGAAATATGTATCGGAAACATGTCAAACATGAAGAAAAATAACTAGAATGTGCAGGAAATGTACCATTCAGAGACAAAAGTAAAGGGCCACTTTTATTAACAATTGATAATTTTTAAGGAAGAATCCAAAAACAAGATTTTTTTGAAAGACTGTTTTAAGTACTTTGGAAAACGATTTCTCTACATACCAACTTTCAAGACCTATGTATTTGCTTCACCATATTTAACTTTCTCTGTAGTACAGGGCATACTTTATTAAAAAACTACCCTAAATGGTGTGTTAGTAGAAAATAATATGGAAAGAGTTGGTAAAAATGAAAGAATCCCCGTGTCTCCTTTGTCCTAGAGGCTCGAGCTGTGTAACAAACTCCCACCCAAATCTAGGGAGCTCAGCACAAGTGTCCCCAAGTTTGTCTTAGCAGTCAACAGGGGCTGACAGCAGGCCCACCATGGGTCCCCCTGTGTGTGGTTTCTGCTAGCCCCAGCCCCCAGCAGGCAACCCTGGAGAGCACGCAGGAACCTGGCCTTGCTGACGCCACAAGCCAGCCACCTGAGCCCCCGGACCCCCAGGACAGACCGCACCATCCGGCCCTGCCTAAGAGCTGGGAGTTGGGGGAAATGGTCCTTGGCTGCCAGCTGCTTCTCAGAAATGCCTCCATGTGTGGAAGAGGCCAAGTCTGCAATGGAGGGTGGACGCGTCTTGCCACAGCAAACCCTTAGGAAACGGGCAAATGCTTGGAGATCCCACGTGGAAAGAAGATACAAATGTAGAGGAAAGAGAGAAGGGTTGACAGAGCTTTTTATGTGAAAGGAAAAGGGAGCCAAGTAGGTGAAGTGAAAATCAGGACGATAGGATATATTTTCTAGCCAATCCAAGATGCTGAGTGTGAAAGCTGTACCATTATGTGCATCATCAACAGCAACAACAACAAAAAACGGCTGTCAATGACCATGAAACCACGCCTTTTTATTTACTCTGAACAGAAGAAGTGTGCCAGAAGAAACCTGAGAAATTTTATCTCCCTTCTCCTAAAATGTACAACCTGGTCATTGAACTGTTTCAGTAAATTTTAGGGCAAATATCAGAGTCCTACAGGGGCTCTCATGAAGACGAGGCACACTCCACATAGCTTTGTAGACCTGTGATTTCCTTCGAAGTCTTTAATTTTCTACATATTTTTTTATTTTTTGGTTTATCTATTAACTCTCATCTATAAGTCAGTTTTTCGATGTTTTGTGGCCATTTACTTCAATTTACAAAACTTTCTATCAATCTTTTAAAATTCTTGAAATGTGGGAACTTCAAGCTCACCCTGTTGTATTTTCTGGTAAAAGCAAGGAATACAACTTCCTATAGCCAATCGAGACCCTTCCTTTTAAGAGAGCCTACAAGTAAGTCTATGTCTAAGTTTTCTTTGGCAGGGAAATATATATTACTTAATCATTATATAAATGTTTCAATTTCTTGGATAGTTAACATGAAGCATTTTGACTTGAACTCAGTCTACTTTTTAGATAGGGAACGAGGAGCATGAAAATCTTACTTGTGACAAGTTTGGAGCACTGAATATAGGACATTGTTGCTGTTATTGAAGCTACTATTAAAATCCTAATGATTATGCTATCAATCAATAAACATTTTTATGAATATAGACATAATGAAGATGAAACCGTTACAACAAATGGGCTCCGTGGGTCAAAATAATCACAACCCTCTACCTTCGGGAGATATACATTTCTTGGTGATATAACAAATGCTTAGAAATCCTGCTCTTATTTTGTTGCCAAAATATGTTATTATTACTCCAATTAATCAGATCTTAGCACATTATAACAATGTCAGTCATCACCCAAGTATATTATCATAATAAATGTGCTGCTCTACGCATCTTATAGGGTGTGTTTTCATATCTGAACGTTTCAGGGTGGAAGGCTCTGGAAACAAGTGACAAAGTAGGACCCACAAGCGTCTTAATCTCCCCAACTCTTGGGCTCTGAGTTCATGTAGCCAATGCTTGTCTAACTTTTGGAAAGTTCCAGCTCATGATTTCTAAGAGCGACTCATTTTGCCACTGAGTAGTTTTGATTAGAAATCTCTTCTCACCTTCCTCTCCTTTTCCTTGTCTCCAACAGGTATACTGAAGAACAACTAAGGAAGTTTGTTAAGTGCTTTGAAGGGTCTGGGACATTATAAAGCATGAATGAAATGCTTTTGACTTTTATTTTCCTTTTACTCAACTTTGATTCACAGAACTTGTCATCGCCTTCAGGAATTTGGTTAAAAGTATGCTTCAGCTGTTTCAGACTCCTGAGTCTGGGTTGGGTTGGGCTCTTTCCTCGGGATCCTCAGGCCTGGGGGACTTACGAATCTTGCATCCTGCTTTAATTCCACTCTTTGCTGTCTGCTTCCTGGGGCCAAGACTTCACTCTATTTCCTGTGGTTTCTCCCGTACCTACTCAACTACTTGGCACATACTAGATGACCAATGTAAGTATTGACTTAATTAATTAAGGAGGGTGTAAATGTAACGATTATAGATATTAGGTAAACCAGTGGCTTCCATGTGGGGAAATTGAAATGCTGAGTCACACCAAACACCTGGACATGGCTTATGAGCATCAACACAATTATTACCCTTGTGTCAAGATATCAGCAGAAAAAGTGAAAGCTTGTTTAAATCAGGCCAGTTCAAAGTCACCAAAACAACTTTGATTGCGAGGAATGGTTTAAAGCCAGGTCCTAGCTGGTCCACCCTATGATCCAGGTGTGAAGCAAAATGGGTCCTGTGACATCCTTCCCTACAGAGTCTGTTCTTCTTGGTCCATCCGTCTGTTGGTCCTTCCATCCCCAGATAAATATTCATTATTCAGCTTTGTATAGTTTTGTTTGTTTGTTTGTTTTGCCAGATCCAATGTTTCTCAGGGTTTCTTGGCATTCTTTAGTAGTTGTCCCTTTAGAAAGATAGGCTGGACCAGCTCTGCTGTAAGAAGGCTTGCTATTTATACCAAACGCGGATCTCTCACCTTTCTCTAGGCTGGTGTTCGTGTTGCTTTGTGTTTGTCTGCAAAGAAAAGCCCCGTGGACTTGCGTTAAGCTCTGATCCCATCTCTAACCTTTCCCTGCTGCAGGTTTAAGACTCTGGATCCATCTCTGAAATTCATGGAATGATCCCACCTTCACAGCTGCTTCTCCTAACGGAATCCCACACTTTCTTTCTTGTGCAAATTCTTGTGCAGGCAACATTTTTATATTATTTCTAAATTTTGCTACTACTTGTATGGGTGCTAGCCAACATATTTATGGAAAGCCGAGGTAAAGGAAGGGAGACAGCAGGTAGAACCAGAAGACCCCCGTGGAGGACAGTGCTCTGCTCAGCGCATCCTGGAAGCCCAGGTGACCTCTTGCGGTGTTCTGGGCCCTCCGTACTTTCTCCCTCGGGCTCCCTGCTCCTGCTTGTCTTGCCTTCCACTGAGACTTTACCTGTGTGTGAGATGCCAGGGCACCTCCTCTGCCTGTCTAGACTCCATGAGCCACACAGCCGAGCTTGAGAGGAGGAAACTGCATCAGCTGTACACCTTGGTAAGAAGGCAGGGACACCGGCCCAAACAGACCCACCCAGTCCCTGTCCTCGTAGACAGCAAGCAGCCCACACAGAGCTGCTGTGGGACGGGACATACCTTTGCCTTTTAAGTTATTTCACTTGAAGAGCTACCAGACAAGAAAGCTCTGATGTTAAATTTCAGCAGAAAAATATTCCCTAATATGTACCCACTGAGCACTGTGGGTACCCGCTGAACACCGAGGGGACCTGATTCATCAGTTTCATTACTCAGTGGAAATTCTTTAACTTATTATAATTAATTTTTTAAAATATACGGAGTCGAGCAGTTTCTAGACCAGGAATTTCATGTGCATATGAAACAATTGCTCTTCCCTTTAGTGGTGTTGATTCACAGGGATGCTTAATATTTGATGGACCTGGTTATTTTTTTAGACATAAAACAAATATTAGAAAACTTTAGGTACTTATATCACAACTTAATTAAAACAGATTAATGCAAGTTTATCTCATTCTCAGAATCTCATTTAAAACTCATATGTCTCCATTCTAAGGCAGACATTGTGTACCCTAATATAGTTCTTCATTTTTAAGAACTAATATTCATTACATACAGATGAACACACTGATCATACATATTTATATATGGAAGCCAAATTATCAACTTTAATTGTCCTATATTTTCTTCTTTGAAGTGTCAATTTTGTTTCTAGCGTTAGAGAAGCCATATACTTACCATAACGCTACAATAACTACTGAAGTACTTGGGAATAGTCTGCATTCTTTTGCTGCTTAGTAGAAATAGACATTGTTTAGTAATATCCTCATTCCAGTTTGGAATTGGCTTCTGCATCATCGAATTTGGTGGTTGGCATTGCTTTGCACATTCATGGGGCCCTTACCTCCTGTGTCTCCTGGGAGGAGCTTCTGCACCTGCATCCTCAGCACCTCACTCCATGACTGCCCAGTCCCCATTGTGTGTCCTCACTGGGGAGTTTGATATTTTCCTCTTACTTCTTCAGAGCCGTTTCCTAAACTTACAGTATCCTTTCAGAATCTCTTTACCTTCTGGTTGAGGATCCAGGGACTTAATTTCTTCTATAATATTTTGAGTTAATATTATACTCCACATTTCCCTTAGGGTGGGAAAAGCAAATGCATGTCAAGAAAGCCTGTGTGCCCCAGCTCTGTCTAGAGGGGTGCTGCTAAGAGAGCACAGCTCTGCTCCTAGGTGGGCCGAGAGAGTCTCACTTCTTTTCTACACAGTCCTGCAATCTTCAGCCCTCTGGGGCCAGCCAGGACAGGGAACCCATTTGTAATTCCAGTCTCAGCATTTTTGTTTTGTTTTTGTTTTTCTCTTCTCCACCAATTTTTGTGTAGAGTAGGATGGATCCCCATCCTTCCCACTCTGCTGCCCTTGGAGACAGGTACAGAGGCAGTTCACTCCAGGTCCTGGTGCACAGAGACCATTAGAGTAAAAACTCAAAGAAATTCCAAAAGAAAAATGTTTGTGTGTGATATGATCAGTTTCCTCTGAAATTATTATTAAGAAGAAAAACTGAAGTCCACAAATTTCTCTCTGCCCTGGAGATTTCTACCAGGGAAAGGTAACATCCATAAACATAGTGTTCCTTCATTTTATGGGTTTTTCACACAACAATAAAATTAGCAAAATGCAAGACATTGCACATGTGTCTGAGCTCTCTGGGCTGAGGCAGAATATTTTTATATTTTAAAGATTGAATATTAATTACTGCAGATAGAGACTGCAGGCACACACGGAAGAACCTCGTTAGGCAACCAGGTCAGCCTTGCAGAAAGACCAGCTGACACAGGCACCAGGCATGAGAGCAAGAGCCAGGTGTGAGCCAGAGTCCAGGCGGCTCCATCAACAGGTGGGACAACACCACTACTGTACCTTCCTCTGGAGCCGCGTCACCAGCCAAGGCTGACAGGGCTTGGCAAATATTCATTCACTTAATTGACATAGCAACCTTGTAACCTTGTGGAGGAGGTACCACAGTTGTTTTCATGAAGAAGCTGTAAAAAAAAATTGAGGTCGTAGCTGGCTGCCTTCTGGCATAGACACTTTGTCAACATTTTAGGGAAGTATGTTTACTTTTCCTCCTAGCAAATTCCACATGTATCTAATTCCATGAGTTATGTTTGTTCCTTTGTAGTAGCTCTGATTGTTGTAGGAACAGATGAGGCAAGACACCAAAGATAGTAGAAAACAGTTTTATTTGGCTACAACCAGGTTCAGAGGGCACAGCTTTTGCTGTAATCAGTCAATCCCCTGAACCCCGAGTTCAGGCAGTTTCAGAACTTTATACCAGCATGTAAGGGGAGGGGCTCACAAGTTCACAGTCTGCAGAAGTTCACATAAACACAGCTTTCACTGTTTGGGGAAAGTTAACCCTTCAAGGACAACCCCTTCTTCTCCCCTTTCTTTCCTCCCCCTGCCAGCTGTTACCAAGTAGCCCAATTGGTAACTTCTCTTATCTTAGAAATGTAGACATCTCTGTGAAGCCCCAGCTCAAGGCCAGAGGTCTTGATAAAGGATCTGTCCTTTTTAAAAAATCACATTTTGCATTTGCAAACACACTTTTACAAACTACTATACTGAATAAATGTTTATGAAAAAAAAGTAAAGGGGCATTCAGCACCTGGAGTGCTGATTTCTCCCATGCCACTGGCCAAGTAAAATAGAGCAACCAGAAAATAAGAAGTTTACTTATATTGAACTCTGTTGCAGAGACTCTTTTGCTGACAGTCCTAAAATCAATTATGATGAAGACTTCTGGAGAAGCTCAGTTAAGATTTTCTGTGGAGGAGGGGGTGCCACTTCAAGATAAGATACAAAGGCACTTGTCGCTACTACTAATGATTTAGAAACACCCTAGGGTACCTCAGTAGGTGAACAACTGTTTCTAACCAACAGCGATGGTGAGAATACTGCAGGAAGTCCTTGAGAAAGAGAAGGTTGCTGTGTGTTCTTTCCACCAGGCCAAATCCAGGGAGGCTGATTCTGAGGGAGTCCTGCAGCTCTAGGGTCTTTTATCAGCTTTGAGGGTCTGGGCCTCCTCTCCACCCATGGCTGGCTCTTATTTTCAGGCTTACCTCTACCTGTTGTCCAACACACTGTGTTTCTAGAAAAGTCTAGCAGCACTTTGCATTGTGAAGAGCCACAGCTGTTCAAGGGCTTCTATTGCGGTCTGTCAAGGTCTAGCAGCCTGGGCAGTCCTGGGAGAGGTTTGTCCCCATGGGTAACTGCTGACTACGCTCGTGCTACTGTGCCTTCTTCCACCACACCAACAAAACAACGTTGCACGTTACCCAAAAGATTCTAAAAATTTGTGGATTTTTTAGTTTTGGTAACAAAATGTGTACCTTTTATTTTTCCTTAAATGAAAAGTTTCCTGTCCTATGAGAAAGAAAACATGCTGTAATTTCCCGAGAACCTGTTGAATGAGGGTCACTCCATAGACATGGCAATAGAAAGGTCACTGTGGCTTTATGGCATGTGACATGCAAAACTTCCAGGCCCAGCCTCTGAGAAAATGATTTCTCACGTTGGGCCCTGGGCAGAACACCTGCCTCTAATTTGGTGGCTGACCACTAGCTGGGACAGGGCTTCCGGGCACCATCCATATCTGAGGATCACCTGGAGCTTTTAGAACACCTGGTCCCCATGCAACACCCAAGCCCATAGATCAAAATCACTAGGATAGGGACCTTTGAAGAAATTTTTATTAAATATTCTTCAAGCAAGTATAAATATATAGCCAAGTTTGGAGCCAGTATTGAATTCATATCCAAATAAGTCACTTCATCTGTCCTTGTCTATGCTTTCCCATCAGCAAAATGGACTTTTCATGTTCCTGACTCTTCACTTAGAGCTCACACTGCACAGTAGGAGAGGAGAGCAACAGCGTTAGTCCAAGGAGTTTCCTTCTAAGGGAAGCAGGCTCGTTCTGTGTGCCCATGAGAAGACTCGCCACAATGGAACTGCCAGGGGAGTATGCCTGGCCCTGGGGCGTCTTAGAAACCAGCGTTCAGCCTCCTGCCGAGCCATCCATTCTCACAGCAAGGTGTGCTGGAAGCATGGTCACTCACCATGATCAGGTCCATGTTCTTCCCACAGGGCCAAATCCCGCTCACCCTCCTAGCTGCAGCATCCTGTCTTGAATCAAGGGAGGTAAGCAAGACCTAGCAATGCTGCACTTTAGCCAAGGGTGATGGTTAGAGAAAGAGCCAGATCAGGCTGCCAATGCTGAGCTAGGAAGAACCGTGGACAGGAAGGTCATGTGAGCAGCACCCAGGCTGGAGAAACAGGACCTGCACCAGTGAAGGAGACATCAGGCAAGCCAGGCTCATCCAGGCCAGCCTGAGGTGGAGCGGGTACCAGTCGGCAAGAGGAAAGCCATCTGGCAGGGTGGGGAGCCTGGGTGAGTAGCACCGACCACCAGGGACAGCCAGGGATGAGTCAGGGAGGAGGGTGAGGCTCTGGCGGGGGGGGGGGTGCATGTTAGCCACTCCAGGCTTCCCAACCTGGTGGCTTGGGCCCCTCTGGCAGAATGAGGTCAAGATTTTGAAAAGTCAGTTTTCCTTCCACAGGAACATACAAGAAATTGTGTCAGTTGGTTGTTCTAAACCGGGGATCCCAGAACTTCTCATCAGTCCCCCTCTGGGACATGAATACAGAGCTATCCAAGCTCTTTCCCTTGATGTGTCTTCACCTTGAACTTTGTGGCCCACTGTGAGGCCAGAGTGATCCTCCATTGCACTTGGTGCCAAGCATGATGCTTAGCAAACCAGAAGCGCTTCATAATGAATTTCCTTCAATGCAATAATGATTGGAGTGAAATCATCGTACTTGGAGGTAGGCAAAGGAGATGGGCTATCCAAGTGGGGTGGAAGAAAATCGTACACCAAGCAAAGACCAGGCCAGGATAGAAGCCTCCCTCCCTGAGTCACGGGACGTCGTGTGAACATCTGTCACTGGAAGTTGCTTTCCATGTTAGAACCATCTGCCTATGCATCAATTTCCTCCCCACATCTGTGGGTTTTTAGAAAGCAGGGCTCAGCCCTTTCCTTCTGAAATCAGATGTGTTAAGTCTCAGGTAGGACTGGGATCACAGAACAGGAATGACATTAGATGTGAATATCCCTAAATATGCTTGGATCTCATTTTAGAGACGACTGTGACATTTTAGCTTTTCATATTAAAAGCCAGGCTCCTGACAGGGAAAAGCCCTCCTCTAGATCGCATCCAGAACCAGGGGCTGTGGAACCTCTGTCTACACCACAGCACGATCCATAGGAACACAGACTGTTGGTGGGAGGAAGGAAAATCAGAGAAGATGCACCAGAGAGACACAGATCTGTGACCGAGGCCAGCAGGGGTCATGAGAAGAGAACAAATGGCATCCCAAGCGAACCTGGGGATCCCAGAGCAGAAACCAGAGGGCCGCTGTTGGAGGTATTCCTCGATGTTTGTGCTCCTTGGGAGCCCAGGTCCACCCTCCATAGCATCTGAGCAATTCTGAGCAATCCTTCTAGCAACTTGGCCTGAAAATATCTTCACCACACCATGCAGTCCTTGGTGGAAGCTGACCAGTTCCACCATCCACACCCACCTTTGCAAAATAATGCACAAGGCTGGATGGAGGGGTACAGTGAGAGGGAGTCGACCACCTCTACAGTGTACTTCAGAGTCAGCATCTGGAAAGAAGACCCAAGTCGGGCCGGGCTGTCCTGGGGATGGACCCTCATTCAAAACCAAGACAACACCTGGTGCTCTCAAAGAGGGGGACCTTGACTCTAATTGAAGAGCTTCTTCCAAGAATAAGTAAATGAATCTGATCTGATGGCCTGAAGTGCTGGGATTGATGAGTTCCAGCTCCTGTTGTGAGCAGAAACGGAGCTCAAAATCCTCATTGCTCATGAGCTAGTTCATTTGGTTTTAAAGAGTGTCTCATTGTTCTGCCCCTGAGCTTGCCTGGAATGCATGGAAGATCCGTCCTGAGACTTCCTTATGATTATCTTTCTGTAACTCCAGGCTTTAGGATCCTTGATGCTCTTCCATGGTTCCAAAGGATTTTTTGGAAACCTTTGCATGAGGCCTTGCCCCAGTCCTTGGGGTCTGAGTTGTGAAGATGGCAGATGAGATTCCAGCTCTATGAAGCTGAGAGAACAGTAAGAAAGGGAGCAGTCACCAGCAAGCAGGGTGAGAGGGGAAGTAAAGGGTGCTGGTGGAAAGCAAATCAAGCAGACAGCAGACTTCTCTGTGTCCTCCCTGAAGGGTGGTCCCTCAGTTGAGACCTGTTGGAATCAGAGATAGGGGCCAGGGACAGGAACAGTTTGCCCCTGTCAGCTGTGCACCTCACAGAGCAGGTCGGAGTGACCCTGGTCTCAGCTGAAGAAAGGATAAAAGAAAGCACTGGAATTCATGCAGAAGAGGGGGGAGAGAGGGAGGGAGACAGGGAGAAGGCAGGGCAGGAGATGCTCCAGGTCCAAGATAGAAGCAATCACAGCATCTACTAGGACCTGGTGTAGCTGCTTTCATTAGTGCCAAGACAGCTTTGTTTTAGCCACTTTTCAGTGTTATGGGGCAGTTTGCTCAGAAAACACACCAAGTCTCAGCTTTGTCTAAATTGAAGAGTATTTTTTAGCTGGCCTGTCGGCGACTACTCCCTACAGGACACATAACTGTCTCTGCAAGGAACGCCCCAAGCCTGAGCATTTTAGGATTTTAAAGGCAAAACCCACATTGGGTTGACCTAGCTTCAAGCAAGCAGGTACAGAAGTTGAATTGGGCAGTTAGTGAGAAAATGCAATGTGTACGTTGGCATTTCCCACAGAACTATCCAGGTTGGCACAGCAGCAAGCAAGCAGGAGGGAAGTGGGTCAAAATGACCCTAGTTCAGTACAAGTTAGAGAATGGTAATTAATGTCTAGACAATCAATCTCTGACAAGGTAAATTGCCCAAGAAAAATGGAAACCAAAAGAGAACAATTTTGCATTGTATAAGAATTGCTATTTTGTGGTGCCAAGTATACTATGCTAGGTAACTATTAACAGGTAGAGAGGCGGGGCTTCCCTATGGGAGAAGCATTTCTTACATGATATGAAGTCTCAGGGTAAAATGGAGTCTGTTGGTCATTGTCCATATAGCTTGGCCCATAACATTCAGGAGACACAGCCTGGAGCCCTCTGTACAAAATGCACTTTGAACATTTGGTCAAGAAATCAACATATAAGAAGGAATTAAACTATTATTTCAGCAAAAATTTTCTGTAAAGGGGGAGGTAGAGAATACTTTGGGCTTCATGGGCTTTAAGTTCTCTGTTACAACTACCACACTGCATTGTAGCTTGAAATCAGCCATAAACAGTACATAAAGGAACGGGCATGGCCATGTCCCAGTTGAACCTTATTTGCAATAGTAGGTGATAATTGACAAGATTGCTTTTTTCTTTATTGGGGGGGTTTTGTGGTGCTAGGGATTAAACCTAGGACCTTGTGCATGCGAGGCAAACACTCTACTGACTAGCTATATCCCCAGCTCCAAGATCAGGTTCTTGACCGTAGTTTGTCAATGTCTGTTCTAACTATTGCAAAATCTACTCCTGTACTAACCTGGAGAACAGGGGACATTGATTGTAGAATTTGCGATTTTACTTTGCAGAATAATTTAACCATTATCTGTGGATACTGTTACTTGGAGACATTAGCAGATGTTGCAAGAGACATATTGCATTGGCTAGTGTCCATGGCATGCCCACATCAGCTCAAGAGAGGCAAGAAAGCAAGTGAGTGACTTCTTCCACGTGTCACAGTAGACAGGCTCCACTTGACGTGTGAGCTGCGTGGTCAGGGTAGGCTACAACGAGAAGCCTCTCCATGGGCTTCAATGCCATCCCTGGCATCTTTCTCGTTAGAAATGGTGGCAGAGCAGTTGCTGTCTGGGATGTTGCCAATTACCCTGGCAGGGGGAGAAGAAAGTGTGAAACATACCTGAGATCCTGAAGGTCCCCAGGAGCAATAGGCATTGCTTTTTCTTGCACTTCCTTGGCTATAGCCAGTCACATGGCTATGCTAAACTTTGATGGCATGAAATCTGCAAATTTATCATAAGCCCGTAGAGAGAAAGAGGGAAGAAATCCTTCTAAACAGCCCCAGGGCAGGCGTCCCAGGAGGCTGGCACACAAGTGCCCAGGAGACAAGACAAGGGCTCAGTGATGCATAATGGAAAGTAAGAAGGAAATTCAAGAGGACTAACAGGGGCTCCTCCGGCGGTGGGGAGGGAGTTGGTTGCTACAGGAAGGCCTCAACCAAGCCTTACAACGTCTAGAGCCATTAGGATTCCCACAAATTTCTATCTGAGCAAAACCCTAAATTATCCAGGAGTGTCCCCACCTGTCAGGCCAGGAAAGTCCTTCTAGAGTCTCAGAGGTACCCAGAGAGTCCTTCCGAGGGGCCCCACAAACTCCAGGGAACGTGTCATTTTCCCATAAAGTCACGTGTCTTTTAAAAAGAACCAAAATTCCCCAGGAAGGCCTACAAAGTGGCACTTAAACGTTCACTGCACACCTGTGTGCTGGGGTGTTGCTTCCTCATCCTCTTTTGCTTTAAAAGCACAACCGTATTTTCAGTGTTTACTGAGAAAGAGAGTCCAGGAGTGGCCATGCCAGGACCCCTGCCCTTTCTTCTGACACAGGTGGTCTGGCCACTATCACGTGGGCACCTGGCTCCCTGTCCCCACAACAGGCTTGGGAACTCAGGCCAATCTGGTTGCTTCATGCCTCAGTGAGTAATCCAGAGTCAGCACCACGGTTACAAACACCAGTTGTTAAAGATGAACTAGAGATTGGAGCAGGTGGGCCGTGTGGGCTGAGATGTTACACCTTCAAAACCTGCAGACAAAAAGAACTTCACTGTGCGGTTCACTGACTTTAAAACACACACAGACTCGCATCTCCTGGGAGCCAACAACAAAGAGCGAGCCAGCCAGAAAGGGAGAGAGAGAGAGACTGTGCCCAGCACAAGGACACGCATGCCCCTGCCTGGAAATGCCAATATGCAAAACCTGAAATATGTACTTCTGATTCTTTGCTCTCTATCTGTAGGAGCTTCTCAGAGGGAGAGAGATTGACTTTTTCATCTCAGTATCCTGAGCCCAGAACCTCGCCTTTGGATACACAAATACGTTGGATACAGAAAGAAAAGAGAAAAAAAAAAAAGAGGAAATGAGGGAGTTTTCTTTTCTCCTTCCACAAAAGAATTCATGGTGAGATGCCCTTAAATAGTGTGCTCAGGAGGCCACCTGCATGGCTGCTTAGAGGCCACTAATTACCCGACACATGGGCAAAGTCAAGAGAATGTACAAAAATGGTTTTCATTCCTATAGCACTTCCAGGCTGGCTTCACCACTTGGCTCCCAAGCCTGCCCCATTCCAGCTAAAGCAGGATGGGTCTGCTGTGGCTTTCTTTGGCTTTCCTAGCTGACATCGATAATGCAATCTGATCCCTTTCAGATATTGAAAAAGACTCAATCCACATACTCAGGGGATTGACTCCAACCTCCATGGTGTAGGCCCAGCAGTGAACAGGTGCTTCGGTTTTCAGGCATAGACACCACTTGTGTCAATCTCTTCAGTTCCACATGAGATGTCTGGCTACAACGAAAAATGACAAGGAGTAAATAAAGCAAGAAATACAACACACAGACAAGAGACAAAACCATCACGAGAATGAGACTCAGATGTGATGCTGATGCAGAAACTGTCACTCAGGGAATTTAAAACAACTATGAGTCACTTACTAGAAGGTCTAGAAAAAACTGTGGACAGCATGCAGACATGTGTGGGGAGCTTAAGTGGAGAGTAAAACCCACTTGGAGGCCTAAGATGGAAATGCTAGGCTGGCAAAATGCAGAATCAGAGATACAACATGCCATTTATACATCTACCTGGTTGAATAGTGTTGCCCTGGAATCATGCCCACCTGGAACCTCAGGATGCGGCCTTATCTGGAAATAGGATCTGCAAAGATGTAATTAGTTAAAGTGAGGTCATGCTAGACCAGAGCAGGCCTTACTCAAATGCCTGGTGTCCTTCTAAGGAAAGGGAGAACTGGAAACACAAAGGCACACAGGTAGATGATGCCCAGGGGAAACGGAGGGCTTGAGGCCACCAGGAACTGAAAGAAAGAAGAAAAGGTTCTTCCGTGCTTCTGAAGAGGGGTCTTGGCCCTCGAGGCCCTTGGTTTCAGACCTCTACTGTTTTAGCCTCTACAGCTGTGAGGCTCATTTTCATTGTCATCCACTTGGTTTGGGGCTTTTTGTTCTGGCAGCCTCGTATGACAGTCTCATCCCTATTTCACACAAGAAAGGAAAGAGGCTTTGATAAACACAGGTAAGGAAGAATTACCTACACCAATGCACCAAAGAGACGGGTAAGTGAGTCTCAAGGAGATCATTCAAGAGCTATGGAATGATGTTAATCATGTAACAAACAGGTCCTTGGTCTCTCAGGAAGAAAAGATATTGAAAAAAAAAAAAAACCAAGAAGAAGACAAGGTTGAAGAATTTTCCAAAATCAATTCAGAAACCTCAAAACCTTAGAGAAAACCAGGCAGAATAATTACCAACACACACATGCATACAACCAAAAATCACAACTGAACATGCTATAAGCAAACTGTAGAAAATCAAGTAGGATCAGAAAATCTTTAAGGAAAGTGGAGAAAGACCAAGACATGTCCTCTGTGGAGACGTGGAGTCACAGCAGACTTTCTTCAGATACCATGGCATCCAGAAAATAATGGAGCGATACTGAAAGTGTCCAAAAAACAAAACCAAACAAACGAACAAACAAACAAAAAATCCTCAACCCAGAATGTTCTACACAGTGAAAATGCGTTTTTAAAATGAAGGGGAATTAAAACTTCCCTCTGCTAAAAACGGAGGGAGTGGCATATCAGCAAAGCTGAACATCCACAAAGGATGCAGTGCCAGACAGAAACTTGGATAGGAGGAAAGATGCAAATAGCAATGGGAAAGAAAACAAATGAAGAAAAAAATTTTTTCTCATTTTTAGTTGCTCTACTAAGTTCCAGGATATAACAACCGAGTTTTGTAAAACTATAGTGAAACAGAGAAAAATATTCAAAATCATTAATTAAACAAATGCCAACTAAAACCACAATAAAATAGTGCTATTCACATATGGGTTTGTAAAAGACTGAACAACGGCTGAATGGATGGGCCAAGGGTGTATGTATGTATCAGTTCTGTGTTGTAGAAAGGTGAGGCTCTAGCTCCCTGGGAATGTTAAGAATGATCTTGAAATAATACCACCATGTGCTGATAAGGAGGTGGGAGAGTGGAACATTCACACCTCGTAGCTTCAATGGGTTGTGTGCTACAGAAACACTCTGGCAAAATTTGGCAAGTTTTCAACAATGCAGACATACAGTGGCCCTGCAACCCCCCAATCCCACTCTTGGGATTCTACCCAAGAGAAATGAAAACTAGTGTTTGCTCCCTTAAGAGAATATTGACAGCCACCTGTCTCACTGTGGAAAACAAAAAAAAAAAAATCTTGAGGAGAAAGAACAAACACCCTTGTCCTGGGAAATGGATAAGCAGACCATTCCTCTGCGTTCACCCACAGACGACGACTCAGCAGTACAAAATGTTCATCGTCAAACACCTTGTGTAAGGGAAAGAAGCGAAAAGTCTGCATGCCACGTGATTCCTTTTACATGGCATCCTAGAAGAGGAAGACATGGGGATGGGGAAGAGTCTGTCATGGCTTCGTCTGTGCTGGATGCTGAATACCATAGCTCACCAGAGCCAGACTAGGCCCAGCCAATCAAAGCTCACAATCACTGTGTAAAACCAAAGACCCAGGAGGGAGAAGAAAGCGTCTACTTTATGACCAGAGGTATTTTGCGTTTGGGGTTTTTTGTTACTGTAGCAAAACTTACTAATACACCCATGAAGTGCTCAGTTGAAGCATCAGTGCCAAGTGCTTGATCCTTAGTTTCTCTGTGCCTTTGGTAAGTTCCATAACCTCTCTGAGCTTTTGTTTCCTTATCCATAAAATGGAGGTGATATTGACAGTATAGGCTTGGGCATGGTAAGAGTCTGGCAATAAGTCAGCACCCTGGTCAGGTGTGGCACATGCAAGGAAGCCAGCAAATGCATCCTCAGAGTCCCTTCTGCAACTGCACTCCTTACTGCTTCCCACAAGCTACACACACGATGTCCCCCTAAACAGCCAGTCCAGGGAGCCAAGCTGGTCAAAGTGTGCACTGCCCCCAGGCCCTTCACCCCTCACAAACCAGCCTTACCGAAGCTGGTTCACCTTCCACCTTAAAACTTATTTCTTCCAGTGAAGAAAAACATGTGGTGATTTTCTATCTCCCCTTTGGGTTTTATGAAGTGACAAGCACTCGGGTCTTTGTGTGGGTGTCCTGTGGGGAGATTTCTCCAGCTAACAAACGCTCCTGCAAGGCCTATGGTGCCCGTCCGTCTGCCCTGGCACCTCCCCAGGCCTGCACCTGCACTGTTCCCGGTCACTTCCCAGCTCCCACCGTGGCTTCCCCCGCAGCCTGTCTTGGGGGGAGGGGACTGTGCACGTTTTTTAATCCCCAACTCCAGACACTAGTGGAGTCATTCTCCTGCATTGTTTCAGAGTTCATGGGTGTTGATGGCACCTGTCCAGTACAGCCCACCAGAGGCGAGGCAGACAGAAATTCTATAGCCGCCCCTGCAGCTCGCAGTCACCTGGCTCGCTGTGTGTATGGGTGGTCAGACACAATGGTCCCAAGCACCGAGATCGCACAGCTACTCCTGTGTGGCCACCTTGCAAGGGAACAGCACACACCTATCTCCACCCAGAAAGGCTTGGACCTGCCACCCCTGCCACTGTCACATGCACACACACACTAAGACCTCTGCGTGCAGACAAAGCCCACACAACCTCCCTGCACATCAAGCCATGCATGTGTGTGCACACATACACCCACACATCACACCACCCCCAGCACACAGTGGGTATGCACTCATGTACCACATTCACCCACACGCTCAGGCACACTCACACACGCCTGCACAGGCATGCTCATGCTATCCCCCTCCCACGTTCCTCACACCCAATCATGGCCCCAGCCCTGAGCCACTCTACACACCGGATTCACCATCAGTGGTGATCTCCATACATGCCATTTCTCCCCAGGAGTTCTAAGGAACTGTCAAAGCCAGAAAATAAATGCTGCTCATTTCTGCCCTCTTGACAGCGTTCTTCTGGGCAAAAAGCTAGGAGGGAGGAAAGGATGAGTTAAAATATGCACATAATATGGAAATCTTATAAGAACATTCTTAAACTGTCACTTCTCCCCAGAAAGAAGAGCGACTTTCAAAGCCAGGAAAATCAAGTCAGTGTCTTCTACCTGGTCTCTGGCTCCCCGCCTGGTGTCTGCACAGTGCCTCTGCTTACTTGCCTCAGTGCCCACAGCGGCTGCGCGCACTCTGACCAGCTGGAGGGCTTGCACTGTCGCTGGCATGCATGGACTCTGAACTCAGGGGTGTGCTTCACAGCCCCATGAGATACACATGCCTCTGTGCAGGGCTTTCTCCCTCACCCCATCCTGCACACGGTGGGCAGGAGAGGTCATCCCTACCTCAGCATCAGAAGGACTGAGCTCCTCCTTAAGTCACCTTTCCCCATGGTGAGGAGACTGCAGAGTCACATCTTACATGTCACTCTGACCTCAGGGGTGAGGGAAACATGTCTGAGGGGGCTGGTGGAACTGCACAGAGCCACCTCGTTCTAAGTAAGAAAACTTGGATCTGCACTTAACCCTGTCTGACTTCACAACCAGCTCCCTCCCTGGCACCTCGGCCTCTCTCCGGACTCCCTGGTTCTGTGTGGGCACCTCATGAGCACATGCTTATCACACCTGGATGACAGTAAATGCACTCTGTGCTTGAGACCTGCACTCCTGGGAATGGATATATGCCTCCTTCATCACTGACCCTGTGTGACAGTGGCTGACTATGTGAGAACACTAGTCATCCCCAGACCAGCCCCAATCAGAGGAATGTCTCGCGTGCAGAAAGCTCCTGATAACTACCAAGTACTTCTGCATTTGTCCCAGGAGCAGTAAGAAGAAGAAGACAGAAAAAGTGCTATTCACCAGCCACAGCCCTTGCACTTTACAGATAGACTGAGGGTGTGAGTGGTTGACCTGCCAACCAGACAAGGCCAGGGAAAGACAGAGGGAGGCCATGCACCCCAGCCTGCACCTGGTCCTGTACTCCTGCCCCTCTGTGGAGCTGTATCCTGGATGGTTCGGCATGTCTGCAGGAGTGGAGGCCAGAGCCACCTCTCAGAGTACAGAGATGAGCTGTGCATTTCCTGCGCCCAGTTGTGCTCACCTCAGTCCGTGTCTGTCCATCAAAACGTGTGCCTCCTTCACCTGGCTCAGGTGAGGAACAGTGAGCACAGCAGGAGGAGTCATCTCTCCATGCTAAGCATGCCCCCACCCCTCTCTACTTGGGGACCTTGGCAGTGGTGCAGCTGGAGAGATTCAGAGAACCCCGAGTCTGTCCTTCTGTTGGGAAAGGACGGTGGTTTAGAGGCTTGGCTGGGGTGGCACCCCTCCCCATGGTCCCCATCATCGGCTCCCATGGTGGAGGCCTTGGCTCAGCTGCCTCTGGGGTGCACCCAGGTGGCCAGGTCCTAGAGGGAGCAAACAGGTGCTGCTGAGAGGGTCACTCTGTTGGAGTCTAGGCATCAGAGTCAGGTGGGGGAGAGCAGAGAAAGATGCTCTTGCCCGTCCTGATGTCTTCCCTGTCTACAGGAGACCCTGAAGAAAAAGATGGACCCATGAGAAGCCAGCCAGCCTCTGACCCGAGGGCCAGGCCATCACTGTGATTAAATGAGATTCTTGGGGCTGGGGATGTGGCTCAGTGGCAGCATGCTCACCTAGCATGTGCGAGGCACTGGGTACAATTCTCAGCACCATGTAAAAATAAAATAAAGAGATTGTGTCCACCTAAAACTAAAAAATAAGTATTTAGGGGCTGGCGTTGTGGCTCCGTGGTAGCATGCTCGCCTAGCACATGTGAGGCACTAGGTTCAATCCTCAGCACCACATAAAAATGAAATAAAGATATTTAAAAAAATAAGACTCTTGTGCAGTCTTGTAAGGTCCCTCCTGCTGATGCTGGACACATGGGACGTCTCTGGCCTTGGGGCCTCTCTCCCCCACTCAGCCTGGCTGGTGCCAACCACAGGCGGACAAGGGCCACTACAAGTGGGATCAGCCCATGGAATGTAGCAGGCACCGTCCCCATCACTAGAAAGAAAGACTGAATTACACTGACCTTTAGAATGTTTTGCAACATCTCCTAAGATGCCTTTAAAACAAACAAATATTTTCCCATGGTCTTGAAAAGATTAAAAAAAAAAAGTGGTATTTCACTCCACCTTTCTTTCACTACTTCAAGAACACGGTACTCTTTTTTGGCCAGCCACGGATGGCATGTCTTTTGAAATATTCTGAACGAATGTCTATGTTTGGGTTAAAAATGGAGAATAGTGGGCTGGAGATGTGGCTCAAGCGGTAGCACGCTCGCCTGGCATGTGTGCGGCCTGGGTTCGATCCTCAGCACCACATACAAAGATGTTGTGTCTGCCAAAAACTAAAAAATAAATATTAAAATTCTCTCTCTCTCTCTCTCTCTTTTAAAAAAATGGAGAATAGTAAGAATCTTTGATTGATTAGATATCAGAAGCTCAGGATCTCAGACATCAGCACACACATCCTTTCTCGGAGACTGAGCAGCTTGACACTCTGACTGCATCTGAAGGAAATAAACAGCAGAATTGGCGGTGGCTTGAGGATAGGATGATTGTCTCACTTTTCTCATACTCAAAATTGCAGGTAGACAAATAGAATAGGTACCTGCCTGATTGGTCGAGCACTAGGCCATACTGCTCACCATTGTCCCCAGAAGGAACTCTGATCTCACCCCATAAATTATATGCACGTGATGCACTCATGTCACACAGTGAAATGCGTGATCTTCCTAGCTTGATTTATAATTTCTTTTCTACTACAAACCCCTCTGCTGTTAACAAACCTGAACTTAGAGGAAGCTGCATTTGTTGAGTTAGGAGCCAATCATCAGAAAAGAGGATTTTTTCCCCACAATATCTTTATGATTCCAGGCATCAAAAGCAATCTTTTATATTGAGGAACACATCAAGGCTCAAAAGTTGGGTAACATCCCACACGTAGATGGGAGCGGCTGGTCTGTGGGTGTCTGGAGCCCTGGGCCACTCTGGGCTGCGGTCCGCCATGGTCGGAGCTCCCTCCTCAACTCATTACAGCCCAGGATTCCTCCTCGTCCCAGCAACGCCCCGGTGCTCCCCAGACACAAAGACAGAGTACTTGAAGGGCTTGAACATTAATCAAGAGCCTCGTCCCCTCCTCTTCCTGACACGGAGCGTGGGACCCCTGCGGCTGACAGTGAGCATGAACGCCTTGATAGAGTGCCCTCGCTGACAGCGGTCACAGTGGGCTCTGCCAAGCGGAGACATCAGCCCTGGTTGGACGAGAGTGACAATTTTAAAAGAACCTTGTTCGAAGAAAAACAAAGGGCATGGAACAGCCTGCTTTCTGATCCCAGTCTGTCGCAAAGAAGGCACATTATAAAAACATTAGCGCTGAACCAATGCTCTGGCAATCCCTGAATGGACGGCAGGGATGGCGAGGGTCATTTATCAAGTCCAGGACCGCAGCTGGGCCCCAGCAAGCCCCCAAAGTCCCAGAGCACTGAAAGGCGTTGTGTTCGCACAGACCAGAGCCTGGCACCTCTGCGTACCCACGAGTCCTCTCCGTGTTAGGGCAAATCGTGGGCCCAGCTTGGGCATGGGAGATGGGCTCAAGATATTGCTTCCAAAGTAAGCAGATGGTGCAGCCATGTTCCATGTGCGAGAGAGATCACGCCCAGCTAACACGAGCATTTTGACAGAGCACCAAATAACGCATTTATCAATCCTGACATGGTATCTGACAGGCGCTGCCTGCTGGCCCCCACCCTTCACAGCATGGCGAAACCGCCCAATTATTGAGGTCACAGATGTCAAAGCTTTCCTAGCACATATTCTAAAATGTCAAAATCACCCTCCGCATGGCTTTCTTTGTTTCTCTGAAATAAATCCTTGATCTCTCTTCACCTCTCCTAGGCCGCACTAAGAGGCTGGAACTCCTTTGGAAAAAGAAGTGGAATTTGCCTGACCTTGGTGAGTCCTGGGAGTGAGTCCCTGGCCCTTCCTGCCACGACACAACCACATGTCCCTTTTCTGACTTTTTTCTGGTAAACAAGCTGCTATCAGGGAAACAAGGACCCCTGGCCTGGGAACCTGACTCCCAGCCCCCACCGGCTGCTGCCCTACTCAGCAGATAGGTCAGGGGTGTTCAATCTCCACAGTAGGGATGATCACAGCAGGTGAACCTGCTGGGCCAGTGGGCTGGGAGCATCCCATGCACTCCAGGGAGCACGCGGCAATCTTACCAGGAGACATTTAATTAATTACCAATGAAAACATGCCACGGATTCCCTGCAGCCAGATGAGATAGGTGTCATCTCCTTCCCTGAGCTCCTACAGGATGTTGGTCAGTGGGTGTCCACTGGACAGGTTAGGTGAAGCCCGTGTTCAGCTGGGAGCAGGTTGCATGGAGAGTTTGGAACATGTCTGGGAACAATGGAAAAGTGGAACTGCGGGAAAGGGGACGTAGAGGAGAGAAGTAGGCTGGGGACCCAGATCAAGCCGAAGGGGGATGAAACCTAGACAGGGATGCAGTGTCTGCCGACAAAGGCTTGGGGGGCAGGAAGGAGGGAGGGGTGTGATGACTGGACTCTCCAGACAGAGGAGGGGCTGCGCCAAGAGCCCTGGGCACAGGGAAGGAGCCTGCTCACCTGGAGCCCGCCTGCGCTGCAGGGCTGCCGCTCTGCACCAGACACAGCCGGCAAGCCCCCCGGCGGCCTGTCACCACAGCAGCACCAGCACCAGCCACAGCGCCAGCACCAGTACCTGCACCAGCACCAGCACCAGCACCAGCACCAGTACCTGCACCAGCACCTGCACCAGCACCAGAGAGTGGCCTTGCCACACCTCCTCTCCTCACAGCCCCGACATCTTCACCACCGCGTTTGAAGAGAAGAGGCCTCATTCTGCCTCCACTGCACAGAGAGGAGCAGAGCTCCTCAGGGAGCCCCTGGGGTCCACCACGGATTCTCAGCACTCAGCTAGCATGGGTGGCTCCCTTGGGCACCCGCTGACCTTCTCCTCCCATGAGCCGCTCTTCCCCTCAAGGTTGCTGGTCATCAGGAGTAGGGGGGAGGATGAGGGGGAGGTACACACATAGATATGTAAATAGATAAGATAAACAATGTACAGACAGGCAGATCTATGGCTCGACATGTGTGCACACACAGAAGAGCCTAAGAATCAACACACACATAGATAAAATACACTGATAAATCAATAGACATACATAGATACAACGTATAAAGTGTAGACAGGCAAATCTATAAACCAGACATATGTATACACCCACACACTGGGGAGCTTCAAACTTACATAGATCTATGGATCGATAGATAGACATGTGGGTAGATAAGATACATAATATACAGATCTGTACATAGATTCATGTGCACGCTCCCACACTGAGAAACTTCAAGGTTTCATAGGTCAATAGACAGACTTGTAGACAGATAAGCTGTATAATACACAGTCAGGCAGATCTATAGATAGACATGTGCACTCACACACCGAGAAGCCTAAGGTGTATAGATCAATGGATGTTTAGATAGATAAGATACACAGAAAGATCTATAGATGGACAGACTCTCCACCCCAAGGAACACATGAAGGGGTTTCCAAATTGTATTTCCTGGAGATCCAACATTAAATACTAAGCAGAGATCACACCCCACTTCTTTATCAGGGTAATTTGAAGTTCAACATGCATGGAGTATTTGTAAATACCTAATAATTCTTTGTTGAAAGAAGAATGGAAGAAAGAAACAAAGCAAGGAGAAGGCAGACACATGGGTGGACTTCCTGAACACACAACTGACTTGTCTCACAGAGGTCCTCAGGCCGGTTCCCTTTCCCACACCCCACCACCCAGCACCGGCCAGCACCGGCCAGCACCGCACAGGTACTTCTTCCTCCAGGCTCCTTTGTCCCCTGAACTGTGTGAAGTCACTTATTGTTCTGGGTCCTAGCTCTGGTTCCAAGGAGGTCTCCCCTCCCTGACCTCTCAGTACTGGACCACACCTTGCCCATCTTGCTCCGACCTCCTGACATGAGCTCCCGGGGGCTACCTGCAGGACAGGTGGCAGGGAGGAAGGGCTATCACACTTTTCAGAAGGACAGCGGAAGATGAGAGGGGTCAGCAGCTGGCCCAGTCACTGGGCTGGGAAGAGGGAAGACTGAGGACTGAGGAGAACACCCAGCACCCGACACTCAGGACACCCCAGTGATTTCCAGAACACAGGCCCCCGGGGAAGCCGTCGGGGCTGAGGCCCGTTCCCTCTCTGCTTCTCTCAGGGTGGGGCTCAGGTGGGGAGAGGTGTGGGGTTTCCACCCGAGAAGAGTCTTGCGAGGACCAGGGGCCCAGCAGGCAGCCAGCAGCAGGCAGGAAAAGGAGGGAGCAATGGAGGGGTCCCTGACCCAGGGGCCTGGACCCCCAGGAAAGTGTAGGCTCCCCCGCATAGTGTCAGAGGACGCACATTCACGTCCTGGAGGTTATTTCTTCCCCTTGCTCAGTACCAGCTCTGGAACTCTACCCCCCTGGAATTCTTCATCCAAAGATCCTGAGGATTTTCAGAGATCAACTCATCATTGTCAATTTCCCAAGGAATCATTTTGAATAATCGTGAATATTTTGTTTTATTTGGTGCTATAGGGCCTCTGTTTCCAGATTCAAATAGATATCAAATAGGTGTACGTTGTCATTAGCAAGTCTGAAGCTGGTTCTAGGAGGGGCAGATTAATCACATTGCAAATGCTCTTTTGTAGTTGTAATAATTCTTCATTCCGTTTCCTTAAAGTTCACTGTTTGATTTTAAAACACAACTAAGTTGTGTTTTGTTTGTGTGTAATTTGACTATTTACATCTTAAAATGAGAAATTTCATATTTTAGACATGAAAATAGATTTCAGATTACGTCATTCAACCCTTCATTTGGCACTTAAAGGAACTGAAGCACAAAGAGATTAAGTGACATTCAACCATTTAAAAAGCCATTTTTAAATGATTGCATGGCAAGCCACTGGCCAAGCCAAGAATAAGCCGGTACTCATGACATTGAAACTGATATTTTTATAGAGTGGTGCCAGTCACAAAGCAGTTTCTTCCAAACTATTCATTGGAAAGATTGTTCATTCATGGGAAGTATTACCAGGGCCCAGGGAGAGCAAAGCAGATTAATCACATTGCAGAGGAGCCGGAGGGTGGACGGTGCGCCTCATAGAAACCCTCTACTGAGCCTGGCTCTCATCGGTTGTCACTCCGCTGTTCTCTTCCAGAGTTGTGGACATCATTTGATAATTGCAGCTAGCGAACTTGATTCTCCCAGGGGAGCAAGGGAAAGCTACACAGGTCCACAACTTCTGCTTAATTGAGGACCATGGACAAAGCAGAAATGAAGAGGATTTATCAATCTTACCAGTGAAATATGATAGGATTTAATTTATTATGGCATTTGCAAAGAATTCTGAGAAAGGGTGTGTATTAACAATGGGAAGATTATAATTGTATTGATTAAAATCATTAGTTTGAAGAAAAACATTTTAAAAGAATCCAGTTGGCCACTGGAAACATCAGCTTCAAGCTGGTGTTTGAAGCTCTAACTTTGGCTTTTTCTTCCACATAATCGGAATGTAATTATGCATCACACCCAGAAAGTCCTCATCACATCTGACGGTCAGTCACCCAGTCAGCCGTCTCCAACCCTGAAGGAAGTGTGGGCTCTTGCAGCCTCTGCTCACCACAGACCCTCACAGTTCCCCCCATTACTGGTTTCCTGCAGAAAATTTCAGCCAATTGGACACACGAGGTGTCGCAATGCTTAAGAGTTCTTGCTGAACATTTGCTCTGTTGGAAAAGGTCAAGAGCCCTGCAGATGCTGTGCTTCAGCATCTGCTCAGGTAAACAGTGGCCCCAGTGACGGATCATGTGTTCCCTGTAGACAAAGACAATGAGACACTTTGCATGCACTTCACTGAAAACAGCTGAAAAGGAGCCACATCACATCTCCAAAGGGTGATTTCTCTCCATTTTGTCAATTCTTTGTATTCGGGGAGCTGCCCACACAAGCAGAAACCTTTGGTGTTTTCTTTCTGCAACAGAAAGTCTCCTGCACCTCAGAGCCAGAGGCTCCTTTAGGAAGGCAGTGCCTGAATGTGTATAACATCAACGCAGCAACCTGAAACAGAGAGCAAAATTTGGTAAATCAGCTGGCTGGTTTGCCGTCTTCTTGCCAAACGATGGATTCAGCTGTTTGTTCCAGTCCCCGGACAGAATTGATGGCGCTTCACTGTATGTCAGCCCCAGCTCAAGAGCTGGGTCAAAATGAAGGCTCCGTCTCCACACAGCCTCTCCAGGAGTCCCGCCTCTTCTCTGGGCTCCCCCTGATGGAACCCCACCTGTCTCCGTGCTCTGCTCAGCCACAACTTCCTCCACGCAGCTTTTCTATTCCCCAGATTAAAGCCATGTGATGCCTTGGCCTCTGAAGTCCATGTTCCAGGCTCCCCTCTAGCTTTCCTTTCCTCCTGACTGTATTGTAAATCCTGCAGGAGTTTCTCTCCTCAGTAGTAGAAAACATGTCATTTATCATATTACTGATGACCAATAATTATTTATCACATTGAATTCTACGATGCCAAATAGTCATAAGAGTCCAAAGAGCTTTTATGTTATCTATGGTCTGGCTCTTCCCTCACGTTTTCAGACCCTTCCTCTGCTCGGCTCATGCATCACCATCAGCAGGACTTCAGGTGCTGGGCCTCCATCTGTCCAGCCTTGAGGAACTGGAGGGATGGGGAGTCCAACGGAGCTGGGGTTGCCAGCTCTGCAGCTGGGCTGCTTGACAGCTCAGAGATCCAAAGTTCCTGCTTGGGGCAGGCTTTGGCAAGGGAGGCCCAGGGAGAGCAGGGGCATGTCTTCCAGGACAGAGCACCTGAAGCTTGGGACTGTGGAGGGGAAAGAAGGGAGTACCCTGGATAGATAGGAGAAGGCAACACTTTACTTAAAAGGAATCTAATATGATCAGCTGAACGCAGGGCCTGTGTGCAGCCTTCACCCTCAGTCCTGCACCCAGGCGCGGGCCGGCTCCTCCACACTGGAGACCTCGAGGTGAGGCTGGCTGGCCTTCCAGAATTCCGAGACCCAAGAAACATATTCTCGGTTTGATAGTATTTGTGTGCCTCAATTGCTTTTCCAAGGATTCTCATTAAATCACTCAGGCCTTCCTTAATACAATATGCTTCCTTAATACATTAGAGCATTACAGATGTTCTCCCTCCCAAAGTGTGGTCCCCAGTCCTATCTTCTCTTCACTTCCCTCCACTTTTGTGGGAGGAGATTGGGTTGACATTGGGTTTTTCTCCTTTCAGAGGCTTTTATCTTTTTCTATGGGAGCACAATACCGTAGCCTTTGAGAACATACTTTTATTCCTCTATTTTTAACAGAAACGTGATCACACTATAATAATCTTTGTGGAACTTGTGTTTCTCCCTCAGCATTAATTCTTTATACCAACATCTTCTGATATAAATATACCTATGTCGTGATGGTCGCAGTCAGCAAGAGCCCTGCCTGCTTCTTACCCCAGGTAATATACTAGTGATGTCACCCGGCAGGTTAGAAGTGGCCAAGGTGGGACCTTTTACACTGCCACCATCATGACACCGTACTCCTTAACATGTAGGTAGCATTTCATCATATTAATAAACCAAATTTTATTTACTCATTCCTCTATTCATAGGAAGTTACAATGTTTCCTATTTCCTGTGCTACAACAAGGCATCGATAAAATCAACTTAGATTTCTCTGCACATAGAAGAGCATTTGTCTTGGGTAGGATGCCTGGAGGTAGGTTTTTCTTTAAAGTGTAATATTTTTTAACATTAATGAACATTTTCAATTCTAGTAGATAAGACCATTGCCTTCTTAATCACTAAAACTTTGTAATAATCACCACTAATTACAAAACATCTTTACCTGATTGTTTCTTGGGTAACAGGTGATTAATATCAGCAGCTTTTAAGTTGATAATCAGGCTCCTATTCCCCTCCTCTCCTCACACTTCTGTGTTCGTATCCCCGTTCTCCACCAGCACCACCGGGTCATTCAAGGGAGAGTCCTGAACATCACCTACCTCTTCTCTTGGCTTACGTTCCATCTCTGATGCCCATTTCCTGTGGATTCTACTGTCCACGTCACTCTGCATCCCTTCACTTAGTGGGCACGGGCACTCATGGCGTCCGGCCTCTGAGGGTGGCTCATCTGGATGGTACAACAGTCGGTCTCTTCCCGCTCGTCCTTCCTCTGCTTTCTAAAACAGAAGCCATCATGGAATTTTCTGTTTCCACAGACTTCAAACAGTTCACAATTCACCTATCAGATGAAGCTCATCCTCCCAGGCAGGATGTGAGAAGTTGGCCTGGCCCTGTCCTGTACCGAGGTACCAGCCTCTGTCCTAGAACGATGCTGTCTTTCTGAATCTCCCTTAGGTGTATCTGTATTCCTCTGTGCTCCTAGAACACTTCTACACCCACCTCTGTTTCTTTCATAGGAAATTAGAAAGTTGAAAGAGACTCCGAAGAGACCCAGGAAGAATCGGACTATGGCAGAAACACCAGGGAGAGGGGGTGGCCATGGGTTCAAGCAGCATGGCGGACATTAAGATCCTTAGACTCCGAAGTTACGGAGTGGGTGAGACAAACAGCACAGGGACTTAAGGCAACAGCAAGATTCAAGTCCGGAATACTGGGCAGAGAGTCCTGCCCAGTGAAGCCAAGGACCCTGGAGAGACCTAAGTGCATCAGGGGTCCTTCTGTGAGATGTGTCTTTGGCAAACTCTAGTCACAAATTTGAGAACCACATGGAACCCTGCCAGTCAATGAGGAAGACCTAAGGGAACTTAAATGCAACTTGCTACTTCATCAGCCTTGCTACAGTTTCTTTTAGTAGAAAGCACAAGCCCTTGAATTCTGGCTTTTAGAACTGGGTGCGACACCCATCTGTTCAATTGCAGAGCAGATGCAAGTGGGAGGACGAGGAAGTGTGTGGCCACAATCTTGGATAATAATAAATATTTAAATGTGTATTTGTTCTTTGCAATGGATTTAGAAGCTGAGGATGAACACACTTAAAAATCAATAACAACAATCATGAGACGCCTTCAGAGCAATTGTGGATCACATGTGCTTTGGGGTTCATCCTAAATGTAAAGTTGGGGCATTAAATTGAGTCTTGATGAATCTCATGGGGCCCTTTTCCTTGAATGGGGTAAAACAGCCCTGGAGCTGGCAGGGGGCCCAGTGGGGACCCGACCTCTGGTTTCCTCTTTGAATTTTAGCAGAGATGTCACCTCCGCAAGCCAGGTGGGATCCTGGAGAATGCCACCTCCAAGTCCCTTCAGTTGTGGATCAGAAAACTGAGATCTAGACCCAGCAGTGAGAAGCCACCTTCCTGGAGAGTGCCACACTGGAACCCCACCTCTCCACCCCACCATCCAGCTTCTCTTAGAGGGGACTGAAAAAGCAAGGGAGCTCGGGGAGACAGCATGCTGAGGAAACCGAGGAAAGGAAGGCAGGCGGCACTTTAAGGATATAAAGACCCACGTGAAGATTTCCCCAGTGATTTTAAGGAGCTAAGAACGGGCGATAATGGTGCGTCATATGTGCTGCCCCGTGAAACATAAAGCATGGATTCTCCAAGTGCATCAGGATGCCTCTGCCCCCTGCTGGGGTCATGTGAAGCAGGCTCTCCCTCAGGCTTCCCAGCACTTGGCTCTCCCTGCTGCAAACAGCTCCTGCAGGAGGGACGGCCACTGCCTCCTGGTCCCTTGGCGGTCTCTGGGGGACCGTGAGAGTCAATACCACCACAGAGTGGATGGGCGACGTTCTGCTTCTTAACTGGGATAGGGAGGTGCATGTGCCCTGCTTTTCTTCAGAATACAAACTACTCAGTGTGGCAAAGAAGAAAAAGGTCCCCAGTACAGGGGCTTGGAAAGTAAGCCCTTTGCCCCTGACTTTTATGTACAATTTCCCCCCAAATAATCAGTTACTAGGGTCTCTGCCTACCTAAGTATGTGTCCTAACGTGGTGGATCTCTAAAACAAACACGCCCACTCACATGAAACTCTGAGAAGTCTCCTCTTCTTACTTTCATAGGAATCATTCAAAATAATAATAATCAAAAATTCCTTCAAGAAAAAATGACTTTATGGATAGAATCCTATCACAGGCTGTATCAGAAATGTCTGACGTTAGTTATACTGTGGGCTAGTCAGGCTTTTAAAATGATTTTTTTAACTCAGATTGGCACTCTGAATTCCATAGGGTAGCTCTGACCGTAGAACAAGAATTGGAAAACATTTTGTCTCAGATTTACCCATGTTTTTTCTCTTAGAAGTTATAGGGATAAACTAGAACATACACCTTGAGATGATCTGTCCAGGATGTCCCATGGAAGACAGTCAGTACGTAGTATATAACTATTTGCCATCTGGAATGTCTTGGGTAAATTACCAACTCTCCTAATTTTGTCCTCTCAGGTTAAAACCTCTCATAAAACTGCCGTGGACACCTTGTAAGATGATCTTCCCCTACTCCCTGCCAGGTGTCAGATTTTTAAATCTGGAGGGTACAGCCACAGACCTGAAATTTCAATCAGAATCAGAATGGATGCTGCTCTTTTTATTTTTACTTATTTATTTTTTTTAGAGTATCTGCTGGAGTGTGCATCAGAATGACCTGTAACATTGCAATTAAAGGCAGCCAGATCTGAGAAAACCCAGGTAACCTGTGTCTAGATGGGCTCCAGTCTAAATCATCAAGGTGCCAGCCGTTCAGCAACCCGTAGCAGAACTTATTCACTGATGGAAAGCTGAGAGAAGCAGACATGGACAGTTGGAAAATGCTGGTCAACATGGATAAGGTACTGCAGAGAAGGAAAACTGGGACTGTGTCCCAGCAACACTTATGGTTTTAAAGTGACTGAAATACCAAGGACATCACTGAGGCACAAAATGCTGACAGTGTACATTGGGAAGCCAGGCCTCACCGTCCTCACCTGGTAGGCTGGTGGGTGGCTAGGGCGCCTCTGCCAGTCTTCTTCCAGAGGGTGGGTGGGGAGGGCCGCTAGGAGGCGGGAGGGTAGGGCTGAGGGAGAGGGGCTTGGAAGAGGGCCTGTAGGACAGCTGGAGCCCGCAGGGCGGCCCTGTCATGGGGAGGTGAGGGCACCTGCCCTCTGCCTCGGCCACATGGACCCTGTCATGGCAGTGAGGCCAGCTGCCAGATGCCCTGACTACTAATGTCCCATGGCCCACAAACATGGCGAGTGCTGAGAAAGGCCTGGTCTGGCTGTGGAGTCGGGAGAACCAGGCAGGTGTGTGGCCTGCAGGGAGGAGAGTAGGTCCCCTGTGGCAGAGAGCCACAGAGTCAACCAACTCCATGAAAGCTGGGAGCCGGTGCTCCCTTCCCAGCCTCGAGGGCGCTGGTGGGGGCCAGGCAGAGGACAGCCATGTCCATCCGGCCTCCTTCTAGCTCCTCAAGGTGCTGCCCTGGAGCTGTGTCTCCCACACATGAACATGGACGGTCCCATGAGCCGGGCCAGGGTGCAGCGGGCCGTGGGAGCCACAGGAGGGGAACTGTGTGGCAGGAATGTGGCTGCCACTCTGCCTGACCTGTCATCACGGAGACTAAGTCACAGACCCAGAATGGGGTCAGACGATTCCAAATCAGGAACAAGGTGCCATGAAAGGCTGATGTCCAGAGGGGACCTCATGCCACATGTCACTTCGTTCAGCCCTCGTCATCTTCCTGTAGCTGTGGCCTTCCTCACAGGTCTCCTGCAGCTCCCTGGAGGCCACAGGCAAGAAGAGACTGTGGCACTGAGGAAACGGGAAGCCAGAAGAAGGCTGCAGGAAGACCCCGACTTTACACCTCTGCTTGTTAAGATGGTCTAATGTGGGACAGAGTCAATGACAGGGTTACAGGTTTGTTTGTTTGTTTCTGTAAAAAACTTACCAAGAATAAGACAGATTTTTATCTGTAATTGCTGTTTGCTGATTTCCCCCCTGATTCCCTGCAATGTCTTGACTCAAGAACATTCCAGGTTTTAGCTGCACTTTAAACCCTAATCTGTATCCAGAACCAGTCAATTCAAGTTGCCAGTGGCCAGGGCTGTGCACAGAGGGCTCCCTCCCAAGCTGAGCTTGCTTCAAAACTTCCTGTTCCTGGCAGGCATCACGTGTGTGCACACACACACATAGGTACACACACACATAGATGCACACATATACACGAGTACACACACCTGAGCATAGATAGGCACACACACCCACATACACACATGCACACTCCCTGGTTGCTGAGCAGTGCTGGGCTGTTCTCCTGCAACATGTGGGAGGGCCCTGAGACTGAGTCCCTGGGTTCCCCACCTTGGCTGTGGCCTTGCCCTGCGTATCACAGGGGCCATCATCTTATTTCCTGGTGACAGAGCCCTTCAGCTTCTCTCTCGTTGTTCATCCCCTACTCCTTTCCTAATGTAAGTTCAACTCAACTGCCTCTTTAAAATAGGCCCCATGGCCACATTCCGGTCATGATGAGACCGGATGGACATGGCTGTGGCATTCCCTGGGCCAGGTGGAGTGACTGTCACCAAGTGTCACAGGGTCCTCTGCTCTAGCATGTGGATGGATTGGAGAGAGAAGCCAGGTCAATGTGGAGCAAAACAAGATGACAGCTTCTGGAGTGCCCAGGGGACGTCACCGGGCTTGCGGCCGGGTGTTCTTGCCATTGTCTTGTTTTCCATCAACTTCTCCCATAACTATTAAAATCACCATCTGTTCTCTTCTTGAGAATCTAAGTTAACTTCAGCACAATTTTCTGATATTTACCCCCAGTTGTAAATAAGCCATATGTGGGAAGTTTGGGTTAAATGCCAGGTATTTTAAATTGGGTAAGAATCACGAAATAAGATGACGGCCCCTGTGAGGCCATCCATCTGCCACTGCATCTTTGTCCAGCAAATGTTTATTGAGCACCAACTGTTTGCCAGGCATTGTGCTAAGTTCTGGGGCTTCAGAGAGGAACAGGGGCTTTATAGTCTCTGAAAGCAGGAGTTTAAGATAAGGAAGGAACTGGCGGGTCAGTGCAGTGGTCCTGCACTCTACACCCACCCTGAGGATCAGGTGGCTCCTGCTCATGGTGTGATAGTCCCCGTCCACTAGGAAATCCCTACTTCAGGACAGAGTTTGGTGCTCCTTCTTGGTCTGCCACCTGACATCCGAGTGGATTCCTCTGGTCTTCCTTTGACCCCTGCATGCCATTGGTCCACCCACTTCACTGGAGACCCCTGCCCACTCACTGGACTCTGAGCCCAGGAAGGAAGCACCTCTCCGTCTCAGTGTTGTCCCAGCACTGTTGAAAACGGTCGCTTCGAAAAGTCTTAGCATTTTTAGTGGTTGAGGGGAGGGATTTTTGACACAGTGGTACAGTTAGGAAGGGGAACAGTTCTCTCATGTTCTGTTGCACGGTGGACTAAGTACAGTGAGCCACAATGTACTGAGGCTCTGGAGTAATTTCTTAATAGTGATTGTCAAGTGGCTGGGCAGTCAGGCCACTGAAAAATTGTTTGAGGCCTATATTATTCCAGGCACTCTGCCAGGCAAGAGGGTGTGTGTGTGTGTGGTGTGTGTGTGTACATGCACGTGCATGCCCACAAGCACACAGCAGCCGAGAGCAGGACATTGGGGAAGATGTGCAAAGGAGAGCCGAAGCCCCCGACCCCAGGGAGCTCACTGTCCTCTAAGAGACTCAGGTAATAGGTATTGCAATCTCTGCCCACTGCAGAAAATCTTAAGAAACACTTTGAGATGATTATAAAAAATAATGTCGCTGTCTCATATCAAGATTCATTCTTAGTATTTCCTTCTCATGTTCTTTATGTTAGATTGCTAATTTTGCCTCTTCTTTGAAGAGAATATTTGACACGTGGATACACACTTAGATCTTTGGCCCATCTGTGGTTCTTGCAGTGAGGGATTGGGGTCGCTTTGGTATTTGGGATTTGTTTCTACCTTTGGCTTCATTATTTCCCAAGCTGGACACTTATTCCACACACAGGCACTGCCTCTTACCTCGTCCTCCACTACCCAACAGCCCTGTCCCTGAGTGGGCAGTGGGGCAGTGTCTCCCAGAGCTCCTCTGTCCCTGGCACTCCAGGGGTACATTTCAAGTTAGTGCCAGGGTGCTTTCTGGATGACACTTTGCAGGTGTGACCGGGCACCTTCTGGAGTGGATTCCAAGATACACAGAGGGGTGCCCCCACCAGGGTGGAGCCACGTTCTCCGAGGGAAGCCAGAGCTTTGCCTGAGAAGTCCTGCCTTACAGTGAGTAGAAGAGAGGGATGGCTTCTTGGCCTGAGGATTGGAGCTGATCACATAACGAGGATGGACTTTGAGGATTAAGTCAAGAAGGTGTGACCCCAGGCCTCAGGTCACCGTGACTTAGCCCCTGTGTCCACACATGTGTCCTGGACCCTCCATTCGAGAGAGGGAAGTTCCCGCTCCTGAGCTCTCTATGATCTTGCAGAAGACTCTCTGTTTCCCCTTTTTTTCGTCTGACTTTCCCTCTCAGCCACTCATCTGATATCTCTTTTTGTTCCCAGTCTCAAATATTTCTCCTCTCACCTGGTAGCTGTTGCTGCTGCTGTCTCTGAGTCATGCATTAGGAGAAATGCCGTCCTGCAGCCTGTGGAGGGCACAGAGTGAGGTGCACAGAAGCCAGCCCATTATCAGAAGCCCCAGTGCTGACCACCCCAATCCCAGGAGCCACCGGCTCCTCTCCACTCCCTGGAAGTTGGCCTCCCTTCTGCAGCCCCTGCCTGCAAATCTTCGATAACTTGCTCCTCGGAGGTCCTTTGTAGGTGGGAGAGGCTGAGTGGCAGCACCCCACTCTCCAGTCAACCTGCTTCTTGGCTGTTTGCAGCATGTCAAAGCCAACGAAGCCTTAGCCATTGGAGGACTCAGCCACACGGGCAAAATCATAAAGCCTGGATCCCAAGGGGAGTCTTGTGGGCAAATGGCATCCAAAAACTTCTTCTTCCATAGAAATCCCCTACAATTAGAGAGTTAAAAATGTTAACAGGGTCAACAAGAGACCAGGGAAGGTCAGAAGAAAATGCATTTTTTAGGGTAGGTTTTTTAAAATTAATTTTTACTTGGTGCATTCTAATTACACATAATACAGGGGTGCATTGTGACTTATTTGTGCATCACATGACATCATGTGGACTATCTCATTCCCCAGTACTTCTTCCAGGTGAGCTTCAAGAACACAAGCTTCTTGAAAGCAGATATTTCTGGGGAGATCATAAAGAATACTTCAGTAGGACAGTGGGCTGATTTATGAACATGGAGAATGGCATGCTTGTCCCTCAGTAAGAATGGCCCACATTGGAGTGTGAACATCTGCGGGCACATGAGGGAAGGCTAGAGATGATGGGGAGTGGATGTAGCTAAGGGCTCAGGTTGAAAGAGATCCCGGGAGAGACATGAACAACCAGGGCCTGGAGGCCAGACGTGCAGGAAGTTCCAAGGCTCTGGGTTGCCCTGGAGGACACAGCAGAATCCCACAGGCATTTACTGATTGAAGGGTTTGAAACCTAGACGTCTTCACTGTGGCACGGGGAGAGACATAGGAATGACGTCTGGGTCATGTCTGCAGCTCCACCCAAGAGCTTGCGCTGGCCCCACAGGTGAATGACCTCCAGGGAGCAAAGGAAGCTCCTAATTCAATGTGCTCTGAATCAGAGGGGATCTCGATGAAAAAGGGCCCCTTGCCCTCGGGAAGTGCTGCAGTGACAATGCGATGACAATGTCATGCACACCTGACCAGCTGACGTTCAAGATAAGGCCCTCGTGCTCTTCTTGAAACAGCTCCCCCAAGGCTGTGTCTCAGAGGTCCTCTGCAGTCCTTTTAAATTATAAATTACTTACTCAGGATTATAAAATGTGCCTTTATATTTAACCTTAAATTCTCTTTTTTTTTCTTTTTAAATCACCTTAATTTCTACTTAATCTCAGTGAAACTACAGAACTGATGTTGGACACACTTCTTCTAGCCTGAGATTCAAATATTGCTGTTCTCTAACTGCCTTTGGCTTTCTCTCTTTGCTTTGTTTTGGGGGCTGGGGGTGGAGGGAAGTATCAGAGAGATTGAACCCAGGGGCACTTGACAACTGAGCAACAAACATCCTCAGCCTTTTTTTGTGTATTCTGTTTAGAGACAGGGTCTTGCTGAGCCGCTCAGGGCCACACTAAATTGCTGAGGCTGGCTTTGAACCCACGATCCTCCTTCCTCAGCCTCCCAGCCTCTGGGATTACGGGCCCTCAAGCCCGGCTGTCTCTTTGCTTTTAACTCCTGGTTTACCATGTCTTCGACTTCTTTGGGAACCCCAGAGTCTCTAGACCACTCTAGTTCCTCCTGCCTGGCTTGCATAGGCCGATGCAGAAGAAAGCGCCTCTCTGTAGGACCCACAGAATGAGCAGGGGATGGCTTACCTTCTATAAGAGCAGACCTCTGGAGATGGGTCCCCACATCAGGGTCTCGGGGACATGGAAACAACTTCACAAGGCGCTGTCACAGGGAATTGGACCTCAGAGTTTAAGATATGGCATAAATAGTTTAGCCTGACCCTGTAAACACACCCTGCCTAGAAAACTGTTGCCCTCAACCTCCACACACAAGTGTACACTTGTAGGCAAAGTGACACACCCCAATTAAATAGTTTAAAATTGTGTTCATATTTAGATATTTGTTCTAAAAAGCATTTTCAAAATCCAGATTCATACACGTTTTCCTCATACCGACTTTGATTTTTTCCATGTTTCATCGGTGCCTTATAGTTGCATGTAACAGTGGTGTTCATTGTCACATATTCATATGGGCACACAATATAACAATATGACTTGGTTGATATCATTCCCCAGTACACACTTTAATTTTCTTTCAAGACTTCTCCATTTTAAGTTGGTTTAAATTAATGCTTTCAACATTAATTTGCATACTTGAATATGTATTTTGAAGACACGTACTTACAAGTTAGCTCGGCCTTTCCCAAGTAGATGTCACTGCCTTGCTCGGAGGAAGCAGTTGACAGCTGGTATGTATAGTGATTAGGAGCTCAGATACTGGAGGCAGACTGAGCTTCAAATTTTTGTTCTATAAAATCTAGTTGGGTGATGACAGACAAATTTAATATCTTCTCTGAGTCTCAGTTTCTCCATCCATAAATTGGGGATAAGTGTGAAATTGTAACATATTTTCATATTGTCTCTATCATCTTTTTATTCATGACTATATACCTCCATATGATCCTATATTATTTATAAGTTAAATAGTTTGTCCTCCCTTCCTATGGAGTGAAATCCTATTAATTCTATTTCATCTTTGCTCCCTGCTCCTTAAGCTAAACCCTTCAATTATGTCTCTAGTAAATATTTAGATGATTTATTCCATATTTTGGGGGTCCATTGAAGAATATAGGAAGTTAAAGCAATTCTAAGCTTGCTTGTATGTTGGTTCTCTTTGGACTGGTGAAGTTTCATAAAACAGATGTGTCTTCATAAAACTATGTGAATTTATGAAAATCGGAAAATATATTCTTCACATGTTTTGATATGACATGAAAATGCATGTTGAAATTATTTGATTGTTTCCTTTTTCAGTATTTGTAATAGGTATACATTAATATTTTTCTGTCTTAAGAAGTTAAACTAAGTTCCAAATGTTATAAAAAAAGACTAGCCAATTTCTTACCAAAATGTAGTCCAATTTTGGTTCCCTGGAATTGGGGGTCCTTGGTCTTATGTGTGACATTAAAAGTTGCTTTACTAGATTCAGAGAATGATGTGGATGGTATCTACGGACGTGGTGAAGGCCTTTAAGTCTCTTGTAGGCAAGCCCAGTGGAAATAAGGCCAAAGTGCCTTTGTCAGAGGTGACCAGTGGTCGGGGACAGGTTCTCCTGGGGGAGGGCAGACAAAACCAAGCCCATATGGACAACCACTGTAGCGAGTAAATCGAGTAAATTGACCAAGTCCAGAATAAAATAAAGGCATCGATGTCTCTTTTAGATGCTATTCTTTTTTTTATGGTTAAGAATTTTATTATCAAAATTATAGGTGCTATTCTTTACTCACATATATCAAAATGAAATAAAGATCAAAATTCCTAACTCAAAATTATCTTATCTGAAGGAAAGACTAATGTGGAAAAAATTTCCCTCTGAGATTTTCTGCACCCCAGTTTCCTTTTATCTCTCCCGGCACCCAATCAATATCCTGCAGCTGGCGTAGCAGGGCTGAGAGCAGCAAAGAGAAGAGCAAGTTTTCTGCTCTCTCTGAGGCTGCCCGGGCATGACATTTGCGATTCGGTATGGCTTCTTGGTCCCCAGCTGGTCCTGGAGGTCCACAGCATCCTGGAAGCCAAGAATACCTTCTGCCCTCTGATTCTGGCGCCGAGGCGGCCACTTCCCTCGGATGTGTGCCTCCCGGCAGCGATTCTTGCCTCGGGGCCTGCAGACTGGCACGCTGCAATATGCTCTACCTGGGGCTACACCTGAGCCCATATGGACCCTCAGCTGCTGCGGCATCCAGGGCCTGCCGGCAGAAAGGCGAGGACCAGATGGAGCATTCGATACCTGTGTGAGCCCGTCTGACTCGACGCTGCTGGGGACTTGGTGTGCGGAAAATGGCAGACCATAAACATTTAAATAATAATCCCACCGCACAAGCTGACTCCTTCCCACTAGGAAAGTGAGGGGGAAAAACTTTCTGGGCAAGATAAACCTACGACGGAGTAGGAATGAACTTGTTTTTTCTTTAACAGAGAATAAAAGTCAAATGATTAAAAGCAAACGAGGATCTAAAATGAGCTCAGAGGACAAGCGTGGAGTGATAGAAAGCAGAGGCGGATGAACCAGATCTTAGCATGGGAAATGGCTGTGCAACTTGTGCCAGTTATTCCGGCTTCACTGAGCCTCAGTTTCCCGGATGACAATATAAAAGGAGTAGGCGCTGCTAGTCAAGATGTGTAGCTAAGGAGTTTGTGCCCGGGTGCAAATCAGCACACACAGTGTCATCAGGGAGGTCTCCTGACAAAGCACTTGTCAGCTGAATTAAGCAGAGTGCTTCCAAATTTGACTGTTTTACAGAATGGCTCCAACAAACTCCATATCTCACAGCAAAGAGGAGAAAAAACATCAAGAGCTCAGTAACAGATTATGCACAGGGTACTGTGAGTAGGGCTGGACTGGGTTACCCCTTTCAACATTCAAATACAAAACAAATGCACAAAAGTTCTAAATTCCCCACCAGGGTAAAAAGAAAATATCAAGCATTTAGTTAGTCCTGCTTTTCACAGATATTCATGAACCTCTGGTAGGCTTCATATAAAACGCCTGCCCTTGGTGCCAGATGCACAACCATCCTAGCTTCGTGGAGCTCCTGGATGGTGGGGTCCCTCCTTAGGAGAAAGCTGTACAATGATGGAAGGTATCTAGACAAAGAATCTGGAGCCCAGAAATAATGGAGGAGAGCATCCCAGCAGAAGAAAGGCAAACATCCCTGAAAAGGCACACAAAATATGTGGAAATGTGCAATTAACTTAAAGTGCATGAGGGGAAGATGAGGAGGAAGGATGCCTCCAAGTCACAGATGCCCTTGATCTCCAGGTGCAGGAATTCAACATCTCCTGCAGGTAATGGGGATGATTGCAGAGCCAAAGAACGGTAGGGTAAGGTCAGGTCTATACTTTAGATGAACTTCAATGATGGCTTCATGGAGAGTGGATTAAGGATGGAAAAGTTGGATTCTAGTCCTAACTGGGTTGGATCCAGTTGGGAGGCAGCAACAGATTTTATCTTGGGGCAGAAAAACGGTGAAGCCCTAAAGTAAGAAGAAAATGAAGCAGATTTCAGTTATACTTTTCAGGGTGTTACCTCCCATCATATCTTGGATACGCTCCAATTAGCCCTTGGTCTTACTGCTCCTCTGAAACTTGACCTTTAAAGGACACCAGTGACCTCTTCATGGATAAGTCCAAAGCTCAGTTCTCAATCTTGGTCCAAGGAGTGCACTGGCACAGTGAACACTGCCTTCTCCCATTCATTTTGTTCCTCGGACGCCATATTGCAATGGTTTTCCTCTACCATACTGGATGCTCCTTCTCCAGGCCTGCAGTGGTCATTCTTCATCTGCGTGGACTGTTAATCATTGCATACCCAGGACATTCAATCCTGTCTCCTTCCTTGCTACTTTCCAGACACAGGGTTTTTCCAATCTTCTGGATATGGTCCTTGGAGAAATCAATACGTTATAAATATCCCACCCCCCACTAGAGATTACCTGTTTCCTTTCTTAAAGACATCTTCAATTTATTTAATGAATACTTGGGATTGCAATAAAAAAGAAAGTCTTTATAATCACAAGTAAAGAAGGCACTGGAACCCCAGAGGGGTGCTGGAACGCTGTGCTGCCGCAGTCCTAGAGCGTCAGACACACCGTCAAGGTTTGGCCCTTAAATTAGCATGACTGACACAGAAGGGAGGCACCGCTCAAGGCAACAAGAGCTGGGGGAGGAGAAGCAAAATCTTGCATGAAGCCAGAACTCCCAAGTGCTGCTGGTTCAGGGAAATGGAAGCTAATAAAAATCTGTCCAACAGCCGAGGGAGAAAAATGAGAAGATTATCTTGTCCTCCGTGGATAAACAATGTGTATTGCTAGAAACGTCCCCCTAGAACTAAACCCTGGACTTCACATGGATTTGGACTTATAAATTACATTTCCTTTATTATGACAGAAACTTCAAACTATGAACTAGTGTTTTAGAATAGAAAATATGCCCCAGGACGGTTGATACCCTTGACAGAAACAAATGAAAAATCATGGACCAATCCGTACCTCGTGGGATTCTGATGGAAGGGAAAGCACAAGGGGGAGACGTAACAAAGATGAGTTTACAAACAAAATTATAAAGATGAGAAATTTCCACTTGCAGCAAAATGGATGGAGTTGGAGGACATGGTGCCAAGTGAGATAAACCAGACCTAGAAAGACAAGTACCACGTGGGTTCGCTCATGTATTGGAAAGAAAGTCGACCTTAAAGTGGAATGGTGATTTTTAGTGGTTGGGAATTCAGGCCGGGAGATAAAGGAAGTGTGGGTTTGACCAGTGCTTGCTGTTTCTGTGTGCTGAGGTGGCATGCTGAACCACATTCACAGGTACAATGGATGCATGTTAATTAAAATATATGTATATGAAAGTGCCCATGGCAGCAGACACAAGGAGGCATGAGTATCTCAAGTCCTAATCAATTATGGAACTAAAAGAAGATTGTAAACTGTATGTTTAAATTGCTGTCTAAAAAGATAAACGTGTTTTTAAAAATGTTTACAAAGAATGAGAGTTACCAAATTGCTGTTAAGTAAACCTTAAAGAGAATGAAATAGAGCAATTTCTAATCCAGAATATAGTGATTAAAAATAAAACAAAATGGGAGATTGAAATACTTTCTAAACACAATTTAACAGAGTATTAGTAAACTGGAAGGCAGATCTGCAAGAAACCTTAGGAGGCAGCAGAATGAGCAAGAGCACAACAGATTCACAGGCCACACAGAGGCTACAGTGCCCGGTAAAGGGAAAGCCAGAAGACCGCAGGAAGGGAAGCTATGGACATTGCTAGGATTCCTGAACTCGGCTTGGGAAAGAAGAATGCATTTTAGTAGAGTAGGTCACGTGGTGTTTCCCTTAGTCCATCTGCCCACTTTTGTACTACTTCTATTTGAAAGATAATTATTTTATGTATGGTCTCATTTTTCTGAGTGTACATGTTGCAGAATCACATTGGTCATGCAGTCACATAGATACACACAGTAATAATGTCTGCTTCATTCTACTATCTTTCCTATCCCACATCCTCTCCCCTCTCATCACTTCCCTCTACCTAATCTAAGGTAACGCTATTTTTCCTTAGTGCCCTCCGCCTTATTGTGAATTAGCATCTGCATATTAGAGAAAACATTTGGCCTTTGCTTTTGTGGGATTGGCTTATTTCGCTTAGCATGATATTCTCCAATTTCAACAATTTACTGGCAAATGCCATAGTTTCTCTCTTCTTTAAAGCTGAGTAATATTCCAATGAGTATATATACCACATTTTCTTTATCCATTCATCTACTGAGGGACACCTAGGTTGGCTCCATAGTCTAACTATTGTGAATTGAGCTGCTATAAACATTGATGCATTATACTGTCATGTGTAACTAATTAAAAAAATAAATTGAAAGTGTATGTACACTATTCAATGATGAACAAGTGATTACGAAAAATGAAGGTTTTTTTTTCAATTTTCTGCTCTTCTCTTCACAGATAAAACCAACTTTAGCAGTTTTTTTGTGTCTCCCTCCACTCTATTTATATACAAGTATTTAAATGTAATATACATTCACATACACTTATTTTTACACAAGCAATAGAATACCATATAAACTTCATTTTATTTACCTTTTTAGAATACCTAAATTGGTCCAAAAAGGACATATAAAATTGACCCAAACATTTGCATTTAATGGCTACATAATTTTCTCTTGGGTAATAATAGTGTGTGTGTGTGTGTGTGTGTGTGTGTGTGTGTGTGTGTGTGTTTTGAGATGGTGGGATTTTAGATCAGGGCTTCACACATACTAGGCACATGTTTTCCCATTGAGCAATACCCCCAGCTCTAATTCATTTAAAATCTATTATTTCTATCTCTTATTCGATAAAAGTTGTTTTAAATCATTTACTATAAATAATGCTACAGCAAATGTTCTTATGCAAATATCTTTTCACATAATTTCTGTGTGAAGATAAGTTTATAAGATGGATTGGTGTGTCAGAGTACATAGATAGTGTCACTCCATTGTACAGAATGCCCTCATGATGGAACTTTAGCTGTGTATCCTTAGATTTCCAAATATTTGTGGGCTAAGAATTACTTCATTACTTGATTTTTCTTCTAAAAAGCATCCAACAAAATCCCCCAATTCCACACATGATTTAAATGTCATGTATTTTATAATATCTAATCCAGGTAAATATTTCAGTTCTTTTGCTAAAAGCTTTGTGTGGATTTCAAAAGAAAACCAACTGTGGTAAGACATCCAGACGTGCCCCTTCCCTTTCACAAGTCAGGTCTCAAGATCCAGCTCAAAATCTGCATCCCCAGCTTCAGAGGCTCCGATTTCCCCAAATTGACATCTGTCCACTTCCTCCCGACCCCTGCAGTGTTCTGCCCTCAGTTAAGCACCAACACGGTTCCTGCGGGGTCTGCCTCACCCTCCATGGCGGGCTTCCTGCCTCAGGCAGGCTCCTGTCCCCGTGCAGGCCTGTCCCCATGCAGGCCTGTCCCGGTGGCCAGGCTCTGGAGCAGCCTGCAGCCTGGCATCACATCCAGCTGAAACCAGGAAGCAGGGGGTACAGCAGTTCCAGACTGGAACCACAGAGCAACCGTAACTCCGCATAAAAGGATTAAGTAAGAAGCAAGATAAACAGGAGAATGAACAAAATGTATTTGTTTAAACTTTCAAAACTTCCAGAGTTGAAGATGAACGCTCAGGCCGAAACCTGCTTGGAGAGAGCAACGTCTTCCTGTGGTGTCAACGATTTCTCCTCTCTGAAAATCCGGCCTGGGGGAACTCGGAGCTCTGGAACTGCAACACACGAGGGTCCCTGTGCTTAGGAGTGAGGACCTGGTAGACTGGGGTGGGCTGAAAACAGCTCACCCTGTTGGCCTCCTGGGCCTGGAGCAGAGAGGCCAGTCGGGCCAAGCATCTAAAGGAAGCCACGCTGGGTCTCCTGGAACGCCTGGGAAAGGCTTGTGGTAGCAGAACGGATGAAGCCAAGGATCAACAGTGAAAATAGGCTGAGAATCCCGTGGGATTTGCTTAATACACTCAAGCTCTCTCCCCCTCCCTCAAATGCTCCCTGATGGCTCAAAGCATCCGCCCAGCAAGCCAGCAGCTCTCGGCCCAGGACTCTGTCTCCTCTGGTCTGCGACCTCTGAGTGCTGATGCCCTGAGCCTAATGTGTTCTTGCTGTGTCCCCCGCCATCGTGAGATGACAACCCTGCAGACACCCTGAGCGCTCTACCAGAACCACCTTCCAGATGAGCAAGATGACGCCAAGTCACCTGGACTCACAAGATGCCACAAACATCCAAACGGTTGAGTCGGCAGTTTTTAAAATTCTCCTACAGGTAGTAGTTCACCTTTCTATTTAGGAGGAGGATGTTTTTGATGAGACTCTAAAGCCATGGATGTTTTCTGTATCATGTTTCAAAAAACAAACAAACAAAAAAAACGGCTATGCTTTATTTGCTTGAGCTCAAATTGGTAAGTAATTAGAAGCAGAATTTAGCTCCACAGAAGAGCCATGTTTAATTTCCAACAAAATAAATTTTCAAGAAAAACTACTTGATCAGCGAATGAGAGGTAACTGTTGCTCACATGCCCCTTTAGACTGTACCCAGCATTATGGGGGATACCTGCATTTCTTTCAAACAGCTCGAGCTCCAGTCCAGCTCCTCAAATGCCCCATCCCAGAAACAGAGCTTCAGGTCCCACGCTGATATTTTATCTGTTGACAAGCATTTTAATCTCTTATAAAGCAAATGAATTTCTTCCAAAACCTTCCTTTCCTTCCCAGATGCAACTCTATTTCCACATGAAGCAATTACTCCAGGGGTCCATTCGTACAGCCTCGCAAATCATAGATTTCCAGTCAAACAAATCACTTTACATTTGATTTCAACAAAGATAAAAAAAAAATTCAAGGTGCTGACTAAGAACTTTGGGAATTTGCTTAACTACTTGGTGCTTTAATTAAAATATATATATTGATGCGTTTCATTTCCCTGCGAGTAGCAATATGGAAACAAGTTCTTACCAGTTCGGAGCCGGGCCTTCCCATGGTGTGCTCTGCAGGCCTACCCACTCCTTCTCCTCTCTCTAATCAGTAATCAGGGCTTTTTGAGGTTTATGTGTACAGTGTGTAATTTGATTTTCTTCCCTGGGCTATTACATAGACTGAATACAGAGATTAAAAGCACATATATTTAGAATCAAGAAATCATGCTATGTGTTTTTGCTTCTCTTCAATGATGAGCCCTGCACATTAATCAAGGTAGCAGGCTTCAAGTGACCCTGTGGGTTTCTGCTCAGAGGAGGCACCCACTCCTTCCCAGGGTCTCAGTGTTAGGAGTGGACCTAGGAGGCAGGAACCAGTGGGCTCCAGCTGGCTTCATTCATCCCATAAAAGGGTTCCTCTTTGATTCTCAGCCCTAAAACCTGGATAAACGTATGACACTGTGAACCTCCCTCCATGGTGATGATGACATTTCACTCCTGCATGGTGAGCTGATGGTTTCTACAGAGAGAACAGCAGACTCTGGATTGTGTGAATAAAACCCACTGATTGGGAAGCCAGCCCAGCTGGCCGGGCCTTGTCGGTGCCCTGTCTGACTGAACGGTAAGGACTGCACCTGGGTTGCCAGGACATTAGAACACACAGGATTTGACTGGAGATTAGAGCCTGGGACAGGTTTCCCTGAATTATAGGATTTCATCATGATGGAATTGACTGGAACTCTCTACTTACTTTCTCTCAATTCTGTTGATTTATAGATGAGGAAACAATAGTCCAGGAAGCAAAGAGAATAGACCAGATATATTTAACTAATTGATTAGCAAAGCAAAAATACCATCAAAATTCTCTTGATCACCAAACCTGAGTTAGTCCTAAAATGGCATGCATTTGAATGCCATATATCTTTTGGAAACATTACAAAATTATCCAGAAAATTTAACATCTGATTTTTAATGCATGAGGGAACCAGATTTGTGAATTTCTAATGAAGATACATTTTTTAAAGAAATTGGGGGAGATGTTTTATTTAATGTTTTTGGACAGTGATAACAGGAGAGTTGTTGATGTGTCTGAGTTATACCCTTGGGTTTGATTACCTCCTCTAAACCAGATATAATGGGATAGGAGTGATTTCCACAATCCTCTAGGGAGAATTTCAGTGGCCTGATCTGGACAGAGCAGCGGTATCATTCAGTGCCTGGGACGGACTCCACATGGACCGAGTTGGACAGTGCCTGTCCCCTCCCCCAGGGATTTTCTCACCTGCAAGGTGGATTTACAGTCAGCATTCCTCTGCTCCTTACTTGGTGATGATGACGATGACAACTACTGAGAGCCATGAGTTGGGCTGTACCCGCTGCTGGAGACCTGTTCTGTTGGTACAACAGCACTCATCCGCACTGTACAGGGGAACTCTGTCCCAGGTTCTATGACCATTTTGTGGCCTGCCACACTAGTTACATAGCAGTAATATCCTTTGTCATGTGTGATGACATTGAGGATTGGAAGGAGCATGAGTTAGAGATTCCTTATGTCCTTGTCTTCCTGGGGACAAGTCATCTTCTTGGGAACTGCCTGAGCAGGAACTTGTCCATCTCTCTGCCCTTCACCAGCCTCCCTCCCGGGGGACTTGAGGGCCTGTGGTGTCCTACTGGGGAGAACAGAGCCATCTGGTTTTTGCTGGCCCATTTCTCTGTCACTTGTCACTTCCGCAGGGCACTGTGCTCAGAAGCAACTGGCCTCCACTTCTGGTTTTGAAAGGTAGAAAAGCACAAGAGTCAGTGACCATCTTCCGCCTTCAAAGCTCATTTCTACTGTGTGACACTAGACAATTCAGTTTCTCTGGAGCAAGTGTCTTGGTTGAGGTCTTCGAATGCCACATTGTTTTCCTTTTTGTTGGTGATTTCACTATTTACAATGAAGTCCAGGTGTAATGCTGAAGCATTAAATGGGAGAAGACTGAGAGATGTCTCCTGGTACAACTACACATGCCAGATACAATGCTGCTGGCTATGAGTTCAACACTGATTAATCAGCTGTATATTAAATGTGGTGCCATTAAACAGAACCATGCATAAAACATATTTACCTGTTGATCAGTTGATGCACAGTCCAGTATTCAGAATTCAGGATTCCCAGTGGTTTCATAGAACATGACAAGGATGTACTATAGCCTGGGTCTTGCACAGGGTCCTGTTCCGGCATCTGCTGTCCATTAGGTTTTAAATACCTTGGTACATATTCCCAGAGGGTACCTGCTTAATTATCACTGACTTGACTCCTAGGGAAACTCAGAAAGGGAACTTACATGAGAGTCAGAAAAGTGAAGTAATCAACCTGTTAGAAGAACCCATGGAAACAGAGAAGAGAAGGAGTCCCTGGCACCTGGAGGATGGTGATATAGAATAGATACATATGCATGTGTGGGCGTGTGTGTGTGTGAATATATATATATATATATATATATATATATATATATATATAGAGAGAGAGAGAGAGAGAGAGAGAGAGAGAGAGAAGGGTCTATACTTTGGCCTGTAGGGACACAAATCTCAGACAGATTCAAAAGAACAACAACAAAAAAACTTTCTGCAGGTCACTGTGTTTAGGGCTCACCATAACAGGCACTTGTATATCAAACTTGTTCATTAAACCATCGTCACTTCTGTGGTGACACTGTCTTCGATATCATCTTGTTTGTTTTCATTTTCCTACGTGTCTTTTGACCAACAGAGCATTCACAGTAGGACAAGACCTTTTAGGATCCCTCATCTCCTTTTGCTTTGAATTTCACAATCCTCATTTTATACTTTTCTGTGCTCTGTCCTAAAGAAGCGTATCCTGTCACCAGCCAGCATATCACGACCCCGCAGATACTTATAAGAGCCACTGTAGACACTGGGTCTGAAATGTTACATTCATCATCATTCTGGTACGTTCCTGTTTTATTGATAGGTCCTCTTTTCTAACAATTGAAGGACACAGTTTTCTTCTTCCCTGGCTAGCCAATGAGGTACTGAGAGGATGCTGGGAAGTCAGCCCATGAACGTGGCTCTGGGACCAGCCCGCAGAGCCAGGACCAGCACGCAATGTCCGACCTCCCCTGGGAGCCAGCCGCAGCTGCTCACCTTCCCCAGGTAGACGGGAAGCAGCATGGCAGTGGGAAGGACGCACGGGGCCTTCCTGCTCCTCGGGACCTGTCGTCATGTGCAGGGCTGGGGACTAAATGCTATCCCGTCAACGGCCCGACTGTCCCATGTCATTTACCCTCAGGGGGGCAGGGGATGGGGGCCCAAGCAGGATCCCATCCCAGTGTGTATGAGTGGCTTTTTTCCATGACACCATTCAATGACACCGTGATTATTTCCTTTTCTTCTGGAAATGCAAATATGGATGGACCATTTGCAAGCTTGCATGACACCACCAAGGTCCATCTTTCGCTCTCACTATTATTCCTTTGTCAATAACTGATCCAGTCTTCTCTGGTTCTTCTATAAGCTTTCCTCTGAATATCATGTACAGTTTTATGGCAAGGTCTATGTCTGGGTTTTGAAAAATGATTCTTCTTATGAAGTGGTCATATTTTTCTATCTGAAGACTAGTGGAATTTTTAACTTTGAAGAAAGCCTATTAAAGGTGGTTTTATGAATTATTTGGCATAATATCTTGCTTTTTATTGACTGCTTCTTTTGGACATATTAAACATACTTACATGTTAGGCTTTTTCCCACTCGCCCTAATCACTTTACTATAATTTATATTAGTCACTGGGTCTTCTGATGCATCTTCTCAGCAGTGAGATTCCACCTTTGTCTTTTATTGATAAACACTTTTCCAGCTGAGGCAATTTTCCAAGGGAGTTTTTCTCCACAAGTGCTCTGCATTTTGGAGGTATTTTCTGGCATAGTTTCAAATCAGTTTTTGACCAGCTTACCTTTGATTTTCATGCGTTAAAGTATAGGTGTAAAGTCTATGAGACCGTCTCTGACTCTGTCCATGACTTGTGGCCAGCTCCTTACTTCTGGAGCCTGTCTTTGAGCTGCAGACAGAGATGTTCTCGTCCGGGCTTAGGACGGACACAGCCTTTGGTTATATGCAAAGTGTACAAAGTCTACCTCCCGTGTTCCTGTTTTCCTTTACCTCTATTTCAGCGCCCTCTGGGGCAGCCTGAGAAGTCCCCACCTGGCTGGTCAGGGCTCCGAGTAGAAGACATGCAATGCCATCCTTCAAAGGAGCCCAATGGAAACAGAAGAGACACGCCGCCCATCCAGCACAAAGATCTTGCTCTGCTTCTTGAGAGCTTCCCTAGCAACGAGTCCCTCTCAGGCTTCCACACCTTGTATCTGAGCCACGACTGCGTAGGGCTTGCAGGTCAGGGAGGCGCTCATGAGGACCGGATGGGAACTGAGCCAGGGCACGGGGCAGTGGACTCCTTGAGCACTCAGTGGAAAGGTTTCCTCTCTCCCTGAAGTCTTCTGCAGGCCCTGGGCAGACCCCTGGGCCTGTGGCCCTGTGGGCAGGCGCTGACCGGTGCAGGGCCAGGGGAGCCCCGTGCTGCCCCTTGCCATAGGCCCTTGTGCACTCAGGCACCAGGTACAATCTGCAGCTTTTCCTCTCTCTAGGGTCACTTCCTCAAGGACCTGGCACCTGGGTGGTCACCTCTCTCCTCTGTCCAGCCTGCCCCATTCCCAGTTGTGTCCCTGTGCTTCTTGCTGCTTCTTCGTCCCTCACCCTATTCCTCCCTCCCTTCTTGCTCTTCCACCACAGACCATAATGTCTGTCTCACTGAGCCATTCACCACCATGAACTTGGTCACTCTTCCTTGAAGACAAGGAAAATGAACCTTCTAATGTCCCTTGAAAGAGCAGGTCCTTTCCTTCCACCATTATAACAAACAACAAAGGAAGGAAATGTCACTGGAGGCGCAGGGAAGCCCCCGCGTTGTCATGCTGTCACCACGGGCTCTGGGGCCACTGGCCTACCTCTGCCTTCAGGGCTAAAGACATACCTGAGGAGGTGGCGACAGAGGCCCACGGAGACCCACAGCGCTGCGTCACATCCACGGGTGGCCAGAGCTCAGTGGTCCTGGGAAAGCTGATGTAAATACCGCACTTTCCTTCAAGAAGAGGAAAACGCGCTCTGAGTTAGAGATCAGAACCTGGTAGCCAGGAAGAAGAGAGGGGCTGGGGAAGGAAAGGGGAGGATGGGAGAGGAGGGCTCAAAGGAGGGACAAAAGATAGTTTTCCCCCCTGAGGGCGCTGCAGGGTGGAGCAGGTAGACAGTGCTGCATTCTCGGGGAGGAGCTCACAGGGGCTGTGGGACCAGTGCCCAAGTCCAGCCCTGGAGGGACGTGCGCAGGGCAGCAGGGTGTTGGGCAGGCCTGAGGGACGGGCTGGTGCTGTGCGAGGGCTGCGCAGGACCTGGCGGGGCCTCCAGCTGCAGATGCCCAGAACAGCGTGTCAGTGCTCTGTGAGGGGCTCTCCACAGCGCTGCTTCCCAACCCTGCCACTCGGCTGTCTGTCCCTGTGGCAAACACACAGGAAAAGCAGCTTGAGTTTGGAGGTTTCAGTCCACAGCCACTTGTCCCCACCTCTGGGGCTTCAGGTGAGGCACAACACCATGGCACTGAGCTCACGGCCGAACACAACTGCTCACCTGGTGGCCGGCAGGAAGAAGGGGGGACAGGGACAACACACCCTTCAAAGCCAGGCCCCAGCGACCTCACCTTCCCACACTCACCTCCTAATGTTGCCGCTGTCCCCAGGAGCAGCAGAGGCTGGAGGGGACGCTTCAGGTGGAGACCGCGGGCTGTATCAGTGGGCTGCTCTTCAGAAACTTACCTTCCATAGAGAGAGAGTTGATGATCTCTGCCGCAGTCTGGCTGGGCACAAATCACGAGCCACTGAAGCAGGAACAAATTTTATTTTTTCTACTGCAAGAAAAAACCTCACACACACTCCTGGGGAATCCTCCCGAAAGCCACGAGGCTCCTCCAGGAACCCCCAGCCGGAAATATATCTCCCGGGAAATCCCCGTGAGAACTAAAAATAGCGCGAGAACTCAAAAATAGCGCTAGAACTCAAAAGTAGCGGCAGAGGCGGATATTAACGCCTTGCCTGTCAATCAATACTGTTGGCAAAATGCCAGTGGCCATACAGACTCGGCTGTGGCTCTCAGCATCTCCCCCCTTCTGTTTAATTAAACAACAAGTAATGTGGCTTAGGGACCGTGCCTGTTAGGTAGTCCAATTCAACATATGGTCCTTACCCGTCATCGGATGAACTGACCTCTAGGCGTCAGCCTCCTGTCTTAGGTTGGTACCACTGCAATCGGATCATACCCGTCACTGACTACCGGTCCAGCATACAGCCATACTTGTGGATAGGCCTTTGCACCAGTGGGGGGGTGAGGTTCTTTGCCTCACCTCTGTTGGCCCCCAAATTTGTCCTTGGTGCCAATGGGGGGGTGAGGTTCTTTGCCTCACCTCTGTTGGCCCCCAAATTTTAGACCATCACTAGTAGAAGGGAGGAGGATGAAAAATGCCATGACACCAAGCCAATTGAGGGCTCCTTTGAAAAATTGTACCACCGGTGACACCATCAGCAAAGATGCCAGCATTACCACAATTCGCTGCACCAACAGATAGTTCACAATGCATACAAGTGATGCATAGTCCAGGCAAGTTCTGCAAGCAGTTCAAAGTAGAGGAATCTGTCAATATGTCCATTTCCTCCCAAAGTAAATCTACTCCTTGATTGAGCATTACTTGTTATTATTCACTGATGCATCAGTTTATACAGTTTGTTGTGATAGCTACCAAAGAAGCTGTAGTTTGGTTTTATCTTTGTCTTCACCGGCACTGGGATGAAGATAGGAATTCTGGCAATGATGCTAGGAAAAAAATTATGTAACATTCCAACAGGCATTAAGAAAACAATTTTTTGAACAATTTACATTATCCTGAACAGAATTATTAACTATAATGAGAAGGAAAGGTGAAAGCAAACAAACAGATCTGTTAACCTCCTTATTAGTTCACATATTAAAACAATTTTCAACAGCTGTTTACCCAATCTAAATTAAACCATTAAAATCACGTGAATAAAAAAAAATTGGATCCATTTATTCATGAGCGCTCCTCATATAAGATATATGGACATACACACATACAGACATACAACACAAAACAGAAGTGTGCGCACATAACATACAACATATAAGACAATAATAAAGGCCTTGTAGCTTTACCTAGGTAAAATCTCCATTGCAATGTTTAAAAACTCCACAGTCAAAAAATAAAACACAGTCAAAAAACAAAACTGATCAGAAAAACATTAACCTAGGTTTGTATGAGCTCAAAAAATAAAATAGAACTTTATGATGTGGGAAAAATGCAATAATAAAATAGATATTGAAAAAAGGCACCGTGGTTAATCACTGTCGCAGATGTAAGAATAGCCAAGCTGGAGCTCTGGATATCAGCTGTTATGGATTTCAGTCAAATCATCTTCTTTTTCTGTAGAAATTGTTTTGGTTAACCTCTCTGGAATCCAAATCGGCTGCTGTTCTCCCTGTGGGAACACACAAACGGAACCCCGACTCCAGACAATAACTGGGTCGGGACCTTTCCATTGTCCTGTTAGAATATCTTTCCAAAGTACCTTAGGTTTATGTACATTTTTCGGATACATATGTCTTTCCGCAGCACTAAGTCCTGATGAATCCAAATTTAGAAAGTTTAGAGTAAAAAGGGTTATTTTAAGTTTATCTTTGGGGGATATATACCCCTTTCCAATTCCCTCTTTTTGCTTTAATAAGTACGTTTTAATAGTTTGATGAGCAAAGCAATCTTTTTTTCCGCCAAGAAGGTATCTCGACCACCTTCAATTTAACCTTTTAAAGCCTTTCATTTATCATGTATACTGTACTTTTAAATGTACTTTTTCACCACCTACAGCTTTACTCTTTTAAATGAGGCTTATATTCTGTTTAAATCGCTAAATGTTAGTTTACATGGCTGCCCTTCAACCAAAGGCTCTTTTTTTTTACTCCATTAAGAAGCTTTGTCTCAATCTGCCATGTACAAATACCTTTTTTCTTCTTTCTTCCTTTCTTAAGCTTTTAAAGTAAGTCTAGTTTCCTCAAAATCTTTTTAAATGGCATTTTACAACTTTTTACTTTACCACACAGAGATTATCTCATCTAGAAACATTTCTTTTTCCTTTAACGTTTTATATTAAAATATATTTCCACATCTTGAATCTTTTTATCTCTTTTTTAACCATTAACCCTTTTTATAAATTCACATTCTAAAACAACCCTTATAAAATTTCTGATTTAGACAAATTACTCCACTTTAATAAGATGAAATATTTTCATGTTTTCTAAGGTACTATTATACTGTAATTGAAACCCAACTGAAACTTCTTATACTCTCTGTATATAAATTACACATGATAGAATCTTAACTCTTAGTATTGTTTTAGCAAAGACACAGACCAAAGCAATATTAAACCTTTTTTTTCCCATTTACCAATTTATGAAAACCCACATAATGTTTAAATATATTACCTTATGGAACTTAATAAGTAAAGAGTACTTGATTTTATATTTAGTGGTTGATATTTTAACACTTTAGCTTGGTAATTAATCAGATGTCTGTAAAAACCAAGATCTTAGACAAATGTAGTAAACAGAACTAGCCATCTCTTTCTTGTTGAAGAAAAATCCTTCTACAGGATACCATGATGGTCCCATTGATAGACTTAATAACTCGTCTGTAAAAAGCCATGGGCTACATTTTTGTATTGTATCAACATATGCCCTAGCTGTTCTTGGTCTTACTGGGGTGCCTCCTTTCTCTAACAATTTGTCTTCCTCAGAGGCGAACAAATTCAAACCTTGAGTCAACCATTTTCCCCAGTTTGCCTGAGAAAGTTCTAGGAACAGGCAACTTGAAATAAAAACAAAATAAATCACAACAAGAACACATTGTTTTTTGAAATGGTCACCCATTTTTTTTGCTCTCCTTCAGGAGCGAGCAAATTCACTTACCCCCAAGCTTCAGACATCCCACGTACGGACCACCAAATGCCGCAGTCTGGCTGGGCACAAATCACGAGCCACTGAAGCAGGAACAAATTTTATTTTTTCTACTGCAAGAAAAAACCTCACACACACTCCTGGGGAATCCTCCCGAAAGCCACGAGGCTCCTCCAGGAACCCCCCCGCCGGAAATATCTCCCCGGGAAATCCCCGTGAGAACTAAAAATAGCGCGAGAACTCAAAAATAGCGCTAGAACTCAAAAGTAGCGGCAGAGGCGGATATTAACGCCTTGCCTGTCAATCAATACTGTTGGCAAAATGCCAGGGGCCATACAGACTCGGCTGTGGCTCTCAGCAGATCTCCCCCAGGCAGGTGAGACGAGGAGGGTAGGGTCAGCGCCCCGGCCACGCACTCCCAGCCTCTGTCCACCGTGAGGCCCTGAAGCCTCTCCCAGCCCCGCTGAGGGCCCCGCAGAAGCACTCCATCCTGCCCAGGAAACACGCAGGTGCTGACGGCGGATCTCACGCCACCTGGGCGGCTCTTGAGAACCTGGCCTTGGGGAGAGGAGGCCTCGGGAAAGGGAGTGAGCCCCTCCTGCCCGACAGTCCCTGGAATGCAGAGTGGGGCGAGGGGCATGGAAATTGTGGACAGAGAAGAACAGAACAAACTCAGGGCAAGGGGGGAAGACAAAAGCCAGGGAGCCCGGGGGGAGTGTCGTGGGGCAGGACACCAGCACCCAGCCTGGAGGCTCCGGGCGGAGGGGCCACCCTCCCAACCTGCACTGGCCACCTCACGGCATCACAGATGGCAGCAGTGGCACTGTTCACGATGCACATCTCAGTGCGTCACTTCATGTTGACACCCTGCGAGAACTGGCTGTGGTTTCCAGGATGAAGTCTCCCTTTCCCCTGGTGGGACAGCTGAGGCTGCTCCTTGGCCCCACACCTGAAGGACCACGGGCTGTGACTGACCTCACCAAGGCCAGTGTGGTCTCTCCGCTCCTCCTTCCCCTTCTGGCTCCTCCCCTTCTCTGCCCTCCTTTTCTCTTTCCTTCCTATGTCTCTCGCCCCCTCCTTTATCCTTCCTCTTCCTCCTCTCCCCTCTCTGGTCTTCTGCTCCCGCCCTTTTCCTCCGCTCCTCTTCCTACAGCCCCCTTCTCTCCCCTCCTCCCCTCCCTCTTTCACCATCGCACCACCTCACTTCTTTTGCGCTCTCTCTCTCTCTCTCTCTCTCTCTCTCTCTCTCTCTCTCTCTCCAAGTGCTGATCCCCCCCCCCATCAGGAGCAATTCTACCCACACATACAAGCTGATTCCCTCACTGAGACTGTCTGACTTTCCCCAAATTGTTAATGCATGTCTTTTTCCCCCACCAAATTTAAAGTGTGGTATGTTCAAGGATGAGCTCCCAGTACAGCCTGGGCTGAGGGGAAGCATCTGATAACTACTGGGAGGAAGAGAAGGAGAGAGGAAAACAGCCAGGAGGGGAGGAAGGCAACACTTCCAAACCACTCTGCCTGCGGTGCTCCCGTCATCCCAGGAAAACAAGGAGATCCAGGCACTTTCAGTTAAGAGACAGGCTTTTCTGAAGCTGATGATGTCAATGAAAAGTAAGTTGGAAGGGTTAGGGATACATCCACTAGAAGGAAGTTGGTTGCCTGCAACAGAAAACCTAAGAAAATGATGGCTTAAGCCTCAATGTTTAGTTCTCTCCTGTAAAGCAAGATCCCACAGTGGGCAGGGAGGTTCCTGACATCTCCAGCACCAGGTGCCCCAGGTCCCTGCTCCACCATCCTGTAGTACTGCCCTGGCCCTCAGGGTTCATGCAGTACCTTCACACACAGGGACGGGGTGGAGGTGGGGAGAAGATCCTGCCCTCCATCTAAGGAGTCAAACCAAAGTCAGACCAAACTCCATTTCTACCTCATGAGTCAGAGCTGAGGACCATGTCAGCATGAGCTCGAGGCAGAGCTGGGAAATGCATGATTCTAAGAGGACATCATAAAATTCCTCTCTTACTATTCAGTAGTGAAAAGTAAGTTCTAGTCGTTCAGTGGTTTTTCACTGTACGAAGAACTTCTTGCACCCATAGCTTGGTGATTCTTTTCTGCAAGCCTACAACAAAAACAGAATTCTAGAGTCTTAAAATTGACACTAGTCTCAATTGCAAAGCTCCAAGGAGCAAAACAAAGCAAAAAATAAAAGTGAAGCACTCAATAAACAACAGAATGGAGAATAACAACCTGACATACAGAATCATACGAAAATAGGCAATGTTTTCTTTCAGAATCCACACCCACCACAAACACACCTCCTTCGAATTTAGTAGCATTAAACAAAAACAAAGTTGTGCTTTGCTGAGACTTTTAAGTCAATATGTGGCATGCCTGCCAGCATTCCAAAGGGAATTTGATAAATGACATAGCACGGTCACATCAGAACATCATAATCAACTGAGAATTCAAAATACTGCTATGCCGAGGACAAATGTTTGCTGCAGTATGGCCTGGGAGGGGACAAAAGCAGGTCATCGAGACATCCAAGTGTTTCTCCTTGCTTCCTGCCACTCTGCCCAACACTGGACTGGCAGCTGGGTGGATTGAGTTCCATCATACATTAATGGGAATGGATGACAGAGTGTCAGCAACTTGAGTGTCACATGTGCTGTGTGGCTGGGGCCAGAGGTCTGGGAGATGGAGTGTGATGGGGCCATCTGTCACCCGAGGCAAAGATGTGCTGCAACCTGAGGCAGCGCACGACACCCAGGTCTCCACCTGATGTTAGACAGCCTGTTTCTTTATTTAAAAGAAAAATAACCAGGGCCTGGTGCCAGGGAGGAGGCATGGGCCCCCCGCCCTCAGCAGCAGGAAAGCTCATTAGCTTAATCTTCAAGCACTTGCCACAGAAAGCAATCCTGCTCCAGAGAGCCCAGAGAAAGCAGGTCTCGCCTCCTCCAGCAACTGGGGTGCGGCAACATGGAGTGGAGCGAGGACCCTGTGCCACCCTGCCTGGGATCTGTCCCCCTCCATCTGGGTTGGTGGCATGGCTCTTCACTAGGAGCCCTTCTCTGACCTCTGAAGCACAAAGACCTCTTCTTCCTCAAACCCAGCTATGGTTCTGAACCCGTCACTTTCTATTAAAGCATCCTGCTTCACACTGTTTTGGTGATTTTTATGTCCACACCCAAGCTATATCATTCAAAGTTTGACTTACTGATAACCTCATAGAACAAGCAGATATGTGGCTTTTTGAAATAGAAATTGGCTTCAGAGCATTTCATGGGACGTGGGAGCAGCCCTTGGAGGTTGCACCTGACCTCTCAGCAGCAGCATAGGCAAGCTGGGGGATGGGAGTTATGCATCCCCCCCACCACCGCCAGCAGGCCCCTCAAGTTTGCAACCCAGAGCAAGAGTTCATCTGAAATAAGGAGCTCTCCACTCTGAATATAAATTGGATCCTGCCACATTCTTCCATTTTCTCTAGCACTACACCAGCTGTTTTATCAAAGAATGACCCTGGATTAGCTGAACTGGTAACATGTAGATAGCTTCTGATGGTGGCCCTGTGGTTCACTTGAAGCCCAGAGCTTGGCTACCAAAACTCACCCAAAGTCTTCTTGCGGTGAGGCCTGTGTTCTGGATAACAGGGAGGTCACTTTTAGAAGCATGGTTTGTAGCAGACTTACCTCCCACCATGTGCATTTGAGGAAGGAGATTCCATAGGAAGGCTCTGGGGTTGAAGGGTGGGAGGACGGGATGGGCTGGTGAGCCGCCATCAGGGTGCCCTGAAAAGCACTGACAAGGGAACGCTGAGAGCCTTAGAAGCTTCGCTGGAATTCTCCTCACTGTGGGTTTACACGACTTCATTGCCCCGTTCCATCTGAGCCCAGATGGACAGGTGGAAAGAAAACAGCTAACTGGCCACAGCCCCACCCTCGTACAGTGGAGTGGCCCTGCTGCCTTCACGGGCACTGCGTTTCCTCAGATGGCTGACTTCTCTACCCCTTTCCAACAGGCCAGAGAGTTTCCAAGACGCACAAGGGTGACTTCAGAATGCTCAAGCACATTGCCCCTGAGAGTCAGTGGTCAGTAGATGGCTGAGTCTCTGTATTTAGGGACAACTGTGAACAAAGGGCGGTGGAGGCAGAGCAAGCCTTGGATCTTGACTGAGGGCCTTCCCAGGTTTCAGCAGTGCAATGGCCTGAGGGGACGTGGAGCCAGACCTGGCTGCAGAGAAGCAGCTCCAAGCCCAGGCAAAGTCCAAGCCTCAGCTCCAAGCCCAGTGAAGTCCAAGCCTCTGCTCCGGCTGTTTTCCTCCCTTAACAGTGGGCCAGTCGCTGTTCCTAAATGCACACTCCTTGAGGAGTGGGTTAGGGAGAAGAGGTTGCTGTCCAGTTAGAACAATGATCACAAAATACCCCAATCCCCACTATGTCGTTAACAAATGGAAACGTTTGAGACATTAGAAGACTGACAGGTGGTGGGGAGAATTCTGCCTTTCTAGAGATCAGTAGAAAGACTGATTTGGAAAGACGATAAGGAACATGGATTCCTAAAATAAAAATAGGCTTTCCAAAGTGAATTTTCCTGGGTTGAATTCACAGCCCTGTGAGGCAGCGAGTCCTTTGACCATCTGGCCAGGTCTGGGGGAGGCCGGATCACTGTCTGCACAAGCCTTGCAGGACGGACTCCTAACTTGAGTGGTCTCAAGTCCTCCACAGACCCACGTGAGGGCATGATATGTGGGGGAGGCCAGGCTCAGGAGCTCAGGGTCCCAGGCACTGGTGGCACTGGGCACACAGCTGGGAAGTTCAGTACTGACCAACAAGAGGCACACGACACACACAGCAGCTCTCACAGAGCTCCTCCCTGGGCCCCTCTAGATGCTGGGCGTCTAAAATGCTGAGCTATAGTCTCCTGGGAACTGGGGCTCATGCTTATCTTTTTTGGATTATATAACCAGTAAATAAAGGAACTGAGATTTTAGGGCCTGTACAACCCCCAAACCTGACCCTTGTGAGTGTCTTCCACGGCCTTTATGCACAGATGAGATGATCTTTTCTGAAGTCCTTTGTTGCCAGATGCCAATGTCTCGGCTTGGCACAGAATCACGAGCCACCACACAGCTTTGTAGGTTCAAACAGCAATTCTTTATTCCGGAACTCACACCAGCCTCCACACACGTTCAGGGGCAATCCCAATATGTCCGTTCCCAAATCCTACTCCACGAGGCTTTTTCCAAATCCCATTTTAATCTCACGAGAACTCAACGGGAACAAGCAGCAGGAACACCCTAATCCCAGCAGCCATAATCTTCAACCTCAACTTCCCTAAAACCCATATTCTTAAACCAGGAAACGCCTTAAACCAGGAACACCCTAAACCCAAGGACCGGGATACTTCCTCAAACCTGCAGGATACTTCCTCAAACCTGGATCCACCCTCGATCACCTTGAGCAGGGTCATCTTACTAAAGCATACATGCAATGTCCCATCAAATGTCCTAAGCAGCATGGGGTACGCTGGCAAGGAGATTTTGATGCGTCATACCTACTTGGTAATGGCCCTCAGCACTTTGTTCTATAATGTACCTGACAGCAGGACCCGGGTGTCACCTTCTGATCATTTAATGGAGATTTACTGAGCACCTGATACTGGCAAGGACCATGAAGATGCATAAAAATGGTCCTTCCCCTCAAGGAAGCAGGGCAGCTCATAAGAATGGTCCCAAAGCTCACACCACACTCGGGATGGGAGGAATTCTGTCTGATTCCATCTTCCCGCCACGTTCCCGATGCAGAGATGGTCACCCTCTCTAGATGTGAAGGCACTGAGGTTCCCACCATGGGACTGAACACATAGGATCTTCACTTAAGAGTGGGACAGAGATTTGCATCCTGGTCTTGTCTCCACACACCTCACAAGCACAGGAGCATCCAGAGGGAAAGGTTAGTCAGCACTGGAGACCAGAGGAGTCCTGAGCGTGGCTGCTGGTGCCGGTGCCGGTGGCCTGTGAGCCCCTGTGTGCTCTAACCCAAGGTGCTTGTTGCTTTCTGTGGTCCTAACCCTACAGCCTCTGGGTGGGACTGGGAGCACCTTCTCCAACTGACAAGGGGGGCTAGCACCTGTCACTTTCCCCTTCCCAGGGCAGAAGCTGCTGTTGGCCAGTGCCTGGTGAGCAGAATCTCCGGCTCTGTGACGTGTACAGCCCACCTGGCCTCCACAGACAGGGCCTTCCTCACCCTCCTCAAAGGTCTCATGGCCAGTTGGCCCGATCATACCCTCTGCTTAAAAAATGAACCATGCAATATGGAAAATAACAATAATATGTCCTTGGTCAAGTGTCATTAGGGCACTGTCCCAAATATGTGCCACTCACCAGAGAATGAGAAAGTTCCATCACAGTCACTCATATCTGCTGCCCTGGTAGTCAAGGAAGAGCTTCCTGGGCCTGCTCATCAGACTTCTCAGCATCCCAAGGTGTCGGATGGATCACTGTCATCTCCCTGTGGCTGAGCATCTCACTTAGGTGAGGCCACGTGCTGTGGAATGTTGGGGCACCTTGCTTAGGTAGTTAAAATCACAGCAAGAGATTTATATCCTGCCGCAGTCTGGCTAGGCACAAAATCACGAGCCACTCAAGCAGGAACAAACTTTATTTTTGAAACTGCCGCCAACGCCCCCCACATCGACCCATGCAGCGTTCACCTGAACCCCAGAGGAAGTTCCTCCCCCGGAATTCCCTCCTACTGTACTTCCCCAACCAATGGGAACTCTCCAGGAGTCCCATAGCAGGCCAAGGTGAACAGCAGGATTCCAATATCCATATGAATGCAAATCTTAACATAATCATATCATCTCAATGGCTAGCTGGCGTCACCTTTCAACCAAAAATGCCATGCATCATATTACTTGACTGTGGCTCTTAGCAATATCCCATTTGGGGGGATGAAGAGGCTGTTGTGCACCTCACAACACCAACCATGCTTTGTGCTGAAAAACAGAAATTGGGTTTTCCAATGCCTGCCTTCCCACTGGGTCTGGTTTCTGGAACATGGCACTACTCTCTGGAGCACCCCTTCAGTTGGCCCATGAAGATGGACTCAGCAGGAGGAGGTCAGAGGAAGTGCAGCTCTTCTCTGGAGTCTCTGAGGGTCCTCTCTTGTTGTTCTCCTGATGACCTTAGGAGCCGGCCATGCATCGGTCTCTGTGCACCTCCCAGCAGCGTGGCAGACCTCTGGGTCTCCCCTGCCCATCGCTCACCTCCTGGGGACTGCGAACGTGTTGCACCAGCCACTTTGTCTTTGCCATGAGGAACATTGCCTACCCTTGGACGGGAACGTGAGTGTCTTAGTGGCAACACACCCAGAAACTGCGTCTTGTATTCTGATAGCTCCACAGACCTGGCCAAACTACAGTCTCTTTTTTGTGCTAAAAGAGAGGCTTCCACCCCCATCACTTGGAAAAAGAGCTCATTCAAGAAGAGAGAGAATGACCTTCAGAACTGTGGCAGCTCCTTGCTGTGCACACAGTGCAGGGTGCTGGTCAGAGTGGCAGGGCCAAGGTGTAGGAGCGTGTCTGTCATGGGAAGCAGCCTAGCATCCCGAGTGGCCTGGGCCACTTAACAAGATAACCACATGTAGGTACGGACTCTCGGGTCCTCCTCTGAGGACTGGAGCTGCTACTGCTGCCGCCATGGGCAGCTTTGATGACAGAGGTTCAGGGAAATCATGCAGAGCAAGTGGGATGTCTGTCCACATGGTAATGGGCCCCTCCACAGGAGCTCTGCAGAGACCCAGGGGGCGCAGAGTCCTCAGAAGTGGTCCCATCTAACCCCCAACCTTCCAAAGGAGTTCTCCAGGCCCCTTTTGCAAAGGAAGAGATTGATCATGAGGAAAGAGAGGGCAGTGATCATCAGGTTCGTCTAGTGATTCAGGCACAAACTCAGTAAGAGAAAATCAAAAGGGCCGTGTTATCAAGTTCTGGGCTTCTTAAACTCACTCAGTGGCCAGCATCTGGAAGTCACTTCACTGCTTTGGTCAATGGAAACAAAGTAAATAAGAATATATTAGCCACAATCATGAGCATTCCATGATCCTTAGTATAATTCAGGCTCTGTGCCTGGCACAAGAAATGCAAAACGTGTGTGTGTGTGTAATTATATATATATATAATATGATTAATATTATATATATTAATTTTTGTATCCATCCATCAAAAATATATATGTACATATATGCCATAAACTACTATGTAAATGTGTATGAATACCCATTTGTGTAAATATATATTTTTGTGTGTATATACATGTATGTATATCAAGAAGCAGTCACTAGCATCAAACCTAGAACAGAATGAGCATTAAGTCTTGGTTTCCTCTTTTCTTTCTTTCTTTTTCCATTTGAGAAGATAATGAAATAAAAGCAGTAACAAAAGAAACCACGGTAGTTTGATTCCATCTTACAAATCACTCTCAAATGCCTTTTCTTTGCAGGAATGCTACTTATTTACATCTGAAATGCATTAGAGATGACCCTATCCAGTCTGTCCATCTTTTGAAGACATTTTTAGGGTAACAAAATACACCTTTTTTAATCTAAGGATAAAATAAAAATCAATTTTGTTGTCCCTGTCTACCTTTCAAAGGCTACAGGGAAATGTGTTCAGAGCTGACTTCATCTTGCATCATTTGTAGAATGCTCTCTATTGCAGAAGTATCATATTAGTCAAAAAGACCTTGCAGTTGTATCAAGTCACAGTTGTGTTCTGTGTGTTTTGTTTGCATTTCTCCAAGCCCACCTCTACTGAACCGGTCCATCCATCAGGAATAACTTCAACCAGTACCAGTGCCAACAAACAGGCACAGGTCAGTCCAAAGACCTCATAATTAGTCATCAGTAATATGAAATCTATGCTTTTAAGTTGAAGCTCCCCTTCTACTTTAGATGCTGATTATCTTAAAGGTAGAGCTTCAACTTGAGCTATAATAACTAGCTTTGTGAATCTGGTTTTCAGAACCGATGGAGCTCTCCTGGGACAGCAGAGTCTTGCTGAGGTATATGATGTTCTAGTGGTGCTGCTCTGACTACTCACAGTCCCTCCCACGGAACAAAGGAGCCAAATGTCAGGAGATGAGGCAATGACTTTTTCTGCATCGAGAACTCCACATTTAAATAATATTTATGCATCAAGAATTAAATCATCTTAAGATAAATTCACACTTCCCCTCTCCAATGGATGCTGAAATAATAAAATATAATTAAAGTGAATGTAATGGACGAGTGTTTCTTGGGAAAGTCATGGTCACCAAACTGTTTCCCCCCCATGGCAAGGATCGGGTGCTTTTATTATTTTATTCCCCTGATCCTGTCTTAACTTTGGGAGGAAGGTTAAATTATTCGGAAAGCTATGAACCATCTACATATTTATTCTTTTTAAAGGTTCTGTGGTGTGTTAGCATCTGTATTGCCAGAAAACAAAATTTTCTTCAAAGTTATTCTTGGGCAGGCCTGGGACTCAACCCATATGTCTCACAGTTCCTTGCAGCTCCAGCTCTATTCCTGTGACTGTTCCAAACGTGTCTGCAGAGCTCTTTGCTTCCGTGAATGTGTGGCGCCACCTATGGGCAGGACTACAGAAGTTCACTTTCTTTTATCAGAAGACAAAGCTTCAAGCATTTCATTAAAATATTGGGGTTTGAGGGTCTTTAAGATTTCAGAAGCACATGTGTGAAAATTAATAAACTGTATTAATTATTTTCTCTATAATAATTTTAAAAGGCAGTATTCTGCCACTGAGGTCCTTAGGCTGGGTAAATCAGTAAAGAAAGACAAAGAACTATTTTCTCACTGTAAGCTCTCTGACAATGTTTCCTTTGGCTCTGCTTTCTGAGCCATCTCTTGGAGAGATCAAATGCACGTCTGTGCACCAGCTCTTAGAAAGAGAAGAACACCATATCAGCCCAAGAAAAAAATAGCAACCCATCACAGAACTGAGAGCCCAGCCTTTACTGTTGCCTTTCACCATTTTGTAGAGATAGATACAGTGTCAAGACTAACAACTCCTCCTGGACAGACAGTGAGGCAGAACTTCATAGTACCCTTATTCTCATAGAAACACTTGCAGCTAGGGCAGCTGTAAAGCTTTTGGCTTTCCTGTGCAGGCTGGACTTCTTGCTCCCTCTGTAGCCAGCAGACCCAGCTACAGAAGGGTCTGAATCTTATCCTTTCATGAATATGAAGGGGAATCCACAGAAGCAAAAATGCTCTTTCCTTTGACACTAAATACCGCACTTTCTATCTTCCTTTGCCTCTTCATGACAGATATCATGGGTGTATACATATGTCCAAACTTCTCCAGACACATCCACAAAATATGTGCAATTTGTCATATATCAATTATGCCTCAATAAAGCTTTCAAAAAATTCAGAGTTGGATGGAAGAGGGAAATGACTTTTAATATTTCTGCTAATCCATCTGCCCAAATGATGGCCATTTTTCCCTTTTTAATCTTCAGCATAACAAAGAGCAGTTGGGCAGCTATTGATGATAAAACTCAGCAGTCAACTACCTTGTAAATTAGAAGCTGTGGTTGTAAAAAACGGATTTGTATATCACCGGGAGTGGAGAGTGTGTCTGCCTTGTAAATTTAATTAAACAGCAGGTGCAAAAATCAGGTCATATGGCTTTGATGTGCCCCGTGCGAGGATGACAAGGAGACAATGATTCTAATATGAGAAATTTGCATACATTTGCATCGGATCGCAGAGAGCACTGGAGCACTCTCCCACTTTCATATTTTATTTCTAGGAAGTTGAATAAGATTTGAATGAACTATTTCTATTGTAGACACTGCTGAAAAACACAAGCAAGGTTTTAGCGTTAACGTAGACGACTATGGGTGACCCTTCCCGAGGCACTGTGAAATGTAGCCACCCTCACTGAGAAATGAAGCACCTCTCAGAAGGGAAAGGAACTGAGGGTGAAGAGAAAGGAGAGAAAGAGGCACTGCATCTCTGCACCTTCAGTCTCTCACGGAAGGTGATGCATTGATTAGGACCTTCCTTCAGGAGATGTCCCCAGGGTGTGACACATTCCTTCTCTTTGTCCTATAACACTACAAATTCTGAAATAACAAAGATTGAAAAGGAGACTTTTTCAGATTCAGCAATTAGCATCTTACAGAAATCCTTTTTGCCTTGCACTGGACCCTGCCTTGCCTTTGATAACAGCAGCTCAGAAGGAGCACTCCTCGGGATGTGTTGCCCAGGTAGGAGAACACAGCAGATGAGCAATCACAGCCAACACCAGCACCAACTAGAGGCGGCTGCCACAGGGGCACTGAGCTGCAGGGCGCTGAGCTGCAGGAGATTTGCCCGGGTTGAAGCTAGCCAGCCCCTTCTCCATCAGGGCAGGTCTCTTGCAGGTTCCCAGCTCCTCCCCAAGGGCTGGTCTGGCCTTTTGGCCACATGCAGCCTGCATCTCAGGGCCTCAAAGCCGGGGTTCTGAGACTACCCAAGTTCGTTCCCATCTTTGTGACCACCTTCTCCTGAGGGAGCTCCTGGGACCCCGGCACAGTTACCTGCTCAATATTAATTTTAAAGGATGTTATGAGCAGAGAGGATATCAGAAGAAAATATGTGATGGGTTTTTAGCAATTCTTTTTGATTATTTATCAAAACCAAATCAGATAATTATGTAAATTTGTGTTCCATCAGGGAAGTCAGATTTTAAGTGTGCAAATCTTAATTCTTATTACTCTGAAGGGTGACTTTTCTTCAAGTCAAAATCCAGAAATATCAGCAAAAGTTAATTAAAATTTTACTTCTCAGAATGTGCCAAGTCCTGAGAATGTTGCCCAATTCGTAACAAGCCAGAACCAGAGATGCCTCCATTCTGAATTTCCCCATCTACCAAGCAAAAGGTCATCATGAAGACTACAATACATAATGACCTGATGAGAAAACATCCAGGAGGGCACCACCTAGCCCTGCCCTACAGGTCCATGGGGCTTCCAGCGCCTGGTACCCAGCAGGGCCCTGAATGAATGAATGAACTAAAGAAAAAACAAACCCTGTCCTCCCACCCCAGGGCACCCCCTGACTGCTCCACCAGGAGGTTAGGATTCTTGATCTTCCTTTCAGATGGTGGACTGTTTACAGCTGAGCTCTCCATCAACGCTGGCTGAATCCCTCCCGTCTTCAGAGCCAGCCAGCCCTCTCAATTTCATCAGGCCACCTGATGCTCCAGAGGTTCTCAGGAGGCCAGGGCAACATCTGGAATAGACTTGGAAGTGGTGCATCCAGACCCTTTTCAACATGATAGAAGAGAAAATATACAATATGAACTGCACACATTGATGAGGGCTGCGGAATTTCTCAGCGGAGGCTCAGGCAATTACCAGTCTTCAGTGGGACAGCTCTTGATGAGCTGCAAGCTAGAGCTTTTCCAGAGTGAAGCCAGCTATTAGAGAAAGACTCTGACGCTCCAAAGAATTCTGCACTAATGGCTTCTTTGCCAAATGCTGGTCTGACAGCTGCATTCAAGGCGAGCCAGTCAAACAACAGAGCTCACCTTCCACGTCTCATCCTCTGCGTCTCACCCTCCCAGTTACTTTGTAGCCTTGTTTTACTGAAGGTGACTATTATCCTTCATGAATTCTTTGGTCCTGGGAGCTGTTTTTTCTTCTTTTCACGATGATCCTCAATAATTATCTTCTATGTGAACAGACACACAGGACTCTCCCTCGTCGCTTTGTGATGGACAGACAGCATTGCACTCCAAAATGACTCTTGCTCCTGGGAGACCTCACAGGTGCAGATGACTGTGCAGTCACTGTTCATACCTGGGTTCATAACTACAAATTCTAAAGGGTGCAGAGGCAGACTTTTTCTATCCCCAACTGAATCTATAACCAGTGTTCCTACTCAACCTGGTGGAGAAGCAGGTGAGTAGGTCTAAAGAGACTGTGGATGAGGACACACATGCATGTGGACAGGAGGACAAGTTCAAGAGCAAAACCCCAGGAGGTTACAAAAGAGCCCACGTGGGAAATTTCAGCACGATGTCATTCCTTCCAAGTCCTCTTCCCTCCCTTGTTCTAACATGAGCTTGGCTGAGGTCAGTCCAGACTTGCTTTCTTCGTCAGGCCCCTAACACTCCTGACTGAAATTTGCTAATGAAATGAGATCCATTGAAGGTCCAAATGGGAAATTTGCATTATTAATTATAAATGGCTCCAGCTTATATGAGAGCAGCCATATCACCAGCCATCAGAGAAATGCAAATTTAAGCCACAGAGAGATATCACCTCACTCCTAAATTGACCGTGATCAGAAAGACAAGATAGCAAGTATTGGCAGGAAGTGGAGGAAAGAGAACCCTTGCTCACTACCCTGGGAATGTATGGAGGCTCCTCAAAAAATTAAAATAATGTTAGCATGTGACCCAGAAATCCCACTACCCAGTGTATCCCTAAAAGGACTGAAACAGTACGCCAAAGAGACATCTGCACTAAGCTCACCTAAGCACTCTTCAGAACAGCCCCTGTCCAGTCCAGCTACGTGTCCACCGTAACATGGGAACACCAGTAAGCCTTAAAAAGATGGCAACTTCTTTAACAACAGAGATAAACATGAACCTGGAGGGTACTACGGTACGTCAAGTAACTGAGAGATCCTTGTGGAGCAGAAGGTCATGTTCGATCAATAACTACAATTGCATCTCACCCACCATAACAAGCCTAGGATTCAGAGTAACTCTCGGGGATTCTCTGCAGACACTTTCTGATTTCATGTTCACTTCTGGTTGAATATGACATCTGAATAAGTTTGAAAATGACAGAGAGATATGAAGGATCTGAAACAGCATTCATAATAATTTAATTTGAGCAAAGATCCAAATTTAAGTGTGATATACAGAAAGCCCGGGACATCTCTTTCAGTAGAAAGCAGGCCACACAAGGCCAGGGGTTCTCCTGTCATTCACTGCTGTGACCCTGGTACCCAGAGGAAGGCCAGGTTTACATGAGAGGCTCAAGAAAGATTTTTACCGGTTCTTTTTAGTTATACATGACAGTAGAATCCATTTTGATGTGGTTATACGAGCAAGGAATATGTCTTATTCTAATTAGGACCCAATTCCTATACATGCACATGATGGTGGGGTTCACTGTGGTGTGTCTTCATGTACGTCCATAGGAAAGTCATATCAGTTTCATCCCATGGTCTTTCCTTTTCAACCCCACTTCCTTCCCTCCATACCCATGGTACAATCTACTGAATTTCAATCCACCCTGATGATGATGTGTTAGCTTCCACATATCAGAGAAAACATACAACTTTTGGCTTTGGGGCACTGGTGTATTTCACTTAGCATGATAGTTTCCAGATCCATCTATTTACTGGCTAATGTCCTGAAGTCATTCTTTATGGCCAAGTAATATCCCATTGTGTATATATACCACATTTTCTTTATCCATTCGTTTGTTAAAGGGCATCTAGCTTGTTTCCATTGATTGGCTAATGAATTGAGCTGCCATAAACATTGATGTGTCTGCATCTTATAGTGTGCCAATATTAAATCCTTTGGATATATAATGAATAGTGGGATAACTAGGTCAAATGTGGTTCCTTTCCTAGTTTTTGGAAGAATCTCCATATTGCTTTCCAGAGTGGTTGCACCAATTTGCAGTCCCACTAGCAATGTATGAATGTACCTGTTTTCCCACATCCTCGCCAAAATTCATTGTTACTTGTGTTCTTGGTAATTTCCATTGCAACTGAAGAGAGATGGAATCTTGGTGTTGTTTTAATTTGCATTTATTTAGTTACTAGAGATATTGAACATTTTTTCATATATTTGTTGATCATTCGTATTTCTTCTATTCTGTTCCATCCTTCTATTCTGTTCCATTGGTTTTCTTGCCTGATTTGGTGCCAATACCATGCTGTTTTTGTTATTATATTCAAGATCTGGTATCTTAATGCCTCCTGCTTTGCTTTTATAAGGATTGTTTTGGAAATTCTGAGTTTCTTATTTTTCCAAATAAATTTCATGACTACTTTTTCTCTTTTCATGAAGAACATCATTGAAATTTTTTTTGGAAAAGCATGGAATTTTTATAGCGCTTTTGATAGTATGACCATTTTAACAATATTAATTCTGCATATCCAAGAACATGGAAAATCTTTCCATCTTCCAATGTCTTCCTTAATTTATTTTTTTAGTGTTCTGTATTTTTCATTGTAAAGAACTTTCAGCTCTTTTGTTAAATTGATTCCCAAGTTTTTTCTGGTTTTTTTTTTGTTTGTTTGTTTTTTGTTGGTTGTTTTTTTGTTTTTTGGTGAATGGGATGGTTTCCTAATTTCTCTTCTAACTCATTATTTATTGGAATATAAAAACACAAACTATTTATGAGTATTAATTTTGTATCCTGCTACTTTTCTGAATTCATTTATGAGTTCTAGAAGTTTTCTGGTAGAATTTTTTTGGTCTTCTAATTATAGAATCATGTCATCATCGGCAAATAGAGATAGTTTTAGCTCTTCTTTTCCTATTCATATCCCTTTAATTTCTTTCTTTTGCCTAATTGCTCTGGCTGGAGATTCAAGGACTGTGTTGAATAGAAGTGGTGAATGGGGCCATCCCTGTCTTGTTCCTGTTTTAGAAGGAATGTGTTCAGTTTTTCTCCATTTAGAATGACGTTGGTACTGGGTTTGTTGTATATAGCCTTTACAATGTTGAGGTATGTTCCTTCCATCACTATTTTTTTTCTAGTGCTTTAATCATGAACGGATGCTGTATTTTGTCAAATGCTTTTTCTACATCCCTTGAGATAATCATGTGTTCTTGTCTTTAAGTCTATTTATGTGATGAATTACATTTATTGATTTATGTATATTGAACCAACCTTGAATACCTGGATTAACCTCACTTGATCATGGTGTCCTATATTTTTAATGTGGTTTTGGATGCAATTTGATGATAGTATTTTATTTAGAATATTTGTATCTATGTTCATCAAGGATATTGGTTTGAAGTTTTCTTTCTTTGATGTGTCTTTGGTTTTAATATTGGGATGATATTGGCTTCATAGAGTGTGTTTGGAAGAGTTCCCTTCTTTTTCATAAATAATTTGAGAAGGATTTGTATTAGGTCTTCTTTAGAGGTCTGGTAGAATCCCCCATCTGGTCCTGGGCTTTTGTTTGTGGTGGTGGTGGTAGCCTTTCAATGGCTTCTTCAATTTCATTATCTGAAATTGATCTGTTTAAATTTTCTATATCCTTCTGGGTTGATTTGGATAGGTCATATGTCTCTAGGAATTTGTCAGTGTCTTCGAGATTTTCTAGTTTATACAAGTATAAATTTTCAAAATAGCTTTTGATTATTCTCTGTATTTCAGTAGTGTCTGTGGTGATATTGCCATTTTCTTCATGGATTTTAATATTTTGTGGTTTTTCTTTCTCTTGATTAGGTTGGCTAAGGGTTTATCATTTCTGTTTATTTTTTCAAAGAACCAAATTTGGATTCATTGATGTTTTTGAATTTTTTTAAAATCTTAATTTCACTTATTTCCTGTCTTCTGATGATTTGGGTGTTGATTTGTTCTTCTTTCTATAGGCCATGAGATGTAATGTTAGGTAATTTATTTGATATCTTTCTATTCTTTTAATGTGGGAGCTCAATGCTATAAACTTTCCTTTTAGAACTGCCTTCTTAGTGTCCCAGAGATTTTGATATGTTGTATTATTATGCTCATTTACATCTCAGTACTTTTTATATTTCACCTTGATTTCTTCTGCTATCCATTCATTGTTCAATAGTAAATTATTTAGCCTCCAGGTATTAGAATAGTTTCTATTTTTTTAATCATTGATTCCTAATTTCAATTCATTGTAATTGGATAGAATGCAAGGTTGTATCTCTACTTTTTTTGTATTTGCTAAGAATTGCTTTGTATCCTAAAGTATAGGTTATTTTAGAAAATATTCCATGTGATGCTGAGAAGAAAGTATATTAAGTCACTGATAGATGAAATATTCTATATATATGTCTGTCAAGTCTAAATGATTAATTCTGCTTTTTAGTTATGTAGATGTTTATTTAGTTTTTGTTTGGATGATCTGTCTACTGATGAAAGAGGTATCTTAAAGTCACCCAGTTTTACTGCATTGTGGACTATTTGATTCTTGAAATTGAGAAGAGTTTGTTTGATGTATGTAGATGCTCCATTGTTTGGGCCATAAATATTTTAAAACTGTTATTTCTTCTTGTTGTATGACTTCCCTAAGCAGTATGAAATGGCCTTCTTTGTCTCTTCTGATTAACTTTGGCTTGAAGTCCACTCTATCAGATATAAGATTAGAAAGCACTGCTTGTTTATGAGATCCATATGAATGATAAGATTTTTCCAATTCTTTTATCTTCAGTCTGGGGATGTCTTTGCCTATGAGGTGGGTCTCTCAGAGAGCATATTGTTGGGTCTTGTTTTTTAATCCAATCTACCAGCCTATGTCTTTTGACTGATTAATTGAGTTCATTAACATTACATGTTATTATTGAGAGATGATTTTTATTTCCTGTTATTTTTATTTATTTCTAATTTTAAGTTAAATTAGAGTTTCCTTTGATATACTATTTTTCTAGTGTAGTTTCACCCTCTGCTAGTTTTCATTTGTACTCTCCATTTCTTCTTCATGAAATATTTTATTGAGTATGCTTTATAGAGAAAGCCATCATTCTAGTTGTGGATTCTTTTAGCTTTTGTTTATCACGGAAGGTTTTCACCTCATCTTCAAATCTGAAGCTTAATTTTGCTGGATATAGTATTCTTGATTGGCATCTTTCAGAGTTTGGTATGTATAATCCCAAGACCTCCTAGCTTTTAGGATCTAGAAAAAAAAATCAGCTGAGATCGAGATTGGTTTACCTCTAAGTATGACCAATCATTTTTCTCTGGCCACCTTTACAATTCTATCCTTATTCTGTATTTTGGCATTTTCATAATAATATGCCTTCAAATATGTCTGTTGTAATTTTGCATATCTGTAGCTCTTTATGCCTTCTTTTTTAAATTTTCAATACCATTCTTAAGATTTTGGAAATTGCAAGGTGTGGTAGTGCACACCTGTAATCCCAGCAGCTCAGGAGGCTGAGACAGGAAGATTGAGAGTTCAAAGCCAGCCTCAGCAAAAACAAAGTGATAAGAAATTCAGTGAGACCTAGTCTCTAAACAAAATGCAAAATAGGGCTGGAGATGTGGCTCAGTGGTCAAGTGCCCCTGAGTCCAATCCTGAGTAAACCCACACACACACAAGAAAAACAGAAGTTAAGAATAAAATTAATTAAGAGAAAAGGAGAAGTGATTAGAGGGTAGAAAATGGTTTATAGTTTCAAAATATGAATAGGGAAAAGGTGAAGTAGGATGTGTTGTTCTTGAGAGGGAGGAGAAAAATAGATGTAAAATATCAAAGGAAGAGTGAAAGAGAGAACATAAGTTTTGGCTGTTAGCAAGAGAAAAGAGAGAAAGAGAACAGAAATAAAGTCGTGAAACAAACAATACAAAACCAAACCAAAATATACTAATCAAAAACCCCAACCCTCAAAAAACAGAGGAAAGAAAAATAATTACCTTCCAGAGATGCAAGAAATGAGAAGGAAGAAACAAATACGTCTGTGCATAAAAGTCCATGCATGATCGGTACACATGCAAAAAACAGAAAGAAAGAAAAAGGAAATAGTGAACGTGAGTGTAGGCCCCTTCTGTGCTGAGCTCTCTTTCTGTCTCTCAGCTTCCCTTCTCGGCAGAATGGCGTGGGGTGGCAGGGGAAGTGCCTCTGGGAGGTGAGTTTCTGGAAGTGAGGCTCCAAGGGGCTGGGTTTAGGTCCTGTGTTTCCCTGTGTGCGGCGTTACCAGGTGCTATTAAACCAAGGTACCTCGAGGACTGTGCCAGGAGTCTCCCCAGGGCTTCACCATGGGATGGGGGAGCCACTCCTCCTCACTTCTGTTTTTGTTGTTGTTGTTGTTGTTGTTGTGGATTCTGCCCTGCTTGGCCTCCAGGGGTCTGTCTCCAGCACCCTCACGTCTGCCCATTGGAATTTTGGAGCTGCTGCTGCTGGTCCTGTGTGCTGTGGGACTCAAAGGATGAGGGAGGCGGGCTCTCTCTGGTCTTCCTAACCAGTATTACCCCAGGAAAAATTTTCTTCATGCCTGAAATTCTCCAGATTCACTAGGCTCAGTGTAGACGGTGTGGCTGGTGTCTGTGGGACTCATGTGTTGGGCTCAGCCCCAAACTCACAGACCTGAGCTCCTCATCTCAGTTGGCTCCAGGGCACTGCAGGCCTACCAATATGGCTCCAGCTTTGGCTCCCTGTGCACAGCTGGCAGACCCAGGGTGTCTTTCCTGCACCACTTTTACCAGCTGAATGTCCTGGGTGGGCCACGGCAGGCTGCCCCTCCCATCCCAAGATTCTCCAGGCTTAGAGTGTCCGCAGTACCTCTCAGCCTTCCTGGCCTCGTGGACTGGTTTCCTCAGCTCCTTTCCTGCCAGGAGCCCAGCTCCAATTCTGTTCCTTTCGCTTGTCTGATGCACAGTCTCCAAGGCTCTTTGTTCAGTACTGAGCATCAGTGATGTCCCCTTTCATCCTCCTCACAGAGAAGCAGTATCCCACAGCTGACTTCCTGGGTCGTGGAGCTGGGAGAAACACCACTTCCCCCTAGTTCACCATCTCAGGGTCGACTTTATAAAACTTCCCCTCAAAACATCGTCTTATTGAATGTTTCATTTTATTACATCTTTGATTTACAGGAAAATTGTGGAGACATTAAAGGGAGTTTCTCTATACCCCCTCCTAGGTTCCCCTAATGTTAACATCTTAAATGAGTTTGGTAGGTTTTCATCATATTAATTGCAATGAGCCAATGTCTGTGCATTGTTATTAGCTCATGTTCATAGTGCATTGACATTTCTCTAGTGTTTACCCAATGTCTTCACTTGTTCTAGAATCCCATGGAGGATCTGTCACATGACATCCATTTGTATCTCCTTAGGCTGCTGTTGGCCCGGACGTCCCTCCGCCTTTCTGGTTTAGGGTGAGCTCTAGAGTTTTGAAGAACCCAAGACTGTGCAGAATGTCCCTCAGTTGGGGCTGTTCTTGCATTTTGTTTTCATTTTGTTTGTTTTCTTGGGGACACTGTGCTTTGGGAGGACGAGGGCAGAGGTGAAGCACATTCCTACTCCATTAGGCAGAGATGAATGCCCTCATGATGACTTCTTGTTGCAGATGTTGATCTGACTGCAGGCTGACGTCATGAAGGTCAAGTTTCTCCTCCACAGAGCTGATCAATTTCCCTTTGCACCCTGTGATCTTTGGATGGAAGTCACGGCACTGCCCATGTTCAAGCAATGGGAAGGAGCACCCTGCTTCTCGAGACTTAAAAACCTACATAGACTCTTTTGAATTCTTCTGCATGGATTTGTCTTTTTCCCCCACTTACTTATTTATTTAATTATTTACTTACATCAGTGAGGATTACAGGATATTTGTTGTACGGTTTTGTTTACAATGCATGCAATCTCATTTATTCTGTTGCTCATTTTTTTCCAGGTTTCCCAGTCGGGAGCTCTTTCATTTGTTCCCAGAATCCAATGCTTCTTCCATGGCTCTTGGTTCCTTTCATTGGAGAATAGTATTAGAAACCAAGCCCAGGGCCTCGGTGTGCTTAATGTCACCGGGTGCCACTGCTCCCATAGCTGACAGAGGTGGAGAAATACGTGTGCACTGTGCTGCTTATGTTCACACAGCCGTCACCCTCCTACACGTTACCACCTGTCCCTCTTAGCAGTAATTTTGAAAGAAGTTTATGCGAGGATATCTTGCAACTAGGCTGGGTGAATTCCTCACACATGTGCATAGCTGTGCCCTTTCTGTTGCAAAGCAGATGTGCAGGAAGTGGAAAATTTCCAAGAGAGAGCATCCAGCCTTGGGCAGATGCGAAGCAAGGGGCAATGAGCACGTTGCAGACAACACTTCTTACTCCTGCAGGGAACAACAGAAGGAGAGCAAATCGTCCTTGGAGACAGAGCAAGAAGGGCGTGTCAGCCCACCCCTCTCCTTCAGGAGCAAAGGCCCCTCAGGAGCATTCCAGGCACGCAGGAGGACAGCCCTTGCATAGGTGGCTCTGCTCAGTGGGAGCTGAAGATGGAACCGGAACCGTCGAGGTGGCACCAGTGTCTCCAGTGTGGAAGATGGGGGACATGAGGAAAAGCAACCACGTCCAGACCAGAGGGGACCCAGAGGGGCCCAGAGGCAGCCGTGTGGCATCGGACACTAGGGGCACCCTCAGTGTGAGTGCTCCGTGGGAGAGCCGGGGCAGATGAGCACAGGGCAGGTCAGAGGAGAGGGCTCTTGAAAAGGCAGCAATTTTAGAAGAAGCATATTTCTGTTTATAAATCAGGAGTTTTTGAATAATTTATAGAAAAGAGAATTCAGAAAAGTGGAGCGTGTTTGAGGAAGCACGTCACTACAGAAGGTGCCCTTCATGGCCCTGGCCGTGGAGATGACACACACAGCATTTCTTAACGCGCACGGACCCACCAGCTCTCCTGAACAGTTTGGATGGAAGGCAGCTGGCACCGTCATGTCCCCTCAGCCTGCTACACCGTGAGGCCCATGAGTAGGGCCTAAGGAAAAAACAAAATAGACACCTAGCTTCTGATACAAATGAGAAACACTGAGTTCAGGGGCATTTCAATGTGTTCCTCCCCTGCAACACCAAAGTTCCCGGCAAATTCCAGACTTAAGCCTTGGATCTCTCTAAACCACTTCTTGAAATCCCTCAGTGACAAGTGCTTCCAAACACAAGTCTTCAGCAGGATTTTTAAAACGTGGACCAGCGTTGAGCATGATCCACGCCAGGATCAGACATGCTCAGAATCAGGCAGAGACACAAGTTTGCTGCTGTTCCATCCGCATCAGCGACAAGGACACGTGATCAATGTGACAGCAGGAAGCCCTCACGGATGTCTAGCCACAGCAGAGCACCTGGAACAAACCCCGCAAGACGTCGTAACACTTCATTTTACACGGCCTCACGCAGGGACTCCTTTCCCATTTGGCAATGGCGAGAGAAGCCTGGGCTGCGTGGCTGGGGGACCCGTTTGCCTATCACCAGCTTATCCCACTGCAGACACGGTGCGCGTCATTTCCCCAGTCTTTAACACAGCCTGGAAGGTCCACGTGACACCCCCAGCTACGGTAAGGAAGCTGGGACTTGGTCTAAATGGCACAGCAGAAATCCGGTTCCCAGGTCTGTCTAACTCAAAACCCACGCTGCTGCCCACCGCTGAGTGTGTGCACGCCACTGCAGGGCCTGCCAAGTGTCCTTCTCCATGTACCACCTTGCTTTCTAATTACATTCTCAAGGAAGGGAAAGGAAACCCCCAAACAGGAGGCCATGCACTCCGTGGGATCATCATTTCTGACTCTCTCTCCTTTAGGGCCTTCTGTGAGCGGTCTACGGCTTCCAGAGTCATTTCCTGATCTGTCTGTGACGGAGGAGGAAACCTGCACATTCGGCCTGAACGTTCAAGGCCTCCTGAAGGGCCAGTGCCTGCATAAATGAATGGGAATCAGCTAATGATACTAAGAAACTTTGTCTGTAAAACAAGAGGCCAAGAAAAAAAATGCTGCCCTTGGCTTTCCAGAATCTATGTAAAATGTCACAGAACCCAGATATTTGCCCACAGTGACCTACTTTCCATCCCTGACCTTGCACACTCTGGCTTAAAGCAGGGTCCATGCCAGTCTCTCCTCACATCCCACAGCTGCCAGCCCTGGTGACAGCTCCTCTCTCCATAGACCAAGGTCACATCTGGAACAGCAGCCAAGTTCTTAAACTGCAGACGCCTCCTGCCACGGGGTGACCTAGTGCTTCAACTTAGCATGTCAATGATTGTAGAAACTGGCAGCGTGGGGACCCTTCCCCTGGATGACGTAGGGTACCCAGTCTCAACACCCTGAAGGACACCTCAGATGCCGTCCTGCTCACCCTGGGTCCCCAAGAACAGAGTCCAGATCTCTGCACCAGCCACGCTGCTGAGGTCCCTCTCCTTCCCTCTGGTGGATCCAGAAGTGACCTCAATTCATCAACTAGCTGCACATTACACACTCACACTCACAGCCACACACACTCACCTGCACACCTCGCACACCTTCACCAGTGCCCTCATAACCTCACAGGCACTCAGAACACACTATCCCACACCTTCACACACACACTCACACACTCTTGTACACACACACACACACACACCCTTATAACTTCACACACATTTGCACACACTCATACATGCCCACACATGCCCTTAGAGTCGCACACACATTAGCACCTTTGCACACGCCGGCTCTAGGTGAACTGCACACACTGGGCTTTGCCTCAGGTCCAGGTGATCTGGGTGCACACCGCCGCACTCTCTTTTCCTTAGAGTGGTCCTCACATCCGACTCCGCACATCCCTCTCCTGCCTCCTTCTGCCTTCCCACCCTCCCGCCCCAGGTCCGCAGCTTCTCCTCCACACGCCTCACTCCCTTCTCAGGCCTGGTGGCCTGTGCCCTTCCCTCCCTCCAACACCCAGAAAGGCCCAGGTCTGGCCCACCCAACTCCTCGGGGTTCTCACAGGCTCCTCTGGAAACCCGGGCCCTCCCAGGGGGGTGATTTGAAGAGAGCTGAGGCGAGTTACTCAAGGAGAGAGAGGCTTCCTCGGGCCCAGGGTTCAGAGTCCTGGCTCCAGTGACCTCGGTGCCACAGGCCTCTGATGTGGGCAGCACATCATGGTGGCATGTGGCCCAGCTGACTGCCCACTACTGGCCCAGGAGCAGAGGGAGGGAGAAAGAATGATGGGGACCGTGACCCAAGGGCCGGCCTCCTGAGTCTGCCACCGCCTCCCAGTCCCACAACGTGAGGGCCAGCCTCCAGCACAGGGACACAGGGGACACTGCCCATGCCTTAGCCCTATCTCTCGTACTGGAGTTGTGGTCTGGATGTGAGCTCATGGTGAGATAATGCAAGAAGGCTGGAGGGGAAGGGTCTGGACGGAGAGCCTCAACACAGTCCACACCCCGCACGCCGACAGGGACTCACTGGGGCGGTATCTGAAGGCCTGAGGCTGTGCTGCACAGGGCGGGTCCTGGGGCTGCTTTAGGGCTTTATAGCTGGGAGCTGCCCTGAACTCTGTCTGCTCCCTGGGTCCATGCTCCCTGCCACTTCCCTCGCCTTTCCCTTCTGCCCTGTGGTCGGCCTCACTACGGCCTGACCCCTGAAACCCTGAGCTGCCCCAACGAACTTCTCCTCCGCAAACTGCTCCTCTCAGATTTCTGGGTCTCAGTAACAGAGAACCTGACTGAAGCAACCAACTTCCCTTGGGGACCTGCCCCGTCCTCCCCTTTCCCCCTGGGCACTGCTCTGGCCTTGCCGACTCCCCATCTCTCACACAGCTCTCCAGCCCACTTCCCAGTTCACCATGCCCCCTCTCTGTCGGATGCTTCCTGCTTTGTTTCTCATCGTTGCCACAATTACTGCCTCCGAAATTAACACTTAATGGACACTTAAAATGAGCTAAACCTGGTAGCAAGTCCTTTATATGTGCTGTGTCAACGCTGATTTTAAAACGGCATGGCTCTATAGTTATTAATGCTATTGCTTCATATGTAACAGAGAAATCAGGCCTACACACACACACACACACACACACACACACACACACACACGTTAGTGAAGTCCCCCAGCCCCAGGGCTGTCTAGGATCAGGACCAGGACAAACCAGATGTGTCTAACTCGTACCCATCAATCTCTGCACGCTCTGTCTGAGCCCAGCAGGGACACTGCTTCTCTGGACCTTAGCCCCTGTCTTCCCCCACCTTGAACGCTATTCCCTGCTTGATCCGTCCTCACCCTTCAGGATATGGCTTAGCTCCTGCATCCCTGGCAGCCTGATACTGGGGGCCACAGACTCCCTCGGGGCTTAGGCTGCTCATGGGAACCCACTTCACCTTCCGCGAGGGCCTTCATTGCTCCACAAGCAGCTCTGGGCAAGGAACAGGCTGTGCCCAGGGAACAGAACTTTTCCCCAGGATTTGCTGGGACTCTCCAAAGGCAGAGAGCAGGGCTTGGGGTCATGTTCCTGATTGTGCCAAGTGGCCACTGTCTGCATCTTTGCTTCTTAGCTCCACAATCCTGGGCTGAATCAAGTAGTTTCATTGGTGGGAGGGACCACTCCAACGGGGATTCGAGGACAGTGCTAAGGGTCCAAATGTGCCCCCTGCTGATATGATAGTGCTGAGAGGCCGGGCCCCTAGAAGAGTTCGGGAGCTGAGGGCCCCTCCCTCAAATGCAGTGGCCACTTGACTCGCCCCTCCACATTCCCCAGTGAGAGCAGTGTCCTTGCTGTGGAGGATGAGGCCTCTCCAGACCACCAAACATGCCTTGACCTTGAGTTTCCCAGCCCACAGAAGTGAGAAATGTGTATCTGTCCTTTATAACGTACACAGTCTCAGGGAATGTGTTTTAGCAGCACCAATGGACTAAGGCAGAAAGTTCACCAAACTGAAACCTGAGATGGCCACAGGCCATCTGGGGTCCTTCTACCCAGAGAGTGTGGGGCTGGCACCAGCAGGGTTCATGCTGTTGGTTTGGGCAACTGGTCCTATAGTCAGGAGAAAGAAGGTTGCAAAGAACATGGGGAAACTCAGTCAATATAGGGAAACTGTGGGGACCTGCACAGTTGCTAAGACTTCTGCAGCAACAGCACCAGGACAGGGAGGGGGATCTGGTCACCAGGCACAAAATGACGAGGACGTGTTGCCCATGGGCAGCGGTGTGAGGGAGGGAGAGGAGGGAAGCAAACCTCCAGCCCAGGCGGAGGCCTCAGGGGCCACCGGCAGAACCAAGAACCGCAGCCCCTGGATTTCTTGGCTCTATAATATGATTTTCAAAATTCCTACATTATGCTCCTTTTCCCTTCTGCTTCTCTGTGCTAAATGTAGTGGAACCAGGGAAAAGGGAAGATTGAAGGGTCAGGACGGCCAGGGGAAGGTCGCCAGAGCCTGACCTGCAATCCACGACCTGGAAGTGGAACTCCATCACCCCAAAGTGTCTCCACATTCTCATTTGAAAGAAAATGGAAGCAGATGCTCCTGCGGATTTTCTTTTCTTTTCTTTTTTTTTTTTTATCCCAGTCAAAAATGACAGTTTGCAGGTCTGGGGCTGGGGCTCAGTGGTAGAGCACTCACCTAGCACATGTGAGGCCCTAGGTTCTATCCTCAACACCACGTAAAAATCAATAAATAAAATAAAGATATTGCGGCCAACTACAACTAAAAAAAAAAATAATTAAAAAAAAGACAGTTCACAGACGTTTCTCTCCAAGTCTACGACATGACCTAGAATCCCAGGTGCTTTGTTTGCTATTCCAGCACATGCATGAAACAACAGCAGACGAGATCTTCCATTTCTGAAGGACGGTGGCCACCTGAGGTCCAACACTCCACTTCTTGTCTTAAGGTTTTTCTTTTTTTTTGTTTGTTTTTAACTCTAAGATTTCAGTAGAAACAGACTTTCTCAGGGGTAGAAAGTGCCTGGCTCCCCGTGCATGGCAATGCCTGAGGCTCCTGAACGCTATGGACCTGGCAGGCGAGGATGGCAAGGGGCGAGGCTTTTCCTTGAAACCCCAGCGTCCAGAGCAGCAGGTTCCCAGGGAGCCCAGGCATCAGGGATGCCTCCTGATCCCCTGCTCCTGAGTGTAGCTGTGGCCGTGTCCCAGAAGTCCCCATTTCCCCAGGTTTTCTCATGATGTCAGAAGACCCGGTTCCTTCTGTTGGTGTCCTTTCTGTCTAAAATTGCTGTGGTTAGCTCAGCCCAAAGTTCACCGTGGCTTATCATGGTGGAAGTGGGCAGCGGCCAGCTACACAGAAAAGTGTCGCGTCGTTGGCTCTGTGAAAACTCTATGGCATCGTCTTTTAATTGGGTTTATTATTATTATGTTTAGATTTTCTGTAAACCAAGCACTTATTGCCTGCACCTGAGACACATGTTTTCTACCATTCCGTGTCAACTTCTGACTGCCCAAACCCAAACATGTGATTTTTGCCAATGAATCACTGGAGCAGAATCCCACCACTAATCACACTCTGGTCTGATGGACTCTTCATCTTCATATGGTCTTAGCAAAGCTATCCATCTCCTTTCCCAAGTCTAATACATTAGCCACAGCACCTTAGAAGGTGGCAGAGGAAAGACCCGACAGAGGGTTGATGAGCCAGGAGGAGTGTTCACATCCGAGTGGGAAGGAGAGCAGCATCAGTTAGGCCATATGGGTTATAGCCCCACTGTGGTTAAAGTGTGGCATTAGATCCATTATTCTACAAATATTTACCAAGTGTCTGTTCAGACTACTGTACAGAAGGACACCCATGACCTTCTCTGACCATCCTTCCCCCGAGAACCTCCTGATTACTCACAATTCTGAACCCGTGTTTTTCTTTAAAACAATTATAACTATTTAGGGTATTTACTTAATTGTGCATCATTCGTTTTCTCCCCTGGAAGGTTAGCACCGCAAGGTCACAGAGTTTGTATGTTTTGAATACCTATGTGGTGAGCAGCACGTGGTGTAATGTACCATGAGTATTGAATCTGATTAGCAAAGTCTTGTGGGGAAAAACAAGAATCTTGCAGCTGAGGGTAGGATTATGGAAGTTGTGAAAGACTAACATTTTGTTCAACTAGAGTAGAAAGGAAATCACTAATGTGGGGTTTGGTGGGGACGATAAAATCCAACTTCTTTACTTGGTTTTGGACCAATGTTTCTGCCCAAACTGCATTCATAAGAAGCTTGGCCCCTTCCTGGTGTGTAAAAGCAGAAGAAACTCTGTTCCAGAGCTATCGAAAGCAACATTGTATTGTCCTTTTTTGACAAAAAGGGAAATCAGCAGATGCCTGGTGTGCCAATAGTGCATTCCTTTCATTCACCTGCACTGCAACCACATTTTATTTGGTTGTCAAGGAGTTTAAGTGATGGGTCTCATCTTTAGTTCAATCTTTATATTTTAATATTGAAGCTAGGTTGACTTCACTGGGGAAACACAGGACTGCAGATCTATACTTCTCAGAGTGCATGAACAGAAGGCCCCCAAGGTGAGGTTCACATCCAGGAAAATCATTGGTCTTCACCTGCTTTTCATTCATTTTTCTGTCCTCAAAATCTCTAATCAGAAAAATGACAAGTCCCATTTCATAACGCCCTGACAATGAGATGCTCCTTCACATCTCCTGATACCACCAGAGACTCAGAAAGAGCACGAACTTGCCCCAGACCAGCTTTGTGACTGTACAGTGTGTTTCAGAACGATCATGAGGACACGCGGAGATTTGATTTTGCATTTTATTCATTTTTTTATTGTTCTGACCTTAGAGGATGCCCCTTCCCAAATGCCAGAGACCCCCAAAAGGTCTGAAAAGAGGCTCGGCTCAAAGATCATTTGGGTCAAGAGCCATTGTTTTCTAATTGGTAACTAGAGGGACAATAAGGGTGAATGCCACGTCACAATCCAGGAGGAAGGCTTGGGCAGCTGGGAGGAGGACAGAGGAAACACCTCGGGCCTTGGGTAGCTGATGGGTCCGGCGTGGATGGGCCATTCCTGTCAGTTGGTCCACAGAGTAGCACGGACATTTTCCCAACATCCTCAGACTGTGTGCCTTGGGGCCCAGTTGTCCACCGTTTCTTGAACAGTCTTGGATGGCCGGAGAACTCCCTGGAATTCCATTTCAAGTCTTGTGGCCTTCCTGGGTCAGGTGTGCACAGGGGCTGCGGGGCTGCTCTTCGCTCCCCTTAGCCAGCACCAGCTCGTCGACAGCCTCTCTTAAAGCAGACGCTCCTCCCAGGAGCTGCTGTGAGTCCACAGGGGATCAGTCAAGGTTCTCCAGAGACACCAAGCCTGTGGGATACACATGGATAGACATGAAGGAGGTTTATTATGGGAATCGGTCATGTAACAAGGAGGCTGAGAATCCCACAACACCATGCCTCTGCCAGCTGGAGACCCCTAACAGACAGGGCTGTAATCCATTCCTGTCCAGAGGCCCAAGAAACCGGAGCCCCAGTGCCCAAGGACAGGGGAAAGAGAACAGCCCCACTCCAGCTGAGAGCGAACAGAATTCGCCTTTCCCCTGCCCTTCCTCTCTGTTCAGGGGGCTGCACCGTCCCGCTCACACTGGTGAGGGCAGATCTTCCTCACTCAGACTGTTGAAATGCTAATCTCTTCCCACACATCCTCGTGGGCACATCCAGAGGTAACCTTCGTGGCTGTTAGGACATCCCTCAGCCCAGTCAGATGGACACATGCAGTTTCCCGTCAAGCATGCATTTCAGTTCTTGTTGGTTTGCAATCTAGGTCAGCACAAGCCTGGTAGTTTTAAGTTGGTAAGTGTCCAGGACTCAGACTGGCCTCGAATGTCAGCCCTACCCCACGGGACAGGGACTTCTGTGGCGATTTGTTTTCCTGGTGGAACAGGAGTGTGAATACTGTTGACTGCCCCCTGACAGTATGACACTCCAGCTCTGAAGTGTTGGGATGATGCTCTGTGCTAAATCTGACCTTCTTTACAAAGGAACTCATTTTTAAACATTCATGTGCACATAATGTCTTCCTATTTCATCCAGGTGACCGACATGCCCCCTGGGTCAGAAGTGATGAAAAGAGGAAGAGGGATGACACAGCCCTGGGATCTCTGGAAGACCATTATTTTAAACACGGAAATTTCTCAGGGCAGAAGACAAGGTAACATCACAGGTCAGAACAGTATATGTGTTCTTTCTTGGTAAATCTCTGTTTGAAATCTCACATTCTGCAAAATAGGCACAGAAAGAAAAGGTTTTGTGCCACATAGACTTAGCTTCAGCTCCTATCTCTGCCACTGCAAGTTTCAACAATTCCAGCTGTTTATTAGCCTTTGGACTTCCTGATTTCCTCACAATGGACAAACTAGACTATTTGGGAGCCATAAATGAGCTAACTTAGAAAACACAGCAGCACACGCAAGACAGGATCTCAGCAAATCTTGTCTTGCTTCAACAGTCCCCACATTCTAGTTTGGGACAGGTAGGGCAGGCTTCATGTAGTTAGGATAACAAACTAGAGACTCACCTGACTAGTTGCTTTTTTCCTTATTGAATTAACTTGAGGATGCCATTAATGCTGATGGAAATAGTATTTAATTGACTAGGCACTCAGCTCGTGGTTATGAGGAACAGGTGAGGAACACAATGGGAAATTATGATGCCATGTCCCCTGAAAGACTGTCATCAAGGAGGAAGACAAGTTCTTTATCAATAGAAGGAAAAATAGCGTTAAGAATGACATCAATGAGACTGCAGCCCAAGTGGAAAGCAGACACATTTGAAAAATATCCAGGTGAAAAGAAGACAGGATTTGAATTAGATCTTATTGTCCTGGAGCCTAAACATTCAACATCCCCCTGGAAAAGCTCAAGCCACATATCTAACTCAGAGCCTTTCATGCCTCTTATAAATATCAGACCTCAGCTCCATTCTGCCTCCCAAGCAGTGCTGTGGTTGGTCCAAGCAAGAAAACAATAAGAACAGACCAGATGGTCCTTGGTTCCTATCAAGTTTAGTTGTATAATGCTAAGGTAACCTCTCAGCTGTGGATCCTGATCCCCTGCAAACTTGCTTCCCAGCCCAGACTTCATGGTGGGCAAAGGAATGAGGAGTCATCAATAATGAGCCATTTTTTCTCAGCTAGACTGTGCTGCTTGGAAAAGGGTGAAGACAAAGAGAAAAACAACCACAGCGCCATATAACCGAGAATTGGTCAAAGCCATCCGTTCACTTATTGAACAATAAATATATAGATCACCTGTCTGCCTGGTGTTAATCTTGGTACTGAGGACAGAGAAAGAGACCAAGGTCTTACCTCCATAGAGCATAATGGTCCTCTTGGGGGCCAGAGTAAAATAAATAAATAAATAAATAAATGGATTACATGTTTGTTCATGATAATCACTACAGAGGCATCAAGCAGGGGAGAAGAAATGTCCTCTGGGAAAGGGGGTATCCCAATTTTGCTACCCAAGCCAGCCATTTTCACTGAAGATATGGCATTTGCAGAAAGATCTGACTGAGGTGAGGGAGCAAGCCCTGCAGAGATCCTGATCCAGTGGACTGTGGGATGGAGAAGAGGATGAGTAAGATGGAGCAAACGCTCCTGCAGTGATCCAGAGCAGCCACTAGGTGGCAACGCTAAGATTCTGGGCCAGAGGAACCCGCATAGCACATAAGAGGAGCGGGGCACCAAGGTCAGGCTTAGGGCTGAGCAAATCCCAAGTTGGGCACTGCATGAGTTTCCTGGGGCTCCATGTCAAAGTGCTACAAACCAAGTGACTTTAAATTTCAAGATGGTTTGGTCTCCCAGGTCTGGAGCCAGGAGCCAAGATGCCAGGAGGCCCTGTTCTCGCTGGAGCTCTGAGAGCTGCATGGAGTTTGCTGAATTATGATGCAGCCTACAGCAGACCTGAGGTTAAGGAAGCAACTGAGTGTGCAAATTTGGGGGCTGGGGTTGTGGCTCAGTGGTAGAGTGCTCGCCTAGTATGCAGGAGACCCTGGGTTCCATCCTCAGCACCACATACATATAAAGATATTGTGTCCAACTAAAACTAAAAATAAATATTTTAAAAAATAATGTGCAAATGTGGACGCTAGCAAGGACTGCTGGTGGGAGATACGAACTTGGTGTTCATTGCTAAATGGGTGAAAGCAAAGCTGAGGGATGCCATAGGATCGTGACGGTCATCAGGAAGGTAAAGACCCAAGGACTGAGTCTGAGAGTGGTAGCCTTTGGAGCTCAGGAAGTAGAGGAGTCTCCAGAAAAGGAAACTTGGAGAAAGTACCAAAAAGAGACTTAACCCCTGGAAGATGGTGTCCTGGGAGCTAGGAGAATAAAGGGATTTAAAGATTAGGAAGTAGAAGACCAGTTAAGACATTCAGAAATGAGCAAGAAATGGTAAGAAGGCAAATCAAGGGGCAGGAGTCTTCCCTGTCTCAGCCAGTGTTCAATAGCTTCTGGGTAGTGAGTGAGTTCCAGGACCCTGGCGCCCTGAGGGATGTCTACACAATAGACACCCACCAAGTGCCATCATGCACAGCACAAACTCCAAACCTGCTCCACCTGCCATCTCCTCCTCCCTCTCCCCTGCCTCCTTCTGTCACTTGAAATAGAATTGAACCCAACCATGCAAAGATGCATTGGAAACATGCCTGTTAACCCACCAGAGAGAAAAAGGTGGTCCGCTTCATAGGGATTGTTCCCAGAGGACTGGGAAGAGGCAGGGAGGCCCTGGCCCCCACTCTTCAGCATGTGGCCCACAGCACTTCATGAACTCCACTGGTGAAGCCAACTCCAGTGCATTAAAAAGCAGTGGCAACTGAGTTGGAAGAAGGCAGAAGCCTGAGGCAGCACCACCAAACCCCTCCCTGGAAGCTCATCCCATGGAAAAGTCAATGTGCAAGAGGCCTGTGCTGGGGAGAAAGAAAGGCCTCAATCAGTGGCCAAAGAGTGGAGAAGAGGGGCTTTGCTCATGAATCATCTTGTCGACTCCAGGGTGCTGAGGTCTTGCAGACACACAGTAGGAACACTGGGAGAGGGGAGGGGCTCCTGAGGGGAGGAAGAGTCACTGTTTCTGGGGATAGGAGGAGAGCTCCGCTGCTTCCGTTTCCCTCTTTTCCTAGTCTGGTGTCTCTAGTCCTGGAGGTTGGTAAGTGTCTCCAGCCTTGAAAGGGAAGGAGAGGCCAGGCAAGTCTAGGTCAAGTGAACCCTGACTTATCATCCCAACAGAGTGTTCCCTAGAAGATCAGCACGTCTACATGCACAGCTGAGTGGGGTCGGACCTGAAGGTTAAGGCCACAAAGAGACAGACCCAGTAGGAAGGCAGAGACACCTAGCACCTTAGTGCTGCTCTGGGCACCCACCAGTACCCGCCGGCTCAAGCTAAGAGTCGATGTTTTCACCAACAGCGTCCTTCAGGTACCTGGGCAACCGTTGTCATCATGTCCCACATGCCCTGGGTGAGATCACAGGGGTTGATAGTGTACTGCCCAGCTGCGAGAGCACATTTGGTGGTTTTTTCAGTTAACTGAGAGCAGTTAAAGCCAGGGGGTTTATGCAGGTTTTTCCTCAGTACCAGTGGCATTGTGGACCTCACTGGAGACGCACCGGGTAGCAGTGATAGTGAACAGGAATTGGAATTCCGTGACTCGGTGCACCCCAACAGCGGCTTCATGGAAGCAGAATCCATGGGAAGAGCTGGGGCCCCCATTCACACCAGCAGTATTCTAAATAGCACAGCGTAAATAGAAAACAAAGCAAGGGCTGAGGTTCTCCCAGTGTTTGACTCTTCTCAGGACAGAACTGGAAATGATGAAACGGTAGATCAAGGCTTCGGTCTCAGTGTTCTGGCAGCTGAACTTGACCTTCTGTCCTCCTTTTCTACATCACTCCCAAGTTCACATTCTCACTGATTTCTAAAATCAGGTCACCGAGCAGATGTTCACCCTGCGCAGGGCATTTGGGTCACCGTGTAAGCAAGAGGCGGCCACCCTGGGGCAGCTGTGCTGGAGACAGCAGGGGAGGGCCTGCAGCCCCCACGGGAGCCCCCTTCCCCTGCCCGTCCCCGCCCTTGCTCCACACTGCTGCCGCCGCTGCCGCCGTGACTTGTTTCCATTTCAGGCACAGCAAACATGTGTAAATACTTTATTAAAATTAAAAAAAAAAGCCCAACACACAAAGTGAAAGCTGTTCCCTTCTGATTGATTTTTCAAAAGCTCCCAAGACTGCTTCTGTACAGATGTTTGCAAAATGATTGGAGGCAGAGTGGGCTTAATTCATAAAAGCAATAAAATGCTGCTTATTGACTGAGCAGATGAACGAGCTGAGGGGGGATAATTTGGAGTGTTCTTATTGGAAATGCTTTGAAGAAATGTAATGATAGTGCAGAGACAGAGCCTTATTAGCTGTGGTAAATATATTTTCTTACAGAATGCTTAGGAGATTTTGAAATAACTAGAAAATAACCCTCAGATTTTCAGTTCTGCTGACTTTGGGGCTAAACATGTGTTAACTTTCAATTTTGTAAATCCATGAAATCCTTGACGTGCATGATCTAAAATCTGTACATGAGTTCCTCGTGTAACGAAAAAAGACTGGGGCTGGGTGTCGGACACCTGGGTGCTGGCCGGGCTCGAGATTGGTGAAGTGGTTCTCATCCTGGTTCTCATCCCAGACCCCTGCTGTAATGGGGTGTGCCCTGTCTTCACCCCCTGGAGCTCAGAGGCAGGTGGGGTGAGTCGAAGCCCTCCAGCGCTCCCAGGAGGGGGAGGGACGCAGCACGGGAGGGAAGGGGACCTTCCCTGTGCTTCAGGAAACAGTTCCACAGAAGACCTTGCCTGCCGAAAGAATGCGTGGCCTAAAGGATTCTGGGGTCTGGGCTTCATCAGCAAAGCCTGTCCTACCTCCCCACCAGTGCACCGCAGATGCTCAGGAATCACTGTAGGTGCGCAGTTGTGCATGTTGTTATTTGAGTCACACAGAAGCAGATGTGTCCTCTATTGCCATCCCTTGTCCCCAGTCTCATGATCTTCTTGAATTAAATCAATACTATTTTATTATTTCTGACTCTTTTCATAAAAGTTAATAAGTATGAATATATGCAGTGACTTGCACTCAGCAAAAAAAAAAAAAATTTAAAAAGTAACAGATGTTGGTGAATGGGTGTTTAGACATGTCAGAGGCAGATTCTGACAAAACCGGCCTGAGGTTGTCCTTGGAAGCACCTGGCCCAGGGGCTCCTCTCCTGACCCAGTGACTTTCTCCTGCGTGCATTCCAGCTTGGGGCCTGGGACGTCCACACACGTATAGTAATGTACATGTGGTGGCATCTTTAAAGAACATGACTGCTGGTAGCAAGAGCCATGTCCTCCTCCAATGAGACAGGCTTGTCATTGGCTGTCACTCTGTGGTCCCCAACACTCCAGATTCACCATGCAAGGAGGCAGGCCAAGATTCAATACAAAGGCCACCCCCAGTGCTGTGATTGAGGTTGGTATCCACTCCGTTTTAGTGTTGGAATACCACTTTAGTGTCAGATGGAGGTGATGAGGGCTGGGGTGGTGGCTCAGTGGTAGGGTGCTTGAGGTGGCTGAGGTACTGGGTTTGATTCTCAGCACCACATATAAATAAATGAATAAAATAAAGGCCCATAAATAAACAATATTTTTTAAAAATGGAGGTGATGCAAATATGTAAACAAAACTTTAATTATTTTAGATGCCAACAACAAGAAAACTTACAAGTCGTGATGGGTGGTTTCCTGTATTTCTATCATTTCTTGTATTTTTATTGCACATTTGTACCAGCTCTGGTCCTAGTTCCTGACACATTAGGCATTTCCAGTAGACTTCTGATGAGTCTGGTGTACACACCTAAGTCTTTTATTCCAAACTCTAGTCTGATGTCTGGCTAAAAAGCTGCAGTGGGTCATCCTTGTGGGTTTTCCCCTTCCTGCCCTTCTGGAGGATCACTACGGGCTCTGGCCACTCATGATGGGTATTCTCATCCACTCAACTAGACTGAGTTGCCACTACCCCGTGTGTGGCCCAGCAGGTCAGCAGCCCCCTGACAATCTCTTAGAAGCTTCAGAACACATGCAGCTCTGGGCCCACCTCTTCATGCCTTTATGCCCTAAGAATCTCTCCCTCCTGGAGCCTCGAGGTACCCTGGGATGTCAACAGGACCAGCTTTCAAGTCCCTCCTCTTTGAGTCTGGAAGGCATAGTTTCCTGCCCCGGCTGAGAAAATCATTTTCTTCCTGTCAGCACATCTGTGTACCCATCCACCTAGCTAGCTAGCTCCCTCTCTCCAGGTCATCCACGCATTCCTACCTGCATACCTGTCATGTGCTCAGCCTCTCTCCATCCACGACTAAGTATTCATCATCATCTACTTACCTTCTATCTATCAGCTACATTTCACCTACCTGCTTCCCTACCTAGCATGTACTTATCATTTATCTACCACATCATCTATGGTGTGTCATCAATCTGTGAGTCACCCATCTATGCCATTTATCTGGTTCAGGATACTCCTTGTCCCCTCTTCTGTTCCAACTCTATTCTCTTATTGCTGCACACCCAGCCTTCCTCAGAGCCTTGATTGTTTAGAAAGGTACTACCAGGAGGTCTGGCAGGTTATTTTGTTTGCCACCAGGTAAAGAAAAACCTTGCTACTTCCAATATAAATAGCAATATTTCTTTCCATCTACTTTGCCCTTGGTCATGACCAAGGGCAAAGCAGATGGAAAAAAATATTCTCCCATGTGCAGCTGCATTTCCATTGAACAAAGAAATGAAGAGCAGAGCAATTCAGAAATGTAGACAGAGCCAGAGCTGACCTTCAGACCCATGTGTTTCCCACCTGTTTGGTTTTCTGATTTTGTTTGTTTTGCCACAACCGTGGACAGTGTCACATAATGCTTACAAAGCACACGTTCGTGTGAATAAGTAACAATGAATCCCAGTTATGTACAGTTACAGTGCACCAACAAAATATGGGGGAAAAAATGAAAAAAAAAAAAAGAAGCACAGTTTTGAAATTCAAATCCCAGTTGTGCCATTCACGAGTAATAACACTGTGGGTAAGTCACACAAATTATGTATGGTCATTTCCTCTTCCATAAATGGGGATAAGATTTCAAACTATAGGAGGTAAGACAGAAAGCTCTAACTTCATAATGCCTATTAGATATCATGTCTAAATAAACATTAACTACTGTTACTGAATCACAAATTCCCCTTGAAACAAATCATGTCACATTTTTTAACACGTTAAAAACACCCATTTGCTTATATTTGGTGCAAAAGTGACACCTCTGAACTTAACATGAAAGTATGAATGTTGACTAAGTTGATCAAAGACTTGTGCATGAGAATAGCATGAAGAGGCATCAGCCTTGCTCGGCCACCTTGAGAGCATCTCACACAGAGCGGTCGATCCACCCGGAACCTGTGCTCCGGAGAGCCAAGCTGTGCATTGGCCCGTGCAACAGGATACCACCTGATAAATACCAGGGACAACACTTTTGCCATTAATCCTGTAGAAGTGACATATGGAAGTCAACTCCTTAGAAAGAGACAAAATTAGTAAAATAAGACAAAATACAAAGATGGAGGACAGAAGAATGGAAGCCATTAGATTTTAAAAGGAAAAAAATACGCTTTTTTCTTAGAATCACCATATTGAGCTTTCGGGGGTGCTGATCCCGCAGTAACTTTCACCAACTAGCAATTCCGCTGATGCGTATAGCATGGGTTGATATGGCAGGGTGTCTGCCCTCTGGGGGAAAACTGACCTTTCCTTCAGATTTCCCAGTGAACTTTGCATCAGGACACCCAGGAAGACTGCTGGGTACAAAGGATTTGGGAGCAACCTGTCCTGTAGGTTGTAGGTCTGTTTGTGTTTGCAGAATCTGCCACCTGTACCTTGTGAGAAAAGACAACCTTCTCACACAGTGGTTCAACTCACTAGCTCCCAATTGCTGTGATCTGAGTACATATTAGGGCCAACAACCAGAATGGGAGGCCGACGCAGTATTGGATCTGGCTGGAATAATTTGCCAACTGGTTATTCAATATGGAAAGCAATGAGTAATGCAAAACCCCAGATCTTCTCTATAGGCTGAAGGAGTCAGACCACGCCGTCTCTGCGTCGCCTCCTAGTGTTTCTTCTTAAGGTCAGATCAGTGGTACTGATGATGTTGGCTCAGTCCATGGGCTGCGCAGCGCTGTGGTGGAAAGGGCTGGTGTTTACTCGTGCAGGGAAGACAGGCGCCTTCATGATCAGTATCTAAAGAGAGCCGGCTACTTGCCTGCAACTCCTTTGAAGTTGCACAAAGATAGAGGGGAAGTCACAGCTCTGAAATTAGGCATTAGTCACAGCCAGAGAGTAAATGACAGCTCCCGCCACTCTCTTCGCCGATTTTAAATAAGTAAGATGAGAAGAGTGGGTGTGTTCACATCTCTTTTGAAATGTTGTGCTGCATTTCACATTGTGAGGCAGACTCCCGAGGGTCAAGCACTCTTCTGCTACATTTCACATGGTTATGCTTGTTAAACTATGATATTCTTCTGATTAATATTTCTAGAACCATGAGTTTTAAAAAAAGAAACATCTATTCAAACACAATAGGTTAGTTACTTTATGAGATGGGCGTAGTATGGGTCCTGAGTGGTCTACCAACAGGGCTCCTCTGGGATCCGCTCTCTTGTAGGAGGCAAGAGAGAAAGGAACAAAGTCAGAGAACCGGAGGTCAGATCTTCAAAACATAGCGACCAACATTTTAAATCCTGCAGGTAGCAGAAGAACAAAGCTAAGAGAATAATGCACCTTCCCTAAATAAAGGTATATGGCGTTGAATTTAAGAATATCCCTGACTCTGAAGGAGAAAATTATATTTTTAATGTGGAATGAGGCAACCTATCTTTGTTGTAAATAAATTTGCATAACCTTTTAATGTCTTGTTAGAAAAACAGATGCAGAGAAAGAGAAGGGAAAAGGGTTATGTAGATATTAGAGTGATGGTATAAAGAACATGACTCAAAAGACTTAAGGAAGTTGCACATCCTCGTTTTCCTAGAAGCATATTTTAAAATTAATTTAGGTATATGTGTGTGTGTAAGTTTTACATATGTAGTTATATATAGGTATATGTTTATATAACTATTGTATATAAGAATATCTTTATATGCATACAAACACATATATGTACATGCTGCATAGAGAATAAGGATATGCTTTCAAATATCACTGCATCTAATGCACTTAATACACATACAATGGATATGGGGTTGTGTGTTTCACACAATTGTTTACCAAGGGAAATAAAAAGTTAATGGGAGTTCACTGTGGACAAGCCTGAGAAAGAAAACTTCCCAAAGCATCTAGGCTTCAGGGAGGAGCCCAGCTCATGAGCTTACCACCAGGACCCCCCTGTTGTCTGGGTATCAGTGATCTGAGAACAGATGAGGAGAAAGACTATTTTCAAGTAGACCTCGAGCATCGCTTTCTGTAGTCAAGGAAGGCCCTCAGAAGAAGCTGTTTCATGAAGCCTAACTGCTGCACATTTTCGCATGGCTAACTGGCCTGGCGAAGGGAAGACATCCAGTCTCAGGTCCCTCTAGACTTTCTGTGTCAGGTAAGGGAGAGGGGACTGAGGAGCCTGGTAATGTGTCCCCTGAAAGATGGAGACCTGTCCACAGGAGTATGGGATGCATCTCTACCCTCCCAACTTACCACATAACTAAGCACCCGTAAAACCACAGTGAATCACACTGCAAGCCTCAGACCCTATGCAAGGAGTTCCCACAGAAACCAAAAAACTGAGGAGACAGAATCAAGGGCACTGGGGAAAATGTTAGTGTCTGATGTCTACAGCTACAACAAAGAATAAACAGCCTGACTCCCAGAGAGATAAACATGAAACCTCATAAGAATCTCACTGTCTTTGACTCGGGGCATCATGTGGAGTCAGAAGTCATGCTCAAAGGCAGAAAACGGAGTTGGGAGCTCCGATACAAGCATCGGCACCAGACGGACATGGCAGAGCTCCAGAATCATCAGACCAAAAATTAAAATAACAATGATTCATATGCAAAGGGTGCTCATGAAAACACGGGCGACACACAAGAGCAGGTGGGGTATGAGGGCAGGCAGATGGAAGACCTGAGAGCATCAAAAGAAATGCCAGGGATCAGTAACACAGTCATAGAGTGCCTTGTGGGCCACCAGTCAACTGGACACGACCAAAGAAAGGATGAGAAGTCTAGGAAAGATGTCCACGTAAGCTTCTCACCCTAAGGCAAGGAGAAAAAGAATGAAGAGATATACAAGGAGGGAACCAGGATGTCCCAGAGATGTGGAGGACTACAGAAGGCCAAACATGGTACAGGAATTCCAGAAGGAGAAAAAGAGGGAGAAAAGAAATATTTAAAACAATAATGAATGTGAATACTCCCCCAAATTAATATCAGACACCAAGCTACAGATTCAGGAAGCTCAGAGAATACAAATCCGTGCCCAAATATCAAGAAAATCTCTACCCAGACACATCATGTTCACACAGGATAAAGCTAAGAGTTTAAAAAAAAAATCTTGAGATAAGTCAGCATTGAGGGATGTCCCCTAGACTGAACTTCTCTACAGACATCTACAATGAAGAAGAAAAGGGACTGAAATATCTGGTCTTGAGAGAAGAGAAGCACCCACCTGGAATACATTATCCAGGGAAATTATCCTCCAAAGTTGAAGAGAAAATGAAACTTTTTCAAACCAGCAAAACTTGAGAAAATTTGTCATCAGTGGACCTGCCTTGAAAGAAATGTTAAAAGAACTTTTTCAGGGAGAAGGAAAACCTAATCAGAAACCTAGGTCTCCTGGAAAAGTGGCGGGGGTGGGGGAGGGCATTTGAGAACTAAATGAAACTAAAATAATTGATTTTCCTCATTTTAATGGACCTCACAGATAAAGTACTTCAAAATATTAGCAGCACTGCATCCCATGTGGTAGCTTAAGGATAAGGGAGGTGACAACCGTGTTCCAAGAGACACATTAAGAATGCTCTATTCGTTACAGGGCACTTGATTGCTTATAAATATATATTGCAAACTCTAGGACAACCAAATATAAAAGGAGTGAGTCTGGAAGTTAGCAATTTCTCCTTTCTTGGCACTTGTGGATGGTACTGGGGTGAGAAATATATCCATCTATGCATTTGTCAAAACCCATAACCTATACATGTGAGAGTGATGTTTAATGTAGGCAATCCAAAAAAATTAAAATTAATTAATTAATCAGATGTCAAGGGATCCAAAAATAGTGTGTCAAGCACCCAGTGAGTCACTGTGTTACAGATAAATGGTGCAATCTCACAGAAGGAGAGAGGGGGAACTGACCCAAATTACCTTGGAAATGTTGATCTGTCTGCATCTCATCTTAAATTGTTGTACCCACATACTAGGACTGAATAAATCACAAGCAGATGGAGGACAGTTGGAATCAAGCTTCCCACTGTTGCAAAGGGAAGTTACAGCTGAATGAGAAGAGAAGGCTAGGATGAGCCCCAGGGCCATGTTGGATCACATCAGAGACATGGTATGAACTTGAGTGTATGTATGTGTGTGTACTCAGACTCAGACATGAACATACAAATGAACACAGAAGTTATGTATGGAAGGTATTTCCATCCACAGAGAGGGCCTGGACACCTGGGTACCAATGACCACATCCAGCATCTGGGTTGTTCAATGGTTAGCCTACAATAAGGGCTCAATAAATGTTGTTTTCTTGAAATGAAAGAATTCTATATGTAAATAACTTAGTACAACATTCATCACATAGTAAGTATTCAGAAATAAGATGGTCTCAAGGAACAACTAAGCAATGATAATAAATTTTCCTTGATTCAGGAATCACACGAAGGTCTCCATAGTACATTCCTTCATGACAGAACCCGGGACTGAATTTAGTGAGAACTTGCAGCATGTGGATCTGACCTGGCTTTCTCTTTCTTGGCCCTTCAGATCAGTTCTGGCCTACGTGTTGGCCTCTTCTCTCGGTAAAAGTTCAAGGGCCTTTAAATACACACACACACACACACACACACACACACACACACATTCTTAGATCTCTAGGTGCAAAGAAAAATCTAATATTTCTTGTTGTATTTTTCTTTTCCTTTTGGGCTAAAATTTATTTTTGGTGATGAGTGCTTATTTTCTAAGCTGTGCCTTTTTTGGCTATTGACATGGGCCGTTCAAATACAAGCTGAGGTCTGTATTTATTAATTAGAGTTATAGATGTTCTGACCTGTTAAATTGAAGGAACAGAAAGTTTAATTGGACTGCCAGCTTTATTTGATCTGAAACCCAAGCTCATGACAGGAATGTGGAAGGCTGACCGAGTTCTAAAATGCATCCTTTCCCTTTCTTTTCAGCGTGGAGCCTCCGTGCAGCCTCTGCAGAGGTACTGCCGGGGAGCGGGAGATCTTGTTTCCTAGCTGCAATGCAGTTTCACAGAACGTGGAAACGGAAACAGAAAGGACCCATTAAACTGTCATGTCTGCTCCCTGCTGGCCCAGGATTGCTCCCTGCAGGACATTTTCCAGTTGCTTGGTCGATTCTGAAATGGCTAGAGCAAGGCGGTTTCCATCACCTCCCTCGGAGGCTTTCCAGCGGCTCAGCAGCCCTCCCATTCACATGGCTCCAATCCTCCTTAGCTCAGTGTTCCTTTGCTTCCTTTTATTCTGCCTCTCCCAGGTTCTCTCTCCTGGCTGTGCTCCCCCCACACCCCTGTTACTTAGAGGGTAAGTATCCAGGTCATTAAAGGCAAGCATTTAGTCCTTTTGATCTCCACTCTGAAGCCCAGCACTCAGTGTCTCTCTTAATTGTTCTCATTGACCTTCTTTGGAAACTCTTGGTTTGTAGTTAGTTAACACCAGAGCGGTTTAAGCAAAACATGGCTGAATTATCAGGACTCCCTTTATTCTGGAACTCTACATCATGTATTTCATATGTTTTTGGATAGACACAGTCTCTTTTGCAATCGCCTTGAAGACTTATTTTATCCAGCAATGTGTTAAACATTGTGTGAAAGCAGTGAAAAACTTCTTTCTCCTGATTTAAACCCCAAACCCAATACCTCCAGTACTACAGACTGGCCTGATTGGAGGTGGACTGACTTATAAATCATGCATATGTGTCCAAGTTTTTCTAGATATTTTATGCAATTCTAATACAAAGGATCATGACTCATTTTAAATAAAGTACATGCTGGCCACTCTGACAAATGTCAAGCTACATCAGCCTCCTTTAAAAATGTTGCCTTTTCCTATTAGAAGCTATTGTCATATTTGAACCATGGGCATGGGAGTCCCTATCATGAGCCCTCTGGAAAGAACCTTGAGATCAGAGGAAATCCCAGGGAACACTGAGCCGGAGAGAACTGAACTCCAAGTGTTACACGATTTCTTATTCATCCCCTTAGTACTCTGAGTTGCTAGAAAGATTCTCAGGTATGTGTGTGGTGGGGTGCAATCTGCAGTGAGCAGGAAATTTTATGTAAATATATCTGGCCAATTGCCAGACCTAAATCTCTAACACTTAAGACATTTGTTATTATTTATTGCCTTTAATTCTAAATAAATATCCCATTGCTTATTTAATTTTGTATTTATAATTTTGTGAGCTTTTTCTCAACAAAGATCACTGAAATTGTTAAGTCACTTTTATTGTCAACTTTGTTGAGCTGGTCGTGATCAGGGACTCCCTGAACCACTGTTTAACCAGGATGAACTCCCTAGTCCTTAACCAGAGATGAAGAGATAGTTTTCTAACCCTGTGCCAAATGCAAATGCAGAAACCCCAAAATGTACCATGGAATTCAAATGACAAAATTGATTCACTCTGGGTTGTTGAGAAGGGAGTCATTTAATTCTTTAAATTATTACAAATTCTGGTAAATTTGGCAATTTAAACTTTTTAAAAAAATAAAAACCTAACTGACCTTCTTTAATTGCTATATTCTCAGCTACAAACCCACCTTTTAAAAAAAGTTAAAAAAAAAAACCACCATTCACTATATTCCATTTTTGCATACCCTATGATCTAGCATAATGCTCTTTCCACAACAGAGTTTAAAGCATACATTTAATTTATTGATCTTTTGGATGTACAAAGAGATTAAAGGAATTGGAGAGAAATCTGAATGAAGCGTAATGGGTATGAGTCTCTATTCCTCAGCTACTGAACTGAACACACTACAACAGAGACAGAATGGGTGGGAACTGAAGGCTGTTTTGTTCCTGAGTTATTTCATGGGGCTTAAGGTCTCTCCCTGGCCTGGAGGCTCCTCCCCTTGAACGTACTTTTTCACCTGAAGTGTGCCTGGCCAGTGATCCCATCCTCCTACCTGGACAATAAATCATGCAGAATTACTGTCTGCTTCAAGCCTCACTAGTGGTTCCTTGAAGTGCCATCTGGGCTGATGCTATTTATCCAGATGTATTTCTTAAATCTTTAATTAGCAACAGGTTTTTATGTGAGGACAGAATGCAACCCCTGGGCTACTTCATGTGCCAGTGAACCTCACACGCTCCTGGGAAAGCTAGGAGCCAAGTATGTTCTCTCTGTGTTCTCCCTCCCTCTGTAAATGCTCTTTGTAGGAGTCAGACAAGGCAGCAAATGTTCTGGTGGAAGATCAAGCCACCACGGTGAAAGCAAACTCTTCCCAATCTACATATTCACAGGACTTCCTCCACGAAGCCAGGTGCTCATGAATGCATTCTTGCTGACTACATGTCTACTTTTGCCATGTTTAGAAGAAGCAATAATTGAAATCTTGAGCTGTAATTGTTGATTAAACTAATTCTCTTTCAGTTTTGCTACACACTTTTGAAGTTTTGTTATTAGGCAGGTACATTAACCCTTACAATTATGTTCTGTTGATAAATTCTCTCCCTTATTCTTACAAAAAGATCTTTATCCCTCATAAGATGTATTTCCTCTGAAATAAAATTTGAATAATAATATAGTCACTCTAGTTTTATAATTGTTTTCAACCTTATCATTTTAATCTATTTGTGACTTTATATTTCAAGTGTATTGAAGCACTGATAATGCAGCAGTATATACTTGAATCTTTCTTTTCAACCCAATTGGACAATCTCTGTCTTTTAATGGGCTGTTTAGACCATTTATACTTAATGGGATGTTTGCTGTCATTTGGTTTAAGTCTTTGTGTTACTATTTATCTTTTGTTGGTCTCTGCTTTTCCTCTGTACCCAGTCTGGAAGGTGGGAATATCTAGCATCCCCGGCACTGTGCTATGATGAGGCCCCATCACTCTTTTTTTTAGGTACTTTCTTGACTTGAACTGTATTCACTTCTTAATGTTCGAGGGGGACATGGTGCAGGCCTCTGGCATTTTCTCTATTCGTAGCCCTTTCCTGTTTAAAACGCTGTCCTTCACCTCCTTCCTACCCTATCCCTGAGCTCCCAGTCCCATCTTCTTCTCTCAGGCACTTTTCCAGACTCTGCTTTGCTCCTTGACCTGGAAGATCCTTCAAGGTCTTAAGCTGGGGAGTTACAGGGCTCACAACCTATTCCCATCTCTCTTCCCATTCCTGTATCCATGCACTTATTTTCTGATACTTAGTGTCTTGGAAATAGCTGTTTTACGTGTTTTCTAGTTTTTTTAGGTTAAGTAAGTAGCAAAGTAAATTTGGTCTCAGTTACTTCATTTTAGCTGGGCCTAAAGTCTCTCTTTTATTAAAATTTTAACAGTCTTAAAATAGTGAAATAGAACATAATAACTTGCAATTACTATTAAGTATGACTAATTAATTAGCTCAAAACCTTAACAAGCTGGAATTTCATATAATTCACAACATCCTTCATTTCACTTGGGCCAGGTCACCAGACAAAACCACTCCAGGGATGAAGGCCAAGCTTGCCCAGCATCAATACACATGTTGAAAGACCATCTCTACTCCAAGTGAAGGGATGTGTGATATCTACTTAACACCGGTTGTCTCCAAACACAAATGATATCCAGGGTCAAGGAAAGTACATACCTTTAACTCAAAGCAGAGATTATATATTTTTCCAAATAACATTTTTTTCAGGGAAATATAATTGACATTTTTCATTATTATAAATATTGTAAATGTTAATTATAGAAAATAATGGGTTTCCTTGTGACATTTTCATATAAGTATATAATGTACTTTGGTCATATCCACTCTCCCTGTTACATCCCCTGGTTTGTCAGACTAATCGAACATTAAGTTCACTCTCATTTGCAATCCAAAAGATCTACCTCAAGTGTCCTGTTGTGTGTGTTCATTTACTTTTTTTTCTAAGCAGTTTGGCACAATTTTCTAGTGGTTCAATAATGCTATTCTCAACATTTATGATATTTTCTTGATTTATGTATTTTTATATCATTTCATATATATATATATATATATATATATATATATATATATATATATAAATGAAATGATATAAAAAGCACTCTGGCATTTTCTTTATTCATAGCCCTTTCCATATATATCTCTTGGAAACATATATCCAATATATCCATATTAATATTTACTTTACTTATGTATTATTTTATTTATTTGTTTATTTTTTGACTTCATGTTAAACTGTACTCTCTGTTTCTTCTATTTATAAAGGTTCCAGATTTCTGTCTAGGAATTGGCCATGAAGCAGTCTCTTGCCTGCTTCTTCCGTGGACTTGAAAGTGCTCCCGTCACTTGAACAATTGCTTTTCCTTGGAGGTGGGCAGGACCGTGACTTTCTCCAGTCACCGGAGTGTGGCATCAGGGCCACACAGGACGCGTGAACAGGACTCCCAGGAAGCACGGTTCCTGCTCTGTTAGTGTCACTCTCCATTTCTAGTTCTGTGGAAGAAAGCTGAATGCTCAGGGACAAGCAGGGAGGCAGAGCCTGGTGCCACCAGAGCTACCGTGGAGCAGGGGCCTGGCCCACACCTTGATGGCAGCCTTGCAGCAGCCTGGGCAGAAGACTCAGCCAGGCGCTGCCCAGACGCCCAGCCCACAGACCCTGGGAGACAATAACTGTGTGCGCTTTCGATCCATGAAATGTGTGGGATTGTCACCCTGCTGGGGAAGCCTAGTGGAGACGCTCAGGGAGCCCACCTCACATTCAACGTGTGGGTACACATATGTCTACAAGTGGCTGTTCCCCATATTCCTTTCCCTCTTTTTTCCTGAACTATACTTAAGTAAGTTTCAGACCACATAATTCTTCATCCTAAAATAGTATAATAAGAAAAATCATAATATAACTATCAGACCTCCGCCTACCTTAATATCATACCAAACTCATCATCTTGAATAGTCTGAATAGTTGATATCCATGAGATGTTATTTTTCACTTTTCAAAAAGTGGATCAACCCTGAAGTGTTGGCACAAAGATATCCGAGAGGTCACCCTCTGATTTTGGTCTCTAAATCTTTTTCAACTACAGATTTTCTCAAATTGCCAGAAACAGACAAAACCACTCCAGGGATGAAGGCCAAGCTTGCCCAGCATCAATACACGTGTTGAAAGACCATCTCTACCCCAAGTGAAGGGATGTGTGATATCTACTTAATAAGACAGTAGAAACACGTGGGTGGGTGCCAGTTGGCCTCTTCCCTGGAAAGCTGAGATGTTGACAGAGAAAGAAAGGGAGTCAACACTTTGGCTTTGGTGTTGGCTTTTAGCATCCAGAACACGTTTGGGGCTGCCGTGAAGGCCCTGCGGTTTTATTATAAGACTTAGCAAACACTGAAAAGCAATTGCAACACAAGGTCTCTAAAACTGTGGCCCTGATACTTGCCCAGCCAATGCTGGAAGCCTGTCTCCTCCAGGTCCCCAGGTGACTGGTGGGCAGCATCATTCTCCACCAATATCCAAGCTCCACTCTGACCTCCCTCCCAGAAAGAGCTCTTCTTCCAACCTGCCAAGTGTGAGAAATGAGCATGTGCTATCTGAGGCCATGGGTGCAGGGTGGACTGCTGTGTCTCCCATTTGCTTCTCCACATTGACGGCAATGGATGGATGGAGGTTGACTTCACAGCCTGAAGTGACACAGAGCCCAGCCCTCAGAGCGACATCTAGCACGAGGACAGATGAGCCTCTGGTGTTTTCCACCTGGGGATGGGGGTTGGCTCCTTTGTCCCCATGGCATTACCTAGCCTGTCCTGACCCATGTCCTTGACTGTCTCGACTGTGGGCTTTCATACCTGCTCCAGATGACGAACCAGCCTCCAGCTCTTGGCCTGCCTTCTCTATTCCTTTGCCAAAGCCATTGTCCACACTGGTGCTGGTGTGGTCAGACAAACTTGTTGGTGACTCGGAAGCTCTTCTGATGGAGCACAGGAAAAGTTGACCGCTACCTGCCGCCTGCCTATCAGACGGCCGTCCCTCAGCTCCCACACCACTGGCTCTCTCTCAGACCTTCTCACAGATCTTGCATGAGGCCCTTGATTCCTGTCTTCTCAGCTGGCTCACAAACCCTCCCCTGCTTAGAGGACAAGCCCCTATAAAGCCCTGTCCATTCTTCAAAACTCAACTCAGCTACCTTCAATTCTGTGACCACCACTGACGCTGTCATCATATCTTAAATATAACCCTAATATTAGGCTTGGTATTCATTTTTGCAATGGTCTGTATACTTTTTAGTCTCTTTATAGAGAATGTGCACTTTGAAATATAAATTCTTTTCAGTTAGGACAACAGGATTCAAAGTTTAAATATCTTGCTGGGGGTGGGGGATGTGGCTCAGTGGCTCAGCTTAAGAATAAATATCTAAACATAAATACATACCTACCTACCTACCTTGCTGAAGATTCAGCAGTGAGTAAGTCTTACCTACGTCCTGAACCCAAGTCTCCAGTGCATGGACTTTCCTTTGCACAAGGCCTTCTTCCACTGAAGCCCCAAGATGGAGGGCTGGTCCTGCCCTGCGCCATCCAGGGCTTTGCCTCCATGATGCTGGAAACACCTGGAGAGTGTCAGGGCCAAGCACCTGTTCCTTTTGCAGTGGCTCTTCCTTTAACACCAGATGATTCTGTGAACATAGTCCACGTCCACGCAGGCTTGCACAGTCAGGAGGAAATCAGGACAAGGGCTGGGGATATGTCGCCTGCCTTCTAGTTGCTCTTCAGTTGGGTTTTTATGAATTTATGCTCTCATTTTATTGTGGATTAGATAATGATTGGGGATGTCATTGAGATTTTTAAGCTCTATTTGATAATGTAGAGTGAGCAATGGATCTTCTCTGAAGATCTATTCTAGTTCCCCACTAAATAGGCCACTGAGTGGTTTCAACTCAAAGTCACGCACTGGTTGCTGGAGGAGAACCACAATGTCCCTTAAATTGTCTGTAGGGTACCCTCTGGCACTAACAGGCCAGGAGTGTCATGGTGCAGTTCAATTTGACAAATAGCTAAACATTTCATGAGGACTTACTTTGCACAAGATCTTGGCATTAAATTCAGGAAGCCGTTCATGAACATTTAAGTCCAGAGTTCTGACACAAAGGCTGCAGCCATTGCAGATGAAATGTGCGCTCCTGCCCTGCTCTAACCCTCTCCGCATCTCAGGCTGGCGATTCCAAAGCTTTGCAGCCTGCATCTTCTTGTTTATTGCCGATGGCACCCTTAGTGGGTCCCTATGGAGTGACTGCAGGGATTTAAATGTTTTCATGCTGGGTACAATCTTTCAAAGAAAGTTCTTGCCTGAGACAAATTTTCTCCAAAGGTTGTAGTTAGTAATTTGCTTCCTGTTAATAATTCCACACACATTGATCTCACAGCAGCTGGTGATTATTTGGCACGAAACCCTCTGAATTTATTTTAAATTTAGAAAAAGAAAATTTGCTTCAGTACCTGCTTCCCGCTTGGGCATTTCCTTGGGAGACCAGAATACCTTGACTAGCTTGATGAAAATGACCAGTATTCTCAACAACAAAGCCTCAGGCTTTTCACCCAGCTGCCCATGGTTAAAAGAGAAAAGCATTTTAGTTTTTTTTTTTTCCTATTCAACTGAATTCCAAGAAGGAGTTTCAAGAATAAAAGCATTTTGAGTTCCATCCCCACTTCACTGGGACATAAACTGCTAAAGCAACATGTCTGCTTTACAAGACCAGCTTCTCTTTTTGTCCTTCGCACCGTCCCCTCTGAGGGCGGGGGATCTGTCCCCAAGGGCCAGCTTCTGACTCCGGAGTGCGTGTGATGCTGGAACTGCGGCTCCAATAAAGCAGGGCAGGTGTTCACTGTGGCACCTCCGTCAGCAAGAGAGCAAGTGTACATACAGTAGGTGCTCACAGCTGACCAAACCACACTTATTAATAGATGTCGTTACCTCTTCTCAGATAGCAATGGTAGATTGAGATTTCTTTGGATATAATTTAATTATTTCTGCTTCTCTTACTACAGTTTTCTTACCAACATCGTCTCTGGAGGACACTTGGGGTTGGTCAGATACACCACACCTGAATGTCCGCAGGTTTCCTGCCTCGTTGTCTTGCCTTCAGGAACCTTCGCCACTTTATCCCTCTTAACGCTACCTGAAAATCGGGACCCCCTGGTGTACCCCGCTCGGTGTCTGGTCTCCTTCCCTAAAGCCATTACTACTCCTGTTCTCAAAGTGAGTTAGAACCCGAGGAGCACCCGGGGCTTTCTAAGTCACCGGCCAGGAACCCGATGCCTTCCACGGAGCAGGTGCATCCCTTCTTTACTCCATGGCCCCTTTCTGCTCCTTTGGTCAGGGCCCTGTCAGGGCAGCCACATCCTGCGTTCCCTGAAGCCTCAGCCGTCCACTGAAGCCAGAGTGGCCCCGTCTCCCCGACACGCCCTCTGAAGTCACTTCATCATTCGTTTTGGATCAAGGCAGAATGAGTCAAAAGAAAATACAGAGCAGGGGCTGGAGCTGGGCTCAGCAGTAGAGGGAGGCCCTGGGTCCATCCTCAGCACGACACAAAAATTAGTTAATAAAATAAAGGTATTGAGTCCAGCTACAACCAAAAATAAATGAAAATTTTTAAAAATGCATAGCCTTTGGAGTGGAAAAGGAGATCGTCACATTCCTAATCATGACCACGGGACAGCGATTGAGATGCCTTGAAAAGCCCCCTACTCATTTGTGTGTCAACGTCTCATTCCTGCCTTGGTGGCCGTCACAGCAGGAGACCCACAAGCCTGTGGGACCCCACAAGGCAGCGGTTGTGGCCGGCCAATACTCTCGATGGCTGCTTCTCAGGCACCACCCATGAGCCGTGCCCTGGAGGAGCTGTCCCTGCCAGTGCTACTTGAACACAGAAATGGCTCACTTCACCCCCAGCACTGAATCCTAGCAGGATTCCTTGGTTTGAAGTTGAATGAAACTGGTAGAGATTCAAGGAAGGACCAAGGGGTCCAACTTGCAGGTGTTGTAAGAGGATCAAGTGTCAAAGGCCAGACAGCCAGGCAGGACCCACCGGACAGGCTCTCACTGGGGAGTGCAGAAGTCAGGTGTGGGAGTGCACCGGCAGCTCCAGGCTTCGCGCTTTGTGTCAAACCTGCAGGAGGGGGAGAAGGCAGCCTTCAAATTCCACTATCCTGGGTGATCACCGTCCCCAGCTAGAGAAACCGAGGAGGGACAAGGGCATGTCGGAGCAGGGCTTTCTGGTCCATCAGCATAGGCCAATCCCCTGTCTGCCCAGCCTCCTGCACTGCCTCCTGGTACCTGCCCCTGGATGTCTGAGCATCACGTGCCTGTGATCATCACATTGAACCTGGAATATTCCTAGGGGACCCGACCCTGCCTAGACCCACAGTGACAAGAAAGGTGCATCCTCCAAGAGCTCTTGAAGGCTAAGCAGGGGGTTGGCCAACTTCTGTCCAGTCCAGAGAGGAAACACTAAGCCTTTGAACACTAGACATAGGTTTGTGGACACTCTTCTTCTTTCATCTTTTGTCACAACCATTTTTAAAACACTTGGACCTTTCTTACTCATGGAACACAAGGAAAGAGGCCGGAGGCAGGATGTGTCCCCTGATGTAGGGGATTCTAGCTTTCATAAGACTAGAGACCCCAGTGCTTCCCATGACACACAGTTTGAAGTACACACCTCACAGGTGGAGTGTGTCATGCTGAGTGTGAGTACCTTGCAAAGCCAGCTGGAGATGTCCTTCCTCACTCAGAGTCAGGGAACGGATGCTCAGGGAGGAATATGGACATGGCACAAAGATCAACCTTGCTGGGACTGGAGCGTCTCTGGAGAAAAGCTAAAGACTGAGATGAGGAGACGCTGGGGACTGAGTCTTAAGAGACTGCACAATGTGGCATAGAGAGCGAGCGAAGAGGACGGGCCTGCCACAGACACAGAACCAGTGGACAGGGAGGAGGAACATCTTTTAGCCCGTGAACACAGAAATGGCTCACTTCACCCCCAGCACTGAATCCTAGCAGGATTCCTTGGTTTGAAGTTGAATGAAACTGGTAGAGATTCAAGGAAGGAATCTCATGGAGAGATTTGTCCACTTGTTCATTTCTTCAGAAACTGCAGGCAGAATGGGTTTCGGCCTTAGGAAAGTTCAGTTCCTTAGAGGCCCCACGGTGTTTCATAGTCTATGAAGATGATTTAGAGCATTTTTATTAATCAAGGTGGGAGATACTAACCCTTTAGACACTTTCACATCCATGATGTAATTTTGACTACTTTGAAGAAGAGTTGAGTCTTTCTTGAATTTACTATTTGGTTAAAATGATAATCTTCGTTTTTGTGTGTGTGCTCATAAGAAATTTATTTCCTTTTTTATATCTCATTATTTTTGGCATGTATTAGCATGGGATTTAAATGTGGTATTTTCTACTAACTATTATAAACTTCTAAAGAGAATATTATGAAAGACTAATTAAAAAAAAAAAACTTGCCAAGACAAGGGGAGAATTTCAGGAGTTAACAAAAGTAATAGGATTGGAATGAGCTTAAAGTGGGCGATGTTTAAACATAAATTTATGTTAGCTTTCTGAGAGAACTTGATTTAGACAACCCACATCTATCTGTTTCAGTTTTACAAGAAATAATCAGAGAAAATAATACTTGGTATATTTATCGTACACTGTCAGTGTTCAGGATTAATTAAAACATATAAAAAGGTACTTAAAACGAGGCATAATGCAGAGGCATAGAATTATTTCATAAATAACAAAAATTACGCATTAGCAATGCATCTTTATATTGGCCAGAGAAGCGAATGAACTGACATTCCCAGAGCACCGTCTGGTTTCTGTGTTAATCTGCTGTCTCCGCAGCGTCCTTGTGAGCTGCCTTTAGTTCCTGCACAAAGTGGAAAAACAACAAAGTGGCTCAAGAAGAGCACTTACAAGGCAAAAGAGTTGGATGAAAAGAAAGTCTGTCCTGTGTTCCTGACTCTTAAACCTCACAGGTACCTCCCAGCAACTTGTAAAACCTCACACATTCCCGCCAGGCCTGGTGGCACAACCTGTAATCTCAGCAGCTCTGGAGGCTGAGACAGGAGGATCATGAGTTCAAAGCCAGCCTCAACAACTTAGCTAGGCACTAAGCAATTCAGTGAGACCCTGTCTCTAAATAAAATTCAAAAAAAGGCAGGGGATGTGGCTCAGTGGCCAAATGCCCCTGAGTTCAATCCCTGGTCTCTCCCCTGCAACCCCAAAATAAATAACGTCACACATTCCTCTCCCTGATTCAGAAGTCAGGTGATGCTGGTTGTTGGCAAAGGATACATAATAATGAGACCAGAGCTGGACTTGGTCGATTAATTTAAAGAAAAAGTTAATGGAAGAATCTTTTAAATGACCTAATATAATCCCATTTTTAAGTCAAGCAAATTCTTTTCAAATTCAACTGGAACGTTTTGAAGATCAAATATTACCTTCCCATGTGATATTCCTGTAGAAAGTGTATCATTCTCTCCTAGCTTTGAAATTTATTTGTGTTTTGCTGGTAGAATTACCATATTTTTGTACTCTCTATGTTGTCTGCTGTTGCTATGTAGCTGGTAGGCTTGTATAGTGGATAGGTTTCTTTCTTCCCAGTAATACATCATAGTGTCTTTGCTAAGTACTGCTTTATGAGACATATAGGGATACAAGTTTAAATTAATTCAATGACATATTGCAGTAGCAGCCCATGTAATTTACTTGAGATGACAATCCAAAGTCCAGATACTGTTTCCACATGGCTGTTTCCCTGTATAAAGGCTATTTCAATGATATGACAAGCTTTCTCTCTGCAAGGCAGCTGACAGCTTTGGCTTTTTACATCAGTTTAATACACAACTTGATTTCATAAATCCCGTGGCTAATTTTCGTTAGAAAGGCTCAACTTCTGCATCAAGTAATGGAACAGAAAAAAAGTTTGAAGAGAGACTCTGGCTTGATTGCCAAATCTGATAAGAGAGATAAACTCATAAAATCAAAAAGGTCAACAAATTCAAATAAGGAAAAATTCAAGGAAAATTACAGCTAATAAAATTATGCACATAGTATCAAATTGCTGAAACCAAATGTAAATAAATTGTTTAAAAAAAAAAAACAGGATCCATTCATTTGAGGGAGCAGCAATCATTTCCCAACAGATGGCATCCAAAAAAGTAGTAGCATCATATCTTTAAAGTGAAGAAAACCAAGTTCTTAAAAATACTATCCTACCCTCAGCAAAACTAGGCCTCAGAAAACAATGTCAAAATAAAGATTAGACATGAAGTCAACTTCCGATAAAAGGGTGAGAAGGTCCACTGTCAGCAGAATGACACTGCAAATATCACAGAGGGAACTTCTGGTGCAGGAGAGGATTGCCACCTGCTGTGCAGAACTGCAGGAAGAAGAGGAGCTGCTGGGGAGGGAGGCTTGGGCCTGTCACCTGTGCTGTTGCTTAGCTTTCTGCCACATTCGTTTTGGTCCTAAAAGTCATGCCCTGCTATGCAAACTTTGGGACTTTATGTGAGTAAGGTTATTTTACGTGTATTCCTCCAACTCGCCTTGTGTTTAAATTTTAACCCTAATACCCACTAATTCCTAGAGTGTAGATGCAATTCAGTTCCATTGCTCTATAATCCAGTTGTGTGGACCAGCATGTATTTACCTGTTCTGTATTTACCTGTTCTTCTACAGAACATCTGGGTGGTTTCTAACATGCCACCATGTCTGGTGTGTCTGGCAGAGGACGTGAGGGCTTCTCTCCTGTTGAGGTGCACATCCGGGTGATGGTGCCTGAACCACAGGCTGGTTGAATCTTCAACCAAGCCAAGTGATGTTGTTTACTTCCCAAAATGGTTTTTACCAATTTAGACAAGAGCAATGTAGAAGTCCTCCGGCTGTTCCAGGTTCTTGCCAACACTTGGTATTTCCTTGATATTTTCAGTCTTAAGATTATTTCCAATCTTGTGAACCCAGTGTCATGTATTTATTTCTCTGTTTGCAAATGAAACAAACATTTTCATATACTTATTGGCCATTTTAATTAATTTTCTATTTTTCTTTTTTTTTATTCTATTATTTATTTATTTATTTTAGCACCAGTATTTTCTTCATCTAGAAGCACGGATGGATGATTTCTTCTTTTCTATGGAAATCCTTTTATTTTGAAGTGGGAAAGCTTTGCCTCGTTTTTTAAAAACTTAGGTAGATCGTTTTTATATGAGTATTTAGCACCTTTAAACATTTTTATGTATATTGATCCCTTTTTCAATCATAGGCTCATAGAATATTGTTTCAAATTTCTTACACCCATTGTTCCTTGAAGTATACTTTGTCTAAGATTCTTAATTTTAATAAGTGTGTTCTGCATTATTTGTTGTTAGTCACCTTTCCACCTGTTGTAATCCTGCACTCTCATGATAAGGACACCGTGGCCCCTCTTCCAAAGCTCCTTCCCTGCCCTCCTGTCCCCGGGCAGCTGCCGTGCCATGGTGCCCTACCTGGCTCCCATTATACAGTGCCAATGTCTCCCAGGGGAGCCACCCCCACCCCTTCCCCAGCCACTGTCAGGTCATTCAGTGCCTGGGGTTCTGGGACACTTACTAGTTCACAGAGATTTCAGAATCTGTGTATGTTTAGTCTTTGTGCTTTATAACTTGATATTTCATGGTGATTTTGAGTAGATTGTGTGGCCTTCCTTGGGCTACTGGTGGCCATGTCCTTTAAACCATTCTGTATGGCTTGGCTTCCGATGTGCTTCTCATGAACAGCACCTATTTCTCTGTATAAAAACCATTTAACCAAATCTGACAGTCTGTTTTTAACTAAGCATTTTAGTTCATATACAACTATTTTATTAAGATAAACACATACGCATAGCCATATGTGCTTATTTCTACCCCATGATTCTTCATATTGATTCACTTCATCTTACTTTGAATCCGCTTAATAAACATTCCTTTTATCACATTTCAAGCTCACTAGTTTGGAAGTTATATGCTTTATAATTCTTTCTGTGGCTACCTTGGAAAATTGAACATGCACGCTTCACTCCTGTGGTTAGTTACCTTTCTTTTTTATTTATTTATATATGACAGCAGACTGCATTACAGTTCTTATTACAAATATAGAGCACAATTTTTCATATCTCTGGTTGTAGACACAGTATATTCACACCAATTCCTGTCTTCATACCTGTACTTTGGATAATAATGACCATCACATTCCACCATCATTAATAATCCCATGCTCCCTCCTTTCCACCCACCCCTCTGCCCTATCTAGAGTTCCTCTATTCCTCCCATGCTCCCTCTCCCTATCCCATTATGAATCAGCCTCCTGATACCAAAGAGAACATTCAGCCTTTGGATTTTTGGGATTGGCTTACTTAGCATTTTATTCTCCAACTTCATCCATTTACCTGTAAATGCCATGATTTTATTCTCTTTTATGGCTGAGTAATATTCCGCTTGCACTTTAGCAACACTGATGTCTTAGAACGTGCTTTCTGTTGCCTCTCTCCTGACTCTGAACCAGTCGCCCGCTCCAGGTCTCCCTTGCTGCTGCAGGATCCCAGCCTTCCCACTTTGGCAGGTCAGGCCTGCCCTGCTCAGGTCCCCTCTGCACACATCACTCCTGTCCTCAGTCCCTTGAGAGTCTTAGGTCTTCCCGTGGGGGAGTTTAGAAAATTCTGTCTGCTGGATGAAAACTCTCAGTTTCGGTTCATATGAAAGTCTTTATGTTCTCCTCATTCTTCGTATGTTCCCACTGCATGTGGGGCTTGACCTGGTCATTTATTGCTGGGAAGTTGAACATCTTATTAGTTTTCAGCTTCCATTGGGGCTTTGAGAAATCAGATATCAAATTGTCAGTTTTGTAAACATGACCTTTCACTCCACCCGTTTTCAAGATCTTTTGTCTGTATTTGGTGTTTGTTTGTCTGTCTGTGTGATGTTCTTCCCAGTTTCCTCTGATGTGACCCCGGATGGATTGTTTCCTTTGCTATTCCTGCTGGGGTTTCCTGGGACTTCTGCATCTAAGGTTGATTTCTTTTGACAACTCTGGAAGATGTTAAGTCATCACATCCTTTAATAGTGCCTTGTCTCTCACTGCCTCTCTTACCTTCACCAGGAGCTCAGATTTGGTGCAAGTCGGTGGTTTGGGTCTGTTCTGGGGCATTCACCTCGCCTGCTGCACTCCACAGAACTTCACGAAGTCTCTCTCCCATGGATCCAATCACCATCAACTCTCCAGTAAGGTTTTAATTTCAATTATTATGTTGTTTTCATTTATTTATCATTTTTAAACAAACCTTTATTGTTTTTAACTCTCTTGTTTTTGCAGATGTTGTCAAACTTTCCTAGTTCCTCTTATTACACATGTGGTAGGGAGATGTGTACCCCAAGAAAAGATGCCCAAGCTCTAGAACCTGTGAATATTTTACTTAATGACAAAGGGCATGTGGGGACACAACTAAAATAGAACTTAAGATAAGGTTTTTAGTCTAGGTTATCCAGAGGCTCCAACCTAATCACATGAAGCCTTAGAAGGAGAAAAATTTCTCCTCTAGGAAAGGAAGAGAAGAAAGGGAAGAGATTAGGAGATGACCCTAGTGAGAAACCAAGTTGCCCGTGTTGGCTCTGAAGATACTGGGGTCCCCAAGCAAGGACTACAGAGTCCATCATCCATTACGTACAAAGAGGCATATCCAGGGGCTGTGGCTGTGGCTCCGTGGTAGAGCGCTCGCCTAGCACGTGCGAGGCCCTGGGTTCGATCCTCAGCACCACATATAAAGTTAGTGTGTGCAACTGCAACTAAAAAAATAAATAAACATCTTTAAAAAAAAAAAAAAGGCATCTCCAGAATTAACAGCTGGCAGCCAAGAAGGAATGGGGCCCTTACCACAAGGAGCCAGATTCTGCAAACAACCTGATTGGGCTTGGAAGCGGATTCTCCTCACGGCCCTCTCACAGAGGACCGGCCAACTCACAGGTGGGTTTTGAATTTGAGACACCTGGAACAGAGAACTCTGCTGAGCTGTCCGGGGCCTCCAACCTGCAGAGCTGGAGATAGCGCATTTGTATCGTTTCAGGCCCCAGAACAGTGTTAACTGTTCACAGCAGGATAGAAAGCCAATGCCACACACTCAGCCAATATCAGAACTTGACTCCTTACTGCATGGGTCACAGATCAGCAGCAAGAGCTGAGCTGCTAACCAACTGAGTTAGAATTTCATTGCAGTCATATTGAAATCCCACAGGTGACTCACAAAGCTTCAGAGATCAAAGCAAGTCAGTGTCTATGTGTGTCACAGCCACACCTTTGTAGTGTGATCATATCTGCTCACACTTGTTCATGGCATCCCCCTTCCTTGTGAGTTCCTACTGGAACACTACCTGTGCAATGCCTGAATGCTCTTGTCTCTACAGATCTCCACCGAGTAGGTCCAGGGTGGGTCCTGAGCACGCATGTTGAACGAGGTAAATGTTGCAGAGAGAAATTGCCTTGGCTTTTACCAGGTGCCGGGGACATTCTCTCCTGGCTCCCACGTTTCCTGCACAAGGAATGTGAATTTGATGTCCGAACCTGTGTGCGGCTTCCCTTGTGGGTATGAATCCTCAGGAGCATTTATTTTTGCCTTCAACTTTGTGCTAACCCTGAGACAAGTGATTTTCTCTATAGTCACATGAAAAGTGACAGCAGAATGCATTACAGTTCTTATTACAAATATAGAGCACAATTTTTTTTTATCTCTGCTTATATATATAGTATATTCACACCAATTCACATCTTCATACCTGTACTTTGGATGATAATGATCATCACATTCCACCATCATTAATTACAGAATCACAGATTTGGATGGGCAGATCTATCGCACATCCCACCAAATCCCACATTTATGGTGGCCTTAAGAACAGAATTGCATGTTCACCTGGTAAGCTAATGTCTCCAGGTGGAAGCCTACTTTACTACTCTGGTTACCTCTCCTGGGTACTCTTTCATCTTATATTTGGCCTCTACGTGGTGTCTGTTCTCTTAAGTGATTGCTGATATAATTAAAAAGATGACTTCACGCTTGTATTCCTAGCAGCTCTGGAGGCTCACAAGTTCAAAGCCAGCCTCAGCAAAAAGCAAGGCAGTAAGAAACTCAGTGAGACCCTGTCTCAAAATAAAATTCAAAATAGGGCTGGGGATGTGGTTCAGTGGTCAAGTGCCCCTGATTTCATTAATCCCTATTACCCACCCCCCAAAAAGATGACTTCTATATGTTTTTGGAAAAATATCTGTTAAAACCCTAAAGTGATGGTTTTTTAATTGTTCTCGCTGATAGGTAACAATCCTCCAGAAGCATGCCACTGTGAGTCCAGGGCCACAGAGGGGCTAAGTGTTTTCTCCCACCGCTCCCAGTACTGGATGCCAAGCTAACCTGATGTATTGAACTTGTGGCTAAAGACGGTGCCTATTGTGTTTGCACAGCTTGGGGGGTGGAATTAGGCTCTGTTTGACTTCAAAGTAACTTTCAGGTTTAAACCCAAATGAGCTACACTCCAGGATGTGAATTGGTGTCATTCGGGAAAATAGATCAGGTTGGAAGGAACAAGTCTTTCATTTTGAAATCTGAGATTGTTTCCTTTGCGTTATCCAAGTGCAGATATCAACTGGGCTAGAAAAATAAATGTGCAACAACCAGGGGCAACAATCAGAAGAATAAATGTTTCTCGTCTTTTGCTGGAGAGAGCAGTAGGCTGGAGGCCAGGAGAGCAAACCTGAGCTGAACTCCACAGAGAAGGCCTCCTGAGAAGGCTGAGGGTGCACTGAGATTCATCAGCAATATTTGCATTTGAAACGTGTGTGCTCCTAGTGAGGATGCAACAGGAGATCCCTGACAGCAGGCACACCTGAGCGGTGGGCAGACGACAGAGGTGTTTGTTTACCTCATTATCTCCCTGCAAAAAAAAAAAAAGAGAAAATTCTCAAGATTCATTTTATTTTCAGGTGGTATGATGCTCTGCGTGGTTATTTACTCTTCCTTTAAACAAACAAACAAAACAAAAGGAACAGAAGGTAAATGCCATAAACATAAGCTGGAGAACCCTCCAGAAAGGAATCTGCTGTGGCGTGGGTGCTGGCCCTGCCTTCCTGGCTCAGCTCTGCAGCAGGTGCTCTGATGGCACCTGCAGAATCTGACTCCCAAGGAAGGAACCTCTGGAGCAGACTCCAACTGTGAGTGGCGAGGTCTGGACTTGGTGGAGGTCTCTTCCCGGATCCAGAATCCCATCTGTATGGATCCAGTGCCGCCTGCAGTGATCTGTGACCCCAAGACCCTTCCATGGGTCTGACCAGTGCTGGACTCTCTCCTTCCCTGGGGTCTTGCTGGACTCGCACTTGGCCCTGCTGATGCCCAGATCCTCTCATTTTTCTAGAGGCATCTGCTTCTTCCTGCTTCAATAGATTGGAATTTGTATTTGATATTTTTACCATAAGTGCCACCACCTGCATCTCAGACTAGGTCACCTTGGGTATTGACACTGGCATGGACCAAATGGAAGCTTGCCACCCCCACTAACCTTAGAACTGCTCTGGGTAAGCCTGAGTGTTTCGCAGACTCGTAGTTCTTATGATCTTGGTTGACCCAGCAGCTGGTCTGATCTGGTCCCAACTTCCCTCCCTGACTTGTCAGCTCATGACTCTATCCCTCCTGCGAGCCCTGGAGATTTAGGACCGTTTATGAACTTCTGTTCCATCAAACCTGGAAATGTCCAGGAGATTAACTCAGTTTATTCAACAAACATTTATTGTCTGACTACCCTGGGCACGAAACATCCTTCAGCCACAGAAAAAGTACGGTCCCCATCCTGACCGAGCATTTCAGTTGGGGTCAGGATCAGAGGCAAGGATAAGAAATCATCAAAATCAGGGAGCCCGGTGGCCAACGTCTAAGTATGGGAAGAACAACGAAGCTGCACTGAGGGTGAAGAGTCTGCAGGAGTGGAGAGGAAGGACCGGCCTCTGCAGCACCTGCTGTTTGTAAGCAGAGATTTGCAAGGAGGGAGGAGGGAGCCTTGGGAATGTCTCAGCTCCACACGTGTTAGACCTCCACCACTGAGGAGCTCTTTGACCTTGAATGAGATGGTCCATCACCCAGCACCTTGGTTTTGCCATCTACAGGTTGGGGATGATGACACCACCTTTCTCAAGCCTGTGGGTTTGTCAGGATGATTAAATGAGTTCAGCATCTTAACAAAGCTGGGCTCAAAAGTACACTACAAAGACGTTGGCCACTGTGATCTGTTTTATAGCTTGGGGTTATAAATAGGATCCCCTTGGAACAAAGAAATTGACAACTGCCAAAAGGTTTGTTCATGAACACGTCTGGCTGGGCCTATAACCACAGGTTCACAGGCAGAGACAAATTACTGAGTGTCCATAATTACACATCAGCCTTCATATTAATCATGACAAAAAAAAAACGCACATACAATGTTAGGGACTATAAATGTCTCAACTGAAGAATTTTGCTATTTCCTTTTCAAAAATGGGTGAAATGTAAATTGTTGGTAAATATATGCAGCATGAGACTGTCCCACCGGCAAAACTCACAGTTGAGTTTCTTTCAGTATAAACTCTAATAAGCATGTAAATGAGGCCAGTTAGAACGTGCCATTTCCAACTACAAAAGCGTTTGCACAGTAGCATCCACAAGTTAGTTACTTCTTTGTTATTTCTTTGTTGAACAAGCAATTTTTCAGTTGGAAAGCTCGACTCAGGCAGATGCCACTTCCTGTGAATGGCAGTTTCAGGAAGCAGAGTAGGATCCTCAGAGAAGACCTGCAGGAGGAAACCCAGAGAGGAGCAGGCATCTCCGTCACAGGGCAGGCGGGGCTGCGCCAGGGTGGCCTGCTGATATCAGGCTGTTGGAACTGCCTGGCACCAACGCCTCTACCCAGGCCTGCACCTCGCCCACACTGAAAGGAAACCAAGGAACTGGGGAGGCAGGCGAGCCAGAAATGAACAACAGAGACCAGGCAGAGAGACGAGCTGACAAATAAAGGCCATCTCTCCACAGATGGAGAGAGGCAAAACAGGCTTGGGGTTCGGGACTTTAAGGGGCAGGCTCAGGGACTAGAGCTGGGCGGGTCCAGATGCAGGCGGTTAAGGATGGAGTTGGGATGAGGGAGTGGGGACCCTTTCTCAGAAATGCTCCGGTGGGAAAGCAAAATTTTTCTACAATGGTGGCTGTCACTTAAGACGGCCATCAGACACTGAGCAAGAACCTTTCCCACTACAGATTCTTTTGACAAGAATAGATCCCCTATTGATAGAAGAAGCAATGTGAAGGTGTGAGAGCCTGGGCCGCCCTTCAGCCTCTGGATTAAGGATCACGTGGAGAAGCCAAGCACTCTGAATCAAACTGCAATTCAAAACCATAGTTGACAAGAGCCCGTCTCACATGAGACCAGTGCACAGAGTGGCCTGGGGATCCTGAGAGTGGTGAATGGAATTCCTTCTAGAGTCTACTGCTTTTAATACGGGTTCCTCTGCCTTTACCAGGCCTTTACCAGGCCTTTACCAGGAATATGGCTCTAATCTAAGTGTTAGGGATGTGATGCGTGAAAGGTCAGATCAAAGAGTATCTGTCCCCTCCCCTTCCAGTGATACTTGCCTAAAGGGTATCTGTAAAACAATTCTACCTTTGTGCTGCAGATCATCAAGCTTCACCTCTGTGAACCCTAGATGGCAGAACACACACACACACACACACACACACAGACACACACACACACACTACACCTGTTTAGCTCAAGGTCAGAACGTCGGCTGGTCTCAACACACAATGGCTACCTCAGAAATGGACTGGACAATTTTTCTCATGCTGGCAAGTCTATTGAACTTTCCTGTTTCATATGGAAACACCAAGAAATGCTGGAAAGTTTCTGATACTGCATCATGACAGGTTCCTTTAGAAGAGAGAGCCAGGTACAAAATGTCTATGTAGTTGAACAAAGTCCAGAAAAAAATTTATAATTGGGCAAGCTTCTAGTCTCAAGTCCACAGCAAGCAAACTTTATCATTTTAAATGGAAAAACATATTGCCAACTTTTAAATTGGAGCAGTTGAGTTCACCTGTAGACGGACCGTGCCAATTATATGGATACATCATAAGCTCCAATGCCAAGCTAACAAAAGTAGCACATTTTAATAAAACTGCAGAAGCTTGATTTAGTCAGTGAGAATTTCTTGTTCACACAGATTTTTGTCATCTCTCTCAGCTCCAGGGGCCCCTTAATGACAAATTAGCAAGGTGCTACTGTCTTGAAGCTAGGAGACATTTTAGCACATTGACATTCAGCATTGTGACCTGCTTCTTGCTAGACTGCTAATTAATATCTGCACTGGCTACAGAATCAGCTTGTTTTTTAGACTATTTCACATTCAAAGACTGCCTCCAAGTAAAGCAGGTTTTTATCTAAAAAACCAACTCTCACTTTGTTTTATTAATATTTATAAGAAGAACTACTACTAAGTATCTATTTTTGCTAAACCATCAGGCCTCATGCATGCTTCGCATTATCCCAACTGTACTACAGTGGTACAGGATAAATAGAATTGCCCCATTTTGTGTCTTAGGAGAAGAAGTTTTGAAAGGTTACAGGTTTGCCCAAGGACCTATATTTGGGGAAGGATGCAACCAAGACTCAAAAATCTTCTGTCCCCGTTCCAAGGTGCCCCTAATCTGTGAAGGGGAGAAGCCAACTTGGAACACCCAGTGGAGCTCAGCTGCTGTGGACTGAGTGTGTGTCCACCTCACATTCACGTGTGCATGTGGTGAAGTCCCTAGGGCTGAGGCAGGTAGAAGAGGGGCCTTTGGGTATGATTAGGTCATCAGGACACCATATGGATGGGACTAGTGTCCTTAAACAGGACACCAGAGAGCTTGTACTTCCTTTCTCTCTCTCTCTCTCTGCCACATGGGGATCCCCGGAAGAAACAGCCCACAAGGATGAGGGCCTTCACCAGACACCACTTCACTAGGGCCTTGGTCCTGGGCTGCCAGCCTCTGGGACCATGAAATGAACCTGTGTGTAGGTTAGCCATCAGCAGTGCCCGATTGCAGCAGCCTTAGCAGATGTCCTGCCTTCCCACAGACTTCCTGCCCCAGGAAAGAAAGATAAAGCGTTCCTCAAAACCAATGGTTGGGCTAGGGACACAGCTCAGTCGGTAGAGGGCTTGCCTCACATGCACAAGGCCCTGGGTTCAATCCCTAGCACCACACACACACACACACACACACACAAACACACACACACACACACAAACACACACACACACACACAAACACACACACACACAAACACACACACACACACAAACACACACACACACACACACAAACACACACACACACACAAACACACACACACACAAACACACACACACACACACACAAACACACACACACACAAACACACACACACAAACACACACACACACAAACACACACACACACACACAAACACACACACACACACAAACACACACACACACACACAAACACACACACACAAACACACACACACACAAACACACACACACACACAAACACACACACACACACACAAACACACACACACACACAAACACACACACACACACACACACGAAACCCAATGGTTTGGCTGTAAGTTAATTTAATACAGCAGAATGCTCCCCACATTATACAGCATGCAAATATGGTTGAACTATTAAATATTTTGAAGAGGCTGCAAAAGAACAGGAAGTGCCTCTTCAAGGGTTTCTTTGTGTAAACAAGACATTTTTCTTAATCCTAAGAGGATAAATTGAAGATACATTAACACATATGCGATCTATTCTCTCAACTGTATCTTTGTTGAAAGAGTTACAAAAGCAAAATCGATGGATTCCTAAATGCTTACTATCTTAGAATTACCTCCTCACAGACTCCAGAATGTTAGAAAATTTTTAGCCCCACATAAGTTAGTCCACTATAAATACTGATTATAAAAATTAATTAAAAATTCCTGTATTATTTTCAAACATTGGAAGCCCATAGAGCGGATTTCTACATAGCTCCTCTGGCTGAGCGCCATCCTGGTTTCCTCCTGGCAAGTACTGGACAAAGGGTGACTTTGTGCAGCTGAGGATGGGACATCAGAAGACAGAAAGTAAAGGTGCCTCCCACCTGTAGCTGTGCAATGGAGCTGGCAAAGGGTGGGTGTGTGTGAACTACTACATTTGGCAAAGTCAGAGACCAGGCGAATTTGACCCACTAAGATGCACTAAAAGCCTAACCTAGTTCCCATGCATAGAGGAACTCAGGAATTAGGTTTGATGATGGTAGCAAAGGGTCAAGTATAAACAAAGATAAAGACTCCAAAACAATGTGATCCATTCAGTGCCAGAAGAGATTCCCAGACTTTTGACTCTGGAGTGAAAATGACAAGAGAGGAATGAGTCAGAAAAGCAGTTACCCAACAGTGTCAAAGTGGGCAAGTACGGGTGGTGCCTGACTAACCCAGCCAAATTCCATCTTAAGATTGGGAGCCATCTTGTCACAAAGTCATGAAAAGTTAATTTCTGTTTTACTAGAAATTACCACGATTTCTAAACTTGCTTGGAATCTCTGCCTGTGCCTTGAACTGCCCCTGCCTGGCTCTCCCTGACCAGATAACAACCCTCTCTGAAACCTCAGTGGCACCTATAAATTCTGTTTTTCCCTGACCAGATAACAACCCTCTCTGAAACCTTAGCCGTGCCTCGTAAATTCTGGTGTTGAGATCTAGATTTACTCCCTAACTTGAAATATTGAACCATTTAGATCATTAACCTACTATCTGCCTTTGTACTATGCTTATCAAAATCCTGTTGTTTTAAGGTCTCTAGACACCCTCTTTTTGCTACCTTTTGTGCTATAAAACCATGCTCCTAGAGAGCTGGGGACTGTCCTCTAACCATGGATTTCAGGAGAGACAGTCCCGGCCGGCTGGAATTACAAGCTTGCTTTAATTTGATTTGAACTTGGCCTCTGTGGTCTCTCCTTGTGTCATGGTTGGACAGTGCCCATGAGTGGACATAGAGAACAGTGACTTCCTCCACATGGCAGTTGTCCCGGTCAGCTTTTTGCTGCAGTGACTAAAAGGCCTAACAAGAACAGTTTAGAGGAGGGAGAGTTTATTCGGGGGCTCCCAGTTTCAGAGCTCTCAGTCCACAGAAGGCCGGTTCCATTTCTCAGGCTCAAAGGGAGGCAGAGCATCCGGGTGGAAGGGTGTGGTCAAGGGAAGCAGCTCACATGATGATCAAGAAGCAGAGAGTCTCCATAGCCAGATTCAAAATGCACACCACAGAGGCACGCCCCCAGTGCCCACCTCCTCCAGCCACACCCAAGCCGTCCTCAGCTCCCACCAACTAACCCCATCAGGGGATTAAACCACGGAATAGGTCAAGGCTCTCGTGACACAACCATTTCACTCCAAATCTTCTTGCATCATCTCACACGCGAGCTTTGGGGGCACACCTAATATCTAAACCATAACAGGCGTAACATACCACATCCTTGTCTGAAAGGAGACTGTGGCTGGGATGGAAGGGAGCTAGACAGCATCCCACCAGATTAGACAGACAGACAGACATAGAGACACAGATGAAATTCTACATGGACATATAGTTTTAGAGCTAAAGCAAAATAGTACAGTTTTCTATGACATGCAATATTTATCAGTCTAAATTTTTAGCTGTATAAAAGTCTGCTTTCTTGGAAACATGTTTTGGGGTTTATCAACTCTCACTCAGTGGGTGAGCATAACAGGAGTGGACCGTGCCCCCAGCGACGAGTGCAGACCTGCCCTGTCAGGGAACATCCTGCGTGGCTACTTCAGTCAAGGGGGTCTGGCTGCTCTCAAGCATGCTCAGGGCCTCCAAGGTCCCTGCCAGATATTCTCCATCCGTTCAGCCACGAGGGAAAGGCAGTGTGGAGTGAGTATTTCAGGAGTCGTGGCTTCTCCCCACATTCCACTGGCCAAAAGGAGTCACAGGCCCCACCTGCCTTGAAGAGGGCTGGCAGGGGTGAACATCTGTGCTGGAGTGTACAGGGTCACTTATCATTCAGGTTCTCAGCTGCAGCCCAAACGGCTAGCAGTAGGAATGATCGGATCTGTCCTATCGTACAATTCAGGGGAGAGTTCCTAAAGCTACTAATTGGAAATAAGAGATGAATGACATGAATCCATGTATGTGTTAAGAAAGCAGAACACGGCTTAGATATGTTATAATTAAGAGTTTAAAATGTGGTTTTGCATGTTATACAAGGACAGGGAGGGGACCTGAAGATGGCTCCCCGGGGAACACACCCCAGAACTTCAGGCCTCTGATCTGCTCAGTGCTTGGAGGGGATCAGGAACCCAACCGTAGCAGCCAGCACTCCCCGCCGTATTGAAGTCTTGGAATTCTCCTCTGTATCTCTCTTCTAAGCAGACCATTACTTCCCCGATGATCTAGGTCAATGCTTGAACAGATGGCAGCCAGCATTTCCAAACTATAGCTTGGAAAGGATCAGAGGAGAGATGGAAAAGGTCCTAAACTGAAAGCCTCAAATTTATAAAGAAATCGCTGATAAAATAGAGGTCAATCAAATAACTGTTGGTTTCTTTTTAAGGAATGATGTTCAACTTAGGTTGGCATCTTACTCATTTTTTTAATTTTCATTAATTTTATCATACAATTAATCCATGCCTATTTGGAAAAAATAGAAAACATAAAAAGAGAAGGGAAGGGGAAATTAATCCCCTCTGAGATAATTGGGTATTAACATAAACTTGCTTTGACTTATGTCAAAAAAAGGGAGGGATTTTATTTCTTTATAACATTTTAGAGCTTGTGCTTTTTTATTTCCTACCGATTTCAACATTCATGCATGTGGTGTACCATGGAATCCTGCTCTGTACACTATCTGTGACTCACCAAGGTCTTCTGTTGGTAAATAAAGCGCCACTATTCCTTCAGCGACTGTGCCCTCTGCTCCAATGGGCTTCCTGCTCTCCCTGGCTGTGTACCACCTTCAGTTATCAAGACAGCAGTTGAGTAACTTTAGTTGTGATTTCAGAAAACACTTTGATGAGCATCTTTGTATATCCATATTTTGACAGTTGATAAATTTCCTTAAGATGGATCCTTAGAAGCAGATCAAAACAATGAACACTCTTAATTCTTTTGATGTGCTCAGTAGGAAAGTTACACAATTGGCTTTCATACATGCAGGAGATTTGGATTTTATGCTGGATTTTTTTCATAGTATTTTAATTTTTTTTTTCTTTTTGTCCCCACTTTCCTCTTTCCTCTCTTAATGCCCAGTAACTCTTTCAGAAAGAATCCAAAGAGCAGGGCTCAAGAACTCAGGTTTCCTGCCCACATCTCTGTTGAAAAGCATGGGTGCCTCAGTGCTGCAGAGGGCCACCTCAGAATTCCTTATGAACAGCATCCAAGCAAAAGCAAAATAATTGGTAAAATCAGCCAATTATTCCAGATAGAAGGGTAATCAGCAACCTAATTACCCTTCTATCTGGAATAATTGGCTGATTTTACTTTCCCTGAGCTATTGTCCATTCAAAATTTATTGTTGGTGTTTTTGAAAACATTCCTTTGTCTTCCAGAAGATAAAGTACTGGGAGCTTAAGGAAAGACATGGCCCCTCACTTTGGCTGGATAGTTTCTCTTGGGCAGCATGCTCTTACCCAAGGACGCCTGTCCCCTGTGAGTGACTGGGAAGGCCACTGGATGCTTCTGCACTTGGGCTTGCGAGGGCTCCTCCTGGGAGTTTCACGGGACAAGGTGGAACTCCGCAACCTGCAGGGCTGACGAAGCCACGCGGAGCAGGACTCAGCGTGAACGAGGTGTTGAGATACTCATGCCCATCTTGTCTACCAACAGACGTGACCCCATGAACATGGAAGCCCTGAGCTGCTTCACCCAAGAGGAGAGCTAACGTCCAAAGCTGGCAGGACGGATGCCTCATTTCAGAATGGAATCCGCCCCACCCACCTTGACCCCGCCCTCAGGTAGTAAGCATGACCAGCAGAGCCAAAGGAGGAGAGGAAGACTTCATAGTGCAGGGAGGATAAGTACCAGGTACTCCTGTTAATATTCAGCAGCTGAAATTACAAATCAGAAGCTCTCTAAAAAGTATTAAGAGAATATCATGTGGTAACATTTTAGCATATATTGACATGGGACCAGAAGGATGGCAGCTGCCAAAGCTGACCAGCAGAATCAGATAAAGGAAGAAGAGAATCTAGACAAGGCATTCATAGAGAAGTTCATCTTAGTCACCCTTGGTTGTGAAGTTAATATCGGAAGCCCTCCCACCCCATGTTGCAGAACATTCACACAGTACAAGTTCTGCAACATGGGGTGGGAGGGGTTCTGATATTAACTGAGTGGCAATTGCATGTCCCCAATCTACTCCTCAACAGTGGCCATGGGCATCAGAGATGCTGCTCAGAAAGATGATGGACATACTTTCTGCCTGTCCGGACCCAGGTTCAGTCTTTCCCAATTCTTCTTCATTTCTTTCATTTTCTCTGTTTATGAAGTATACATAATATACTTAAATTCTGTGGCCATGTGCATAGCTAACTGCACATTCAAAGTGCAGTTTCTGACCTAGCCAGGTGTCCCATGTGCAAATGTCAAGTGTACATTTCGTGATGTTTGAACTTGAGATGAGCAACCACTTCTGCAAAGAGCAAAGCAAGATGCAGAGTGAAGGAGACTCCAAACTGCAGGGCCGCCAACCCTTCCAGAGGTCAAGGCACCAAAGTTTAAATGCCCTGCCACAAAGCACAGGCATTCACTTAGAGATCCAGCCTCCTGCAGAGACATGGTGGAGCAGGACCAGCCCTCCTGGGCACCTGCAGCTCAGTCTGTACCTGACTGACTGGGAAAGGAAGAGTGGGGCCTAGGAAACAAGCTTTGCCCACAGCTAGAGCATCCCTAGGCAAACCAGGTAGCTTACCCAGATCCTGGATGAAACCGTCCTCAAGAGAGCTGATCCAGGAGCACCAGACATCAGCACGTGCACAGCAAAGTCCCCTTTGTTCCCTGGGGTCTGTGGTTCCAGCATCTTCCACCCCTTCTGGGTGAGGACAGCAGTCTGGGCCCAGGGGACAGGAATGTGCTATAGGTACCATGGGGACCCATGTGGCTGTCTCTTCCTAAGGGATGGGTATGGAAGCCGGCAGCTCAGCATTTAAAGACCCTGAAAACTTAGTGTTTCATGAGCTCCTCGTTCACTTTGGAATTTCTTTTACCATGTTTCTGTCTGACACTGGGCTTTTTCTCCTTGGGGTAGACATATCTCCACCTGCTGGGCCCTGGAAGGCACAGGGTCTTCTGCTGCCACAGTGACACCTGCTGTTGAGAAGGAAGTTGAGGATTTCTCCAAGAAAACTGCACTCGGATTCCCAACATCTGGAAGGCTAAATGGCTTTGTCTTGCAGGGAGTGAGTTCAGTTGAACAAGCACAATCAAAAGAGGACCAGGGATGGGGAGGGAGGAGGGGAAGAGGAAGAGAAGGCTGTCTGAGTAGCAGGAAGCCTGCTGGCCGTGGACCTACCAGAAAGCAAAATGAGGCTGGATGCACAGAGACTGCTGCAGAAACCCAGGGCCTTCTGTTTCTGTCCCAGGAGGCCCAGGCCAGCTTGCTGAGGGAGGAGCCTGCAGCACCCTCCCTGAGCAGGGCTTGCCCAGCAAGGGAGTGCTGAGGCCTCTGCCGAGCTGGGCAGTACAGGGTGGCGGGAATGGTCTCAGCCCTCCATCTTCCCTGCACTGCAAGGGAGCCCCCGGGCACACAGGCCCCCAGAGTTTAGGGACTTGGGGAACATGTTCAAAGACAGAGTTCCCTGATTTCTTCTTTAAACCCTGGAATTATAGCAGGGAACATTTCGCATCCATGCTTGAGATCTACTTGCCTTCTGTGTCTTAGAAAATAATTCCATTATTACTATTCAATTCACCTTGATTTTTAATTAAGGCCGAACCTGAACTACCTGTGTGACATCAAATTCTTATAGATGCTTTTTAAAAGAGTGGGGCCTAGGAAACACTGCTTTTGAGATGGTTATATAAATACTTTCAAAATGATAATCGGGGGGTGCCAAAAGTAGTTTTTCACTTACATAAAGTTCAGCTTTGATTTTGACCTCCAGAGAGAATCCTCCCAACACACATCACTAATCCTAAAAGAGAAGCGTCTCAGAGCAGCAATGGTCTTGAAGCTGGAGGAGTGGATGGTCAGGGCAGGCTTTCCACACTTCCTAAGTTTTACTGCCTGCATCCAATGAAGCAACCAGAGTAGAGCTCAAAAGTTTCCAAACTTGCAAAGAAATCTGTTGAATCCTTCCTTTCTGTACATACCAAAAAAAAAAAAAAAAAAAAAAAAAAAATCCTGCAAGTAAATCTAATTTTAACATTGGAAAAGAGAAGGCATTCCCTCTCCCCCAAAGTAGCTGTGAAAAGTCTCCTGGACAGCCTGAGACCCCCTAGAGCACATGGCCAAGTTCAGGGCAGTCTCTACCTCCAGCTCTGGGAAACTGCCCGCCCTGGGAACCCTATCCTTGTGCAAGCTCAGGACTCTACCTCTTCCTGGGTGGAAGGCGGGCAGCCCGCCTGCCAGGGGCTTCATGGTGGGATGAAGACCAAAGGCAAACACTCATCTAAGAAGACACTAGTTAGTGCGGAGGGCTAAGTACTCTTTCAAAGGAAAAGGAAGATGATGATTTTATCTCTTTGGGCTTCCCTTCCTCAACTGTAAAGTAAGGAATTTCATCAGGTGGACATCAATAAAACCTTGCCACCATGCACGATGCATGCACGGAACAGGGTGGTTCTCTTTGCTCACTGCATCAACCACCGATGGCTTGCCTTGGAGCTCAGCTGGCAGCACACACCCTCGGGGCCTCACCACGCTCCTGAGATTCCCAGTGGAATGCTCTCCCCCACTCCAGCCGTGGCGCTGCCCATCTTCAGTTGTCCTCAAGCTCACATGATGGAGAGCCGTGGTGGTGCCACCACGTGAAGCCAACTGTCTGCAGCTTGCTGCACGCCATGTGTTCCCGCAGCGCTCCCTGCTCAGGCTGGCATACATAAAAGATGAGCAGCTCTAATAAACAGCAGCTGCACCGTGGAGCCGGCTGCAGCTTCGGGCAGTCTCTTTAGGTGTTCCTGGCCTGTCTTCTAGGGCCTGGTGACCCCTCACTTGGACGTGGGGCTGAGTGGCTAATAGCCGGTGTCTGCAGCTCGCCTGCCTTCCCAGCACACCTGAACTGCGGTCGCAGAGACTTGGCCCCCTTTCCCCTTCCCCTCCCTCACCCATGCTAGTTTCACCCTTACCACTGAATACATCTTCCTCATTATCGGCATCTGGGCTGGAGCTGCAACACTAACACGGAAAGACCAAATCAAGATTAAAAAAAAAAAGAGCAAAATATTCCCATTTCAGATGGCGGAGCAGATGGGGCTCTTGGCACTTCGGAGGATGTAAATTGACCCTCTGCCCCAAGCTGGGGAAGGCAGCCTGCCACCGCTGACCACGAGGCACGAGAGGGACTTGCTCTCCCTTTGAGCTCGCGGTAGCATTCTGGAGTTCTTTTCTCTGTGCGGTGCACAAGGAGAAGAAACCGCAGGACTTTTTCAGGCTCTATTGGAACCTGAAAATGCAGCTGTGGGACGCAGAGGTCCGTGAGTGCAGCCTCTGTTCCGCCTCGTTCCTTTCTGCGTGGTGATGGGGACTGTGACCGGGACCGTGGTCTGCTGCTCATCACCACGGCATGAAGTAAGAGACACGGCCAGGAGCTACACAGCTGGGTGCCTGGCACGTAATAGACGCTCAATAAATCCGGCTTCCTTTGCTGAAGATCAGAGAAAAGAATCTTTTGGATTCTCTCTCCACAACTTTCACTTTTCACATCTGGGAAGCTGGTGGGCAGCTCTGGCCAAATCCGATGACATTTACAAAATAAGCTCAGTCTATTTGTAGAATGAAGAGTTGATCAGCTCTGGAGACTGAGGTGCTTATTTTAAACTGATTTTGTGCATCTTTTAAATCTTTAAAATATGGGAACCGTGGACAATCTTTAGTCACAGATCTTGAAACCCTTCTTTAATTATCAGAATATGCCCCACATCTTCCTATCCATTTTCAAGTGTTCCAAGCACTGATTTATTTTGATTGGTGCTTATTTTAATAATTTTTTTTAAAAAAATGCTTACTATAATAATTTTTTTAAAAAATGCTTCAACCAAAAATCGAGTCTATAAACTTCTTTTTAAACCTTGGCATAGGCCTAGAGTTGTGAAATTAGTTAAATGATCATTATAAATATTGTTAAATCCAAAGATTTATGAATGAAAGACTGGGACGGAAGATGGGAAGAAGATACAAAAAGGAACAGTGAGACCATGGAAGAAGGTGAAGCAAGCTGCTGGTCCTGCCTTCCTGAGCCATTTGCTGGACCCTTCGTCCTCCTGGGCTGGATACCTCATTGTCCACAGAAGGAATCCAACCTCCAGGTACAGAACATCAGCACTTTTCTGATTGGTTTTGTCTTGACCTTTCTCAACTGATTCTTGACAAACTCCCATGCGCTGTTCCTCTGATGCGCCTCCTCACCAGCGCACTCACTGTACCACATTGTGCCCAGTGTGACTGGCTCAGCTGCAAAACAAATAGTAAGATGCCCACACACAGGGCAGGAGACCTGGGGAGGCCAGCGGCTGACCTGAAATGAAACCCAGGTACAGGCACAGACACGGCTGGTGCAGGAAGGAGAAGGTAAACCACAGCAGAAATTCAGGGGCCGAGGTGATGGAGGCCATCACCACGTAAGGAGACTGTCTTCTCAGCCTCCATCCTCCCCTGCCCAGCACAGCCCAGGAGGCAATTGAGAGAATTGACCTTTAAAGACTAGAAACCCAAGAAGAGACCTGGTCTACGCCACAGTCCACAGATCCCAAGCAGCAGTCACTCTAAGAATTTCCCCGTCTGTGACCCCCAACTGACCTTCCAGTTGGATGTTTAATATACTTGATATTTTAAAGAGAAAATCAAGAAACAGTAGACATTTGAGGAAACCCCCAATGCAAAGGAAAAATCAAATCATAGGAGCAGGGGAAGAAGGATAATGAGGCACGTAACGAGCAGAAGAAAACTTTAAAAGCTATATTTAATTTTAGGCTACAACCGTAGCTCTGTTATAGGGTGATTGTCTAACATGTGCAGTGCTCTGGGCTCCGTCCCAGCACTACAAATGCTATAATTAAATAAATATGTGTGTATATTTATTAATATTTACTTATAATATATGCTATTTATAAATAAGATGTATTTGTAAAGCTATTTTATTTATAAATAAAATATATTTTATATTATAAATATGCATATTACATACATAAATATATATTTAATTAATACCTTCAAAGAAAGAACATAGTATATTCAAGAATCAAGAAGTGAATGCCATCAAAAGTGAACAGAGAACAGTAGCAATCCTAGAAATTAAAACTATAATATATACACTTTAAAATACAATAAAAAGGTTGGAAGCTAAGTGTGGAAAAATCTCCTGGAAATTGGAACAACAAAAAAATATATAGGAGATGAGAAATAGAAGGTAAGGAACTTTTGGAGGATTAGTCTGAGATCAAAGATCTTTAAAATAAAAGTTCCAGAAGTCGCACTGTAAATGGAAGGGAGAAAAAGCATTAAAGAATAATCCAAGAAAACATCTCATAACCAAAAGACACTTCTTGCTGTGATTTTTTTTTTTTAATCAGGAATCTCTCTCTACAAATGCCTTTCTATGAGTCCCGACTCAGTCTCCCACGCACCAGTGATGGTACTAGGTCTTCTCTTATCTACCTAGGTGTTATCACCTCTCCATGCTATTAAAATGCACTTCCAGAAAGCCAGCTAAGATGAAGAAGCCAACGTCCATCACCATCAGGCCATGCAGGAGTCCCCCTTAGGGAACCCAAACACACATGCTACGATTTTTCCTATACATACGTACCTAAAGTGTAATTAATAAATTTGTAAGAAATTAACCATAAGATTAAAATAGATCACTGTAAAAATACATTGTAATTTAAATGGCACAGACTTACCCGTGAAGGTCGAGGGAAGCCGCTGAGCCCTGACTCTCCTGCATAGTGACTTTACTACTCTCGTCAGTCGGGGTCTCCTCGGCCGTTCCTCCGCGGCGATGGATGGCCTTGTCCTCCTGATTCCTATGGCTTGCTCTTCCATTTGGCCTCACCTTTCCCACTGGACTCAGGATGGTGGGCATCCTCCAGGGAGTTCTGCAGGCTGCAGACTCAGCCCTGCTCTGTCCACCCAGTGTCCTGCGCTGGCCAGGCCACATGGGGGTTGAAGGCACCCAGGTGCCCACAGACAAAGAAGTTGCTCGTGTCTGCCCTGCCCTGTAGGCACAGTCAGGATCCAACTGTGTCACACCCTATCTCTGTCCTCAAGACGCCTCAGGGACAGAGATTGAATACCCCTTAAGGAGTAGCAAGTGAGGAGCTTCAGAGCCTGAGGTGGTAGAACCCAGAGGAGGGAAATCACTTGTGTGGATCCTTCAGTAAAGGTTCCCCGCAGAAAGCCAAGGGGCGGGTCAGGACTCGGGGCCACCGCAGCGAGTCACAGCTGCCAGTCACACTCCCAGGGTTCACTGTGATGCCTCCGTGGCTCCCAAATGCCCAGCACCTCTGGCCAGCCTGGGAACTGCCTCCTGGTCCCCGGTGGTGACCCGGGGACATCTGTCCTCATGCGGGTGGTGCAGTTCCACACTGCGGCTCCCTCTCGGGGTCCTGAACCCTTCCAGGGCTTGGGACGTGTCTGAACCAAAAACTAAGAGCACTTGGCGCTCTCTCCTATGAGGGAGAAGACTTCCCAGGAAGCAAAAGCCCCATGTCCGGCTCCTCAGCTCCGCTCCCAGCAGGGCCTCTGTAGGTTCACTGGGGCCCTGGGCCTCCCCAGGGGAGCAGTGTGCATCCTCACAGAGGCGTTCTGACTGGTTCCCAGGGCCTGCTCTGGGGTAGCCAGAGGTAGGACAGGCTAGGCTGTGCACAGGCTCAGGGACTATGCTGTGGTTGCCTCACTGGTCCAGTAAAGGACAGAGTGCCCGTGGCTGATGTAGGAGCTTCAGCCATCTGTCACTTCACAGAATGGTTCTGAAATTAACCCTAAAGCAAAAGGAAACAAAGATTTTTATTTTTTTTTTTAATTCAGGAGCAGCCCTTTCTCCAGGGACTCCTAAGTTCCTTGGAGGCCAAGAACTTGAACGCCAGCCTGTGGGTGACAGGGGAGCCAGTCTGCTCCCAGGTGGAAAGACAGTCCCCAGAGGTGAGAGCAGCCGCTCGGGCTCCATGTGGGCCTGGAACTGCAGCCCAGGGCAGGAGTCAGGTGTGCGTTTGTTATTTGTCTTTGGAGCGCTCTTCCTGATGCGGGAGATAAAGCTTATTTTTCCACTCGGTTCACACCAGCTGCCACAGGCAGCAACAAAGGCTCCGGGCGCAGGGCTCTGGCTGTGGATGGTGGTGAGGCCCAGCTGCAGATGGACGCAGCATCTGGTCCAGAGAGGTGCTGCGGCCCCCCCAACACACTGCGCAGGCCTGGGACGCGGGGAGCAGCTCGCAGACTCCCGGGCCTCCCTCTGCAGATTGATGAAGCAGGAAGCAGCCAGCCAAAAAGGCAAACAGAGAAGGCCCATTGCACCACTGTGTTGTTTTTTGTTTTTTCCTTAAAGCTAACACACGCCTAGCCATTCCTCAGCACGGAGAAGAGGCCAAGTTCCTGTCTCCTGCCACTTTGCTGGGACCCACGGACAGACACACAGGAAGGTGCTGTCTTGGTGACCTTAGGGATGCTCAGAGTGCTCCACCTCGGTGGTCTACAAGAAAAAAGTGACAGTAAGGTGACCCACTTGGAGCTGGACGCGGGAGTGGGCTTCTCTACACAGGCTGCAACTGCTCTCTGAGCTGGGCCTCCTGCTCAAGTGGACATGGCCGCTGGGCGCAGAGCGGGGGGCAGGCTGGTTCCTGAGGTGCCTGTGACCTCTAGATCTGTCAGAAACACCGTCCATTCTCGTTAGCAGAGGCTCCTGACGATTTTCTGTGTGGTTTCACGTCACATCCTGCGTAGGGTTCAGAACCTCCAGTTTCCTCAGGGGTTGGCTCAGCCTCTCATCTGACAGGTGGGAACAGAGAGGTCTTTCAGACCAACAGCCTGCGATGCTCGTGCAGTGGCTCTGAAGGAGAGCCCGGGAGACACACTCTCTTGCTCTTTAAGGAAACATTTCTTTTGAGGGCACCTCAGCAACCACCCATGGTGTCCAGCATGCTGCCTGAGTTCTCAGGATCCCTCTGGGGTCCCTCAGCCGCCAGGTAAAAGACCCATTGGAGCTAGCTATTCCTTGAATGGGACAGATTACTTTATTGGGTAATTATACAGACTAATTTTTAAGTAAAAAGAAATTTTACAGAACTTGGCTGAGGCTTTAAAATTGCATGTGTATCTGGATGGGGGGTGTGAAAATGGGGTGTTAATCTGAACCAAGGGCTGGGGTCTGCAGTCAGCCCTCTCCATCTACAGAGGCAACTGATCTGAGATGGGAAAACGTTTTTAAAAATTACATTTGCACCGAACATGTCCCTAAACTCTACAGCATAAGGACTCTTTAGATAGCAGTTACGCTGTATCTGTGTTCAGCATTATAAGGAACCTAGAGATAAGATTTAAGTGTATGAGGAGCTGTGCATTGCGATGTTTTCTATAAGGCACCAGAGCATCCTCAGATTTTGGTAACCACAGAGTCCCCTGCAGACACTGAGTTCAACTGTTCTTCAGCAGGAGAAAATTCTCAATTTCCGCTGCTTCCTGTACCTGGAGTTTGGGCCCCGTTGCTGGGGGAAGCCCACTCACAGGCCTGGGGTGGTGCTTCCGATAGTTCTGCGTTCCCACCTGTCCTGGTTCAGGAGACTGGTGCTCTTCTAGGGCTGGGCTCAACTTGCCAGCACCCTCAGTGTTGGAGGGGAAGGGCCTCCTCTTAGGCTGACATGCCAGAGGGGAAGATAGACACCCACCGACTCCTCATGCACACAATAGGTGTGTGGGAACACCTACCACACCGAACTGCAGGCTTTCTGTGAACGCAGAGGTGTGGCATTGAGCCAGGTGTGTAGATTTTCAAATAGAATGGACCAGAGATGCGTCTGAGGGCCAAAGTACGGAGCCAGGTGTTCAACATTCAGCTAGAAAACAGAGCTTCCCATTAGGGTTTGAGCACCATCATCCTCTGGGGCTGAATGCAAATGCATCTGAGAGGTTAAGATGGGCAGCAAGGTCGACCTAGACCACTGGTGTGAACCGGGGTCCCTTCACATACTGGACTGCTGTCCTCCATCCACCTCCCTCTCTGTCTCCCCGGATCACAGCTTCCTTATGGGGAGGTGCGCCATCTCAGGCTGGTGCACCCTGTCCAGTACAATCACTCGCACAGAGCAAGCCCTTGCCAACGGTTATTGAATAAATGATAAATAAATAAATGTTTAAAATTGCACATGTGGTGCACTCTCTCTATCCCTCAAGTTCAAGAAATTTTTTTATTGCTAGATGTTGAAGATCTAAAAATAACACTCTATAGCCAAACCAAGCTATTGAAAAATAAATAACTTGGCTGCTTCAGAGGGGAGTAAAATTGGTTTCCTAATGCAGCACACCTGTTGTTTTCTCGAAGCACTGGCCTGGCTCTCATTTGAGGCTGCACATTGATATCCTCAGGAGCCGAAAAGCAAGCACTGCTGCTGTGTCTTAGCCCCAGAGTGTCTGACCTGGTCTCTGGGATGTGGCCTCGGCCTCGTGTGCCTGAAGTCTGTGGGTTCTCAAGTGCCGCCGAGATCCAGAAGCACTGTCCAGAGAACTGCACAGGCCCATTTGAAGAATGGACAGCCTCCCTCCAGGGCCTGCTTCTGGACCTGCTTCTGGACCTGCTGAGAGCCACAAACTGAGGCTTCTGCTTCTGATATGCACGTGGCAGGAAGAACCTGAATGTTCAAGTTATGCCCATGTGAATTAAATTCTCAATTAGGGGCTCCAAAATACTTTTCAACTTGTGGAGGGAGGGAGGACACTCAGCACACAGTGAACCCTATCAAGTGTTTGTGGAGATTAAATGAATAGAATGAAAGAAGCACAGGGTCTGCACTTTTTGTTGCTTTGGAGCTGGGGCTGGACCTGGGGCCCTGCACAAACTGGGCACACGCTCTACCACTGAGCCACGCCCCTTCCATGACTCCTCAAACTTGTGTCCAGACTTCCTGTATAATCCCTGACCTCAGCCTCAGCGTGGAAACCATCCAGGGCCTCACAGGCAAGGCCTCACTTACTGAAAAGGAAGCCGCGTTCTCCAGCTTGCAACTGCGGGCATCAGCTCTGCTTTGCTTGGGTTTCCCCCGTGCCTGGCTTGAGCCGGCTGAATTCACTGTCCCCTGGGAGCTGGGAAGCAGCTACCAAAGCTCACCTTTTCCTCAGCACCCCAGGGCAGGCTATCAATTCTACCAGGGCTGACGAGAGCAGAGCACCGTAAGCCTCACCAGACTGATGCAGGGTGCACACGCTTTCACGTGTCCAAAAGAGACACTCTGCAATGCTGGAAGGAAGCACACTCCCCACAACCCTGCCCAAGGAAGCCACAGCAAGGACCTTGAGTAGGCAGGATCTGCTCGAAGACAGGCCAGGCCAATGGGTCTCAGCTTGGTGCCCTGCTGCCTCAGCCTCTGGGGCTTCCTTCAGGAATGCCCACACTCCGTGAACAGCCTGGCTGGTTCTCCCATTAGCCCCAGACGCCAGCTTCAAGTGCAAAGAGAAGCACCTGTTTCCAAAAGCAAACACCTTTGTGATCATTAACCAATACCTAATAAAGGGAAACCTTTCTGCGGCTGCAGAGAACAGATGTTTCCAGGGCTTAATGACAAAGAATTATGCACCGGCAGCCACAGAAGCTGACCGGCTGCATCCCAAGCATGAGAACTCAGCAAACGCCCTCCAGGCTTTGGGTACGCTCAGTGGGAACGGCCATGGGTTGCCTCACGTGGAATCAGGTGCATGCCCAGGTAAACATCGCATCCTCACCAACACACACCTGCCTGCCTATGTCCCCACACACACCTGACTGCCTGCAGGCAACATCTGAATAAACACAACAGTCATCAATGACCTTCACAAAGGAACCAGCCTCGTGCTGAACTCTGGCAGCCAGAGTAAATTTATGCCAAATGATATAGAGATAAGAACACAAATTGAGAAGCCAATTGCATCTGGGCTCACTTAAGAGTTGCATGAACCCAGGCAAATGATCTGTCTTGAGATTCTATTATATCTAAAAGGGGTGTTTTTGATGATTAAACATATCTTAAAAGAGCAAATATGTAGGTTTTACAATATAGATTGTAAAAAATACTATTTTTAATTTGTTTTAATTAGTTAGACATGACAGTAGAATGCATTAATGCACTTTGATATGTCATACATAGATGGGATATCATTTCTCATTTTTCTGAGTGTACATGTTTTTAAAGCAGGTGAGTCCTGAGAACATTTTTAAAGACCAAGGCTAATGTCCCTTGATCTGCTCCCACTGCGTCTGATCTCACCTCACAGTGGACCCCTCATGGGCTGGCATTCAGCTTTGTGGTTAGTTACCCAGAGGCAACTCTGCCTCTCCAAGTCTCAGGAGCTCCTGCCCTGGGACCAGGAGCTCAGACCCTCTTTCTCCTTTGCAGGTGTGGGCTTGGACAGCCCAGCTGCCCCCAGTTGAACCAGGCTCTGCAGCCGAAGGCCTCCCAGCCGCAGATGAGCAGCTCCTCCAGGGGCGTTGACTCTTCCCCTGACTCTGGCCTTTGCAGCCTCCTGGTCTCTGTCCAGATGGGTCCCGAGGCAGCACCCTCACCAGCAACCCCTAATCCAGCCCAGGGCTTATATGAGAAGGTTCATCAGTGTCTTCGGAACCCCCAGAACTAACAGAAACCACTTGCCACTCCTCGTCAAAAGACCTCACTCTGGCCATGTCCTGCTGTCCGGCAAGCCTGGCGGAAGCTGGCATCTTAGACTGGCTTATGAGATGATCAGTCTGGAGCCTAACTAGATGATCGTATCCCTGGAAAGATGCTGTTAGCTTAGACATAATGCTGGAAGTGGGGGATTAGGGGTGGCCCTGACACTTGCCCTCCATACCCCACTTCCCCTCCAGGAACAGCACGGAATCAATACAGCCCCAGAGTTCCAGCCCTGAGGACCCTCCTCTGCAGGAATGTCATCTCACCCAGAACTCGACGTGGGAACTGAGGCACTGGCTTTTCAAGTGCTCGCTCTCGCTCGCTCTCTCTCTCGCTCACTCTCCACATTCACACACAGATCCAGAATCATTCTGGGACAAAAAAGAAACTGGAATTCCATAATCTCTGAAGATTTTGCTGGAACCTAAATGATCTACTAAACCTGAAAATAGAAAAGACATTTCCGTGTCTTAGAGTCTCTGCTGAGCTTTTACTAACTTTGTGCCACTTGAATCTCATGGCACCTCAGTGTGAGAATGTGGGGAGTACTGACACTCTCCTCTGCAGATGAGTCACCCCAGCTCCCAGCCCCTGCTCCTTATGCTCAGGGCCCCCAGGTGACAGTGAGGCACTCTCGATGGCCACAGTACCAATACCAGTGTCCTATACAGCAGGAGGAGCAACCACATTAGAGGCTGTGTCAACAGCAGAATTAATGACAGAAGCAGAAATAAAAGAATCAATGAAAACGTTTAATAGTTAGCAGCCATATGAGAGGCAGGAGAAATCAAAAACCATGCGTCACCTTCACAGTAGAGTTCAGGAAGTACTCACATGAGTGACCTCCACAGTGGAGTTCCAGAAGTACTCACACGAGTAACCTCCGAATTCCAGAAGTATTCACATGAGTAACCTCCACAGTAGAGTTCCAAAACTATTCACACGAGTAACCTACACAGTAGAGTTCAGGAAGCACTCACATGAGTAACCTCCACAGTAGAGTTCCAAAAGTATTCACACGAGTAACCTCCACAGTAGAGTTCAGGAAGTACTCACATGAGTAACCTCCGAATTCCAGAAGTACTCACATGCGTGACCTCCACAGTAGAGTTCAGGAACTACTCACATGAGTGACCTCCAGAGTAGAGTTCACGAAGTACTCACATGAGTGACCTCCACAGTAGAGTTCAGGAAGAACTCACATGAGTAACCTCCACAGTAGAGTTCAGGAAGTACTCACATGCGTGACCTCCACAGTAGAGTTCAGGAAGTACTCACATGAGGGACCACCACAGTAGAGTTCAGGAACTACTCACATGAGTGACCTCCACAGTAGAGTTCCTGAAGTACTCACATGGGTGACCTCCACAGTAGAGTTCAGGAAGTACTCACATGAGTGACCTCCACAGTAGAGTTCAGGAAGTACTCACATGAGTGACCTCCACAGTAGAGTTCAGGAAGTACTCACATGAGTGACCTCCACAGTAGAGTTCAGGAAGTACTCACATGCGTGACCTCCACAGTAGAGTTCGGGAACCACTCACATGCGTGACCTCCACAGTAGAGTTCCAGAAGTATTCACATGAGTAACTTCCACAATAGAGTCCAGAAGTACTCACATGAGTGACCTCCACAGTAGTGTTCCAGAAGTACTCACATGAGTGACCTCTACAGTAGAGTTCAGGTTGTACTCACATGAGTGACCTCCACAGTAGAGTTCAGGAAGTACTCACATGCGTATCCTCCACAGTAGAGGACTGGAAGTACTCACATGAGTGACCTCCACAGTAGAATTCAGGAAGTACTCACATGTGTGACCTCTACAGTAGAGTTCAGGATGTACTCATATATGTGACCTCCACAGTAGAGTTCAGGAAGTACTCACATGAGTGACCTCCACAGTAGAGTCCTGGAACTACTCACATGAATAACCTCCACAGTAGAGTCCTGGAAGTACTCACATGAGTGACCTCCACAGTAGAGTTCAGAAAGTACTCACATGCGTGACATCCACATTAGCGTTCAGGAAGTACTCACATGAGTGACCTCCACAGTAGAGTTCAGGAAGTACTCACATGAGTGACCTCCACAGTAGAGTTCAGGAAGTACTCACATGAGTGACCTCCACAGTAGAGTTCAGGAAGTACTCACATGAGTGACCTCCACAGTAGAGTTCAGGAAGTACTCACATGCGTGACCTCCACAGTAGAGTTCGGGAACCACTCACATGCGTGACCTCCACAGTAGAGTTCCAGAAGTATTCACATGAGTAACTTCCACAATAGAGTCCAGAAGTACTCACAAGAGTGACCTCCACAGTAGAGTTCAGGAAGTACTCACATGCGTGACCTCAACAGTAGAGTTCCAATCTACTCACATGCGTGACCTGCACAGTAGAGTTCATGAAGTACTCACATGTGTGACCTCCACAGTAGACTTCAGGAAGTACTCACATGAGTGACCTCCACAGTAGAGTTCAGGAAGTACTCACATGAGTAACCTCCACAGTAGAGTCCTGGAAGTACTCACATGAGTGACCTCCACAGTAGAGTTCAGGAAGTACTCACATGCGTGACATCCACATTAGCGTTCAGGAAGTACTCACATGAGTGACCTCCACAGTAGAGTTCAGGAAGTACTCACATGAGTGACCACCACAGTAGAGTTCAGGAAGTACTCACATGAGTGACCTCCACAGTAGAGTTCAGGAAGTACTCACATGCGTGACCTCAACAGTAGAGTTCAGGAAGTACTCACATGAGTGACCTCCACAGTAGAGTTCCAGAAGTATTCACATGAGTAACTTCCACAATAGAGTCCAGAAGTACTCACATGAGTGACCTCCACAGTAGTGTTCCAGAAGTACTCACATGAGTGACCTCTACAGTAGAGTTCAGGTTGTACTCACATGAGTGACCTCCACAGTAGAGTTCAGGAAGTACTCACATGCGTATCCTCCACAGTAGAGGCCTGGAAGTACTCACATGAGTGACCTCCACAGTAGAATTCAGGAAGTACTCACATGTGTGACCTCTACAGTAGAGTTCAGGATGTACTCATATATGTGACCTCCACAGTAGAGTTCAGGAAGTACTCACATGAGTGACCTCCACAGTAGAGTCCTGGAAGTACTCACATGAATAACCTCCACAGTAGAGTCCTGGAAGTACTCACATGAGTGACCTCCACAGTAGAGTTCAGAAAGTACTCACATGCGTGACATCCACATTAGCGTTCAGGAAGTACTCACATGAGTGACCTCCACAGTAGAGTTCAGGAAGTACTCACATGAGTGACCTCCACAGTAGAGTTCAGGAAGTACTCACATGAGTGACCTCCACAGTAGAGTTCAGGAAGTACTCACATGCGTGACCTCCACAGTAGAGTTGGGGAACCACTCACATGCGTGACCTCCACAGTAGAGTTCCAGAAGTATTCACATGAGTAACTTCCACAATAGAGTCCAGAAGTACTCACAAGAGTGACCTCCACAGTAGAGTTCAGGAAGTACTCACATGCGTGACCTCAACAGTTGAGTTCCAATCTACTCACATGCGTGACCTCCACAGTAGAGTTCAGGACGTACTCACATGTGTGACCTCCACAGTAGACTTCAGGAAGTACTCACATGAGTGACCTCCACAGTAGAGTCCTGGAAGTACTCACATGAGTAACCTCCACAGTAGAGTCCTGGAAGTACTCACATGAGTGACCTCCACAGTAGAGTTCAGGAAGTACTCACATGCGTGACATCCACATTAGCGTTCAGGAAGTACTCACATGAGTGACCTCCACAGTAGAGTTCAGGAAGTACTCACATGAGGGACCTCCACAGTAGAGTTCAGGAAGAACTCACATGCGTGACCACCACAGTAGAGTCCAGAAGTACTCACATGAGTGACCTCCACAGTAGCGTTCAGGAAGTACTCACATGAGTGACCTCCACAGTAGAGTTCAAGAAGTACTCACATGAGGGACATCCACAGTAGAGTTCAGGAAGTACTTCCATGAGTGACCTCCACAGTAGAGTTCAGGAAGTACTCACATGCGTGACCTCCACAGTAGAGTTCCAATCTACTCACATGCGTGACCTCCACAGTAGAGTTCAGGAAGTACTCACATGGGTGACCTCCACAGTAGAGTTCAGGAAGTACTCACATGAGTGGCCTCCACAGTAGAGTCCTGGAAGTACTCATATGAGTAACCTCCACAGTAGAGTCCTGGAAGTACTCACATGAGTGACCTCCACAGTAGAGTTGAGGAAGTACTCACATGCGTGACATCCACATTAGCGTTCAGGAAGTACTCACATGAGTGACCTCCACAGTAGAGTTCAGGAAGTACTCACATGCGTGACCTCCACAGTAGAGTTCAGGAAGTACTCACATGAGTGACCTCCACAGTAGAGTTCCGGAAGTACTCACATGAGTGACCTCCACAGTAGAGTTCAGGTTGTACTCACATGAGTGACCTCCACAGTAGAGTTCAGGTTGTACTCACATGAGTGAACTCCACAGTAGATTTCAGGAAGTACTCACATGAGTGACCTCCAGAGTAGAGTTCATGAAGTACTCAAATGAGTGAACTCCACAGTAGATTTCAGGAAGTACTCACATGAGTGACCTCCACTGTAGAGTTCAGGAAGTACTCACATGAGTGACCTCAACAGTAGAATTCAGGAAGTACTCACTTGCGTGACCTCCACAGGAGAGTTCAGGAAATACACACATGAGTGACCTCCACAGAAGATTTCAGGAAGTACTCACATGAGTGACCACTACAGTAGAGTTCAGGAAGTACTCACATGCGTGACCTCTACAGTAGAGTTCAGGAAGTATTCACATGAATAACCTCCACAGTAGAGTTCAGGAAGTACTCACATGCGTGACCTCCACAGTAGAGTTCAGGATGTACTCACATGAATGACCTCCACAGTAGAGTTCAGGAAGTACTCACATGAGTGACCTCCACAGTAGAGTTCAGGAAGTACTCACATGAGTGACCTCCACAGTAGAGTTCAGGAAGTACTCACATGCGTGACCTCCACAGTAGAGTTCGGGAAGCACTCACATGCGTGACCTCCACAGTAGAGTTCCAGAAGTATTCACATGAGTAACTTCCACAATAGAGTCCAGAAGTACTCAGAAGAGTGACCTCCACAGTAGAGTTCAGGAAGTACTTCCATGAGTGACCTCCACAGTAGAGTTCAGGAAGTACTCACATGCGTGACCTCAACAGTAGAGTTCCAATCTACTCACATGCGTGACCTCCACAGTAGAGTTCAGGAAGTACTCACATGTGTGACCTCCACAGTAGACTTCAGGAAGTACTCACATGAGTGACCTCCACAGTAGAGTCCTGGAAGTACTCACATGAGTAACCTCCACAGTAGAGTCCTGGAAGTACTCACATGAGTGACCTCCACAGTAGAGTTCAGGAAGTACTCACATGCGTGACATCCACATTAGCGTTCAGGAAGTACTCACATGAGTGACCTCCACAGTAGAGTTCAGGAAGTACTCACATGAGGGACCTCCACAGTAGAGTCCAGAAGTACTCACATGAGTGACCTCCACAGTAGCGTTCAGGAAGTACTCACATGAGTGACCTCCACAGTAGATTTCAGGAAGTACTCACATGAGTGACCTCCACAGTAGAGTTCAGGAAGTACTCACATGAGGGACATCCACAGTAGAGTTCAGGAAGTACTTCCATGAGTGACCTCCACAGTAGAGTTTAGGAAGTACTCACATGCGTGACCTCCACAGTAGAGTTCAGGACGTACTCACATGGGTGACCTCCACAGTAGAGTTCAGGAAGTACTCACATGGGTGACCTCCACAGTAGAGTTCAGGAAGTACTCACATGAATGACCTCCACAGTAGACTTCAGGAAGTACTCACATGAGTGACCTCCACAGTAGAGTCCTGGAAGTACTCACATGAGTGACCTCCACAGTAGAGTTCAGGAAGTACTCACATGTGTGACATCCACATTAGCGTTCAGGAAGTACTCACATGAGTGACCTCCACAGTAGAATTCAGGAAGTACTCACATGAGTGACCTCTACAGTAGAGTTCAGGAAGTACTCACATGAGTGACCTCCACAGTAGAGTCCTGGAAGTACTCACATGAGTGACCTCCACAGTAGAGTTCAGGAAGTACTCACATGAGTGACCTCCACAGTAGAGTTCAGGAAGTACTCACATGAGTGACCTCCACAGTAGAGTTCAGGAAGTACTCACATGCGTGACCTCCACAGTAGAGTTCAGGTTGTACTCACATGAGTGACCTCCACAGTAGAGTTCAGGTTGTACTCACATGCGTATCCTCCACAGTAGAGTTCAGGAAGTACTCACGTGAGTGAACTCCACAGTAGATTTCAGGAAGTACTCACATGAGTGACCTCCAGAGTAGAGTTCAGGAAGTACTCACATGAGTGAACTCCACAGTAGATTTCAGGAAGTACTCACATGAGTGACCTCCACAGTAGAGTTCAGGAAGGACTCACATGAGTGACCTCAACAGTAGAATTCAGGAAGTACTCACTTGCGTGACCTCCACAGTAGAGTTCAGGAAATACACACATGAGTGACCTCCACAGTAGAGTTCAGGAAGTACTCACATGCGTGACCTCCACAGTAGAGTTCGGGAAGCACTCACATGCGTGACCTCCACAGTAGAGTTCCAGAAGTATTCACATGAGTAACTTCCACAATAGAGTCCAGAAGTACTCACAAGAGTGACCTCCACAGTAGAGTTCAGGAAGTACTTCCATGAGTGACCTCCACAGTAGAGTGCAGGAAGTACTCACATGCGTGACCTCAACAGTAGAGTTCCAATCTACTCACATGCGTGACCTCCACAGTAGAGTTCAGGAAGTACTCACATGCGTGACCTCCACAGTAGAGTTCCGTAACTACTCACATGAGTGACCTCCACAGTAGAGTTCCTGAACTACTCACATGAGTGACCTCCACAGTAGAGTTCCGGAAGTACTCACATGAGTGACCTCCACAGTAGAGTTCAGGAAGTACTCACATGCGTGACCTCCACAGTAGAGTTCCGGAACTACTCACATGCGTGACCTCCACAGTAGAATTCAGGAAGTACTCACATGAATGACGTCCACAGTAGAGTTCAGGAAGTACTCACATGAGTGACCTCTACAGTAGAGTTCAGGAAGTACTCACATGAGTGACCTCCACAGTAGCGTTCAGGAAGTACTCACATGAGTGACCTCCACAGTAGAGTTCAAGAAGTACTCACATGAGGGACATCCACAGGAGAGTTCAGGAAGTACTTCCATGAGTGACCTCCACAGTAGAGTTCAGGAAGTACTCACATGCGTGACCTCCACAGTAGAGTTCCAGATCTACTCACATGCGTGACCTCCACAGTAGAGATCAGGAAGTACTCACATGGGTGACCTCCACAGTAGACTTCAGGAAGTACTCACATGAATGACCTCCACAGTAGAGTTCAGCAAGTACTCACATGCGTGACCTCCACATTAGAGTCCTGGAAGTATTCACATGAGTGACCTCCACAGTAGAGTTCAGGAAGTACTCACATGCGTGACATCCACATTAGCGTTCAGGAAGTACTCACATGAGTTACCTCCACAGTAGAGTTCAGGAAGTACTCACATGAGTGACCTCGACAGTAGAGTTCAGGAAGTACTCACATGAGTGACCTCCACAGTAGAGTTCCGGAAGTACTCACATGAGTGACCTCCACAGTAGAGTTCAGGTTGTACTCACATGAGTGACCTCCACAGTAGATTTCAGGAAGTACTCACATGAGTGACCTCCACAGTAGAGTTCAGGAAGTACTCACATGATTGACCTCAACAGTAGAATTCAGGAAGTACTCACTTGCGTGACCTCCACAGTAGACTTCAGGAAATACACACATGAGTGACCTCCACAGAAGAGTTCAGGAAGTACTCACATGAGTGACCACTACAGTAGAGTTCAGGAAGTACTCACATGCGTGACCTCCACAGTAGAGTTCAGGAAGTATTCACATGAATAACCTCCACAGTAGAGTTCAGGAAGTACTCACATGCGTGACCTCCACAGTAGAGTTCAGGATGTACTCACATGAATGTCCTCCACAGTAGAGTTCAGGAAGTACTCACATGAGTGACCTCCACAGTAGAGTTCAGGAAGTACTCACATGAGTGACCTCCACAGTAGAGTTCAGGAAGTACTCACATGTGTGACCTCCACAGTAGAGTTCGGGAAGCACTCACATGCGTGACCTCCACAGTAGAGTTCCAGAAGTATTCACATGAGTAACTTCCACAATAGAGTCCAGATTTACTCACAAGAGTGACCTCCACAGTAGAGTTCAGGAAGTACTTCCATGAGTGACCTCCACAGTAGAGTTCAGGAAGTACTCACTTGCGTGACCTCCACAGTAGAGTTCAGGAAATACACACATGAGTGACCTCCACAGAAGAGTTCAGGAAGTACTCACATGAGTGACCACTACAGTAGAGTTCAGGAAGTACTCACATGCGTGACCTCCACAGTAGAGTTCAGGAAGTATTCACATGAATAACCTCCACAGTAGAGTTCAGGAAGTACTCACATGCGTGACCTCCACAGTAGAGTTCAGGATGTACTCACATGAATGTCCTCCACAGTAGAGTTCAGGAAGTACTCACATGAGTGACCTCCACAGTAGAGTTCAGGAAGTACTCACATGAGTGACCTCCACAGTAGAGTTCAGGAAGTACTCACATGCGTGACCTCCACAGTAGAGTTCGGGAAGCACTCACATGCGTGACCTCCACAGTAGAGTTCAGGAAGTACTCACATGCGTGACCTCCACAGTAGAGTCCAGATTTACTCACAAGAGTGACCTCCACAGTAGAGTTCAGGAAGTACTTCCATGAGTGACCTCCACAGTAGAGTTCAGGAAGTACTCACATGCGTGACCTCAACAGTAGAGTTCCAATCTACTCACATGCGTGACCTCCACAGTAGAGTTCAGGAAGTACTCACATGTGTGACCTCCACAGTAGACTTCAGGAAGTACTCACATGAGTGACCTCCACAGTAGAGTCCTGGAAGTACTCACATGAGTAACCTCCACAGTAGAGTCCTGGAAGTACTCACATGAGTGTCCTCCACAGTAGAGTTCAGGAAGTACTCACATGCGTGACATCCACATTAGCATTCAGGAAGTACTCACATGAGTGACCTCCACAGTAGAGTTCAGGAAGTACTCACATGAGGGACCTCCACAGTAGAGTTCAGGAAGTACTCACATGCGTGACCACCACAGTAGAGTCCAGAAGTACTCACATGAGTGACCTCCACAGTAGAGTTCAGGAAGTACTCACATGAGTGACCTCCACAGTTGAGTTCAGGAAGTACTCACATGAGGGACATCCACAGTAGAGTTCAGGAAGTACTTCCATGAGTGACCTCCACAGTAGAGTTCAGGAAGTACTCACATGCATGACCTCCACAGTAGAGTTCCAGATCTACTCACATGGGTGACCTCCACAGTAGACTTCAGGAAGTACTCACATGAGTGACCTCCACAGTAGAGTCCTGGAAATACTCATATGAGTAACCGCCACAGTAGAGTCCTGGAAGTACTCACATGAGTGACCTCCACAGTAGAGTTCAGGAAGTACTCACATGCGTGACATCCACATTAGCGTTCAGGAAGTACTCACATGAGTGACCTCCACAGTAGAGTTCAGGAAGTACTCACATGAGTGACCTCCACAGTAGAGTTCAGGTTGTACTCACATGAGTGACCTCCACAGTAGAGTTCCGGAAGTACTCACATGCGTTCCCTCCGCAGTAGAGTTCAGGTTGTACTCACATGAGTGACCTCCACAGTAGAGTTCAGGTTGTACTCACATGCGTATCCTCCACAGAAGAGTTCAGGAAGTACTCACATGAGTGACCACTACAGTAGAGTTCCTGAACTACTCACATGAGTGACCTCCACAGTAGAGTTCAGGAAGTATTCACATGAATAACCTCCACAGTAGAGTTCAGGAAGTACTCACATGCGTGACCTCCACAGTAGAGTTCAGGATGTACTCACATGAATGACCTCCACAGTAGAGTACAGGAAGTACTCACATGAGTAACCTCCACACTAGAGTTCAGGAAGTACTCACATTAGTGACCTCCACAGTAGAGTCCTGGAAGTACTCACATGAGGGACCTCCACAGTAGAGTTCAGGAAGTACTCCCATGAGTGACCTCCACAGTAGAGTTCCTGAACTACTCACATGAGTGACCTCCACAGTAGAGTTCAGGTTTTACTCACATGAGTGACCTCCACAGTAGAGTTCAGGAATTACTCACATGCGTGACCTCCACTGTAGAGTTCCGGAACTACTCACATGCGTGACCTCCACAGTAGAATTCAGGAAGTACTCACATGAATGACGCCCACAGTAGAGTTCAGGAAGTATTCACATGAGTGACCTCTACAGTAGAGTTCAGGAAGTACTCACATGCATGACTTCCAGAGTAGAGTTCAGGAAGTACTCACATGTGTGACCTCCACAGTAGAGTTCATTAAGTACTCACATGTGTGACCTCCACAGTAGAGTCAGGATATACTCACATGAGTGACCTCCAAAGTAGAGTTCAGGAAGTACTCACATGCGTGACCTCCACAGTAGAGTTCCGGAACTACTCACATGCGTGACCTCCACAGTAGAATTCAGGAAGTACTCACATGAGTGACCTCCACAGTAGAGTTCAGGAAGTACTCACATGCGTGACCTCCACAGTAGAGTTCAGGTTGTACTCACATGAGTGACCTCCACAGTAGAGTTCAGGAAGTACTCACATGCATGACCTCTACAGTAGAGTTCAGGAAGTACTCACATGAGTGACCTCCACAGTAGAGTTCAGGAAGTACTCACATGAGTGACCTCCACAGTAGGTTTCAGGATGTACTCACATGAGGGACCTCCACAGTAGAGTTCCGGAAGTACTCACATGAGTGACTTCCACAGTAGAGTTCAGGAAGTACTCATATGAGTTACCTCCACAGTAGAGTCCTGGAAGTACTCACATGAGGGACCTGCACAGTAGAGTTCAGGAAGTACTCACTTACGTGATCTCCACAGTAGAGTTCAGGAAGTACTCACTTACGTGATCTCCACAGTAGCGTTCAGGAAGTACTCACATGAGGGACCTCCACAGTAGAGTTCAGGAAGTACTCACATGAGTGACGTCCACAGTAGAGTTCAGGTTGTACTCACATGAGTGACCTCCACAGTAGAGTTCAGGAAGTACTCACATGAGTGACCCCCACAGTAGCGTTCAGGAAGTACTCACATGCGTGACCTCCACAGTAGAGTTCAGGAAGTACTCACATGCGTGACCTCCACAGTAGAGTTCAGGAAGTACTCACATGAGTGACCTCCACAGTAGAGTTCAGGAAGTACTCACATGTGTGACCTCCACAGTAGAGTTCGGGAAGCACTCACATGCGTGACCTCCACAGTAGAGTTCCAGAAGTATTCACATGAGTAACTTCCACAATAGAGTCCAGATTTACTCACAAGAGTGACCTCCACAGTAGAGTTCAGGAAGTACTTCCATGAGTGACCTCCACAGTAGAGTTCCTGAACTACTCACATGCGTGACCTCCACAGTAGAGTTCAGGATGTACTCACATGAATGTCCTCTACAGTAGAGTTCATGAAGTACTCACATGAGTGACCTCCACAGTAGAGTTCAGGAAGTACTCACATGAGTGACCTCCACAGTAGAGTTCAGGAAGTACTCACATGCGTGACCTCCACAGTAGAGTTCGGGAAGCACTCACATGCGTGACCTCCACAGTAGAGTTCAGGAAGTACTCACATGCGTGACCTCCACAGTAGAGTCCAGATTTACTCACAAGAGTGACCTCCACAGTAGAGTTCAGGAAGTACTTCCATGAGTGACCTCCACAGTAGAGTTCAGGAAGTACTCACATGCGTGACCTCAACAGTAGAGTTCCAATCTACTCACATGCGTGACCTCCACAGTAGAGTTCAGGAAGTACTCACATGTGTGACCTCCACAGTAGACTTCAGGAAGTACTCACATGAGTGACCTCCACAGTAGAGTCCTGGAAGTACTCACATGAGTAACCTCCACAGTAGAGTCCTGGAAGTACTCACATGAGTGTCCTCCACAGTAGAGTTCAGGAAGTACTCACATGCGTGACATCCACATTAGCATTCAGGAAGTACTCACATGAGTGACCTCCACAGTAGAGTTCAGGAAGTACTCACATGAGGGACCTCCACAGTAGAGTTCAGGAAGTACTCACATGCGTGACCACCACAGTAGAGTCCAGAAGTACTCACATGAGTGACCTCCACAGTAGAGTTCAGGAAGTACTCACATGAGTGACCTCCACAGTTGAGTTCAGGAAGTACTCACATGAGGGACATCCACAGTAGAGTTCAGGAAGTACTTCCATGAGTGACCTCCACAGTAGAGTTCAGGAAGTACTCACATGCATGACCTCCACAGTAGAGTTCCAGATCTACTCACATGGGTGACCTCCACAGTAGACTTCAGGAAGTACTCACATGAGTGACCTCCACAGTAGAGTCCTGGAAATACTCATATGAGTAACCGCCACAGTAGAGTCCTGGAAGTACTCACATGAGTGACCTCCACAGTAGAGTTCAGGAAGTACTCACATGCGTGACATCCACATTAGCGTTCAGGAAGTACTCACATGAGTGACCTCCACAGTAGAGTTCAGGAAGTACTCACATGAGTGACCTCCACAGTAGAGTTCAGGTTGTACTCACATGAGTGACCTCCACAGTAGAGTTCCGGAAGTACTCACATGCGTTCCCTCCGCAGTAGAGTTCAGGTTGTACTCACATGAGTGACCTCCACAGTAGAGTTCAGGTTGTACTCACATGCGTATCCTCCACAGAAGAGTTCAGGAAGTACTCACATGAGTGACCACTACAGTAGAGTTCAGGAAGTACTCACATGCGTGACCTCCACAGTAGAGTTCAGGAAGTATTCACATGAATAACCTCCACAGTAGAGTTCAGGAAGTACTCACATGCGTGACCTCCACAGTAGAGTTCAGGATGTACTCACATGAATGACCTCCACAGTAGAGTACAGGAAGTACTCACATGAGTAACCTCCACACTAGAGTTCAGGAAGTACTCACATTAGTGACCTCCACAGTAGAGTCCTGGAAGTACTCACATGAGGGACCTCCACAGTAGAGTTCAGGAAGTACTCCCATGAGTGACCTCCACAGTAGAGTTCCTGAACTACTCACATGAGTGACCTCCACAGTAGAGTTCAGGTTTTACTCACATGAGTGACCTCCACAGTAGAGTTCAGGAATTACTCACATGCGTGACCTCCACAGTAGAGTTCCGGAACTACTCACATGCGTGACCTCCACAGTAGAATTCAGGAAGTACTCACATGAATGACGCCCACAGTAGAGTTCAGGAAGTATTCACATGAGTGACCTCTACAGTAGAGTTCAGGAAGTACTCACATGCATGACTTCCAGAGTAGAGTTCAGGAAGTACTCACATGTGTGACCTCCACAGTAGAGTTCATTAAGTACTCACATGTGTGACCTCCACAGTAGAGTCAGGATATACTCACATGAGTGACCTCCAAAGTAGAGTTCAGGAAGTACTCACATGCGTGACCTCCACAGTAGAGTTCCGGAACTACTCACATGCGTGACCTCCACAGTAGAATTCAGGAAGTACTCACATGAGTGACCTCCACAGTAGAGTTCAGGAAGTACTCACATGCGTGACCTCCACAGTAGAGTTCAGGTTGTACTCACATGAGTGACCTCCACAGTAGAGTTCAGGAAGTACTCACATGCATGACCTCCACATTAGAGTCCTGGAAGTATTCACATGAGTGACCTCCACAGTAGAGTTCAGGAAGTACTCACGTGCGTGACCTCCACAGTATTGTTCAGGAAGTACTCACATGAGTGACCTCCACAGTAGAGTTCAGGAAGTACTCACATGAGTGACCTCCACAGTAGAGTTCAGGATGTACTCACATGAGGGACCTCCACAGTAGAGTTCCGGAAGTACTCACATGAGTGACTTCCACAGTAGAGTTCAGGAAGTACTCATATGAGTTACCTCCACAGTAGAGTCCTGGAAGTACTCACATGAGGGACCTGCACAGTAGAGTTCAGGAAGTACTCACTTACGTGATCTCCACAGTAGAGTTCAGGAAGTACTCACTTACGTGATCTCCACAGTAGCGTTCAGGAAGTACTCACATGAGGGACCTCCACAGTAGAGTTCAGGAAGTACTCACATGAGTGACGTCCACAGTAGAGTTCAGGTTGTACTCACATGAGTGACCTCCACAGTAGAGTTCAGGAAGTACTCACATGAGTGACCCCCACAGTAGCGTTCAGGAAGTACTCACATGCGTGACCTCCACAGTAGAGTTCAGGAAGTACTCACATGCGTGACCTCCACAGTAGAGTTCAGGAAGTACTCACATGAGTGACCTCCACAGTAGAGTTCAGGAAGTACTCACATGTGTGACCTCCACAGTAGAGTTCGGGAAGCACTCACATGCGTGACCTCCACAGTAGAGTTCCAGAAGTATTCACATGAGTAACTTCCACAATAGAGTCCAGATTTACTCACAAGAGTGACCTCCACAGTAGAGTTCAGGAAGTACTTCCATGAGTGACCTCCACAGTAGAGTTCAGGAAGTACTCACTTGCGTGACCTCCACAGTAGAGTTCAGGAAATACACACATGAGTGACCTCCACAGAAGAGTTCAGGAAGTACTCACATGAGTGACCACTACAGTAGAGTTCAGGAAGTACTCACATGCGTGACCTCCACAGTAGAGTTCAGGAAGTATTCACATGAATAACCTCCACAGTAGAGTTCAGGAAGTACTCACATGCGTGACCTCCACAGTAGAGTTCAGGATGTACTCACATGAATGTCCTCTACAGTAGAGTTCAGGAAGTACTCACATGAGTGACCTCCACAGTAGAGTTCAGGAAGTACTCACATGAGTGACCTCCACAGTAGAGTTCAGGAAGTACTCACATGCGTGACCTCCACAGTAGAGTTCGGGAAGCACTCACATGCGTGACCTCCACAGTAGAGTTCAGGAAGTACTCACATGCGTGACCTCCACAGTAGAGTCCAGATTTACTCACAAGAGTGACCTCCACAGTAGAGTTCAGGAAGTACTTCCATGAGTGACCTCCACAGTAGAGTTCAGGAAGTACTCACATGCGTGACCTCAACAGTAGAGTTCCAATCTACTCACATGCGTGACCTCCACAGTAGAGTTCAGGAAGTACTCACATGTGTGACCTCCACAGTAGACTTCAGGAAGTACTCACATGAGTGACCTCCACAGTAGAGTCCTGGAAGTACTCACATGAGTAACCTCCACAGTAGAGTCCTGGAAGTACTCACATGAGTGTCCTCCACAGTAGAGTTCAGGAAGTACTCACATGCGTGACATCCACATTAGCATTCAGGAAGTACTCACATGAGTGACCTCCACAGTAGAGTTCAGGAAGTACTCACATGAGGGACCTCCACAGTAGAGTTCAGGAAGTACTCACATGCGTGACCACCACAGTAGAGTCCAGAAGTACTCACATGAGTGACCTCCACAGTAGAGTTCAGGAAGTACTCACATGAGTGACCTCCACAGTTGAGTTCAGGAAGTACTCACATGAGGGACATCCACAGTAGAGTTCAGGAAGTACTTCCATGAGTGACCTCCACAGTAGAGTTCAGGAAGTACTCACATGCATGACCTCCACAGTAGAGTTCCAGATCTACTCACATGGGTGACCTCCACAGTAGACTTCAGGAAGTACTCACATGAGTGACCTCCACAGTAGAGTCCTGGAAATACTCATATGAGTAACCGCCACAGTAGAGTCCTGGAAGTACTCACATGAGTGACCTCCACAGTAGAGTTCAGGAAGTACTCACATGCGTGACATCCACATTAGCGTTCAGGAAGTACTCACATGAGTGACCTCCACAGTAGAGTTCAGGAAGTACTCACATGAGTGACCTCCACAGTAGAGTTCAGGTTGTACTCACATGAGTGACCTCCACAGTAGAGTTCCGGAAGTACTCACATGCGTTCCCTCCGCAGTAGAGTTCAGGTTGTACTCACATGAGTGACCTCCACAGTAGAGTTCAGGTTGTACTCACATGCGTATCCTCCACAGAAGAGTTCAGGAAGTACTCACATGAGTGACCACTACAGTAGAGTTCAGGAAGTACTCACATGCGTGACCTCCACAGTAGAGTTCAGGAAGTATTCACATGAATAACCTCCACAGTAGAGTTCAGGAAGTACTCACATGCGTGACCTCCACAGTAGAGTTCAGGATGTACTCACATGAATGACCTCCACAGTAGAGTACAGGAAGTACTCACATGAGTAACCTCCACACTAGAGTTCAGGAAGTACTCACATTAGTGACCTCCACAGTAGAGTCCTGGAAGTACTCACATGAGGGACCTCCACAGTAGAGTTCAGGAAGTACTCCCATGAGTGACCTCCACAGTAGAGTTCCTGAACTACTCACATGAGTGACCTCCACAGTAGAGTTCAGGTTTTACTCACATGAGTGACCTCCACAGTAGAGTTCAGGAATTACTCACATGCGTGACCTCCACAGTAGAGTTCCGGAACTACTCACATGCGTGACCTCCACAGTAGAATTCAGGAAGTACTCACATGAATGACGCCCACAGTAGAGTTCAGGAAGTATTCACATGAGTGACCTCTACAGTAGAGTTCAGGAAGTACTCACATGCATGACTTCCAGAGTAGAGTTCAGGAAGTACTCACATGTGTGACCTCCACAGTAGAGTTCATTAAGTACTCACATGTGTGACCTCCACAGTAGAGTCAGGATATACTCACATGAGTGACCTCCAAAGTAGAGTTCAGGAAGTACTCACATGCGTGACCTCCACAGTAGAGTTCCGGAACTACTCACATGCGTGACCTCCACAGTAGAATTCAGGAAGTACTCACATGAGTGACCTCCACAGTAGAGTTCAGGAAGTACTCACATGCGTGACCTCCACAGTAGAGTTCAGGTTGTACTCACATGAGTGACCTCCACAGTAGAGTTCAGGAAGTACTCACATGCATGACCTCTACAGTAGAGTTCAGGAAGTACTCACATGAGTGACCTCTACAGTAGAGTTCAGGAAGTACTCACGTGCGTGACCTCCACAGTATTGTTCAGGAAGTACTCACATGAGTGACCTCCACAGTAGAGTTCAGGAAGTACTCACATGAGTGACCTCCACAGTAGAGTTCAGGATGTACTCACATGAGGGACCTCCACAGTAGAGTTCCGGAAGTACTCACATGAGTGACTTCCACAGTAGAGTTCAGGAAGTACTCATATGAGTTACCTCCACAGTAGAGTCCTGGAAGTACTCACATGAGGGACCTGCACAGTAGAGTTCAGGAAGTACTCACTTACGTGATCTCCACAGTAGAGTTCAGGAAGTACTCACTTACGTGATCTCCACAGTAGCGTTCAGGAAGTACTCACATGAGGGACCTCCACAGTAGAGTTCAGGAAGTACTCACATGAGTGACCTCCACAGTAGAGTTCAGGTTGTACTCACATGAGTGACCTCCACAGTAGAGTTCAGGAAGTACTCACATGAGTGACCCCCACAGTAGCGTTCAGGAAGTACTCACATGCGTGACCTCCACAGTAGAGTTCAGGAAGTACTCACATGCGTGACCTCCACAGTAGAGTTCAGGAAGTACTCACATGAGTGACCTCCACAGTAGAGTTCTGGAAGTACTCACATGAGTGACCTCCACAGTAGAGTCCTGGAAGTACTCATATGAGTAACCTCCACAGTAGAGTCCAGGAAGTACTCACATGAGTGACCTCCACAGTAGAGTTCAGGAAGTACTCACATGAGTGACCTCCACAGTAGAGTCCTGGAAGTACTCACATGAGTGACCTCCACAGTAGAATTCAGGAAGTACTCACATGAGTGACCTCTACAGTAGAGTTCAGGAAGTACTCACATGTGTGACCTCCACAGTAGAGTTCAGGAAGTACTCACATGCGTGACCTCCACAGTAGAATTCCAGAAGTATTCACATGAGTAACTTCCACAATAGAGTCCAGAAGTACTCACATGAGTGACCTCCACAGTAGTGTTCCAGAAGTACTCACATGAGTGACCTCCACATTAGAGTTCAGGAAGTACTCACATGAGTGTCCTCCACAGTAGAGTTCAGGAAGTACTCACATGAGTGACCTCCACAGTAGAGTTCAGGAAGTACTCACGTGCGTGACCTCCACAGTAGAGTTCAGGATGTACTCACATATGTGACCTCCACAGTAGAGTTCAGGAAGTACTCACATGCGTGACCTCCACAGTAGAGTTCAGGAATTACTCACATGAGTGACCTCCACAGTAGATTTCCCGAACTACTCACATGCGTGACCTCCACAGTAGAATTCAGGAAGTACTCACATGAGTGACCTCCACAGTAGTGTTCCGTAAGTACTCACATGAGTGACCTCCACAGTAGAGTTCAGGACGTACTCACGTGCATGACCTCCACAGTGGAGTCCTAGAAGTACTCACATGAGTGACCTCCATAGTAGAGTTCAGGAATTACTCACATGCGTGACCTCCACAGTAGAGTTCCAGAACTACTCACATGCGTGACCTCCACAGTAGTGTTCCAGAAGTACTCACATGTGCAACATCCACAGAATCGTGTGCTTTGCCCCACTCTCTCTCAGTGAAGTTGACGGTGATACTTGTGAGCAAGCATAATTATAAAATAATAACATGAAAAATTAAAAGTATTACAATTTATTGGCATCTTCTAGGGACCAGTTTGCAGGCATCGTTCCTGAACTTCATAATAATTCCACAACATAAGAACCCTTATCACATTTTCCAGATGAGGACATGGAAAGCAGCTACAGAGAGCAACTCCCTAAATGCCAGACTCGGGGAGGTGGCAGAGCCAGGGATTCAGTCCAAGCCAGGCCACACTTAAGGCCTGGGAATCAGTCTGCACAAAAACTGAAGGTGACACAAGGATAAATAGAAATGCACCAGTGACAGAGTAGCTACGCACCTCTCTCCTTTCACAGGAAATAGAAGCCAGCCACATCCACCCCAGTACCCCCCAGGCCTAGGTAACAGGTAACAAGGACGCGATAACTAGTGTATGTCTCACTCTGTGTGGTGGAAAAGAACGTGGGCAAAAGCCTGCAAGTTTCCAGGGAGTGGTCCTTAACACTGAACTTTCCTTAGGCCACAGGATAATGTCACTAAGAGCAGAATTGTCCACACAGTTCTATGAAATAGAATTACAAAACAAAACCAATTCTAAAATCTTCTATAAGAAAATATAAGGATCTTCCATTTAACGCACTTTTGGTCAAAGAGTACCTCCAAATCTCAAAACTGAAATGGAAAACTATCTAGGCATAGTAACAGTGGAAGGCAAAAGAATCAGAACTAGAGAATAAGACCATGAAAGCCCTCAGAGGAAACTTCTCTACCTTGTTACACTAATTTGCACATATACTTGGAAGTGCATTGTTTAATCATTCAACCAAAGGAATAAGAAAAACAAAACTAAGGAAAATAGGAAAAAGAATTAGTAAGGAGAAAGGTGAAATTATTTACTTGAACATAAAGTAATAGAACTAATTAATCAATCTAGGAGTTGATTTGAAATTGTGAACTAATCTACAAATGGAGACACAACCACAGACCCGGGGGAAGTAAAGGAAAGACTGTGGAATGCTTTCCTTAACTTCACACCCATGAACTGAAAGATCCGGAATAGACCAGATTGACTGTTTCCCAACCTGACCCCAATAAGGTGAAAACTCCACCAAGCGACCAGCACATTGGTTTCATTAATGAGGTTCTTGGCATAAACGTTAGCTAGCGAGATCGAAATAAAACACACAGACTCAGTTACCTTTTTCTATGACCAGGTCCGAGACGGCTCCACCCTCTGGCTCCCACCTCGAACCACCCGGCAGGGCATCGAGGATTACTCAGGGCTAGCTGGAGAGGGAGCGAGCACGCCAGGGAGTAGCCTTTTATTGGGGAACAAGAAATTCAGGGGAGAATTCCATCCAATGAAGGTTGAGGGGGGCCACACTCCAAGGTCAGGGTCAGTGGTCAGTCAACCCCCACACGGACGGGTTCTCTCATCAGGAGAGGGCCGGGAGAGCTCTGACACAGCCAGAGCGCCTCAGACCCCAACCGGGAGTCGCCCAGTCACGTGTGAGAATGGCTCCCCCCAGAAAACATTCCCAAAAGACCAAGTAACAAGGAACAGATGAAGTCCTTGGAGAAGTAGCCTCCATCTCAGCAAAAGAGCACCATGTCGAGCCATTTACCAGAGATTTCTAACAAATCTTTAATAGGTCATAGATCGGTTGAATGACATGAAATGTTTCTGAACTAAAGAAGAAATAGAAGGGGGAGAAAAATCTCCAAAAGAATTTCCAAAGCTAGCAAAACCCAACAAAGAAGCAGAAGGAAAAAAAATCTGTTTCAACTATACTTAAAAATAATTAACTATCTCAGTATATATTAATAAACATCACTCAGAAACCCACTCAGAGATGACCACCAGAGCAGGGGAGGCTTATTCTAGAAATGTCAGAGCAACCCAATGATAGAAAACCTACAGCGCAATCAATGCAGCAGTTGAATGGACAGAAAAAGAAAAGGCACCCGGCTTTCTTAAGAAGGGAAAGCTTTCAGATGAAGTTAGACATCGTCCTCGACTGAAAATCCCTCACGAAACAGGGGTGACCAAGAGCATAAATATTTCTACTCATAAACTTTTAATTCAAGGCCTTCCTTAGACTGATGACAGTTGACTTCCAGAGCAAACCCCCTGGCTTTGCTGGCCACCAGATGATGTCCCCCACTGTGGGGCTGGCCCACTGCAAGCTCCTTGGCTGCTTGTGGTGGGGGACTTGGATCTGAAGCACTTTACACATTCGCCTCACAGTGTCTCAGAAGTGCATGAGGACTGCAAGTTTCTTTCTTTTAATATTTATTCTTGAGTTACAGGTGGACACAATATCTTTATTTTACACTCATGTGGTGCTGAGGATCGAACCCAGTGCCTCGTGCATGCTAGGTGAGCACTGTACCACTGAGCCACAACCCCAGCCCGAGGACTGCAAGTTTCAAGCATGGTAACAAGAAAACGATTATAACTATGACAAAAAGAAAGAGAAAGAAAGAAAGAAAGAAAGAAAGAAAGAAAGAAAGAAGGAAGGAAGGAAGGAAGGAAGGAAGGAAGGAAGGAAGGAAGGAAGGAAGGAAGGAAGGAAGGAAGGAAGGAGAGAGAGGGAGAAAGAAAGAGAAAGAAAATGTAACTTAAAACGTATGAGAAAATTGGAAAATTTTTGCATGTGGATAGGATAAATCTGTCGAAACTGAGCATGCTGCTAAAGAATGGATGACCCATATTGGAAAATGCTGCGTAGATAATAACTAAGAATAAGGGAGAAGTCAGTAGCACCAGGGGGACAGGGAGAAGAGCTGCCCACCGTGGAGGCGAGAACGGCGCTCACGACAAAACTCGTGGGGAAGACAGATTCCCAAGACGAACAAAACCGTCTTGTGTGGAACATGGAATCCAGTGGGATAGATTCTTTTTAAATTTTTTTTTTAAATGAAATCACCTCCTGCTTAGTGGACATATATCCAGGAAACAGCCTCCATCGCTGAGCTTAAGCTTGGTCCAACGGAGGGGACTCTGAACAGTGGGTGAGGTGGGAAGACGTGCCCTGCTCATTGCCAGGCTGTGCCCTGCTGGCTTCCTGCTGGGGCCTCACATGGTCCTAGGACAGAGAAGGATGCTCCAGAGTGCTCGGAGAATGAAGAGACCTTTCACCAGCTGGGCCCACGGAGACGCCCAGCATCGCAGCCGTGGTCACTCCTGCAGTCTGCCTGATCCACACAACAGCCCCCTCCCCCATGAGACTGTTCGGCAGGGTGAAATCTGGCTTTAAGGGCAGGAAACACCGTGTGAACTGCAGGGAACTCTGAGATCACCAGCTGGTTGAGGAGACAGAACCAGGGTAGACGGGTCCTCTCTTTCCTTCCAGCCTCTGGGGGGCCAGGCTAGGCCATGCTGCTCAGCGTGCGCAAGAATGGTCTGGAACCACCGTTCCTGCCAAGCATGCAAAGAAGTCTTTTACTGACAATAAGAGTTTATTTTGCAGCTCAAACATCTCACCCTTCACTTAAGACTGATGGGCAAGTATACCTGACACCTTGCACTGAACAGAATCTGGCCATTGACCCCTGAAAAACGTCAAGTTCCTTCGCTGAAGTTTAAAGTGGATCTCCTATAATCTGTGCACAGATGAATGATCAGGTTAGATACTTAGACATTATGCCAATCAGAACACTCTCTGAGCCCAGTATTATGCACTTTTTTTCAATTAATAGAAGACTTACTGCATCGGAATTCTCATCAGAATTTAGAGATGTGGGACGGAGAGGGAACCTGCAGCTCAGCCAGGTGACAGGTCTGAAGGGCATTCAGAGGTGGAGACAAATGGGAGCAGGAGCCCCGGCTGAATCCTCCACAGGATGAAGGAACAGTACCAGAACGTCCTCACTACCTGGGGCCAGGACACAGCCAGGGGACCTTTTCCACGGAAGGCCCTGAGGATGCCTGTGGTTGAGGGACAGGCCCGGGTGGCATGTGGGACAACTGGCAGAGTGGCCTGGCTGCAATCGGGGATGTGCCCTGGGGTCTCCTTGTCTTTCTGCGCATAGGAGTCTGTGCAGTGGCCCCTGTTGGAGTAAAAGCACATCTCAGGTACTCGGACACAGAGGCCTTGTGAGGTGGTGAGGGAGCCTTGGAAATAGGGGGGTCCGCCAGATGCAGGAAACAACAGCCTAAGGCACGTGGGGAGGGACCCCTACATCAGCTCCCTCCTCATGACTGCCAGCCCAGGGCTGGGCAGTGGCCAGAGAGCTCTGGTTAGAGGACCAGGGTGCAAAGCAGTGCTCTCCTGGCTGCTGCAAACCACAGTGTTCTTTGTGCGAAGGAGCACCTGCTTCCTCTTTCTTGGTTGCTACTACGTATTATCATTAAACTAAAGGCAGAAAAAGAAGTCAGAAGGTGGCAGGATGGGCATAAAGCAGAAGGGTCCAGGGCAAACAAGCAACCCATGACTCACACAGGCAAAAAACCCAACACATACACAAATAAACAAATGAAACCTTAACAAAGACAGCAAGGCACTTGCACCAAAAGTGGTTAAACCAAGTGCTTGAGTGCCACCTGCTGGCCATCATGGGACACTGCAAGCTGCTCACTGTCTCCTTGTTCCGGGTTTGTAACCCTGGCCATCCCACCACGGAGCCACAGAAAACCATTCACAACTCAGGATCCTTCCAATTTAGTCTGGTTGCCTGAAAATATGCTTAAAGCAAGGAGAACTATGTTAAACTTGGGAAAGAACTTAATTGTGCCCATAGCCAGTCACTTCAAATGTAAAACCCTCCAGTGGTCTTCATTTCATAAGGAGCAAGTTCCTTGGTGAGTAAATGCTAAGGAACCCCCCTAGGCCTCCTGAAGTCAGTCGGGGAACGTGAAAACTGGCCCATTCTGTTATTCAAGGTGGTTTTTCTCAGGTTAACCCCTTGCCTCTTTCTAAATCCAGTTCAAGTCCCCCGCCCCCCCCCCAATCACCCCCACCCTCCAGGAGAGGGAAGCCCCTCCTTGCTCAGGTCCACTTCTAGTATCCTAAGAGGAGTGTCTGATGTACCCCTCAGAATGAGAAGCCCAGAGCCTGAAACACTGGAGGTTTGTGGAATTAACCTTCCTTCATCCTTACTGAGTAAGTTCTGCTCCTTTTAACAGGACCCAGTGATTCGCACCTTAAGCTGAGACCTCAAAAGTTCTATGCATTGGTCTTTCACAGTGCGATGGGAGGACTTGGTCTCCGCCCCAGTTCAGGTTCTGCCATGAGGACTCAGCAGATGCCTCAGCTTCTGCCCCCGGTGTCCAGCTGCCCTTGAGAAATCCCTGGTGGACCTGCTGACTCCACACAGGACCTAGGGGATGAGGACGCACAGCGAGGCCCGACCCGCCGTGTCTGCTGCAGCCTCACAGCCCCACGGTGCGTGGCTGGGCTCCTCACTTACTCCCTTTCCCTGGAGCAGGGATCTGCCCCCCAACACTGCCCCCAGCATTTCTTGGCTAATAATCCCTTCTCTTTGTCCCACCTAATACTCTCATCTCCAACGGTGAAACTAAATGCTTTTTCATGGGAAAATTTCAGGCAAGTGTCGAGTGTAAACCAATATTGCAAGTCTGTTGCCAGCCCAAGTGTCTGTCCTGAAGCCTGGGAGTCACCTGGTCACCTTTCCACTTGGATGCAGCTCCTCAGACTCAGCATGGTACATCTGAACCCTCCAGCCTCCTGTGCCTTTCAATCACCCTGTTTCCAGAACAATCTGGGCCCAAGAGGCAGCACTACGGACCAGGGGCCCAGACAGAACCCTGGGCCTTGTCATCGACTCAACCTTCCAGGAATCCTAAGGAGTGCACTTCTCTCCCGTGAGAACATAGAAACCAGTTCAAGGTTCTCAGTGCAGCCTTTCAGACCCTGGTGCCAGTGAATGACAGCCCCTAGCTCTCCAAAGTCTCCTCCTGTGAGCTCCTCTCAGTCTCAGTTATCCCTCCTCCTCAGGTTAACCTTGGCTTTTTCTTTGACACAAGCTCAGGCCATCACACTGAGTGCTCATGCGTATGTGTGCACGCACACACACACACATACACACTCACCTCAAGCACTTGATATGGTTAATTAAGTGCCAAGAAATGGGCACATGAGGAATGACCCCACTTAGCTGCATTTCCTCCCCCTCCCTCCTGCGTGTTGGCATAAGCTGGCAGCATTCCTCCCCAGGCCTGCTGAAATGCACCCAGGGGCGTGGCAGATGGTGGAACAGAGGCACCTGGCACTCAACAGCTCCTCGTGGGAATTGACCAAAGCAACAGGTGTGTGGAGGTGAGCGGCTCTGGGTAAACATGGATTCAACAGCAAAGAAGAGGCCTCCTTCTAGCAGGTCTAGAAGCAGAGCAAGAGAAACAGATACCCAGAACCTGTCGCCCAGCTCGGAGGACAGAAAAGGGACTTTCCCCTCTGAGGTGGCAAGGAGAAAGAGTCCCCCCGTGGCACAGAAGCCTGCCCACCCAGACATGCAGCTTAGACCAATGCAGCTTAGACCCTGGAGTCTGCACAGAAGGCGAGCTTAGGAGAATCTGTGTCACCTCTCAGTGTGCTCCAGCCAGGAGCCACTTTGAGAAGTGTCCCCTTGACTGAGCCTGCACTGCTCTGGGGTCAGAACCCCTGGCTTGTTTCCCTCCCTTGATCCTGTGGGCAGCCTGCTGCACTGACCATGTGGCAGTGGGCTCCTGGGCAGACTTGGTTTGGGAGACTGACTCAGGCCTCTTGGAGCTCTATGTTGCAAGGGACACGGCAGCCAGGGACTGGCAGATCAGGAGTCTGCCCTCTGAGAACAATTTCGTGTAGTTTTACAAGGATCTGAGGTGAGGGGCTGGTTTCACATGGCGACCAGGTCTAAAGAGGCCTGAGAGGCCAGGATCAAGGGTGGTGGACCATGTGATCTACACCAATTGTGCTCAGCCCTTGGAGGCTTGGAGGATGCAGAGTGGATGTAGCCTCCCCCACTCTGGGAATGCAGCTCTCGAGGGTCCCAAGGGAACACACACTTGGAGTAGCACGCATTCTGGCAGGAAATTGAAGAGAGAGGATTTCGACTAACTCCAGCTGCAATTCACATGAACAATGCCTTTCAGACATCCCAGATGAAAGAACAAGGAGTGGGGGTGAAAATCTCTTGTCCTGCTCCAGGCTAGCAGGGTGCATAGCCAAAGAAGCCCAGAAGAGAACTGTAGATTAGCAGTCTGATTATCCACCCATGCTTGCATTTCCAAGCACCTTGGTTATGAAGGATTGTTTTATTTTATTTTCAGTTTTTTATTTTAATTTTTAATTTTTTAATGATTTTTTCCAAATTTAAATTTTCTTTGTTTTCCTCATTTTTTAATTTTAATTTTTCTTTTATAATTATTTTTTTTATTTTTATCATATATAGTTTTTCTTTTTTTAAATTTTATGCCTCTTAAAAATTGTTATTTGTTCTTTTTAGTTATATATGTCAGTAAAATATATTTTGACATACATGTAGTGTAACTTCCCATTCTTGTACTTGTACGTGTATGGAGTTACCCTGGTCATGTATTCATAGAAAACTAAGGAAAGTTATGTCCAGTTCATTCTACAGTCTTCATTTTATCCTTTATTATTTTTATTATATAACTTTCTATTTTTCTTACATTTTTTGTTTAACTTTTCATTTTATTATATTTTATTTTAGTTTTGTTTTTAACTTTATTCCTTTCTTAAATTTTTCTTTTAACTTTTTCTTCTTTATTTTTAATTTAATTTAATTTTTTTATTTCTTCATGGACCTTTGTTTTATTTGTTTGTTTCTTTTATATGTGGTGCTGAGAATCAAACCCAGTGCCTCATACATGCTAGGCAAATGCTCTTCCACTGAGCTACAATCCCAGCCCCTATTCTTTATTTTTATCTTTTTCTTGTTTATTTATTTATTTATTTTTGGTTTTCTTTCTTTCTAAATTTTTTCTCTGTTTTTCCTCAATGCTGAGAACTGAACCCAGGACATCATGCATCTTGGGCAGGCGCTCTGCCACTGCGCTACACTCCCAGTCCCACAGAGAGGAACTGTGCCCAATGCCAGCCATTACATGGTCCCATTCAATCAGTAGCACACACTTCTACTTAAAAAGTAGAAATGGGCTGGGGTTGTGGCTCAGTGGTAGAGCACTCGCCTAGCAGGTGTGAGGCCCGGGTTCAATCCTCAGCACCACATAAAAATAAATAAAGAGATTGTGTCCAACTACAACTAAAAGGATATTTTTTTTTAAAAAAAAAGGTATTTTGTCCAACTACAACTAAAAGATAATTTTTTTAAAAAAAGTAGAAACACATAGAAAAACTCAAAGATGTCACCAAAAGACTATTAGAATTGATGAACAAATTCAGTAAAATTATCAGGGTACAAAATCAACATACAAAACTTGGTAGTTTTTCAATGCATCAATAATGAACCAGCTGAGAAAGAAATCAGGAAAGTAATCCCATTCACGATATCCTTTCCTAAAATAAAACAAAACAAAACTTCGGTGTATGCCTAACTAAGTATGTGAAGGTCCTCTACAATTAAGATTATGAAAGACTCAAGAAAGAAAGTGAAGATGATACCAAAAGGTATACAGACCTCCCATGTGTGGGTTGGGAGAATTCATATTGCTAAAATGTCCACACCACCCAAAGCTACCTACATAGTCTATGTAATTTCTATTAAAATATAAGTGACACTTTTTACAGAACAATCCTAAAATTCTCGTGGAAGCACAAAAGACCACCACTAGCCCAGGAAGTCTGAGCAAGAAGAGCAACGCTCAACAGGTCACAAGACCTGATTTCAAGGTGTACTACAGAGATCTAGGAGCAAAAACGGCACAAAAACAGACAATGGGACAGAATGGAGGGCTCGGGAATCAGTCCTGCAACTTTAGCTGGTTGTCTGCAAATGTGCTAATAACATGCTCTGGGAAAGGTCAGCCTCTTCAATCAGTGGTGCTGGAACCACAGGAGGTCTGCACATAGGACCCTGAAGCTGTCTCTCTGTACCAAAGTTAAACCAGTGACCTTCAGGTAAGACCAGAAACTCTGAAACCACTAGAGGGACACACGGGGGAAACACTTCAAGGTATGGGCCTGGGTGATGATTTCCCAGGTAGGACTCCAAAATCTCAGGAAATGAAAGTAAGAATTGACAAATGGGATTACACCAGATTAAAAGGCTTCTGCACAAGAAAGCAAATTATGAACGGAGTTCAGAGACAGCCTACAGAATTGGAGAAAATCCTTACCAGCTACTCATGGACAGGATTAATTTCCACAGTACCGAAAAACTTCAAAGACATACCATTAAAAAAGCAATCCAATTAAAAATGGACCAATGATCTAAATAGACATCAAACCAAAAGGAGAAATACAAATGGCCAATGCATATGTGAAAAAATGCTCAATATTTCTAGTCATCAGGGAAGGGCAAATGGAAACTAAATGGGATTATCTCACCCCAGTTAGAATGACATTTATTAAAAAAATAATAATGCTGCAAGAATGCCAAGAAAAAGGAATTCTTATACACTCCTACATGATCCAGCTACCCCACACCTGGGTACATACCCAAATTGACTAACGTTTGGCTTTATGGTGTTTATTGGCGGCAAGTTATGCCACCTGTTTTATTGTGACATCCCCTGTGTGTCTTCTCAAGGACACATTCTCATTTTGACAAAAACGTGAAATAATGACTATCTAATTTTTGTATAATCTTTCTATAAAAATGTTTGTATATATCTGGACTAAACACCTATAAGAGAAAGTTCTGGGTAATAAGATAGGTGTACATGAACGTTTGTAAAAAGTGAAACAATTTTCAAGGTGGGTTCCAGCTACTCTGTGTCATCCCTAACATGTCAGTATTGTTCACTTTAGCCTTTCCAGCACTTGTGCAATAGAATAGGCATCCCTTGGTATCCTTGGGATATTGGTACCAGGACTCCCCCAGACACTCAAACCCAGGAATGCTCAAGATTTCTATAAAATGGCAATGTATCTGCATGTAACCTACACCCATCTATCTCTTTAAATTATCTCTAGATTGCTTGTAATGCCTAATACCATATGAAAGCTGTTTAAATAGTTTCTATGATTATTATTTAGGATACAAGGTCAAGAAATAGAGGTGCAGTGTTTTGTTTCTTGTTTTTTGTTTTGTTTGTTTTTTAAATATTTACTACCCACAGTTTGGGGACTTTCAATTCTGCTCTTCTGATCTCTTTGTCCAGGGCCTGGAAAACTTTACAGAAAGTTCAAGGCCTTGCAAGTCATACAGTTTCTGTCACAAATACTCAGCCAGGTCCTTGTGCATGGAAAGCAGTTGCAGGAAATAGGTGAATGAGCACAGCTGCCTGCCAGGAAGACTTCTGAATGACACTGAAATTTGAATTTCACATATTTTTGTGTAACAAAATGTTTTCATTTCTATAGTGTGTCATCCTTTTTAAAATATAAAAAATCGTTCTTATCTCTGTAAAATGCCAAACCACAGTGGCATTATGCCATGTCTATAGATTGCCAATTCCTGGTTTTGTATGTCCTTGTCCCTGAACCATAGTGTCTTGGTTACTGTAGTTTCAGGAAATCTTGAAATGGGTGGTATGAGTCCTCCAGCTTTTTCAAGATTGTCTTAGCTATTCTATGTTCTTTCCATTTCCAGATAAATGTTAGAGTCAACTCTTCAATTTCTACCCCCCAAAAATATGAGGGGATGTGAGAGTACTTTGACTTTGAAGAGCAATTTGGAGAGAATCAACATCTTAAAGCTATTGAGTCCTCTAATCCATGAACATTGTCTTTTATTTATTTAAGTCTTTAATTTCTCTTAGCAAAATATTGAGATTTTCAAAGTAAATATCTTACACATATTTTATTAAACAAATTTCTAAGGATTTTACATTTTTGTTGCTATGGAAATGGCCTTCTTAAACTTCATTTTTCAAATATTTGTTGTTAGTATATGGAAATGAAATAAATTTTTATGTGTTGATGTTGTATCTTACAACATGGCTAAATGTATTTAGTACTTAGGGTGGTTTTGTGTGTCTCTGTTAGCATGTTTTACATGAGTAATTGTGTCATCCACAAAGAAAGCCAGTTTTACTTCATCTTGTCAACCTCATGCCCTTGATTTCCCTCTCTTATATAGCTTCAGACATACTGCAGTGTAGGGTAGAAATGAAAAGAGCCATCACCTGCCTTGTTCCCAGAGTCACAGGACAAGCATCCAGCATTTCACTACTAATTGCAGCTTTTCTATTGATCTCTTAAAAAAAAAATTGTAGCTTCATTCTAGTCATAGTTTATTGAGAGTTTTTATACAAATGGAAGTTGAGTTTTCCTTAAGAACTTTTTCATTAACTAATGATTATATAACTTATTTTTTTTATTCTGGTGTCTTACATATTTCTAGATTTGAATTGTCAAATTTAACCAAAAAATCTGGCATCTATGTTCACATAATTTTCTTTTATTATAATTTGTCAGGTTTTAGTATCTCTCTTATTCTGGTATTATTAAACAAGAGGGGCAGTAGTCACTGTTCATTTATTTTCTGAATCTGTTGTGAGAGTTTTAGATACGTATTCTTTAAACATTTGATGGAGTTCATCAGTGAAATCATCTGGGTCTCAGGTTTTCATGGGTTTTATGTTTGCTGTTAATGTTGATCTGGAAAGCTTTTGATTATGAATTCAGTTTCTTTACTCTTTGGATCTTCTTTTTTTATCATTTGTGATTAGTTTTTTTTTTCAAGAAATTTGTCCATATCATTCATTTTGTCAAATTTCTTGGTATTTTTTTCTTTATGTGTTGCAGTGACATTCCCTGCTGATATTGGTAAAGCCACATCTTGGATATCATGAACCTGGCGGTTGCTCTACTTTGCAGGGATGCACTGAAATGGCTCCTCCTTCACAGAAGCTTCCCTGAACCACACCTGCTCAGAAGGCATGACCTTTGACTTTCCAGGGCGGTCGCTGTCTCGAGTGTCAAGGGACAAGCCAAATCCAGTTACCACTTTCTAATAACAGAATCGTGGGCAATTTCGCTGATAGTTTCTGACTCAGTTTCTCATCTACCCTTTTAAGGACGAAGTCAACTGCTCAGGGCTGAAGAAAGCGTGGCCGATATTTAGGAGAAGTCACTTAGCCACAGGGGCCACCTCTCAGGATAGAAAACTGCTTCTAGCACTTGTCAGGACGGGCTGCTGCAGTGCTGGCTGGGATGTGGCGAGGGCTGCGGGGAGCCCCTGGCAGCCCGCGGTGACGGCAGAGCACTCTCATTCCTTTCTCAAGATAGTCATCGAACAGCAGGGTCACCAGAGGGGGAAAATTCCAAGTATGTGTCCTCACCCCATGGCCTCCTGCAGCTGCTGTCCTGGGCACACAATGGGGTCGTGTTGTAAGGAAGTCACAGTCAAGAGGCAGCACAAATGAAGTATTTAGTTTTATTGAGTCACATTACAATAATTATGGAGAATACTGGGCCCCAAACGTTGCTTATTCCATCCAGAGGGACAATGCCCTCACTGTCCAGTGGCTGATGGTCATGGGCCTGGAGGTGGCCCCAGCATGCTGCAGCCTGCACCTGCTGAAGCTGCCTGCAGGGGGCTCTGGAGGGAGAGGGCCCCCAGGGTGGCTCTGGGGGGAAAACCGATCCCCAGACCCGCGGTGGTGGGTCAGGACCTCCTGTTCCTAAGTGGTTCAGGCCTGCTTCTCTAAGGGCTTGGCTTCTGTGTCTGCTTCCCCCAGATGAACCATCTGGGTCCTGCCAACCATGGCCAATGTGCAGAAGCACCAGTCAAGAGATGGTCCTAACGAAAGCCATTTTTGAGGCAGAACTTGAAGGAAAGAAGCAAGTTCTGGGCTGAGAAATGATGATTCCGTGCTGGGGACAAGTGCTCCAGACAGGTCCCCCGTCTTTTGTCCTTGTGCAGAGCCAGAGAGCCCCACGCTGGCTTTCTGATCTGCCCTCCCACTCCCCTTTCTCTAGCTGATGGGTAGGAGCTCCCCACTGGCAGCGGACACTCCCCAGAGAGTGTGTGCAGCCCTGCCAGGCTCCTTCCTTCTGTCTACAACCTGCTTCTTTCAAGATTAAATTTGCACATTAGCTCCCCTGGAAAAATCCCACCCCCACCACTGTGCTGGCCGGGAATTATAAACCATTATGTGTCACGAACTGTGATCCACAGGACATGACACCATTCACCCTCTGTGTGTGCGACATTAGCATAAGCAGGATCCCACCATCTTATGAGGATCTGTCCCCCAACCTGTCTGTCTTGCAGACCAGCTTCCCTGGCGATGAATGGCTAAGGGTCTCGAGGGAGTCACTGTGAAGGAACGGGTTTCTTACTGCTTCTGTGCAAGGCATTGGCGAGGCTCGGTGGGGGACCTGCAGAGCCAGGCCTGCTCCCGGAGGACACGCAAACTCACTCGGAGCCTGGGCAGGTGCTCTGTCCTCCTGGTCGGACAGGAGCCAGTTGGGCATAACACAGATGGACAGATGTTTCTTGTTCAAGGAGCTGAGGACTGGAGAATGGGGGAAGGGTCAGAGGAACGTTGCTGTGCAGGAGGGCACTCCGCAGGCCACACAGCCTGGGCTCGGGAGCTAGCAGAACGTTCCAGAATCATAGCTGCTATGGTTTGCATCTGTAATGTCCCCCAAGGCACATATTTTGAAGACTTGGTACCCACCCTGGTCCTATTAGAAGGTGGTGGAGCCGTGAAGAAGTGGAGCCTTCTGGTTGTTGTGTGCGTGCCATTGAAGGTGACAGTGGGCCCCCATGTCCTCACGGTCACTCTCCCCTGCGATGGCTTTCTGCTGTCCACTCACAGCCAGGGTGTGTTACCTCCCCCCAGGCTCAAAAGCAACAGGGCCACTGCCATGAACGGATACCTCTGAGCCAAAATAAAGCCAAACGAGCCGAAGTAAGTCTTCTTTCCTTACGAGTGGATTATTTCATGTATTTTCTTATAGTAGCGGGAGCTGCCTGGCACAGCGACGGTGTGACCTGGGAGGGCCAATTTGTGTCTCTGCCTCAGTTTTCTACCTGGGGAATACCATCATGATGGAATGCCATCATGCCTTCAGTCCTCATCGTATGGACTGAAGGGTTCAGGCATGGAACGGGCCGAGGCCATCGCTGGCAGAATGAGCACTGGACGAGTGTCAGCAGGTTACCATGGTGACGGCCAAGGAGGCAGCAATGAGGTCCAGCCCCTCAGTGCACCAGGCGCCCATTACTCTGCTTGCCTGGGGCAGGAGCTCCAGATCTTAAGGCCGCGTGGGGACATGCCACTCTCTCCAGTGGTAACTCTGGGTTAATTTAAAAAGTCGCCCACTCCTCACAATGTGTTTCTTAGGATACTCTTCTACCCTCTTCACTCAACAAGTCAGTGAAAACCGCAGTACTGACCCGACGCCAGAGAAGCGCTTTGACCTCATGTCTGTCTTCACGTAATATGGACCTAGTGCGGCTCCTGCCCTCCCGCCAGGGATCATGACCGATCTCCAACACGTGGCAGACATGTTCACGATCTAGAGTCACAAAGCACAGTGGGGAGTACAAAGGAGAGTGATTTTGCAAGGGTCAAACTTGAAGGAGACTGGGAAGGGCTTCCTGGAGGGACTGCTGCACGCACTGGATCTGGAAGGGTGAGCAGACCCTCCTGGGGCAGATGGGAGTGACCCCTGGCAAAGAAGCATCCAGAGAAGGGTCTGAGAGGCAGCAGAGCCCTCCGGGATTTCCAACTTGACCGGCACAGCTGAAGTGGAGGGTAGATTGTAAGCAGGTGAGTCTGGAGAGGTGTGAGAGGGTTCAGCAGGGTTTCACAGGCAGTGATGGTACAGGAGACAGTCCAGGGGAAGGGGAGACAGTGCGTAGAATGAGTGTCAGGCCCTGGTTCTGGGCCAAACATGAGTCCCTTTCATGCCATGACCCCACCTGCAGCTCAGCCCCTCTCCACGAAGGCTCTTGGCTTCCAGCCAAGGAAATGCCTTCCATCCTAATATTTCAGAACATCTTCAAAATCCTGATTACTCAACATTTGTCCCAAAGTTGGTTGGTGCATTTATTCACTCATCCCACAAATATTATCACGTATTTGCTTTGTACCCAAGACCACCAAGTGCCAAGACTATTGATGAAGACCCTGCCATTGTCACCAAGCAGCCATTTGGGTGACAGTAGTTGATAATGACACACTTTACAAGTAAGATACGTGAGAAAAGAGCAAGAATGTACCATGGAAAAGACAGTGGGGAAGGAGGGGGTGGTCAGCACACCACAAAAATCGAGGAAGGCTTCTTGCAGAGTGCGTCTGAGTTGCAGGAGGTGGACAGGCTCTTCTTCCTCGAATCCTGGCTCCTTTGTGCTCCTCAATTTTCCCCTCAATTTCTTTCCTCCTCTCATTTTTTTAAGAAGCAAGAAAAACCAGGTCATACCTTCTACTCTGCTTTGAAATCTCCTCTGCGAAATACCCAAGTCCTTTGCTTTCACGTCCCTCTTTCCAAACAACCAGAGGATGGGATCCAACTCGGCATTTCTGTAAGCACCCCCTTTCCCAGTTCACAAGAACATGCTCCTTGCGGTTTCCTCGGAGCCTCACGAGTGGCCCCAGGGACTTCTGTATGTCTACCAGCAGTCTCCTGGCAGCGACCTCGGCATTGTCTCTCAACATTCTTGCAGTCTCGGCCCAGTACCCAGTTACAAAGCTGCTTCAAAGTTTTAGGCATTTGTTTCAATAGCATTTCTTCCAGGTACCGACACCTGAATCAACGGGAACTACCAAGAAAGGGAACTACTTGGAGGTGAGTCCATTGGGTGAGTCCAAAATGCGTAGGGCAGGCTGGCAATGCTTTCTCAGAAAACCCAGCTTTTCCTTCTCCTAAGTTCTTCAGCTGAGGCACCTAGGCCCGCCCTGAAGGTGGAGGATGATGTCCTTTACTTCAGTCCAGCCGATGACAGATGCCAGTCACATCCACAACGCGCCTTCACTACGGCATCTGGATTACCGCTTCTTTGAATGACAGTGCTGCAGCCTAGCCACACTGACCCAGGGCCCTGACCGCCACCAGACTGGAATCCCGACCCTGAGAACTGCGGTGCCAGGAAGGGCTTTATCTTGAACAACAAGTCTTACCCTTGACCTTCACCCACAATGGCGTTTACCTGTCCAGCGCAGCAGCATCGCCCTGCAGGTGCCAGGAGGTAACCGGGATCGACAGACAGAGTGTAATAACCTGTGTGAGGTGACTTGACTAGGAGGAGAGGCTGTGGGCAGAACTTCTCATGTCTGACTATAATAGACGTCCTCTCCCATGACCTTGTCCAAAGAAGGGACGTGCTGCCGGCCCTCGTTCAGTCTCTGGTCGCAGGTAGACGGGGGCTCTGGGTGCCTCCCTGCTGGGGAAGTCACATCCTGGACCTCACATCTCGCCTGACAAGTCACCTGCGGCCGGCGCACCTCTGTCTCCTAACACTGCCATAAAAATAAGAATAAATCACGGCCATGGCGTGGCTTAAAACTTGACTCTATTGGCTCCCAGTTTGGGGTTTAGAAGTCGGAGGTGGAGGGATTGAGCAGGCTGCCTCACTTCCAGGAGTGGACAGAGCTCTTCTCCGTCCTCCTTAGCTTCCCGTGGTTGCTGTCACCCCAGCTCTAATCGTGCCTCCCCCATCAGATGGAGTTCTCTTGATCTGTCTCTTCATTTGTTTCCCTACTGGGTCTAAAGGTCCAAATTCCCCTTGTTTTGTAAAGACGTGAGTCATTGAATGAGAGCCCTTCCAATGCAGTGTGACCTCATCTTAACTTGATCCCATCTATAAAGTCTTTATTTCCAAATAAGGTCACCTTTCCAGGTAGTGGGTTGGGACTTCAGCACATCATTTTCAGGAAAAGAATTCAATCCACAACGGGCTCCCGCCAACGTAGGAAGGCAACTTTTGCAGACAGGTTACAGTTTTTCCCTTGACCTCATGTTGCCTTTCACACAAAAACTCCATTTTATTCTACTGAATGTGACTGTTGGAGCTTTACTTTTTCTAGAAGTCTCTCAGAATCCCCCAAATCAGGCTGATTAACAGTGGGGAAGCCCTGAGATGAGGCCAGCACTGTGAATCTTCTCATCCATGTGCCACATTTTTATTCGGACACAACCGTGTCATTATTTTAGCACAGAAAAGAGACAACTCAAAACCTCGAGAAGGTCAAGCAAAAGAACTGTTGACAATATATTGAAAGTTAAGCTGTTCCTCGTCTTTAAAAGAAAGACCTTAAACTATTTCAGGGAGTTAATCCCTGGGAACCCCCAGTAACTAGCTGGATGTGCATCTTCTCCTCTGCATTCACACAGAGCTCTTTACACAGGCTTCCAGAATCAGAGCTGGGCCTGCGTGCTCACATTCCTGAACTCAAGTACCACATCCTTGTGCTCATCCTTCCAAAATTTGGGAGGGATTACAATTAAGTGATCAGACTACACTTACTTATGAGTATGAGAGGTTCCTATGAGAACATTCTATTCTAAGTTCCAAATATAAGAACAAGAGAATGGGATATAGGAAAAATGAAAGAGAGAGGAAGGTATTCAAGTAAGAGACAGGTAGTGACTAATACAGAGAGAGAAAGAGAAAAGGAGAAACAGGGACACCCAGAAGAAGAGAAAAGAGGAGAGGAAATGAGAGAGAATATGACAGAATTCAAGGCAATGATGTTCTTAGGAAAGAAAGCCTTGTGAAAACAGTCAAGCCTGGTGGGAGAACTTCCTTCCAAACAGCTCTCTCTCCCAAGGCTGTTCTCAAAACAGGATTCATCTATTACTAAAGGCAGGGAGGGACCTGTGGCAGACACAGACTTGACAGCCCGACCCAGCCACAGCTTAACTTTCAATGCCTTGGCACTGAACGCTTGGCCTATGCAGAAGACAGCTCTGGCGAGGGTGACCCAGGTGACTTTATGTTCAGATGCGCTGAATCAGCATTCATTGCGGTCCCCACAGCATAGCACCTAGTGCATCCTTCTGGACAAGTCCACATGAAGTCAGGAGGCTTGGAGACTGGCTCAGCTGATTGGCTTCGTTCTAGGTACCACGGACCAAATGAAACCAGAGTTTTAGATGAAACTAGGTTCTCTGCTTCACCACATTTTGTCTCATGAATTTGAAGAATAAAATCCATGGACAATCATTGAAAACAAAAACGTTTTCAGTGGAGTCAGATTTATTTGAGTGAGAAGAAATACAACTCTTTCAAGGTGAGAGGGGAAGTGATAGTGAGTTTTTCCACTTAAACGTCCCAGTCCAGAGGTTGATATAGCTTCTGGGTAGGGGTGGCACACAGATTAGATATCATGGAGAATGTACATGTAATGTTTTATTGTTAATATTTTCCTCACTCTGTTAAAGGACAATTTATTTGATGATACTTGTTAAAGCACAATAAGAAAGACTTCCATCCCAATTATAGCAGTTGCATTTTGCTGTGAAGGAGAAATGCTGGGCTCAACTTAGAATACAGCATAGGTGAGTGAGAATTTATAGGAAGGAGGGTTGCATGGTAAGGGGGTGTCAGTCAGGTGTTGTTGTTGTTGTTGTTGTTGTTGTTGTTACCACTGTGACAAAAGACCTGGCAAGAAAAATTTTACAGAAGAAATGTTTATCTGGGACTCATGACTCCAGAGGGCTCAATCCATAGATGACCAACTCTTGGTGGAAGGGTGTGGGCAGAGAGGGAGTAGCACAGGACTTGGCAACCAGAAAACAAAGAGCTCTGCTCACCAGGCACAAAATAGAAACCCCAGATGCATGCCCCAGCAACCCACCTTCTCCAGCCACACCCTATCAGCCAAGGCTCTCCACTCATTTAACCTGTTCAAGTGGATTAATGCACTGATTAGGTTAAGGCTCTCATAAATCAATCACTTTACCTCTGAGTTTTCTTGCATTGTCTCACTCATGAGTTTGGGAGAGATAATACCCATCTAAACCATTACCATGGTCAAACCAACCTAACAGGATTCTTGCTGAAGACAGGCAATGTGGTCATCAGATGCCATCTGGGAGATTCTGGAGGATGATGAGAAACCTGATAAGATATTGAGAGTGATTAGATAGCAAGAGTGCGATGCAAGATTTTTTTATATAATTGAATTTTGCTAGAAAGTACACAGAGGTTCAGAAGTCTGGCAAGAATCTTTGTCAGTCCCCCTCTTATTCAAGATAATAAGGGTCTATCTTCTTTCTTTTGAACACTCTAAGTCCATTTTTCTCATTCAATATCCTTTTGCTCATTAAGTAACAGCCGGATTTTCTGTTGGAACTTAAAAGTGGAGGACATTTGCTAAATCGTGCTATGAGTCAGGCATTAGCCTCTTCAGAAGGAGGGGCACAGGCAGCAGCAAAGTGGTGCATTTTCCTGGTTTGCAGTTTGAATGTCACAAAATCTGTCCGTGGTCAGCTGTTCTGATGATTCCTTGGCAGCCCATGCTGGGCTGTCGTGCTTCTGCTCACAGGGCTTAGGAGAAGACAGTTTAATTTCAGCAGTTCTAAGTCAGGGGAGTGGGAGAAAATTGGAAACATCATTTTGGAGAGTTGTAGTCAGCTATTGGAAGGAACTAGAAGAATTAAGGACTCGGTTCAGTTTGTAAGTAACAAAGCCTCAAATTCGATTAGCAAGGCCAGATCTTACTTAATTAGAGGTGCACTGTAGTTGTCTGTTGGGACATATATTTTCACTCTAAAGCATCGTCATTTCTACCAACGATAATCAGGAGGCTGACTTAAAGGCAAAATAAGCTTACTCTGGTTACACTTGGCCTTACTTCCAGAGTCCAGCAGGAATACTGATCAACCACTTAAGCTCTTTCTGAGCTTGCTTTGCTGGAACCTTTCATAAGAAACCTCATTTGGATTTCTGAAAGCCTCTGTAGGCCAGAAACATAAGCCAAGTTCTTGCAGAACACCTTTTAGAGCCTTTTCCACGAATGTCTTTGAAGAGGAAGCAACTTTGTGCTATAGCTGCTTGTCAACACTTTCAAAGAAGACTCAGGATAAACCACAATTGTCCTTGAACAACTCAAGACTGACAATGGCCATGGTAAAGGTCTGAGGACTGCTCAGGAGGTGATGCAATCGGCAAGCAGACCTGTTGTTATTTCTGTGTTAAACAACATTCTTCATGTAATTTGACAAAGACCAAATTCTGGGTTGGCACCAGTTTGTACTGAAGCTAATTTCTTAAAAAGACTTCTAAATGAATCCATTCAATCTCAGCCAATTTTGACCACACGAGGTAAAATTTCTTTTCCAAGATTCCTTTTTCCATAAAAGTTTAGCCCAGCAAATAATCCTTGTCAACTCTCTCACATTTCAGAGACCCTGCCCCTCTAGCTTTCCAGTTCCACGTGGTCAAAATAGCAATAACCACTTTGACAAGAGGTTCAGTCCCCAGCTTTAGTCGACGAGGCCAGAGAAATGCACTAGACCAGTTTATTCCAGGAATCAGAGGTTTTCCACACAAATATGGATTTGGAGCCAAGAGATTCCTGCATTAACCTCTGAAAACGGAGATGCAACTTAACAAGACTCACCAGCAAAAAAATAAAATAAAATAAAACAAAACAAAACAAAACCCTGATGTTTAGGAAATCTATTTTATCAGTCTGCAGTTGAAGCAGAAGAACCAGGGAGAATTTTCCATATTGACAAGAAAGCCCACACCCTTTTATGTCCAATACCAGGGTCACCTGCCTACCCTTACCATGTCATGAGTCCTCTCCCTTTTTCCTGCGTGATTAAGAGAGCTACATTTGAAACTTGCAGCCCAAAGTATCTGAACCAGTGCTTGAAGAGAAGAGACCACTCTGCCCTGGTGAGAGGGCTGCCCTTGGGGTCAGGGAGCCTGGAATCCCCTTCTGCCCTGTTGCTCATTAGCTGTGTGACCTCAGGCCAGTTACTTCACATTTCTGTCTCCTGTGCTCAGTGGAATTGAGAGTACCAAACTCATACTGTGCTTGGGGGATTACATAAGGGAATGTGTCTCAGATGCTAAGTTATTCGCTGGGAACTCAAGAGGGTTAGCTCTGCCCTTGTTAGTGCCGCCACCCAGCACATTCCTGATTCATCAGCCCTTAAAGCTCAATAGCCATGCTCATAGAACAGACCAGAATTCACATCTCTGTCCTCTCTCACAAGCCCGTCTGCGCACTGCTGCTGGGTCACACGGTTGGCTCTGATCGGTCAGTTCCTGATCCACTCGGTGCTGGATGGTGTGGAACCAGCTCACTAATCCCTCTGTGCCTGATTTCCTCACATGGGAGTTGGGGAGGACAGCGATACCTACCTTGGAGATGCTTCTTTAATCATCTGCCTGATCAGCACCCAGACACGGTTGGCGTGGTGCCTGGCACAGGGAGGTGGCCTGGGGACACTGGCCACCATGGCCCTTGCTCTGCTGTGGGGGCTCCCTCCAGCCGAGCCCCAGCGGTGAGTCTGCAGGAGCTGGGAGCCAGTTTCCCTCATCTGTGATGGCCAGAAAGACCTCTATTGCCCCCAAGGTCGTGGTGCCAACTGGCTTGAAGCAGGTTCTGCCTGCTCTGCGACCTCCACAGGTCCTCGGGGCAGCTCGGAGCTTCTGGGGTCCACCTGGTCATCTCACCTGGAGAGCCTCAGCTCTATTCTGGACAACAAGGGTCTCTGTGTTCACCTACCAAGGTCAAGCCCAAACAGGGTCTTTGACCCCTGCCTCTCTCTGAGCGAAGGTGGTCTTCCCTTCCCCACCCTCTGGGCTTCTATCAGAGCAGTTTCCAGCGTCTCCTCTGATCTGCAGTCTGCAGCTCCACCTCTGATCCCAATGCTGCCAAATCCAGGTCCGTGTTCCGCCCACACAGGCCCCTGTGCATGGCAAAGCTTACTGTGCCTCGGGGCAGCTCAGAGCCTGCCCTCTGGACAGACAAACACCAAACCTTTCAGCTTTTCCAACTCTTCTCGGTACTCAGTCACAAACACTTCTGAGAGAATGTTTGTTGTTGCAGAGGAAGGACATGATCAGGGTTCACCCATGATCCTCTCCAGGCTCACAGGATCCGTCCCATCTGTAAGGTGGCCACTCACCACTGTGCAGCGGGATCAGAGCTCTGTCTCTGACCTGTCAGAGATCCCGGAAGCTGCAGGGAGTGAGGATTGCCTCCAGTGAGCAGCCAAGTTCCGCTCCCACCTCTTTCCTCGGAATCCTCCCCTGCCCACTCACCTATTCCACTCACTTTCTGAGTTGTCTATCGTAGGCCTGTCTTGACTCAGGGCTAACGAGTCCTTCCCACCCTGGACATGCAGTGTCTTGGCCTGTCTTGAGGTTGAGAGTCTCCTTTCCATGACTGTGTTCCAAGGAGCACACACATTTCTCAGAACACACCTGTGATTGACTTCACAGCCTCCCTCTCCACACCCTGTGCAATGACACTTTAGAGCAGCTCCCAGCCGGGGTCAGAATGCATGTCCCACTCCTTCACTTTGAGCCAGTCTCCACATTCGTTTTTGGCAAACCCAAAAACAAAACATTACCAACAGCAACGATAAACACACAAACACACACACATCAGAGTAACGTGTGAGTGTCAGACGTTGAGAAACAACACCTGTCTCTGCGCTTTCTCAAGCCCCCGCCTGGGCTGCCCCAGGTCAGTTCCTGCCAACCTGCCCAAAGGAAAGGCTTCAGGAAGCAGAGTGAAGGCAGAAAGGCCAGACCTCCATCAGCAGAACCAGGCACCCATGGGGCCAGAGCTCAGTGCTAGTGCCTTGTTCCTCTTTGCTGAGATCAGCAAACTGGATCAAATGAATCCTAACATTATGCATAACTTTAAAAAAATCAATTTTTGAAAAAAATGCCCACTTTTTTAAGCTACAAATTTTGGGGTGATTAGTTACTTATCAAAAGCCAATTGGTATACTATCTCTTAGCATTTTTTCTGTGTCAGAGTAAAATGGAAAACAATGCTATCATACATGCTATTTTCAACACATATAAGGCAATGCCTATGAAATAGTGTACCTAAAGCACGTAGTAGGCACTCCACAAACTGCTAATTTCAAATTAATTCTGAAATTCTAGAAATTTTTCTCATTCTTGTTTTGGGTAATTTGAGGAACAATGGCATCCCTACTGAAGTAAATGTAGGATGGAATTCTAGACCTCAGCATCTGGCCCAAATTATAGACTTCGAAGAGTATGCGTGTGGATGGGCGTGTGGGTGGGTGATGGGCACACTCGGACTGCAGGGGAACTGGCCTGAACGGTGCTGGGGCTCTTCCGCTGGCTGCTCGCTGATGGATCCACCGTGGCCCGGGGAGTGTGTGCAGATCAACGCGGAAGACCAGCGAGTCTCCAGGAGCGCCTTGGCTGGCCTTCTGGTTGTGCTCATCTTGGAAGCAGGCACCACCATAAGCCTCGCCATGTGGCTTGGCTCCCACACTTTTCCTCTGAATATGATTAATTGCTCTCTAAATAATAAAAGTCTTCCAGGAACAATAGAAGGCAGCTCCTACAGACTGTTCATACATATTCAGCCGAAGCCGCTGGGAAGTCAGCCTCCCAGGAGGGCTCGGAGCTGGCACTGGAAGTGAGTGAGGAACCAACTCTGACACAAGACTGCAGAATACTGTTTACCTACTCCAGCTGGGGGAGCCACCGTCGGAGCAGCAGGCTTGTGTTAGCCTGGATGCTGGAAGAGAGTCTGGACCTGCTGGCGAGCCTCTTCCTGTCTGTGGCCACTCAGGTGTCACTCAGGTGCCACTCAGGGGTCTAGTGCAGGATCACTCAGGCCATCCCAGCACTTTCTCGTTTCCCTTTTGACTTCACAGGTTCCATCCACCCATTTAGACATCATTTGTTGTCCCTTTAGGTGCAAAAAATGATTTCTAAACAAAGCAAGAGACTCTGGTCCACCTGCTGTCAAGAAAACCACACTTCAAAGAGGAGAACAGAAACCCAGGGAGCATCTGCAAGCGCCAAGAGAAGCTGGTCAGGGATGGCAAGCGGGGAGAGGAACTGGTGGACAGAGCCCAGGTGGGCTGGGACCTTGAGCCGGGCTCTTGGAGGAGGGTAAGCATCCTCCAGGTGAGAAGGGAGCCGGGAAAGCCCATGCCTGGGTGGGGTGGCCTGGCCACAGTGAAGGACTACCGTGGGTGAGCTGGGTGAGTGAGAAGCTGCAGCAGTCAGAGCCGACTGTGAACTTGTGGTTCAGGGCTCCCGGAAAACGCAGACCTCCCTCTGTTTCACTTTGGGTTTACTCTGGCTGAAGTTTGGCCAGAAGAAAAGGCTGCAGAGAGCATTGGAATGTTAATCTGTCTGAGTCCTTGGGGACCTGGGGGACAAAAGAAGCCTCCAGCCTGCGGTCCTGGTGCTGCCTGGCTGTGTGGACTCCTCCCCTTGGGTCAGCACCAGGCTTTCTGGGGCATGCGCCCTTTAGTTCCAGACATTTTTCTGGGAAAGAAGAGGGTCTGTATAATCCAACTGGAGTCCTTGGAGTTAGGAAAATATGAGAATCGTGTTTTATTTAGGATTTTCAAAGTTTTGAGGAAAGTACAAAGAGAAGAGCCAGCAAATAGCAGAGAGAGGTAAAAAGTGGCAGGAAAGAATGAGGGAGGGTGGGGAGACCCAGACGGTCAACCCCGGAAGGTTGGGTTGACTCTGGAAGATTCTTGCTTTAAGTCCTAATCTGGTGGGTTGAAACTCCCGGCTTGTGAATAAAACCTGGAGACGCCCATGTGGTGGGCAATAATTTAAATGTACCCTTTTCCTGTGACAGAAATTCCAAACCTTAAGCATGTGGAGCAACTCTAGCTCTTCCCCGGTGCAGACAGGCAACGTAAGTAAGTGACTGAATGTTCTGCCTTCAGCACCTCTTTCACTGAAGAGCAAAAACTGGATTTTAAGGATATCCTGTTAAACAATCCAAAGTTTCCTCCTCCTCCTCCTCCTCCTCTTCCTCCCCCTTCCCTTTCTCCTTCCCCTTCCTCTCCACCTTCCCCTTCTGCTGAGGGCCATTGCCAAGTAGGAATGACACATCGAAATTTCCTTGCCAGCATACCCCATGTTAAATGGACTTGCCTTGGAAATCCGCTGTGACCTTGCATGTGTGTTTGAGAAAGGTGACCCTGCTCAAGGACGAAGGTGGATCCAGGTTTAAGGTGTATCCTGCAGGTTTGAGGAAGTATCCCGCTCCCTGGGTTTAGGGCGTTCCCGGTTTAAGACAAGTTTAAGGCGTTCCCGGTTTAAGATAATCTGGGATTAAGGAAGTTCCAGGTTTAAGGTTATTGCTGCTGGGAATAGGGCGTTCCTGCTGCCTGAGTTCCCGTTGAGTTCTCGTGGAACTCAGAAAGTATTTGGGACGAGAATTGTGCGGGCAGATTTTAGATTTCCCCTGAACGTGTGTAGAGGCCGGTGTGAGTTCGGGAATAAAGAATTGCTGCTTGAATCTACAAAGCTGTGAGTGGCTCGTGATTCTGTGCCCAGCCAAGACTGCGGCATTTGGTGGCCCGTACGGGGAACGTCTGAAACTTGGAGGTAAGTGAAACTGCTCATCCCTGAGGGAAGGCAAGTCCATTTAACATGGGGTACGCTGGCAAGGAAATTTCCATGTGCCATTCCTACTTGGCAATGGCCCTCAGCACCCTTCCCCTCCCTGTTCTCCTTCTTCAGCTTGCTTAAAGTCGCTACCTTATCCCATTCTCCCTCTGATTCCACGTAAGTTCCCCAGGGCCAAAGCCTGGGTGGGAAGGTGTTCCGCTGCTGACCGGTGACGAGTCCTGGCTTCCCCGATGTTGAAGAATAACACCAGAGAAGCACGCCGAGGCCAGGTCAGAGTGGAAAGTCGAGGCTTTATTAAAGGACAGCAGAAAAGACTTCTCCTGGAGGAAGAAGGGGACCCAAGAGGTGCGGTTGTCTCCCCTTTTTATAGTTCCTTCAGCGATGGAATGTAGGTGGGCAGGCCCGAAGGGTGGGGCACAGGTGGGTCAAAGAAGTCATCTGGGCAGGAAGGACTTTGGGGTCAGCATCTTCAAGTTTGCTGGGAGCTGTTCATTAACACTTCTTTGGGATGGGCTCTGGGCCTTGGGGACATTAACATTCCATGAGTTGTCCTGCGTTTCCGGACTTCACTAACATTCTAAGAGTCTTCACTAACATTCTAAGAGTCGTTCCGCTTTTCCAGGAATTAATTCTCAAGATGGCCTCCATTTTGGATCTTACTCGATATTAGACCTGATTTACCTAACTACACTGACCACCTAACTTTCAATCAAAGGTGCTAGGTGTTCAGGTGTCAGGGTCCCTTCTCAGAGCTCAGTGGATTTCCATGTGACTGCTGACCCCTGGTTCCTGGCACCTGGACCCTCTGGCATTGCAGAGATACATGTCTCCATTGTCCCCCACCCGGGCCAATTCCTCTCTGCCAGGAGGGCTAGCCCACATTTACTCAAATCCATGGGTGGCAGCCAGCACTCAAGATTTCCAGGATGGGTGGGAATCACAAGATCTTGACTCCAGTCTCCAGGGCATGAGTGGAACCTCTCTGGGGCTAACAGGAAAGGCAAAGAGGACCTTCCTCCTTCCTTAGCCTGCTGCTGTCCAAGGCCTCTGTCAGAATGGAAGCTGTTTTCACTCTTAGGTGACTGAAAAACTCGAGATACGGAAACAACAACACGTGTTCACTAAGCCAGTGAGTAAACCAAGCACTTCACATGGGGTCTCCTGACTTCCTGATACTTGGGCTTCTCTAACCTTTGCTAGGGAACACTCAATTGCTCTAAGGTTAGGAATTCTTCCTCATTACCTTGTCCCTAAGTTTTGCTTCTGGAAGGAAACACAGACACTCATTCAACCAAGCATTTATGGCCCTCTAGCTGCACAAATGCTGTGCTAAAGATGAGGTGAGAGGGATAAAGAGACCAGCCTCCAACAACATAGCCTCCACTGCAAACAAAGACAGTTCGCAGGACCCAGAGCTTCTGCGAGGCATGGAGATAAAGACTGGACGTTTTAAAACTGTCTGTCACTGGGAGCTGTCACTGTGCTCCCCGTGAGCATGGCTCCTCAGGGCCTCCGGCTGCTGTCTGAACGGTCACTCTCATAAACCTCAGGCTGAAGGGACCCGAGGAGTCAACGTCGGCCTCCCAGTCAGAGAAGGTCAGACCCTCAGCAGGTGAAGTCTGCACATAACTGAGGCCAAGGCCAGGCTTCGCAGTCCTGTGCCAGAGGGGCTGTTATCAGGGAAGTTTCCGTGCTCATGTCTCACGTGTTTTGACCACAGTAGCAGCAGGTGCACAAGATCTGCGATGAGGATGGTGAGGGAAGGAAAGTCAGACCACACAGTCAGAAACCAGGGTTGGCCTCTCGGGCTGTCAACAAAATAAGCAAAGGCAATTCCCGAACAGGAGGGGGCGCTAGAGGGCCACAGCAGGAAAGTGAAAGTGGGATTGGGTCAGGGCTGCAGGAACCAGAGCCGGAAGACCTAGGAAGGATTTAGGTACCCTAGTTGGGAGGGACAGTAGGAGGTGGCCAGGGTACACCAGGGAGATGAATCTGGCCATGCCTTGGATTAGTCTGGTGGGGCTACAGAGCAAAAATGCCATGAAAAACAGGAATTTCTTTTCTCGTTGTTCTGGAGGCTGTAAGTCCAACCCCAAGGTGTCTGGCGTGTTCTGAATCCTCTCTCTCCTTGCCAGTGGCCTCCTTACTGTGTCTGCATGACCCTTTCTTATGTGCATGTTCCTGGTGTCCCTGGTGTGTCTAATCTGCTCTTCTCATAAGGACTGCAGCCTGATGGGCTCAGGGACACCCCACCAGTCGGCCTTTACCTCCGTTGCTCCTGCAAAACCCCGACACAGTCATGTTCTGAGGCTCTGAGGGTTAGGGCTTCCACAGCTTGGAGGCACAATTCCAAGGGTCACGGGCAGGAGAAGGAAGAGATGCCTGAGACGAAGAGGAGTTAAAACTGACAGGGACAGTGAGCGAGGGACAGAAAGGTGGCCGGGGAGGCACGGACAGGGCCCAACTACCAGAGGCATGTGCGTGGGGCAACGTGTGGAGATGCCCTCAAAGGCACGCCAGCCTCCAGCAGGTCAAAAATGGCACACGAGATGGGAGCAGCCGCCACAAGACTCCCCTTTGCCCGGGAAGCAAATGTTCCAGGTTGCCCAGTTTCTAGGAGAACTGAGGTCACAGACACCTTGGTTTTGGACTTCAGCCATCAAGCCCAATGAAATCAGCCTGTGGTTCCCATGAACCGCTGAGCAGGTCCGAGAGGAAACGGAGGCCCGTGCCCGTTCCTGGACAGAGCGCGTGCCCTAAGGACGCCACTGATGACAGAAAGTGGGAGCTCGCCCCGCCCTTTCAAAAGAAGCAAGGGCAGAGATTCTGAGGGACATTCCAGAGGCCCAGCCAGGACAGAGCCCGTTTTGTTCTTTAGATGGTTTTAGTGAACTCCATTCTCCACTGGGGAAGATGGACTTGGGAACCCAAACTAGGAACTGGGAATTTTCAGTCGGGCAAAGTGGAGACTCATTACGTGGAACCTGAGGGGACCTGGCCACATCGGTGCCGTAGTCCACAGAGGAGAGGGTCCTGGCTTTGCTCAGAGACCATGCAGACGGTAAGAGTCAGGGCGGAGGATGCAGCTCAGTGGTAGAGCACTTGCCAAGCATCTGTGATCTCCTAGACTCCTTCCTCAGCACCACAACAAGAAAAAAAAAAAAAAAAATATATATATATATATATATATATAGAGAGAGAGAGAGAGAGAGAGAGAGAGAGATGCACACATTTATATATAAACACGCTGGGGAGACCCATGGAAACCAAATGACTATAAGTGCTTTAAGGCACTAAACTTTTGCTAATTTGTTAGGCACTAACAAAAATCTAAAAATCTAATGTGCCTACCAATCATCAGGGGATCCCTGAGATTCATCCTAACTAGTCTCAGGCAATGCAAATTTGCCACTCTAGAATCACATCTGCAGCAAACACTAGTTAGATGCCTATTGAGAGAGCTTCCGATTCTATGGTTACAACCAGCCAGGGAAGAAAACAGCATGGGAGTCGGAGGAAAAAAAATGTCACCAGTTGCAAATATCTAAACTGATTTTTGCAATTTCACTAAAAACCGAATAATTATGTTGAGCAAGTTTAAATGCATATGGAAGTCGTTCACGGGAGTCATTTTCAAGGAATACATAATGCTGTGCAGGAGGAAGGAAAGGGCCAGTGATGAAATGAGTGTTGGAAGGAAAAATGCTGCAAACTTCCCTCTTTGCCTAGGTATTGCATATGCAAGGGATGGGTCCTGTGCAGGGTTGACCTGTTGCATAAACGAGCTGAGCATTCTGAGCAACAGGGGAGTCCGCCGGAAATGAGGGGCCACTCTTTGTCACAATGAAAGTCTAAAACACTGGAGCCTTTGGGGGACACCTAATGCTTATTATTGTTTAACGTTTAATTTATCAGGATTAACTTGTGGTCTAACTCCTGCTCTTCCCACTTCTGGGGGGACATACCATGCCCTATTTCATGTGGCCCTGCTTTGCAATTGAGACCTTCATCTTTGGGGCTTCAGGGCACCCCCTCCAAACGTGACTTCAAGGAGAAAATTCATAAGAGTTGACAGAGTTAGATGACGAAGGTTCTTAGTAGGAAAGGTGAAGGAGACATTGATTTTTAACAGAGCATCCTAGGGACAGATAGGACAGAGGAAGAGAGAGGAGCAGAAGGCAGTCGGCAAGACCCAGGAGTACCACAGGAGACTGAAGAGGACGTGAGCCAGGAGGCACAGAGAGTTCAGTCATGCCTAGCTTCTGAAGTGCCACCACAATGGGGTGACTGGGTGCTGAATGCATTCTCAGCTGGGAACCGAGGACAAATGGCACTTTGCCCACCACAATGCATTACAGGCCCAAGCCCAGTGTGTCCAAAACCCAACGCCTCGGGACGGTTCCCCTTTAAGCCTGCGTGGGCTGCCCCCTTCCCCACAGTATGCATTTTTTTGCAGGTGCATTTGCTTGTATTTTGCAAAACAGAAACTTGCTTTGTTGTAACTTTCCCTCTTTTTTGTCCTCTTCATTGTCTGCAGCTCCTAATTGGTATTTGTAATAACTCCCAGTTTAGTATCATCTGCAAGTTTCATTAACATGCTGATTGCTCCTTTGTCATTAATAAAAACATTAAATTATTATTTAACATTCATTGTGCACCAACAATGTATTAGGAGTTGTGCAGGATACAAGAGCGGATCCCGCTCTCTCTGCAACCTCATTTTCTTGTCCCTGAAAAGTTCTCAAATAGCTGAGCACAGAGGAGTTTTTGTCCTCCTCCTCCTTTGTGGAGCCCAAGGGAGGCCTACTTCAGGATCTTTTGTGCTGGGTGGAGTCATCAAGCAAAATCCCTGGAGCTTCTCTCTTCTGAGAGTGAGTTTTGTTTCCCAGCCGGTCACCTCTCAGCTTTTGCTCTTGCCATTGATCGACAATTTATACCCTTTCAGTTTCACCCCATGCCCGGGCTTCAACCATATGGATGAGCATTTATTTGCTCATTCAAGCAGCAAACATTAATTGAGCATTAACTGCTTGGCCACCATGCAGCTGTTCTGGAAATGCCACCCCTTCATGCCTCTGTGCTTTCCCTTCCTTGCCCTGCTGCTGCCTGAAGTGCAACTCCTCCCTAACTGCACAGGGCACCTTCCGAACCTGCCCTGATGCAGGGACAGTTTTCATGCACGCTTCCTCAGGTCCCAAGGCCCTCCCGCATCATCCCCCACCAGAGTACCATTGTTTGCACCAAATCCTCCCAAGCTCTGCAGCTCTGCACTCTGCTCACCATAGGCTTCTGCAGAGCAGGTGTCTGCTGGGGAGTCCCTGGCCACTGTGCCTGGGCATTATCCCCTGTACACTCCTACTGACCTCAGGTTAAGCCCATCTTCTCCACAATGGGCTCAGTGCATCTCGCCAGCTTTATTTTCATGGATTTTAATTTTGTTCTGGCTCGTTTTTAGTCTATTTCAAATTGTGGGGAGTGTCGATTTCCAAGGTGATCTTGTCCTACCAGGACAGATTAGGACAGGAGCCCACGCTGTGCAGTCCCTCCCTCAGTCCCAGCCAGGCTGCACCTAGCCATCTGCTCCCAGCCAGCCACCCCCCGCACCCCTCTGGCCGCCATGAGTCACCCTTGACAAGCAGTGGCCTTGGCCTCTTCCTAAGCCCTGTGTTCATTTCTACAGGCTGCAAGGTTGGACTGTGACCGTGGTCTACCAGTCACTTATTACTGGGTAAGAGTCTTAATGATTCTGAGTCTTAGTTTCCTCACCCAAGTGAAGAACTGTGACATTAAGGGTGTTTTCCTTCCTAGGATGGTTGTGGGAATCCTCCTCTGAACAGAATGTTTACCGAGGATGTGCAGTGCCTCTCCTGCAGCGGGCACCCTGTCCCCTGTCTTGCAGCGGGCACCCTGTCCAGCCTAATGCGGTCCAGAACCCCTGGGGGGTGGTCCTCCTGTGGTCATTGGGGGTGGGAGTGAAAGGTGTGTCTTCTGACTTAAAAGCATCTCTGGTTTTATTGTGTCTGAGAGCCGCCTCCCCTCAGGATGCCTGGCCTTTCTTTGTTGTTTTTGGTTTATGGAGCTGGTGTGGAAGCCGTGGGAGTGGGGGCTTCTGTTTTCAAGTGGGATTTTTATCTTCAGACAGTACATAGTTTAAACTCTTGCAGGGCCAGAAGACAAGCGGCCTACATAACTGAAGGATGTCTCTGCAGGTCACTGGGTGCAAATCAAGAAGGCGGGGGGAGCTGGCAGGACAGCTGGGTCAGGTACACCTGGGCCCCCGGTTCACTCTGCGGCATGGGGCCGCCCCAAGCCCATTTTCTTACTATAATCTGAAGACAACGACTTGCAGGCTTGTGAGGCTTAACAGGCCCCTTGGAAAGGAGAAAGCCAGGTGATCGCTATTAGAAACCTCCAGGTTCTAATCCGGATTTCTCCCCAACTGAAGTGAGGCTCTCCCTCTCTGCCGTCTGCACACCCTCATCTGAAGTTTAATCGTCTTCTCGTTTATGTAGCTGAACAACCCCATCTGACTGGCTAGGCTCCCACACCCTCACCCACACTGCGGGCAACAGGAGCCAGTTCTCTCATTTGACAAGTGTTCAGCAAGTCCCAACTACGAGTCCTACAAGAACACAAGTTGGTGACCCAGAGAAGAAACACCCATGCTGACACTGTCCATTTCCAAGTCCCTGGATGACACTATGGCATGGTCCACAGTCAGGAACTTCCCAGGTTCATGCCCTTCTGGATCTGGGGCCTTTAACAACTGTTTCGATGAGGTGAGAAACTCTGAGAAGAGCTCGTGCTTGCTGGGTCTTCCCTCCGTGGTGAAGATGTGAATGTACGCTCGGCAGGATTTCCTCAATGATGAAGAGATCAGTAGGATAAGTAAAAACAGATTTTAAAAAGACTCAAATAATTACCCAGGAAATGAGCAAATGACTTTTCAGAGTGCAAAATTAGGATTTTCCCCTACGGAGAATTTTATTCCATTTTTCTTGGTGTTTTATTTACCACTTTGTCGTTTGTCCTCAGAAAGATCCCATGAGGTGCATTTTACCCTCGTTTTCAGATGAGGAGACCAGTGCTCCCAGGCTGAGGTTCATGCACAGGAAATCAGCCCCTTGGGCCCAGAATCCAGCCTTCCCCGACGCTGCAGATAGTACCGTGCTCTGTCCTGGTGCCCCGTCTGGTTCCCGGTCAAGGCCAGCTTCCTCAGTGCACACCCTGAGCGACTGGAAGGGGAAGAGCTAGCTGTGAACGGGCAGGCAGCAGTGATGGCCGATCACTCTCTATAGAGCCAAGCTGAGTGTGGGACCTGTCCCACGGTCCCAGCCACTTCACAGTCTCCTCAGGGAAGCCTGGGGTGAGGTCAGCATCAAAAGCCACCCTGGGTATAAGAGCCGGTCAGCTCAGTATTGTCCCTTCCTTTCAGGACCCTGTAATTCGAGTTCTTGAGTTTTTTTCTATTTGAAAACACTGACAAAATCTTTTTTTTTTTTTTTAATTTTTGGAAAAAAATGCTTATATATACACACAAATCCACTTGCAAATAAACAGCAGGATTTGGGGGAGCAATCCCCACCTGCCAGGTTAGCTCAAGGGATTGAGGTTCAGCCAGTGTGGGGAAGAGTTGCTTCTGAACAGCCCCCAGGTAGCACCCCCAGGCAGCTGGTCCTCAGACTCCCGGGATTGGCCTCCCTGGGACCAGAGTGTCCACTTGTGGACCACATTCCCTCGTAGGGGCTCAGTTGTGTTCCCTCCAAAAGATGTCCCAACCCCAGGGCCTGGGAAGGTGACCTTATTGCAAATAGGGTGTTTGCAGATGGTCAAACTCAGAAGAGGTCACCCTGGTGGGCCTGGTCTAACTGCACCCTTACAAAGGGACACATGCAGGGAGAAGGCCGTGTGAAGGTGGCGGCAGAGACTTGGTGATGCATTCACAAGCCAGAAAATGTCACGGATTGCCAGCCATCACCAGAGAAAGTTCTAGAAGGATCCACCCCTGCCCACACCTAGCCCTTGGACTCCCAGCCCTCACACTGTCAGGCAGCAGATAAGCTGCTGTAGCCTCCCACGCGGTGCGTTTCTTAAGCAGCCTATGAACTTGCTCGCCCAGATCCTCTATAGCCAGGGCCACGTCCCCCTGCCTCCAGGAGGCTGGCCCCCAGCACACACTCCATCCCAGCAGACCATGAGGCAAGGGCCTGCGCCGCTGGAGGGACCACTCCCATAATTCTCTTCTCCGCCCGTTTCCATGGCCAACACCTCCTTGTCTGCAAGATCAGCTCACATATGACATCCTCTGCACGGGCCTCTCTGACATCCAGGACTGCAGAATGCCCACATGAGGGGTCCCCGAAGCCTGCTGTACATTGTCTACTACAGCATTTGTACTACTTACAACAATCGACTGCCTTCTCTGTCCCCTCTTCAGACCAAGAGCCCCCGAGAGCAGTTGTGCAAACTCTTTCACCCCCTTGAGTCACCAGCTAAGAAACTGTGCCTCACCCTGTGCCTCAAGTCACTCAGAGTGGATCCTGAAATTTGAATATGGGAGAAGAAACTCTCCCATTCTCTCTCCCTGGTCTCGTGTCCTGTTAATGAATGAGGTATATCCCTCCTTGAAGTTTAGACGGGGCAGATGAAAATCAAGGAAACACCCTGATTTCTGGATTCCCCTTACCATTGGTCCTCTTCATCTGCAGGTCTGCAAGGATTACCTCAAGCAATAGTGCATCGAAAATATTCAGAACAAAATTTAAATAACTCTGTACTGCACATGCAGACTTCTTCCCTGTGATTCTCCCCTAGGCAAAACATCCATTTATATTTTATTAGGATTTATGAGCAATCTATAGGTGACTTAAAGTACGTGGGGGGTGTGCCCAGGTTTTATGCAAACACTGCAACTTTGTATGCAGGGACTTGGGCATCTGTGGGCTTTGGTATCCGAGGGGCTGGTTCCTGGAACCAGTTCCTTGTAGATATTGAAAGATGGCTGAATTTCTTATTAAATAAGAAATATCCATATTTACTTTTTTGCAGCAGAGAGAGAGAATGATCACTGAGTTTTATGATGCTCCCTGTAAAACACGGCAGGTGTGTAAGCCCTCGTCTCTGGGGCGGGGGTTGGGTGCTTGAGCAGGATGCTTCGCAGGGATGCTTCTCTAGTCTGACACCACAAGGACCCAGAGAATGGCTACATGTGGCAACTCAACCCCAAGGAGGCAGATTATTTTGTCATCTGAGAGTTGAGACCACTCCCAAGAAAGAAGATCCCCAATAGAAACGCTGGGTTTGCAGAGGGACAGAGCATCCCCCGCCTGGCCAGCCCTCTCTCCCTCCCACCTCTCATCCCAGTATTTCAATCTTGTGGTCAGTCATCAATGAGGCATCTACAAAAGATGGAGCCAAGCAGGATTTTAAAAAGTCACCTGTATTCCAGCCAAAACATCTTTAAAAAGAAATCCCTTTGAAAGGGGGACAAACTACGTAAGACACAATACATTTAAAATATGTATTGAAGTTACAAATGAAACTTTTTCCATGTGATTCCAAAGTACAAAACACAACATTGAAAGGCGTCCAAACAGTTCTTTTATACATCACAGTGTTAGTGGCACAAAACGTACTGACATTTCAAAAACACAAACCAAATTTGTTTTTTGTTTTACCACCACTTGTCAAATACATAAAGTATACATGTGCATGGCTCACTCACGCATGCGTTTACACAAGATTCAAACACACCCACGGCAAAGTGAGCAAAGGAAAGACAGGTCAGGCACGTGGCACGTGGCACGTAGCTACCCTGCGCTGAGGGCTCTGGAACTGTGGAAGACAGACTGCGCACACCAGAGGCGGCCAGAGACCAAGGGACTGACGACCAGCAGGCATGCTCCCCAGGGGACGCACCAGCAATGGCCTCTCACTCGGGCCCTTTCGCTCCATTGGGGGTTTTTGGCAATCATCCGTCATAATCCCTTCATGTTGCTTATTTTCATAAGGGCCTGGGTCAATTAAAAGGAAGAAACAAGCTTTGGTATGTTCTAAGGAGACCTTCATGGAGCATTGAACATGCAAAATGTTTTCCCTTGATGATCTGTGATTTACATATGTATATACATATACACACACAGGTGTGTTTATTAATAAACAGTAATCTGAGAAAATACAAAAAGTCCACCCTGGTTCATTCCAACTCCCTCATGTTTACACTACCAAGGGAAATTTTTCTCTTATAATTTGTTACATAACTTTTGCTTTTTGCAACCTACATGAAAAAGATAAATTCATCTTGAAGTCATCTTTTCACCTCTGACATTTGCTCTCCTCTGGCAGAATGTGCCGTATGGAATATATTGTAAGGAGAGTGTGTTCCCTTGGAAGAGGTGCCAGGGGTTCATTCTGCAGTCTGAGCTGCTCCTGGGAGCTGAGGAGGAAGACCTGATTAGGACGTTGCTCATGCAATCAAGGTCTGCCTCGGCTCAGCTGTGATGTCAATCTCCGCCACCCGAACAGACTTGGTCTCCCAGGACATCTGTGGGGACACAGGACCCCTGGCTGAGCCAGACAGAAACCAGGCACCTCTAGTCAAAGCCTGGTGAGATGGCGAGCTGCCCAAGGGCTTCAGGTAGCTACAGGTCAACCCTGGGCTCCCCACTGGTCCACCCTGCAGCAGCCCTGGCCTCTGGCTAAGGGCCTCTCCCCGTCCCGGGAGTTAAAGGCCTCTCAATGAATAAAAGTACCTGCGAGCAGGACATCCAAGAAAATCATCTGTGAAAGTGAATGTCACTTTCCAACCAGGACAGACCATGCCCAATCACAGTAATGAGTCCATCTACTGAGTGCAGAAAAGACCTAAGTTCACACGGAGGGCCATCCTCTCATAGTCTATTCACAGTTTACACCCAGCCTGTGAAGATTGCATTGCTGTAACAAATGGGTGTGGCATTCCTTACTAAGAGAAAAGGGTTCTGTTGAGGGACATGCTACTTTGCGTATCTTCAGGTGATCTCACTGGCATTTACAGAGGATGGACAGTTTCTCTTTTGTATTAAATCCCACTGAGCAAACAGAGGCAGGTTTGATACAAAAGCTCAGTGCTTATCTGACTGCCCTGGCGGCCCCAGGATTGCTGTGGTCTGTACCTCACCAGACCACGTGCTTTTGAAGCATATTGCACACGAAGGCACAGGATGGTTGGGGCTAGAGATGTGTGTCATGGGGCCAGAGACTCCCCCAAGACAGGACATGCCACCCCTCTAGAAATAAGGGGTCTAGGCTCTCATGCTGGGCTCTAACTCCCTCCCCAAAGATGGGCTACTGCTGAATGGACTCATGTGATGGACAGCAGCTATTCAAGCCTGGGAGGACAGGGGCATCATGAAGGTCTCCCCCAGAGGCCACTGGAAAGAGGGCCAAATGCCTTCCGCCTTTGATAGGGGATGTGGCCAGGCAACTGTGCCTACAAATTACAGGTTTAAGTCCCAAGTCCCCAGGCCACTGGCTCATGGAGTTGTTGCCCATCTCCAGAAAATTCCTTTCATGCATAACAACATCTCAGACTGCAGAGACTCACCTGAAAGACAGCCTCAGCTAGATTCTTATTTAGTTCCTGAACTTTTAAACTGCAATTACAAAGAAAACTTCTCGAACATAATTTTGATGCAGACTGATCTCCTAAGTGGCTCTTGTTTCATAAAGAAAATCAATACTAGAGGTGAAGAGAGAAGTGATTCTGTTTCGTAACTATTCACTGTCAAGAAATAAAGAAGAAATTTGCAGGCAGGGAAGACATACTAGGACCTGAGACGGATGTGTAAAAGTCGAGTCAAACGCACACAAAATAACCTCATATTTAAAATGTGCTTGCAATGAGCAAACAACTGAGATAAAAGGACTTTGCTTTTGTTTTACTCCTTGGTAGAATTCTTAATAAGTCTTAAGAAATTCCACTGTAATAAATCCACAATATTTTTTTCTTGTTCCTGGCAAGCACATGTGGCTCTCATAGTAAATTCTCTTTAAAGGAAACGCTTTCTCCACCCTTCGGACAAGTGATGGAGTAACGTGCATCTTATTGATCCATGCATTTCTTTGCCATGGAAACAGTCACACAGAGCCCTGGGAAAGACCAAGTGGTAAAATCCCCACATCAGAAGTGAACTGCAAGCGTTTTATCCAGTCAGGGCAAACTGGTTAGCTACAGGGCTTGGAACTGTGTGAGACACATGATTTTTCAAAATAATTAAAGCATTTTAAAAATGTGAATATCCAGAAACTTCTGCCCCTTCTCCAAGGGCCCCCCCAGCCTCTGGCAGAAGGTCCTGGCTCCCAGGATCGATAATGCAATTTTCTTTTTACTGTCTGACTTGAAAACTGGGGCAAGAGGCCAAACCATAGTCATTCTGAGTAGAACTATTTCTTAGTAAACCATTGGTTTAGAAGACATTAGAAACTATTTGCCGCTACCTGGGTGAGAAGGAACAAGCCCTGTGGGTCTCCTGAATCCCCATAGCAGAAGGAACAAAAGGTGACTCTTGTGGAGACGTTCCTTTAAACATGTCAGTATTTTCCAATAAAAGCAGCGACATAGGAACCGTGTTTATAACAGTACACAGCTTACAGCATTCAGAAAGTTATTACAGCAAGTTTCAAGAAAAACACAGAGTGCATAAGGCTTTCCAAGTCTCCTGAAAAGTGGTCAAGCCAGAAAAGTCGCCGCACTACAACTTCTTAAAATGCACATTTTAAGAAAGGCATAGGATGGTTCATATGCACCTTGTTGGTTTTCACTACTCAGCTAGGATAAAAGAAAAGCCTTCTACAAAGGACCTCCCTAAATGCCATTAGTAATAAAAACGGTTGTCACCAACTGAGTGCTTTTTTCAAGTTGGAATAATTAAATTCTGTCTGAAGACAGATGTGATCCGGCCTCCCTCAACATGGTGCCATCTTGAAGCCAAGGAGGAGAGGACAGCATTTTGAAGGAGAAGGTCTCTTAGCCCCCACCAGATGTTCCTAGCCTACCGCCACGCCTCAGGGAGGAAAGGCCTGGTGTGCTTCTGTCGACACTGTCGCTCCGGTCTGCAGAGACTGATGCTGTGGGGACGTGCCCAACCCTCGCCTGTCTTGCCTTCCCCAAGACTAGGCGACCACACCCCGGGCCTGGGCAACACCTTGACATCGGTCCCTGAAATCACGGCATCCAGCCTGACACTGTGAAGCTCAATGGGGCACATAAGGCAAGAGAAATGTTTAGTGGGGGGCTGGGGGTGGGTGGGGAGCTACACGTCCCGGAGGCGGGGTCTCGGCAGCACCGTGCTTCCTCCCTCTAGGTGGGTAACGGGTCGTCGTCCCCCTTACTGCACTTGCACTTGCAGCAGAGTACGAACGGGGTGGCCAGGAGCAGGAATGGAGAGGCCACCAAGAGCAGGAGCCCAAAGCCAGCAAAGATGCCCACGACCTGGAGAAGGAGCAAAGAGCAGAGGTAAGGAAGCCTGGTCCATGGGTTCCCCGAGTGTGAGCAACACCACCCCCCCATTCTCCATCCACCCACCCACCCAGCCACCACTCCCAGGCATTCTCTATCCCCCCATGGACCCCCGTCCACCCGTCAACACGTCTGCTCAACCAAACACCCATATGTGCATTCATCCCCAGTTCTGCTCTCATCCACACATATTGGCTTCCCTTCAATTTTCCCCCTTCCTCCTAATTCCTTCTCTGCCTTTCTCCTCCCTTCCCTTCTCCCATCCATCTGTGCCTCCAATGAGCTGAGTTCCCGCTAACAATGTCCCAGGTGCTGAGAGTGCAAAGGTGCCTGAGATCTTGGCCCTCAAGAAGCACTCTGGTGGAGAAAGACCAAGATTTAATGGGATAATGCATCTTACAGAAACTGCCCTCACGCTCCAGGTGCAAGGGATTCCAAACAAGAGTCACCCACATTTTCTGGAGGAAAGAAGGGTTCCCCATGGGGACAGCTGGGGTTACAGAGGTGTGGAGGTGGTTAGTATACAAGAAAGACTGGGTCAAGCATCCCGCCTGGGACAAGGGGAAAGACACAGGCATGGTAAGTTAGAGGATGGCCTGACACTTGTCATTCCCAAGGATGAAAGCCCAATACTATTACAAATTTTGATTTTTCTTTAAAAACATGTTTATCCCTTAGTGTGTGTAAATGCTGAAAATAATAAGCTTAAAACATAGGCATATTGTCGTAGAAATCAGATAGTGCTGCTGTGCGAGGGAAACAGACTTTGCTTTGTGACCAGCTTGTCCACCAGCTGCACCCCTCCCAGGCTGCAGGGAGTGCAGAATTGAAATCCGAGGATGGAGTTAGGCTGCCATCTAGTGCTCAGAGTGATAAGTGCGTGAATGCTCTGGGCATGTGTTCTGACTCCACTTTTCCATGGGCCTGGTTTCTCAACTGGAAAATAAACACGTGAGCTAAAGATCTCAAAAAACCATTGTCGGATCTAAAATTATCAGCTGCTAAAGCATCCCAGATGTGTGAAGGAAAGGATACCTTGAATGAGAATTTCTTCTGAAGACCACACACTTGCACACGCATCCCATGCACACACATATGTGTGTTTATAAGCAAGACTGCATTAAACAAATGGGCATCATGATGATAAATCAGGTGGTGCACATGCTGGGGAATCACTACTGCTGCCCAGCCAGAGACCCTCCTCTGCAGAACGTGAAATCAGTGACTGGATCACAGTGTGAATTGGGTTGTGCTTTGCTAAAATCACCTGCACACTAATGCCTGGGCCCATAAGAACATGTGGAAAGTCTTATTTGAAAGGCTCTCCTGAGAGCCCATGTGACTGGTACACAGTTATCAGTCTCAAAGGAGCCACACACCCCGAATCTCTGACCAAACGCTCACATTCTTGCCAACCTGATGCCCCCTTCTCTTCTCACTTGGCCTATCCTGTCTAACTGCGCATACTCTTTGACAAGTCAGGTTACCAATCTATGCCAGCTGGTGGTAGATGGATGGATCTCACCAGGAGAATGCGGCCAAGAGGAAATTATGAGACAGCCAGACACCATGAAACAGACAGCATCACTTGGTGAGCTTGCTGGAGGTGTCAGGCACCAGACCACAGGCTAGGAGACAGGACGGTACCAGTCAGAGCCTGAGAGGGTCACTGAGAAGCACAGTGACAGCCATACCAGCAACCCTGAGGTCTGCAGAGAGCCAGCCTCCATTGGTACCAGATGCTGCGTAAGAACAGAACTCACTCTCTGTAGCCACTTCAAGGCCCCACCCCTGGCCCAGTGCCTCTCAGGATGAAGGACAGGCAAGTGGTCGTGGGTTCTCCGAGGAGTCTCTCCAGGGAGTCCCCAAAGCACATTTAAAGGTTTGGGGAAACTCAACCACAATCAAAGACCCAGGAAGTGTACAGGGCGCCTTTGATGTGCTGGAACATGACCTCAGAACACGGCAAAGGCAGGCGGAGCGCCGTGGTGTCAAGCGGATGCTGAACTGTAGTCCAGTCCAACTTTCTCACTTCAGAGATGCAAAGAAGCTATTCTAGGTGTTCCAGCATTGGTTTCAGATGACAAAGCTGGCTTCCCAGGACCCACCTCACTGGCTCATGAACAGCACCTGCAGAACACCCCACGTGAAGCTTCCAGGAGATGAGCACCCGAGAGGGCGTCCTGCCCTTCTGCTCAGTACGGAGACGTCCCAGGCAGACCCATGCTTGCGTGTGTGTGTGTGTGTGTGTGTGTGTGTGCGTGTGTGTGTGTGTGTGTGTGTGTGCACCATCCGGGGCTAAAACAAGTGCCACCATGAGCAGAGCTGGGCCTGGGTGAAAAGCTCTTCAGTGCCCGGGAGAGAAGGAAGAGCCAGCACTGGACAAGCTCCCCTCCTGGCAGAGGCCAGCAGCCTGCGTGTGGGTTCACTCTAGAGAAACAGAAATGCACATTCCGGCTCCTCCACAGCTCAGCTTGATTCTGGGAAGGCAATGGAAGAAGGAGGCAGGCGCCTCAAGCCATGGAGTCCACACAGCAGCCTCTGGTCCGGGAGTGGCTATGAAGATGCAGGAAGCCCCAGCAGCTCCCGCATCCCCTCTAGATACAGCCCAGGCAAAAACCAGGGCTGAGAAGGATGTGACCCCCTGTGGTATCCTACACTGTCGGAGAGGGTTTCTATGGGTTGAATTGTGTCCCTCCAAAATGACATGTCGAAGTCCTAAGCCCTTAGGTGCACAGTGACCCTCTTTGGAAACAGGGTCTTTGCAGACGTAATCAAGTTAAAATGCGGTTAACAGGATGGGATTTAATTTAATTTGATTGCTGACCTCATACAAAGAAGGACTTTGGACACAGAGCCAGACACAGGAAGAGAATGTGAAGCCCCAGAGGGGAAGACACCACCTGGGGTCAGGACTGGAGGATGTTCTCCAGCCAGAGGGCTCCGAGTGCTGGCAAAGCCCGGAGTTCAGGAGGCCAGCGGGGCTCCCCACAGGGTCAGGGCGAGTCCCTGGCCACACCCTGGCCCCAGACTTCTGGCTTCCAGAGAGACAATACGTTTCTGCTGTTCTGAGCCAGCGAGTTGGCAGAGCTTGGTGGCAGCGTCCTGTGCAGATGGACTCACGTGGAGGTGGGAGAGGAGCATTTAGGCTGTGCATCCCCAGGAGAGAAAGCGCCTACAGCCAAAACCAAATCTCCTGATTAGAGGGCAGCAAACGAAGCCCTTGGGCCAGTCAGCCTCATCACCCCTTCTGGGTACTTCTGGACAGGAAATAGGATGTCCTGGAGGGTGTGAGGAAGGAGGGGTGGCACAGTGAAGCCTCTAGCAGTGCAGGGCCTGCTATTTCTCTAGGCACCACAGCTGGGGGTACTTGACTCCACACACACCCCGGAAGAGCTCATCTAGCCACCATTCCTGAAAACTTATCCACACTGAACTTGGTAAAGCCCTGGGTTTTTAAGAGGTGCATCTCCTGGCAGCCAGAGGGCTTGCTATGGCCCTGTGTAGGGCCTCTGTCACCTGTTGCTTGTTCTGAGCTTGAGGAGGATGGGCGTGATGCCTTGGCTAATGTCACCCTGGCCCCCAGGGCTTGGGGCATCCCAAAGCCTCCTGCTCCCTGTCTGTAGCCTAGACTGGGACCAGCACTAGGCCGGAGACATGAGCAGCCACTGCAAAGGGCTGCCTCCAAGGTCCCCTAGGGCAGCCCAGGCAAGCAACAGGCGGCTCACGCTGTGGGGAAGATGCTGCGTGCAGCCAGTGACATGGGTCACCCACAAGGACGCCTTGCTTTAGATAACAGTGCTCTTGAGGGGAACGCTGACTGCAAACAGCCCCTGCCTAAAGCGCACCACTTGAGAGTTTCCAGGGCACTCAGCTGCAACTGTCCTTTCCTGTCCCCATTCCCTTGTACTGACTTGCTGAGCTCAGGCCTTCTCTGGAAAGCCTTTGGTTAAGCACCAGTAGACCCGGACTCAGGCCATGAGCAGCAGACAGGCAATGTGTGTGAAGCTGCAGGAGATGCTCGGTCACACACCATGGGGCCAGGGCACCCCCGGCCAGCAGCCCAGCAGGACTGTGTTGCCATATTCCCAGCTCTGCTTTTCTACACAGCAGCTCTTCAGCCAACTGGCCCCTTTCCTAGAACACACACACACACACACACACACACACACACGTCCAGATCAAAGCTCCAGGCCAGCTACCTCTTACCTGTGTCCGATGCCAGATCACAGAGGCCCGAGAGTGGCCCAGCTTGTTGCGGCAGGGTCCCTTGTCATAGTGTATCAGGAGGAAGTCATCCTGGGGAAGACAGAGGAAGGGACAGGGAGAGGGGATCGGTTCACTGGGTCTCCACCGCGGCCACACCTCCTTTGCTTCACACGCAAGCAGTGAAGACAGGAGGGCAGGCCTGTGCCACACGCCTGCCTCCAGCCACCACTATTCACAAGGAGCAGCCCAGGGCGACAGTCACCTGGCACACTGGAGAGGTCCTGAGCCAGATGTCCCCAGCCCAAACAAAGCAGGGCCTCCCTGGGCACAGTGGCCATATCCTGAGCTTGCAGGAAAGAGCAAGTGGTGCCAGCTCAGGGCTTCTGGACAAGCAGGTCAAGTGCTACTCCCCAGGGCCCCAAGGCCTGGCCGTGCATGGTCCCAGGGGAGGACCCAGCACAGGCTCACTCCAGAGACTAGAAGATCCACTTCACTTCTGCGCTGTCTTCAGCATCAGCTTCTCATCTAAAGCCGCTCCCTCTTGACTCAGACCATTCAACTTTTTTTATCTAAGAACCAGCCCAGGAACATCTTCTCCCCACAGGGTCTCCAACTGTACAGAGTGAGAAGAGACTCCTTTCTTGACACTCATGGAGACATCTGATCGATTCCCCACTCGACTCTCCAACCACTTCATAAGACAACCCCCCAGACCCTCAGCTTCCTGGAACGGAGGCAGGCAACGCTACACAGTTCAGTGCCTGTCATCCAGATCCCCATCAGCACTCCTGAGGCCGTACTCCACGAAGGAGAGCCCCTCCCCACCTACCGCTAATCCAGGAAACGGCAGCTCTTCAAAATGGCCCCATGCAGGGCCAGCACAGTGCTGTCCACTCATACAACTGACTTCTGTCAACAACCTCCTTCTGAGGAAAAGTAAGCAAACACAGGGCCCCAGGTGGCAGAGAGACAGGAGGCCACTCTTTGAAACTGCAGCACTGGACATGAGCTGCTCTCTTGTGGCTCCTGGAACCACTCAGCGAGGCCAGGTGCTAAGCTCGCTTTCTCTCATCTGGAGAAGGGTGCCAGCCGCTAGGGTGCTGAGGCTAGTCTCCTGGGGTCAGTACCACCGTGCTGTGGCACTGAATCCTGGCTGTTTCCGTGCAATCCCGAGAAGCCCTCGCAGAGGCTGGCCTCCCTTTGTTTGCCTTGGCACTCTTCTGTGGGAAGGCAGGCAGGGCAGCTGAACTCACAGCCTCTTCCAACCCCACGCTTGCCTTCAACCACGACATGTCTGGCCCCTTCTGTCCACTGTTAGAGCACGCCTCCTTCCTCCTGAGGAGGACTGAGCTCCTTCCTTCACTTGGACGCTCATGCGCACGCCACCTAGATCAGTTCAGGTTCCATTCTTACATCTCATCTCCCAAACAGCCTATCATGAGGTCTTGTTCTGTAGGTGAAAATGGTTTTGAATCTGTTTTCTGGAAAGTAAACTAAACCACATGGCGCTACTCAGTTTAGAAATCCTTAATGATCTCTGCCAGCAACAGTGCATTCTGCACATCAGAATCCCCTGGAAATGAAGGCTCTAGGCTTTACCTGCAGCTATAGACCCATGGATCCATGACAGGTCCCAGTGCAAACTCTCTAAGTGATTCTGACCCAAACTGTCCTTGGATAGGTGTTGGGTGGGTGCACGAGACCCTGTGCTGAAGGCCAAAGCCCTTTGCCTGCCCATAGAAACCTTTGTGGTGACCTGAGTCATGGGCCCAACAGTTCTGGTCATGTTCCTTTTGCTTAGCACCTTCTGGTCTTCAGGTCCTTAGCTGAGACCCCGCCCCACCCCCCACATCTAGTACTGGGCTGCTCCCCGGGTGCCCGTGGCCTTCACCCTCGGTGACAGCCTTCTTTATAAGGATGCTCTCAGGTCACGTGCCAGGGAGAGGGCAGGCTCCTCCAGATCAAGGACGAGGAGCTGCCCACGCTCAGTGCAGGTCTTAAGAAGACAAGGATGCTGAGAGCCACAGCCGAGTCTGTATGGCCCCTGGCATTTTGCCAATAGTATTGATTGACAGGCAAGGCGTTAATATCCGCCTCTGCCGCTACTTTTGAGTTCTCGCGCTATTTTTAGTTCTCACGGGGATTCCCCGGGAGTTCCCATTGGTTGTCGAAGTGCAGGAGGAGGGTTTTCCCGGATAGTTATTTCCGGCTGGGGGTTGCTGGAGGAGCCTCGTGGCTTTTCGGGAGGATTCCCCAGGAGCGTGTGTGAGGTTTTTTCTTGCAGTAGAAAAAATAAAATTTGTTCCTGCTTTAGTGGCTCGTGATTTGTGCCCAGCCAGACTGCGGCATTTGGCGGCCCGGACGGGGAACGTCTGAAGCTTCGGGGTAAGTGAAATTGCTTACCCCTAAGGGAAGGCAAGAGAATGGGTGACCATTTTAAAAAACAATATGTTCTTGCTTTGATTTGTTTTGGTTTTGTTTCAAGCTGCCTATCCCTAGAATTTTCTCAGGCAGACTGGGAAAAATGGTTGGCTCAAGGTTTGAAGTTGTTTGCCCCTGAGGAAGAGATAGAAATAGACCACAAATGCACATGTCCAGAAAATAGGAAAATTGATACAACGATTTTTTGTTCCATTTTTGTTTCATTCTGTTTCGGTCTTGTTTTGTGTTATCTTTTTGGGTTGCGTTATCTTTGTAACAGATTAGAAATTAGTAAAAAACAAACTGAAAGAGTGTTAAATAAATTGTTAGAGGTTCAAACCATGGAGAAAGACAATTTAGATCAAGCAAAAGAGAAGGTCTCTCAAGCTAGTCAGACAGAGGAAGAAAATTTAAAGGAAGAAAGCTTAGAGGAGAAACAGCTATCAGGGGGGAAGCAACAACAGGAGGCTGCTACTAACACCGATCTATCACCAGAGGGCGTAATTCAGCCAACAGCTCCACCTATGGAGATAGCTGAGCGGCCCTCAACCCCCTCAACCCCCGTAGTTGATAGATGGGATCCTGAGACAGGACCTCAAAGATTAGCATGCCCTGTACTTGAGCAGGCAGGAGGGCAGCGAATTCACCGTGAGTTAGAGTTCAAAACAGTGAAGCAATTAAAGGAGGCTGTAACAACCTATGGTCCTCATGCACCCTTCACTGTAAGCATGGTCGAATCCATTACTAACTTGGACATGACTCCAGCAGATTGGGCTAGCATGTGTAGATCTGTGCTAAATGGAGGACAATATTTGTTATGGAAGGTTGCCAATGAGGAATTTTGCAGGGAGACAGCTAGACGAAATGCAGCAGCCGGTTACCCTCAAAGAAGTCTAGAGATGTTGCTAGGAAAAGGACCTTATGAGGGTCAGCGGCAACAAATTCAATATGATCCTGCTGTATATGCACAGATTGCTGCAGACGCAGTTAGGGCATGGAAGACTTTACAAGGACATGGAGATTTACAAGGTCAGCTATCTAAGGTAATACAGAGACCTAATGAACCTTACGCTGACTTTGTAGATAGGCTTATTCAAACAGCCTCCAAAATTTTTGGTGACACAGAACAAGCAATGCCATTTATAAAACAACTGGCTTATGACCAAGCAAATCGTTGCTGCAGAGAGGTCATTAGACCATGGAAACATGAAGATTTAAACACATATATTAAATTATGTAGAGACATTAATGAACAAGGACAAGTCTTGGCAGCAGTACAACAGGCTTTAGATGCCAGGCCAAAAACATGCTACAATTGTGAACAAACAGGACATTTTAAAAGGAGTTGCCCCATAGGAGGAAGGTATAACAAAGTTAGGTATCAAAGGAATAGAACACCAGATATTTGCCCACGATGCCGTAGAGGGAGACACTGGGCTAATGAATGCCGTTCTCAAACCACCATAGAGGGTACTCCATTATCAAAAAATGGACAAGGACCAGGTGGTTACCCACGATATCGTGGAGAAAGGCATCAGGCTCCATTGCCAAAAAACGGACAGGGGGGCCCAATGCTCCGGGGCCCACGACCACAAATGTACGGGGCACTGGAGGAACCCAGAAAAACCATGGAGGAACCCAGCAACCCCATCAGGGTAGTACCCAGGACACATTATCCATCCGATCTCTCATCAGACGAACCAGAGGGAGCGCAGGGTTGGACATCTGCGCCTCCGCCAGAGCAGTACTAACTCCAGAGATGGGAGTTCAAATCATTCCCACAGGAGTAAAAGGACCTCTTCCCCAAGGAACAGTAGGCTTATTGTTAGGACGTAGTTCTTCTACGCTAAAAGGACTTATGATAAGTCCCGGGGTAATTGATCCCGATTATGAAGGTGAAATAAAAATTATAGCTAGTTCTCCAAAGGGTATATCAGTAATTTCACCAGGAGATAGAATAGCACAGTTATTAATAATATCCAGCCTACATGATAAATTTTCCAGTACTACTATGGAAAGAGGTTCCAGGGGTTTAGGCTCCACAGGTGTAGATTGGGCTATGCTGTCTTTGAATTTAGATTCTCGCCCAATGCTAAAACTAAATATTCAAGGACATGAATTTAATGGGCTACTGGATACAGGTGCAGACCTTAGCATCATATCTCGTCAAGAATGGCCAAAACATTGGCCATTACAACAAGCCACTCAAACGCTTCGAGGCCTAGGAGTGGCAACTAATCCCCATAGAAGTGCAATGGTCTTAGATTGGAAGGATCCTGAAGGATGTGAAGGAACTATACAGCCATATGTATTGGATCATCTTCCCGTAAATTTATGGGGACGAGATGTCTTAGATCAATTAGGTTTGACATTAACAAATAATATCAATCAAAATGCACCCACTATTATGGCTAGACAAGGTTTTAGGAAAGGAAAAAGATTAGAAAAACAAGAACAAGGTATAGCAGCACCAATACAAATAGATCAAAGAATAAATAGACATGGACTGGGTTTTCAGAAGGGGTCACTGAGGCAATAAAAATCACTTGGAAATCAGATAGACCAGTATGGGTTTCTCAGTGGCCCCTGACTAAAGAAAAGATACAAGCAGCCCATGACCTGGTCAAACAACAATTAGCGGAGGGACATATACAACCTTCTGTATCTCCCTATAATACTCCCATTTTTGTCATTAAAAAGAAATCTGGTAAATGGAGATTATTACAAGATTTAAGAGCCATTAATAATGAGATGGTTATTATGGGACCTGCTCAATCAGGGATTCCTCAATTGTCTGCTTTACCAAAAACCTGGTATGTTTTAGCTATAGATATTAAAGATTGTTTCTTTTCAATTCCAATTCATCCTGAGGATAGTCCACATTTTGCATTTACTATCCCTGCACTGAATCATGAAGGTCCTGATCAGAGATATGAATGGAAAGTGCTCCCTCAAGGGATGGCTAACAGCCCAACTATGTGTCAAATTTATGTTAATAAAGCAATCCAGCCACTTAGAAATCAAAATCCTGAACTACAAATATTTCACTATATGGATGATGTATTGTTAGCACACAAAGATAAAAACACATTGTTGGAATGTTATGCCACACTTACAAATTTGTTAAAAAATTATAATCTAGAGATAGCAATAGATAAAGTACAATTAAATTTTCCAATTAATTATTTAGGAGTTCTATTATCCTCAACCATGGTCCGTCCACCTAAAATTCAAATACGAGTAGATCAACTCAAATCGCTTAATGACTTTCAAAAGTTGTTGGGAGATATAAATTGGATAAGGCCTTATCTAGGCATACCAACAGGAGAGTTGGGACCTTTATTTGATATCCTAAAAGGTCCATCAGATCCAAATTCACCCCGCATATTAACTCCTGAAGCAAGAAAGGCATTAAAAATTATTGAAACATATATGGAAAATATGCATTTGGACAGAATTGATATAAGTTTGCCTTTATTATTCATTGTAATACCAACAAAAAATATTCCTACAGGAGTATTTTGGCAAGAAGGTCCATTATTGTGGATACATTTATCTTACTCTCCTAACACTATTCTTACTAGGTATCCTGAGGCTGTAGGACAATTAATACTGAAAGGAATAAAAGCAGCAAAGGGAGTGTTTGGAATTTCTCCCAATAAAATTATTACTCCATATACTATGGAGCAAATTGATGAGTTAGCTAATGAGTTAAATACATGGGCAATAATCATGTGTAAATCAAATGTTTCATTTGATAATCATTTACCATCTAATCCTTTGTTGTCTTTTTGGTCTAAGCATCCTGTAGTTTTTCCTAAAATGACAAGAAAAACACCTATCGTGAATGCTCCAAATATATTCACTGATGGGTCTAATAATGGTACAGCTGCAGTAGTTACCCCTGATCAAACTTTTACATTTTTAGTTCCCAAACAATCAGCTCAAAAGGTAGAGCTTAATGCAGTTTTACAAGCTTTTGTGATGTTTAAAGATTCTGTATTTAATTTATTTTCTGATAGTCAGTATATAGTTAATGCTATAATATCCCTTGAAGATGCTGGTAGGATTTCCCCTTCCTCTACTGTTTTCTCTTTGTTTTCCACTATACAAAGTCTAATCTGGGATAGAAAAGATCCATTCTTTATAGGACATATCAGGGCACATACAGGATTGCCTGGAGCCCTTAGTTTGGGCAATGATTTAGCAGATAAAACTACACATGATATACATATTTTTTCTACTGTAGAAGAAGCTACAAATTTTCATAAAAGGTTTCATGTTAATGCTAATACTTTACAAAAACGTTTTAAAATAACTAAGGAACAAGCCAGGCATATAATAAAACAATGCCAAAATTGTGTGACCTTTTTACCACAAGTTAATCTTGGAGTCAATCCTAGAGGACTGATACCTAACCATATTTGGCAGATGGACGTCACACACTTGCCAGAATTTGGAAAATTAAAATATTTACATGTTACAGTTGATACTTCTTCCGGATTTTTGATGGGCTCCCTTCATGCCGGAGAAAAAACTAAAGATGTTATAGCTCATTGCTTACAAAATTTTGCCACTGTGGGTGTTCCTAAACAGTTAAAAACTGATAATGGTCCTGGTTACACTTCTAACTCTTTTAAACAATTTTGCTCATCTTTTGGTATTACTCATATAACAGGAATCCCATACAATCCACAGGGACAAGGCATAGTTGAAAGAGCTCATCAAACTATTAAAACGTACTTATTAAAGCAAAAAGAGGGAATTGGAAAGGGGTATATATCCCCCAAAGATAAACTTAAAATAACCCTTTTTACTCTAAACTTTCTAAATTTGGATTCATCAGGACTTAGTGCTGCGGAAAGACATATGTATCCGAAAAATGTACATAAGCCTAAGGTACTTTGGAAAGATATTCTAACAGGACAATGGAAAGGTCCCGACCCAGTTATTGTCTGGAGTCGGGGTTCCGTTTGTGTGTTCCCACAGGGAGAACAGCAGCCGATTTGGATTCCAGAGAGGTTAACCAAAACAATTTCTACAGAAAAAGAAGATGATTTGACTGAAATCCATAACAGCTGATATCCAGAGCTCCAGCTTGGCTATTCTTACATCTGCGACAGTGATTAACCACGGTGCCCTTTTTCAATATCTATTTTATTATTGCATTTTTCCCACATCATAAAGTTCTATTTTATTTTTTGAGCTCATACAAACCTAGGTTAATGTTTTTCTGATCAGTTTTGTTTTTTGACTGTGTTTTATTTTTTGACTGTGGAGTTTTTAAACATTGCAATGGAGATTTCACCTAGGTAAAGCTACAAGGCCTTTATTATTGTCTTATATGTTGTATGTTATGTGCGCACACTTCTGTTTTGTGTTGTATGTCTGTATGTGTGTATGTCCATATATCTTATATGAGGAGCGCTCATGAATAAATGGATCCGAATTTTTTTTTATTCACGTGATTTTAATGGTTTAATTTAGATTGGGTAAACAGCTGTTGAAAATTGTTTTAATATGTAAACAAATAAGGAGGTTAACAGATCTGTTTGTTTGCTTTCACCTTTCCTTCTCATTATATTTAATAATTCTGTTCAGGATAATGTAAATTGTTCAAAAAATTGTTTTCTTAATGCCTGTTGGAATGTTACATAATTTTTTTTCCTAGCATCATTGCCAGAATTCCTATCTTCATCCCAGTGCCGGTGAAGACAAAGATAAAACCAAACTACAGCTTCTTCGGTAGCTATCAACAAACTGTATAAACTGATGCATCAGTGAATAATAACTCAACAAGTAATGCTCAATCAAGGAGTAGATTTACTTTGGGAGGAAATGGACATATTGACAGATTCCTCTACTTTGAACTGCTTGCACAACTTGCCTGGACTATGTATCACTTGTATGCATTGTGAACTATCTGTTGGTGCAGCGAATTGTGGTAATGCTGGCATCTTTGCTGATGGTGTCACTGGTGGTACAATTTTTCAAAGGAGCCCTCAATTGGCTTGGTGTCATGGCATTTTTCATCCTCCTCCCTTCTACTAGTGATGGTCTAAAATTTGGGGGCCAACAGAGGTGAGGCAAAGAACCTCACCCCCCCACTGGTGCAAAGGCCTATCCACAAGTATGGCTGTATGCTGGACCGGTAGTCAGTGACGGGTATGATCCGATTGCAGTGGTACCAACCTAAGACAGGAGGCTGACGCCTAGAGGTCAGTTCATCCGATGACGGGTAAGGACCATATGTTGAATTGGACTACCTAACAGGCACGGTCCCTAAGCCACATTACTTGTTGTTTAATTAAACAGAAGGGGGGAGATGCTGAGAGCCACAGCCGAGTCTGTATGGCCCCTGGCATTTTGCCAACAGTATTGATTGACAAGCAAGGCGTTAATATCCGCCTCTGCCGCTACTTTTGAGTTCTAGCGCTAATTTTGAGTTCTCGCGCTATTTTTAGTTCTCACGGGGATTCCCCGGGAGTTCCCATTGGTTGTCGAAGTGCAGGAGGAGGGTTTTCCCGGATAGTTATTTCCGGCTGGGGGTTGCTGGAGGAGCCTCGTGGCTTTTCGGGAGGATTCCCCAGGAGCGTGTGTGAGGTTTTTTCTTGCAGTAGAAAAAATAAAATTTGTTCCTGCTTTAGTGGCTCGTGATTTGTGCCCAGCCAGACTGCGGCACAAGGACAGGCAATTTAATATGTGCTTTCTTATCCCCTGACAGAAGCACTCTGAACGCGTCCCATGTTGTATCAATTTAATTGTGATTTTAAACTTACTGATGCAGCCCTTGGGCAGAGCGATCCCAGCAGCTGCCGGGAGTCCAGCAGTGTTTTTAGGACAAAGAGTATTTTCCTTCCTGTTGATCAGAGGTGTCACCCAACTTACGGGGGCACGAGAAACAACAGGCCATGTACAGACAGTCATGGTCAGTCAACCGCACAGGACAAGGACTGAGGCTTTGGGCAGGTTCTTCTGTGAGGCTTAACGTGTCCTGTCCAATTCTGGCTTGAAGCCACCTGGCCCAGGCATCAGTGACAGGTTTTAGAGCTTGAATGGTCAGAGGCTGGACACTGGACACCAGGACCCTTCCTTGCCAGCCAGGGGCTTTGGGGAAACACTAGTAACTTCCCTGGACTTTCTCTCAAGAAAAAGAACTCACAGTCCCAAGTCGTGGAAGTGCTGGGTGAACAGAGGGTCTGCAGAGCCCACTGGCCAGCAAAGGCCTCCTCAGCACTCACCAGCCCTCTACTGTGTGCTGACTCGAGAGGACCAGCTCCCCTGAGCAGTGGATGTGGGCACGGTGTGACACGTGGGGAGCACCAGGGAGACTCCCTGAGGGGTGGGCAGGATCGTGAGAGGAGCCCCGTCCACTCGTCTGTGCCTGGAGGCCTCTGTGTCGTGGCGTGGGCCTTGGTGGGAAACTGAGGAGAAGGGCCCAGGGGGAGCCTGCGTGCTGGGCTGGCCAGGGCTCGGGCTGCCTTCCAGCCACACACTTGTGACCTGGTCTGAAACCACGTGACTGTCCTTGATAAGCTGCCCAAACAGAATCTGCTCCTTCAGAATCTGCCCTCTAGGGTCACAGGGCTGTTTTTCAGCGCTCTTTGATCTGCCAAGGACACAGTGGGGCCGTGAGGAACGGAAGCCACCCGCACCCAGCCCTCGACCTTCTCTCCCTCTGTGCTCCTTTGCTGACCCACCACCAGGCCCTGTCACATGCAGAATATTTGTGCTTCCTCCACGGACAGCCATTGGGGACCCCCAATGTGATGGTGTCAGGAGGGGGTCTTTGAGGGCAATTAGGTTTCCCTAAGGTCCTGAGGGTGGAACCCAGGATGGGATTAGCCAGTGTCCTCTCTGCCACGTGAAGACACAGTGAGAAGGTGGCCAGGAAGGGACCTCAACAGGAGTGGGAACTGTCTGTACCTGTCCTAAGCCCTGAGGAAAACACCCCATGGCTCACGCCACCCCCTCTGCACCTCTGCAGCTATGCAACACAGCGGCCAAGCTGATGAGGTAGCACCAGAGGACTGAGGCTCTCAACACCCCTGAAAGCCAGGTGGAACCCCAAGCCTGCCGGAGCGTCCATGCCCAGAGCTGCTGAACAGGTTGCCTGGACAAGTGACACTCCGAGTTGACGTTTCCACAACTCAGGACAAACGTCCTGCTCTTGTTACTTCTCCGTTTCCAGGAATAACCTCCAAGCTCTCGGGGAATGGCTGGTCATTTCCCACCCCAGCTTGACCCTCAAAGCCCCCTGGGGCCCTGGACCCGCGGCAGTACTCACATCCAGAGACTCCAGGCAGTACCAGCAGAAGGCGTGCTTACAACTCTTGCACATCATCTGGGCGCACCCTTCGTCTCGCTCGATGTAGACTTTGCACTTGGGGCAGCGCTTGATGGGCGCGTCATCCCCTTCCATCTTGAAAGCAGAGCTGTGGGAGAAAGTCCGTGAGGGACCCGTGCCGAGGGGCCCACCGGAGACCGGCAGGCAGCGTGGGCCACATGGGAAGCACGGCTGACTGCGGTGACCAAGACCTCGGGTGATGAAGTGACATAGAACCCAGCCTAAGAAGCGGGGACTTGAGAAAACCAGCAACCAGAACACGGCCCCAGCTGGGCTGGATCAGGACTGTAAAAAGGAAAAGCAGTGCGTGTCTACAGGTGGGTGCACAGGAAACACAAGAGACCACAGGGCAAAAGGCTGCAAGGGAGGAATCCGGGTGACGGTGCGAGACTGAAACATCTCGTGCGTCTTCCTGTGCTTGTGTTAGTTTCCAAAGGGCTGATGGTAAACTTCATGCAATTCACTGCTGTCAGAAAGAATTCAGTTATGAGCACACATGAATACAGTCTATTTGTGTGCTCGTCTCACAAAACTCTTCTCCTGAGCATTCTGCTTGGATTGGCAGTGGCTATCAGTGCAAAGTGCTTGGGCCTGGGCTGGTGCCGGCTCTCCTACAGTCAGCTGGGTGAAGGCTCTCCAAGCCTCAGTCCTCGTGGCAGTGTGAGCATGAGAGAAGGTCACTTACACCCAGAGCACAGGTGGCATCTTGCTTGTGGGCTGTGCTGCTAAAAGGGGCAATGACTTAACGCTGTGGTGAAAAGGTAGCACAGAGTTCAGGGAGGATGTCCAGAAAAAAAGCACAAGTGCTAAGTGAAGTCACCACCTCTGGTGGTGCATCGAGGGCAGTGCCTGAACAGACTGCGTCAGTTCAACTCCACAGGAGAAAAATGGGTGCACTCTGGGCCAAACATTCATTCACAATATGCCCACTGAGGCTGAGCAAATGCTGGCATTTTGCATGCATCCTGGCTGAAGGAGCTCCCCCAAACATCAGAGTATCTACAGGAATGAAACAGTCTCACTCCAGTCTGACTCATCTGGCTATGAGACGTGAACTTTCCTTATCATTTCATCCCCAGGTTCCTAAAAGTGCACTGAGGCCCATGCCCAAGCTGAATGCGATTCTGCTTTGTCCACTGGTAGAAGGAGACAGGCCATAAAGCTCTCCAGAGAAGCTGTGCACCCTGGCAGCTTGGAGCAGATCAACCCTAGCTAGGCTCTGACGCCTTATCTTCATGGCCTCCTCTCCTCTCCCTGGAGCAGACTAACCTGGCTACCAGCATCATCTCTAAGGAGTGGGGAGAGGTCCAGGAGGTTGGCACAGGTCAGGTGCAAAACACAAAGGCTGCCCACACACAGTTGCTGTCTGTGCTGTGACTGCAAGATGACAAAGCTGTCTGTAGCTCAACTTCTTAAATTTACAGGCAGATGGCAGATGGCACTGAGAGTGAGTGAGGCTGCCCTCATGACAGATGGACCAACACATTTGCACGTGCCTCTAAAGGCGAGACCACAGTGGCCTCTGACAGTGGAGTTAATCCTGCAAAGAGCCTAAAGTCTCAAGGGACCAAATCCTGAGACTGAGGCTGATGGTCAGATTAGCTAGAACTGCTCTGGTGTAAAAGCCAGGTGTGGCCTTAGAGTCATGAAACCAACATTCTCACGTGACCCACAAGCTGATGTTAGAAGAAATGCCATGGGCAGAGGCAAGACCACCAGAGGCAAGACCAGACATGCTTCGGGGATGTTCAAAACAAAACCTGTGGGAATACCCAATCTGATGCACTATGTTCCGCCTGAATGCAGGTATAGACCGTGGCCTTGAACGATTACTGGTATCTGGATCACAGATGAAATTACTCACAGATAAAATTACTACTAATAAACAAGTGTTAGCACTACTCAAATTTAAAAGGGTGGACTGGAGTCCGTGGCACTTTAACCACAGTCTACCTGCCCTGTGGCCTCAAGGGGTGGCAGGAAACGCTAATGGGTACAGCTGGTCAAGTGGGGACAGAAACGTGGGCACAGGGAGGATTTGACCTAAACAACAACGAATCTACTACAACTAAGTGTTTGCAGTCATACATGGCAACAGCCTCCTTTGGGGAGACAGGAGGGTGTTAAGAGGACTGTGGGTTTCTCCATAAGCCCCCTCCCGGGGCAGTGGCTGGGGCTCAGATCCCACATGAGAACACAGACTTGGTATGGCCAGATACTCAGACTCCCAGAGAAGCCCCAAATTCCAATTTTTATGTGAAATGTCCTGATTTTTAAATGTTCACAAAAGTAGACTGGTTACTCTTGATTCAAGTCGCCCTGGTGAAATGACGTAAAGGAGGCTGTGATATCAGGGATGGAGAAAACCGAGTCATTAGGCCCTAACCTGTGCTCTTTCCCCGTCTAGGAAAGCGTCTCCCCATAGGAAACCCAGGGCTGGAAGCTTCGTCCTTCCCGCCTGCCGCAGACGCTCTTTTTCCCAACCCTGCTCTTCCTGCGCAGGATGGGGGACCCACTCACTCTCACCAAACAGCCACTTGGCTGCTTCCTGGGGCAGACGCCCTGACCTGCCTCCTACTTATAATTATTTTCAATCCAACCAAACAAGAAATGTGTTTCTTCTAGCAAAGTTTGGAAGCATCCAAGACCCCAAGTCTAAGTGAAGAGAGATGGCTGGTGTCTCCTGGCGTCTGAGTGCTGGACGCAGGCAGCTCCCAGGTAGACACACAGCCCCTGGGGGAGCTCAGCCCAAGGGAGGAGTCAGCCACGGAGACAGAGACGGATGATTGAAAACACAGCATGTCGGGAAGGGCCCCTGCAGACTATCTCCCGGGGGAAGAGGGTGGGGTCGGGCAAGCTCAGCAGAGGGGACTCAGCCCTGTCTGAAAGGTGGCAAGGAGTCTGTGGAAAGCAGGAGCCGGGAGAAGGGGCACTAAAGGCATAGAGACCAACAAGCAGACCAGGAGTGGGCCAGGGATGTGGCGTGGGAACTCGAGGTCCTGGGGCGGGACGTGGAGTGGGGCCTAGGGGAGAGGAGGAGGGGAGAGAGGAAGACACGGAGTAGCTGGTGCAGATGCCTCAGGGTAGGCAGTGGGCAGACAGGGCAGTCCCCCCATCTATTGGGAACCTGGCCACTCTACCTAGTAGGGCCAAGTGACAGTGGGAAAAAAAAAAAGAAAAGACTTGGGTATTACCAATTTCTTATGGTTCATTCTATCAAGTTTCAAGATACACAGAATGAGGCTACAAAGTCTACCTGGGCAAACAGCAGGATCACCTGGCTGTGAGGAGGAGCAGGGCAGAAACCCTGCCTGCTTCCCAAATCTCCCAACAGACATGGAGTTTTAGGGAGACCTGGGTCCTCGGCTTCCGTCAGCTGAAATCCTGGGTTGGTGATCCTTCTGGGGTCTACACCCCACCCCTGCTGAGTCCTGTTCCTACACCTCTGTTCAGGATCCACTCAACACTGCACTTGTGGGAAAACAGGCATGGCAGGACTCACAACCCGCATGGTGACAACTGTCTGCTCATTCGCTTTTGCAGGCAGGTAGTGTTGAGTGTGGTTCTTGTGGATTCTTATATTTTCAAAGCCTTGCCTAGTTCTGGTGAATGATTCTCAAAAATCAACCATCAAACACATAACTACAATCCCCAGAAGGAGAGTGCGCATTGAGGCTGACGGATGCACAGCCATGTCCCCCAGAGACACTTTCCTTCTCCCGGCCTGCAGCCCGCCCACCCCCCACCCTGCCCAGTGCAGGAGGTACCTGGTTTCTCCAGGGAGGAAGGTGATGGGCATGGTTTCTGGGCAGCCTTGCCCGGGGTGCCAGCGGGCTCTGCAGGCGGAGCAGAACTCCATGTCGCAGGCTTTGCACTGCACCAGCTGGGGGGTCTGCAGTCCCATGTCCTGGAGCTGGCACACAGCCTGGCAGGAGGATGCTGGGCACCATGTCCGGCATGGATCGAAGAGCACCTCTAGCAACAGGAGACAAGACAGGTGAGTCAGACCTGGAGCAAGGCGGGGCTCACAGGATGGGCCTGGAGCAGTTCTGTAGGGCACTGACCAGTGTGGGGAGCAGGAAGGAGGATGTCCAGGTAAGGCGACCAGACAGGTCAGCCCTTGCAACTCTGTCCTGCTCTCCCACCTCTGCTCCAGCTCCTCCTGACCTCCAAGCCTGTTCCTGTGGTGCAGCAGATTTCCAGACACCCCAAGTGTCCACGGGGATGCTGCCCCTGTACCTTTAACCAACTGTGTCCCCCAGGAAGGTCCTGCTCACCCTCTAGGACAGGCTCAGAGCTCTCAGGCCCCTGCACTCTGGAGAGCTGTGCCCTCCTGTCACTGTATGCATTTTGAGTACTGGCACTATGATTCCTTGTCTGCCCCAAGGACACAGCTTCCTGAAGTCAGGCCTGTGTCCTCTTATGGCCTCAAAATGAGGCCCAGGGCTCAGCAGTCTGCACTTGGGTCACACGTGTTAAAAGACAGTCAGAAAGGAGGAAAGGAAGGTGTCTGAATTAGATGGTTCATCTGCCTAACATTGTCTCCCTTCTCAGATTTAAAAAAGCCACAAGCTAAGTACTGAGTAAAATTAATCCTCTGCCAGCCGGATTTCACCTCTAAACTAGAGCCCCAGTCACTAAGAATCCCGATTTAATGGAATTAGTCAGAAAGTTTATTTTTAAAAACAGGATATGCTGACACTCCTATTTCTTCACATCCTTTTCCAAAAACTGCATTTATTTAAACAACTGGTCCTGGGCTGCCCTTTGCAGTAAGCCTGGCTGTTCCCTTCACCCACTCCTGCCCCGGCAGACACTGATTTCTCAGTGAGGCTAGGTGGGGGAGGAGGGGTCACATGGAATGCCTGCATTCTGCCAGGAGGTGATCAGAGGCCAGTAGCTCCAGGGCTCCTGTCGGCTTCTGGCTCCTGGGCTGCTCAGTGGGGTAAGGCCATCCTTGAGAAGCAATCTTAGGAATTGTGCTGAGGCAACTTGGAAAGCAACAAAAAGCCCCAGCAAACTTCTCAGCCCTGTGACTGGTGGCCAGACGGGTCGGGCTCACCTGCACGGAAGATGGGAGCTGGACTCACTGGGGATCTGCAGCAGGCTGGGGTGGAGGGGCCCAGACCTGGCCTGGACAACATGGTGCCTAAATCCCTAGCCGCCCTCAGGTATGTGCCCTCCTGGGGTGAACCCATCCCTCAGTGAACCAGCAGCCAGACTCAGAGCTCCAGAAACAAGGTCCTGTTGGGTGTGACCTTGCTAATGACCTAGTCATTTAGCACAGGGGCTGGAACCCTGTGGGAAGGGCTGGGCAGTGATTAAGCCTTTGGGGACCAAGCGGCTTCTGTGGCATCTGCTGGGCTTTGCTGTTGGGGAAGACCATAAACAAAGATCCGGGAAACCCGCATGACAGCATGGCTGGCCACCTGCTGACCCGACAGGACTGTCTCCTGCCTTTAGTCACCGTCACCGGGCGAATCAACCAATAGCACAAAGCCACCACCTCAGTAGGGCTGGCGGAGAACCAGGAACTTGACAGCAAAGGGGCCTGGAGCTAAGGAATCTGCGGACACCCTCGAGGTGCCCCTGGTGTGACAGCATAGACAAAACCAGCCTCAAGCAGCCAACAGTTTCCCTGCAGAGGTTCCCGCTGTCCGGCACACTCTGGAGGCAGAGCCGGGTGACACAGCAAGCACAGGGTGTGCTCCTGTAGCTGGGGGCATCGGGTGCTCCTTGCCATCTGCCAGAACTCAGAAGTGGCCTGGGCAGCTCCCACGGGAAGGATAAGCTGCTTGCTTGCCTGGTGGCCTTCGAGGCCCTGACTCAAGCCTGTGCCTTTGCTTGCTGGCCCCGCCTGCCTCTGTGCACTGTGGGTGAGTCCAGCCTGGACCCGGACTAGGTATGTGTCCTCCACCTGCGCAGCTGCGACGCAGGCCTGCAGGACATGGGCTCACACACCTGCTGGACACAGGATTCAGAAGGGGAGTCCTCCTGCTCCTGCCTCTCTGGCCAGTGTGCTGTTGGCTGGCAGCCTGCCCAGAGCCGACTGTCTGCCTAGACCATCAGGTGCCCACATTGGCCCACACACCCTGCCCCACCCTATGCTCTGAGAGCCTCTGACAGCAAGACTTCCCCAAATCGGCCACCTCTCCTGCCCTTCCCAGAGCCTACCACCTCCCATCCCCACCCCCGCACGACAGTGAGAGAGAGTCCAGCTCCCTGCTCAGGGGAGGCCCACTCTGCCCACACGGAGGGGAGCAGAGGCCTAGTGAAGATTTCCATGGTAACAACTCAATTTTGTGACATCAGTCCTTACAGAGATGTGCCATGGCACTGACTGTCCCCATGTGAATTCCCTATGGGCAATGTGCTGACTGCCAGCTCCTGCATGGCCAGGGCCATTAAACCCCAGGACACAGCCCCTGGTTTCTGGCTGGGACAGCTATTAATATCCCACTGTCCTTCCCAGCTGTGTACAAGACAGGAACCGAGACAAGGAAGTCCACAGCAGGCAGCTCCTGCGTTGTGTGCCTATACACCTCCCCACCTAGGTGTGTCTCATGACAACCCGCACTAGACACCACGTCTTGCATATCATGTTATGTCCACCATATTCTATTCATGCATATATGAATATTTTCAAACAAGGCAAACAAGGCATTTTCTGAAATGGTAGAAGAAACTAAACAGAACTCTGATCCCCAAAGAGCTTTTAAGGCTGCTTGTGACTCAGGATGGTGAGTTAGCTCTAATATTAGTTTCTTAACTAATCTTAATAAAAGAGGGTCCCAAGAGCTTCCTATTTGTAAAAAATGTTCAATGCTTTTCAAAAAGGTGTTTTGTTCCAACAAATTTGCTGTAAAGGACAAACCCAGCACACCCTCAGGGACTGCACTGCCCGCTGGCTGGTACCCTGGTGCCAGCCATTGGTGGTGGGTGGGGCGCTGCTGGGAGACAGTGAGCTCAGGCTCTTGTCGGGCCTGATGACTGGTGGGCACCCCACATCGTTTAACCTTACTGACCTTGGCTTTCTTTTTAAAACACAAAACACAGAACAAGGCTTGACCTTGGCATTCCTTTGCCCAGGAGCCATACACAAAGTGGGACAGAGTACCCAGGAAGGTGCAGTCCCTCTCCTGGGAGGACATGCACTTCAGACAGATGGACTCAGAAAAACACCTGCAGCCTTGCAGAGCGGGTGCTCAAACAGGAGCAGAGATGCTGCAGGCAGGTATACGGTGGGGGGGGGTGGTGATCAGCAGACCCCCTCTCAAAGCCTGTCCCCACCAACGCGCTACAGGTAACCAGGAGGGAGGGAGGGAGGGAGAGAGGGAGGCGCTCAGGGAGGATAGCAGCTTCAGTGCCCCTCCCCTTGGTGCCTGCTGGCCAAAGGCTTCAGCTGGGGAGGTGGGTAAGTTTAAATTAAAGTCAAGGCTGCTAAATCAGATGTGACACACTAAGTCTAAATAAAGACACATTTGCAACTTAAACTCACGACAGGATTTTTTGGTAACTAAATGCTGTTGGAAAAGCACTGAAATTAGTTTCCTTCTAAAACGTCCTCCACTGACCAAACTGTAAGGACACAGCAAGTCCAAGGTTGCTTTCTGATCACTTCTCCAAGCCTGCTTGTTCAAGCAACTAGATAAAACCCATAGCTATGTTTTAGCTCTGATGTGCTCCTGTTTCATTCAGACAGGTCTTTTGAGGTATTAAATCTGAATTCTTAAAAAAAAAAAAAAAACTTCTAGCACAATGTCAGTAACCTTTTTCAAGTGGTAGCTTTGAGGGGGTTCTTTTCTAACCTAAGTCAAGTTGGCTCCATTTTTATACAAGAGAAAACACATTTTTGATGAAGTCAACGTACTAAAAAAATAAGATAAATTTAGTAGGCAGGAGAATTTGCACAGCTGCATTTTTAAATTAAATTTGATGTCATAGAAAGTTCATATTCTTGTAACCTAAGCAACCCCTCGTTTCTGTCAAGATTCTCCCCGGAAAATATTTTCAGAAGAGACTAAAAGCCTCACGAATCCTAATTAATCAATTTTATAGCTCCCCACACTGACTTCAGCACTGAGTGATATTACATTTAAGCTTTGAACTGCCCCAGTGTAAAGGACAAATGCCAATTAAAGAAACAAATCCCTTAAAACAAGTTTCAGAGCCATGAAAACTCCTGTGTGATGTTCATGGGGCCGGACATGCGGGTGCTGCCGCCGCCGGGGATGCAGGCCTGGGAGGGGGGAATACAGCTATCCTCAGCATTTCTGCAGAACAGTTTTCAAAAATGAAGGCCATGAGCTTTCAGGGACACGTGGCTTTGGCCTGCCCTGCCGCACACTGCCACCTGCCCAGTGGTCCCTAGAAGCCAGTCACCCGGGCTGCAGGTCAGCTGGGTAGAGAACCCTGGTGAGGGCTAGACCTGGTTGGGACAGAGGGAGAGTGGGCCCAGGGGCCACCAACCATGCCGCAGACCCCAGAGCCCTGTGCAGAGTCCTCACAGTGAGGTCCCACAGAAGGGGACCTGCCCATGTCTCTTCCACTGCTCTTTTGCAGATTTGTAGGCAGTCTGAGGCCCAGAACATACATGAAAATGAGTCCAGGGGGGCCCACAGCCTCTTTCCGAGACATTTTATGATCTGGGGTACTCTAGAGAGCAAGGACAGAGGCCACTCCCTGACAGTCAGACTGTTTAATGCTTTGCCTTGTGACCCCAAACCAAGTCAAGGCTGCTGTCTACTGGCTCCCCACTCAACCCCGTGGTCCTAGGGACGATCCCGCGTCTGCATTAGGCTCCACTCCAGCAAGGAGAGCTGTGCAGGGCCGAGAGGGGAGGGTGAGGCTAAGGGTTGGGGATCTGGGCCCCACCTGCCTGCTAGTGTTAGAAACCAGGAAGTCGGTCAGCCCACCTCTCTGGGCCTCAGCCTGGCGGATGCCAGCCAGCCTGGCCGAGCTGTGATGCCGAGACCTGGGGCCTGATGATCCATCAGAGTGATTATCTCTACCTCAGTCACAGCAGGCAGGGAATCCATGCAGCCTGCAGACCTGGACTCGGGCTGCTCTCGGGGCGGGGGTCCTGAGAGGTACCACTTCCATGATTTTCATCTTTTAAATTCAGGGCTAGACTCAGAGTGGAGTCATGAAACTGTAACCTGCCTGCAGCAAAATGTCCCATGAAGGTCATATCCCTTTAAGGCACCCGCACAAAACTCAGTCCCCATAAACAAATGGCAGTTCTTCCTGCTACCAAAGAGATCACTTGCCGAGGCCTTCCCGCTGTGAGCTGTTCAGAGAATTCCAAATGTCAGCTCAACTCTAGAAGTTCAATTCACATAAAATTTTTTGATCCTATTTTATAGCTTTTTCACTCCTATCAAATGATATCCACTTACACCTCCCCAGAGAAGCCCCCCCCACCGAAAGTTGCCTACATTGTTACAGCATCTTAACTGGTCAATACACTGGGCCACCTACCTCTTTCAAACTGTAGCTTTTTATATCTTTGCATAATTTCAGCCGCGACCATGCACTCAATCTAAAAGAAAAGAACATACAAACGAATAGAATGAGCGGAGGGCGAGAACAGAAGGCAACACAGACCCGAGCAGGACCCGGAGCGGGCGGGAGCTATGCCACCACACCAGTGCCGTCGGCAAACCAGTTTGCTCATCTGCACGTGCCTCATCCTCCTGCAGGCGACCCTGTTTGGGGCAGGCAGCATCCGGGCAGCTAATTGCAGTCTCTAGTCCTTCTTTGATCAAGAGCTCAACATACTGTTTCAGGCACTGAAAAAGAAGCAGGAAAGCACATGTCAGCATCTTCCCTTCCTCAGTGGAAAGGCGCAATGAGGCGCTGAGACACTGACCGGCTCAGCACGCTGCTCCACCACAGTTTTATATCTTCACTGTGGATCTCATAGCAACCACCAAAGCAGAGATTTAGCAACAGTTTCTCATCTGCCAAATGACTCTAATCTGCACCAGGGACTGTGTGCCGGCTCACAGGGCCCAGTGGGGCTTAGGCCCTGCACACAACCTCAGCACACAGAAGCCCATCCCTCATCCTCACATCAAGGAGTATCCCAAACAAGCTGATGTCGGGCACTTCCCTAAACTCTTTATCATCCACCGTTCCACTTCATCTTTAGAACATTCCCACAAGAAACACGGATAGGGTGGTCCCACCTTTCAGATGAGAAACTGAGTCACCCAAGAAGAAGGTGAAGCTTGCCCAGACAGCAGGAGTGGGGTTCAAACCCAGGTTCACTTGTTGGAGTGTTCACCCCGTCCTACGAGAAGCCACGGGCTGCAGTCCTCCTTTAGCACACCTCACCTACCTGGCAACGACTGATTCCAACTGTGCTTTTGGGGAGCACTGTTTAAAATTTGCAGTGAGCCCAAAATATCAAGCGGGAGACATTAGGCAGAGTGGATAGTGAAGGCGATGACACCCTCTGGCTTTACCTCACTAGTTAGAGAAATCCAGTGTCCCCAAACAGCACATCATAAGCCAGGCCTACCCAGGTGGCCCAGACCTAGGGAGACCAGGGGCAGGAACATGGAGGAGCTGAGCAAGAACTCAAAGAGCCTAGGAAAGTGGGGCCAGGTAGGGAAAGGAAAATAAGGTAGAACACCTCAATAGCATCCCCAAATCAACATCCACACCTGGTCCCAGACCACACTGAAGCAACCTTACTATGACCCTATAGTAACACCATTAAAATGCACAGTGATAAAAGGTGATCAACTTCCCTAAGAGTGCGTGGTTATATGAAGGCATAGATGCAGGGGTGCAACTGCAGGCCAACTGAAAGGCCTGCTCTTCTGTGAGTAGCAGCGCTGTTACTGTCTCTCCACCAGTCTCATGTTCCCAGTCCACAGTCTGATTAATCTACCTGACAGTTGTGAAAAAGCCTAGAAAAATTCATGGAGAAGAGTATATTCCTGATATAAAGAGAATCGTTTGATCTAAATGGGTAATTCTCTCCATTCTTGCAAACCAGGATATTTCATTCATCAAAGACTCAAGATAGACATTTCTTTAAAAATGGAAATCAAAGCCATCCCCTGAGAAAGCTGCTTCCCAGAGCTTTTCTCCAGAGTGATGGCTTCCGGTGCAAATGAGAACGTGGGTAGCTGTGAGCAGAGGCCCTGACATTTCAGCCTCTATTCCTGTGGTCTGCTGAGGCTTTGATGACTGCATGGCCCTGAACTTGAAAGGTCATGGCTACATCTACCTTTTGGCAGCCCATCCTTCAGGGACAGAGCCCCTGTAGCACCAGGCAGAGGCAAGCCTGGTCTTGGACACCAGGTGGCAGGGTTGTCAGGGACGAACTCATCACCCCTCTGAGAAGGCCTTCCCCATGCCGAGGCCTGGGAGGAGGAAGAGTGGAGTCTTGCAGAGCCCACCATGGGTGTATCTGCTTTGGGCAGAACCACTGACCCACCAGGAGGCTCTGCTGCTGGTTCAGCGGGTGGTGATGGGCCACAGCAATGACCTGCTTATAGCAGGAGGAGAAGTGGAAGGTCCTGCCTGTGTCCAGCCAACACAAGGGGCAGCAAGACCCTCAAGGGCATGGGATGAGACACAAGCAATGCTGGTCGCTGTACTAAGAGGCATGGCACAGTGGCCCAGTGCATTCAGGCCAGAGCTCCCTCGAGGGTAAGACAGGGATGCCCGTCTTCCTGGGCTTCTGCAACAGTAAGAAACAGTACGTAGAAGCATGTGTCATACAGCACCAACTAGGAACAGTGGCCCTGCTCCCTCGTCTGCCCAGCTGATCAAGGACTTACGAAACCCAGGCCCTCCACAACAAGCTCATTATTTCACATTCTGTAATTAAGTTTGTCTAAGTTTGTTCTCCGTGGGACACCGGAATGTCTTAAGTCAATGGAATGCTAAAAACTCTGACGCCATTGGGCAGAGCAGTTCATAATGACAGAGCACTGTTATCCCTAAGATTCAAAACACAACAATTAAGACGGGTGTGAAAACTCTCTCAACATCACTGTCCAAGAGCCTGCATGTGGCAAGGAGGCTGAGTGGCATCTGGCTGTAAGCAGCCCAAGTGTGGACGCCAGTGCCCTCAGAAGACGTCTCCCCGTACAGAATGCAAGAGGGTCCGTTTAGGGAATAACAACTTGTTTACCACAAAGAGCAAAAGAGGGTCTGAGTGGCTGATTGTGCCTCCATCAAAACCGGCCCGTCTTCTTGCAGTTATGAAGTGGGTCATGACTCAGCCATGTTTCTCAACCTGGCAGCAAAAATGTCTTGGAATGTGCACAAAAGCATGAACAGAGAAACTTTTGTGACAATAAAGATTCAGTTCCAAGGCAGAGAGGAACACAGTTTCTCACGATCCTATCTATTGTAGCTCCCAGGGATCGAGTGCCTTCCAAGTGCCCGGCTCTCTGCTAAGTCACCTACGTTACCAAAGAAGCATGCACGAGGGTCTAGGAGGTATTACTGCACCCCACCCCACCCCCCCGGCAGAAACCAGGCTCTGAGCAGCCGTGCTCTGTAAGCATAGCACCAGGTGTGCCTGACTTCAAAGTTGGTGGGTTTTGTTGAATGGGTTCTAACTTTTTGCCTACTTCTTCCTCGATTAAGAACTCTTCTATAAGCAACCATTTATTAAGTCTTTTCTGATCTCAAGCATTGTAGGGCAAAGAACCGTGTGTGCCTTCATCCGAGTCGTGGCGAGCACGGGGTGCTACGACTGCACTGAGCCCCCAGACATGCAGACCTCCTGGCCTGGAGGGAGGAAGGTGAGCGTCACCCACTGTGCTCTGTGCCATGGGCCATGACAAGGGGTGGTGGGGCTCTGCCTGGCCACCTAAAGGCAGAGCTGGGGTCCCTCTGGGTGGGGCCAGGGAAGACTCTGGGAGATGAAGGGGGCCCGAGGGACAAAGGAATTCCAGGGAAGAGGCATCAGCTGCCCGAGAGGAAGAAGGGGAGAGGCTGTGGAGCCACAGAATGTTCTAGGCATTTCATTTTCCACTGTGGCTTCCAACTCTGAAACCCAATGAGGAGACAGCCTGCTGATGTGCAGAGGTTTCCTGCCAAGAAGAAGTGGGACAGAGACGTAGCTGCCTCACTCCAAACTACAGCAGGTCTGTTTTGTCTCTTCTCCTCCCAGGCCTTGGCTGCCGAGGTCCTACCCGCAGAGGGAAGCACTCAGATACTATACTCAAGGGTGCCTGAGTGCCTTCGGCCTACCAGGCTTATGAACATCAGCCACAGGCTGGCCCAAACAGAAGCATGGACCCCCAAAGAACAGGGTTTGAGGAGCAGGGGCCCTGGAGCTCCAGAGTTGGCTGGAACTCTGGCTCACCCACTTATAGCTGCGATGAGGCCTCACATCCTCCGGGTGCAGAGTGAGCCTGGCAGAGAGAAAGGTGGCCCCAGGACTCAGGCTCCCCGGGCATTCTTCAGCACGTCTGGAGCCACTGGTACCAGGCATCCATTAGTGTTTCTCCCCGACCACTTTTCTTACAGCTAGCAGTGCTGGTAGGCAGGGAGTGATAGGCCAGTGCTGTACATAGGGACAGGCGGTAGAAGATGGATGGACAGATGTGCAGAATGTGCCCAGAGTAACCAGCTGCCTGGCAGCAAGCATTCCTCTGCATCTCAGCAGAAGAGCTGGAGACCCCACAGAGTCGTCTACATACTGCTCTGGCGACAGCTGAAGGGCACAGCCTCGCCCTCTGATAGACCCCACAGACCATCGCAGAGGTGGAGGCTCCACCAGCACAGTGTTGGGACAGTTTCGTGGGACCCTGCAAGCAATCCTGCTAAGTGGCCTGCCCTGCAGGTAGAGCTAGGGATGGCACTGGGGAGGGACAGTGAGCACCTGTTCCTTGAAGGCTGTGGACTTGGTCCCGCATGACTTAGTGCATGGAGAGTGAGCTGTGCCTGCTCTGTTCTCTTTCCAGACACCTGTGACTGCCACTGCCCTGCTGCCACCTCTTCCAAGAGTTCGGTCTAATTACTCAATGGGTTGTCAGGTCAGAGGAAAGTAAATCTCTGTCTCATCATGTGGGATCAGGCTGCCCTGGTAAGAAGGAATCAGAGCAAACAGTTTTCAAAGTGTCCTTTAGCCCAGGGCCCCTGTGTTCTGATGAATGTCCACAGGATGACCTCATGTGTCTAGAATAGTTGGAATCAGGCTGTTCTGCTGGCTGGCAGAGACCATGACCTGAAACCCCATCTCTGCCTGAAGGCCAGCCCCCAGGGCTCAGGACCAGGTGCTTCCATGGGCACAGACCAGGCCTCTCCTCTGAGCCTGCGCAGTGCAGAGGTGGGCAAGTCCAGCAGCCAGGGCGGCCTCTGCAGAGGCCTCCCCTGGGGTTGGCTCTCAAGTGGGGACAGGCAGCCCGGGGGGTGTGGACAACTTGGCCTGGGCATGGTGAGTTCCAGAGCTGAGAAGAGACCAGAGGACTGGTGGGCATGAGCCGGCAAGCAGGGTAGTGTGGGGGTCCGCATCCTCAGAATCTGGTCCTAACCCCCAGCGGAGGTGGGTTGCTCAGAGCCTGTGGGAGCTTTAGTTAGTTTCTCCAGCCTGTTGTGTGTTCCCTACTCTGTAGTATGGAAAACGCCATGGACATGGAGGATGAGGGTTCTGTGAGCCCTTAATGAGAAATGGCACTGGCTCCTCCCACTCGGTGTTCTGTGCCGTCTCCCAGCCCACGCTTTCACCCAGCACCTGTGGTCAGGCCCTGGTGTCAGAGCTGGGAGGGAGACAGGGCTGCAGCAGTCACCACTGCTCACCTTACCTACCAGGTGGGCCGCACAGCATGCTCCAGGGGGAGAGGGGCTCCCTCGGACAGCACGCAGCATGTGCCACACCTCAACTAGGGATTGCAGCTCTCCGTTTTGAGGCTGGAAAGCTTTATGGCGATGGAAACTGTGCAGGGGTAGAGTAAGATTGGCAGGCGGGAAATCTCCTAGGGGTACCTGCAGCAATTATTGCTGATGCCCTAGCCTTCCAATCAGGGTACCACCTGTGCGAGAGTGCATCTTTATCCCTTTGAGGGGTGAGCTCCCCCTAAGGCCTCCAGGGCCCCTGCAAGCAGGGAAAGCCCTGGGTACGGGTGTCACGGCCGGGCATGTCAGTCACCAGTAGACAGATGCTGTCCTGCAGGCTGGGGGGTGCCTGGGGCTGTGGGTGCTCGAGTGCCCAGAGGATCATGGGGTGACCGGAGACAGGAACGCCACACAGGGTGGGCAGGCCCACCATGCCACAGCCTCGTCCTGGGTGCTTTCTGGACAAACGTTCCTCAGGACACCCCCCTTGAGGACTCTGCCCCATCTCCTTCACGCCTGCGGTTCTAAGCTGACCTGGGGAGGAGCCAGCCTGAGGGCACTGTACCTCCTCCTCCTGCAGGCCCTGGGTGACCAGAGATGCCCCAGAAGGGACGGTGCAGGACCACAGAATCATGGCACAGGACACCTTCTCCCTTCTCAGGGCCCCACGCGCAGGGGCCTCCTGTGCTTCTCAGTACCAGGTGGAAGGTGAGATGCTGTCGACACTTTAATTCCTAATTAGGGGTTGCTGGGACAAGCCCCGAGGGTCTTGCTGCTTCTCAGCATTCCCATCAGCACCACCAGGACACACACAGTTCTGGCTTCCTCCTTTCACGTTCCTCGGCTCCAGAGAAGCTTTGGGTCTGAGGTGGAGTCGCTTGTTCCTGTGACTCCCGACTTGTGGAAGCAGACAGTCAGTGACAGGGCCACTAAAGCCTTGGCAGGACAGCCTGGAAGATGGAATACTCCAGAAGGAGGAACACAGGACGGCCTCTGACAGCCTGTGGGTGACCAGAGGGATGCCAACATGCCGGGGACACCGTGGAAAAGGGGAGCCCAGGAAGGTGTCCCCTCCTGGTGAGTGAGGCCGCTCTACGTGCAGCGGTGGCACCCTCTGGAATGGGATGAGGCCCACTGGCGTGTCAGGTGGGTGGAGGCCATGGCTTCCCCTCTGTCAGCGTCTCCCTCCCTCCCACCCTCCCCTTGGCAGAAAAATGTCAAAAGCAGGTTCCTTCCTTGTGGGGCGAAGATATTTTCCTGGGGCTTTAACCGGGCACGTTTGTGGGTTGTTAATCCAGTACCGCCGCCATCTTACTTCCGTGAGCCTCTGCTGATTAGTTCTTGAGTCTCGCACTGACCCAGGTGTTTGGGGGATGGAGCATGAGCCAGGAGGCCTTCTGACCATGAGAACATCCGAGCATCAACAAGAAATGGAAGGACGAAGGCTTGGGTCAGCTCACCGTCCTTAACCGCAGGACAGAGGTGACGGGGTGTGCTGGCCTGCGCCCCCACGGTGCCGGTGCCACTGCTGGTGCAGAGGCGGAGACACTGTCTGAGCAACAGACTCTAACACCACACTTGAAAACTCCACAGGCTGCTGCCCTTCCACCCAGTGTGGCAGCTGGATTCAGAAGCAAGAACCTTGGCTGTGTGGGGTGTCAGGACGGAACCCAAACCTGGGGGCTAGGAAGCGCTCTGCCGGGGCCGCATCCCTGGCCAGTCTTCGCCTCTTTGGAGAATGAAGAAAGGTTTTCTTTCTTCTGCTTTTTCAGATGATAACTGTGGTGTTTTCGTTTGTGGGCCACCAGCCTGCAGCTGGGAGAGTAGCCATCTTGCCCGCTTCTGCTTCTTGGCTTGGGGTGTTCTGGCTTTGCTAAAACCCCTCAGTCCATGGCCACAGTGAATCTCCAGGACCTGGTGCTGCTTTAGGAACTGCATTCACCCTGCCTGCCGCACCTCTGCCCTCGGAGCCCACCTTCCCCAGGCCACGAGCTCCCGAGGACCTGGCCACCACCCGCCTCCTCTCTCTTGTCGGAGCTTATTTTTCCCTCCCGAATGGGAAAGGTAAACAAGGGCACAGGGTGGACTTAGATCGACTTGAAGAGAGTCACTCCTCTTTTTTCCTTGCTCCTTTTTTTTTTCCTGATGCATATGAATTTTGGATTTGAGTTAGCCCTGATTCCAAGAGCGTGAAATCCCATACTCATTAAAAATCAATCATCAGGCCCCAAAGGAAGGTCGGCTCCATCTTAAAGACATTTAAGTGTGATTTCAAAATGTGGACATTCTCGTTCAGCACAAAGCAGTGAAAGACGACCCTAATAAGGGAATCTTTCCGCTACTGCGGGCATCACCAGGTCAGCCCTGTCCTGATCTCAAGCGTGTGATTTTTAAACTAAATTCATAGGGAGGTGTGGGGAAGGCCTTCCTGACTGGCCAGGGAGAGTGTGTGCTGGGACAAGTCTTCCAGAGTGTCCACCAGCCTCGAGGACGCTGTTTAAGGACTGCCTTCTCACCACCAGCCGCCGTCACAGACATCTAATCTGCCTGCCTGCCTGCATGCACAAAGAATCCCAGCAACCTAGTGAGAGCCTTGACCAGGAGACCCCGTCACCCACCACCACCGTTAATCCAGTCACTTGTGAGGTCTGGAAAGAGAGGAAAAGGCTCATCCCCACGTTCTTTTGAACAGGCACTGGAGCCAGAGACCCACCAGGGTACAGAAGATGCACTGGCACTGGGCGATGGTCGTCATCTGCTCCACTGGATACTCCCCGAGACACAGCTTGCAGGACACCAGCGGGTCGAGGGCCAGGTCCCAGGTGGGCCGGTACCTTGCTGTGGTCATCGCAGAGCAGTCTGTAAAAATGAGAGACGCACAGGGTCAGACCTCCCCACCTGCAGCCTTCACAGGACCCCAGCTGGGTCACATCCCCTCTCACCAGCCCTGGGTGTGAGCTGAGCGGCTGGCTCTTGATGGGGCTGGAGTTCTAGACAGAGCTCCCGTGGATCCTCAGAAATTTTAATCAGGGGCCCTTGACTTGGGTCTGAGGTGCTTCCCTTCCCATTTCCATGGTAACTTTCATGTCTATCCTCAAAATGGCAATCGCCCCCCCTTCTCTCCACTCCTCTAAGGTACATTTGACATGGCACCTCCTTCCAACACAGCACCTACCCCAGGAGAGCAAAACCTTAGCAATTTTGGAAGAGAAGCTCCCGTTGGATTTGGCTCTTCTCCAGTGACCACTGGAGAACGTGCCTGGGAATCCCATCAGCGAAGCTTTTCTCCACAGCCCCTGGGTCTGCACGGAGATGCACCTTCTCCAACCTCCTGCCCTGTGACCACCCTCAACCTCCAGAAACTGCTCTGTCCCATTGGCTTCTTGAGCCAGCAGATTTCCTGGAACATCAAGTTCCAGGAGGCATGGGTCTTGGGCAGCAGGGTCCACTTACTGGAGGTCAAGAGTGTCTAGTGGATCCCAGCACAACACTAGAAATAACCCTCACTTCCCCAACCTCCTGGGACTCTCTCTGGCCACAGCCTAGCCCATCAAGGCCAGTGCCCTGGATTCCAAGTGGTTTTCTATTGCTCCGTGGTGCACTACAGAACCACTCTTGCTGGATGGTCTCTCTCCTGCCCCAGGCAGTCAGCAAGCCTGGGGGAGACAGGAAAGGTGTGTCTTTCCAGCCCTCAGCACCTGGCCACAGGGCCTCCCAGTGAGTGCCTTCATCTGCTTGCAGGAACCAATGCTTGTGTCTGGGATGTTAATTGTCACCTGGGCCCCTACCACTTGATTTAAGCCTCATGCCTTTATTTTGTGCATTCACGCTGAACTCATGCTTCCTAAACTGAACCAAGAAAAATTCAGTTACCATTCTAGATAAGATCTCTGCTGTCTGCGCACTCTCTGCTTGCCACCCAGATCTCAGGATCCACAGGGTGTAGATAACAGGTGGCTTCCTGGGCCCTCCAGCTCTGCACAAGCTTTTATCTTATCCAACCTCTGACTTAGAGCCCAGGGCTGATAAGCACAAGGACCAACACAACACAGGAAAACACAAATGGCTCTGGGACCCTGGAAAGATTCAAAGAGAGAGAGTTCCCCACCCAAATCCTCAGAATCCATTCAGGAACTTCCTCTACCAGTGAGAGGTTGGCTGATAACGAGGCAGCCTTCCAGGGTGTGTGAGTCCTGCTGGAGGGAGAACATGCTGGACAGAACCCTCAGCCCAAGACCTCTGGGGTGGGCCTGATGTTGGAGAGGAGAAGAGGAGGTCTTGTCTAGTCGAGAGGCAGGAAGATGCGACCATCTCTCACCAGAGGACAGGGTAGGGGAGAAGGAAGGGACTCTGGCCGGGGACTCAGTCCATGGGTAGACCAGCACAGGAGGGCTTAAGGGAGAGCCACACAAGGCCTGCCTCACCCACACCACACGGAAAACCCAGGTGCTCCCGTGCTCTGCAGCTGGGGGCTGGATCTCAGGTTGCTCTTACTCACGAAAGCTACCCCTAGGGTCAGGTTGCTGTTTTTCTTTTTAATTCACATCATCTTTTTCTCAAGTTTTGTCAGTCAAAGCTTCTTGGGTGCCCCTGAGCAGATATTCCCTGAAGACAAACCACTGCCGAGTCCCACGCAGGGCACCGGAGGGAGGAAGCCAGCGACCCAGAGAAGCTGCAAACCCTGAACTCAGCAGATAAGACAGGGACAGGTGCAGAGCAGCATGAGGGCAGACACGTGATGGACAGGCCACAGGAGCTCACAGGCGAGCGGAATGACAGGAGTGACCTGGAGTCACCCTGGAGACAAGGACAGCCATCCACCCAACACTGCAGGGGATTGGCAGTGGCAAGGGCAGACCCAGTCTCCCAAGTGCCTAAGAGTAACTCACTCTGAAGTACACGTATCTCCACTTTGAAACAAATTCAAGTGATTTTTGGACTGGGTGTAGCCCTCAAGATAATCTAAACCAGCCTCCTCATTTGACTAAAAGTGACAGCTCGGGAAGACTTGGACAACTGGGGTCACTCAGCTCTCTGGAGTGAAGAGGGTGGTTTCTCATTGGACCCGGGAAGTCATGTTCATTGGGAATGTTTGCACTCTGAATTCCTCACTATTGTTACTGTCACTATTGTTGCTGTTGTAAATGCCCATGAGGGATTTCTGGGTCTACGATTGTCCTTTGTGGTTCTCAGCATCTTTTTCTGTCTTCACCCATAATGATTTTTTTTTTCAAATCATATTCTTTTAAAGTTCAGTGTGCACAGTGACGGCTGTTTGGACTGGAACATCAGCCAGCCCTAAAAAGGATCTCAGTCCTCAACCCCAACAGTGAGCTTGGGGTGGGCTTCAGAAACCACCTAAGGCTAGAAACTTTCCCAAAGGACAGCAGCTGCCCCCTGGCTTCCCTGGCCTGTAGAGTGGGACCAGCGGTTGCAGATGCCGGGGGTGGGGGTGGGGTGGGGGCATGTGGTCCAAACTGCAGGGCGCTGCAGCACTGGTTTGAGGGTAAGGGAACCCAGCAGCTCTGGGCTCATGTCTGCAGGGATGACTGGCCCTCTTCTACCTGCTCCAGCCCTCTACAGAGGCGGTGAAGGGGGAATGAGAAGAAGCATATTTAATGTCGGGGAAATGCTAGCTTGGTGAGAAGGAGGACGATGCCCTGTGGACTAGAGGACAACATTGTGCTGCCGAGAAGAGACATGATTAGAGTGTGCAGTCGGCAAGTTCACGGGCGAGGCACCCGTGGGAGACAGCCTCCTGCCTGGGCATCAGCTGTGCCCTAGGGTTTCCAGGGGGACACGTGCCCAGAGTATGTGGCAAGGGGAAAAATTCCAAGGCCCGAGGCTCCTGCCACAGCCCACGCCTGCCTGCGAGCCATCTCCTGCCCCCGATCCCCGTGCAGCCTGAGCCCCAGGCCCAGCCCCATCCAGCCTTGCTCACTCCCAAGCCCTTTCTCCCAGCTCCACAGCTTGGCTCCATGCCCTGTGGACAGCCTCGCTGCCAAGACCCTTGGCACAGCACGGAGGCTTGACCTCTCTTCCTTCCTCTTCTGCTGGACCATGATCTCTACGCACCCCCAGACGATGTGGCTTCCACCGTCCTTGGCACCAGGCAACCTCAGCCCTTGCCTCTGCTCCTATTCCAGCCCCTCAAGCCACACGTGAAGCTGGTCAAATCCCTATCTCAGGCACCATATCTCTATCCTTTTGTTTTTGTTTTTTATTTTGAGATGGGGTTTTTTTGTGTTGCCCAGGCTGACCTCAAACTCACGACCTTCCTGCTCAGCCTCCCAAGTAGCTGGGGATTACAGACGTGCACCAGGGCACCTGGCTCCGTGTCCGTGCCCATTCCCTGTAGAGTGCAGTCTCTGAACTGCACTCAATTTCATGATTCCGTTGGTGGCCACAGGACATATTTAAACAAGCCTATATTGTGCAAGCCAGCCACGGCCCTCCCTCCACAGCATGGCCTGAATATGATTCTGCAAACACCGGACAGCTGCAGACTGGCAACAGGAATTTGCAAAGAGAATCACAATGCACAACAAAAGAAAAAACAGTCTTTGTTTTCGTACTGTGAATGTCGAGTCATATGAAACAAGAAACTATTTTAAGAACATCTGGTCAATTATGAATATTATTCAATTACAGCAATTCCAAGTGTTTATAAGGCACGTTACTTATTTAGCATGATGGCGGACATGCGGTGGAGAAGGTATGGATAAAAGACAGCGAGACCTGGAGAGACAATGGCCCACGGAGGAAGACGTTCACCATATTACTAGAGGGGCGTTGTGGCTCTGTGACGGAGCTGTCCCTTCTCTCAGCTCCAGGGCTGCATCCCTTCCACCCTCTCCCTCCTGAGCAAGGCAGGTGCCAGCCATCCCTCTCCCACTCACTCTCACGACTCCCTCTGGGAAGCCCCACTCTGCTTTCCTGGTGTTGGCCGGTCACCTCCATGTCTCTTCCCCCACTGGACTCCCTTCTCCATCCTGGCCACTTCTCCACATCTTGGCAACCCTCCATGCCCAGCACCCACCCCCATGCCCAGCACCCACGCCCCGGGGTCAGGGAGTCTGCCCTGACTCCTCAGAGCCCTCACCTGTCCCCCTGCCTCTGAGTCTCTGGTCCTCCGTGGATGGCAGCAGCAGCTCTTCCTGGGAGTTTGCTAGTACTCACCTCCTGGGCCCACCCACAACTGCTGAAGCAGAACCCCTGGAGGTGGGGCCCACAAGCTGGGTGTTCACACGCCTTTCAGGGGATCCTGATTCACAGTACAGTCTGAGAACCACTGGTCTCTACCATCCCACTCCATAGCACTGCCCACTCTCCACCTGACTCCAAAGTCCACGTGGGCTCAACTCACCAAAGCACAGCTCTCCACAACACCCAAACCAAACAGCCTGGGACGGCAGGCCTGGGGCTGGACTTGGCAGGTCAGGCTTTATTTATTCTTTATCACAACTCTTTCTGGGTTAAATGTGGCTTCTGAAGCCCATGCTATGAGTTAGTTCATCTCCCCAGCTTGATTCAAGGGCAAGGGCCGTGATTCCTCCTTGTGGGCAGTGACAATCACGGGCGGACACTCCATAATTACAGGTACGTAGCCACACATACATGTGCAGAGTGCGAGAGAGCAAGAAGTTTTTCAGTGTACCAGGCACTGTGCTGATGAGCTTCACACATTTCACACATGAGGTGATGGAGCAGAGCTGGTTCTGTTACTATGAATTCATGTTTAGCTTAACATAGAGGCAGACGGCCATGTGATGATATCTGGATGCATGTACACACACTGGCCAGCACACACCCTGCAGTCCTCGTGTCCACTGAGGGCACAGACACAATGATGCCTCCTGCCAGAAGCACTGCTGGTGCCCAGAGGCTGGATGCCAACGTGCTGCCCCAACCTAGAGAACCAGGGTGTGGTGGATACAAGGTGGGTTCTAGCACTAGGGTAAGAAATACGCTGGTTGAGCTCGGAACACCCTGCGGTGCCAGAAAGCAAGACAGTGCTCAGAATAAACAGTCTCCCACACATTGATGCTATGTCAGAGCATCGCAGGAGCCAACTGAGAGAGTTCCCAGTGGCTAATGCTGAAAAACTCTAAGCAACACTGTAGCACGCGTTCCAACCTAGAACACAAAGCAAATATCCAGGAGGCCTTAAATAAATGACGGAATAAATAAATAACTAAACTAAAGTACTTTTCCCATGTGGAAAATTTCCCCACAGTTGGGGCAGCCAACCCTCCCCCCACCAAGAAGGAGGAGGAACACAGCCTCCCGCATGACTTTAGGTGGGCTACACAGAGGGACCGCCGGGAAGGACTTCTGGTGACACTGCAGCAGGGATGCTCGGGCCCACAGCCTCAGTGGGGTGGCCATGATCAGCAGCACAGAGGGCCCTGGTAGATATGATGGGGACACTACCAACCATCACCCCAAACCATAATATCAAATAAATCCAATTGTACAAAACACCTGGCCCACACCCTCAGAACCTCCAAGGTTTCAAAAACGAAGGAGAGACTCTCAGGCCCAGAGAAGCCGACAGAGATGTGACCCTCAGTCAAATGTGGGATCCTGGGGCAGAACAGGGAACTGGGGGACATAAATGTCCATGCAGGCGGATGACCCTCTGAGCGGGGACCTGACACATGAGCGCTGGCTCCGGGATCCTGACAGAGGCACTGGGCAGGTGCGAAGGGGAGCAGAGGAGGCCCCTGCCCGGGAGGCTTTCTAAAGCCAAGTCTGTCAGTCTAGGTCTAAACTGCCCAAAGGAAAAGGTCATTTAGAAAGAAGAACTTTGCCAGTAAGCCAGTGGAGTGCAGCCTGAACAGGAAGGCACAACACCTGAAACCAGGCTGTCCCCACCCTGCACTGCCGCGGCTGGCAGGAAACCTACGTGCAGCACAGCACAGGACTCTGGGTGTTTTGTTTTGAGAGAGAGAGAGAGAGAGAGAGAGAGAGAGAGAGAGAGAGAGAGAGAATTTTTAATATTTATTTTTTAGTTTTCAGTGGACACAACATCTTTATTTTACTTTTTTTTATGTGGTGCTGAGGTTTGAACCCAGAGCCTGGCGCATGCCAGGCGAGCGCGCTACCGCTTGAGCCACATCCCCGGCCCAGGACTCTGTTTTTAACCACTGGACTTAGGACTGATTTAGGTCCAGAAGGACCACAGTAGGCCCAACTGGGCCATGAAGCGTTTCTAAGGGAGGGTAGCTCAGAAGGTTCTGTAGGAGGAAGAAAAGGGATGCCAGTTCTCAGACTTCGCACGGTGTGGGCTCCCCTAAACCCAGGCTCTCAGGAAGCAGGGACCAGGGCAGGAGCCACCTGCCTACATGGCACTTTCTGCACGGGGCCAGATGGTGACAGAGACACTGGAGGAAAGGACACGGTCCTGGAGTTAAGCAGGGGCCGTGAGGATGTGGGCCTTTAGCATAAACCTCCCCAGTAAGGGGCCAGGTCAGCCTGCAGGGCAAGGCAGAGGTCGGAGTCTGACTGGACACTGAAGTGGGCGGACGTCTGCTCACACAGAACCAGGGACCACAGCCTTTCCTGTGGGCCTCCCCCACTCCCCGGCACCTTCCCTCAGCTAGGGCCCAGAGGGAGAGCAGGCCAGGCTCTGGGCCTCTGGCTCCCGGACTCCTGCTGCTGCCCAGGAAGCATCTCCAGAGGGACACCCTGGTTCTGGACAGAAATCCTGATCTAAGCGGCTTTGAGAAATGGCCAGCAGTGGCCAAGGCTGGGTCTGAGCCTCCCCTCAGGCCTCAGCAGAGCTGTATGTGGCTTGGCAAGCGTCCCTCCGGCCACGGCTGGGCCTGGGGAACCTCTGCCATTCCTGGGCTGAGGTCGCTCTTGCAGGACAGAACCCACAAGCCACCCTTCCCTCCTCACACCCTTCCCTCGTCACACCCGTCACACATGAGCTTGAAACGCCCCAGGAGCTTCACCCCTCAGGCCTGCTTCCCACAGAGGGCCCAGATGATGCCTTCTGACCCGTCCAGGAATGAAATGCAGCGCAGGACACAAAGGGCCTGTTATCCAGCTCCGGTTTATGTGCCCAGATCAGCATTACACTCAGGACTGAGAGCGATGCTTTAAAATCAAACATCCAGCCATAACATGCTCGTTGGCTCCTTCTCCCTTTCAGAGAACTGCCTTCCTCCAGGTAGCTTAGGGATTTGCACACCAGCTGCCAAAACCCGCCCCTACCCCCACCCCACTTCTGTCTCTCACACTGTCACTTTTGTTTTGTCATCAGATAAGGGCAGATGATAGGTGTGCCCTGCAGGGGTCATGGTGAAGGCTCTGAAGTGGCCTGATGTGAACCACCACAGGTGGGTGCCCCAGTGGCTCACCCTCTGTCTGCAGTTCATCAGCTCCTTCCAGTCGCTGCTGTGGATGGCCAAGATGGGCCTCTGGCCCACTCAGCTGGGGTGTGAGGGCTGTGTCCTTCTGCTGCCAGGGCCATGAGCCTGGGGAATTCCTGGGTTTGCAGCTTGTCTGTCTCCTGAGCTAATGGAACAGGGCATATGCAGGCCACAGAGTAGCAGGGGCAAGTCTAGGTGGAGAGAGGGCTCTCTGGAGACTCAGCCCTGGGATTGATGACCAGGGGACCCTGAGGCCTCACTGTGCTGTGGAGCCTGTAGCCTCGTCTGCATCCAGGGGGCTGGCTGGAGAGCCTGTTTCCAGATTCCTTGAAGCACTGACCTCTAACCCTGACTCCCTGGCTCCTCTAGCTGGTCTGAAATCATGTGACTTAGCTCCAGAGACAGGGGAAGGGATACTAAAGTGAAGAAGTGACAAGGATAGAATGTGCTTCCTGAAGCTGAAACCCTCAACACAGACCAGTGTCATGATACCACACACCAGTGGTCAGGACTCGTGTCCTGTTCCGGGGTCATCAGAGCTTCGGCGGACCCTCCTGCAATCCCCTTCCACTGCAATCCCCTTCCACTGCATTCCCACACTGCCTGCCCCAAGTCTTCCTCTGACCACTGTGAGCATTCCAGGAACAGGCATTGGGCTTCTAGAAAGTTCTACACAGTTACAGCCGGCAGGGTGGGGTAGCCCCCCACAGGGCAGCCTCCCTCCATGGTCACAACCCTCCCTCTGGTCAAAGCGCCTTTGGGGACCTCAGGGTGATGGCAGAGGGAGGAAGAAGATGCCATAGATAGCCAGGAATCAGCTCAGAGCAGCCCGGAGAGTGGCTGGAGCCCCCGTCTGTGGTAATGTTGGCTGCAGACCTCACTTTCAGGTGGGCCTCCCGCCAGAAGGTGAAGTCAAACTTGGGACTCTCAAAGCGGATCCCCTGGGACGGGGGCTGAAAGTTCCCACATGGAGCTTACTTTGTGGTAGTCTTTGCTTCTCCACAGCTGGACAGGGAACGGAGGAGAGAATGGAGACACGGAAAACAGAGGCTGGACACCAACCCCAGGGGGGACACAGCCCGTCCACCTTCCAGTGCAAGAGAGAGAGCCCTGGGAAGGCTCTCATGGCCCAGCAGGAGGGGCTCCTGGAGTACAGGGCGGGGCGCTGCGTGACAGGGCAAGCCAAGCCCGCCTTTGCTCCAGGCCAGGTCGGGACCAGCCAAGTTCCAGAGGTTGAGGACACTGGGATCCGCGAGGCCACCCCACACACGTGGCTTTATGCTCCAAATTTCCCTGTGTACATCACGACTGTGAAGAGGAACACAGCACCTCACCCCGGGAAATGGCAACGTCTGAGGACATCAGTGCTTGCCCTGCCTGACCCCCACACCATGCCCATGCGTGAAAACATCACTGGGACCCCACACACGTGGACAATCTGGACCAAATCAAAACCCCAAAGGAAGGCCTGAGGGAAGTGAGAGGTGGCACTGAGTCCACACAGGCCGCAGCGGAAGGTGGAGGCCACTGAGTTCACACAGGCCGCAGCGGAGGCCTCTTTTCAGTCTCCCATGGACAGAACCATGGCTTGGTGCTGCTCTAGCTGCATGAAGAGCGGACAGAGAATAGAAGAGTCAGGTACCCCCTTCCAGGAACTGGGGAGACCGAAAATAAATAGCACAACCAGAAAAAGACCCGGCTTTGTGAGCTGGCCATGTGTGTTCAGCAGAAAACGTCAGCAGGGCCAGGCAGGGGCCAGAGAGGGTCCTGGGCGCCCTTCCTCCAGGGGCAGCAGACACAGTGACAGTTCACACAGGAGACCAGAGGACGTGTCCTTCGCCGCACAATGACCAACACGGCTGTGGCGGGAAGGTACCTTCTACATATCCTTTGTTTTTTTGTTTTTTTTTTAATATTTATTTATTTTTAGTTCTCGGCGGACACAACATCTTTGTTGGTACGTGGTGCTGAGGACCGAACCCGGGCCGCACGCATGCCAGGCGAGCGCGCTACCGCTTGAGCCACATCCCCAGCCCCTCTACATATCCTTTGAAAGAAGAGCAGCTAGAACCCGCTGGCCAGGTAGGGCTGGGCTGGGTGGGGGGCGGCGAGGGGCTCTGGGGCTTCCCACCTCCCACCTCCACCAGCAGAGGGCAGGGGTCGGGATCCGCAGCACCCCCACCTGCCCTCAAGGCCCCTGAGGGCCTCTGCAGGTGCTGGCTCCACGGTGCCCGCGCCCCAGCCGCAGAGACTCAAGCCTGAGCCAGGCTTTTTTTGGGGGGTGCGGGGCGGACGGTGGGTACAGCCTGAAAGTCAAGAATTGTTTTTTTTTTCTTTTTTACATTTTAAAGATTATGAAACAAACAAGTCACAAGCAAACAAAGACTCACTCGGAGGCCCTGGGGGCCTACACTGTCCACCTTCCTGCCCTTCACAGAAGTTGCCAACCCCCAGTCTGGCCTCCATCAGGGAGGCTGCACAGGGCCCAGGGGAGCACTCCTGACAAAGCTTGCACAGTCAGGAAATCCCCCAGAAATCCTCCAGGAGAGTGGGTCAGAGGTCAGGGCCAAGGACAGGAAGGGAGCCACCTGCATCCGGAAAATGGCCCAGTATTTGCATAACAATGCGCCTGTGGAATCCGAGCTGCAGGGAAGAGGAGCTGGCGGCTGGGCTCCTCTCTGCCTCTGCCACAGCTGTGCTCTCACCAGTCTGCACCTTCCCCTCTCACACCAAGTTCACGCAGACCCTGCCCCCCAGGGACTGTTCTAGAAAGAGGACAGCCCGAGGCACAGGCAGGAGCTCCCAGGAGACTTCTTACAGAAAAAGAAAACTGGGGTCTTGAAATCCCACTTGGAGCCTGCCATGCAGCCCACAGTGGGCACAAACGAGGCCAATGCCCGTCCGCCTGGCAAGCTGCGTCCATCAACTCCAGTGTCCAGAGCTGGTTCAGGAGCATCTGAGGACACCACGACAGGCCAATCCCGCCAGGACACTCCTGGCTTCCCTGACCTGGACAAGGAGCCCCTTCAGGGCAAGTCCCTTTTCTAGCCGTTTCCACACTCTCCTGTCCACCCCTGAACAGAGGCTGAGTGGACCTTTAATCACTCAGTTTTATGACCCACTGGCGCCAGAGCTGGGCAGAAGCTAAGGCCTTGTGTGTCAGGAGCCTCCACCCTTTTCCAGTGAAGTAAAGGTCTGAGGACTGTTAAAGGCCTCCTTTATATAAACAAGCTCAATCTGCCTAGGAATCCCCCAGCCACTTCTGCAGAGCTGATGAGGTGTTAATGCCACCAATTCTTAGTTTCCCAAATCACGTTGGCTACTCCCCGTTAAATTACCCCCTCTCCCAACCCTCTGATCCTCTCTAAAACAGCCATCGCTGCAATCGTCCTGTCCCTCCTGTTCACTCCAGAGCCACCAGGGCACCTCTTCTTCCTTCTCAAAAGTGCCAACTCCATCAGGGAGGCAGTATCATGGGCCGACGGCTGAAAAACCTGTTCAGAGAAGAAGACTGCTGTACCTTGTTCTTCCCCCTGCTGCCTAGTTAACTAGGTCAGGGAAATACTAGGCTCTTACTAGGCTCTAGTGGGCAGTGCCCGCTTCCTTGGAGGGAAGAGGCTGGCTCCTCCTCTCTGTGGAGCCCAGCAGAGGGGATTTCAGGACCCCTGCAGCTGGCAACACGGAGGGGCCCCAGACACCTACTTTCTGACCATCATGCTTCCCAGCCTCTTGGGATTAGCTGCAGTGAGTCTGCCTTCCACTTTATATTCTGCAATTTCGTCAACACCAGGGAGAGGGAAAGTCAATCCAATCATCTTCATTCAACAGATTAAGAACTAAGGTTTAAGAAAGATGCTGAACAAATCACCCAAAATCCCAAGATCACAAGCAGCAAGTCCGGGATTTGGAGCCCAATGCCCCTCGACACCCACCAAGCTCCAGGGAGCATGTCCCCTGCTCCAGGCTGCGTGGAGCTCAGGAAAGCTCATTGATGAGCAGTAACACCTGTTCCCCACACAAAGGAACAATTGCTAACATGTCCCTTTCACCTTTAGAATCACAGGAAGTTGCCCTCTGAGAAAGAGTGGGCATTTCTTGTGGCTTTTACACATAAGAAGAAAATCTTTTGCATTAGGGAGCCCACCAGGTGTTCAATAAGGCCTTTGGCTTAAGAAGGTAAGGAACAGGTCATTACAGAAATAATGCAGAAGTAAACCCGGAGCTCGGCATTCCCGACCACACTTATACAGAAGCCCTCTGCTGTCTTTCCTGGCCAGTGTCAGCCAATGTCTGTCCTAACACCGGGGACACCTGCCATCTCACATGCGTGTCTCCAACCTGCGAGAAGAGGCACCATCACCACATCCTCGGTCAGCACTGAAGCCCGAAGGCCGAGGTTGGATCTGCCACAGCTCTCACAGCCTCTTTACAACACCCCTGAGCCCCACCTCTCTCTATTCCAGCGAGCACTCAGGAAGACTCCCACCCAAGGCCCCCACCCTGGAAAGGGGACCCCACAGCAGAGGGATCCATGAGATGGAGAGACTGCAGCCACAGCTATACCGCAAGCCCCTTCCTGTCCTCTTTTCCCAGTATGCAAGACACCCCCACTCTCCATTTTTCTGGGAATGACACTGAAAATCCACTAGGCAGAACAGCAAACCCCAAAACTTACTCAAAATGAGTTCTGACATGGTGGCAACGACCCTGCAGGTGCAGAAACAGAGCTTGAATTTCAAGAGCACATTCACAAAGAGAGAGGAAGAGCCCAGACCAAGAGCATCGGGGCTCAGACTGCAGAACCAGCCTGAGCGTCCTGGGCACGATGCTTTGTGCGGAGCCCCGCTGGGGGGAACTGAGCCTCGTCAGATGAACTGACGCAACCCTTCCTGGAGGAAAACAGAGACGAAAACTTCCAATTATTCCCAGGAAAACCCCGATGAGGACTGGGAACAGTCTTCAAGGGGAGAAGCACTTGTCTGGGAAGACCCATGAGATCCCGAGACTAGAAAGCTTGCTTATTTCCAGCCCCGTTCCACACCGGGTCCGCACCCCGAGGACCTTGTCAGGGGTCCCTGTGCTTGCAGACAGCGGCCTGGGGAGAGGGCACAGTTGCTGAAGAGGTAATGGGTCTAATGGGACCAGGTGTTCTGAAGGTCTCTCATTTGGCTCCTCAGTCACTCGAGAATCATTAATACGAAATCACAGCATCAAAAATAACAAGCCCACTCCGTCCAACCAACGTCTCCTCACCCCCGTCTGTCACAGGGCGCTGCCACAGAGGCCAGCTATGAGGCTCCCGAGGCTGGGCAAAGATGCAGCTCCCTGCTCCCCAGGGCCACAGAGGGCCACAGGCCTCCTCGCCCTCCCCTGGCCTGTTTAACCTTGTGTCAGGAGGAGGAGGGGCAGAGGCCGGTGCAGTCTCCTGGGGCTCCTGCTGACCACACACCTGGCATGCCAAGGTCTCATCAGTCTCTAGCTCCCTGGGAACAATCCGTGCCTCCCCACGGTGCACAGTCAACGCAAATCCCACCCAGCACTTACCATCCTCGCTGTCTAGCGCTTGGCTTCTCTCCTGTTAACCTGTTTCTCTCTCCAGAATTGGACATCCAGGAGGGCAGTGACTTTGGCTTGCTTTGTTGACCACTGTAGCCCAAGAATTTATGCCAGCGCCAACACAGAACGTGCGCTCCATAAAATAGCCATCAAAAAAGTTTCAGTGACACTCCAAAACTTACCACGTGGGGAAAACCTGGCCGAAGTGCTGGAAGTCACTTCCTGGGCCAGGGAGAGGCTTCCTAGTCCAGGGAGTATGGAGGGCCCTGGAGCTTTAACTACATGGAACAATGGGCCACGTGGACAGTAAATATTTACTGAGTGGATGACTTGATAACTGCCAGCAATGAGGTGTGATTTTCTCGGCAGCAAAATAAAAATGCTTGTTAAACAAGGACCACTGATGTTCAGTGTTGATTTGGGCCCAATAAATTTTATGTTGAAATTTTCAGAAGGACATTGTCCAGTCACCTGCACGTGGGCGGGTTGCACTTGTGTGGAAAGGAGCCAGCCCCCCTTCCTGAGATGGGGCAGGCCTGGCTCCTGGCCGAGGCCCGCCCTGGGCCAGCTCTGCAATCTTGGCCCTGCTCCTGGGTTCCTCTCTGCACTTTCATTTACTGGTGGGCAGAATGATGGGGCTTGCTTTCCTCCTATAAACTCAGCGGCACATTGTAAAAGCTGTGACAGCTTGGTTACGGTCCTGGAGGAACTAGTAAACAAACGTGGCTGATGACGCCACGGACTGTCTTGAGAAGCAACTTGCAGCCCTGCTGGCGCATTTTAAAGTGTCAAATACCTCGATCCAGTAGCCCAGTTTCTGGAAGTGGATCTGTGGAACAAAAATGTGGGGCATCAAGATGCTCGTTGCAGCTCTTCCAATATCAGGAATTTGGAAGTGCATCAGTATCTTATTTCAAAAGGGGATATATCAGACCAGTCAAAACAGAAAAATGGGAGCCTGTGTGTGGAAGAACACCCTGCAGTTCTAACCGGGGCCTTCAGGAAGTGGTGCTGGTAGCTGGAGGGTGAGCAGAAGAGCCACGTGCTCATGAAGGGGTCACTGCCGACGCAGGGAGACACGTGAAGACACTGGTTAGACTGAGAGGTTGCTTTTCCTCCTCGAACATGCCTTTCTAGCTATACATTTCAGAAACCACAAAGCCCAGGAAAGTCAAAATGAATAAAAATGCAAAATCTGCAAAACTTATCACAGACAAAAAGTCTCCTTAATATACAAAACCTTCAGAAATCAGTAGATGAAGAAGCAACAACTTAATGAAAATGATCAAAGGACGAGACAGGGGTTCCTGATAAAGAAAAAAAAAATGACCCCAGTGTATGCACTCTTAAGAGGATTGCAGATTCCACTACATCCAGATGCTGCTCACTAAGAACAAATGTGCAAACACTCAATCCGTCTGGCAAAGCCTTCTGTCCGTGAGGCCCTGGCTACAGCCACCAGCACACCTCCCGGCTGGAGCGCAAAGCCCTGCAAACGGGAAACAGGGATGTGCCAGCGAATTGCAAAACCTTGCCTTTCCCTGGCTGACCTGATGATCCCCCCGCGGCCAACACAGGCAGCGGTGGTGGTGCTTAGGGCAACACAGAGAGGCTGGAACCAGCCCACGCAGGGGGTTATTGGAACGCACCAGGGATGGCTCGCAGCAGGGACCGGCTCTACAGCAAGAATGAAGGGCCCCCAGTCTCCAGGGCTCAGCCTCCTCACGTCCAAGGAGCAGAGGGCCCTCACATCCCTGTGCCTGCGTGCGCCTGCACTCCCATGGGGAACCCGGGGATTCTAATGACAACTGCCACCTAATGAGCTGGGGAGACCTGGGCAGGCAAGAAAGGATGGACACAGATGTCACCACATTCTCAGGACAAACTTCAAATGACTTCAGCCATAAACGTCATGGATTTTTAGAAATTACAAAGAGTTTAATAAACATGAATGCCATTATGATAATTTAGAATAGACTGATGCTCTGGCTCCTCTTCTGGTCTCTCTCACGCCGAGGAATCATGCCTGCTCATTCCGGACTCCACTTGCCGGCTCGAAGTTAGAAAATGTATTTTAGTATCCCATAAATTATGGAGAAAGTTCCAGATGATATTTTGATACACGTTTTCTTCCCTGAGCTGAGTTCCAAAAATGTCAGGGTATATCTGTTCTCCAATGAGTCTCTTCCTAATTTAAAATCTGAAATTTATTTTATTGTCAAAAGGTGTGATATCCTTGACTCATCCGCCTGTCAGAGCTGAGGAGTTAGGCAGGCGTCTGTCAGATCAGGGAGCAAGAGAGCCAGGTGCCAGCCATCCAATGCGTTTGTTCTTCCCACAAGGGAAAAGGAAGCAATGTTAACGCCAACAGGAAGCAGGAAAGACAATGGGCAGCATATCTGCAGGACTACGGTGCCAACCCCAGCCCTTCATCCCATAGAGCTGGTGAGGTGGGCGTTGTCACCCCCCAGAGAGGAGAAAACTGAGTCTGCTGATGCCACGGAGACCTGCGTGGTGGAGACAGGGCCTGGACTGGACAGGGTGGCTCTAGCTACTTACCCACAATCCTCTGCATGATCACGCTCGGCAGTGATACTGGGAGTGCCAGGCAGGAGCCTTGTGCTTCTTAACAGCACGAGGCCAGTGCCCAGCGGCCAGTCCTCCTGAAGAGCTGGACCCTGCCCGTCGCTGCTGGTGAGCAGGAATCAGCCAGCTTCCCTTCCCACCTTCCAACCGAGCTGCAGCTGGCACAGGACGGATCCGAGACCAAATAGTGAGCACCAGCCACCGCCCCAACAGGGACTGCACCCCTCGATCCTGAGGCCCACACTCGTCCTTGTACCGGGAATACTGTGCTGCCTGAAGCCCAGAAAACTTTCTCTGTATGGGCCAGGAGGTAAGTGTGTCAGTCTCTGTGGGCCACGGGGTCTGTGTGGCCACCACCCACTCTGACTGAGCCACCAGAGATAGCGAGAGAACCAATGGCAAGGCCGGGCTCCCGCAAAACTTACTTGGGCCCCCAGACCACAGGCTGACCTGGGGGCAGAGACGGCTTTCTGTGGTGGTGAGAATCTTATTTTTCCCACCTCTGAACAGTGTTGAGTACAGTGACAAAGAGGTGTTACAATTCTACTCCCACGCCCAGAGCTTCAGCCTGCCTCGAAGGCACTTTCCAGTGTGGTCCTTCCCTGCCCCTCTGCCAGGGCAGCTCTGCAGGGACTCCCAGCCTGGAACTGTCAGGTGACGGGAAGAGCCTGCTCTCTGGGCCACCTGACAAAAGCATTTCATCTTTTGGCTTGATGACGATTTGATGACCTTCTGGTGCCATTCACACAGAAGAAACAGAGAAAAGTGCAATAAAATTACCCCAACTTGTCTATGACAAACAGGTGGCAATCATGGGACAAGAGCCCAAGTCTCTTTATCCACAGAGCCTGAGCCCAGTGTCATAGAGGACATCCTGTACTGGAAAGCTTCAATCATCCAGGATCAGGGCCACCAGGTCTGAATCCCAGCTCAGCCACCCAGCCACAGCTGTGGCACGTCGCCTGGTAACCACAACTCGCCACCCGGACTGTCTTAAGCTGTCCTGGATGCACACTGCCCCATGTAATCCTCTCAGCAAGATGGACAAGGAAGCTTTATCCCCAGTTTATGGTAATATGGAGGCACAATTAGTGTCACAAAATTAGTAAATGTCACAGCCTAGTTCCAAGCCAAAGCAATCCAGCTGTAGACCCCAACTTCTACCGTCGCCTGGGCGTCTTGGTAATGCTGCTGCTGCTGTTGCTGTGGTCAGCACACTGCCATCGTTAGAGGACTCACACCTGTCGAGCCACAACTGACCCCATCAGCCTTCTCACTGATGGGCTTTGCCAGATGTCCATATTTGCAGGACATTTTCCTCTGGGAGTTGAGGCCTGCACGTGCCCAGGAACAGAAGGCTGTCCCTTGTCCCTATCAGCACACACACATGCCCAGCCCTGGTCGGGACACAACCAAGACACAGGTGGCTGCCTTGTTAACTGTGGTCCTAAGAAACATGTGTGGCCAATGGCCAACCCCTCAGTTAAGACAGTTCATATGCTGGAGGCCAGGAAGAGAGGAGGCCACAGTGGGGTGGCCAAGGGGACTCTTCCAGGGCCACATTCCCACCCCAAGAAACAGCAATTAGCCCACAGAACAAGCCACCTGGGGCTGCTTCCGTTCAGTCCCACCCACCTGGAAAGTTGCTCTAAAAAGGAAAACTAGGTTCTAAATATTCAGATTCACGTGCAGTTCAAGAGCGTCCGCGGGGTGAACACGGGAAGTTACGTAACCGCTCTGCAGCTGGGAGGTTTCTCCCACCTTCTGACAGATATAGGAGGAGGCTCCAGCAGTTCAGACCCACTCCGTGCTGCTGCAGGAGGGCCCTGCCCCGGGAGCCTGTGCCTAAAGTCCCACTGCGAGTGGGGACGAGGAAGGGAAGAGGAGGTGGGCCGGGAAAGTCAGAGCCCCCTCTGCGTGCGCTTTTGCTGGTCTCGGCAGCATGGCTGTGCCCAGGTGCCCTGCCTTCTGCAGCTACGTGGCTGAGACTGTGGGCAGGGTGGGGGGGGAAGGACCAACCCCACCCGGGGCCCGTGCAAAAGGAAATGAGCCTCCTCCTTCAAGGCCTCTGCTCATGAACGGCCCGCAGACTCTCCCTTGTTTAAACCAGCGGGAAAGACCAGAGAGAAAGCCACATGGACGTCAAATTGACCGGACAGGAAATCTTTCTTATTGTCCTCCAGTGGAGAGCATTCCAGGTCCTACAGAAAGGCGGAGGGGCAGGAAAGATAAGTGGGGAGTGGGAGCTCAATCCACACCCACCACCAAAGTCGGTCAGAGCTGGGAGCACCCCAGGCACCCCGCTCTCCAAACGACATTTTTAAGTTTACCCAGGGTCAGAGTCAAACAGCAGAAACCAATCAGGAGGCAGGACTCCAATTCCCAGGTCAGCCTGGTGGCCACCCCACCACACGGAGACACCAGGGTTCTTTGTTTCTGGAACATATGACCCTGCTGTTCAGCAAGCTGCAGTCCAGTCCCACAGGCTTGTGCCCTGCCGAAATGTGCAGAGGGCAAGAGGTCTGCTGGACAGCAGGGCTGGGAACGTCTCCCACTCATCCTGAAAGTCCATCTCGCTGTCTGCAGACCCTGCCCAGGCACACGGTCGGTCAGACACTGCTGCTCAGGCCACCCCACACAGGAGCCCTGGGCATCCCTGAGCCTGGCACAGGATGATCAAGATGGGAATAACATACAGAACGGCTGGACACTGGGACCCCACCCTGCCCTCTCCACCCACCAGGTCTCACAGAGCCAAAGATATTGGCCCGTCTCGAGAACCCAGACAAGGGAGCAGTATAGCATGGGGCAAGCGTCCAGAGGCTGGGCCACAGGAGGGGACACTGCACTCCTGTCCCTGGAGGGCCTTGGGAAGCTTCCTGAGGGACTGATGTCCAGCCACTGCAGCTTCTGCAACAGGGACAAGGCAAAGAGGCAGCAGAGATGTGAACACAGAGCACAGGGAGCCCCGGCAGGAAGCACTTCTGCTTCCCTAGACTGTCCAGAGGCTCCACGGGCACCTGCTGCACCTTCTATACAGGAAGGACCACAAAAAGGGAGGGAGACGTTCAGGAATTCAGGTTAGCGAGAGCCAACAGTGAGCGTGGTGGGTGCACAAAGCTTGTGTCCTACAAGATCCGCTTTTTATTTTTTGCAATTAATTTTGTGCACTAAATTTTGTAGAGATTTTGATTTGGAGGCAATAGGTTGGGCTCAAAAATTGGAGAGGAGGCTGTGGGAAGGACAGCGAGCACCAGGCCACCAGGGAGTCCCTGCAGAGGAGCAAGTGGCCCAGCCTGCAGCTGGTGCAGAGGGAAGGCGCGGCCACCCGCAGTCTGCCCGGTGGTGAGCACCACGGGTTTGCTCCTTCCCTGCCCTCCTTCACCCAGACCCATGGAAAGGCTCTGCCCACAGATCCCAGGATATTCTCCAGCTGTGTTTTCTAAAGCAAATAAGGAAAGCCAGAAGGTTCTAGACTGTATCTCTTTAGCCCTCAAAGAGGTGGCCCTGAGAGGGATGGAGCTTGACTAAGGGCTGGCCAGGTGGGATGGCCACTGCACGAGGCCCGGGTGCCCCAGCCTCGCTGTCTTTGCGCAACACCATCTTGGTCAATGACTTCTGTCTCCATCTGCGATACCACTTTGTTCCCTGTCAGAATTGCAACACCCTCAGGAGGAACAGCCACAGTGCGAGAGGACAGTCAAAAACCAGTGTCCGGTAGTCGCAGCATTAAGAGTCCTGAGAGAGGCACTGTCCTCCTGCCTCAGACATCAACTAGAGACCCGCAGCCTGGAAGCCGCCGTGCTCTGTGAAGTGCTAACGGGAGTCCTCCAAAGAAGGAGTCCCGGAGACCAGTGGGTCAGTGTGCCCAGCTTCAAGGGACATGCCTGCCCTTTAATTCATCCTTTCCCCAGCCAGCCCCTGGGAGTGCCCTCAGTGTGCAGCTGGGAGCACAGAGGTCTGCGGACGGTCCTCAACCTGGCTCCACACACCAGACCCAGAGACAGGATTCCTGTGCCGGTGACTTGCTGGGAGTGTCCTGGGAAAGGCCACAGCAAGGAAAGACCAGGGTCCACCCCCACAGTCACCTCCGTGGTGGAGGCTGCAGAGCGCCAGGGAGCCTGGGAAGCCACAGTCACAGTCTGTCTCTTGTCACCTCCTCTAAGAGGCATGGACCTGGGATACTGACCTGCCAAATGTCCCCCAGGCTTCCCTCCAGCCACAGGGGCTCTCTGCACTGCTGGGCCCTGGGCGCTGAGGGGTGGGCACACCCAGTGGGCCACAGGAGGCCCCACCAGACCTCACAGTGTCCTCCTTCCCTGTGCTGTGACTGCCACACGCCCCGGGGGGGGGGGGGGCCGGTCAGGAAGAGGACAGAGCAGCCCCCGCTCTGCACAGGAGGGGCCACGTGTCACACACCATTCACAGCTCGAGCTGGAGCGACTTGTCTGATGGCTTCGACTGTCGTTGGAGGGACCAGGACCTACATAGACAGTGAGGGGTGCGAACGGATGAGGACCTGGATTCAGGGAAGGAGGGGGACGGGAGAGAAGCAGCAGAGAACTTGCCAGGGCAGCCTGCGGCGGGAGGTCTTGGCCCTCAGGGGTGGCCGCGAGCCTGTGTCGGAGGGGACAAGAAAGCCAGTCTGCCCGGAGAGGGGTCTGCGCAGGGCAGAACCGTGCTGTTCAGAGGACAGGAGGGCCGCCAGGCAGAAATGCCCAGGACGGACAAGCAGAGCCCCCTGCCTCCGCCCACCTGCAGCAGAGCCTCGCACAAGCCACGCACCTGCCCTCAAGACCCGCTTCCCGCCCAGCTCACAGGCCGCTGCCGACGATCCTTCTGACAAACAAAGCTGAATTCTCCAGCCCACCGCAAAGCAAAACAGCCTCCAGATCAGTCTCGCCCACCAATATTTACTGCACTTCAAACACACAAGGGCGGGGTGGCCAGAGAAAGGAGTTCAGCTCCACCTATTAATCTTCACCTTAAAAGACGCTCCGGACAGTGGGACGCTTTGGACACCAAGGACTGGGATTTCTCCACTGGCAATTTATCCAGCTCCCCAAACAAACCTCAGGGACAATTTTCCAGGTTCAGGGGAGACATAGTGGTTACACCCGCGGACTGTTCAGTCTTCAGTGGTTGTTGTTTTTAATTTCTCCATCCTAGCCAGAAGGTTAGAAAACAGCGAAGATTTGAAAAATAACTCAACCTTAAAATACTCCAGAGATTCTCTGACCAACATGGTCACCATGGTCCTTGCACAGCTCATTTAGCCACCACCTTTCCTACTGTTATTCAGTGTGTGCCTTAGGAAATAAGGCGAACAATGGCTGGAAGGTTAGGGCAGGACAACTTTGTTAAGTGAACACCTCCATCAACAGTGACTGTGTGGTTCCGGCATTTGCTGGGTTTTCCTTTTATCCATTTTGTTTCTGTTTTTGGTGTCTGCACCCAGCAAGGCTCTACTACGGAGCTACTTCTCCATCTCTCTTCATTATAGATGTCAAGACAGAGTCTTGCTAAGTTGTCCAGGCTGGGCTTGAACTTGCTGTCCTCCTGTCTCGGCCTCCCAAATCACAGGATTATAAGTCCATGCCTCCATGCCCAGCCCTTCCTTCCTCCCTTCCTTCCTTCCTCCCTCCCTCCCTCCCTCCCTCCCTCCCTCCCTCCCTCCCTTCCTTCCTTCCTTCCTTCCTTCCTTCCTTCCTGATCAATTTATTTTACAGTAGGATGCATTTTGACTCACTGTACACAAATGAAGCACAACTTCTCATTCCTCTGGCTGTGCATGGTGCAGAGTCGCTCCAGTAGTGTAATCATACATGCTTACAGGGTGATGATGCCTGTCTCATTCTACTGTCCTTCCCATCCCCACAGCCCCCCGCTTCCCCTCAATCATCTCTACATTCTTTTCTTTAACGTATACTTTTCAGCCCTTTTTTTTGAATGACACTAAACTTGTATTTTTTCTTGAAACCAACATGTGCACCCTGCCGAAAAGCTATGAGTTAACTAAATGAAAATCCCAATAAACATACAGGCAAATTGTCTGTCCGTCCACCAAATAAAACCCTAACCATGTGGTGGGTAAAGGAGGGACACCAGGAACAACTGGTCCGTGGCGTGCTTACTTCGCTGTTTGCGGGGAAAGCCAGGGGAGCACCTCGTCCGGGACGTCCTGAAGATGGAATCCTGCAACACCCCCACATGCACTGGGGGCCTGTCCACTCCACAGTGCACTGTTGTCCATCAACTCCACAGGTGCCACCAAGTCACCCGGGCACAGCAAAGCCACCCAAGTTAACTCCACACCGTGTCCTCCCCCTCTAAGGCACAGGCCCCAGACTCTGTAAGAGCCCTGAATGCACAGACCTCCCTAAAATCGGGTAACAGAGAGACAACTGCCGTGCCTGGGTGGGTAGGGAGCCAGGCTTCCACCTGGCTTAGCAGGCGGCCGGCGCCAGGAGGGCCCTGCTGGAGCCTCCCACAGGTGCCACCAAGAACTGGGCCTCCTGTGTCCCTACCCTCCTCCATGAGCCCAGCAGGGTCCTCCTTACCTTGCAGACCCAGGGTCCCCGTGCCCAGCACAGCCTGTGACCTACACAGCTGTTTGCAGTTCTTGGACTATCCCCTCAGGAGGCCTGCAGGTGGGGAAAAGGGACGCTGTGGACACAACCGTCCACACGCAATCCCAGGTGAAGCCCCTGCACAGGCAGGCGTGGCACACTAAGCCCCTGCTGTGCCCAACCGTCTCGTCACCTTAGCGGAAACCACACGCACCCTGCTCTGACGAATGAGGATGCAGACGGGAGACCCGCTGGGCACCGCCTCCCGCGTTCTGTCTGCTCTTCCTCCTCGGCCACTCGGCAAGGCAGGTCTTCCACCCTCCGCCGCAGTGGAGCCTCTTCACTAGGTACTCACAGCCCTGTCCGTGAGCTGCGGAAGAGGTCAGCAGGCGAATGAGGAGGGCACGGCACCAAGTCCCCTCGGCCGCCGGAGTGACAGCTCCAGATGCGCAGGCACCAGCGGAGGACAGAGCGTGACTGGGGCGCTGCTGGCTTCAGGCCACTGGACGGGGGACCACAGTGAGCTCCTTCTAGTAAGTTCAGTTCCTCAGCAGGTGCCGGCCCACAGGAGTCGGGAACCCAGGTTCTACAACCAGACACAGGACGGGGCGGGACGGAGGGAGGGAAGCCGGTGCCATGCCCGTGGGTCTTCTTCCTGCAGGGCGCTCCCATTTCACCTTCCTGGACCCCCAGGTGCAGGCCGATGGCTGCTAAGCAGACGTGGAGTCCACTCATCAGACAGGCCTGAGAGGGAAGGAAGTCGGAAACAGTGGTGGAGCCTGGGAAGACCAGCCACGGAGGATCCACACGTGACAACCAACGTCCACGCGGTCGGAGAGCAGCCTGTCCCAGGCCAGGTGCTGCCAGCCCTTGGAGGTGTAGATGATGGCAGCACAGGGCTGGGCTGACCGGAATGTGCTGCCAACACTTCAGCTGAGGCTCCTGGCAGCCAGGTGCTCCCAAAGGCCAGGCTTGCATTCTTGGGTGGCAAAAGCTGACACCTCCTGTGGGCCCTTGGTGTCACCTGCAACCCTTTCAGTCTAGACCTCAGTATCTCCTCGTGGAAGGCACATTTCAGAAAAGGTGTCCTCAAAAGTGAGCCATGGCATATACCCAAAGGACTTAAAATCAGCGTACAACAGTTACACAGCACTCAATGTTCCTAGAAGCTCAGTTCACAACAGCTAAGCCATGGACTGACTTAATTGAACAGATAAAGAAAATGGGATATATATATACACATGGAATATTACTCAGCCATTAAAAAGAATGAAATGATGGCATTTGCCAGTAAATGGATGGAACTGAAGACCATCATGCTAAGTGAAATAATCCAGTCCCCAAAAACCAAAGTTCTCAGTGTTTTCTCTGATTTGTGGATGTTGACTCACAATAGGCAGCAAGGAGAAAGGAATGAGGGTTCATTGGATTGGACAAGGGAGAATGGGGGGAAGGGAGCAGGCACAGGAATGGGAAAGAGAGTGGGACGAATTGGACAAACTTTCCCATGTTCATATGTGAACACACAACCAGTGAAGCTCCCATCCTGTACAGCCACAGAACGGAAATTCATGCTCCCCGTGTGTACGGTATGTCAAGACACATCCTGTCATGAATAACCCAAAGAACAACGTTTTGTAAAGTTAAAAAAAGTGAGCCACAGGAAGCTGGTTCTCCAGAGGCCAACGGCTCCTCCCAGGGCGGCCTAGCTCTAGCCGAGGTCCCGGCTCTCCTTGTCTCCCGGCTTCTCACACAGTCACCTCATCCACCCGTCTCTAAAACCTCCCTTACAGTCATGTCACCTCCCCTCAGCGATGACACCAAGGCCCAAAAGATCAAAATGGCATCTGAGGGCCTAAACCTGGAGCCCTGTCCAGTCGAGCCCTGACGCGGTCTCTGCAGAGGGCCTGAGCCCTCGGCGAGGGACAGGACTTCACCCCGCCTCAGCGGGCTGACTGTGGCTGGTAAAAAGACACGGCAGGAGTGGCCAGGTGAGTAGGCCTCAGGGACTTCCAGATGCCACCAGACACGGCAGTGAACGCCGTTTCCGTGACACTGTACCCAGCCTGGGAGTCCTCTGGGGAAAAGCACCTAGTTCCAGGTGGCCACCAGGAATGCCTACACGAGGGGACGCGGGCTTCCAGAGAACAGGGGCGCTCCCCAGGAGTTGAAAGCAAGCCAGCAGGAGGACAGAGCGGACAGCAGGTGCCCAGGGAAGACTGGACCTGAGGGAGCCCCAGCGAGAGCCTGCAGGGATCCCCTCCCAGGCCCTGTGGCTCCTGAAACAAAATACGAATCCTGTCCCTACTGTGCAGACCCCATCTCTCCCAGTCACCGACTCCTCAGGTTTGGGTCCCTATCAAACCTCTTTAGACACCAAGAGCTCAACTCCCAGAGCCCTGGGCACAGCAGGACTCAGGAAAGGCCGGCCAGGTCGGCGTTCTAAGGTGAAAAGTGCCCCGGACCGGATCCATCTCAAAAATACCTCCACCCTCAGAAAACAGCCTGTCTTTCCTGTCGGCCCCGATGGCACAGGACGGTTATCACCATGACATCTGAGTGCAGAGGGGCCAGAAAACAGAATCAGAGCAGAAATCAAATACCTACAAGGCAACCGTGGGCTGATCAACCTCAGGTCAAAGACAGCGCAGCATTTATTATTTTTTCAATTCCAAAGGTTCACCTGCTGTCTTAAAAAAAAAAAAGAAAGAAAGAAATGATCTATGAAAGACAAACCATAAATCCATGAACCAAGAAAGACACTCAGCAAACCAGAGTCCGTTTCAAACAACAGAGTACGCTTAAAAAAGAAAGAAAGACCATTATTCACTACCAAACTTGTGAGTGTACACACACACACACACACACTTTAAACTGGCATCATACTGACCAATGACCTCACACAATCACTTCTTTGCCAATTTCAAAATCAAGCACAGGCCAGTGCTCTCGTCGGCTTCTTCCTGCTGAAGGAAGTAAACAAGCCTCTTGTGTGTGAGCACAGCCCGAACCCTGCAGTGGCTGAGCTGGCAAGAGACGTGCGTGTCCTCACAGCCCCACTCTGGCCCAAGCACACTTGCCGGGGACTTCTCAGAGGTGGAAGGGCTGCCGACTGTCTGGCACGGCCGATGCCTCCTGTGGGTGAGGAAACCGAGGGTCCACAGGGAGAAACATGCCTCTTCCAGGAGGGAGCAGACCAGTGGCTCTTCTGACTTCCATCATCTTTTCTCTGCACTTTGATACGTGCAAGTGACAACTGTTTGCTCCTTAAACTCGAGATGGCACTCAGTGTCTTGGGTGATGTGTTGTGGTACTTGCTGCCCACAGTACCTCTGTGGATGCTCTTGCTGACCCAGGAGCCCAGTGGACTCGGCCGTGCCAGGTCCCCTAGGGACAAAGCAAAAACTCTCTCCTTAGCCGGCAGCCAGCTGCAGCCAGGCTCACATGGAACAGTAAGGCCGACCCGAAGAGGGCATGGCATCTGGAAGCCCCAGTGCCCATGGCTCTGTTGCAAAGATTCCATTCCAGACAGATGTCTCCTCGGACCGTCTTCTCTGGCCCACTCCAGGGGGAAACCAAGAAGATTCCAGAGCTTTGCTGAGCAGAAAAGCAGAGCAACACGCTTTCCCTCTCCTCCTCCCTCCCATGTTTCCACCCAGCTCTGCAGCAGCTCCATTGCCACCCTCCTGGACACCAGGGCAGGCTGCGCATCTGCACAGAATCCCAGAACGAACGTGAGAGCTGCGAGGTCTCAGGAAACAGGAGCACAGAGAGTGAGTGAGCTCCTAGGAGGGCAGATGCAGGTGGCACCTGCAGATAAGACACCGGTCCTGAGCTGGTAAGTCCCGAAAACCCAGGAGCTGTGCCCTGGGTATGCACCTGCAGCCTGATCCGTCTCCGGAGCTCACTCTAGAATCCTGCTGAGGTCTAGGCTCACCTTTCCCTCCCACCACCTCTCACCTCCTGTTTCCTTTCCATATTTTCCATCTCCTGGCAACCACCTGACATCCTGCAGGAAGAGCAAACTGTGAAAGTTCCCAGGCTGCATGGCACCAAGCCCCAGACAGGGGTCCTGGGAGTCCCAGATGGGCCAGGATGCTTCTGAGTATCAGATGGCCAGCCTCACCCCTGGGTTTGGAGGCCCTGTCCTCCCCCAGAGGGGCATTCAGGATGGGTCTCAGGGTGTTCCTGTGTAAGCCTCCTCTGTCCCCTGCTCGTGGGCAGTAAGGGAAGCATCAGAGGAGCAAGGTTGCTGTGCAATGACCCCACACGGGCTGTCCTGCAGGAGGGTCTGAAGTGCAACTAGGAGGCCCAGCAGCTGCAGAAAGTGCAGGTCTCCGCACAGCACCCAGGGCCTTCCAGACGGGCCTGGATCTCAGCCTGCACACCCCAGCTCCATATTACCATGTCACCCAGGAGACACCAAGCCCAGGTCCCAACCTGCTGCTCAGACATCCTTTAGCGGGTGTGTGGGGCAAGCAGCAGCTTCTTAATACCCAGCTCTACTGTTTGCTTTTGCAACATGGGCACAGAAGAGCCAGTGCTGAGGCGAAGGCCCGGGGAGAACAGGCAGAGCTGTGCAAACTCCCCGGGAAAGAGGCCTGCTAAAGGTGGGGTCCTCCCAGGCAGACCCTTACCCACAGGAGGGCAGGCCTGGACCTGAGCCCATGGAGAGGGTGGATCGATGAAACATGTGAGTCCAGGGTGGTGTCTGCCTGGGGGTGAACTTATCCAGGCACATGTGTCAACGCCATGCACACATGGCCACCAGAGAGCCTCATCAAGAAACAGTTCCCTAAATGACGTAGTTCATTATAGTCATCACAAAACTGCAGAGGATGGTGGCTTTTACACGTTCTTTAAAAAAAAATAAAAAGCCTCCCAAATATTGAACATAAACACACCCCATCATAATTGCAGGTGGTTTAGGAAGCAGCTGAGTGGGGCTGGCTGTCCCTTATAGTTGGGTGAAAGTATCAGCCCCCTTTGGTGCCTGGGTGACAGGAGGTGGGACCATGAGCCTTCAGGCTTCATTACAGCCAGGCCCTTGGTCAGGAGAGCTCACTCCTGGAAACCATGCAGGAGAGTGACGTGTCCACGTGTTCACGGTGAGCCTGCGTGGGGACAGAGGGTCAGCAGCTCAAGGGCCCTCCTGCTCAGACACACCTGGGCCCCTGGACAGGCCAATCGGCAGGCACCATAGGCCTCGGGCCACCTGGGACAACAGACAGCCAATGCAGGACAGGGAAGAAGCCCAGAGCAGCAAGGACATCGTGGAGGAGGGAAGGGCCCAGGTCTTCCACCCCAGCTCAGTCACATGTTATGTTTGATTCAGGGGGAAAAATGCCAAAACAAAACCAGTGTGTAAACCCCTGGCCCACTAACACTGAGAGCCCTGCAGAGTGGACACACAGCAATTTCACAACACCGTGTGGGGCTGGGGTCCTGCAAAGGCAGTTGGGCCACCTGCCTCAAGGGCCAGGACCCTGTGGTTGGAAGAGAGCTGGCCATCTCTCAAAGTCCTGTGCTGGCAGGTGCCTTGGACAAAGTGGGAACCGCACCAGCATCCGTCCAGGCCCAGGCCTCTGGGCCTCCTCCCCCAACTCCACAGAAGTATCCTGGGACTGGGAAGGAGCGGCCAGTAGGGACCCTCTGGGAAATCAATTACGGTCACATGGACTTTCCCAGAATAGTGGACACAGAGGCTGTGGTTTGGCACAATATAAGCCACATCAAAGTCCCACAAACTGACCACTGTGATTCAGGAGAGAGGCTGCCACGTAAGCAGGTTGGAGGTGCGAGTCACAGCCTGGGGCAGATAATGCCACAGAGGGAGCCTGAGCCACCAAAGCACCCTCGATGGGCCACAGGCTCGGTTCTGTAAATCGGTACTAAGGGGCCAGGGACCCCAAGCCATGGAGTCTGAGGCTTGCTTTTTAGATAGCTGCTTGAGCCAATGTACAACACCCTTTTGTCTGTCCCTATGCAGTGATAACCAAAGAAGAGGAAGTAAACAAGACAAGTGTACCCTTATTAGGAACCATTCCTTTCTGCTCTTCACCAGGAGTGTCAGCCCAGAGCGGGGACCTGCAGATGACTGCCCAGGTCCAGCCCAGTGGCGATCAAGTTCCAGCTTTCAGGGCAGACTCAGGCCCGCCATGCGGTGACTGCAGAAGACACGCAGTCTTTCTCAGTCGCCCTGTGCTTCCATCTCTCATCTGTCACTTTCCAGGGCCACGTGACCACAGTCCTCCAGCAGCCCATGTGCATCCCTGGAAATCCATCCCGAGCCCCACCCCAGTCTGTCACTACCTAACTAGACGCTTCCAAGATTAGGCAGCCTCAGCAGCAGCCCCAGAAGAAACACCAAGGACCCGATAAGGAGCTGCTGAAAACAGACACACGGGGACTGAGTGGGCAGGGAGCCTGCAACGGGCCACGGCACCTCCAGGAGACATACAGCTCAAGACTGGAAAGTCAGTAGGAGGAAGCCAAGACATTTCTTTTACTTAAAATAAAAGCATTTGTGCCAGGCATGGTGGAGCACGCCTACAATCCCAGAGACCCAGGAGGCTGAGGCAGGAGGACTGCAAATTCAAAGCCGCCTTGGGAAATTGGTGAAACCGTGTCTCAAAATAAAAAATAAAAAGGATTGGGGATATAGCTCAGTAATAGAGTGCCCTTGAATTCAATCTCCAGTACTGCAATAATAATAATAAAAACAACAGTATTAAGCTAATTTAAAAATCTTTAAAATGCATTTGAAAAGAGGTGGCTCTGAGAATATGCCTCAGGTGTCCTCGAGGCTCACAGCTGAAGGCTCCCAAGCCCAGGGGCTCTGAGAGTCGACCAAGTCATACAGTCACACAAGGCAGGGTGCCCACTCTCCCACCAATGCCACAGCTCTCTGTGCAGCGTCCTTTGAGCCTAGGATACCAGTGCCAAAGGGGACACCACTGGACCAGTTTCCTCTCGGCACACATTTGCTTCTTTCCAAACAGCCACACTTTGCACACACATCAGGGGATTTGAATGGGGTATTTTTTAAATGCAATTACTGGGGCTGGGGTTGGGCTCAGCAGTACAGGGCTTGGCTTGCCTAGCACACACGAGGCCCTGGGTTCAATCCTCAGCAGCACATAAAAAATAAATAAGTAAAATAAAGGTATTGTGTCCAACTACGACTAAAAAATAAATACTAAAAAAAAAATGCAATTACTTCGCTCAGCAAACATTCACTGAGTGCCTTCTAACATCCCAGCAAGCTCAACACCTAGCAGATGCATGGCTTCTGCAGGAAACTCAGAGCCCAGTCACAGCTAGGACATCCCCGAGAACAGGGCGAGGGCGTGGTTTCACCAGAGGCACATGGGACCGAGAAGGGGTCTCTCAAACAGACTTGCTCTGGGGAAAGCTTTCTGCAGACACCTGACCAAGGAGAGAAAGGACAGCTAGGGCCCGTGGGTTGACGGAGGGTCCTCCCAGCTCCCTGATGGGGGAAGAGCTGAGGGCCTGAGAGGGGAGGACGCACCTGGACCAGGAGCTGTGTGCGGCCCAGGAAGCCACAGATGGAGCTTTCAGTAGAGTGTCCCTTAATACACTGTCATTTAAGAATGAACCTCTGCAGCATCGGGGCAGAGAAAACAGAACGTTGCTGAGGCGAGGAAGAGTCTAAGGGGCTCGGCGTCTTTTCCTCAGCACAGGCATGAGGGGTGCACACACCCCCCAAGCCTCCCAGGGTGGAGGGCTATTCTCGGATTGAAGCGGAGCAGCATCACAGGATGACCCTAGATTAAAACAGCACCATCAAGGAGAAGTGAGGTCCGTGGGAAGCAAAGGCTCTCCATCTTAAGAGATTTCCAGATGCAAGACCCAACTGGAAGCTACCATGAGGCCAGGGGCTCTTCCAGCAGCCCCGGACACCTCTGCCCTGCCATCCGCAGTGTGGGCCAACAGGAGCTGCTCTTCTGCTAAGGGCACCGCCCCAGGATCCACGAGGTGACTCCAGAAAAGAGATGCCAAGACAGCGCACAGAGGGGCCCACGGAGGCTGGAGCCGAGGAGCCCAGGGCCTCTACTCCACGCCCGCACCTCCAGCTCCTGCCCCCTGCCTTGCCACTCTTCCCCGTGCAGACTGTGTACTGGATGGTGACCATGCTGAGAAAGGGGGCTGTCTTCAACGGGTTCACTGGAAAATAAAGCCTACTACCTTGCATCTGTGAAAAAAAAATCCAGAAAAAAACAGAAATAAGAAAAGAATTTGCCAGTGGGCAGCCCGGACTCCTTGGTGTCAGACACAGTCGTGCATGAATCAGACTGCCCGTCACACGCGGTCTGGGCTATTCTGGACCCCGAGAGCTCCGCAAGGCCAGGAGGAGCCGCCGTGTTTTCACAGCCCCCACAGGGCTCCCGGCCTTGTCCTATTTTTATAGCTTCTTCCAGGGTCAGGCGCTGAACGGATTCTGTACTCGCTGTGCATTTAACTAGTATTTAAGTGTGCCGATTATAGCTGCAAACACACTTCTCTTCCAGCGTGTGGTTGGAGAGGTGGAGGGGGGGAAGCTTTGGAAATTTACAGCCCAGAAATAGCAGTGGTCTGTCTGCTCGAGGAGAACTGGCTCCTCGGTGACAAACCGTGGCGCTCCGCAAGGCCCGCAGACACCGGGCGCGGGAGCACAGGGCTTCCGTCCCCGCGGTCCGGGGCCCAGGCCCTCCAGGGTCTTCCAGGCTGGACGGCACCCCAGGACACCAGGGCAGCTCGGAGGCTACTGGCCAGCAGGGGCCATCCGACCAAAGTGTCTAGACATGGGCTGACCTGAAAGGAAACCATGAGAAGGGAAAATGTGCCCATGGTTTCCTAAGTGGCTTCGTGGGGGAACGACTCCACCTGGTTGTAGAAACAGGCCATGGGCAGCAGGGGGCCTGGACCGGGCCTGGGGGCCCTGGACTCCGGCCTAACCCCCAACCCTGCCACTCCTCTGGCTTCCGGTTTCTCCTCTGCTGAATGTCTCTCGGGGTCCCGTGGGTTCCCCGGCATGGCATGGGACCCGAGCGTGTCCGATCTGGGCCTGGCTGGCATTTTGCTTTAACTCAATTTTAAGACAGTGGCTTCCTGTGGAGAAGGGGCCCCTACTCCGCTAAGCCCCAAGGAACCCGTGAAACCCTGCACTGAACGACGCCGTGGTCTGGAAGCCGAACCTTCTCCAACCCTACGTTTAGACTCCTGGGAGCCGGACGGTGAGTCACACAGAAGCAAAGGGCCACGTGCTGATCCTAAGGGGCCCAGTCTGGGGCCACACGCACCCGACAATCACAGGCAGCAACAAGACCAAGAGGTGCCCCGCAGCTTCAAGTCACTAAAAACCAAGAGGGAAAAGGAGGTTTTGGAAGCATACTAATTATCTGTGTGGGGAGGGAGGCCACGGGTCTCTCCACATGTGTCCACACAGGATTACTCCAAAACACGAGGGTAACAAAACTACCGAATAAATGAATCCAGAACACACTCGTAAATGACTCATGTTCACACAGCCGTGTTCCTTCTGTTTGTACAATGGATGTGGAAGCCCCCTGCACAGATGAGATCTGCGTCATCCATCTGGTTCACGTCGACCAAAAAATAACTTTTTTCCACCCTGACTCTCTGATATGGCCTATTCACTGCCCGTCTACACCAGGGTCAGGAGAAACGGCAGCAGAAGGTCCCTACCTGCTTGGATGCTGTGACTATGGACACAGGCTTTGGACCAAGGAGCACGCGTGAACCAGGCCTGTAGGAACAAGGAAGAAGGATCCGAGAGGCCTGCTTCCCTGCGCACCATGAGTTGGCTCCATGACCACCCCCCCAGCCACAGCAAAACTGAAAGAGCCCACAGCAGCAGACCCCCGACGTCTTCTTGCCAACCACAGAGTTCAGGGCCCCTGTGCTCTGGGAGAAGAAAGGAGTTGAGAAATTTTTAAAAATTTTTTTCTTTAATTTTACACATGGTAAAATTTCAGTGGTATCTATTAGAGAAGAGAAATAAAGTGTATAACTCCCCAAATGTAGAAAGAAGGACAAAGGGAACAAGAACACAAATAAACAAGTGTGTTCACAAAGAAAAAAATAAGAAGATCATCTGGAGAAAAACTCCAAACATATAAGACCATGAGAAATAAATAGATTAGGCTTGACAGCAAAAGAAAGAAATGTGAAAGCTGGATTTTGAAAAAGAAAGAAATGGATGAGGATCCAGAAGAAACCGGAGAGCAGAAGTTGTAGGGTGGAGGAAAATGCCGGTCAAAAATAAGTAACTAAATAAACCTTAAAGAAAAAATAAAAAACACAGGGAGACCGGAGGTACACTGTGATAAAAGTTCAATTCATTATGAGCTGTGATAACTCTGACTGCGTACACACCAATAGCTCTGAAATATAAAAAGCAAAAAGAGTAGAATTATTGAAAAAGGATCAACTTGCTGTCACACCGAGGAAATTCAGAATGCATTGCTTAATACAGCAAATGTGAAAAGTGGTAAAAATACAGAAGACACAGAAAAAAACACCATAAACAATCTAGACTTAATAGACACATAAAAACCCACAGTCAATAAGCTGAGAATTCACAACACATAACATGTACAAAAACTGACATTTTGCTAGGGCAGAAACAAGCACTCAGCAAATTTCAAATGACAGGTACCATATGGACCATGTATCCTGTCCTCAATGCAATTAAGATAAACATCAATAATAAAAAGATTTTTCATGTTTAAAAATCCTAAGAATTATCAATAACTCATGATGTAGAAGAAATTATGGAAATTTAAAAATATGTAGAAATCTAAAAATTTAATGGAAATATAAACCTAACAAAACCTATGAGATGCTATTAAAGCAGTACTGAGAGGGAAATTCATAATCTTAACGGCTTATAATAAAAGAAAAAGAGGGTTAGAAATTATATAGCAATTTCCAGCTTAGGGAAGTAGAAAAGAAACTACAGACTAAACACAAACAGAAAAAAAGCAAATACCCTTAAGAGATAAGAATAAAATTAAACACACACACACACACACACACACACACACACACACACATAAAACAGTTACAAGAAAAGGCCAACAAATTCCAAAGCCCAAATGTTCTTGTAAAAATAATAATGAAACATACACTACCAGGCAAGTTGGTAAAGGAAGAACAAAGACAGACAGTCTATACTGGGTTTGGCATGAAAAACAGAAAAGATTTAAAACTCTATGTATAAACTCATGCTAATTAGCATGGGAAGTAAGGGACTGTGCATACACCCTAGAAAATACAAGAAAACTGTCTCCAGAGAAACAGGAATGCAAGGAACCACATAAAGATCTGTGTAAGCCCTGAAACCATCGACTAATCAGAAATTTTCCACAGAGAGATCATGAGGTCTTACTTTCAGTTGAATATTACCAAAATTTCAAAAGCAGATAATTCATATGATACACAAAATCTTCTGGGAATGGCGGAAAAAGAGAAAATTAGAGAGAGAGAGAGAGAGAGAGAGAGAGACAGAGAGAGAGAAAACTGTTAAAACACACAAAAGCAGCTAAAGAAAGGAAAAACAGGCCAAACTCTCCCATGAGTAAAGAATCAAAAATTTAAAACAAAATATGAGCAGATAGAATCCAGATGTGCATCAGATGTGTATTTCAGCAAGCTGGTTTTTCCAAGGAGTACAAGAGAACTTGACATTGAGTAAATGGTAAGTAATATAACACAATCAGAAAAAAATTGTGAGACTCTAGGTCATCCTTGTACATGCAGAATAGGCCTTTGATAAATCTCCACATTCATTTATGATGGAAACATAAAACACAAACTGAAAACAGAAACACAAGGGAACTTCCTCAGCCTAATAAAGAACACTTAGAAAAAAAGAGACAGGAAATGTCATTCTTTATAAACTCTTCATAAAAATCAGGCACAAGGAAAGTATATCTCCTATTGCTTCAATTCAACATTTACTATAGGACCTAATGCAAGCAGAAAATGAGAAAAAGAAAGTGCAAGAATCAAAAAGAAATGAACATTTTCATTATTCAGAAATGATTTTTATATATAGAAGAACCCACAGACAAAATTAAGAAAATTAAAGGTTTGTAAAGTGACGGTATGCAAAATCAATATATAAAAATTAAATTCCTACACAAGAGCAATGTGCTGTTTCCAAGAACCAAGAACAAATTCCACAAATGATAACTGAGATCCATCTAGAGAAAAGGACAAACTTTAAAAGCAAAAAATGTAAGATGACATAAATACAGAGAGATAAAATGTTCCTGGGTGAGCAGACATGACACCACACGCACGCGTGTACACACACACACACACACACACACACACACACAGTATACTTTTTTCTTAATTGGTTTACAGATTTAATGCAATCCAAACAAATTCTCAGTGATGTTTGCTGCTGTTGTTTTTGGAGCCGATGCTGTTAATTTTATAAACTATCTCTAAAATTTCACGGAAGGACAAAGGCCCGAGTACAGCCAAACCCCACTGAATAAGAGGCTGCCCCTTCTTGGGGGACCACAGAGACCTCTTCCAAAGGTGACGTCGTTCCCAGCAGGCTGCCCTGACTCAGAGGTGGCAATCCAACCCACAGATAATGGAGACAGAAGGAAACCCACGGACCTACGGAATCCCGACACAAAGCAGAGTGTGCATTTCAGATCAATAGAGAGGAAAGGGCTGTTCAATAAGAGGAGCCAGGTCCTAGGGATTATATTTCTTTATGGATTAAAAAATATCAGATTCCTACATCACAACCAACAATTAATTCTAAATAATTTTTAAAATATTAAAACAAAATACAAGGAGGCAACTTAAGACCTTGGAATACAGAATATCTTAAATATAATGGCAAGGGTGGTAGAGTCTGTGTTAAAATCCAGAACCCCTAGTCATCAAAAAGATACTTCATAGGAAATGAAAATATACAGCCCAATCCGGGAGAAAATCTTTTTTAAACAGGAAGCTAACAAGAGTTTTCAAAAAATAGGCAAGAACACTTTCAAATCAATGGGGGAAAACTACGATCCAATGGCGACTCGACCAATGGACGTCACTGCACCATAGAGGAGCCGGTCAGCGACTGGCCAGGTGCACTCACCCCACTTTACTGCTAATTTAGCAAAAATCAAGAACAATCAATGACAGCTGTGGGAACAAGAAAGGCCAGAATTTAAGGAAACATTTACTACTCACTGCTAAGACCATGTGAACTGGAACCGTCTGAAACCTGAGAATCATGACATTTCCTTGCAAATATGATCATGAATTCACCTTTGGCCCAGATGCTCTTGCTAAGTGTCTCATCAAGAAAAATGACACTATGGGCCAGAGATAAGTACAAGAATATGCCCAGCAGCACGCCGTGTGACAGCCCAACTGAAGACGGCCAAAGCCCCCGCCCACAGGAGAAGGCAGGATGGTTCTATAAAGCGGAAATGAACAGATACAAGGAGCGATGGAGGACACCACTGACCAGATCCACTCACAGCTCCATGTCACGGCTGATGAGTAAAAGGATGAAGAGTGACCGGAGGCAGAAGTTGGAACAGCAAGGGAAGAGGGGAGGCGATTTGGCAGCAGGTGGGACTTCAGGGCTGCGAACACTGGAGAAGGTGCACACGGGGAAGGTGTGGAGGAGGCTCCGTGTGGAAAACGAGCTCATGGACCTCCGCTGATCTTGCTTCATCACTGAAGTGAGGTTTCCTGTCATCACATCCCACTAAACACGTCTCCTGAAAGACTGCTAGTAAGAGTACTGAGCCTTGATCCCAGAAGCCTTGACACCTACGACTGACCTTATGTGTCCTCAATATTTCTAGATGATTAAACACAAAATGTGTGTATTCATACATATGTAAACATATATGCATAGAGACATGTTAGTCATTTTTTTCTGAGAAAAACAAAGACTATACACACACACACACACACATATGCAATATATATTATAGTGGTCATTTTTCACTGAGAAAGAGAAAGACAAGGAAAATGTTTGCTGAATACCCTCTGCATAGTTTTACTATGCTTTAACTGCCTAACTGAGCCTATTTAAAAAAAAAAAAAAACTAAGCTCAATTACTTAAGTGAGTAATTAACAGGTAAACTTGTGAAACTCAAATACCAAGTTTAAGACGAAGAGCAAAGAAAGACTGTGAATGGATTCAGAAAACACAGAGTTGATTTGTCATCAGGGGATTTAGAGAAAGCATGGCTGGTGTGGGCAAATCAGGTTTCTAGAACGGTGGTCCTGGTCAGTCCCCCAGCACCTCCCTGGCCAGAGATACCACTTGGTGCTAAAGAGGCCCAGACTCATCTCCAGTTTTCCTTTGATACAGAGGCCATCCTCCAATTTCTGTCCCACTGAAGGCCTTTCCCAGGCCACCGGCTGTCAATTTATTCTCTATTTACTGGAAGTTTCTTAATTTCCTTAGGTCGGGGCAGGGGGGAAGCAAAGTACTCCCTAGATCTAAATCCACAAAGGTTTGGCTACTGGATTCCAGCAGATACCAAATCCCTCTGTAATATGGCATAGTATTTACACAGAATCTACAGAATCTCCCCAAATACACTTAATTGGAGTATTTGTTTTGCTTTTTTGGTTTTGCTCCCTTTGGTACCAGGGACTGAACTCGGAGGCACTCAACCACTGAGCCACATTCCTAGATTTTTTTTAAATTTTAATTTGAGAAAGGGTCTTGCTAAGTTGCTGAGGGGCTCACTAAATTGCTGAGGCTTGCCTTGAACTTATGATCCTCCTGCCTCAAATCACTCGCATTACAGGCATGCACCACAGCAAAAGCTTCCCACAATATCTTTTAAACCATCTCTAGATTATTTACAATACCCACGATAAGGTAAATGACAAATAATTGCTAGATTATGTTATTTTTAGAAATAATGACAATAAAATATCTGTACACTTTCAATACAGACACAATTTGTTTTTCAAGTACCTTCAGTCTGTAGTTGTTCAAATCTGTGGATGCTGAACAGGGAGGGATGTGTTGTGAAATGCCACCCCAGGGTAATCCCTCCTCAAAGGTGCTGAAATAGGATATTTCCCCTTCCTGAAAGAAGTAGTATAGGATACCTTCTGCTTCTAGTTCATCAACACCTTCCTTTCCTACTCACACAGTGAAGAAAGTTCACCACAGAGGCTGTTGGTTCTGATTTTTCAAAACCTCAATTGGCACTTAATTTTATTTCTGTTTGACTTCAGCCTGCACTACCACATTCCATCTGAATTGACCCCAAAGGACCCAGCACAGAATTCCACAGCACTGTGTGCTCATCTTGTGTGGCCTACACGTCCAGGGATGGACACCCCAGCATCCCAGAGCCCCAGAGCCTTCCTTCCACGCCCACCAACCTCATTCACTACTGGACTTCACAGCAGTGTTCCTAAGCTCTGCAAAGCTGTTAATCTGAGCTCAATACCTGTATCTAGCAGGGCACAGTTCTGCTGGGGCTCAAGAGCTCTTTGAGCCACACCAAACACCAGCTGATACCATAGGGTGCCCTCACCAAAATGCCAACATCCATAAATGACCCTGCTTTACTCCCAACACCCATGTCCATCTGAACCTTGAAAGGTCTTGCAAGCCTAAATCATTTTCATTCTAAATCAAGATACTTTCCCAGATTTTCTAATGCTCCCCGCTTTCCTGGTGCTAAGAGTGCCCTGTGAAACACGTATCGGGCACAATGATCACACGCTGTTTGGAAGCTGGGCATCCTGGCCAGATCCACCTCCACTTCAGCATCGTGAGCAAGCCTACCTCAGTCTCAGTTTGCTCGATGGGGAGATGGGAAGCTCTATAGCTCACAGGGTGCTGTTTACACTGATAAAATAACATATGGAAGTTCACTTACACCTTCAAGGAGAGAAAAAAATGGTAGCTATTAGCCACAGCCATTAGTTGTTTCATGTCACCCTAGGCCTTTGTACAGGGTCCAAATCTGCATGGCTCCAGAAGCCTGAGAGTAAAATCAAACTCCTTTGAGGCTGACCCTTCTCTCAGTGCTCTGATGATTCTTAATCTGATTCCCCAAATTCCTACAGCCCTCCATCACATGCAGAGTACCCTCCCTTCAGAGACCATACAGACCATCTGACACCCAGCCCTCCTTGCAGCTGTGAACAACAACGCCCCTGGCCTCTTCCTCGCATCCTCTGTGGTCTTGAGGTTTAGCACCAGGCATGCACACACTGACCTCCTCCCCACTCCCTCAGGACCCAGGTGGGGCTGCAGGTGATCATTTGAACATGTCTTCCAAAAGTCCAGGTGCTGGAAACTTAATCCCCAAATTGGAGTGTTGATGGCATTTGGAGTTGGGCCCTCTGGGAGGTAATTAGGATGAGGTCATGAGAGTGGGGTCCCCATGACGGCATCCGTACCTTTAGAAGAGGAAAGTTAGCACTCTGGCTCTATCTTGCCATGTGATACCTTCCATCATGTGAAGCCAGGAGGCTGAGCAGATGATAACATCAATCCTTGCAATTCCCAGCCCCTAGCACTGTGAGCTCAATAAAATTCTAGTCTTTATAAATGGCCCAGTCTCAGGTAGGTAGTTATAGCAACAGAAAAAAAAATGGTAAACCTTAGCCCATAATTAATGTTTAGTGACAGATATCTGTTTTACACCTCATTGAAACCTTCCCTACTCGTCAACTCATCAGATCCTCCCCAGTGACTTTTGCCATTCCCACATCACACTGAAGAAATTCAGGCTCTTCAAGATAAGCGGGTCCCCAGGGTCATCTGGCAGGAAGGGACAGGGCTGGGACCTGCACCTTCTGTGGCTCTCAACATCCCTCTCTCCCACCACCTCACAGAGCCCCTCATTTACTCTAGGTGACTTGGAGCAGAGGTTTCTTGGGGTTTTTATGTTTGGTTGGCTTGAGTACAGCTTGAAATAGTTTTTTAAACTACACAGACCATTTTACATTGGCTAAGAATTTAGAGCACGAGCAAGGCCCTCAGTGTGACCCCTACATGCCACTAACAAGCAAATAATCAAAAATATCAAAAAAAAAAGTTCTAAGAATTTCAAATAGTTAAAACAAGATGTAACTTATGGCATAATTGGAAATACCACCTTTAAAAAAAAAGTTCATTAAAGCTAAAAAATCTTTCATTTCCTTCATGTCAATTACTTTTAAAATATGTATGAACTTCTCTGACAGAGATTTTATGACATCACCTTATCTCTTGGAAACTATATTACCATTCTTATTCTCTCAACATAATTTTTCAACCTCATAATATCATCTGATTGATTGTCTACATTTATTATTGAAAGTATTTTATGTATTTAAAAAAAGAAAAGTATTTTATTAATTTTAAAAGTTTGTTACTATAAGGTGTTATATATAAAATTAATGTTTGTAATTACTATGTTACGTAACTGATCAAAATAGCATATAGATGAAATGAATATAATATACTTGTTAGGTCTAAAAAGCAAACATTTATTAAAAAACAGAATGATTTGGATTTTTTCTCTTAATGTTTATATACCCATAGATAAATATCACTTGCATTTATAATAAGACCCAACTGAAGATCAACTTTGTCCCAATTTTTCATTGTTAGAGATAAAATAAATTTCCCCTTTGTTCACATAAGTACATAAATGGGAACAGATGATGGAATTAAAAGTGAAACTCAAGGCTTTGAACTTCTTCCCCATGGACGCCCCAAATCACAGAGTGACCAAACAATGACCGATTGGGGTGGCCATCTGACAACTTGACCAGCAGATCTTCCCACAAAAGAAAACCTCAGAAACCACCAGATCTGTAGGAGAATATACTCCAAGACATGACTCACTCAGGTCCTGAATTCTGGGAAGGACATTCAAAGACTGTAGAAGACTCACTCAGACCCACTCCTCCTTCCCGGAGAAGCACCAAATCTTAACATGATTTTAGTATAAAAATGTGCCATTTCACATTTGCCAGTATTATTTGCATATTTAGATCTTTCCAGTCATCTAAAGGGCAAAGGGGGCTCCCAAGGTCACACCAACTGGCCAATCAGAGTTACCATCTACCAGAGGGGATTTCCCCTTGAATTTAAGCTCAAGTAAATGTTTTTATATTTATTATATTTTATGAATACTTATACATATTATATATATATATATATATATATATATATATATATATAGAGAGAGAGAGAGAGAGAGAGAGAGAGAGAGAGAGAGAGAGACTTTTTAAAACATTAGAAGATACATTAAGGAACACAACGGATACAACAGACTATTATAACCATTAGAGTCAGGATTAAAGTGAGATTGGTAACTGAGTTGTGTTACCCATTTTATAACAAACTACTCAGGGCAAAACACTGATGAGTTTCCTATTAATATGTGACAAAGCCATGTTCAATGGAACTAAAATCAGGAGTTACTTACGAAGTTCTTAGTATGAGAGAAGGCTGTTCAACAGTCTTTGGTAAATGTATATGCAAATGTTCACAAAGCTCTGTTAGTCTTTGGAGAATAACATCTTTTAAACGCGTTTCTAAATTGGGGGGACACAGTCTTTCAAAGCATGTGACCCAGATGTTCTTCGGGGTCTCTGTGCTGCCATCAGACTGCTTTTCTTCATGCTAGATGCCCGGCAGCACCCCATGCACCTGTGCGAAGCACACTGTTTTAATTCCCTCGTTCATCTTCACATATTTTCGTGGCTCTCCACCGCCCACCCTTCTCCTGAGGTTGCAGAAGCTCACTTGGGTTCCAGCCCCATTGTAGCCCAGCACTGCGTCTGAGCTCTCCGGCTCTGCTCCTCTGCTCCCCCTCACAGGCTCGGGGTCTTGGCTGTGAGGGGCAGAAGCCAGGCCTCGCTGCCTTAGACGTGCTCTGGCCTTGGCTCAGGCCTGTGGAGCTGCAGTTCACTTCCTGAGCCTGCTCACATAACTCTGAGAGACTCCTGTCTCCACAGAAAGAAGCTGCCTGGGTCTCCTCCCACATCCAGCGGCAGGTAGCCCTGCATGTGGTGGGGACTTGCTAACTCCACATCTACCCTTGATCCTGAAGAAGACCTCTTCATGTAGGTTGGAGGGCCGGGCACCTCCTGTCCACTCTGCAGGTGCCCACCCTCCACTGTGTGTAGGCACCAAGGAGACTCAGTCAGCAGGACCCAGCAATGAGCGTCCATCCAAAAGGCCCTGAGCGCTCAAAAATGGAAATAAACAAAAAAAGTACCGAGTTCCCTGTGCAAAATGTGGTTGTTACTATTTATCATAATGCTGTCCATCACATCTCCGAACAGCATCTCCAACCACTCCTTTTCTAAAAATATCATTCATTTCTCCTTGTCGGTGGCTCAACACCCATGGAGAACTGGAAGGGTACTGTGTTGATATTTGCATTTCTAGCTGGGGCTTTCAAGTGACCTTTGCCCTACGGGCCAACAGCCCAGAACAGAGCGGTGATGAGCACAGAGCAGCTGCACTTCTCCAGATCCTGGCTGTTCCCCAGGACCAGCGATGGTCAAGGCCAAACCAAAGTCTCTCAGCCAAAGATTTCCTTTTTTAACCAATGATATTCTGCACTTGAAATATAAAAACATAATAAAAATAAAATAAAATTTATCTTTCTGATTCCGATACTTGAATCACCTAAGTAAGAAGTCTGGTGTTTACCATGATGAAATATGTTTCATTTCAAGCCTAAACATTTAAAAATTTCTTTGTTTGTGCTAGGATGTCATATTCTGGTATTTTGGCCTCTGACTACGTCTTTTGTGAATATGAAGCTATTTCACAATTCTTACAATTTGAGGCAGATCCCAAAAAGGAGGGTCCTGGGAAGTGGGTGTGGGCAGACGCAGGAAGGAACGGGAGCTTCACTTGGCCTCGGGGCTCTTTCCCACGGTGCCCACACTTGCCCTCAGACCTGGGAGAGTCTAGGGACCCCCGGACCAGCAAGGACCTTGCAGACAAGGACACAATAGTCCCACAGCGTTCACGTTTGGGATTCAAAAGACACAAGGCTGTGCTGTACTCATCCTCCATGGAGACAGCCCCCTCCCCAGGGCAAGGTCCTGGCCACAGCGACTCGGCACCGAGAGGGGCAGCGACAGGCAGCCGGGTACTCCCTGTTCACCAACTGGGCAAACTGGTCAGGTAGGTACGTGAGTGGCCGCCCGAAGACCTCCCAAGTGGACACAATGAAAACACGCCAGGCGGGGGACTCAGGTGCCGGGCCAGGGGAAGGAACAACAGAACCGTCACCTCCCACAAACGCACTGTCTCCCAATTCCACACCCCGCGTCCAAGGCCTCAGCCCAGCCACCCCCGTGCCTCAGCCCCTGGCCCTTGACTGTCCTCCTGCATCGCCAGCCATCTAGCCCAACGCGCTGGCTCCTCGCTGCCCCTGCTCCGTCCCCACTGTGAGGAGTGTCCTCTCTCGCCTGCACACTGAAAGCCAGCCTCACTCTGCTTGGCCAAAGGATCAACCACGTTCTGACGTAGGGTGAGCCTTTACCTCCCCAGCTGGGCTGTCAGGGGAGGACACAATCCCCTGCACGGGGACCTTCAATCTGTAGCCACAAGCTCTGGTGTGCGCCCTGCCTCTTGTTGGCAAACTCAGTGGCCCTCGGTGACTACCTACTTCACAAAGAACAGATGGGCAACCATAAGAGGACCTTCCCCTCCAAGTGACAACCACATATCCTCCATTGGGTCCCTTCCTAGAGTCACCCCGTGCCTCTCCTGAAGTCAGTCACTCACCTCCCACAAGCCGACTTCCCTCCTGTGCAAGGAGGCTTCGTCAGGCTCTATCCTACACTGAGACGTCACTCAACCACTCCAGCACCAGGCTGAGAACTCCCAACTACTCATTCTCCCGACTAGTTCTCACCACCAATTCCACCCCAAATTGTGCTCCTTCCTGCCCTGCTTGGCAACCAAAGCTCAGCACCTGTCCACCTTCTTGCTCCAACTCCTCCCGGTGGCGCTGCCTTCCAATGAGGCTTGTGCAGCCACAGCCACCAGACAAAAATATCCAAGCCAAAACCACCAGTGACCCAGATAGCAGGATCCCATGTCACTGGTCCCCACCCCTCTTGGGCCATGAGCACCTGGACACAGCTCCCTCACGCCCTCCATCTGGAAATGATTCCAAGTGACCTCCAAGAAGCCACACTCTGGCGTCCCTACCTCTGTGGCTGGTCCCTCAGTCTCCACTGGCTTGGCCCCCCTTCTGCTCCCCCTCCTGAACTCCTCCATCCCTCGGGACCTTCTGATCTTATTCCTTCAAATACCAGCCACTGGCCAGACTCCCATCGCTGTCCGACGGCACAGACCACTGGCCACCCAGCACCTCCACTGCGTGTCCTGGGATCCTTTCAATCCCAATGTGTTCCAAACCCATCTCCTAGTCTCTTTTTGTCACCAGACCTTCTCTGGCCACAGCCCTTCCCTTCTCAGGAGGTTCCAACTCCGGAAACTCACTGGAGCTCAACCTCTTGGCATCACCATTATTCCTCTTTTTCTCACACCCACACCCACTCAATCGGGCCATCTTAAGGGATCTGTCTTCAAAACATTTCCAGAAAGTGACCACTTTGCTCTACTTTCACAGTCACCAAGGAGCGTGTCTCCATCGTCCTGTCCACAGTGGATCTCCTGTGGCCTCCAAGATAGACTCTCAGATCCAACTCTTGTCCCCCACCCCTCCCGTGCAGTTCCCAGCCCAGAGGCCAGAATGAGTCTGTTAAGGTGGAATGCAGATTCCCCTCCTCCTCTGCTTAAAACCCCATGCACATTTTCCACCTTGAAACCCAGAATTCCCCTAGTGGCTACAGGACAGGACATGCCAGGTTACTGCTCTCTCTCCCACCTCAGCCCGCTCTCTGCTGGCTCCTCACCTCTCTGTGCCTGACCCAGCATCCTGTGCTCCACTCACACCTCCAGCTGCACTGTCTGCACAAGAGCAGGTACCTGTGCTGCTGTGCTCACTGCGTGCAGCACCGGGAACAGGGCGAGGCACACATGGGAGTTAAGCCACATGTTCTCCCTGAATCAATGAGCCCCTGAGACTCTGGATACATCTCTGTCCTCCTGCATCTATTTCCGGTCTGCAACATGAGATTAGCAATGTCAGTCTCACCTGCTTGTTAAGAGCAGAAAACGAGGACTCATGAAATCTTCGCAAAGCACAAATTCCACAACAGCTGAATGTATTGAGGGTGTTCCTTAAAGTTCTCTCAAGGAGACATGCTGGGAATCTGCCTGGGTACTGCTGGGCAAGAGGATGGAAAAATCCAGCCAGGCAGCCTTCACTCTCTCCCAACAATGGCTGAGACTCCTCTCAGAGGAGCAGCTGAAGGTTTCCACACCTTCATTTACTTCCCAAATTCAGAATTACCTGTGAGAAGTCCCAGGGGCGGAGCGCAGTACCTTCCTGCTAGGTCCTGGGGTCCTGCTGTGTAGATGTGCATTCAGCAGCAGGCTGCTCCCTCCTGCTGGGTGCCCACAGGAGAGGTGGGACAAGAGCGCTGGTCCTGGAGGTCCCTGCAGACCAGGAAGGGAGCCCCTGGGAGCCTCAGACCCGGCAGGGAGTGAGATACCTGGGAAGGCAGAGAAGGGCGCAGGTGGTCAGGAGCTGCGTAGCAAGGCTGGCAGGGGCAGTGGTCCCTGGCACCCACCCCTCACACCACCACGTCCAGAGGGAAGGCTGGGCATAACCACTAGACATCTTACCACTCGAGCATCTGTAAAGCACAACAGTGAAGCAGAGAAAGGACTGAGGTTTACTAAGTAAAAGACCAAATTCCACCAAGAGGTTAACAGATCAGTCCACCAACACATGCCATTCTCAGAACACAGATCACCCCAGTGTGTCCCCTCCTGTCCCCTGCTTTCCTTCTGCACCAAGCCTGTGCCAATGCTTCTCCTACAGGCAGGGTTTGACCTCAAGGGCGACCTTGGGAAAAAACCTCTAAAGTGAATAATAAACAAAAAGGGAATTAAAATGGTACAACAGAGATCATCTATTTCATAATCACACAAAAAGCAAAACAGAGGACCACAGGAACATGAAAGAGAAGAGCTATGGGAAACCAAGCAATAACTGGACTGACGTCCATCCCGCATGATCACTAGCCACATGACATGGCCGACACACTCCAGGCGAAGGAGGACAGTGGTAGAACAGGCAAAACCCAAATGCGCTTACATGAGACTCGCTTTAGAACAGCACCAAAACCAATAAGATAATTACAAACTTAACAAAAGCTGGGAATGGCGTCACATATCTGTGATCCTTACAACCCAGGAGGCAGAGACAGGATCACAAGTTCACAGGATCACAAGTTCAAGGCCAGCCCCAGCCACTTAGCAAGACTTTGTCTTGAAACAAAAAAAAAAAAAAAAGGGTCAGGTATATACTTAGTAGCAAAGCACCCCTGGGTTAAATCCCCAGTTCCAAAAAGAAAAAAAAATTAACAAAAGACACGTAAGATTTGTATAATGAAAACTACCAGAACATCACTAAAATAAATAATAAATAAAAATTAAAAAGCCCTAAATAAAGAGAAAGATGTCCCAAGTTCATAAACAAGAAATCTGAATCTAGATGCAAGCCTTATCCTTTTCATAAAGTTAACTTAAAATGATTCTAAAGCAAAATGTTGGACTTAAGCTCATAAAACTCTCAGAGGAACACATAAGAATAAATCTTCATCATGGTAGATTACCAATGACACCAAAAGCAGAAGCAACAGGGCAAAATACTGATATAAAGGCCTCCACCGAAGTTAAAAATGTTTGTGTGTCTAAGGACACCACCAAGAAGGTGAAAAGACAACCCACAATATGGGAGAAGATCTTTTCAAATTATATATCTGATAAGGGACTTATATCCAGAATACTCAAAGAATACTTCACAAAAAAAGACAACCAGAAGGATTTAAATAGACATTTCTCCCCAAAGACAATAATCAAATGGTCAAAAACACATGAAAAGATACTTAATACTCAACACGATTACTGGTGTAGGGAAATGCCAATCCAAACCTCAGTGAGATGCCACTTCATTCCCACAAGCTAGAATCAAGACAGATACGGACGAGTGCAGGCAAGGATGTGGAGAAGTCAGACCTCATAAAACACTGCGCGGGAAGTTAGGTGGAGCCACTGCTTTGAGAAAAGGTTCAGTACTTCAAGGTCATCCACAGAACTGCCACATCCAGGAACCGCACACGGAGGTATATAGCAGCCAAGGCAACAGAAGACAGCTCCACATAGAAACCTATTCATGAATGTACAAAGCAGCATCATTCACCATCGCCCAAAAGTGAAAACAACCCCCTTTCCCATCAACCGGTCAATGGGTAAAAATAAAGTGTGGTATATCCAAACATTGGATGCAGCCACAGAACAGATCGCAGCACGGATTCCCGCTGCAAGACGTATCCTGAAAATACTGGACTGACTGAAAGAAATCAGATGCAGAAGGCCACACGTTGCATGAAATAAGTTATATGAAACACCAGGACGATCCATAGGGGCAGGAGCTAAGTCACTGGTTTGCAGAAGCCTGGGGCATGGGAGAACAGGAACGAGTGCTAATGGACAAGGGGTTTCAGAGGCTACTGAACTGTTCTGGAGTTAAGTACTGGTGATGGTTACAACACTCAGAATATGTTAAAAAGCAGAAAAAAAAAGTGTATTTATAATGGTGACTTTTATGCTATGTAAATTATATCTCAACAAAATTATATTTTAAAAGAAAGAAACACATCTACTGGAATAAAATTAAAGGGCAAGGCAAGATTACATTAGAATTTCCCAAGTGTTGTTCTCAGAGTAGAGCTTTGCTCATGGGGATTGCTACGCTGGTATGTGAACTCTGCTTACTTTTAGGCTTTGCTGATCAGGAAGCAAAGAATAATGTTCATGGCCTCTACTGCCCCTCCATCCTGGCACCACCATCCCAGACTCCAGATAGAAGGAAAGCCATGAGGAATCTGCTGGACGGACTCACGCATCTTCATGGTAGTGTTCCTTCCTCGCTGCCCACTCACTAAGATAGCAACTCTGCCCCCACCCAGCCTGAGAGTGCTGATTCTTGCAGGGTGGTAGGCAGGCTGCTGAGGCTAAAGCTTCAGAGTGACCCGACTCCAGACACCTGCTGGCCCTGGGCTGAGCAGCCCTCTCACCTCCTTACCGCCCTGCCTGCTCTGCCCTGACAGCATTAAGACATCTATTGCACCACTAAGCTATGTGTGTATTTTCTGCCTCACTTGGCAATAAATTCTCACCTTCAGACAAAGACAAAATACATCCCCTCTGCTCCACCTTTCTGCCATTTTCTCCCAGGTAAAGAGTCTGTAAATAGAATGATCACCTCCAGCAGGAAGGAGAGCTCTCTGCTGAGCTGGGGCACCCGTAGTCAGAGCCCTTTGAGCTGCATCAAGAAAAGCTTTATGAAAGGGAGAGCGTCCACAGAGCCCCCTGCCAGGAGGGTGCTGGGAGCTCTGTGTACTCCCTGGGCTGTCGGCAGGTGGCAAAGCCCCTGTTCCCACCTTCCCCAGCCTACTGCCACAGGCTGGCTCCCATCTGCACTGCCTGGGCACCAGCAGGCACAGCTCTAAAGGGCAGCAGCACTCTGCCTGGCCACTGACCTGCGTCTTCTTAATGTACAGCCTCCCGCCATGGGCACCCTCCTGGGAACCAAGAACTAATCCCCTAGATCTTCAGTGATAAAGCAGCCAGGACCCAGAGTCCGCAGTCCCTCTCCCTGGATTTCCGAGCAAGCCCTGAAGTCGTCCATGCCTGCTTCTGCAGAACAATGCATGTGGGGACTATCCTCCATTCCCCAACCTGCTCCTGCACCCCCACGACTCACGGAGATGCTGGAGGAGGATGCGGAGTGGAATGAGCCCCTACTCCCGAGTTCAGACCACACAGCAGCCCTTATGCCCACATGAGACCCTTCAAGATACTTAAAAACAAAAACAAAAAACCTACTGTTTGGCCAGGCGTGGTGGCACATGCCTATAATCCCAGGGGCTGGGGAGTCTAAGGCAGGAGGAGCATAAGTTCAAAGCCAGACTCAGTAATTTAGTGAGGACCTAAGGAACTTAGTGAGATATTGTCTCAAAATAAAAAGTAAAAAGGACTGGGGATGTGGTCAAGCACCCTGAGTTCAATCCCTGGTACAAAAAACTGAAAAGGAAAAACAAAAAGAACCCTGCTGTCTACCCACTGAAGCACATACAAGGAGAGGCCCCCGCTTCCTAACAATGGATGACGCCAGTAAATCCTTCACATGAACATGGACACTGCTTCAAATTAGGGACAAAAGACTCAAAGGTTTAAAATAACCCGAGAAAGCCAATCTGATGCAAAAACATGTAAAAGACTATAAAAGGGTCCTGTTAGTAACTTACTTGTAAGATTCCTCCTTGTTAAATACACACAGGAAGTAAGAACAGGTGAAATCACTAAAATAACCAGCATATGAGAAAAAATATAGAGAAAAGAGGAGAGACAACCACTGGAACCACTGTAGTCTCAGTTTACACAAGCACACACAGTCACACACAGGCACACACACGCGTACACACACACACACACACACACACACACACATGCCTTATCTTAGAGATAAAAGGAGAAACAATCAAATAAACCCAGGAGAAGGAGAAGGTACTCTTTTCTTAGGTTGCTCTTCACGGCCTCTGATATTTTAAGTGAGACCCGAGTGGAAGGAGGAAGCTGGACAGGAGAACACACGGGGACACCTCGGCCAGCAGAGGGGCAGGCAGGACCTCCTGGAGCAGTGGGAGAGGGCGAGAGGAGAAGAGCCAGGTGGGTTTTGAAGGCAGTTGCAGAAGCGATTGACTTTAGGCAGGTAGAAAGGGGAGGGCATGACGGTGCTCCAACTCTCGGCCTTCAGCTACTGTGTGAACTGAGCTGTCAGAGGCTGGGGTAGCCCTCATGCCCACGGTACCCAAATGGGAACTAACCAGTGGCACGCATGGGCTCCTGAGGCTCATCTTGCTGCAGACCGAGAAGCCCCCAGGGTCCATGCTGTTACGTTCAGGAGACCTCATGAGCTCCTGGGCATAGTGTCACATGGAAAGGACAGCAGGGCCTGAGGAGGAAGCCTCGGGACCTCCAAGGCCAAGACACAGGTGCAGCACAGGGCCTGCTCAGAGGTCACAGGAAAGGAATCAACCTGCAGAGTGACCTTCCCAGAACTTAAGGGGACACGGCAGGCTGCTGAGCCTGGGTGAGGGAGCCCGGGAGGCTCTGGTCACACACGGCAGGTGCCTGGGCAGCAGGAGCGAGGCTTTCTCTCCAGCTACATTTATCTGCTAGCCTGCAGGAAGCTGGGCTTAGCCAAAGCTGGGGTTTTGCCAGGTGATGATGAAAGTAGGGAACAGAACAACATTCCAGAAAGAAGAGTAAGAACAGAAGGTGGCAGGGAACACTGAAAGGGAAGAGCGGCCAGCGGTATGTTTAGAGGGTGAGAGTGTTTTTAAAGGTCAGGTCAAAGGAAGTCAGCTGCACTGAGAGGTGGGGGTCAGAGACTAGGACATGATGCCCTGATGTCAGAATCCTGGCTCTATCACAAGAACGGGCTGGACAGGGAGATACAGAGGGAGAAAAAGAGGGTCTCAGTGTTAAGAGGACCTGCTATGGGGATGCAGACATGGCTAAAGTAGGAGCAGCAAAAAAAAGTAGTGGTTCAGCCGAGAAAGTCCTCAGCTAACATGAAGGAGGGCCTGGAAGGCATGGAGAAGACCCAGACGAGGAGGAGGAGGAAGAGGGGAGATCTGATGGCTAGTGCAGAGCCTTTGCAAGAGAAAACCTGGAGAGCTACTTAAATGTCCACCAATATGTAGCACTGTCCATCTAGTGAAGAACAAGCTGGTCCTGCAAGCATTGGCGTGTGAAGATGTTTGAGACACACACAAAATAAAAAGTGTAGAACACAACAATTTACATAGTATGGCGGCATTCATGAGCATAATAAAACACACGATGTCTCTAGAAGAAGGCAAAGGGAGAAAACCTATTGATGATCGCTACATGGGACCACAGGGAATTGTACTTACTTTCACTTTATTACTTTTTGAACTTTTTTCTGACTTTTTGCATTCGCAACTTGAAATTTTCAGAGACTGAAATGTTTGGCATAGCTTACTTTACCCATAAGTTTCCACACACTGAGAAGAATAACTTCTTTTGTCTCACAATGGATCGTATATCCTAAATGCAATGTACTGCAAACTCTAAAATTAAAATCCCACCCAAAGACACCATTTCTTTGTATTCCCAGCTCTCTGAAGCAAATCTCTAGGGCTGGGTCTCTCCAAAAATCAAGAGGAATCAGGTTCGGGGAGCTCCTCCTTTTCTTCCCTCACAGGCTTGGCTTCTCCTGGTGAATGGACACTTCGGACTGTGCTCACCTGTGACACTCCGCTCACAAGGTGGCACTCACAATTCCTGACACATTATATACCAGAAACTGACAGCGCTCTCTCTACTTCAACCCCCAAGCCTATGACTTGTTCAGTGGCCACTGAGCTTCCAATTTAATATTTCAAAACAAAAACAAATAAACAGTGTAGTTCTCTGCAGTTAAGCTCGGCAGCCACCCTAAGTGGAGGTTCCCATGCATGATCTGTTGGACTGCGGTATGAATGGCGGTCTTGTCCGGCTTCAATAAAGCGCCTCTCTGTGGACAGGCATCGTGTTCCAATGGGGCTGCACCCTGGGAAACCCAGGGCCTCACAGTCCCCCTTCAGAGCCGCCTCGAGGAGAGTCATTTGTCATTTGCCTTCTCTGGGGGAAAATAAAGTACTCTTCAGCAAGGAAGGGATTTGCCGAGTTACAACTATGGAGCACACTCATTGGCTCACTGGCTATCAATTAATTAAATGGGTTTTTTTTTTAAAACTTCTCTGTTGTGATAAAAGGCACTTGGCTAATTCTAGCCATCATTCCTAATTCTAAGAAATTACTCATAAAAATGAAGCTAATTCTTAGGCTTGAAACTGCTCACAAAGAACCAGTTGATTTACCCGACTGGATACTGAATTAGGCACAAAATAAGAAGCTTGTTTTAGTAGAGGCTTTACCCCAGAGAAAAACCAGTTTATTTAGAATGGTGAGTGAAAACACACACTAACTATACAGAACTCAGAAAGCAGCTCCCTTGACTGACTTTGAAAAGGAATAAGGTAGATTTGTATGTGCTGTTCAGGGTGGGGGTGGGGGTCCAAATAGCAATGCACAGTATTTTCTATCTAAAGATGGTGTGTGGCAGGAGGTAGAGGTGGGGGATCTGACACTGGGAGAACCCGTACCTAAGCCACCATCAGCAGTAACACACGCCTCCGGTTCAGAAGACTGAAGGCCAGGGCAGGAGGAAGATCGCCTTGCACCATAAGATTTTGTACTGTTACATATTTAATGTATTATATGTATTTTTAAATCAAAGTTAAATCCACTGAGCATAAAATTAACTGTTTTAATTTAAGTCAGTGCATTTAGCGCATTCACCATGTCATGCAGTCAGTAATATAACCTAGTTCCAGAACATTCCTATCTCCCCAAAAGGCTCCTCGCCCCAGGAGCAGTCACCCTGCAGGCCCTCCTCTCCAGGGCACCCCCTGCAGTCTGCCTTCTGCAGGTGGCTCTACCTCCTCTCTGGATCTTACATCTAAAGAGAGTCATACAATACCGAACCTTTTATGTCTGGCTTCTTTTTTAGTTCCTTTTTTTAAAACTAAAGTTTAAATAAAATATTTCTTGGAATAATTCCATCAAAGTCATTCATTACATTTTTGTTAAAAGGTGTTTGGATGCCTAACAGCTGGAAATCAATTTTATCATGTCCCATGGATGACAGAAGATGAAACTATCCATGCAAAGAGAATCAAGAGAATCATTTCCTGCGTAACAGGACAAAAAGTTATCAGCCCGCGAGACATTTTAAGTTCCCAACGTACGCAGAAGTGCCATGAGTAATTTTTGATGAAATGGGATGTTAAATTCAAAGCTGGAAGAGGGCACTAGAGTGTTCACAAGATCAGCATTGGGTAGACAGTTACGTCCCCAAACCATTCAACTGTACAGCCTCATACAGTGTCAGCTGAGCCCACTGCACTACCATGGCCAGGGCTCTCACGAGGCTGTAACTGAACATGGGGGACAGGGGCAGAGCCGTGCGGGTGGGTACAAACTGTGAAGGAGGAGACCTAAGATCTCACCAATGTACACCAATCCTTAAAAGAAAAGGCTGGAGAAAAAGAAAACCAACCACTTCCGAGGCCCATCAGACAACTGAGGCCCCAGGACAAAAACACTCTCCAAAATCTGGAGAGAAAGGGGAAACTGGAGTCAGAGTCACACCTGTCCACGTCACAGGATGGGAGGGAGGACTGTGACACTCTGCCATAAGGCGCACGTGCTACGTAATCTGGTGGTGCCGTGCTTTTTAAAAGTAGATCTAAGTTACATTGCAAACTCCAGGGCAATTATTAAAGATAATGTTTAAATGTATAATTGATAGCATGATACAGTAGATAATATGGGATCCCACAAACCATTCAACCAGAGAAGTCAAAAAGAAGAAAGACAAATAGATGCAATAAAGAGAAAAGAGCTACCAATATGGTAGATATTGGTCACCATGTTCATAATCACTTTAAAAATAAATGGCCTAAAACTATCAGTTTAAAGATATGGATTTTTCAGAATGGATGAAAAAGCAAGACTGGCCATGCAAGGTGGCACACACCTGTAATCCCAGGGCTTGGGAGGCTGAGGCAGGAGGATCAAAGGTTCAACGCCAGCTTCAGCAACTTAGTGAGGCTGTAAACAACCTAGTGAAACCCTGTCTCAAAGTAAAATAAATACATAAATAAAAAGGGCTGGGGATGTGGCTCAGTAGTTAAGCACCCTCTGGGTTTAATCCCTGGTACAAAAAAAAAAAAAAGCAATACTGAACTGTTATTTGTAGTCTGCAAGAAACCCACTTTCAATACAAAGATTGCAGCTAGAAGTAAAGGGGTGAAGAAAAGATGCATTGTACTAACACTAATCAAAGAAAGCTGGAGAAGCTAGGTTAATTTCAGACAAAGCAGAGTTCAAAACAGAAAGCTCATCAGAAACAAAAAGATACCATTACAAAATAATAAAGGGGTCAATTTTCCAAGAAGACATAAAAATCCTTAACACGGACACACTACAGCAGTGCATCACAGTTCATGAGGCAAAGCTGATACAACTGTGAGGAGAGACAGGACAGTTTGCTATGGGGGAGCTGCAGATGTTAACTCCACTTCCTCAGAAATGGACACTCCAGCAGGCGGAGCGTGAGTAGGGACAGGGCTGACCCCAAGAGCACTGACAATCCGCCTGCTCCATCAAGAATATTCCAGCCACCAGCAGCGCTGCCCACTCCCAGGACATATCTGGGCCTCAGTGCTCACCTGCAGTGCAAACACTAACACAGAAGCAGACCAAGGAGCCTTTCCCTTCACTACGCGCACAGGCAACGGAAAGGGTGGCAGGCCCCCAAAGCCTGGTTCTCCAAGCGCAGGCGTAGACAGCACCTGGGTGGCTGCCATGTTCAAAGTTCACTGCAAAGTCACCATCCAAACAGAAAAATAGAGACAGGAGGAGAAGGCGATTTGTTTTTCATTTAGCTGTTTATCTTTGATTGAAAACTAGAGAAATTAGCAGTCGAGGAGGGTCCACATCTTTCCCTCTTTGGTGTGCTTCGTGGTGCTCGGGAAGGACCTCGGGGCGCCCTGTATGCCACGCCAGAGCTCCTCTGCCAGCTCCAGCCCCAGCCCTGAGGTTCCCCGTTTGTGCAGGCAGGAAGGGCAGTCTTTGGTTCAGCCAGGACACTGTTCTCCAGGCGGAGTCTGAAAGTTCCAGGCAGCGCGCCCTCTGGGTTCGCACAGCCCCCACTGCCTCCGGCCTCCCCACCTGGCAGCTCTGAGGGCTCCTGGAGAATCCACCTTTTGGACAAGCCTAAAATCCTTCCTTGAATTTCTATAGGCACGGTCCCTTTAATCATCAGAGGAGTCCTTTCAACCTGTGGCCCTGGAGCCACTCTCCCTTTATAGACGGACAGAAGGGGAACATTTGCAGAGAGGTCTCTGCACAAGTCCCAGTGGGCCGGAAGCCCCGGGCAAGAGTCACAGAATCCGCCCCTCCGTCTCTGTCTGGCACCAGTCTGAGCACAGACACCCTAGGGGATGCGCGCATCCTGGGCTCACACCCCTGTCCAGTGGCCCTGGGCACTGTCTGCAGGGCAGCATGTGCCCCTGGCAGCAGGGCCAGGGCTCTCTCCCCACGTCTCCTATTATAACAGCAGGGCTTCTTCCTTGTTTATTAATCGTTTCTTTTTTGGTCCTTGCAACCAAACATCCACTTAAGATATAGGGCTTATCTGTGAAAACACACCACAGCTGCGTGTGAAATTATGTCTGGGTGGGCACTGGGGGAAGTCAAAATTTACATTTAAAAATGCTTTAAACTCTATTATGTCATGAACTCCAGACACTACTTAGTATCCAGTGAGGGACTGGCTCTAGCTCCCACCTGCAAGGACAGCAAGATCCACAAATGTGCACATCTCTTACAGAAGATGTCACAGTATGTGCTTATAAACTCCTGCAACATTTAAAACATAGTGCATAAATAGTTGCTATGCTGCGGTTTAGGGAATAATGACATCTTCAGTCCCTGTTCGGTCCAGAGAAAATGTGATCCCTGAATACCTTCAGTCTGCAGCTGGTTGAATCCATGGATACAGAGGCCAACAGCAAAACCACAATAAAAGAATCAAAAACAGAAAAAAATGTCAGACCCCCTGTGAGTTATGATTCTCTTCCTCGCATATTTTCCGTGTCTGTAAATCATATTGCACATACAATTCGGTCTCACGATTATGTTCACTTAATAATATATTACAAACATTTTCCCATGGCCACAATCTCCCAAAATCTTATCTAATTAGAGCATGCTGTTTACTTAACCATATTTAGATGTTTTCCACTTGGGGTTATTATTTTCAAAAACAACACACTAAGAGAAGCATCTGTGCATAAAGCATTTCTTTTTCTCCACTCTTAGCAGCGTTTCCTGGAGCTGGACTGCCCAAAGAGCAGCTGCCTATGGGACAATGCCTAAAACGCACCCCTGAAGTCACCCCTCCCCCAGCTCAGACCCAGAAGTCCACTCCTCCTGCCCGCCAGAGTAATTCACACCACTTCCTTCCTGCCCCAGCGCCCACTTCCTCTTAGAGAAAAAGCTCCTTTTAGCCAATTTCTCTTTGGAAAAAAAAATCTGTAAAAAATCATTTCATGTTTCCCAAGAAAACCTTCATCTTATCTCCCAAGGTATTTATCATCACATAATAGAAGTGACATTGCCACAGACTGGTTCCCACATGAACAGCGCGGTGTGGGTAATGTACACAGTCAACGCAGGGGAGGACTCGAAGGCTTTTTAAAGTCACACAAGCTAGAGTGTGTCAACTTCCCAATGATTATTTTTATTAGCAGCACATTTGGGGTCAGTTTGCAGAGGTGAGTGTTTTTGAATACATAAACCTTCAGGCAAGATCTTAATCCCTTTTATATTTGTACATACACACACACATATACATATACATATATATAATGTGTAATATATATACATGTAATTCTACATAATATATGAATACATATATATGTATGCATGTGTGTGGAGATAGTATATATATAGAGAGAGAGAGGGAGAGGTGTAATTTTGTTAACAGTTCAGCATGCTGAAACTGGGTATACAGGGTCCTGTGTTGGAAATTCAAATGTGAGTGGGACATGGCCCTCTGCTCCACACGCCCCTGCAGAACTGGGAGTGACGGAGCCCAGTTGGCCTTGTCTCCACCATCGAGCAGAGCTGGGAGAAGACAGTGCTCCACTCGGGGATGTGCTCTGTTTCCAGGCCTAACCTTTAGGCTGACCTTAAAAATGACCCTTTATTTCAGGTTAGATCTGATTTCTGATTGTGCTCGAGTTCCTGTTGGCTCAAGGGCATTTCTATTTGCTGAGATAGTAAACAGATGGGCCCACACCAATGCTGGGGTATTTTTCAGTACGCTGAAGCTCATGCTGATTTCCGGGTTTTTTAAGATCTTCCCTTGGCAAAGCTCACCGGCCTTTGGCACCGTGCCTGTCCTGTCCTGTCCAGGGAGTGAAGGGGGACTCACTTCCTTCCCTGTCCTTCCCACAAAGCCAAAGCCAGCCGGGAAACTGAGGAGGCCCTGTGGAAGAGGTACCAAGGGGCGGGCCAGGATGTAACCCCAGAGCCAGGGTGCCTGGTCAGGAGAGGCCGAGGTCAGCAATGACGGCAGGCAGTCTGCAGCAGGGACCACAGTGTCAGGTGACAGCAGGCAAGAATGCCAACCATGGGAACAGGCCAGGGAAAGACACTCAGAAGACGCAGGGAAAATGTGGGGTGGCGTAGATGCAAGGACACAGCAAGAAGCACAGAGGCCCAGAAAGGAGGCCATCAGCGAGGCCGAGGTCACAGAGAACAGTGGGGCTGGCGAGAGGGCGGCAGCTGGCGGGCAGCACCATTTATTATCCAGGATGCTGGGAGTGGACAGGGGTTTAGAGGGAACACCCAGGTGTGGAGGGTCCTCTCCACCCGTCTACACGGGGCCTGGAGGATTTGAGGATTGGGCAGGGGCCACCCATCCTGCCAGTGGAAGGCAGAGACCTCACCCACAACAAGCGCTTGAGGCCAGGCCTTAACCTTGAGAGCAACACTCCCCAAGGCTCTCGGATCAGCGGCCATGGGTCCAAGGAAGCAATGGGAGCTGCGCATATAATTTGGAATTTTCAGATAGTAGGAAAAAAGAGAGAAATGGAGAAATTTATTTCAATAATATTTTATTTAACTAAGCATAATCAAAATTTAATAGCTTAATATATGAACTGCATAAAATTATTTCTTACATTCTGTTTTTTGCATGAGATCTTTGACACCCCCTGACAGCACAGCTCAGCTGGGACCAGCAGAGGTCCAGGGTGCAGAGCCTTGTGGGCCAGCGGCTCCGTTGGGACAGCCAGCTCCTAGACAGGCTGTGTTTCCCCTCCACTTGTCTGCACCAGTGTCTCCTGCCGTCTAGGAAAAGAGCTCTCACCTGCCAGGCCACAGATGAGGCTTCCATCAATGGCCGTGGCAGCTCCTGCCGGGGAAGCCGGACTCGCTGCACACGGCCAGGGACGGAGAGAAAACAAGGTCACTGTCAAGGAAGCAGAGCTAAAGGCCAAGGGGAACAAGTCCCAGCAGTGATTAAGGTATTAGCAGATAAGAAACGCTCAGCCAGCAGCCAATCCACACACAGGAACACCAGGCCATCTCAGAGGAACTGAAGGTGAGTCCTTGTGCACGTCACTCAGGCAGGACCCTCCACAGCACAGCGCCTGGCTGAGGCTGGGCTCAGTAAATCTCTACACAGCACAGGAGAAACGCTGCTCCTGCCACGTCACACAAAGAGATGGCCACAACGCCAGAGGAGGGCTTCCAGTGCCTTCCCTCTGGTGGTTTTTCCTAGAGCAAAACTGGAATGTATAAAATGGCAACATTTCAAGAGCTGAGTCCTTGCACTGCCGACCACAGAACACCACGCCCTACCTGCTTCCAGAAAGCTGCACCAGCCCCACCCTCCCCCTAGTCCCCAGTCTGCCCTTGAATCTCCAGTACCAAGTAGATCTTGCCAAACAAATAAAAGTAAATCAAATCATGACAATACAACTGAATAATACATGAACATTACAACAGATGGAAGTGTTCCTTGTGCATTTGAGCCCCTTCGAAGGGAAACACCCTGGACTGGTCAACAGCTCCTCGTGGAGCACCTGTCGTGCACAGCCTCGCAGGTGCTGGAGGCACAGAGGTGCAGGGTGCTGCCCTCCTGCTCTCTGCGCCCACAGACAACAGGCACAGTGGCCCCACCACACCAGGGCTACATGCCCATCGACACAGTCCTCATTCCGGGTGGACCCCTGCTTTTCCAGGAAGAGCAGGTGAGGGGAAAGAAGCCTGGCAGAGCCTGGCAGGGACAGCACTCCTGGGCAATCTTTACCTGCTTCTCCCTCGGTGCTCAGAGGGAGGCTCCCCCTCCCTCCCACTGGCTTTGGTAAAGACTTTTCTCTCCCTGAAGGGCAGATGTCATGGCCACCAACTGCCCCACCTCTCGGAAACCAGACACACAGATGTAAGTTCGCATCTGAGGCAAGCTATGTTGACCACGGGTGACCCGCATGAAGGCAAAGGATGCTAAGTCCAGGGAGGCAGAAAGCAGAGAGCCTGGGTTCTCAGTGGGACCACAGCTGCACCAGCCAGCAGACATCTCCCTTGAACACCTTGTCACTGAGGAGACAGACATCTGGTGGTTCAAGTCCTCGTTAACAGGGAGTGTGCTGCCAGCCAAGCATGCTAACACGTACTCGTGAACATACAACTGACATGTGGGCGTGCACATACACACTTATACGGTCACTGGATTGTGTCTCCCAGAAGACGTGCTCAACTCCTGAGCCGGCACGTGTGTCTGTGAGCTCACAGGGTCTTGTGGATGCGGTCATGTTACGATGACCACAGTGGGGGGAGCAGTACTCCACGCGACGGGTGTGCTTACGAGAAGAGAAGGCACAGAGGCAGGGAAGGGGAAGCAGCTTGGGGCCTAGGTGACGCCTCACCTGGGGTCTGGACCTCGAATCCTTTCACCTGTGCTTGCTCACATCACAGTCCGACTTTCCTGCCTGTGTTTGTCCTAGGATGAAAAGGAGATCTCATACTCACATCTGGCCACTTCTGCCCTGTGTGTGACAGCAGAGGAAAGTAAGGAAGGGATTCAAGAGCAGCATCAGTGGACGAGAGACACACATGGAGGCAGGCAGTTCGCAGGAGCCCACAGATTGATGAGATTAAAAAATTCAGTTTCCTCCCACCCTGCTGGCCTCCTGTGACCAGACTGGCTCAGAGCTCAGGGCCGTGGCAAGTGCTCCCTAGAGACAAGAAGAAGGAACTGTGATCTAAGGGCACAGAGAGCCAGCTCTTCCCATCTGTCCCCAAGGACTGGGAGCGTCCAACTCTGGCAAGTGATGAAGAAGAAATATACACTGTTCAGCCAACAAGTGTCCCATCCTGGACACCAACACTGGCACCTTCCGAAGCTCTATCCATCCCACTGCCCGACACTCCTGTGCAGCGGTGCTCACAGTACCAAGAGGCACCTTGTGACACTCAACACAAGGAAAAAATAACCCATGCGACCAGTTGGCTCCTTGGTGCTCTCCATCACATGAGAGCGGGTCCCACGGGCCTCCGCAGGCTTGCACTCCTGCCAATGCAGAGGTTCCCTGGGGCATACCCTGTCACATGCTGTGAAGGCACAGTGCCTCCACCACCATAGGAGAACACAGCAGCTCAGGACGCAGGCTCCTGGGACAGAGACCACCCTGAACACCAGAATCGCTGCACACTCACTGCACTCTGTGGCCACCAGCAGCCCTTCCACTCCTCAAGAGGAGGCCTAGGAACCTCCTGCCCTCCTGTCATACCTGGCAAACACTCCTGCAAGGAACTGCCACCATGTACTAGTGACAGCATCCCAGGCTTTCTTCAGAAAGAAAGATGACGGTGACGATGCCACCTTCCTGGGGTGCTGGGGCTCACACAGCAGACCCTGCTTCTCGGCATCCTTGAGAGCATCCACCACAGCGGCCCAAGCACCCACTTCTCCACCTCCCACCTCTTTGGAGCCCACCCCTCCCCCACAGGGCCCACCAAGCCCCTCAGAGCCTGGCTTCCTCTCCCACGAGAGCGGAGGAGCACAGGCCGGCACCCAGTCCTGGCCTAACTCAGTCACCCATGACATCACTCCCTCTGCAAGACCACAGCATCCCGAGGCCAGCACCACATCTCCTGCTGCAAGTGCACTGCAGGAGACCACAGGCTGCAGGAACCCAGCAGCAAGTCCATCAAAGGCTCACCTGCGTCACACGAGCACTGAACTGCCTGCCGTCTACAGGTCATGCTACCAGCCACAGGACCCCAGGGCCTGGCCTCCACACTCTGGGCCTCCAAGGATGCCTTCAACCATGCTCACTCTAAACCAAGCCAGCATCCACACCTGCCTTCCCACAGTCCTGCAGGGCACTGCTCCGTGACCCGACCTTCCGTAGAGAGGAGGTGTATTATCAGTGAACTCTGCTCCTGCTAGAGACCAGAATTTCAACTCTCCCTCCACTTCCTCATGACAGTCAACCCGAGGTGTCCCTCTGGAACCAGGCCACTCTGTCATGTCGTCAACCACTTAACAAAGCTTCATTCAGAAAGAGCAGGATAGGCGCCAAGGGAAAGCCAAAATGAATAAGTTCCTACCTTTGTGGAGCTCATAACTCACTGGAGGAACTAAGTTACATAAATCACTAAAATTAGATTATGTAAAGCAATTTAGGTTCTGAAAAATGTTGCTATGGGAGCACCTGGGGGAGAAAATCCTTCTGCAGGAGTAGAAGTCCCTGAGCCCAGAGCAGAGGGAGAGCCTGAGCCCCCTCTGAGCTGTCCTCCTCCTTCTGTGTGCGCCTCCAGTTCTCATCTGTAAAACGCCAGTGCACAGGAGAGGGTCCTCACGGCTCTCCACCCCCATGAATCTCAGAGTCGCCCCCCCCCGGTGGTCCTCAGGAGTGGACCGGCACAGTTGGCCACCTGGTGGTCCTCAGGAGTGGACCTGCACAGTCGGCCACCCGGTGGTCCTCAGGAGTGGACCTGCACAGTCGGCCACCTGGTGGTCCTCAGGAGTGGACCTGCACTGTCAACAACCGGTGGTCCTCAGGAGTGGACATGCACAGCCACCTGGTGGTCCTCAGGAGTGGACCTGCACAGTCGCCCACCCAGTGGTCCTCAGGAGTGGACCCGCACAATCACCCACCCAGTGGTCCTCAGGAGTGGACCTGCACAGTCGGCCACCCTGTGGTCCACAGGAGTAGACCTGCACAATCAGCCACCCGGTGGTCCTCAGGAGTGGACCTGCACAATCAGCCACCTGGTGGTCCTCAGGAGTGGACCTGCACTGTCACCCACCCCGTGGTCCTCAGGAGTGGACTGGCACAGTCAGCCACCTGGTGGTCCTCAGGAGTGGACCTGCCCTGTCACCCACCCCGTGGTCCTCAGGAGTGGACCTGCACAGTCGGCCACCTGGTGGTCCTCAGGAGTGGACCTGCACAATTGCCCACCCGGTGATCCTCAGTAGTGGACCTGCACAGTCAGCCACCCGGTGGTCCTCAGGAGTGAACGTGCACAGTCAGCCACCTCGTGATCCTCAGGAGTGAACCTGCAGTCAGCCACCTTGTGGTCCTCAGGAGTGGACCTGCACAGTCAGCTACCTGGTGGTCCTCAGGAGTGACCTGCACAGTCGGCCACCCGGTGGTCCTCAGGAGTGGACCTGCAGAGTCAGCCACCCGGTGGTCCTCAGGAGTGGACCTGCACAGTCAGCCACCTGATGATCCTCAGGAGTGGACCTGCACAGTCAGCCACCTGGTGGTCCTCAGGAGTGGGCCTTCACAGTCAGCCACCTGGTGATCCTCAGGAATGGAACTGCACAGTCAGCCACCTGGTGGTCCTCAGGAGTGGACCTGCACAGTCAGCTACCTGGTGATTCCCAGGAGTGGACCTGCACAGTCAGCCACCCGGTGGTCCTCAGGAGTGGACCTGAAAAGTCAGCCACCTGGTGATTCCCAGGAGTGGACCTGCACAGTCAGCTACCTGGTGGTCCTCAGGAGTGGGCCTGCACAGTCAGCCACCTGGTGATTCCCAGGAGTGGACCTGCACAGTCGGCCACCTGGTGGTCCTCAGGAGTGGACCTGCACAGTCGCCCACCTGGTGATTCCCAGGAGTGGACCTGCACAGTCAGCCACCTGGTGGTCCTCAGGAGTGGACCTGCACAGTCGCCCACCTGGTGGTCCTCAGGAGTTGACCTGCATAGTCAGCCACCCGGTGGTCCTCAGGAGTGGACCTGCATAGTCGCCCACCCGGTGGTCCTCAGGAGTGGGCCTAACACAGTCAGCCACCTGGTGGTCCTCAGGAGTGGACCTGAAAAGTCAGCCACCTGGTGATTCCCAGGAGTGGACCTGCACAGTCGCCCACCCAGTGATCCTCAGGAGTGGAAGTGCACTGTCACCCACCCGGTGGCCCTCAGGAGTGGACCTGCTTAGTCGCCCACCTGGTGATTCTCAGGAGTGGACCTGCACAGTCACCCACCCGGTGGTCCTCAGGAGTGGACCTGTACAGTCGCCCACCCGGTGGTCCTCAGGAGTGGACCTGCACAGTCACCCACCCGGTGGTCCTCAGGAGTGGACCTGCATAGTCGCCCACCCAATGGTCCTCAGGATTGGGCCTAACACAGTCAGCCACCTGGTGGTCCTCAGGAGTGGACCTGCACAGCCACCTGGTGATTTCCAGGAGTGGACCTGCACAGTCAGCCACCTGGTAGTCCTCAGGAGTGGATCTGCACAATTACCCACCCAGTGGTCCTCAGGAATGGACCTACACTGTCGCCCACCTGCACAGTCGCCCACCCAGTGATCCTCAGGAGTGGAAGTGCACTGTCACCCACCCGGTGGTCCTCAGGAGTGGACCTGTACAGTCGGCCACCCGGTGGTCCTCAGGAGTGGACCTGCACTGTCGCCCACCCGGTGATTCTCAGGAGTGGACCTGCTTAGTCGCCCACCTGGTGGTCCTCAGGAGTGGACCTGCTTAGTCACCCACCTGGTGATTCTCAGGGGACTGGATCTCCACAGTGGCCCACATGGGTAAATCCATGCCTATAAAGAACAAGGTGACATTTGTGTGGGGCCTTCAAGGATTGCTAAGAGTCTGGCACCTGGACAAGACAGAGGATAGTCCAGTTGGTGGCTGTTGATAACACTTGCATGGATTCTGGCTTCAGCACACACCTGTGTAAGAAAAAGTCTAAACTTGAGGAAAGAGAGGCAGCTGGTGGCTGAACCTGTATATTTTTAAAGAGGGTGTCTCCCACCACTGTGGCTGAGTGGGGACACAGGAAGACTGCACCCTCTGAGAGCAGGCTCTCCTCCTTCAGGAGACGTGGGCAGATCTCCCAGGGGCAGGTGGTGGGGCCAGCACATGGTACGGGAACCTGAGGTGCCACTCTAGAACATGTGCACAGCAGACCAGTCAAGGCGGAGGCTGAGGGCCAGGAGAGGAGGCTTATGAGCCATGTCACCCCCGAGACATCCAGACTCTGAGGTGCACTGAGAGGCTGGGTTCCTGGCTGTCTGCACAGTTCACAGGGGTCAGAGTACATCTGAAAAACAGTCTAGTTTGATGTTTCTGAGGTTCCCTCCTCCCAGGAAACCCTACCAACCATCTATCCAGCATCTAGCATGCCCTGCTCCACAGGACTGCTGAAACTCAGCTCTTTGGAAGCCTAAAACATTCTCCCAACAGCTGTTGAGGGAGACATGTATATTCCTAGGTCAGACACAAACCCCTGCTCAGTCAATGACCCAGCTGTGCAATGGTCACCAGGCACTTTCAGAACCCGGATGCTCCCCCTTTGCCCCACAGGTATCTATCTGCAGGGCTGTGCTGGCCCAAAGCCTGCATCTGGGCTAGCTCCCAGCTCCATGGTTCCCAGCTCATGGCCTGAGGCCTGGAGAGGTCCCCCTGTCCTCAGGAGCCACTCTTAGTAGGAGAGCCTGCCCCTGAACTCAAGGGCAAAGGCACTTCAGGTGACAGCCCACCATCCTCCCCTGAGCCCTCCTCCACCAAGCCAAACTGGAGGGACAGGAAGGAAATGCAGGCCACACTTCTCCAACACTTAGGGCCTCCAAAACACCACTATGAAAAGGAAAACACGGATGGAGGCACAGGGGCTAGAGGGGATCAGCCTGGGCAGCTCTCAGAGGCAAGGGGCCACCTGGAACTCGCCATCATCCAACCAACAGATAAGCTCCGCCCCTCTGTGCCATTCCTATGCTCCCTATCCACTCCAGGCTGTTCCTTGCCATTTTCAGGCCTCGAATTTGACTTTGACCCTCAATTTCTCTGGCTAACTCCAATTCATCCTACAAGGCCCAGCAAGCAGGGCCCCTCCGCGCTGCCCTGACTTCCCGGCTCAAGCAACCTGTGAATGCTTCTGCTTCCCCTCCCCCGACAGCAGGTCCTCCGGGTCATGGCATCTATCATTTTCCACAGGCCACTGAGCTCAAACTCAGACTCAGCACTTAGCACGAGTGAGACCTGGGACACCTCGGCTCCAGGCTCCACTGACGAGGAGGAACAGGCAAGTGTACACCGGGCTGGGTGAGAGCTGCTCCAGAATCCAAGCCAATCACTGATGCTGGGGCCTGGCGCACAGCCAATGCTTAATGAATATTAAGTCTGTCTCCTCCATATCCAGGGTCAAACACAGAGGAGACGATAAAACGCTGGTTGCCAAGCTTCCTCGGGCCCTCAAGGAACTGAGTGTTCCCGCTACCACTGCATCCAGCTCAGAACTGGCTCCCTAGAGAAAGCCCTTCTCCCAATCCCGCGGAACAGCCAGGAGGAACATTCCGATTCAGACTGCAGATTCACAGAAGGAAAGAAGATGGGGACTCCTCCACCCGCCTTAGAGCCCTGTTTCTCATCAAATACCCTTGGAGAAAGGCCATCCTTATGAAAGTTAAAATATAGATGTTTTTTCCTTAAAAGAGTCCTTACAAATGCTTGCACATGGTGAGCTGCCCTGCAATATTGGTTCTCCTTGAAAATACCACTGAACCAGCACAATTTTATTTCTGACTCTAGAAAAACATTTAGGCTAACATGTCAATGTTACCCTGAAGGAACTCTGGTCCTCGCAGGAAGGGGGAGACACTTACCCAAGGTCAGACAGCTGGGTCACAGCGTCATGCAGCACCAGCGCACTCAGGTGTGTCCATAGTTGCTTCAATTTAATTTCTCCAACTAATTATGAAAAGGTACTCCTGTGGACCAGCAAGGCCAGGACAGCGAAGGAGCCTGGCTCTGAAAGCACCTCAAATGACATAGTTCTTGGATCTCGAAGGTAGAAAGGGACCCAGAGGAAACAGGGATAGTCTGAAAAGATTCTCCTCTCTCACAGTCTCTAGGCAGACTCTGAGATCCCACTCCCCAGGAAATCAGGGGGTCTGATGGCCTGGCAAGTTCTGAGGTGCAATATCCCCAAGAGGTTTCAGATATTCAGGTTCCCCAAGGAGCAAGCACTCCCAGCCTGCTGCAAGAGCAGAGGGAGAGAAAGGACTGAGTCCTGGTGCCAGGCTAGACCACTGCAGCCCCACACCACGTGACCAGCACTACCTGCCCACTCTCCAGCCCTACTTCCTCCTGGCCACAGTGGGGGCTGTCTGCAAGGTCCCACCTACTTCTGTGACTCCCAGTGGTAGAGAGAGGCATCCTCCCAGCAGGGAGGAGAAAGTTGAACAAAAGAAGGCAGCTAAGCCAAATAGGAACCACAGTGGGAAAAACAGCTTCTCTGGGCAGCGTGGCTCACAGCTTCTGGCCTTGATCTGCCAGGCTGGCTGGACACGGACTGAGTGCAAAACTCCACAGCTTCCAGTTAAGAGTGTGTGAAGGCCTTTCAAAGCCCCAAGCTACACTAAGTCCCCAAGAGAAGTTCTGTGGTCTAGGAACAGTCTGGAAACAGGGATTAGAAGCAAGCAAACCAAGGGCACCAGAATATGCTTATAAAATACATTTGTCAGGGCTCTTGGGTTTCCAAAACCCCCATGCATTGCAGCATTCATCTAAGCGTACCCTTGATTAGTTCCCCCTGCAGGGAGGGGTACCAACACCAGAACTAGGGCATCTTTAAAAGCACATACTGCAGAAACTCAAATTGTGCTGATTCTGGAAATTTTCCATTCCATTCAAACTGGACTGTGTATACCCATTTTCTCAAGTGGTCCCCACTCCACGTGGACTCTAGCAAGTACTGTAGGTCACACCCTTCAAGAGTCTGTCTCTCAGGTCCACAATGGTCACTGTGCGCCAGGTCAGCCTGAGCCCCCACCCCACTGCAGTAACCACTCTGCAGAAGGGCTCAGACTGCCCACTTTCCTCCAAAACCATCAAGGGCTCCCAACACCACAGAGTGAAGCCCAAAGCCCTGGAATTCAAAAACTTCAGGATTTGTCCCCAGTTGACCTCTCCAGCCTTATTTCTTTTACACTCTTTAAAGACTAATAAAAATAAAGCCGCAGAAGGCACTAGAAAAGTGCACAGACCTGGTCCCAAATCACACCCTGGAGGAGAGGACCCAATAAGCAAGTCTCTGGTCCCCCTTTGGAGTCACTGGGAAAGGTCAGGCCCACGCATTCATTTGGAAGGCATTTCCCTCCCAAGGGGCCCTTCCTACCACCTTCACCTTGCCCACCTCAACCCAAGGGCCCTCCCTCACATGGCCCTGACCCTGTTCTCCTTGGCTCTCCCTCCTGAAGACTCCCACAGCCCCCAGGGTGTCCAGACCCCTGCCCTTTGCCTGGCAAGTTACTAACACACTTCATCTGCTGACTCCTCTCACCCTGTCCCATTCTCTGGGGCCAGTGCTCATTCCATCTCCCAGGCTTCACTCCAGGAAAAAAACTGTCCAATGAAAGATGTCAGGTCCCCTTCCAGTGTGGGGTCCAGTCCTGCTCCCCACCACAGGGGCAGGAGGGCTTCCTCCTTGATGCTTCCTTGGGGTCTTATCTGACTCTCTGTTGACCCTGCACAACGCAGGCTGGGGACAGCATTTCAAGGAGCACCACCCCCATGTGGAAAAAAAACGAAAAGAACAAACTTTTGGAGATGCCATCCTAAGACACGCCTGTGAAGACCACTGGGGCAAAATAAGTCATTCTTCCTCTAGGAGCAAGAAGCCTCCTGCTTGCACAAGCCACCAAATCCGATGGTGTGGGTGGCCAGGGAGTGACTGTGGAGGGCAGAGTGGGACAGACCTGCAGGGAACTTCTCCGAAGAGCGGGTCGTCCCTGCCACCGGGGAAGGCGGTCTGGGGGCGGGCAGGGAGGGCTGGTGGCAGTGGCACCGGGAAAGGCAGGTAGGGGTAGGCGGGGGTGCGGAGAGTCGCGACACCGAGCCCTGGTGTGCACCTCGGGGGACGCCCTGGGCCGGACCTGCCCTTCGGCGCCATGGGCCCCTCCGGGAGCTCTCGCCCTGTCCAGGACGCGGTGACCGGCGGAGCCAGCCCCGAGCCCGCGGGACCTGGCCCGGAGCGCCTGGACGCTGCGCTGCAGACCTCCACCCCGCCGAGCCGGGGGCGGCGCCCGGGGCGCGAGGTTTCGAAAGTGGCCACCGCTCCGGGGGCGCAGGCGCCATCCCGATCGGGCTACAGAGGGCAGGGCGGGTGTCCTCGGCCCGAAACTGGCCGGTCCTCAGCCCAGGCCGCCGCTGCTCTCCCCTGCCCCGAGGCGACTCGAGCGCCCAGCAGGATCCTCTGGGCAGTCGCGGCCGCGACCCTGAGGCTGGCTCCCCAGCGCCGCGTCCCGCCTTCCCCGCGCCGCGGCCGGCTCCAGTGATGCCGACACAAAGGGACGCGCGCGTCACCCACCTGGTCCCGCGCAGCCCGGGCTCCCGCTCCACCGTGGCGTGCGGCTCCGACGGCTCCGCCCGAAACCGGTTGTGGGGTGCCGATGCCCACGGTCCGCGCCTCCGCACCGCGCCGCCCGCCGGCCCGCTCGGCAGCAGCCCTTTATTCCCTCCCGCCCTCCGCCCTGAGCGCAGCCCGCGCGGGGAGCGGCGGCCGGCGGGGGCGCGAGCGCGCACACAGCGAGGGCGCGCGGAGACCGGCCCGGCCCCACCGCCAGCGCCCCCTGCCGTCCCGCCGCGCCCGCCGCCTCAATGCCCGGCCGCACCGGGGCCGGGCTCCCTGCCCCAGGCCCTGTGAGAGTGCCCAGGTCCCCCCAGGGCTGGTGGCCCCCTGGTTCCTGCTCAGGGGGAACCAATATCAGCAAAAAGGGAGGAAATGGGTGACCCACCCTACCGCTCTTATCGAAGTGCTAGAGAGAGCCTCGAGCAGAGCAGCCAGGGCTCTGGAGGCTCATACTGCTGGCCACGGGCCAGACAGATGAGAGCAAGGGCCTGCCTTAGCAGAGCCTCACCTGGATGGTCTGTCGTGGCAACAAGACTCGTGTTTTCACCCTACTGCCTGGTCAGTACTACCTGATGGCCAGCCAGGCTGTGACTCTCTGGGATGCAGACAGAGTAGATTGTTTCTTAAGATTTCTGGGTCTTTAGGGTCTAAGATCTATCACTGAACGTGGAATTCCTAAATAGTCTTCCTACCAATCCCTCTCAAAGCTAAATGACTTCAGACATGCATGTAAGAAGGCGCATGAAACACAGGACACGCAGACGCTTCTTCAGGAGTCTATGCAGCATCGTCCTTCCTTGATGTCTCCACCCTGCCTGGTCTGAATTCAAGCTCGACCACCACTAGCCAGGTGGCCTGAAGCAGGTTACTCAACTGCTTTGTGATTCCATTTTCTTATCTGCAAAGTGCAGGTGGCAATATTATGCATGTCCTAGAGTTCCTGGGAGGGATCAAATAAATCAAATAACATTCCTGGCAAAGGAGACTCCACAGTCCTTAATTACTGTTCATCTCATTTCTCCCAAGATTTAAAATAGAAGGTTTTTAACCGTCTTGAAACTCTGCATAATTTGTCTTTCTCTGCTACATTCACATCTTTATCCCCACCCCACCCCCAAATCAGTCTCATCTGAATTGAGGAGTTTTCTGTTAAATAAGAACAAGCACTTGCCTTCTGATGTCTCTGTTCCAGTCAAATTCTTTGTAGAAATGTCATTATTTAAGAAAAGTGCACAATGTGAAGAATCCTAACAACGGCACTTTGTTACTCCAGCCTCTCTCCAGAAGGTGAAAAGTTTTTGGCTGATAGTCTGAGTTTGTGGGGAATATATTCACACCTCCCATAGCCTGGCGGGGTCCTGGGGAGTCCTGGAATGAGGGCTACTTATAAATGAATGATTAGGGCACACGGGTGCATGCTAGTGCATAAAGAATGGAAGGTGCACAGGGCACTTACAGATCAAGCAGTCTCTGTTGAAATGCAGATAGAGGTATAGAAGTCAAGTTGCACACAGAGGTATAGAAGTCAAGTTGGGGGGAACTGCTGAGGGCCATATGGGGCTGGGTGCAAAACCAAACCCTCACCCAACTGTGCAGCTAAGACCAAGTGCTCATGGGTGGCGTGTGGCTTCACCACCTGTTCCATGTGCCTCTGCTAATGCCATTGCTGTTGGAGAGATTTGAAGGAAGCACATTGGCAGTGAGAACACAATTGGCAGCAGGCTGCAGAATGCACCTCTGGTACGAGTTTGTCTAGAAGTCTTCCAAGTTCACCATCACCCGCCCTGTGCCTGGGTCTCTGAACACAGGTGTTAGTTTATTTCTATGTGGATTATGGCATCTACCACCCTTTGTGTTTGGGGTATTTATGTTCTGAATCTTAGATCTTTAGAGTCTTAGCCAGGCATGGTGGTAAATACCTATAATCTCAGCAACTGGGTAAGCAGAAGTATTACATGTTCAAGGTCGGCCTCAGGAAGTTATGGAGACTCTGTCTCATAATAATAAAAAAAAATTAAAAAGAGTTGTGGATGTGGCTCAGTGTTTAAGTGCCCCTGGGTTCAATCTCCAGTGCAGAGAGAGAGAAAGAGAGAGTCTATAAGATAGTGATGCAGTCATTTTATCCATGGATTCTCCTACAGAGCTTTGAGCATAGTAAGTGCTCAATGAACAGTGAGTAAAACTGTTTTTTTTTTTTTTTTTTGATGCCTCTGCGAAACTGTCCCAGTTTTTGTTAGCAACATGGCTCTAAGATCATCCCCACCACTCATGGCTGGTCTTCCACCCCTGTCCATGTCATGACTGACCCATCTCCCCAAGGGCGGTCATGTCTACCAGGTTTTAAAAGATGCCTTTAGCAGTTTAGATCACCAGTGCCCCCCAAGGCTCCTGTGCTGCAGGCCTGATGCCCAGCTGATGGTATATTGGGAAGGGGGTGCTGGTTGGAAGTAGTAGGTCACTAGGCATGCGCCCTGGAAGGGAATACTGGGATCCAGGCTCTTCTCTCTCCTTCTTTGCTTCCTGACCAGCTTGAGATGAGCAGCTGTCCTCCACCACACCTTTACCATGACACACTGCCTTGCTACAGACCTTAAAGCCTGGGCCGTGCAATCACAGGTGGCTCTCTGAAGTCATGAATCACAATGAACGCTTCCTCCTTGTTTCCCTCAGGTGTTTTGTGATGGCAACAGAAAGCAGACTGACACAATGCCCATTGTTAAGGGTCTGTGGCTGTCACAACATGGCTCTGTCATCACAGACTGAACAAGTCTTGGTAGTGACCTCCTGTGGGCCTACTCTGTGCTTGAGGAAAACAACCCAGAGATAAATGGTCCACAGGGTGAAAAAAATGGGAATCCATTTTGAAAATTTTTTTCAAGACACAAAATTGAGAGAAACTCAAGGAGCAATTCACGGCTTAAATTTTAAAAGTAAAAATAGACAATGGAATTGTGTAAATTTGTAATCACATTCTATAAGTAGAGAAAATTTATGTTCTTTTGATTTCTTTGAATTTTTAACTTAAATCCAATTTTCTGTTTCTAGAGAGTGGCCAGGAATAAATGTTAGAGCCCATGCCGACTCCCTCTCCTTAGCGACACACGGGAACCTGGGGAGGTTCGTGGAGCTGGGAATGGGAAATGGGATGTGCACTCTCGTCCTCCGCCCACCTGTGGCTCGGGTCTGCTCAGAAGCAGGTCACAGCTCCAGGTGAGTGGCACAGCCTCTCGGAGGCTTCTGGGGAAAGTTCCCCAATCCTCATCACCCCCGCCCACCACTCCAAGGTGCTTCTTTTTCTCAACTTTGACGTTACTTCCAAAGAATCCCCTCCGTGGGTGTCCACCTAGTATGACAAGTGTGGAGGCACTGTCTTCCAGTGGCATCAAGAACACTTGAAGGAGAAAGTACAGGTGGAGAAGTGCCTTTACTCCTCCTGCTGTTCATTGACCACACAGGGAGAGACTGAAATGACCCCCTAAAAAAGTTAGGTTTGATTTCTAACCCCTGGAAACTCAGAAAACAAACCCTTTTGAGAACAGGGTTGTTGCAGATGAGGTGACACCAGAGTATGGATGGCCCTAAGCCAGTGGGACAGGGGTCCTCATAAAAGGAGGAAATGAGGACACGGACACACCCAAGGGGTAAACAACAAGGAAAGAGGGACTCGGGCACGGGGTGAGCCTCCATGAGTCAAGACGTGCCCAGGAAGACCAGCGAACCGCCAGAAGCAGGTGGTCCCTGGTGGGCTCAGGAGGAGTCCACCTGCTGAACTTGAGCTCAGACTTCCAGGCCCTGTGAGGGTTCACTGGGGGTCAGCCTGACTGGGCATGGGGTACCCAGAGAGCCGGTAAAGCATTCTTCCTGGGTGCTCTCAGAGTGTTCCTGGAAGAGTAGCATTTGAACCCAAGGACTGAGCAGGAAGCCTGCCTTCCCCAATGTGCACCACCCAATTCTTTGAGGGCCCCTAAGGGCAGCTGTGCGCTTGCTTGAGCCTGGACATTCATCTCCCCTGCCCTCTGACCCCAGGGTTCCTGGTTCTTGGCCTTCAGACTTCAGTTCCTACCCAGCGGGTCCTGCACCATCCACCCCCCATCCTGTCCTAGGTGCTCGGGCTTTGGCCTCAGACTGACTCCACCACCAGCTTCCTAATGCTTCCTTCTTTAAGACGGTAGCTCAGGGACTCCTTGACCTCCATCGTCACGTGAGCTGAGGTATACCGGTGGACAGGGAGGTGGAGACCCCTGTGTCGACTCTGTCTCTCTGGAGAATCCTGGCTGACTTACTCATAGCCCTCCAAAACTCTGAGACAATACATTTTTGTTGTTTAAGCCACTAACTGATCTAGCCAACTGAGGGCACCTAGGAGGTAACCACGTGTGACCAAAGCATAGAGAATGAGGTTCTTGATCAGAACAGAATGCCATTCAAAGGCGGTAAAGTCAGTGTTAGTGATGGAAAGGTTGATGTGTCAGTAAAAACGAAGCCAGTTCTCCCTGGGGTTCTCCCAGGGAGTGCAGACGTGGTCTTCCGAGCTCACCCCCGTGTTCACCTCCAGCAGGACAAGTTCAAAGGACACAAATGAGTCTTGCCTGCCGAGGACATAAATGCCATAGATTCTGGTAGACATTTGGAACCAAAAACAGGAGGAGACAAGCTTCCCTGCTCTTGGCATTTCTCACGTGGAGCCCGAGGCCTTCCGAGTTCTGCTTCTAGCCGGTGGCTCTTGGCTGATTCATGGATCTTTTCACTTTTTATTACACTGCTTTTCTGTAGCAATCAATAGAATGTGGCCCTTGTGGCTTGACAATGTTTCTGAAGGCTTTCTCAATTCTGAAGGATAATTAAATGACATTCAACAGTAGGTGGACGCGGCCTTGGCAGATTGTCAATGCCCCCTAAATACCCATGCGCCTCTCCAGATTCCAACCATGTGACTCCTGTTGTTCCCTGGACTGTGGATGGAGTTCACCTCTGGCTAAGGTCGTGAGTAGACCTTGGAGACCCTCTGATTTGTTGACCCCATCACAATGGCCTAGGAATCTGTACTGAGGTGGCAGCCCCACCAAATGAAATTGGCCTGGGTCTTTGAGCTGCCCGTAGTAGGACATTCCCCAAGACAAGTTAAACCTGATGTGACAAGCTATGGCAATTCGAGGGCTTGATACTGCAGCACGGTCCAGCCTAGACCAGGCAACAGGTCCGTTGTGGACTGGTTTTGAGCAGCAGTCATTCAGATGCACCGGTGTCTTTACAGAGAAGCACAGCGCAGCACTGGGTAAGTAGAGTAAGTCAGGCAGTCTGGGCTGTCAAAGCACCTGTGAGGCAGGGGACCTGGAAGGAATCCAGGCATCAGATAGACAAAAATAAGTCACACTGAGGAACCAGGCCTGGTCCCTGACAGCTCAGGTGTCTGGAGGACCTTCCCGGGGGAGGCCGCCACCTGTGATATTCCCCTAGGGGTTCACAGAGGCACAGGGAAGACTAGACTCGTGCTTCACCACGGCACCGGCTTGATGTCCACTAGGTGCAGTGGAGGCTGCAGTACCTCCTCCCGAAGCCCCCATGCCAACAACCAGGGCACGGCCCACTCCAGGTGAGGGGTGTGGGATGCTGAAGGCCCCTTGCTGAGGATCATTCTGCCCGAGGCAGGCGCTGTGTGAGGGTTAGATGCCTGGCTTGCCTCGCCTCGCCAGCCCTGGAGGCAGTGTGCCCTGGTGCTCTCCAGCCCTCCACTGCCTTCACTCTTCTGGAAGCACTCTTCAGAGGGCCAGCTTCTCCTAGTGGCCAACCCTGCCGCAGGCTGTCTCCCAGGAAACCAAGCTGAGATAACGAGACAGGGAAGCGGGATCCACTCCAGTAAGATGCCAAAGGCGAACCATGAGACGTGCTCCCAGTGGCAGAACCGCGGCTTGGCAGACCATCGGGTCTTCTACTGAGACAAGCAAGGCAGGAGGGCTGGGCCCGAAGCTGCAGGATTGACACAGCCTACCAAGGCAAAGTTCTGGGCACGGGGAAGCAAGGACCCGTGAGGGGCTGTGGAGAGCCCTTCTGCACTGCAACAGGCTCCCAAGGCTGTTAGAGATTGCTTGGCTTTACTGCCACTCCTTTCTAAGAAATATTTTGGTGTCTGTTCTTATTTAACTTTTATTCCACTGTGATTTTAAATGTTCCTCTAATCCGATTATTCAATCTCCATAAAAGACAGACAAAACAAAAGTCTCTCTCCACGCACAGCAGCACCTGCACCACTACTGCGGGCAGCACAGCAGCAGTAACACAACGCAAACCGCACAGCTTCCCCATCCCGGTCAGCTGGGCAAACGTCTCCAATATTTCAAACTTTATTTTGGGACTGATACTCTGACACGGCCATGGCTCCTCTGAGTCATCTACTTCTCTGCCTCTCCTGTGCTCCGGACACTCGATCACCTTCTTACTGAATGCCATGTCTGCCTTCTGCATTCAACATGAGCACAGCGTTGAGAACTCAACGTCCCCTCCTGCCCTCACTTTGCCCACGTGTGGCGCTCCTCCTCACCCTTCACCATCTCCTCCCACAGCACATACCCTGGGAACGCTGCACTCCTGCTTCTCCCATCTTCAGCACCCTGTTTACCTATTAGTCTACAGGATCACCCTCCCCACTGAACTCTGGGCCCCTGAGCCAGTAAACAGGTGCTTACTAAATGAGCAGGTTCAACAAGGTGGTCATCTCGTGCTGCACGTTCTTTAAGACGTTTTCCCCAGGCTTCAGGGTCCTCCTATGGCTCACATCAACTTGAGTCAGGACACTGAGCTGGGACACGAGGTGACACAGTTCACCCTTGTTGATCTCAGGTTCTGGGGTATGAGGCTCACTTGGTGTCGTCTCACCAGTGGCTGCTGGTCACCAGGTAGGAGCAGGTGCTCTGCCACTTACAGTAGGGCCAGGTCCCTGTAGCCCCATCCCAGGCTGAGCGTAGCAGACATGGGAGAGTCCCCCAGATGCATCACCTGGTGACACCACAGCTTGCCAGCACACTGAGCTGTCCACCGCGTCCCCTCAGGAACCTGGGTCTCAAGGGAGCTTCAGCTCACTGCTGTGGGTCAGCATCAGGAGAGGATTGGACCACATCCAGAGTCTGGAAAAGATGGAGGTTCACAATTCAAAGTGTGGCTTCTCTGTCACTTTCAAATCACAATGAAGTAAAAACCTCTTGAGGTCCAACAGTTGCCCGTCAGGAGCACCGAGCTGCCGTGACTGCCTGCGAGGGTTCCTGAGTCCTCACTCCGTCTTTGTGCTACGCCCTCACTTTGCTGCCGATGAAGTGAAGGCTGTGAAGGTGACCTCACTCCCTGAATCACACAGATAGAAAGGGACACTGTGCTCCAGCCACAGCCAGCAGTCCTGAAGCCCCTGTCCCCACCTTGTGCCCTCTGTGCCGCTCTGACCCTTCTCATTCACTGTCTCCCTGCCTGACTCTTGTCCTAACATTTGAGGATTTCTCAAAGGCGAAAACCCTGACTCCTGGTCATGGGCATTTCCTGTGGTGTCCAGTCCAGGCTGGCTCGTGCCAAACTGCTTCTGAGTTGAACCTTTAAGCTCAAGGATTCAGCAGGTGTTGCCAAGAAGGCCAACAGGTAGGAAGTGGCTCAGACTTGCCTTCCTTCCCCCTGTCCCCGTGCCTGCCCTGTACCTGGGAGGAAGTTTGGGCTGAGAATCCCCACAGAAGCTTGATGGGAGTTGATAGGGGATGTTATGGGGAATCAGGGGTCGGAGGGGCTCACAAGTTCAGTTGTGATGAGGGACTTCAGGCTCCACTGCAGTTGATGAGGGACTAGTGAAAACACTGGAACCTTCCAGGAGCCACCAAGCCATTCTAGGCAATGTCATCTATCCAAATACCACTGACCCTATGCAGGTGGCCCTGTGCCGGCCATCAGTGCAGGGCTGCGGGGCACCCTGGGGCACACCACACCTCAACCTGCTTAATGCTAGGGGCCAAATCGTGCCCTCCACAACTGGCCTGTGAGACCTTTCCCCAGGGTGGCTGTATTGGAGTGGGGATCCCTGGAGGTAAGGAAGGTCAAATGAAGTCCTCAGGTGGCAGCCTCTCTGACAGGCTGTGGCCCTGGGAGTGCAGGAAGTGGAGGCCCGGAGGAGAGGCTCCTGATGGCCAGGAGGAGCACACACTGGGGCATCCCCTGCTCCTGGGCCTCACACCTCCAGGTGCTCAGCCTGTGGCACTGTGTGGGGGTGGCATGAGCTCATTAGCCAGGGTCGGCTCAGCACAGCCTGCACCGAATGCCTGGGTCCAACAGGCTTCCTAGAAAACGTGACGTGGAAGACGGAGGAGGAGTCCATCCCAAGAACACACCCTGGGTGCTCTGACACCCAGCAGCAACTGACTTGGGAGGATGATTGGCTCTGAAAGCTGGTTAAACTCCAAGAAAGAACCAAGAGGTCGGCCAGTTCAGAGTGTGGCTGAGGGAGTTCCAGGGACTGGTTGAGCTGGCCCTGAATGAAAACACAGCTTCTGGGCAGTTTCCCAGACCCTCCAGGAATGAGCTGCACAGAGAAGCTCTGTGTGCATACATATCTAAGGGTGTGTGCATAATATCTCTGTGTGTGTGTGTGTGTGTGTACATATAGATACGCATGTGTGAATGTGTGTGTGCTTGTCAACTTTCTGTCTCTGGGACAAAATACATGAAGTCGGTAATGTAAGAGGACAGAGGATTATTTCGGTTCATGGTTTCAAAGGTTCACCACATGGTCCCTTGGCCAGGTTGCTCTGGGGGCTCTGGCGAGCCAACACATCATGATGGAGGAAAGACACCCACCTCTGGCAGCCAGGAATCAGAGGGAGAGGAAGGGGCCACGGCCCCATATCTCCCAACCACCAGACTTCCTTGCACAAGGCCAGTCCTCCTAACGGTTCCACCACCTCCCACAGCACCCCTGGCTGGTTGCCAAGGGTTCAGCATGAAGACTTTGAGGACACTCAGAACTCAAACCATGAGTTTTACATTCAGACACACATAGAAAAGTGAATTTGCAGAACAAGGGTGCATCCACACTCCAACAAATATGTAAACAACTCAGAAAACAAATCCACCCTCTGCTTTCTAAATAACTGTGGCTTATTAAAATCCACCTATTAGTGTGAATTGTTAAGAACAGACTGTTCTCATTAAAGTATACCATGCTAATTGCCTTTAGAACCTTTATAAGAAATTATGTGGAAATAAAATGATTGCATATGAACTCAGTTCTGTTAAACGATATGCATAACTGGAAGGGACTTGAGCTAAATTAGCAGCTACCACTGGGTGATGTAATTATAAGTGACTTCTATTTTCTTCATTTTGCTTTACACTGTTTTTCAAGTACTCACCAAATGTGTAGATTTTAGAGTTATTAAAAAAAAAGGGTTAAGATCTTTCTGATCTGTGAAACCCATCTGAGTGGCACCTTACCTACACCAACCACTATGAGGGTTTCTGTGTCATTAATCATGACCTGATGGGAGACATGTTCATGAGCACTTGACGTGGCACTGTGCCCTGAAACGTGGCTGTCAAGGGCCTCACCACCATGATGAAAGACACATATTTCCCCCAGAGTCTCCTTGCCTGTCCTTGAGACCCTGGATCTGACCTGGAACACTGGGGAGGTTGGCAGGTGTTAAAGTGGGGACAGCAGAGGGCGGTGCTGCCCCTGAAGATGGGAGTGTTTATGACCGGAGTTCACATGCAGGGCTAGTTGGAGAATGGTGCAGGTCTCAGGAGGACCGCATGCAAGTCAAGAGGGGCCAGGTGGACACGAGGGCCAATAGGCAGAGCCCCAGGATGGAAGGAGGAGGCATAATCAACTCATGGGCTGGTGGCATAGAGGCAAGACCAGCAGGATTTTTCAAAGGCGCCATGGTCTGAGTGGACAGCTAGCAGTCAGGGTGCTGGGGACAAGCTCTGCATTGCCTCAGAATGCTGGTGATACCAGGCACTGTCCCTCTGTGCTGGATCCGTCCCAAAGTTCAGGACTCTGCCTGGCTCCCTCCCCTCAGCCTGTTGCCCACCACTCTGAGACTTCTGAGTCATCAGGGAGACGCTCACTGCCACTGTGTGTGGACTGCTCACTGCAGAGGGCGGTCATGCTGTGGGGCTGGCCCCAGGCTTCTGAGTCAGTGCATGGACACCTCGCACGTCTGATGAGCAAGTCCTGCAGGGACGATGCTGGGACCAGGCCCCTGCCATCCTTCGGGGACCTGGTCTAGAGCAGCAGGGTTCGTTCACCCCAGCCCTCCGGCCCCGGGGTTGTGCATCTGTGGTGAGGGCTGAGCTGCCCTGCCCCTGACCCCGGGAGAAGTTGTCTCTCACGAGATGATCAGGTGTCAAAGGGCGTTGGCTTTGATTTTAGACTGGAAAGCGTATTTTCTCCCGTGGTTCATCTCCATCCAGTCTTCCTTTAGAGTGGGCTGTCTGAAGTGGACTTATTAATATTGATAATCTTGTTGATTAAATTTTAAAGCGCACTTGCCGTTAGCCATTGCAGTTTGTGAAAACACACACTTACTGTCAACACACAACAAAGAAAGGCTTCATAACAGTCAGCGAGTGAGACAAAACTATTTTAATATATTGCTACATGTTACAAAACAGTCTCTGTCCAAACACAACTTACTTAATAGAATACTTTCAACAAGAGCAAAACACACATAATACATTATTGCTTAAAGGGACCTTATTGCTACAGTGTTTGCTTATTTGGTTTTCAGTCTATGCAGCAATTGGACTCCAAAATCTGATAGAGATAAAATAGGGCCTATTTTTCAGATAATTCAGTGAAACGAGCTCAATCACCTTCAATTTGGGGGGAAAAAAAGGAAACTGCTCTATGATATATCATCTAATAATAGAGATGGTTAGTGCCAAGTGGACACTGAACTTAAGCAATAATTGAAAGCACCACAAAACATTTGTACTTACACTTGAAGTAAGATATATAACTAAACTATGCTTCATTGTCTCAATAAGAAGCAACATTTTCCACAAAACTAACACTCATATTTAAAACGGAAAAAAAAGCAAAACACTATGTAAAACACTATGTGAGCTTAAATATTATTGCAGTGTTAAAAATTCCCATTTCTTCCTTTTAAGAAAAAGGGACATTTAAATATTTTAAACATCAATGCTTTACAAATCCTGACGGTAAATGAGAGGGTTAATAGCAGCTCAAACAGCTGGAAAATATACTTAAAATAGCTTATATCTCAAATGCACCTCTTGTTTTGCATCATATTTTCCTTAGAGGAAAGACAAGCAGTTTCCCTCAACTAGAAATAAATCTAATCCACTTCAGAAGATTTGGGCTTCAGTGGGACCTGCCTTCAGATCAGCTGGCTGAGCCCTGGCAGCACATCAGAGCATCTCAGGGCTTTCTCACACAGGGCCAAAGCACACTCATGCAAACGACAAATCTGTTTCATGTTCCAGCTGATTACATCTGGCAAGGCCTGCTTAGGTGCCATCAAAACCCCTGGGGAAAACGTTTCCTGATTCATTTTTTTCTCTTGAAAAAGGAAAAAAAGTAGAAAATACAAACAATTATCTAATTTTGGATGGGATACACATATTTCAGTTGAATTATATGACTTAAAAACTAAAATAGGAATATATTTTTTAAGAAAAAAAAAATCACAAAACCAAACTTTTCAAAATCACCAAGCCCTGTAAAAGGCCCTGAGTTCCAGCCCCAGTGCTGCAAAAACAAAAACATACAATAAAAAAGGGAAAGTCATAAAACAAAAAAGAAACAAAATTACCAAGTCCTGAAATTTGATTATGAACAGGGAAATTTCTACAAGTTTCCAAATGAAATGAGACACTAAAGTGCCCCCTAGTGAGGCCTTCTGGAATTGCAGTCTAATTAAATTGGCAAAAAAAAAAAAATTTCTATGATTTTGCTTCCTTGAAACAATGATAGGAAATTATTCTATTCCAGGTAACGAGATACTATCTAAGTTACATAATGAAACCACATGATGTATTTATACAAGGAGAAAATGTTGATCAAGTGTCATTATTTCCTATGCTTCCCTCTTAGAGCTAGAAAAGAAAGGAAGAGTTTTCTCTCCTACTGGCCTAGACTGTATCTTGTTTCCACTGACTCAACGTTAAAGGAGAAATGCTATAAGGTGTGCTGTGGCTTCACTTGCATAAACTGCAGGTGCACTTGGCGGGTTTTTATGGAATAGCCCACACTGTCAATTTTCAGAGCTTTGAAGACAAACATCTGGTCAAATGAAAAGTCACGTTTTCACTTGACACTCCCATGCCCTGAAAAGTAGGTGTTCACAGCAATTGAAGTCCCACTCTTGTTCCATCTCAGGGAACGTGGAGTCTGCTGGTTGTGCCAAGGGTCTTTGAAGAAGAATCTGTGTAGCACAGACAGCACGGGCACCAGGGGTCCCCTTGCTCAAGAAGCAGGTGCTCCTTGGAGATAGGTGGGTTTCCTTCATTGTTCATTAAAATGTCTGTGGACCATTTCTATAATTCTAAATAAAATTCCCAAGATTTCAGTGATCTAAAGACAGAAAATGAAGGAGCTTTACAATAAGCAGAAGTAACTGGAGGCAGTATTTGATAATATTTCTAAGGTGAAAAGTGACATTTCAATCAGTGTTTAGCAGGAAATAACTGATGATCAAATAAAAGAAAGACAAAAACGAAACTGGAAAAAATAGCTTTGAAATAAAAACACAGCAGTCACAGGAAATTTTGCTGAAAATACCAAATCCATTGGAATTATGGATTGCTCCCCCCTCCCTTGCCCAGGTATCCTTGTAGCTTATTTCTCACCAAGGCATCTTTGAACTAGATGATTGTGCTCTTGTTCACAGTCGGCTGAGAACCTTTTAAATAACAATACAGCACTAAGCCAACTAACTGAAGTGTGGACTTCAGTTCCGCAGGTGATTTCTATGTTCAGTGCCCACAGGCAATTCGACATGATGCGCAGGTTTCTGGCCACTGAGAAAGACCAGTGTGCAGGTCCTGTAGACCACGGCAGCCACACGTGGGGCTGGCCTCCGGTGGGTTGGCCCTTGCTCTGCTGACAGCGTCACCAGTCCAGTTTCAGGTCGGCCTTGCTCCAGACGTACTTTCCTCCTCGCTTCAGAAACATACGTTCATCAAACCCACTGAATTTTATAGCTTCTTCCACTCCAACGTCCAGGATAGACATGGAAGGATCCTTCCGGCCACTTCTGCAGTTCAGAAAGCGCATCTAGGAAATTTAAGAAAGAAATCAGTCTATTTCCATAAAGTTTATGCTGTAAAACCCATTTTGAGGTATCCATGCAAAATATTTTTTTAATATTCCAATCATGTCAATAAATGATGACTGAGAACGGTGGCCAGAAACTGAGCTCCCTAAGCTTCACCCCCCACTCATGTAACTCAGGCACTGAGGAAGAGGTGAGGTCCGCTGAGAGCCTCAGGCACAGGATGAGGGGCTCACTACCATGGCCCCCAGCAGAGGCGCCATGCTGATCTGGAGAGACTTGGCCCCAGTGTGGGAATTTGTTCTGAAAGTTTAAAGGGAAGGGAAAGATCCCGCGAAGGCCTGGGGGCTTGGGGAGCACTGTGGTGGGAAACTGTAGGTAATGGCCTTGCTAGGGAGACAAGCACACAGCCATGTCACTCTGCGTCCCAAAAGGATTCTTTCAAGAGTGGGAGAAAGAGTGGTAAGAAAGCAGACGCTGAGGCAGGCCAGCACCAGACCAGCAGAGCCACATGGGCCGGCCTCGCTCTTTGCTTCATCTTGTCCGTCTTATTTTAATTACTTCAGCCTCTTTTCCCTACTTCTTGTGCAAGAATGAGGTCTTTAGGTTTCGTGTGACCTACACTGACAATTTTGTAGAGGATCGAATCATATATGTTGCAGCAGAAAGTTGTTAAATTGGCAAAAGCAGATTTTGGGTCAAGTATGTTTGATCCAATTCTGTGGAGACCAGACGGGTTGTTGCAGAACGTTGGTCAAAGCCCCGGGACCCATCAGGGCCACCTGCATTCCCCAAATAAATGGTTTCACTTTCCTCTTGGCCTTGGACTTGTTAACTGAACATTTCCAATACTACTCTTTCCCTTATGTCCCACAAAGAAAGCTCATGTTGATAATAAATGAAATTGCTATAAAGCAACTCGGATGAACTTGAAACTAATGAAATATAAAAGTTATCTTAAATATCCCTCAAAGAAAATCCAATCTAAATATTGAACCCATGGTTCTTGTTTGCACTCATTTCTTCTGAAAAACATATCTTTGAATGGAATTATTTGTCTTTTGTTAGACATATTGACAAAAGTTAAAAATCTGGACCAAAAAAATAAAAATAAAAAAGACAAAGGAAAAGAAAGTGGATTCTCTTCCAGTTGTGAGAGGGTGGGTTTTCCCTTTCCTATGGAAGATGATGAGGGAAGAGGATGTGAGTGGTGCTTAGAAAGGAAAGGAAGGGCAAGGCCCCTCTGCCACTGCCAAGGTTAATCAGCCAGGGAGTGAGCTGCCTATCAAAGGAGATGCAGTCCAGGGCCTTTTCATGTGCTGGGGGTCCTTGTGAGGTCCACGGACACCAGGCCAGGCAGGAGCCACACCATATGGCAGCTAGTGCCAATCCAGGGACCTGGGCCCAAGCCAGTGCCTGTGGAGGTGCTGGGCACATATGGCAAAGGGACCCCCAGCTGTATCATTTTAATGACCCTAACTGGCCAAAAACCTGTGACAGGCCATGAAGATGGACAAACGGGTCCTACATGATGGCATTCAGCTCAGCGCTGGACTTGCTGCTGAACTAGCTTTTCAGTGATAATTTCATAACTCAAGAGAAATACTCACATATTCATCCAGGATAAGGTAGGAGTCTTTCATCTGCAAAGAAGGAATTGCATACAAATTTAGTCCTAAGCATATTTTTCAGTGTGTATTTTCAACTGTCTATAATAAAATGTGCATTTGGGTTTTGTAATTCTAGGTTTAATATTTCTTATCTCATTGGAGTGGCTTTTGGTGAGACCCTCATAAGGGGAGGGACTGTGTGTGTGCCTTCAGAGCCCCACAGGTTCAGCAGGCCTGGAAGATCTGCATCAAACAGAAAGGTCAAGAGAAGGAGCCACTCCACTGCACATTCCCTGACAGTGGCCCTCAGTGTTCCCTGACTGTGGACCCTCTTTCTGATGTACCAGGCCGAGCACTCTTCAGTGCTAGCACGTGGGACTACAGGGGGGCTTCTCTCATCGATTCTGCCGCGCTAAGCTGACTGACAGTAGTGGTACATTGTGTGTGTGGAGGGATTCCTGAACTTCCAGCAGGTAGACGGACCTTCTGCCCCCACCGACGGACATGGGGTAAAGGAAACCTGGGTGGGAGCCTTTGGGGAGCTGAGATGCGCAGGTGGGTGAGGAGCTCTTCATACAAGGATGGAGACCGAGAACAGTGCCATCTTTCATTGCTTTCCTTATTTTCTTCGCCCTCACACTATGTAATTAAGATGGAGGTGGGAAGATCCCGTAAACAGAGACCCTGCGAGAGGGCTCCCTCCACTTCCTCACTGCTCCCTGAAGCCTGTCCTGCTCTCTCTCCATTTGGGGATTTTCTCACTCAGGCTTAGTTCAATATCACCTTTAAACTCCAGCCATCCATCAAGACCTTCAGAAGCCAAAGCATAAGGAATCAATTTCTGTCCCTGGAATTCCTGACATTATGCGAGCATCCGGGGGAGAGATTTTCTGTGTGTGTATTTTGGGGTGGCAGATGGGAGAACCTGTTTTAAAAATACTTCTTCAAATAACAAATCTTATCTTTTACAAATTGGAAGATCCAAAAAGTTTAAAATCCACCAAATTATTGGAATTTGCACTACTCTGGGGGGGGATATGTATGGATTTTTTTTTTTTTTTTTTTTTTTGCAGATCAGCATTGAGTTTCAAATTGATTTTGCATGTTGGTTTTCAACTTTACTAATATCATGTGATGAGATCTTATCCTGGTAACATAACACTCTTAAATATGCTTTATTCAGTAGACATTTCACTATGCTAATGTACTAATGCACCTGTTCCTGCCCTACGGCGAAGCAAAGCTACCTTCAGTTTATTTCTATTGTTCTTAATGCTGCAGCAGCAAACCTTTATATAAATATTTCTTTGCATCTTTATATAAAGATTTCTTGTGTTTTGAAGTAGAATTTAAGAATCAATATATAAGAACACTTCAAAGGTTATCATAATAAATGATCAGTTTGTTATCTAGGAAATCCATGGGCATTATCCTTCTACTAACCACATGAATCACCTCTTACTGCATCTTCAAATTTCATATTTAAATTTCCATTTTTTTTGAATACTGATAATATCAGAGACTGTTAAAATGTTTATTCACTCTTTGATTTTCCTGTGTAAATCATCTGTTTGTGCCCATTAGCTGATTAACTTTCTCTGTTAGCAGGTTCTTATTGATTTAAAGAACTTTTTATATATGATACTTTATTTTATATAATTTGGTGTAATTTCAAAAAAAATGATGGTAGCATATTTTACTTTTAATTTTTATGATGTATGTAGCTTATAATTTTAACTTTAATGTACTCAAATTTTGGCATTCATAATTGTTTAAAAATGTGCATAACTTGCATTAATAAGGCATTTCCTCCACTGTGGCAGGAAGAACGGGAATCATTTTTCTTTAGATTTTGAGAGTGCATTCATCAGTGACTGCCTCTGGTAATTCCTGAAATCCCAGCAGAGACATGCTTTGGCCAACCCTGCTGAGTCTATGAGTGGAATTTGTCCTTTTAGGATGCATTCAATTGTGCTTACACCAGACAACTAAAGAAGTGGCAAACCATTTCTTCTACCTTCTACCCAACTTCTAAAGTTTTTCCTAGAAACATTCAAGTGAATCAAGTGATGATGTTGATAGCAAGAGAATGGCATTCAAGAGCTCCCTCCTCCTTTCACAGAAGTAGAAATGCTAAGTTTATAGCAGCATGGGTTGAGATGGCACAGTGGTGATACATGAAGTCACATCACCTCTGGGTGGCACTCTGCCTTCCCGGAGGGAGACACTGAAGCTCCCTGAAAGCCCACCGTCAGCAGGTAGCCAGGGTGGACCTGGGCTTTTCTGGCTTGGGACCCACTCCTCCCTCTCTCTGTGCTGAATCCCCTGAAACCACAATCTGTCCGTATGCAAGTCCTTGGGCCAGGATTCCCTGCTCTGGAATCAATCTGAAGGCAAGCAGGAAAGCCCACTGGGCTGTATACAACCTTCTGGTTGGACTCGGGCACCAAGCAGGACACTCCTTTGTGACGCTCTAAGAATTCTTCAAACTCTTCGTCACCGATGACGAATCTTTGTGCTTCTCTCAGGGCATCGTCTCCACAGTTCTCGCCCTCAATCAGGAGGCACTGGAACACCTGAAAGGAGGAGAGCTTGTGGGCAAGGCCGGCATCCGCTGGACCCAGCCCCACCCCTGTCCAAACTCCAGCTCCGCGGCCCGGAGCTCAGCAGTCCTGGGGAGACCTCACGCTGGGAAAGGAAGGCCGCCCTGGAATTCAGGAATATGATGTTAGAAGCACAGACATTCTTAAAATAGAAATCCCTCAAACTGCCTAGAGTATGTTTGATCTAAGTTTATGATCCAATATTTTCAGACTACAAAATCATTCATGTTTTTTGAAGAAAACAGGGACTATTAAAAAGCATAAAAAATAACAACTGTCATCTTCAAACCAAGAGAAAACTATTTTAAAAATATTGTTGTTTTTGCTGATTTTTAATATATCCTAAGTACTTTTAAACCAGGTTTGCTTTTCACTTAATACATAAGGACCAATTTTTGAAGTCATTAATACAGTTTTTCATTCTTCTTTAAAGTAAATAAGTGTGTACATGACTGTGCGTGCATAGATGTTTTTGTGAGTTTGTATGTGTGACCGTGTGTCCAAGTGTGTGTGTTAATGTGTGTGCTGACTGTGTGAGAGTTGAGTGTGCACACTGCATTACCCCACCCTGAGCAGTACTGTCATTTGAGCAGGGAGGCCCCAGGGAAGGCAAGCAACCAGGCAAGGTGTCCCAGGTGGCACAGGGTGACAGAGCTGAAGCAGAACCCGGGGCTAACAGGCTTTTGTGGAACAGGTTTCTCTACACGGAATTAATCAATAGCATCTGGATTAATTTGAGGCTGTTTTAGTCAGTTAGGGCTAATGTCATAAAGCTCTAAAGACGGCCTCTAGGGCTGGGGACATAGCTTAGTCGGCCGCGTGCTGGCCTAGCATGCGCCAGGCCCTGGGTTCAACCCCCAGAAGAAGATGGCCTCTCGCTCTGTGTCCTCCCTCTGGCACACGGTTGCCTGCCGAGGGCTGCCGCGCCCGTGGCCTCGTGGGAAGAGGGCACCCCAGGAAACCAGGGAGCAAAGGGACCAAGCAGGGGCGACAGCTTCCACCTGCCAACAGCCTTTGAAGATCAGCCTCTAGGTGAGCACAGTTTTCCAGGGAGGGAAGCTCCGCCCTCTGAGAGTCAGGTCTTCAAGGGCAAGAAGTGCCCTTGTAGTGGTCAAAAGAGTGGAGTAAAAGTCTGGGAGATAAGAGGAGACCCAAGCAGTGGGGGAAGTCATACATGTATGAGAACGATGAGATGGCAGGAGAAGAGAGGAGGGACCAGGACACAGGGACAGGACAGCCGGCTCCAGGAGGAGCTCCCAGCCTCGGAGGGCAGCCCCCCAGCTGCTGCCTCGGCCTCCCTCCTCCTCACAGTCCCCACTCGTCCTACCCACTGTCTTCCTTTAGCTTTGTCTCAGCTCCTTCTAGACCGGGGTGCATCAGCCTACTTACGTACTTCACCAAAAGTTCAAGTTCAATGTCGCTATTTACAATTTCTTAAACAGATTTTTTAAAAAAGTATACTTACTTAAAAAAAAAAAAGCTTATACTTGCTTTGTTTGCATATGGAAATGGATTAGGGGAAGAATTTTTAGATTAAAACTTGAATTTTTAAGTTTAAGTTTTTAAGTAGCCGATTGCCAGTGTCTGCATGTTGCCAGGGCTGTCTGTGCTAAGCGGGCTTGTGCCTGTGAGCCTCAGACTCCGAGGTGGGACCAGTCCCAAAGCACAAGTCTTGGGATAAAGGCCCGGTGTTGCTCCCGGTGGGGAAGCCTTGATTCCTAATGCCTTCCAATAACTCAGTGCACACTCAGTGGCATCCGGCTCTGCGGAGAGCATTGCTCCCTGTCAGTCAACTCTGGGCTTCCCAGAGACACACCCCAGCACTGAGCATGACCTTCATCCTCACTGTATCTTAGGAGAACATCATTCCTGGGTTCAGAGGGAGCGTGAAGCACAGCAAGCCGTGGCTGGGAGTCTAGGGAGCCAGAGGAGACCAAGGACCTAGCTGGATGGCCTGGAGCTCTCCAGTGAGGCTCTTTCCAGCTTCGCTGAGCTCAGCCAGGAACAGCAGTAGCACTTACCTTCCAGCGAACAGGGTTCAGGGCTTTAATCTGCTCGTTCATGTCCTCGTCCACGTTGAACCGGTTGATGACAGAGTTGATCTTGAAAGCCACTCTGTAATCATTGCACCACTTTCTCAGCTTTTGAAGATTTTCCACATGGTTCTTCTTTCCTTGGCCACGGCCAATAAGGACGTTGACTTCCTCATCAAAGCTGTCACAGGAAATGGCGAGAATGTCCAAGTAGTCACCTGTGGTAAAATGGTCAGCTAAATTTTTCTGTCCAAGGAACAAGTGCTACAGGTCACATCAATCAATTCATGATACAACATATTTTGTTTGCATCTGGGTTCTAATTTTTTATGTGACACTTTCCTCATACCTATGAAACTTGCTGAGATGTGAACTCTACTGGTACTTGTATAGAGTATTCGTTAAAAAACCACACATGTGCCTGGGTGCAGTGGTGTACACCTATAATGCAAGCAACTTGGGGGGCCGAGGCAGGAGGATTACAAGTGTCAGGCCAGCCTCAGTAGCTTAGCAGGACACTTTTGCAAAATTAAAACAAGAAGGACTGGGGATATTGTGTCCCTGAGTTCAACCTCCAGTACCTCCCTACGCACAAAGTCTATACACATAATTAATGATGGATATACATATTTGATCATTCTAAAACCCTACTCTCCTACTTGCATGAGCTCCAATTAATATGCTTAATATTTTTCATTTATTTCTTTATAGAAATCATATAATTTATGAAGCAAGCAGATAGATATTTTGGACGCTTCCACACTTAGCTATGAGTATAGATTTGCTTTTCTTTTTCTACCACACAAATACAATTGCTTGGTATAAGAGGGAGCACGAAGCACAGCAATTTTTTGGCCAAGTTCACCAGCTTCTTCCTGACGTATTTTGTACCTTTGATTCACTATCTAAATATTCACAGAGACTCTATGTGGTGTCAGGTACAACCATATTAGATGCTGAGCAAACCCAGATAAAGCGTTTGAAGCAAGGGTGTCGGGGCCCCTCCCTGTAGAGTAGCATATTGACAGCTCAGATAGTGGGTCGTTCGGAACCCAGAACACGCTGAGTGTGATTCTGGCATTGAGCTCTCCTCCACTGGGTTCCATGACAGTCTTTTCTACCCTCTCGCTCTTCTGCCCCTGCCTCTGCCTGGGCTGCTCCTGCTCTTCTGGCCTGTGGAGGGCAGGCCTTCTCTGGGCCTGGGCTTCCTCACGGAGGTTAGACCTGCACTTCCAAGTTACTTCCCAAAGATGGCACCTTTTTCTTAAATTTGCCTTTGCTTTATGGAAACCAAATGTTCCATTGCTCCTTCAACAGCGCTTCTCTATATTACAAACAAAAAGAGTCATTTTAGCTCCTATTTTAAGGCTCGTTTTGTGTTACCCAGATGTAACAAGCAATTAGCACACATACGAACCAGAAACACTCTTTAACACAACTCTAAATGTCCTACAATTTGATCTTGAGTAAATTTGTAATGGGATATCATACTGGAACAAGGCAACTCACTGAGCATGTGGTCTCTAACCATCCAAAAAAAAAAAAAAAAAATTGAAAACTAAACACACAAAGCCCTGTCGGTTCTATGCAGGCAGCCTCTTCTGGTTGGCTCCCAAATGGGCTTCAGCTGTGCTCTGCCACCCTTCCAACTTCTGATGATTGCTGTGATATCCCTCCCTCTAGTTCTCAGCTTCTCTGGCCCTGTCTCTTGGGAATAGGGATTTATCAGAGTGGATCTCTGCTCAGTCCTTGCATTTTTCTAAGAGAGTCAGAAGCTGTGATGGGGTCTTTCCTATGCCTGCATGTGTGACTGCCACAACATTCACATGTCACTAGTGGATGGTGCAAGAGCCGGAGGCTCACAGCCTGCTGCAGCCATGTGCCAAGACTCCTCAGGACTGTTGAGCAAGATCCAGGGTCTATCTGAGTGCAGGGTTAGGCGGTCTCATAGCAGTCTGTTCCCAAGTGACCTGCCCTGTGTGAAAGTCTTGGATCCTAAGGTTCCAATGAGATTTTCTGCATAGAGAATGTCCAAACAAGTCTCTGCTCTTCAATGATGGACAGAAAGGACAGCCTCTGTGAGGTCAGTATGTTGGGTGTATCTGGACTCACACTTTTACGCTACCCTTTTACTCTCTACCTTTGCTCTCCTAAGCCCTGGCTTATGAGTCCCTCCAGAAGACAGACCGACTGGGAGAGGTGGGGACCTGTGGCATAGCCCCCTCATCCACTCAGCACACAGGCCCATCACTGGACCTTTAGATCAGAGGTGGACAATTGGAGGGGCCTGAGAGGGATACAGATACATTTTGTTGGTTCCTTGAGCATCTAAAAATATTTCAAATTATTAACTGGCAGATGCAACACAGAATGCAGATTTTTATTTATGTTTAATAATATGAGCATCTGGCAAGATTTTATATGGTGCAAAAAAGTCAATTAAAGTTTATAATTGGAGGTCCTTGGCCTCTAAGAAGAGAGCCAATGCTGCCCAGTCCCCATCCTCACCCCTTCCTGCTGCGACCTTGCCGGAGATGCTGGGTTCTCCTGTAAACTTCCAAGTGCCTGAGTTTCCATCCCCTTTCCCAGACACACACCCCAGGGTTTGTCGCTGCGATGCAGGAGTCCTTCTGCCACTGCAACACTCTCCACAGAGATGGGCAGGTCCAGCCATCCTGGAGGGACAGGGCTGCCCAGGCACACACCAAGAGAAACCCTGTCAACTGGTCTCCAGTCGCTGCCTCCTGGACGCCTTCCCTGTCTCTGGGTCTGTCTGGCTCCCACAGCGCCCTTGCCTTTGCTCCTCCAAACCCACTTCCCCCTGGTGTCACTGCTTTCAGACATGGCCTCAACTCCTCCTTGACCTCCCTCCCCTGAAACTCTGAAACCTCTCGGATGGACTGCACCGGCCCTCACAGCCTTCTCCCCGAGTCTTGGGATGGAAATTCAACTGGAGATTTCTGGCCAATACTCCAACAGATGGAAAAAGCCAGTTTCCTTTGAATGGTTTTAAAGCTCAAATGGCTCAGCAGAGAGAGAGAGAGAGACTGTAAGAATTGTCTCCCAAAATCCCAGTGCTGCCTCAGTGCCAGGCCGTGCTCTATGGACATTATCCACGGGCAAGACTTAATGATAAGCCTTCTCTGCCGTGTTAGGACCTGGTGGCTCTTAATCCTGCTGTGCAGAGGAAGTCCTTCCAGCACCAGAAATCAGCCAGTCCACACACGGTGTCTGACGTCATTAGTTCTGGGTGCAGTCCAGTTCCATCAGAGACAGTTTCCTGCACAGCTGTAAAGTGTGCTGATTTTCCTCAGTGAGTGGCTAAGTGTGGGTCAGAGGTCTGGACACTTGCTAAGTTTGGAAGGTGCAGAAGAGGCAGGCTTCCTAACACGCTCAGTTCTCTGACTGGCCACCCTGGTTTACTGAGAGCCCTGCAGAACCAAGACGCCCATCGCGCCCAGCTGGAAGGGAGATTAGAATAAGTAAGATTTGTTTTTCTTTCCTTCCACTTCCCCAGAAGGCCTGGCCTGATGCCCAGGATGGGAGGAAACACAGGAACCAACCCTATCAGCAGAGACGCCTGCAGTGGCCTGAAGGAGCGCTTACCGTAGTCCCTGAACCACTTCTCCCGGATCAGGCTGCCGTTGCTCACGATGCTCACGCTGGGCAGGAGGAGCTCCTGCTTGCAGAACTTCACCAGCTGGCCCAGGTACTCGCCCCGGTCCTGAAGAAAGGGCTCTCCGCCAGAGAAGTTTATCTTCTCCATCCCTGCCAAAGGCAGAGTGTGAGGGTCTGCCTTCACCAAATCCCACTCTCATTTTTGTTTTATTTTGTGTCTTGTGCTGCTGAGCATCTCACCCAGGGCCTCATGCAGTGTGGGGAACACCTGAATACTGAGCTACACCCCCAACCCCATCCACTTTGGTTTTAGTGCAAGGTAATATTTTCTCCATGTTAAAAAAAAAAAGAAATGAAAATTTCTCATTATCCTCTCCTTTCCTAATTTGTGTTCCTAACACCAACCCCACCTCACCAGAATAACCATGCATTTAATTCAGGGTATAAACAGGGGGAAGAAAATCACTTGAAGATTTTGTTTTTGCTTTGTTTTTCCCTCCTTTAAGCAGATGCCCTTGGATGTTGGGAGTTCTTTACATAGAGGAGCTGACTTGGTTAGAAGCCAACGGGTGCAATGGCGCAACCCGGAGTCTGCAAAGCAAAAACCACCTCCTGAGACATGGGTAGAGCAGGCGGGGAAACAGCTCGACATGCCCCTGACACCCAGGCTCAGAAACTGGTTGTAGTTAGACCTGTGAGAGGGCTAGCTGAGGAGGGAAGGTAAAACATTATATTTTAGTAAGATGTCTACTTCCAGGGAGAGCAGAGTCAATGAGATGAATGACAAGAATCCTGCTGAGGAATGACAAGAACTTGAGCTAGGTCACTCTGAGAAGGACGAGGTGATGGGTCTCCACTTGCAAGATCAGCTGCAGATAACCAGCCGGCAAGGTGGAGCAAAGCAGGTCAGGGCCAGTCAAGTGCCGGTCATATGATCTCGTCCCCATAAAGCACCGAATCAGCAGCACCAGCCAGGGACACCCCCTGTGGGGAACCTGCTGGGCGTGGTCATTCTGCACCTAGGGTTCTGCTTTGTGAATCCACCTGCTGGGCACTTAGGCTGTGTGTGACTTGGGGCTTGTCTGCAAACATTCCATGAGAATGTTCAGAAGAAGACTTTGCAAAGTAGCCAGCGCCGGGGGTGTTCTAGGAAGGACAGGAGGGAGAAGAGCAGGCTTGGAGGGGGAGACGTGGCTCTCGGACTCCACTGCTGAGGCTGCTCTGAGGTGCTGGAACCGTGTAAAGGTTTGGATGTCCAGTGAGCAGTGCTCAAGAGCAAGGCCTCCCACAGGTGCTAGAAATAATTGTTATCCGTTTCCTATTAAGAGCACAGACATGATCCCAGACAGAAGGCTCAGATGTTGCTGTTCTAACATCCCATATTTCGTGTTTGTTTTCAACTTTCCTCATTAAATATTTCTGGAAAAAAAACAAATTCCTTGGTGCCCTGGACAAACTCTGAAAGTAGCATCACCCTCCTGACCTCCATCTCAATGCTGGGGGAAAGGGGCCTGCCAATGGCACAGACCAGGGCTGACAGGAGGGTGGGTGTGCCCACCAACCACCTGGCCAGGGCACCTCGGGGCTCAGGAAGACCAGGCATCTGCCTGCATTCTGGCCCTGGCACCTGGGACGACGTGTCTGTGGTGGCCGGGAGCCCTGTGGCCAGGGTGGCTGCCCCCGGCTGGATGGGCCCCCTGGGGTGGATGGGGCATCTTGACTTCTCTCTGGGCCTGGGACTCACCGGCTTCCTTGAGCAGGAGCAGCCCCCTCTTGGCCTCCTCCAGGGGCAGCACGAAGGACGTCTTGGCCGTGTGGAAGCAGAAGCCGCACCTGTAGTTGCACTGCCGCGTGAAGTGGTAGTTGACGCTCGTGGGGGTGATGGGCAGGTCGCCGTCCGCCTCCTCCTCCTGGCTCCCCTCAGCTCTCTCTCCGACCGGCTGCTGTCCCTTCCCTGTACCTGGCCACCAGAAGGCTGCCCTCAGCCAGTACAGCAGGGGGGCCAGGCCCCTCCAGAGCGAGTGCAGCAGGGGCTGCCTGAAGGCGCCCAGCAGGCGCGCAGCCAGAGCGGAGGGCAGCAGCATCCTCATGGTGGCCACGGAGTGCGGGAGGCCACGGCTCAGTTATATGAAGGTGGAAAGGGCCCGCCTCTGAGCATCCTGTCACAGCAGAGGGACACGCCCCCTCTGACTAACTCCCAGCTGAGTTAGTTTCGATTTTCCTCTTCACGAAAAGGAAAGTTGGAACCGGGCCAAGACCCAGGCTCCGGTCCGCAGGCTGCCTTCCTACCTCACCCTGTGCTGAGCACCTGAGCAGGTGCTTCAGAGACTGGTGCCCATCAGTCGTGTCTCTGTGCCCCCAAGACACACAGCTACCTCTGTAGGTGGGCTGCTCCCACTGAGGCCAAGCAGCAGTAACCTGAAGGGAGGGGACTGGCAATGCTCCAGATTGGGGACTTGTTTGAATTGGGGAGTATTTGCATATACCTAGTGAGATATTTTGAGGATGGGACCCAAGTCTCATTATGAAATTCATCCATGTTTCTATGTGCCTGGCACACATCCCCAGAAGTGGGCTTACACAACATTTAAACAGCTTTGTGCTAGAAATACATCTTCAGGAAGCAAACTCTCCACTTGTGGTGTCTTGTCAGTGCTGGGTTTCCAGTTAAGTGCATTATGGATTTGGATTTCCAGATGCTGAGACAGTATAACTGTGTGACGATGAGAGCCTTTGGAGGTAGGTGCTCAGGGAAAGTTTGTTATGATAGTCAAAGAGAACTACCTTAAGACCCCCTGCTGGGCATTTCTCCAAAGGAACAGAAATCAGGGCATGGAAGAGACATCGTCACATCCATGCTCACTGTGGCATTGTCCGTGACAGCCAAGATCTGGAGGCAAATGAAGGGTCCATCTGCAGATGAATGGGTGGGGACACAGAGTACCCCCACACCATGGAATCCTACGACTCTGCCTTCAAAAAGAAGAAAAACCTGTCAAGTCTAACTGCATGGATGAACCTGGAGGACATGACGTTAAGTGAAATAAGCCAGCAAAGAAAGACACATGCTGCATGAGCTCTCTGATGTGTGGAATGAAGGTATTTACACTCACAGAAGCAGAAAGTAGAAGGGTGGTTCCCAGGGATAGAGGAGTAGAGGCAATGAGAAGATGAAGGTCAGAGGACACAAGACGCTCGTTAGAGAGGAGGAGGGAGTTCAAGAGGTCCAGTGCACAACATGAGGACCCAGCTCATGGCCATGTCATTACTGTTGAAGGCACATAGTGGGAAGACCACTTGATCAGGGAGGATGGCTCTGCAGGGACTTCAGTCACCCAACCTACTTGTTGTGACAGGGTTAACATGTAGACATGTGTTCCTGAACTTTTAAGCTATTTCTAATAGACATTCCCAGCTAGGAAAATAGGATATTTTTCTAACCTGCTTCCTAATTGGGGAGAATCACCGTGGCTTGTAATTTCTTTGTTTTTATACTTTTCTCAGGAATAATTGTGATCACCCTTCTTTTTATGATCAGGGTGGTGTTGATCATGTGTCTTCAAGTGTTCCTCAGCTGAGCAAAGTTGGAACAGGCCAGTGGCTGGGCTTCAGGAGCCAGCTGTGTAACACTGTCATCTGCTCGACCACACAGTCACACACACTGCACACACGCCGACATGCCCCTGTCAAGGTGTCGATGCTACTTAATGCTCCTCTGTTGGAAGACCCCTGAGAACTGGATGTGCTCTGTTAGGGTTAGCTATTGTTTGTCTGAATGGAAATAGAAACAGCTCATTTTCCTGAACAGAGAAACCGAAAGCAAATTCTGCAAAACAAGAAGCACGTGTTTAACGATTGTCAATTATGCAACCATGGATGTGATCCAAGACTTTGAAATCGGGGCAAAAGCTATTTGAAACTTTTACACCACGGTCCGGCTCAATTGAGAAAGGCATTTTGCTAGATTACATATGTACGAAGAAATGAAAATCAGATCAATTATAGTTATAATACAGAGGATAAAACACAAGCTTTTTGAAACAAAACCTGTTAAAGAACTGAATCCTACCTCAGCCCAAATCACAAAATTTTGAATAGATTTCTCAACTTGCCTGATCTTGTTGGTCACCTGGGAGAAAAGAATGTCTAACTCACACAGGCATTTTAAAGATTCAGTGACATAATGTCGACATAGCCCAGTTGATTACTCATCTACTGTGATAAGGATTTGGAATGCCATTCCTGCACCTGTCTTGTGGTGCACATACGCAGGCCCCTATGCTGGGCCTGACCGACCACTCAATGGAATCCAGGAGTGGAATCCGTTGCTAAGACACACGAGTGTTCCCTGGTAGTGCAGACCTCCAGTTCTCCAAAGTGATCAGCTATCAGAACCGTTCAAGGGTTCTGTTGCTCCACATCTTGCTGACTGCTGTCATTGCGAAGTTGTTTTGTTTAATTTTAGTCATGGAGATGTTGTGATGACTCAAGGGAGTTTCAGTTTCCAGTTTCCTGATGACTGATGTTGTTAAACATCCTTTTATATATTTGTTAAGCCAGTTGGATGCTCTCTTTTTTGTGATGTGCCTGTTCAAATTCCTTACCCCCTAAATGAATGGGATGCACATCATCAATCCTGATATTTGTATAAGATGATCCTGAAAAGTTGGTATGGCAAGGTTTGTTGCTTATCCTGTGCACCCAGAATCTCCAGTCATTAACAGAAAGACCCTCTAGAGGGTTCTATTTCCAGGGTGTGGGCAGGGATGGCTCACAACTCTGGGCTTCCATAGAAGTAATCAACAAATGAGTACCTGGTTCTGTCTGGTAAACTTTCTTCACAGGTAGTCACATGAACTTCATTTCTTATAGAAAACCCAACTCCACAACACAGTATAAGGATGTCCTCCAAGTTGGAAATCCTCAAATTCATAAGAAAAAATAAACAAACAAACAAACAGATGCTCTGAGCAGCAGAGGCTTCGCCTGCTCCTGGCTGGGAAGTGACTTAAATTCTCAGTGCTTTCCACCCCATCCATGAGCTTCCTGCAGGGGACTCAAGCTGAGGGATCATCACTCCTTCCTGGATCTGCTTTGTGAATTCTCATTTTCTGAGCTCCACATTTATTTTGTGATATGCAAATCTGTTGATGTGGAGTTGTCTGAAGTGGGTTTTCTCTCTTCAGAATCCCTTTCCATTTGTGGTTCCCAACCCTAACCCTAACCCTAACCCTAACTCTAACCCCTAACCCTAACCCTAACCCCTAGCCCCTAACCCTAACCCTAATCCTAACCCCTAACCCTAAACCCTAACCCTAACCCCTAATCCTAACCCTAACCTAACCCCTAAACCCTAACCTCTAACACTCACCCTAACCCCTAACCCTAACCCCTAACCCTAACCCTAACCCCTAACCCTAAGCCCTAAGCCCTAACCCTAACCCTAACCCTCCACTGTATCCTTATCACTCTGATTTTCATTTCCTTTTCCCCACTTGAGAAAACTACCCAAAGCATACCTATTTAAGCAGGGTTTCAAAAATCTAGGCTTCTTTTTGGGGTTTTATTATTTATTAGTTGCTGCATTTATGTATGTTACAATTCTCTGGGCTTGTTTCCCCCATGAGCAGAATGGTTAGAGTAGTTTTCTTTTTCCTTTTGTAATTCTGTAAATGTTGAAGCCTATGGTTTTCCCTAGGAATACAGCTGTTCTATTCATTCCTTCAAAGCCACCTCTTTGAAGAGCCTTCCCAGCCTCCAGATCCGCTTCGATAGCTTTCTACTGGCAAGTTTATTCAACCCAAGCATTCAGCTGGCACTATCAGAGACTCTGTCCTAGGACTTTAAAATATGAACAGTATTTCTTTTTGAGTAAAGATATTGTATCTTCAATCTCTAACACATATTTAATATGCACGGATCTCATCTACTCGAGTGTCATTGAAGTACTACATCTCCTCATAGGACAGAAACAGGTGCAAATGAATATAAAAACTTATGATAGGATGGTTCATTTAGCAAACTATGTGCTGGGTTGTATTTCTGTTGGATTCTCAGAGACGAGCTCACCATCTTGGTGCTTATCCCAAGGTGTTCAGGGAGTAAACAAGACTGGCAAGTGAGCTGTGACCTTGCGAGGTCCTCGGATACACACCGAGGTGAGGCGAGGCTACTGACCCAACATTTGGAGAAGTGAGGAGGTGTACTGTGCCCCTGCCCAGTTCCTCGGAACGTGGCTGCACCTAGAGACAGGGCTTTAATGAGGGGTTAAGTTAGAGATGAGAACATTATGGTGGCCCTAAACAACTGAGTTCTCATCAGGATAGGAAATCAGAGGGCCATCCGCAGGCTCAGAGAGGCCCCGGGGAAACAACCCCCTGGCACCTTGGTCTGACTTCTGGCGGCCTGAGCTTTGAGGAAAGAAACTTTCTCTTGGTCTAGGAGCCCATCTGGGTCTCGGTATGGCAGCCGCAGTATACTAATGTGCTAAGAGGGGCCTGGCTGGGGATGGCCCAGCCAGCCTGTGGGAAGACCTTGCAACTAGGCTTGCAGGAAGACATCTTGCTCAGAAGCAAGAACAACACTTCTCAGAGAGCTCCCTCCACCCTCCACTCCTCATGGTTCTTACACATCAACCACACTACTACAAGGTCTTAGATTGGGTCAAAAGAAACATTTTTTCAGCATAAAACATATCCCAGGTGTTGATCCAATTTGATAGAGACATGAATTCAGAAAATTAAGAATCTCAACTAAGAAATTAGGGCATTTGATTGCTTTTAGTTCACCTAATATTTTCTCTTTGTCTCAATTCTAAATTTTTGAGATTTTTCCTTTGAGAAATGAAAAATTTTTTCATTTATTTCTTCTTCTTCTTCTTTTTTTAAATCTGTGCATTTTGATGTAGGCTTCACTTACCTTAATGCAGGAAACTTTCATTTGGTATACCAAAAGCAATGCTGAGGTGTCAATCTGAGTGACAATCTGGGCAACATTCCGGTTTTCAAGTCAGCTAAAGGGGCAGAGAATTCCAAAGCAAGCACGTGAGGTGCACTCACTGTTGGGGTAGAGAAAACCTCTCCGCAGGACTGCTGGGTAGAGATGCATGCTCTGCTTGGGGGCTCAGAGTAATGGAAGTGGCTGAGCATCCACAGGGTCTCTAAAGTCAGACCTAGGTCAGGAGTCTGCAGTGCTCACGGGCAGTGAAGAGCCAGGGAGGAGCTTTCCCAGGGAGGAGGCCTCTCTGCCACGGTCTCTAGTGTGCGTCCCCTGATGTCAGGATAAAGAGATAAGCCCGGGAGGACAGGGAGATGGGCCCCTGGGCAGCTTCCAGGGCAGGAGAGCACAAAGGGCACCTGCAGATATTTGCTAAGAAACTTAAAAAAGGGCTGTCTGAAAATCAGGACTACGTGACTGGAGAGGTCCCTGTCTCTCCAAAGAAGGGAAAGTGCCTGATTGGTATTTTGATTGGACTAAAGGCTGCATGAACACCTCCTGACACTCAGTGCCTTGCCCGGGATTGGGCAGGGGGCTGGCTTCCTTAAACCTATCCATTTATATAAACCCCTAGATAGTAGCCACTCTTTGATACCTCTCTTGGGACGCCTCACTTTGAGAGCTCTGCTTTCTATTTCTCTAATAAATCCTGTCACTTTACTCTCACACTTGTGTCCATGGAATTTATTCATCAAGTTCATGAATCAAAGAACCCAACACCATGCTCCATGCTCCATACTTGGGGGCTCCTCTAGTATCTACAGAAGGGTGAGAAAAATGGGACAATGGCTTTTCAGGGAGCCCTACGCTCTATTCAAATGTGTAATCCTCTCTCTGACACACACACACACACAAAAACAGGTATCTGTCAGTCACTTAGCAAGTAGCAGAGCTGCTGGTCTCCAAGACCCCGACGACAGTCTTGCTGAACAGGCAAGGCCAATCCCACTTCACCCAGGCATTGGAAATGTCGGTCCTGACTTGCTTCAGTTTCTTTTCTGTGGGAGGAAGTTGGTGCAGGGGACAGAGGAAGGTCTGAGACAGCTAAGTGGGGTGACTCCCCATGCTTCCTGAAGGTCTCTTGTCCCAAGTCTGACCCGATGGCCTTCAGAGGAACCAAATTTCAACCATGATTTTTCTTTCTGTTTCTGACTTTGCCCAATGATGGTAGCCCCCTCACCTAAAGAACCTTGGATCCTGAGATGAAGTCATGTCTGATCTGAGGTCCTTGGGAAAGAGATGAGCTGTTAATCCCCAGAGTGTGAGCCCCAGTCTCCCCGCTCTCTGCAGGAACACCTCTTCTCCATGTATACCTTGGGGTGCAGGCTCCTCCACTGTTCTCTCCATCCAACCAACCCCGATCTCTCCCCTCTCTCTCTCTCTCTCTCCCTCTCTCTCTCTCTCTCTCTCTCTCCCTCTCACCCCCTTTCTCTCAAGTGCCCAAGTAAAGTCTTCAGGGACTTCCAGGCTTTGGAATGCTTTCCGGGAGTCAAACCCCAAGTCTGTCCATGGTGCCCACGTCTTAAACAGGGGCCCACTGTAGGAGATGACCAAGCACAGCTCCCTCACTTTAAACTCCCTCCTCTCATCTTTCACAAGCATTTTTTTCCCTGTCCTCCCCTCACCGGGCAGGAAAAAGACCAGAGGACTGTCCCTCTTAATTAAAATAAACTACCACTTAACTCTTCTAGTTCAGGGAGCCAAATTATTTGCTTTCTGATCACCCAGAGCACTAATAGGCCTCCATCTTACTTCAAATTGAGAAACATAGTATGATACCATGATCCTGTAAGTATGAGGACCCAAAGGAACACCCCAAAGTGTCAGCATGCCTTGCTGCCCTCCTGGGACCCCCACAACCTGAGGTGTCATAAATCCGTTCTTCCTAGCAAAACCTTTACCATTAATGCCTCTGGCCTTGCTCAGACTTGTTGGATCTTGCTCAACAGGACGACGATCCATACCAGCCAGGGGCCCTGATGACACAGAAATGTGAAGCAGAGGAGTACACCCTACTGCAGGCTGTTTTTATACTGGGCACCACATTTGGAAATTTGAGTGTCAGGAGGCCAGTAAGGACCCCTGGGTCTTTGGCATGTGGCAAACAAAGACCTATGCATGCATCCTTTCAGGTAAGGCAGCAATAAATCCATCAGGTCACGGGAGTTAGAGGTGGGATTGTGACCAACAGAAGCCCATTAAGGAGACACCCTCATGAGAGTGAGTAGATTCTCTGGCGTGGGCCACCTGAGTTCTGTTTTCTCATGTTCAGATGGGAGCTTCAATCTCCACAGTAACACTAGGTTCACTGCTAGTCTACAGACTGGGACACTGGGACACGTTTGACCCACAGATGCTCAAGAATCATTTTCTTCTGCTGCCAAGCATGGCCTCAATACAAACCCTCCAATAGAGAATCATGGCCATCAGGGAAAGATATAAATTTTAATACCACCCTGCAGTTTAGCTTGCTTTGTAAAAAGGGAGGAGAGTATTCCAAGGTTCCCTATGTGCAAGCCTTATTTTCCCTAAGGGAAAAACCAAAATTGTGCCAACAATGTAAATTAGACTTAGCTGTGATTGCTGTCCCACTGGAAGAAGCTCATGCTAAGGAAGAAATATGAAAAAAAATACCCCAAATCTACACTTCCTGTCATACCTGTCAATAACCCATATGCCCCCCCCATATCAAAAGTTATCAAGAAATTAGTATCCTCCATTCTGAGCAAGGCTCACTTTTTCCCTAAAAAGTTTTTGACTAATAATAGGCTCAGGAGAGACAGATCAGGATTTATTACAAGATAAAAAAGGCATCTAAGGGTTTCATGGTCTCCCAGGTTCACAAGTCATACAATAAAGGTGGATAAATCCGGAGGCTTGAACCTTTTTCATGGTCACCCATGAAAGAGGAAAGAACACCCAGGGGCCCTCTAATCACAACTGAGACCAGGGATGACTCGGGGGGGGATGGTAAGGCCCTAAGTCCAATGCCGCAGCAGTCTCTGGCCTATTAGAAACAGAGTCTCATCCTAGGTCCTGACCATACTGGTAAGGCAGCGGTTAAATCCTGTAGGTCATAGTAAGAGGGGCAGGAACTGCTGACTGCTAGTGGCTCAAATTAGGGGAGATGTCCCTTAGCCAAAAGACAGCTTTCTTGGGAGAGGTGCCCATCTTTCATTGAGGTGAGAGCCTGGGCCTCAAAAATAACACATGCCCACCAGCTTGCATTTTGAAACATTGGGATAAATTTGATCCTCAAACACACACAGATGCACAAATAGAAAAAGCCTGATAATTTTCTGCACCCAAGCCTGGCCTGACTACCCACCACCGCTGGGGGGATGCCTCTGAAGGAGAATGTACACTTTAACACCATCTTACAGCTAGGCCACTTTTACAAAAGGAAAAATGGTTGTAAGTGCCCCGTGGATACACTTTTTGTCTCTCATGCTCAAAACAGCAGCTTTCCTTTCTCCTGAGCTGCCTGCCTGATACCTGTTTACAACGTAACCCCCATGAACAATTGTCCGAATCACTCTGAAATCGGAGAAGGGAACAGAGTCACTTTTAAATCCAAGCTGCTATAGAACACAGGACTGCTCTCTCTTTTCTTGCAATCTGGGATTCAGCTCTTTCAATAAGTTCCTTCCCAAATGGCTTTCTCTTCTGTCCAGCTAAGCCCAGAAAAGAAAAGATCCCATAGGTGCAAGATTTCTTTTTCTTTAAAATCTTTTTTTGAGATTTCATGGGCTTCCAAATTCTTTAAATATCTGGCCTGTCTAAAATCTGACCCCCAAGTGCTCTCTGGTCAGATGCTCCTTTAATAGAGTAATTATGGCCATGCCATTGTTTTCAGTCTTTTCATATTCTAAACTCAATTTTTTTCTGGTGAAGTCACCTTTGGGCCTGCACCAATTAGTCTGGTTTTGTCCGAGTTTCTAGTCCTCTGTTTTGTTGTTTTTATTCAGAGGCCAGGTTTTCAGGGGTTAACTCTCAAACATGCTGGCAAAGAAAAGAGACCTTCTCCTTTAATGAGTACTAAGCAGGAAAAAGAAACAGTGGTAGTGGTTGGAATGAACCTGCCCCATGATGGACGAGTGGCCACCTGGACCTCGGATTTGAGCGTCTGCCTTGGATGACAGAATCTATCTCTAATCTCCCCAACTGTACAGGGCTGCCCTATATCTGAGTCATATTGCAAGAATCTGTGGTTTACTCTATTTTCATTTCTAAAGGGTTAAATCTGACAGTCTGTATGATTAAACATCTGTAACTTGTTTGTTTTCTACATGTGAGAATCTAATGCCTGGCAAAGGGCTATAAAATCTTTGCTTCTTGTTGATTTTTATGTATATGTGTGTATACCTGTGTATTCTATGTTGTGTCTACATGTGTGCTCCTGTATATGTATCATGTTTTTGGTACCACAATATAAATGAGTGCTCATAAAAATAATCCAAATGCCTTTCAGGTCATGTGACTTAAACTGTTTAAAAAGATAAGAGCAAAATGTCTTTAAAATTTCTAATGTACACATTTTTTAAGTGGCCAGCCAATTAAGAAAACATTAGTATCTATAAAATGTTTAACATCCATTGCTTTTAAGGATTTTTCTTGGACAGCAATAACTTAGTTAAAATGTTAATTTGATTTGTCTGATTCATTAGTTTTCATGGTTGACATAACGTTAACAACTAGAATGAATGAATTAGATTTAACATAAATGGCACTAATATTCATAAATTTTTGTTAAAAGAAATATTTGATCAATTTATGAAGTTAAAATATTCAAGCATCAAATGCTAAATTTAAATTTAAGTACTCTTCTCTTCTTTCATTCCATAAGACAACATAGTTTAGGTTTATTAAATGTGCTTTTATAAATCGTTGATAAATGGTAAGTCAATTTAAGATGGCTTTGTTTCTGGGTCTTCACTAAAAATAAGACAATTAAAGGTTAAAATTCTACTTATGTGTATTGCGGTATATGCAAGGAACAAAAAACCCTAAGATAGTTTTGATAAACAAACAACAACAACAAACTATAAGAAAAGTAAATTGTATTTCATGTCACTAAAAAACGTAATTTTATACACATTCATAAATTTTTAAGGACTGTTCAAACTATAAAGTTAAAAAGTTAATTAGGATAAAATACATAAGGAAGTTACAGAGACAAAAATGGATTTTCTTAATAAGGAAAAATGTTTCCAAAAGAGAAAGTACCTGGCATGGTAAAGTAATATTTTTTGTTCTAAAGTTCAAAATAAAAAGGAGTCAGGACAAAGCTAAGAATGTAAACAAGTTCTAGAGTGTCTAGGTTAGTTACAAAAGGAAAGTTACTTAAAGAGATTTCTAAAGTCAACTTTGAATGTACCAATATAAACATCTAACTATGCTCAAAATTTATAAGATTTTCTTAAAACATTGATCTGGACTTGTTTCAAGATAACTTCAAGATAATTTTGTTATCAAGATAACTTCTGTGTCTCTTAGTTTTTATTATTTAAGAAAATTAAGCCCTAACGAAATGAGGGTTCATACTGATTTCAAAGTTTTTTTTCAATGATTGTTTTATAGCTCTGTTTAAATAAACCAACTGTTATCTTATAATATTACAATAGAGTTGACACCCTAAATTTGTGTGACTAGAGATATATAAGTATACAAATGAAAAAAAAATGTTTTTCTGAGCTTTATCTAAGTGTTACATAAAAGCTTATAAAATGAAAGCTACTTATGTTTAATCCAGGTATGGTAACCAATGAAGGTTCTCTTTTATACTTTATATCTGACATAAAGGGATACACTGCCAGGGTTAAAAAAAACCTAGCTTACATCTGTTTGTTGAAACTATGTAAATGTTTCATTGTTATATAAATGAGATGCATTTAACATCAGATAATAGTCTATTTCTGATACCTCATCTGAGTTAAGGCTCTGCCTCTCACTTTACTCTATGTTAGGATGCCTCCAAAGTAGGCCAGAATTAAGCTCATTTAAAGTTATGTTCAAAAGACAGATTTTGATTATAAAGATTACTGTGATCTCAAAATAAACAAGGGATATAATACAAAACTAATGAAAGGTTTAGGTGAATTTTAAAATATATTTAAGGTTGTAATAAAGTTATAAAAATAACAAAGTTTGTAAAGGATTTTCTATGCTATGAGTTTAAAAATTAATAAATCTTTGCAGAGGTTAAATAGACATTAAATATACTTTAGTGACATAATTGAAACTATGTATCTTGATTCAAAGCTATTGTACAAACTAAATCCTCATACATCTTTATAAATGTTGCCTATTAGTATTTTATAAAATTACTATTTCTAACAAAACCACCTGAGCTAACTTAAGACTATAAACCATCAACCTTAGGAGAGATAGTACATAATGCTGACCTTCACTATTAATATTGACCCAAAGTAATTAAAAATCATAGACATTAAAGTTAAAACTCAGTACTCCTACTTCAAAATGGTGAACCCAACCTACTGCATGTTTAAAACCCAAACCTGGAGACAAAATCAAGGAGTAAAGGGCTAAGAAAAAGCAGCCAATCTTTTGACCTTGCTCTCTAAGGTCAGCTGGAACTCAGGGAACAATGGGACGTCTCTGAGGACTCTAGTGAGTCACTGGACCTCCAGATCAGGGGGATTGTGGAGAAACTAGAAAACAGGAAGCCACCCAGTACACATTCTGCAAAGAGGAGGGTCACTGGAAAGGGAAAAGTCATTGATGCTTCTGAGGGAAGCCCCATGTGGGCAGCAAGACCTAATCCATCCTGGCAGATGCAGGAATGATAGAGGAGACCTTTCTTAGAGTGATCCCTGACTTTTAATGGAATATAAGAGCAGTCAAATTCTTTACCAGCTTGGTCTTGAACACCTGGCAGGAAAGTGTAACCAAAATACAGTCAGACAGGGACACTTAGAAAGGCAATAGTTTTTTAATGTAACTGGGGATGTACACTTGTGTCAGTCCTCCCCAAAGTAAGTGAAACTGGGAAGCTATAAAGAGAGGGTCTTATATCAGAGTGTCTGATAACTGTCACAAAGGATGCTGCCAGGCTGACAAGCTTGTTGTAAGTCAGCCTGAGACCTGTGAATGTCCCTAACCTCCTACAGAGGTAAGCTCCATTGGCTTTTCACTGGCATGGTTATTTAGCTCTGGGTTGGTCTAAAAAAGATGTAATGTGGCACACGAAAGCCCTAGCTGACTTTACCAAGAGAGTCCTAAGTTGCACAGCTAACAGGACCCTTCTGCTGACACAGAGGTAAGGCCGACGAGAAAGCTACTTTATAAAAACCCAACGGCCTTCCACAGCTCCAGGGGAACCCTGGGCCATTATTAAAGTTAAAAGTTGGGCATGTGTTTTTAGCAACTTTGCTGATATTTCTGAAGCCTTAAATGGCCTCCACTCACAAGTATAAATGACACATCAGGCCACACCTTAAACTCTAACAAGTTACTATCTTCATGGTCTTCAGAGACTGGCTGTAACACTAATTGTTTACAGAAAATAATACTTTGCCAACTTTTTATTGTTGTTCCAGCCCGATCCTTACCCTATGTCCAGTCACCCGCCAACTGCTGCCATGGACCCCTGCACTGCCCTGATGCAGAGTCTATTAAGCTGCAGAGTGTATTAAGTTCCAGATGGTCATGGAGATGCTACCCACCATGGAAGTACCTCCTGACTTCATAGGGACCCATTAGAGAGGCCTCTGCAGCGGGACCCTGACTGACGCTCCCCTCTCAACATCCCTCTTCAGCCTGAAGCACGTGAGAGCAGTCATTGCCCAAATTCCAGAGAGAGAGAATGACGTCAGTGGGAAGAGATAAGCCTGGGAGGACAGGGAGATGGGCCCCTGGGCAGCTTCCAGGGCAGGAGAGCACAAAGGGCACCTGCAGATGTTTGCTAAGAAAAGTACAAAAGGGCTGTTTTAAAATCAGGACCATGTGACTGGAGAGTTCCAAGTCTCTCCAAAGAAGGGAAAATGCCTGATTGATATTCTGATTGGACTAAAGGCTGCATGAACACCTCTTGACACTCAGTGCCTTGCCTGGGATTGGGCAGGGGGCTGGCTTCCTTAAACCTATCCATCTACATAACCCCCTGGACGGTAGCCCCTCTTTCCTATCCTTCGTTTGCCCCCCACTTAGAAGTTCTCCTTTCTGTTATTCTAATAAATCCTGTTACTTTGCTCTCACTCTTGTGTCCATGGATTTTGTTCTTCAGATTCATGAGATGAAGACCCCAACCCCACGCTCGGCCCTGCACCCCTAGCCCCACACGCTGGGCATAAGAAACCTAGGAGGAGTTGGGGGAGGGGGCTGGGGGCCGCCTGTCACCTCCAGGTCCGGGCGCGGCTCCGGTGCTGATTTGCCGCTAGCCTAAGGGCCGGATTAGGGCTAAGAGGGACGTCCCCTGTAGAGGCTGCCGCCTCCGGGAGCTGCCCTACGCAGGCAGCAACGCGCGCCAGGGACGCGGGGGCCGAGCGTTTGCTCTCCGCGCGCGGGCGGTTTACGGAGCGGCTTTTCGAGGGAGGAGAGGCCGCGGGGAGGCGCCCAGAGCCGCTCCGCCCGCCAGTAGCTTTCGTTTCCCGCCGCGCTTCCCCTCTGCCCGCCCCCAGGCGAGTTTCGATTACCAGGCACGGCCAAGGGCCGGGTGGCGCTGATGGCCTTTGCCGGGCGCCCGCGCGCCGCACTGCTGCTCTGGCGGCTCTCAGGGCAGCTGCGCGCCTGGCGCGGGCTCTGCGCTCTGGCCATGGCTCGGCCGCGCTGCTTCGCTCTGGAGCTGAGGGACTGCACTTTAGCTCACTTCGCTCTGGGCGAGGAGGGCTCCGATGCACGCCCTGACCCCAGCCTGGCTGAGCTGCTGGGGCCTCCGGGGCGCAGCTACTCGCTGTGTGTGCCGGCGGCCGCGGACGGCGACTGCGGGGCCCGAGTCCAAGCGGCTCGGGTGCACCAGAACCTGCAGCGCCAGCTGCGCAGTGACCCCTTCCAGCGGTGCCAGCTGCACAGGCTGCTCTGCTACTGCCCAGGCAGCCAGGCCCAAGGCATGCAGCACGGCTTCCTGCTGCGCGACCCCTGTGACTGCCTGGACACCCGGCGCGCTCTGCTAGAACTGCTGGGCAAATTCCAGGAGGCTGAGCGTCCGCACCTGGGGGAGTTTGAGGCCGACTCGCAAGGTGTACTGTGGCAGCGAGTCTGGGTACTGCAGGAGAGTGGGCAGCTGCAGGTGGGCTGCGCACGTGTCCTACCCACCTTGGAGCCCCCGCTGCATCCAGTGGTGCCCCACCTCCTCAGCTCGGTGGTCTTCCGGGACCTGGACACTGCCAGGGCTATTTTAGAGACGGTAAGATTTTTTTTTTCCCTTCAGGATGGCATCTGGATCCTCCACACCAGAACTGGACCAAGCAGTTTGCTCTCCTGCAGGCTGACCTGTAATGAACTTCCTTCCCTCCTTGGTTTGTTTATTCCTGTTCACAGATCACTTAGTGGAGACATGCTGTATGCCAGGCTCTGCATTAGGCACTGGCTCTTTCGAGATTCTTATGAGGGAACTTCCAAGCTGACACAGAACATATCCTAACACCAAGCAATGCCATGCTTGCTGTGGTGCATACAGAAAGTATCCCAGCAGCAGTGGAGAGGGGCTAGGAATGGGAGGATAATGACAGAGAGGTAATTTTCCTTGGTAGTGGCTGCCATTCAGGGATCTTGGGGTGTAGAGGAAAGGACACCAGTTTGGAGTGTAAGAAACTTAGGCATAAATAGCCTTCCTCCTCAGTAGCTGTGAGCCTTGTACCCTCACTCCACCTATGTGTTTCCTCCTTTCCTCCACACCCATTTGTCTTTCAGGGTTCTTGTCAATGATTAAGGAAACAGGTGAGTCACAGCATCATTGAAAGAGACTAAAGACTGACCACAGGTGGGATCTGGGGCATGCAGACTGGCCCACTGACCTGTGATTCATCAGCCTTATGGGACAGGGTTGCAGAGTGGGTAAGAGTGCAAAGTCATTCATCTGGGGTTGAGTTCAATCTCTGGCATTTATAGGTGCTTTCAATAAGTTTCTCCAGTGCTCTTTGCCTCAGTCACCTTGGTTCACAAGACGGAAGTAATCCTAGTACCACTCTTATAAAGTTATCTTAGAGATTGGCTAGCTTCATATTGTGAATCACTTGGAAGATCTCCTTTTCCAATAAGCACAGAAATAAGTAGGGTCTGGGCCTCTTGTGAAGGTGCAGTGAGCATGGGATAGAGCACTGCACAGCTAAGGACTTGGATTTCCAGGCAGACACTGCTCTGCCAGCCTTGCAATTTTCACAGCTCCCTAAGCTGTTAGGAGAGGACAGAAACACACTGCTCATTTACCAACTTGCCACCCTCTGTTCCAGGAGGAGCCTGTGGTTCCACTCTGACTGAGTTATACTGCCCTGTAAGTATGGGTCTTGACCAATGCAGGATGTGTGTGATCCAGAGAACCGAGCCTTTATGAGCTTCAGTTACCCATTACAAAACTACGGTGGCCAGCCTGTCCCAGCTTCAGGATACCAGGAGTTTCGTATGCCTGGTGTGGCCCTTGGTTTAATGTAGGCCTGGTCTTGGGCAACTACAAAAACCCCCGTGCTTGCTGCTGATGGATACCCATTGTATTGCAGTGTACGTCCTCTATTCCGGAAGCCCAGGCAGTTCTTGACGTGGTTGACAAGTGCCCAAGGCGGGTCCAAAGAGGAAAGTTCCCAGTCATTGCCATCGAAGGACTGGATGCCACTGGTAAGAGACTTTGTAGTTACAGACAATGGCATTCACTGTTCAGTTGTGGAATAAAAGAAGTTCTTCTGAAACAGAACTTCAGACAGAGCCTCCATCTGGCTGTACTACACAGCAGGTGCTGGACTAGGGAGGCCATAAGGCTGGCCTCCCCAGGGGACACCATGCGGACAGGGCGAGTTCTGACAACAAGGCTAGTCAGGGGACAGGTGCAGGGAAGGCGCTGCAGAAAGAGAAATGGCCTGGACACTGGTGCACAAACGTGACCCGCATGGTGTGCCCAGGAACCCCAGGCAATTCAGAGGACGATCTTGGGAAAAATGTGGAAGAACAAGGAAATGGAGGAGGAAAAGCCTTCTGAGCTGCACAGATCTCACAACACGTGCCTGAGTGAGACTTGGGTGTCCAAGGGGAAGAAGTGTGGCTTCTGGGGCAGACAGAAGTGGAGAAGAGGAGGCTGAGCTTGGAGAACACTAGCACCCGTGGGGCTTGGCATGAGGACCAGCTTCAGGAGTATCATATGCCTCGTGTGGCCCTTCCTTGTCAACTTAGGGGCACACACTTATCCCAATAGCATCACAGTAGTGTCTAGTGGGAGCCCTGTGCCATGACCAAATGGACTGTGGTGCAGATGGCGGGCTGGCTTTGACTGTCCTGGTTCCCTCTGAGTGATCCGGAGGAGAGGCAGTGGCTTTGGACTTCTGATGGCCATCTGTCACTCGTTGGGTGTGCCTGCTCTGCTGGATCCAGTCCCAGTTATGCGGTAGTCACACAAAATCTCAACCGCCTCAGTCCTCCAGCCAGTGCAGGCTCTGCTCATTTGTTTTATACCTAAAGCTAATTTAGATTCTGAGGGGTTAAAAAAAAGGTCCAAATGTTTAACATCAGCACACAAGTGCTTGCATGAAAAACTCATGAGCAGAGAGCGCCGTGTGGAGACAAGGAGGGCTCACCTGTCACCAGTGCATTCTGGGTCCAGGCCCATCAGCAGGGTGTTTGGGTAATTTGATACTTTTCTCTAGTGCCAGTTTGCTCCTCTATAAGGTGATTAGTCAACACCCATTTTGTAGGGTCCTTGGGAAAATTTGATGCATACTGTGTGTTGAGCTCACAGCTCCTAAAGACACTGACAAATGCTAGGGTTCATCTTAACAATCCAAGAGAAAAATACAATATAATTAAAGAAATAAACAGTTTGTAATAAATTCTTGAAAACTTAAGTGGAGAGAGAGGGGTGGGGAGGGAGAGAAAAGACAGCTAAGCATTAGGAGCGCAGAGAAGCCAGCCGACAGTGTCCTGGAGTGGATGACTTTCTTATCCGCAACCATGCTGAGCTCAGCGCTGCAGCCAAGGCTTGTGGGATGGGTCCAGGGAAGAGGCTGATGTGAGTACAACCTGCAGCTGTACAAAGGGGATCAGAAAGAGGCTGAGCAGGGCTGTAACTTTGAGGAAGAACCAAAGTCTAAATCCAGATAGAGCTGCTCCAACGGCCAAGCCCAGGGAGCCACGGCAGGAATGAGTGGTAGAGTCAGGGTTGGAACTGGAAGGGTCGTGAGGAAGTAGCAGCAGGGGGTGAAGAAGTGAGAAGGGAGGTGGGACCAGGAGAGGCGCCAGGGATGCCACCTGTGTTCCTCAGCTTCTCTCCATTGTGACCAAGATACCCGGCACACACAATTTCAGGGGAGGTGATTTGTTTTGGCTCATGGCTTCAGAGGCTTTGGTCCATGGTCACTTGGGTCCATTGCTCTTGGCCAGAGATGAGGCAGAAAGAACTTCATGGTGGTAGAAGGAAAGCTGCTCAGCTCCTGGGAGCTGGGAAGTGGAGGGAGAGAGAGACTGAGAGTGAGAGCAAGATGAGAGAGAGAGAGAGAGGGAGAGAGAGAGAGAGGAGAGAGAGAGAGAAGACAGACTGACCCAGGGGCAAGATTCAGCCCCTCAGGGCATGCCCTCAGTGGTCTACTTCCTCTGCCCCCACCTCACCTCCTAATAGTCCATTCCAATTATTCACCCATCAAATGATGTAGGCAGAGCCCCAGGGTCCAAACCTTTCCTAAAAGCCCCACTTCCTAACACTGCTGCACCGGGAAGAGGCCTTAAACAAGGGACTTCCCAGGTCCAGACCACAGCACTGTGCCTGGGTCATTCCCCAAGACAGGTCAGATGTGGGTGGCATGGGTGAAGAGAAGCACGGGCCAGGAATAAGGGAGCACGTGAAAGGAGCTCTGGTATCAGGAGCCTGCAGACCCAAGTTCATCATTAATTCATAAAAATGAAGATCATTTTTTTCCTTCCAGATATTCTAATGCCAAGCAGAGGAATCCTAAGTTCCTCTCAGCCTGCAACTTTGTATAAAATACCCTAGTGTGTGATCACCTCCTTTCAATGACAGATTGAAATAATTATTTTGCTTCTTGATGTTAATGTGAACCTTGTGATACTACAGGGGCTGTGTCAAAATGTGATGTCTTGTTTGTGACTTGCAGGTAAGACCACGGTGACCCAGGCAGTCTCCAAGTCTCTCAAGGCTGTCCTCTTATACTCACCACCCTCTTGCATTGGCCAATGGAGGAAAACCTTTGATGATGAACCAACTATTATTAAAAGAGCATTTTACTCTTTGGGCAATTACATTGTGGCTTCTGAAATAGCTAAGGCATCTGCCAAGTCTCCTGTGATTGTAGACAGGTGTGTATAAAGCTTCCTTGAATCAGGCATTTTCTCCTCTATGTGTGTGTGATGGTGTGGGGTGCATGCAGTACCCAATTGTGTTTATCAAGTGAAAATTTTGTTAAGATTATAATAGCAACCATGTCTGTCATTTATTAATTGCCTACACCAGTCATGGCATTTGGCATAGAACTTGCATACATTTTAGTGACATCTGGATCACTAACTTGGGTAGAAAGATATCAAATGTTATCCCCAATTAACTGATTAGAAACAGACCCTAGAAAGGTTGAATAACTTGCCAGTGAATGAGAAGTCTGGGCTCCCCTCTCTGTGCTTTTAGTGGTTCATTTGTTCATTACTTATTCAACAAAGATTTATTGGACACCTAACGTGTGCTAAAGACTTCTTAGACCAAAAGATGTAGGGTAAATGAGATTGTCAGTACACTGCTTCTGTGGAGCAAAGTGACCAGTTGCAGAAGACAGTGACCTTGTGAGCAGAAATGTGAGGTGATCTCAGAGAACATAAATATGAGGAAGAGGGTAAATCAAGGTAACATGACACTGAAAACCTCCACACACCCAGTAGGTGTGGTGCAGAGGGCCTGCCTCAAAAGGCATCTCTGAACAGTGATCAAAAAGAGTCAGGTGTGAAATTTCCAGGGGTGCAGAATGATCATGTAAGCCAGAGGCTGACAGATTCAGGGATCGGAGGGAGGCCCGGGTGCTGGAGCACAGCCGGTGAGGCCTGCTTTCTGGAAGGACGGAAGGAAAAGGTGGGGCAGGTCACAGGGAAGTGTGAATTTTATTCTTAGTGGGGAATTATCTGAAGAATTTAGATGTGGGAGTGGCATGAACTGATATTTTAAAGTTTGTACATATAAATAATAGCTTTAAAATGCAGTAAAAATGGACAAAAGCTATATAGCAAGGGGTACTGAGTTTAACATCGTCTCAACACGGGGTATAGAAATTGCAACCACACTAAGATGCCATTTTGCCCCAGGAGTTTGGTGAAGACCTGGGTTGAAGAAGACACAGATCCATGGGAACTCATGTGTGGGGCTGACCAGAGATGGACACTGGTGTTGTCCCATGCAGAACAGGTTGAGGAGATGTAGCAGAGGGGAAGGTTGCTGCCACTCACTGGAGGAACACTCTCCAGAGTTTATTTCAGCATCATTTATATTATGAAAAAGTTTGAAAAGCCAAAAAGCCCACCAATAGAAAGGAAAATACTGGCATATTTGTAAAATGGAATATCATGTGGCAATATACACAAGGGTAATGCATCACTGAGCACAGATTACAAAACCATAATGTTAAATGCAAAAAAATCACATTGCAGAAATATGCTCAGCAGAATGCATGTGAAATAATACTGCAGAGTATGGAGAGATGAAGGAATGTTGAGCACTGAATTTAAGAGAGCCATATTCCCATGTGCAGAGAGAAATGTGATTGCCAATGTGTCTAGAAGGGCTTCATTTGTGATGTATTATTTCTTTACATTACTCAAGTATTCATTTTACTGCTTTCTGTGCAATTTTAGTTGTTTTTGAATTTAAGCAATTTCATTTAAGCAATTCAATACATATTAAGAAGGACATTAATAATAAATGAAAATCCCAAGGAATTTCAGGAAGTGAGCCTATCAAATACCCTGAACCCTGGGTTATGGTTTAGCTATTTGGTGTCCCCCCAAAAGTTTGTGTGTAAGACAATGCAAGAAAGTTTTGAGGTGAACTGATTGGGTTATGAGAGCCTTAACTTAATCATTGCATTATCCCCCGATGGGGATTAATTGGGTGGTGACTGTAGGCAGAGGGGGTATGATTGGAGAAAGTGGTCCCCAAGGGCCTGCCTTTGGGGTATATTTTTTTTTCCCTGGTGAGCAAGACTCTCTCTCTCTACTTCCTGGTGCAGAGACTGACCATTTCCAAGGAATGTAGTCAGCCAACTACAGACTGAGACCTCTGAAACCATGATTCTCAGATAAAGTTTTTCTCCTCTAAAATTGTCCTGGTCACAGCAGTGAAAAAGCTGACTAAAACACCTGGTCAAGAATGGGAGCCTTGCTGCACCCCATAAATCTGCTCCTTCTCCACCTGAACACGGTCCACTCTCCTGCCCAGTGGTAGCCACTCTCCCGATAGCATCTACCACATATTGGTTTTGCCTGTTCTTGAACTGCCTATGAATGCAACGCTACGTCGTATGCTATTTGCATTCAGTTTTCTTTCACAACACCTTGTGTTTGTGAGGTCTCCGTCTGGTAATGAACTTTCACACACCTTTGCTGCAATGTACGTGCGATTCTGATGCACAGGTTTCCGGGAGAGGAACGGCAGGGGCATGGCGTTGAGGTGTATTCAACTTTCATAGGTATGGAACAAAGTTTCTAGAGTGCTGGAAACAACTTACAGCCTCATCTTGTCCCACAGGAGGGTCTGAGCCCTCCCCTGGGAGCCCCCCTCACCCTCAGTTAGTGCAGTCTGACTCTGCTCTAGCCTTTCTGCTGGTTCATGTTGGGAAGCTGGTAGTTACGGCCGCTTTGCTGCACCAGGGAAGAGACTTCCTACTCCTTTCTTGAAATGATATCTTTCTCTGTGCTTTTTGGTATATTGGAGATATTTCATAAAGAGATCACCCAGATGGTTTTTAAGAATCAAGGATGTGGTGGTACCATGAGGACGAGAGGGAAACGGCAAGTTTAGCCTGAAGCTGTGGCTTCTCGTCCCAGCTACAGTGGCAGCTTGGGGTATTACTTTGGTGGTGGGGGATGGTGGGCTGGGTGGGGTTGGGTGGGGGTGTTTTAATTGTTTCCAAGTTGGCAAGTATGAGGAATGCTAGAAGAAATGGCAAAAGCTGTGGAGTCTTGTTCTTCTTTGGGACACTTGCCTGGGCGACACCTTTGCCTCATTGCCAACTTGCCCAGTGTTACCATATCTACAGTCATTCCCTAGTATTTCAAGGGGGAAGACTAAAATTTTCCTGCAGACCGTGACTTCAGGTGGGGCATATTTTCCTTGGTGCCCTGGGTGCTGAAGCAATACCTGCAGTGGAGACAGGTACTCATGCCCTCCGTCTCTTGGTTTGCTGATCTGTCAAAGCGGTATATTATACGCCCTCCCCTGCCTGCCCTCAAAGCCTGTGATGCATAGCAGTGAGTTGATTCATGAGCAGGGTCTCTGACACTGCAAATCACTCTAAAAATAGACAGCATGATTCTAAAGCCATATATGATGTATTGGCCAAGGGTTCCGGGTTCGTGCTTCCCCTGATAGTGGGATCCAGAATGCCAGATAGTGCAAAGAGTGGAGGTGATGTCCAGGGGCGTGATTATTTTAAAAGCACAGCAGGGCTGTCATCGAGAGAACTCTATAGAAAACAGGCTTTAATTCCATCTTTCTGCTTTGTGTCCCTGGATTGTCTGCAATTTAGTTCTTGTCAGAGGAAAAGCAAAGAGCAGTTCTGTGTCGTCTGAGTGGGTTTGTCCATGTTTAAATATTCTGAAATCCATTATTTAGGTAGCACCTTCCTCTGGCTGGATGATGTATGGGTAGAGGTTGCTCAAGACTTCTATGGTAAAGGAGTCTTGTTGAATTATCAGCCTTTGTCTTCATACTGAGCCTTTCACTCAGAGAACACGGAGTGTGCAGATGCCTGTGGTAGTCTGGGCGACAATACCTGTCTGCTTGCCTGGCACTGACGGGCAGTCAGATGCCTGGAGGCTCGGGGTCCAGCCCGGGGTTCCCTGGATGGGCACGTTCAGTGTGAATAGCACAGGAGTTGACCTGACTGTCCAGAGTTTGCCCAAGACACAGCACTTGACTAAAATGAAAGGCCCACAGGTCTGTTCTGTTGGCCCTCACCCCAGCACAGGACCAGCACCCTGTGGGCAAGCCCCGTGCAGCCCCCTCCGCTCACGGCAGGGGACAGTCGAGTAAGGGCAACCTCATGGAGAGCCCACTCACATTGCTCTTGTTTTCAAACTGTTTTGTGAGTTTTGATAGAACTCAGTTTTACTTACCTTGGTGCATCACCCTGGGAGCCCAGGGGTCAGCCCTGGGTTCCTTTTGCTGGCCAGCTGATCCCTGGGCGCTGCTTGACATCTGGCTGGTTCAGGAACTCACGGCTGCTTTTCTTCTCAGGTTCTGGCACAGCACAGCCACCTATGGCATAGCCACTGAGTTGAGTGGGGGTCTGCAGCACCTGCCTCCTGCCCACCACCCCGTATACCAGTGGCCAGGGGACCTGCTCAAGCCTGACCTCGTCCTGCTGCTCACCATGAGTCCTGAGGAGAGGGCACAGAGGCTGCGGGACCGGGGCCTGGAGCAGACCAGAGAAGAGGCTGAACTTGAGGCCAACAGCGTATTTCGTCAGAAGTAGGTGTCTCTGGGGCAAGGCAAGCGGTGGGCATCCCTGCAGGGACTGAGCCAGCTTTAGGTGCATGGAGGAAGTGACCGTGTCCCATGTTTCCAAAGTAGAGGCAGTGCCCTGAGCTGTGTCAGGGCCCATGGGCAGGCCCATACCGTGGGGCTACAGCTAAAATTCCACTGACTGGAGATCAGACCATGCCGCTTGTCCTGGCTGTGCCAGGAACAGCACGAGCCTGGGTAAGACAGTGAGGTGTCCGTGCCTCGGTTCCCCAGTCTGGATAGGATGGGCATAGCGCAGAGTGCCTACCCTGCGTCAGGCGGTTTACCTACATCTGGGTGCAGTTCTCCCACAGCCTCCCTCGAGAGGCCACATCTGCCTTATGTTAACAGTTTACAAAACCTAAGGCTCAAAGGATTAAATGATTTGTCCACATTTCCTACTATTAAGTAGTAAAACTGGGATTAGAGTCAAGATCTTTGTGCCTTCAAAGACAGTGTTTGTTTTGATCAGAGGGTTATGAGCACCACGGTGGAGAGTCCAGACAGGCCTGCGGCGTCACGGCCAAGTGTGGCTCCATCTCCAGCCCTGGTTCTGGAGGTGAAAACCAAAGTAGCTTAAAGAGATAAACAGTGACATCATTGTCATCGCCCAGTAGTGTCACCCTACAAAGAATAAAAACAACTGTGCTGCATGTGAAGATATCATGCCCAGCAATTTGCATTTATACAAATTCCATTAAGCCTCTTTACAAACTCCTGACAGAGGTATTATTTCAGCACTTATACACAAATGACCCGGCCAGGACAGGGCATGGGACAGGCTGATGTAGCTGGTAGGTGGCACAGCAGATGCTCCAGCTCCAGGCCCCGTCTGAACCACTGTGCCACAGAGCCTGTGATAAACAGACACTGGCCACGCGGGCACCTCACTGCAGCTGACCAGAAGGGAGAGATGATAGGGGTCCCTGGCAGGAGCTGTGTCCTCCACTCAAGTGCTGGAAGAGTTAAGTTCAGGCAGCGACTGTGCAGAGGACTCTGGCCCCTGTGAAGATCTTCCAGGGAACAGACTGGGAGAAATTGGCCATTGGCCTCTTTACTTAATCTGTTTGAGCTTCGGTTTCTTTTTCTGCAGAACAGTGATAACGATGGTTCCTCCCCTTAGGTTACTTTGCGTATTAAATGAGAAGAACTGGGCAGAATGCTAATGCTTGGCAGATGATAAGTAGTCAATAAATGCTAGCTGTTAAATTATTATTGCTAAGTTGTCATTTATTAAGCAAAATGCATTTACCATCATCTGTGGGCAAAGCGAGCGGCTCAGGGGAGCTGGGAGGTGAACGAGGAGGCACTTGGCCTCATGGGGTTATCATCATGGTAGCAGAGTCTCTCTGCAGGGAGAGCTGTGCCAGGAACCAGGCTGACGCTTCCTTCTGCCTGTCCCCAGGGTGGAGCTGTCCTACCGACGGATGGAGAATCCCGGCTGCCTCGAGGTTGACGCCAGCCCCTCAAGAGAGAAGGTCCTGCAGACCGTTTTGGGCCTGATCCGAAACACTTTTCAGGACTTGTAGGTCTCTGACCAGGTGCCCCATCTCAGCAGAGTGGGTGTCGGCTTGGTAGATCCACGGCTGAGCTTGACAGGCAGCTCCCACTTCACGTTGTCCAGGTGTATTGTGTGTCAGAAAACGGGAGACTGGGCATTTTATTTGACTCCAGCCATTTATTTGCCTGAAGGCCCTGGCAAGCTTGTGCCTGGTGGGGCTCCACAGGGACTGGCGATTTCCTTCTGCCCCGTATGTGGACAATCTCCTCAGAACATGTTTTCAACTCTGTCACTGTCAGACTTCTCCAAGATGGGTCTCATCCAGAACGTATCAGCTGTACAGAAGCCACCAGGAAGCTCTCCACAGCAGCAGAGAGCCCAGCAGCCCTTTCTGAGGAACACCTACATCCCTACCACATCACCTGTCGGGACTTTCCGATCTGGAGGCACTACATCTCCGTCAGCCATGCATTTCCACACCACACACCTGTTCACGGCCATTCCTACAGAGCTGTTTGTGCTGGGGGACATTCGCAGAGCAGGCAGCAACCTTGTGCCTGAGGCTCCGAGCCCCTTGGATAGAACCCTGGGTTCCTCGCACCCAGAGTTGAACAGGAAGATGATCAGCCAAGCTGCTCTCGCTGAGACACTCCAGCCTTCTGTACGTTCCTTGTTTCCATCCCCTTCCCTTCCTTTGAAATATGGCTCTGAATGTAATGAGCAGTCTGCAAGGAGCTGGTTGCCTTTCACTTAGCCAATCCAGCAATTTATTTATATTGATGTTTACATTATGTGTTTCCTCAGTGTAGGAGCTATGAGTCACTAATTAAAATTGAAGTCAAGAAGCTAAATGCAATGTTTGTTGTGTATTTTCATTACACAAATTTAATTTATCTTTCTCAGTGAGCACAGTGCATCCTGGAATGGGTTTTCTTAGTAAATTATCTTGCACTTGAATGTCTTGTGATTGCACATGGAATCAGCTTTGAGATCTGCTTGGCTACAAGACAGTAGCTAAGGAAAGGGGGACTTAATAGCTCTGTGGCCTTGGCTGAGTCACGGAACATTAACAGTCTGTATTACTTGATCTGAAGAGGGACAGACATTCTTGGTCATAAAGAGATGCTTGAACCAGGTGAGGACAAATTCCTTCCAGTTCTAAGGTAGATGAATTTGCAAATTATTTCATCCTGTCTACAATTTCTTAAGAAAACTTTACCCCCAAATAATTAAATGTAAGGCCTTACCAGTTTTATCATATGGCATCTTTAATTATAATCCAGTTTAGTAGCAACACCATGCTATTTTTCAAATGAACTATAGATAATCTATACACAATGTATTTATTCAAATAGATTATACAGTTGGTTTCAGTTGAAAATATTCTTAAAGCTGATGAATAGAATTAGTGCTCTTTGCAGTGTGATATCCAACTATATTTTGATCTTATTTACTTTAAACATTTCAGAAGTTTTTGCTGGCAACCTAGAAAAACAATTACCTAATGATTTGTTTATATCTCTTGCAAATGAATAAAATTGCTATGGTTTTCTCAGCTGTGCTGTGGTCATGGGGGCATTTGTCCAAAAAGGTACCCACGGTTTCCCTCCAAATGCTGTATAGCTCTTGAGAGCAAGGAAATTGGATGGTGTGTGTTGGTAGTGACATGGAATTTGTGGCCAAGGGGCTTCCAGATGAGAGGTGAATGATCATATTACTTTAAACACTATTTCTTCATTGTAAATAGTAAAATAATTTTTTATTATGCGTTCTTGGATGATTTCTTTTAGATAAGACAGCACCTCCTGTCCCTAAACTGATGACAAGTAATCGTTTGCCTGGCTCTGCTCCCTGCGAGTGGGGCACTGCTCCCATTCTCCTGATAGGACATTTGTTGTCCCCCACATCCATTCTCCCTTCCCTCCAGAGTAGCAGAATTTTAGGAGGGCATGCGGTGGCTGAGAGGGCAGAGCACCTTCCTTTCAGCTCGATGAGGGCAGCTGGCTAGGTCTTGCCGGGAGCAGAAGGACAGAAATATGGCAGGATGGGGCCCTTTTATTGAACTTATCCTGCTGGCTCTATTCAGGGGTGGTAGTGAGCCCTGTAGAGACCAGGGGTTGAGGAGGACACTGCAGAGAGGTGAAGCTGCATGTCTCTGCTGCCACCCAGCCTGGCCCACCTTGGGCTTCTATGTGGGACGAGCCTGCTCCTGCCTGCTACCAGCCATTCTTGGGGTGGGTTTCTGACCCACACAGGTGCATCTACGTCCTTTCATCTTTTGCAACAAGAACCTGGAACACGCCCACTAACACAAGGGACTGTTTTTAAAAAGCCATGAGATATCCAGTGCTCTTGTTCCATGATATCAATCATACACGATTATGGTTCGATTGGCTCCTGTGAGCTTACTTCATGGGTCTTGTGGATCTTCCTCCCCCTGTGTCTGTGAATGGAGAGCCAAGAGAGAAGGAACCATGACCCTTGGCTGTGTAAAGGCCATTGTGCCCAGTGCTGTGGCTGGCACAGAGTTAGCAGTCAGTTCTGTGTCCTGGACAGAGCGACCTAGAGAATTAGAACATGCTACGGAGTGCTAATTGTGTGGCTCCAACAATAAGGCAAGGACTGCTGAAAACTCTTTTGAAATCAAGAGCCACATCCCAGGCCTCTTTTTGTCTCTCACACGTACAAGGAATTCGAACATTTTGGATCAATTCAATAGTCCCCAACTCTGTGCCTTAGAGTTAGCTGCATAAGTTTACAAGACTGATACCAGGACTCCACACAACACCTAGGTCCCGTGTCTGGCTGTGTTGTGTGGATGTGGGTATGTGGATGTGGGTGCATGTGTTGGGGTGCTGGAGTCCAGAGAGGGAGCCATGTGTTGAGGTAGCAGAACAAGTTCACCAGTCAGGACAGCTACGGCTCTCCCTGACGCTTCATGGGAGACAGACACCCTCCTGACTTGTTTAGAGCCCCATGATCCAGAGCTGTCTCTCTCATCCCTTATGGTACAGAAAATCTAATGTGCTCATTTACTGTGTTACCTTATTTGGAAATAAGGTTTTGCTATGTATTCAAGTTAAGGTGAGTCCTACTGGATTAAAGTGGGCCCTGAGCTATCATGACTAGTGTCCTTGTAATAAGGAAGGATGAGCCAGAGGCACAACAAGGACATCCCGAGGAAGGGGCACAGGTGGTAAGGACATGGCTGAAAGTCAGCACCACCAGATGACAACCTCCTATAAAGTGGAGAGGCAAGGAAGGGCCCTACCCTAGTCTCCGAGGAAGCACATCCCTACTCACACCTGGATTTTGAACTTCCAGTTTTCAGAACTATTAGAGGGTAAATTTCTGTTGTTTTAACTTACTCAGTTTGGGGCACTTTTTCATGATAGAACTGGAAGCTGCTGTCACATGCCACATAACAATGTTTTGGTTAATAACGGTGGTCCTCTAAGGGTGGGCGGCCTAGTGACGTGGGACCACTTTAGTTGTGAGTGCACTCTGTGACGTTCATACCGTGAGGAAACCAGCTAGTGGTCATTGTTGCAGAATGAGCCATTCCTGAAGGGGACCCAATAGTTAAAATACTGAAACAAAATATCAGGAGAAAACCTTGGAAGCAGCTGGAGAAAAACCACTGGCTATGAATATGCATATGGTGACAAAGAACCCTAGAAACTATGGAGGAGACAGTGGAGAAGATCTCCCAAGTTCTGAGAGAAAAAGATATCCAACTAGAGTCCTACATCCAGTAAAAATGACCTACAGAAATGATGGTGAGGTCAAGCCATTTTTAGAAAAAAAGAGAAAATCAAGGCAGTTACCCACATATAATGTTCTCTACTAAAGTTGATGCTATGAAATATTATAAGCATGACCATCTGATTCACCAAAATACATTAGATTTTGAGCCCCACTTTTGAGTTGCTGAAATAGATATCTGCTATGGACGGAGAATGTGTATCCTCCCAAAACTCATATGCAGAAGCCCTCTTAGCAACTGTAGCTAGAGACTAGGTCTTCAGCAGGAAGCTGGGTCACAGCGGGTCATAAGTGAGGCTCTGTTCCCATCAGCTTAGGGCCCAGGTAAGGACAGCCCCGGCGTGTACCCATGCACAGCACACTCTTTCCTCTCCCTCCCTCTCCCCTCTGCATGAACAAGAGGTCCTGTGGGCACATGGTGAGATGGTCACTGTCATCTCAGAACTAAGAGATGAAGCCCCATGAGAAATGGTACCTTGTTGGGGGCCACAGCCGAGTCGAGATGACGCATGGCATTTTTGCCAGGAGTAGTGGTTGAGGGGTGACACCAGCGAGTTCTCGCGGAGTTCCCGTTGAGCTCTCGCGGGGATTCCCGGAGAGTTCCCATTGGTTGGAGAAGTGTCGGAGGAGGGATATTTCCGGTTGCTGGTTCCTGGAGGAGCTGCGTGGCGTTTGGCAGAGTCCCGGGGAGCGTGTGTGGAGTGTGCTCGTGGAGTTCAGAAATAAAGTTTGTTCCTGCTTCAGTGGCTCGAGATTTGTGCCCAGCCAGACTGCGGCAGTACCTAGTTGGCACCTTGGTCCTGGGCCTTCCATGTCTGTGGAAGCGGATCCGCCTGGGGTGTTCTGTTCTGGCAGCCTTCAGTGACTCATCCAGTGTCTTTTCTTTAAAACAACTTCTTCCTAAGTGCAGCAGCTATTTTTGTTAGTGAATGGGAAACGCAATTAGTCTCATCCTTTTCTTATGGAAAAGCAGGCTGGGCTGGCTCTGGAAGGCCTGGTATTCCACGATGAAGGTCCACTCAGATACAGTACTTTCCCTCCACCTTCTAGGAGAAACTGTGAAGCATCTTAAAAATGTTTAGATCCTGGGATCATTTTGGAATGTACATCAAGAAAAGAATCAGTAGTACACATGAGATGTTTTATTCCACATGTATTACATCTTCAAATAATTAGAATAGGCTTATGCCTAGGTACAATCTATTTTATATATTTTATTTTAATATATACTGGCTAAATATGTCAGGCTAAATTCTTTTGATAGAATGCTCAGCACCTAAGTATCAAAAATACCTTCTCAGTTGTAACCAGTGATTTTATTGCTTCTTCTTTATTTAAAAATTTTCCATATTTTACACAATAATATGGAGAAACTGAAATGGCAGGTTTGTTGCTATATAAAAGAATTCAAAGAACTTCAGACCTTTAAAATGTATGATTTGATCTATTTTGACACAGGTACAGTCTCACAACAGCCTTGGTGGAGTCAAGACAGGATGCCCCATCTCCCCAGGAAAGCCCGTGGGCTCTCTGCACCACCCTAAGCCTCCCTGATCTTTGCAACCTCAGGGCAAAGTGGGGTCCATTTCATAGTAAATTCATTTGTGTTTTCTGGGGATTTATGTAAATGGAAAGTTCTAATATGTGCTCTTTGCTCTTTTTTTTTTAACCTGACTTCCACCAATTATCAGCACAGGCATTTTGAGATCCATCCATGTTGTTTGTGAATTGATAATTCGTTTTTTTTTTTTTTTTTTTCTGTGTAATGTTCCATTTCTAGGACTCATCACCATTAACCTGTTACTGGATATTTGGGTTGGTTCCACATTTTAATTGTTGCAAATAAAGCCACTTTGGACACTGTGGACGTCTGTGTTTTCATCTAGCAATTTCTCCTCTGAGCGTCTTCCTTTAACACTTGCTGGTGATGAATTCATTCAGTTCCTTTATATATGAAAAGCCTGTGTTTTCCCTTAGGTTTTAAAAGGTATTTTCACTTGGCTTAAAATTATAGGTTCCATGACTTTTTGTGGTAGTCGTGGTGGTTATTGTTTTTAATAGTTCATGTCAGTTGCTATGTAATAGTAGGGTTCATTTGGATAGAATGTAGAAGCATGGGAGTTTTCTAACTGAGTGCCTACATAAAGGTGTGGTTCAATGTCGTCTCACTTTCATGGTCTGATGGGAAATCTGCTGTCATCCTTGCCTTTGTTCCTCAGTACATAACCTGTTTTATGTATCTGGTCTTTTTCTTTATTACTGGTTTGAATAATTTGATTAAGATGCTCCTTGGCTTAATTTATTTATGTATTTGTGGTTTGATCTTTCTGTTCTGTAGGCTTATAGTTTCCTTTATTTTTTTGGAAATTTTTTCTTTCATTTTTCAGATTTTTGGGGGGAGGTTCACCCTTTCATTTATTCCCTCCTTGGGAATGCCAGTTATATATCTGATACATTGCTTAAAAATCTCCCACAACTCACTGATATGGTTTTCATTAGAAGACTATATTCTTTTGCACTGTGTTTCTTTTTGATAGATTTCATTGCCATGTCTCCATGTTCTTTGGCAGCTTCTCACCTGAGGCTAATCACTTTAGAGTACGTTTCTCTCAGATACCGAGAAGTCAAATTTTGAGATACGATGAAAGGGAGGAAACATTGAAGCAGCATTTTAAAAATTACTAAACCAAAAATCCTTCAACCTAGAATTGAATATAACGTATATATCACCTACTTCTTTGTTTATATTTCTTAAATTTGTGGAATATAGTATTGATAACAGTTTTCACATTTATGTTTGCAAATTCTAGTATTGTTGTCAGTTTTGAGTTATTTTCATTGATTTTTCTTCCTTATTGTTTTCTCCCCCCCCAATCTGGTATATTTGATTGGATATAATACATTTTGAATTTTATCTTGTTAGGCAATGGATGTTTTGATTTTCTATTAAAACTCTGAAGCTTTGTTTTACATTGTGGTTTAGTTTTTGGAAAGTGATCGATCTTTTTTTTTTTTTTTTTTGTATTGCAATTAAGAATCATTAGATGGAGCCATTCAATCTAGAATTAGTGACTTCTCACTACTGCAGGACTATTCGTGCACTCCACCAGATCCCCAGTGGTTTTTGATGTTTAGTGGTCTGGCCAGTGAGGACAGGCTCTGTACCTGGCCTGTGAAAGTGCTGGGCTCTCTCCTCCAACCTTTGAGGATGGTTCTTTACCTGAGTTTGGCCCCCAAGACGGCACCTGCATGCCTGAGGCTGAGAGTGTCACTGGACAACTTGGACGTGGGGAAGACGGGGTCCTGGTCACACTACTCTCTTTCCTCCTGGATGGGGACTGTCCTGATGGCTTAGGTCGTTGAGATCTGGTCTCCTAGCCCTTCTTGACCAACTGGGTCTCAGCTGAGGTCTCCATGGTGTTGGGATCTCTTGACGTCCATCTTCCATCCAGCCCTTGCTGTTTGGGGTGGTTCGCTGTCTCCCTGTGCTCTGTGTCACCTCACACAGCCCCTGTCAGGTCTATCACCATCAGCCCTCCTCCCTGGGGCTGGCAAACTTTATGGGTGCATTCAAAGGGCAGGGAACTGTGGGTGGTCCCAGAAGCAGCTGCCAGGAGGCCTGTGCTTTATCACTGCACACAGCCTGGTTAGTGTGGGTGTGGCTGGGCTCCAGGCTGACTCAGGGAGGCTGGCATGGGTTCCTGGGGGACAGATGAGGGCTTCTCTCTGTTCCAGACCAACACCTGGAGAGAGGAAATTGGAGATCACGGTCCCACCAACTTCATTTTCCCTTTAGGCAATTAATGGAGCACTGTTGCTTTGCCCTGTGTAACTTGTCCTGATCAGTCAGATGCTTTGGCCCAGGGATTCACACAAGTGAACTGACTTTAAGATGCTTGTAGGTAGAAAATCAATACCGAGCATCTCATTGGGGCCTGCATATTTCATGAGGAGATCACGTGCTGGTCCACATCTCTTGCAGCTTTTCACTGTTGATCTTCTATTTCTTTAAGCAAGTTAAATGCTTAGGACATTTCTGTGGAAAACCTGTAGCAAATGCCATTTGATTTCAATTGCTGGCTTTAATTTAGCAATGCCAGGCTTTTCCTCTTTCGGTTTGATGAGCCCTTAAACCAATTCCATCCAGAAGGACCTCATGTCATGGCCACTAGAGGGAGGCAGAGGGCTACCTTTACTCTTTGCTGTTTTGCAGGGATAATCACTTCCCTCATTACACACAAACTGCTGGAAAAACAACAGTGGTTCCTTTCATTTTTATTTAAATGTCTGCTCTAATGGGAAAACAAAGGACAAAACAGGGAACATTTCTAGGTCAAAGTAGCAAATCTTTAAAAGTAGCTAATTTCTTGCTTCAAGAATTCTAAGTACAGCCTTGGGGTCAGAAAAATAGTCAAAGAAAGACCTTAGTGATCATAGAGCTCAATCTCTTTCTTTAATAGTTGTGGAAAATGAGGCCCAGAGAGGGACCTGCCCTGCTAAGGGTCATATAATTTGTCAGGAGCAGATGCATGTAAGAAGATAAATAAATTCTGCGATTTTTTTCCAGTGCTCTTTATAATGCAGTATGTTATATCTGCGTATCTGATGCAGCAAATATTATCTATCAGATGCACATGTGTTTACATATATATTTATATACATATGCACGTGTGCATATTTTCTTCCTCATGAAGTTTACTGGTTGAGATCTGGCATTAAACAGCCTTGTGGGATTTTAATATGTCCTGTTCGCTTGCTCTTAAAATGTCACCATCCCAGGTCCCCTCATTATGTTGCCCTAGCTGCAAGTGGTACTGCTCATGGTGGATATGGCTAATGGATTCTGCAAGGTCCAAATTCTTGTAATTACTGGGCCTTCATCAAAATCCCCTGCCTTAGAAAGCACATTGTAAACTTTCCTGTGGAATTTCCAACATTTTTATTAACATGCATGATATTAATGGTTGTGCTTATTTTGCCATAACTGAGTGTGTGCCCCATGTCTCTAAAATAAGAAGAAATTCAAGGGAGCTGTTGAATTCCACTGCTGGCTGAGCCTGCTGTTAGCTATTGCAAAGTTAATGCATTCTGCACTCATCTTCAAGATAGGGAGGATTTTCTGAGTTCTAATTGGTGGGGAGTCAAGTAGCTCCTGTTCATCACAATGTCTAATTCAGCACTCACCACAGACCTGTGAGGGAGTGAAGACCCTTCTAACTTAGAGATGAGAAGCACCTGCATTCCTCTATGGTGGTTGAAGTGAAAAACAGTATCAACAAACGCAAACTTACTTGAGGTCATTAGTATTTTTTTAACATTTCTGTAGTAAAAAAAAATTATGCAGTTTTTCCTATGCCTCCAAAAAGCCAGACAACTACCTCTGGACTCCTTTCTTGAAGAGAGTTCTCATCAGAAGCAAGTGTTGGGGTTGAGGTTAGGGTTCAGGTTAGGGAACTTGGAGACACATTTGTAAAGTGAAATGTGAGCAGGACTGTGGTGGTGGTCGATCTTTTAATTAAAAACAATTAACATTTCCTCTTGTATGTACATAAGGTGACGTGATGAATGAAGAAACTCCCTCCGGGCCTCAGGTAGATGTAAGCATCTTTCCCAACAAAGCCTGATGAGACCCTGGGAGGTTCTTTGTTTCTGTCCTTTAGTTCTTGTACTTGCAAAGTAAGAGCACATGCCCAGAGGACCGGAGGACCCTTCATTCTGGAGGGCTGTGACTTCAGCTGCGTAACAAATGAAATTCACTTATCGTCCTAAATCCCTAATGATTTCTAATGGACTACAACACAGGGCATGTGATTTTTGTGCCACTTTGTGAGGGCTCCAGCAACTGGGGAAAGTTTGGCATTTGTGTGCTGTGTATTCCAAAGTGCATCCACTGCCCCAAAGCTTTAAGTCAATCGGTATTTTGTAAGGAGTCCCTTTAAATTCCGCAGGGGCATCCAAGGAAGCGGCCACTTCTCTTTCTCTCTCAGTCCCGTGGTGCCCTTGACCTGCCACGGGAGCTAACTGCAGTGGTTTCTCCCCTGGTATCTGCTGGCCTGGTACTCGCCTGCCCCCTACAGTCTGTTCCATAGACAGCATCCAATGCGAACTTGACCCCACGTAGATCTAGTCCCCAACTTGTCCTCACAGGAAGGGCTTCATTCAGGTCTCCAGTTAGCACTGGTCTTAAGAGCAGCCCATGACTCAGTCTAAAATAATGCCTTTCTTCTGTCTCTTTAGCTCAGTCTGTGTCCACATCTGTCCCTCTTGTATCTGAACTCAGCCTATCACCAGGACAGCCGCCATCTCCACACCCACAGCACACGCCTGCGTCCAGGTCTCCCCATCTCTGTCCTGTGTGTTCACCTTACTTCTGCACTAAAGTGGGCACTCCGTGAGGTCAGAGACTTTGTTCTGCTCACTGTTATAGTTCATTTTCCAGAATAGTGCCTGGCAGAGGATGGCGCTCAGGAAGAACCTGCCAAACAATGAACACCCTGCTGCATGTGGGTTGGCTGAGCTGAGATGGGGATTTGGGCTCTCTCGCTCTGTATAACTTCGGGGGACTTTTGTTTTCTCATCTCTAAGTTAGAAGGGTCTTCACTCCCCCACAGGTCTGTGGTGAGTGCTGAATTAGACACTGTGATGAACAGGAGCTACTTCAATCCCCACCAGAAAAGTCTCCAGGGCCTGCTCCCTCCCTCTTGCTCCTGTCTTAGCTAGCACACCTACACTGGCAAGTGCTTATGGCCTCCAAGGGAAGGACACCACGACTCTTCACTGCTGCGGTATCTTGAGAGTTGGCAAATGGAGCCCCAGCCGGGGAAGATCCCAGGAGAGCAGAGGATCCTCAATGTGATTTTGAAGGATGGTATCAATGCAAAGCAGGTTTACTCAGGAGTTAAGTGGGGTGATGGAGAATATATATTTCCAAAGTCAAAAATAATGGTGTGCTAGTATCCAGTTTTATCAGTGGGCATCAAAAGAGTTAAGAACTGCACTTTGGCCAGCTAGGCGGTGTTGGCTCAAGTCTACACCACCGGCCAACAAAGTGACCCTCACTTACAAATTACAACCTTCAGAATGGCTGCTTTCCATTTGTTGTTAAAAACCAAGCACAGTCCCAGTGGGGAGGTTATCGACTCTAGCCTACACCCACATCAGCTCCAGGCACCTCAAGTTCCACAAAGTCACTGTGCTTGTTCCTGGACTCAGCTCCCATTGTCCCCCGTCTCTGAGGCTGCCCGGCCAGCCTGTGGTCTCGCAGCTGGTAAATGGAGGTTCTGGATGAGCGGAGGCTGGAGTCACTGGGCTGCGGTGCCCAGGGGATGGCAGAGCCAGTGCTGCAGACTGCTCTGTGGCGACATGGAAGGACAGATGCAGGCATAAAGGTAGGAGACGCAGACGCGACAATGTTGTCTTTGTAGAGCTCCTCGTTGTTCACGTGCGTTCTCCTCGGAGTCCCAGAACAGAGTTCACACTGTCCATCACGTGAGTCTGCATTCTATTTTCTCCAAGACCCAGGTCAAATGTACTTTTGCCTTTAAAAGTAGTCGTTTTTGACAGACTAAAGTCTTCCTGGCAGATCCGACCATTTTATAGTATTTCCCAGAAGATCTCTGATTCTCCAGGTCCATATATATGAATTATCTATAGTGCAGTTAAATGTCACAAAGTCATACAAGCCTTTTTAATTAATAGGATTCATAAGTGCTCACTGGAAGTCGTGCGATGAAATCCATTTTTTCCCACTTGACATTTATGCAGCACTCTTTAACATTTAAAATATATTATCTCATTTTATTGTCACAACAAGTCTGAGAACTAGTTGAGTGGGAGAGATATTTTCTCTCTTTCTCTTTCCTTCCTTGCTTCCTCTCTTCCTTGGAAATGGAAAGTTAAAAGATACTTGATATGATAAAGTGCTGGAATTTGAGTGGCCTGGTTCTAAAAATAAAAGGGTACATTTTGTATCTATCAAAATTAATGCATTTTTAAAGAAAGCAAAGTTTGCTTGCTGAGCAGTCCAAGAGACAGCAACCCCTGGTGGGACTAGGTACCAGCCTTACGGAAAGCTTCCTGAGAAAATGCAACAAGAATCTTTAAAACCTGTTTACCTTAGGACATAAAAATCATATTTATGAAAAATCCCTAAAGACATAATTAGAACTACAATAAAAGGTTACTAAACCAAAAAAAAAATTATCCCAGCGTTATTTATAGGGGAAATTTTTAAAATAAAGGTTAGGAGAATGCTTAAGAGTAGGAGAATGCTTACCAAGCTCCTATGTAAGGACGGATGGTCACTCGGTCGCGGGCACAGGACACGACCCGGGGTGCGGGGGCTGACTGTTCTGGGTTGGTTGGAGGTACCAGCACCTGCTGGCTTCCACCATCACATCAGTGGGATGGAGTCTCAGTTCCTGGGACCTGGCTGAGGGAGTGGGTCCCTGGGGTGCCTTGGGGTTATATCTTGCCCCTTCCCTTTCCTCCCTCTGCTTCCTGGCTGCCTGGAGGCGGGCACCGGGGCTCTACCACGCCTTTCTGCCTGACGGGCTGCTTCACCTGGGAGCCAGAGGCCGTGGAGCCCAGAGACGGTGACTGGAGCCATGAACCCACACCCACCTCTCCTCCCTGAGGGGCTCTGCTCAGATGTTTCTGTCGCAGTAGCGGAAAGCTGACGCGGACAGTGGCGCGGTTCTCCCTGTTCCGCTGGTCAGAAAGCCCAGGTTAGGTCACCTGCTCAAGCCCAGACACCGGCTGACTGTGGGACTGGTGATGTTAGTTATGGGAAACGGGGTGAGTGTTCAGAGGCTCTGCACCTTAGGGATCACCCCAGAGTGTTTTCAGCTCTCAGGGGTCTGCAGGAGCTCATTTGTGGGAGGTCCTGTGCCCCAGGAGCTCATCTGCTCTCCTATTTGCTGGTGGCCCGTGTCTCTGAGGACCCCAGACGGGCACCCTTGGCTGTGGGTTCTCTCAGAAGCCTCCCAGTGAAGGAGGAGCCACGACAGGGCTCCGGGCCTGTCAGCCTGGTGCCCGAAGCTCTTCAGGAGGCTGGGATCTTGCTACAGTAGGCCACAGGAGGTTGGTCTCCACGAGCCCGGGGCACACCCTGGGTCCTGCTGTGGCTCCTGCTGCATACACCCCTGGCCTCAGGTGCCTCCTCTGGGTGGCCTCTGGGGTGGCTGTCGAGGTTCTCAGGGGGGTATAGACAACACCACCTCCAATAGCTCCCTTACTGCCACGTCTCCTGTGTCCAGCTGCCACACTCAGCCCAGCTTTGCCCCCAACCTTCCTTCGCCCTGTCTCCTCTGTCCTTGGTCTCTGGGAGCCCTGACCCTGCTCCCTGGGTCTGGGACGCTCCCCTTTCCTTCGGGAATTTCAGGCACCACTTGCTGTCCCTCCTCTGACATGGCCTGGGGCTCCCTTTGCTCTTCTCCCTTCCCCCCACCTCTGCTCTGTTTGAGCTGGACGCCATCTCTGAACTGGGGCTGGACCCACCACACCAATCCATTGGCGTCTCAGCCACTGGCACAATGAAAACATCCAGCTTCTGAACGGACTCCCTCAGGAGCCCCACTCGTTACTGCCCCCCCTGACTCCCCTCTGCCCACGTCCCAGCTGGAGTCCTGCCCAGGAGATGGGGGTGGTCAGCACAGAAGGTCCTCATTCCCAACCTGCTGGACCTGCCCTTCCATACCCAGTGCCGGGCCTTCCTCCTCCTCCCCACCATCCTCCTTTCAACTCCTCACGTGAGAACACAATCTTCTCCAGCCACCTGGGCCCACTCTGCCTGTCTTCCTGTAGATTTTCAGAACATTGTAGCTCCCAGGTTAACCTTTGACAGCCTTGGTCTCATATCTATTTATTCTTCTCAAAATGTTTGTCTTTCTGTGAAATAGCACATGCATAGACTCAAACTTAAGCGAGCTTAAAAGTTATATAAGAAAAAAGAGTCTCCTCCCAGGACCTCAGACCTTCCCAGGGCCGGTACTGGCTGTTCCTAGTTGCCCTATGTGCAGAATGTGTTCATGAGCAAAAGGAGGATGCATGCTCTTTTCTTATGTGATTGGTAAGCACATGCAGCTTTCAGTGCATATTTCTCTATTTTTCTATTTTCACTTAAACTATGGGTTAGGAAAATGTATCTTGGACATTTTTCATGAGACAAGATACCTTTGTTCATTTTCACAATATGCTGTGTTTCACTTTAGATGAATCGTGATGTATTTAATGGATTCTTTGCTGCTGAGAATCATCAGTGTGTTTGAGTGTGTCTGTGTGTGTGCACACCTGCACTTCTGCTACCTTGTGAGTGATCTGGAGAATAAAGGCCTGAAGAAGTAACTGTGGAGTCAAAGCATACATTTATTTTGTTCATTTCTAATTTCTTCAAAATGGATCACTTTGGGATCCCCAACGGTTACCAATTTAGCCACACCAACAATGTGTAATTCTTTCCTGTTTAATTTTCATGGTGTCTTCACATATTCTGCTGATTACCCTACTGGGGCTTTGGTTTTTGGAATACTGATCTGTCAGATTTCTTTGTGTGTTTAGGTGTCAGTCCTGTCTCCTATGTACCGCACATATTCTTTCAGTTTTCTTTTCCTGAAGAAGTGTTGCCTTTTTATATCTTCAGATGTCTTACTGGTTCTTAATCACTTCTGACTTGCATGCTTTACTGAGGAAGTTTTCCCGACTCTAAGATAACTTTTTCCTGGCAATGCTGGGCATAGAACCCAAGGCCCCATGTGTGCTAGGCAAGTGCTCTACCACAGAGCCACACACCCAGCAGATAATTTATTTTAGTCCTGTTTTTCTTCTGGCTTGCAATTTTACTTCTATTTCTATTTTGTAATCCATCTGAAATTATTTTGGTGCTAAGATACATGTTGATTTTTCTCTTCTCCCATCTTGTGAGCTATTTTGATAATAAGAGCTGCAGTTTGCATTTGAAATCTACTGAATACATGATAAAATATTTGGCAGTAAATATTCAACTGATTAGCTGCAATGACACTCATTGGCTTTAATAAATATCGAACAGCACCCCTAATATTTAGGACCTGCTAATGTAGTACTACCATGACATAGCAATAGTTCATTAAGATGTGCTGGGCAAACTCTCCAGGATCTACTAAGACTGTTCAACTCTCAGGATCTACTAAAGACCTAGTAAAATCTAACATTTTATCTATTCAATCTAAAGCTGACCTCGAGATCACACATCTTAAAGGTCAGGGTGTTTTCATAACTCCAGAGCTTCTCCTCTCTGGTACCGCTGGAAGGTGGCAGAGGTGTGGAAGGACGCTTGGACACCTGGAGCAACTGCTTTCCCGTCCACTAACTGGAATTTATAGTCCTAAAGGCTCAGGCTTTACATGAAATATTTTGTGGAATTGGATTTAAACCTCTTCACCACCTACTGAACCCGATGAGGTAAGCTCTTAAGTGTTATGTGTTGGCTTCTGTCCCAGAGCAGGAGATACGGGCACTTTACAGTGATAATTTCCTCCTAATTGGTTGTAACTAATGCACTGCCATTCTGGAATTTGTCACTTACCGAAATGTACCTTAGCAAATGGACCATGTTCTCCATCTAAATGTAAATTCACACACAGTAAAACACGGCTCGGTGAGAGGCGAGCGGGATTAGAAGAAAAGGTGACCTGAAGGATGGGCCCGGTGGCCGCAGCGGCCTCAGGAGCTGGCCACCTTCTGAGAGATCTCTTCTGGATGAGGAAGGATGGAGGGAAGAACTCAGGGGTGGACCTGGAGAGGCCCAGGCAGGTGTAGGCCTGGGCAGTGTGCTCCTCCTGGTCAGCTTCCTCCTGAGTGAAACGAAGAGGTGTGGCTGGGTCCAGGTGACAACCCTGCAGAGCAGAGGCCCTGGTGAAGGAGGGTGCTGGGCCAGCAGGGTTCCCGTCCTCTGCAGCCACCAGGCCTCCGCTCTGCTTGATTGAACGTTCTCCGCTCCTCTGATAACAGCTGGTTAAGCACCAGAGTAGCGCTCTCCTGGGGCCTCCAGCTCAGACACTCGGAGGTCTGGCTGCGACGGCCTGGCCCCAGGAGCCCAGCAAGGCAGGAAGCGGAAGGCCCAACACAGCATAAAGTCAGCACGCGCCCTGTGTCCTAGTCGCAAGGCCACCTCACTGCCAGAACACAACAAAAGGGCAGCACAGGTCCCAGTGACACCCGGGTTACCCTTGGCACCCCCAGAAGCCAGTAGGCCCATCCCTCCTACAGGAACTGAAGCTGCAGGAGCACCCGAGTCCCTGTGCTGAGCTTCCATGACTGGCAGAGACTGAGGATGTGGGTAGTGCCCACCTGCCCCAGTGGGCAGCTCTCCTGGAGGGCAGCGGGGATCCACAAAGACTGGGAAAAACCACAATGAGGATTGAGATGCAGAGGGATCCCATCTTTCTTTTTGTTGAAGAAATAAAATCTCAGTGACCTCACCCACTGGGTCTTTCTCTTTCACCTGTAAGCTGCTGAGCCGTGGTCTTCAGTACTCTCAGGGTCTCAAGGTCTCCACATCAATGTAGTGAACTGCATGGGTAGTGCCGCAGTTGGCGAATTCTTGATGCCACGAGCCAGGTTGAAACCATAAGCCTGAAAGAGCCAGACTTTGTAGGAGAAGAAATTTAGAAGAGAAAGGGCAAAATAAAAAAAAAAAATTAGAAAGATCCTCAAGGAGTCTCATGTCTGCCTTTGATGAACTCAGGAAATTAGCAAATTATTTCACCTGCCTGATGACACTTTCCACATTTGTAAAAAAAAAAAAAAAAGAATTTTGAATAGCTTCAAATCCCCCAAGCTACTACAATATCTGTCTTATAAATGTGTTTGGAGAATTGTTAGGAAGTTGTTTGTGTCCTCTAATGTATTGTCTAAAGTGTTTAGTGGACGGCGGCTGTCCCCCTGCACCTGTGAACACAGGCCCGATGGCTCTGTGCGCGAGCCAGGCCTTGTTCTCATTGTTTAATTTTGTGTTCCTTTCCCTCCAGGCAGACAGCATCCAGCCAGCACATAGATTTCCATCAACATATAGTTCTCCTGGACCTGTGGAAAGGTCAAAGAAGGTGATTCTGGTAAAAAAGTTAAGATATGTATGAGCTTCAAATTCTTATCCTTCCTCACTGCCTTTCCAAAATCCTTGCAGCCTTCCCAGGAAACGTTCCCAATCGTCAGAGGTCGAGGTCTGCGCTGGCCCCAGGAGGGCTGGGCACCCGCTCTTCCTCACGTTGGGGTGTGCCACCTCTGGCCGGGCTTCTCCTTTGCTGAAAGGATCCCCTGCGGGTGCTATGACTTCTTCCTCCATCCAATTCCCAAGGAAGTCCTGTGATTCTCCTCGTCTGCCTCCCGAGACCACGGTTTCTACAGCAAATTCAGGGACAAGCTAGTGCTCTGATGGAGCAGATTGGAAGAGAGATCTGAAGTCTCAGGTCTGTGGCCAGCCCCGTCTCGAAGCCTCTCTTGTGGCTTGAGTGGGTTTCGCAGCCTAATTCTGGGCCTGACCTGCCAGCTGGTGTTTTCTGGGTGGCAGAATTGGCACTTCTAACTCTGCCAACGTCTTTCCCTGGGTGGTATGATGCCACCTAGGCTGGTGCCACCCCTCAGGGTGCTGGCTGGGCAGCTCTGGAGGAGCGCGGGCACTCTGCTCAGGCCTCCACGAGGACTGAGAAAGGGCTGCTGTTGGTTTTTCGTTGTCATATTTTTAGTATCCAAGGTTTAAGTTTATTCTATCAATCTTCTCTCCCATCTTTAAAAATTTTTGTAAAGCCTTTATTTTTGTTAAGAAACATACAACAATAAAATTGCCATATTGACCATTTTAGGAGTACATTCTAGTAGTATTAAGTCATTCACTTACTTCTGAAATCCCAGAATTCTTTCTATTTTACCAAACTGAAATTATATGTCCAGGTCAACAGCTCCAGATCCAGCCGCACCCCTGGCAACTGCGCTTCTGCCTTCTGGGTCTGAATTCTGCTTCTCTGGGTACAGAACACAGGAGGCGTCATACAGTATTAATCTTTTTGTGCCTGGCTGTTTCACTCAGCACATGGCCTTGAGGTTCCTTATGCCTTAGCAGGTGTCAGAATCTACTTCTTTTTAAAGTTGAATCATATTCCCTGTGTGAGTAGACATGTTTTGCCTATCCATTCGTTTGTTCACGAGAACTTTGCTTCCACCTCTGGCCTGCCTATGTAAAAATAGCAAGTCTATTTTAAAGGAAATGAGAGAACTGCTGATTCTGAGCCAAATATAAGTGACCATGACCCAGGAACATGCTTCAGGTTACCCTGAGTGATGTGTTCTGCCATCAAAGAGATTACATGGATTTTACAACCTCAGAAAGAAGAAGGCCATAAATCAGTAGAGTCAATGCATCAGGTCGGTGGCTACAGCAGAGCAGGAAACTTTTCTACTGGTTCAGGTGCCACCTGGCAGTTCCCAGATTTAGGGAGGGTGGAGGCTAGCAGGGCTAAGTTCAGCAACACTTTCTGAGAGTCTTAGATAGTAGTCGCCAGGATGTCAGGTCAGATGGGGAGGTTGAAAGGAAGTGGTGATGAAGGGCCTGGGACAGCGAGATGGCTTTGGCTCTCCACCTGCAGCACCAGCTGTCCAGGCCCCATGTTCTCCAGGGCTGAGGTGAGTGGTCCGCGGGCTCCTGAATGCAGACACAGCTTCCCTGGAGAACTTCAGCCACTGTGAGTCATGCTGCAGCACAGGGTGCACCCCAACCCCGGCAATTTGTTCCACTTGATGGATGTAAAATCTGCTTATTTTTTTAATTTACCAGAGAATATTTCTTGTATTTTAAAAGAATTTTTAAAAGAGTTTTAAGAGTTTCCTTCTTTTCCTCATTCTCTCACCTCATTAACTTTCCCTTCATTTCTTTTTTCTTTCTTTCCCCCTGGGGTGGGTTGAATGATGACTCACACAGATAAGTGCACACCCTAACCCCCAAGCCTGCTCCCAAACTCCACAAAAGCCCTAGCAGATACTACATGAGGGATCTCAGGAAAAGATCACCCTGGATGGTCAGGTGGCCCTGCGTCCAATGGTAGCATCCTCATAAGGTGTAGGAGCCAAGAGGGAAAGACTGGGAGTCATGAGCAGGGTCTCCCACAGCCACCAGCAGTGAGGGTGCAGGAAGTTGGGATCCGGTGCGGCCTGCCTCCACCCTGGCTCAGGACTCCTCCCCAGGCATGGGAGAGTGCCCGCCACCTGGTGAGGGTGCCCAGTGTGTGGTGACACCCCACCACACTCCTGGTGCTCCTTCTCTCCTCCTTCCCCCTCCTGTTACCTTTCCTTTCTTCTCTCCCTCCATACTAGAGGATTTCTCTTCATGGTCAGTGTCCCTTGCACATCCAGTCACACGAGTCGGGTAAAACCAGCAGTGAGAATTGGGATGTCTGGGAGAGTGTATGTGAGTGAGTGTGTATGTGTGTGTGGTGGGGAATGTGTATGTGCATGTGTGTGTAGTTGTGTGTGTGTGTATTTGGGGTTGTGTATGTGTAGTTGGGATTACGTGTTTGTACATGTGTGGATTTGGAGTTTTTTTGTGCGCGCGTGTGTGTGTGTGGAGTTGGGATTTTGTGTATGTGTATTGTGTGTAGTTGGGATTGTGTGTGTGTGTGGTGGGCTGCTATGTGTCCTTGATGCTGCCTGGCCAGCAGCCCATTGTCCCATTTCTGGAAGGGTCCATGATTGCCCGACCCCTGGCAGTTGGGGTGTGTGCTGGTAGGGCCCTCGGCATCCTGTAGATGGACATTCATTGCACCCCCCAATCTGACTCTGGTGCCCTCTGCTCTGTGTGGCTAGTGCCTTGGACCAAGTCTTTGGTCCTAGTATGACCAGTCTTTCCGCGGAGGCAGGGCCAACCGGTCCAGCTGAAAAAGCAGAGCGGGGTCGGACTCTCCTTGCCTCTTCCATCACTTCTCTGAAGACTTTTCTTGTGTAGACCCCATTGTCCCCACAGCTGTGCAGAGTGACACCAGCCAGCACAGTGCGTCCAGAGGTGGTCTTGTGCTTCTTCCTGTGACAAAGAGGCTGAGCCCTCAGGAAGCAGAATGGTGGTCATGAGTTAATGGCCTTGGACGCTGCAGGGTACACTGCTTGCAGATTCCTGGGAGGGAGGCAGGAACCACTGCCCCAGGGTGCACTGGCCAATGTCCTCTGACCTTGCCAAAGCAAGAATGCTTCTTAGGATAGTTACTTATAAGGTGAAGACTGTGAATAATGCTCTGGATGGAAGGAAATAAGCACACAGAACTTGCCTGTGACCTAACTCTTCTGTCCCAGCCGAGTGCTGTTTGGTGAGAGAGCTAGCTTTCACGGCCCATGGCGGAGACACAGTGCTTATGAGGCTCCATGGTTCAGGCTCCTATGAGAGTTGTGGGCTGCAGATGTCTTCAGAACCACAGTGCAAAGCCACCAGAACCAGCTATTTCCTCAGAGGCCTGGAACCCAACTGTGTCTGCAGACATCAGCTGTCAATCAAAGGGGATTGCTACAGGTTGAATCTTCAATGTCCCTCTGAGGTCTGTGTTGAAGGTTGAACCCCGGTCAGTGATGCTCCTGGAGGTAGGAAAGCTTTAGGAGGTGAGGCCTCGCAGAAGGAGGTCTGCTAGGGGGCGTTGGGGACACAGCCAAGTTGTGGTAGGCAGTGGAGTAGGTGTCATTGATGCTGCCTGGCCGGTTCCTGAGTAGGTTCCCGAGAGACCAAAGGAAACACCTGGAGCAGGAGGGACACAGTGCTCACCAGCAGAGCCCCCGTCCTCGCAGCACCCTGTCCAGAGGCACTCCACTGGACACATTTATTCTGTCCACAGTGCCCTCAATTCCACACAACTCACCCAGCCTTCATAGGTTGGGTTACAGGAGCAGCGCATCATGAGCTTGGTGCTGTTAAGGATGGGTCTGAGGTCCCCACCCCAGGGAGAAACAGGGACACACGGTGGAAAGCCCCACGGCTTTAGGGGCAGCAGAGCAGAGCTCCAGGGTCACCCACTGGGTCGCGTTGCACAAGTCCTCTCGTTCCCCCGAGGCTGTGCCAGCCTGGCACACTCTGCTCATCTCTGTGAGGAGACACTCGTGATTTCTGGGAGGGGTCACTGGGCTACCAATACTGGCAGGGGCATGAGGAGCCTGGGCAGCGAGTGGTCCGTGACTTAGGGAAGAGAAATTGCGGTCTGCAGCCGCTGTCTCCTGATTGGCAGACTCGGGTGGGCCCTTTCCAATGCACAGACAAGGTAGCCATACCAGACTGCGGTGACAAAATGACAGCATGGGGCCTGACCCTGAAGCTGAGAGGAAGGACAGCCTCCCTGGCTTTGCCTCTGTCTAAAGAGTGACCGGCTCAAGTCCTGGGTGCAGAGACTCGCTGGCTCAACTCTCTGCCACAGGACCTAGGAATAAGTGAGTAAGAATCAGCACAGCACAACCCCTGACCCGCTGGCACTCAGCTGGGAAGGCCAGGGAGCAGACAGACCCTGCGAAACCATGGAACACTGGGGCTTTGTGCTACTTTGAGAAGCGGGCAATGAAGCCACAACTCTGGGGAGGAGTGGGAGGACTTTGTGGGGGTCAGCCCGGAGCTGGAAGGGCCACATGCACAGGTGGAAGCTGGAGTCTGCAGAGCAGGATGGGAGGGGAGGATCTGGGTGAGGGCAGGTCATCTGTAGAGGTTGTGGGTCAGCAGGGTGATAGCCAACGTCCGAAGCCTTTGCAAACCTGCCAAGGAGTGTGTGCCTTGGCCTAAAGAGAAGGCCACTGGGCCAGCAGGAGGGGGTATGCACGTCCAGGGACCCCCGGGCTGGAGCTGAGTGCGCTACAGGCTGAAGTGGGTTGAAGAGCAGGAGGCCAGAGAGGAGCAGATCACAGGGAGGGGGCCAGCCGGGCCACCCGGAGGTGAGTAGAGGGGAGATGGAGGTGGGCTTATTAACATACTTTAATTAAAATGCGGCATATTTGTTGATTCTATACTTTCCTTTAGCTTTAAAATTCTGGTGTGTGGATTCAACATTTTACCCAACATAAAGGATATCATCTAGTTTTTTTTTTTTTTTTCCTAGTTGGAAACCCCTTTGGCTCTGAGCATCTGAGGAAATGAAGGAAAAACATGAAGCTGTTACTCTAATACACTGCATGAAAATCTCATTAATTTAGAACACAAGGGACTAGACAAAATAGATTTTGAATTAATTAGGTTTGCAATATGTGAACACACTGCTAAGAAATATAGGGCAGCTTGTTGGTGAGGATCCCCGTTCATCCCTTTAACAAGGAAGGGGTTTAAGTCGCCTGATGGTGGTGATGAGGTTCCCTATATTTTTGAGCACATCATAGGTGGTTTGGGACATGCATTATTCAGTTCTGTTTCTATATTAATGAATCTCATTGAATACTTGCCTGATGTCATAGTTGTGGGTTGCATCTTGTCAGCGATCAATTCCTATACTTTAGAAATGTTTTTCTTTCCTTTTTGATCCCTGATCAATCTGATGGTCCATGAGATATCCCATGTGTTAACCTTGGATTTATTGATTCCTAAAGATGCAACGTTTTTCTTATTATTTTTGCATTCCAGGGTCTTGCCTCCTTCCTTCTAATGTGGCTTGTGCTCATCAGAGAGTGGTTGACTTCTTCATGATTTTTAAGGATTTTGCGATTTGCATTCTGTTTCCAGACTCTACCACAGTGCCAGTGGGTTTCCATGACACCCCCTGGTGTGTCCCAGGAGCCCGGGAGGAGGACCATGCCTGTCAGTTTGGGCTGCTGCAGCATGATGCACCGCGATGTGGATAAATACGTGAGCAATTGCCATGTCTGTGCTTATTCACCTTTCTTTCTGTGTTAGGGTCAACTTAACCCAGGGCTCTGGGATGATTACGCTGTAATGAAGTCGCCGCATCACAGGGGAAAGTGTGGCTCCGTCAGAAGAGGAGGAATGAGTTCAGCGAGAGGGTGGAGGGGGAACAGGACAGTGGGCCTAAGGACCACTTACCCTTCAGAGACTGCAAGTCTCCCCCCTCCCTCTCGCCCAGGTCTCTGTCCAGGCCCTTCCCCTCCAGTTGTCCTCCAGGGCTCCCCTTGCCTGGCCAGGCCACCTTCCCTGCTCTTCCTCCAGGCTACTCTGGGGCTTGGTAGACTGTCCCCATGTGGACACGGGCTCCTCCGTCAGCAGGCTGTGACGTCCCAGTCTGCAGCCCCTGGAACAGCGCGGGTGGAGCTGAGGTGCTTAACAGTCACTGGCCGACGTGTCCCTGAGCACTAGGGACCGAGGGCATGGTGCTTTCCTGGGAAGGAGACCTGCGAATAGGGGAATCCCTTCTCTCTTTCTAGTCAAGCTCCTCCATACCTTGGTGGCTCAGAAAGAAGGAGGGTGGGCCTCCGATACCCAAATTACTGCCCCTAGGGCCCACTGCTGAGGGGTTGAAGCCCTGTCTGGACTCGGTTGTCCCAGCGGCCTCCCACCACCAGCCAGCTCCCTCGTCTCTGGTCTCAGTGCCTTTATGCTTGTGGGTTTCTATTTTCTGACTTCCTGGAATGGGAAGGAAGCAGGGAGAGGCAGGCCCAAGGCCCACGGCCCAGCTGGAGGTGGCTAGTCCCAATTCACCAATGGATTGGAAAAGTGAGTAGGGTGTAGGGCCAAGGAAGAGGAGCTGAGAGAGGGAAAGACTGAAGAGTCAAGAAAGAGCTGAGATTTGAAACGAAGGCCTGGGAGGTAGTGGAGAAGACATAGCCAGGAGTACAGCTGGACGTGGTGGCGGGAGGAGGGGGTTAGGCTGGGCAGGAAGACCCCCCTCTTCCACTGAGCAAGGAATGAGGGCAGGAGTAGCCTTTATGTTGAGAAAAAAATTCTGGTGCAGATTGAGTCTCTTCATCTTATTTTAAAATCCAAGATGTTCCCTCACTTTATCAGTGTCTCCTGAACCTTCTTTCAAATACAACTCAAAATAGTCCATTTTGCATTGTTTCCTGGCTGAGCGTTTGTAGCTCTGGGTAGAGACCACCCACTGTGCCATGGCTGCTCCCACTGTGCACCAGTGCTGAGGGGGACGGGCTTCTTCCCTGGGAGTCTTCAGTGGGAGCCTCCAGGGCCCATGGATCAGAAGTGCAGACAGGTGGACCCCAGCCTAAAAGGAGCAGGCCTGGCGCTGTGAAAACAGTGGACATTTAAACGCAATTTCCCCATCCCTTTTCACAGTCAGGAGATAATGTCTTCTGAAGGCTGAGAAAGAAAATCTATTAAGCTTTTCAGAAAGATATGATTAAAAATGGGCATACCCAAGCCCTCCCTGGGGAGCACAGAGGTCCCTGAGGAGTACAGGATGGAGATTGTAGTGTAGACTCCAAAATCGGGCACATGCCTCAGTTTCCCTCTTTACAAAGAGATGGGTGCATGGTTGGATGGAAAGCCCTGTTTACATTGCTAACTGGGTCATCCTGAGTCCCCTTTTAGCACTAAGAAACTATGCATAGTGTTTCAAATTTAGTGCATGAACAAACTGTCCTTGAACTCTCCAGACCCCGGGACTGGCAGTTGGAAATGGGCACTTCCGTGGCCCTGAATCCTAGCTCACTCTTCTTCATCCTCTCCTCATTACTGTCCTTAGGCTTTCAGCTTTGTGGCCCTGTGACAGCAGATACAACTCTTCATGCTGCTCATGTCCTGCCAGGCAAATCCCCTCCAGCTGCTGGGAGCACTGGCCCCTCTCTCCCTCCACTGCTGGATCACATACCATCTGCCACACGGAGCCCCTTGCAGGGGGCATCCTGTTGCCTCAATAGCAGGTTCTCATGAAAAGAAGCCCCTGCTTTTGCAGATGTGCCACTTGCCCGGCAGCCACCCATCAGGAGGAGGGGCCAGCAGGGAGGTGCTAGGACTTGGGTAAAGCAAGGAACCACCTTTCCCCAAACCACTCTCTGCTATTTGGGCCCAATCCTTTGCTTGGGTCCAGATTCCTGAAATTTCTAGCAAGATCTCTGCCTTTTGCTGGCTCTGCCTCTGAGCACAAGGGCTAACAGATCCCCGCTGTCCCTGTCAGTCCCCTCATCTCTGCTCCCAGTCCTCAGCTGGACCATAATTCTTCCCTTTTCTTCTTATGACGTGACATTGTTGCATAAAAGCATCCCCTGGGCATTGTGTGTCTAAACTGGCAAAGCCCAGGGAAACTCTGAAGACTTTTAGTCTACAAAACCCTTCCATCAGGAGTCTGGGAGTTCCCTGAATATCAGGAGTTTGTTTTCTTAACAATCAGAAAACTGGGGCAGACAAATTTACCTATGGGACAATGAGGTTGGGTGTCTCCCAGAAAATCCTGACTACTGAGCGGATGTAGCTGGAAACCTGACCACTGTGGAAAGGGACCTGGGTTAACCTGGGCTAAGGGGTACTCAGAGACAGGTGAATCTTGGGCACAGCAAGACTTAATGTAGCATCGAGCATGGTTGAGTGTTTTTTCTTTTTTATATTGTGAATTCAATAAATGAAATCCACAGACATAGGGTGACAGCAAAGTAGCAGGATTTATTACAGTATAGACAGCAGGGCTCCCAGAGGGGGAGGGGTCCCAAGAGAGGGTTGCCAACGGCTCTGTTGCCTAGGGGTTTACATGCATCTACAGGGTTAAGGAAGTTAGCCCTGGACCCGACCCTGGGAAGACACTCAGTGTTCTTCAGGTGCCGTTTGGTCCAGTCAGGTTCCTGGGCCTGTTTTAAAAGGGGTCTGACCACTGGGCAGCAGATGTCTCACTATCAGTCAGTTTTCTGCTGACGCAGGAATCGGCCCGACCTTGATGAGGCTTGACTTGTGTCTGACTCGAGTTTCTCAGCCCTGGTACACAGAAAATCTGACCCTGCAGGGCCCCAAGCTTCCTGTCTGCCCAACCCACCTCTTTCTTCTGCGTCCCACCTGGGCTTGGCAAGACTTAGGGCAGTGGCCACGGCCCAGCGCACAGTGGCTCCACTGCAGGCGGGTTACTATTGGTGGCTCCTAGTGTCTGTTATCACTAATCTTATGAAGGTCACCAGAGATGGTGCCATCTGCAGGTGGAGCTGGAAGCCATCTGCTCAGATGTGTGAGTCTTGTCGAGAGGACCCTACTCCATATCTGGCAGGTGGCAGCTTGCAAGATCTTCTCATTGTCACATGCCATGTCTTCAAGCCAGATCCCTTTGCTGGGCCAAGCCACCCTTCCAGGGACCATGTGACAGGTACCCAGGAAGGACAAGACTCAGATGTCTCGGCTCCCTTCACAGTGAGCTTGCCTCTTCCTTAACTTGGTCCTCTTCTTGGATTCTGCTGCTGGACAGCCTGGCTTGGGGTTTTGGGGTTTAGACTTCATTCCCTCCCTCAACTCCATCATCTTGACCTGAGTACACATCCACCTTCTGTTTTTTTTTTTTTTTTATACTGGGGATTGGACCCAGTGGATATGGCCTCTAAGCCATATCCCCAGCACTTTTTAGTTTTTGATTTTGAGATAGGGTTTCACTAAGTTGTTTAAGGCTCATGAAATTGCTAAGACTGGCTTTGAACTTGCGACCCTCCTGCCCCAGACTCCTGAAAGCTAGGCTTACAGGCATGGCCACCCTGCCAGGCATATCCACCTTCTTCAGTCAGCTTCTCCATGATCCACCTTCCAGAAGATTCTGGCTCAGCCTGGAGGCCTCTGGGTTCTCAGAATCCTGGCTGTCACTGGACATCTTGGCCTCCAGGCCCACCTGCATTTCTCTCTGCCTCAGGAGGCAGCTGTGGGTGAGGTAGAGCTCTCCTGGAGAGAGGGGGAAAAGTGAACTCCCCTAGAAGAGGGGGAATGTGAACTGAGGGCAGCCGAGCAGTGCGTGGAGGCCCCTGGACATGGAGAGAGGAGAGGAGCCCATCAATACTAGGTCTCTTGGCTGCCGTTCTGCCTTTATCAACTGGCTGACCCTCTGACCTTGTGAGTGGCTAAGACAGTGGTACCCTTGCTGTGCCCTTGTAGACTATGGCCCTAGAGTAGCCCATCAAGTAAGAAATGGCTCAGTCGAATCTGACCTCTTAAGTGCTGACCTCCAGCTTGTGCAATCTGCCTAGGAGAAGCATTGAAGACTGGCTGTTTCAGAATATGCCAATAAAATTGCTCACAGGCTTAAAGAACCGCTGGCCCTTTTGATTTACACCAAATGCACTGATGTTTGTCAAATGTACTTGGAGTTCCTCTCTGGAAATTTCAAGCTGTAAATAAGATGAGCATATTTGCCTAGGGAGTACCTGCCTCTATATAACCATTCTTAATAATTAGTACCGTAAAATCAATATGATGGAAACGGAGGTCCTGACAAGGTGAGGAATGGTGTGGCTAGCCCTTTGATTTAACCTTGGTGTTGGAAGGATAGAAGGCCCTTAGTGACTTGGTGGAAGTGATTTGGGTAGCTTTTTGTAAATAGCTAATAGATTATTATTTTAAAATAATACAGGGAATGCCTGTGTTCTCTATCAGGAAGAACCAAATGAAGTCTTTGAATCAGTTGAGGGTAAACCTTCAGTTTAGTACAGGACGCTCAGGGAGCACCTGTGCTCAGGTGAGCACCCGCCAGGACAGGTGTCCAATCTGAATGTTGCTATGAGCACATGTGAGCTGTTGCAGTTGGATAAGATGACTTCATATGTTACTTTGAACTTTAAGGTATTCTGATTTTTTTTCTAGTCAAGTTTAATAGGAGAGCAGAAGATGAAAGGTAAAAATGAGAGGTTCTGCATTTTGTTTACCCACAATTTTTATTTAGGAAACCAGAACCACTCTGATAAGGAGAAAACTAATTTTTTAAAAAAATATGTAATATATATAATATTTATGTAACAAATTTATAATACAGTGAAGGGAATTTTAAAATGTTCTTAATCCCATCACATGACATCTGGTTTTATTTCTTTACATTCATATGAAACCTATAATTTTCAGGTGGCCTGACTTTGTGTAGTTGCATATGAAAAGTTTGGTAAGAATCTGCCTTGGGAACTTGGATTCAGATGTTTAGGAACAGAATCATTCTTTAGGTGTCTCACTTTCTGTAGGAAGTGACCATAACAGATATCATAGTTGTACATGAGTAAAGGTATTTGGCAAGCACAGTTAGGCATTTATAATGCCATCTTCAGATAAGTCAGTTTCCTGCTAGCCATCTTTTCTGATCTCATGCTACCTACTGTATATTTTTATAAACTAGGGGCAGGGGTCCACAGATGGGCCTTAGAGGAGCTGTAAAACGTTGGAAATTGTATATAAATTTTTGCAAGAATGTCTGTGTGCTATTTTCTCACTCCCAGGGGAAAGATAAGAGCATTTTACCAGTTTCTGAAAGGTGGCTGTGGCCGCTAATCTCTTAAGCACCACGCATCCAGAATGAAGTGACACTTCTTGGTAGCTCTTACAAGCACAGGAGTGCACACACATGTGCACACATGCAGACACACGGACTTTAGCTCCATTTCTCATCTCCACTTCCTTCCTTCTGACATCCTTGTCTACAGCTTTGTCAAAAGTATCTCTGTTCCCCTAAAACACCGTTCTCTGCTAGGACGAGTGGTTCCTCCTCTGGGATGCACAGCTTTGTCGGAGCCTTGCTCTACCCTGGGGCTTTTCCAGGGCTGCATGGCCTTCGTTTGCGTGATCCATGTTTGTGGGAGAGAAATGGGCTACCTGGCTAGTCGTGGTCAGCACCCTTTAAGTGCCACTGAAATGTGCATCTCATTACCCTGCCTGTTAAGTAAGAAAAGCACAGTGGCTGCAGGTTGTAGCTGGAGTTTCCTCCAGGCCCACATGTTCAAGGCTGGGCCTTCAGCCTGGGGGTCAGGGGAGGTGGTGGGACTTTCAGGAGGGAGCCTCTCAGAGGTCTTTGGTCATGTTGGGTGTGATCCTGAAGGGGCTGAGGAATGCCAGCCTCTCTCTCTCTCTCTCTCTCTCTCTCTCTCTCTCTCTCTTTCACTCCCTGGCCCTGAGCTGGATGGCTTTATTCTGCTACATGTTCTCTGCCACAGTCTCAAAAGCAACATGGCTAACCAGTCATGGACTGGAGCCGCCAACACTGTGAGTCAAAGTGAGCCTTCTCTCTTTATGGGCCACTCACCTGGGTGTTCGTTACAGTAACGGAAGGCAGATCAGCACACCACCCTCCCTATGTCTGTGCAGACTGACGGAGGACAATAGGAATGCCTATTCCTGTCCACAGTGTAAGCCACATTATATTTTCCATCATTCCACATGGCTATATTTTTCCTCCCTCCCTCCTTCCCTTCCTTCCTTCCTTCCTTCCTTCCTTCCTTCCTTCCTTCCTTCCTTCCCTCCCTCCCTCCCTCCTTCCTTCCTTTCTCTTTCTGTTTTAATTTTTTGTTCCTTTTCAGTGCTGGGGATGGGACCCAGGGCTCATGTGTGCTAGGCAAATGCTCTACCACTGGGTCCCACCCCCAGCTCTGACATACTGCTGTAGGTTTCCAAGAGTCTTGGCTCAGTGTTTTAAGAAATTGATGGATATTGTTTCCCACGATTTTGTACATCCTCAATCTGCTTTCTATTTATTGTCTGTTCAGATGTATCCTATGGACTAGAAGTATCCGAAGCTCTCACTGTGGCACTCTGGAAGCGTAATTTACCCTCACAGTCTGGCGTGACTCTGTCTTGATGGAATCCGTTTGTCTGAGCTGCACTTGTGCTTTGACACTCAAGGAACATTCCCTTTCATTTTAATCTTGCAGAAGCAGTTGGTGTGCCTTCTGCATGGACTTCTGATCAAGGATTGACCAGCATTCTTGGAGAATTTTAGAGTTTAGGAAGGAAAAAAGTTCTATAGTGGGGGCTGTGCCTGTACCTGCTGATATGCAGTCAAAGCCTTAGAAGAATGAATGTGAGCCACGGACAAGACAAACCTAAGTAAAATGACTACATGGTGATGAATTAGTGTGTGTGTGTGTGTGCATGCACACCCATTTACACATGTGCACACCAGTGCCTGGGCTGTGTGCAAGAAGACAAGAAAGATCCGAGAAGCCTAGATTGGAATGAAGCAGTGGCAGGGTGGTTGAGTTCTGAGTCTGCAGTGAATGCCTAGCAAGCTGCCTTGAGGTGTGCTGCTGGTTCCACAGGGCATGAGAGGAACTGGTTGCTGGTAGGAGAGAAATTAAAATTTAAGAATCTAACTGGAGACTAAGAGCTAATGAAGAGTTATTTGATGTGCAATTTTGTAGTACTCCCCCCATAGATTTGTATTTTTGCGTTAGTGTGAAAACCAGTACTATGAAATTAGTCTTGGTGTTAATGCACTAAACGTAGTCATTTGCGGCAGATTTTGATTTGTCACTGTAAAGAAACTCTACCTTCACCATGTGGTTGGCCATGTGATGTGACCACCTCTGGGCACACACAGTAGCTCTGTCCCTCATCCAAGTCTCCTACCTCTCCTCTCCCCTCTGGACATGAGAACAGATAGCAGAGTGGATCTGGGGGCTCTGTCCTCAGTGTGACGTGTCAGGCAGCTGGGATGCCAGCTGTTCCAACCTCTGCACAGTGTGGGAAGGTTCGGGATGACGGCGGCACCTTTGGCTTTGGACTGGGCTGAGCAGGAGGGAGCAGCGACGTGTCTTCCCATGGCTCTTCTTCTTCCAGAAGCTGAAGGCGTTTGGCTCAGAATTCTGGGCTTCTAAGGGCCGTGGAGGTTGAAGTTTGGAGAAAGGGCTGCGGACCTCTGGGTCAGTCTGCTTTTCGTCACTCTGATTGACTAAGGACCTCGACTGAGGCCAAAAGGTTCACTTTGGCTGCCGGGTGCAGAGGGTGAGTCCATCCTGTTCCACTGTCTCCGGGCCTGTGGGGAGGAGCACCATGGCAGAGTCCTCATGGTGCATTGGGGTCCCACCCTCAACAGATGAGCCTTTGGGGACACTCTAGATGGAAACCAGCAGAGCCTCCAACAACATGGCCAGCCCTCAGAGACTCTTCAGGAATGTGCCGTTGCCCCCTCACGCACACGCGCTCCACGCCACGCAGACAAGTGCTCCCACGCTCGGCCACCTGTGGAACAGCCTGTGTCTGTCCGGCATGCAGAGTCGCTGACTCCACCCTTGGCCTTTTGACATGGGACTCCACCTAAGCCAGACCCTCCTTTCGCTTTCAGTTGATATCTCAGACTCCTGGGTGTGGCCACTGGAAGAATTAAAAATTGGGGGTAAATGTCAGCTGCTGTTCCCACGCTTCCCCTTTTCTTATTTTTGGGGTTGATGGTTAGAAAATGCCCCATTCCACGCAGCATGTTTGTAGTTCCTCTTTCTTGGTGCCTCGCCCATTTGAAGGGGCATTTTTCTCCACAAAACATATATGAGGAACCCAGAAGAAGCCAACCAAGCACGTTGGCCTCGTGACTCTGATTTGTTCCCACTTCTGGTTTCTGTGACTGCCATCATGATTGATAGAACGGGTAGCTGAGCCTTGCTCAGGAGCGTCGCGTGTGCTGTTTTGACAACTCCTTTTGCAGGAACTTGTTTGGCTGAATCTTTGACCCCAACCCCTGCAGACTCAGTTCGCCACCTTACTGCAGTGACTCTGAGAACACATCTCCATCTGTTTCTGTTTCTCTGGTACAGATGACAGACACTTGCTCATCCTCTGTAGAGGGCCTTGGAACAACTCCAAACCCTGTCTTTCAGCAGTTTTCCTCTCCCACGTGCCATCCTGCGGTTGTCTCTGCCTAGGCCTCAGGACACCTCTGGGCATGCCTGCACTGAGCCCCCTACCCCAGATAGGTTGAATGGATACCTTCGTTCTTTCTATCACTGCTGCTCCCATTGGGTTCTGCTTTATTTTATAAAGAATCATATCTTCTGCTTCTCACTTGATCATCAATCACAGATGGTGCATATTGGCTGTGAAGAGGGCTCACCATGGCAGGGCTGCTCCAGGCAGAGGCTGTGCCAGGGGGCACACGAGAAGCTGTGGCTGTCTTAGTATCTTTCTCTTAAGCTAGGACAGGGCCCTTGTGCCACTGGTTGGTAAGTTAAGAAAAGACAAATAAAATTATGAATATAGTACTCTTTATAAAGGAGGACAGTGTTTCTGTTTTTAGAACAAGATGGTCTTGGAAAGCCCTTGGGCGTGTGAGGAGGTCTGAGCTGGTTTTAAAGGGCAGAGGTCTTTGCAGTCCCTTGAGAGATGGAGCCTATTCCAGGTGGAGAGGAAAAAGCAGAGCTTCAGAGGCTGCAAGCTGCTGCACCTCTTGAGACAGTGGGGTATGGAGCGATAGGGAAAGGTGTGGAGTTTGGCTCATATTTGTAAACCCTGATTGCTCCCAGGCTCCTGGGCATCTCCTCTCTAAGACCCCAATATAATGATCAACCTTGACGTCACATCCTGAGCGAGGCCCTGCTGCCCAAGACACCTGATGGTGCTATCGCGCCCATCACCTCATTCCTGAGCATGCACCTGAGTGCCCACTGTTACCCTCAAATTTCACAAATGTTCACCATTGATTCCCCCGTTCTATAAAGAGCACAGCGCAGGCTCAGGTGTGACAGCCTTTGCTGATGTTTTGAGAGAAGAGAGGTTCCCTATCCCGGAAAGGAGCAGGACCACTGCCAAGTGACCACTACAAATTAGGCCCACTGGTCCCCAGCCATGCTTCCTGGGCTGTTTTCTTCTGGGGTCAGTCTGAGTCCATCGTGTCCAGCCAACTGTCTCTTTTAAAAGCTCTGTCCCATCCCCATCTCTATCATTTTAAAAAATTTCTAATTTGTTCTATGTATCAGCAGAATGCATTTCAATTCATATCACACCCATAGAGCGCAATTTTTCATGTCTCTGGTTGTATCTAAAGTAGAGTCATCATTATCAGCCCCTCCACTGGGAGGAGGCTGCTGACCCCTTGTGTTTACCAGGGGGCAGAGTTCCTTTCCTAAGTCTCTCCCGTGTTGACAGGTGGCCCCTGACATCTGCTGCTGCGCAGGGCTACCTAGGACTTTCCCTGAACAGACCAGCAGCCCTTTCCTTAAAGACATCTGTCCCCTTAGACCACTGGTTTTCCATCCCAGCGTTCATGGATGTCCATGAGCTGCACCCAAGTCAGATCGCCGCCTCTAGTGATTACTAACTGAATCGGTCCAGGTGGACTGGAACACAGATACTTTAAAAATTTGTTTTGATCGTTGCATTTATTTTTTATTGTTTTGTTTTGTTTTTATTTATTATTAATTTTTTAAAAAATGGAACAGGCATGTTTTAAAATGTCCCCGGTGATTCTAAGGTGCATCAAGGCTTGAAGACCCAGGGCTTCCACCAGGGCTCAGCACACTTTTTCTGTAAAAGGCTAGACAGCGAGTGTTTTAGTCTTTGTCTTATATTCTTTTCTGTTTTCATTTTTTGCAATCCTCGACAAGTATAAAGACCCTGTTTAACTTGGGGCTGTGCCAAGATAGGCACAAGCTCAGACTTTGGCCTGATTTCGTAGGGCTGTGCTTTTCTCTTCCTTAAGGACAGGGAACTGCAGAAGACTTGGAGTTCTCAACACCTTGCTTTCTTATCTTGACGGCATTGGATTTATGGCTGTGTCCACATTGCCTCCAGCTCTGAATCTTTCTGATTCTGCTCTGGGGACAAGCACAGCCTGTCCTTGGGGTCCACAAGCATGTGCATTCTGAGCCTGTGACTGGACCAGGGAGGGTCCTGGGCTTTGAGGTGGTGAGACCTGGGCATCACCCGGGTCTGATGCTCACAGGGATCTCCATTGCCCACCCATGCATAGGACAGGACTTGACAGGGTCATTGTGGATACTAAATATCATGATGGTTCTGGGAAATGAGACTGACCCTTTGTCCAAGTGGCTCAGGCCCTCCAGAGCAGAGGGTGTTGGGACAGATCACCATCCCAAGCCAGAGTGCGCTCCTGTGTGAGGCAGGAAGTCACAGCACTGCTTCTCTCACAATCTGGGTAGTTAGATGGGATCACTCAGGTAAGGCCCATTGTACATGGAGGTAAAGGGTCCAGGTCAGTTGTGTGACCCAGTGTAGGATCCTGAGCACAGAACCAGAAAGCACCCAAAATCTGCACAGGGGCTTCAGTTCTGCCTCTGAAAAGCCCTTGCTTCAATTCACTGAAAAATCTATGTAGAACAGGGGTCCCTAAGAAGATGACAGCTAGACATACAGCCTGTTGTGTGCCAGGCCCTTGGTTCCTCCCTGGGGACCGAGACCTGAATCGGACATGGATGGTGTGAAGGGCCCAGAGGCAGTGCAACACTTTTTGTTGAAATCCCACAGGAAAATGCCATAAAGAGTGCAGGGGGCTGGGAGAGACCTCCAGATCAGCCCGTATTCCTCTTCTAAAGAGGTCAGGACTGTTTCTTTGCCAGGTGGTTTCAGGATACATAGATGAACGGGCTTCAGAGTGTTGTCTAGCTGACCTTGTGGCACTGGACACGCACAGAGGGTCAACCCGAGGAGAAGATGAACAAAGCAGACATATGCTCTGTGATCCCAAGGCCACAGGGGAGGGCTGTCCCCTGAGGAGGTCCCCGTGTCTGCAGGGCTATGCAAGGGCCTGGTCCTCAAGAGCCTCCCGGGGGTCCTCACTTCCCCTGGCAAAGAAGGACAGGCAGGCCATCCTGCTGAGCTCATCCTCTTCATGCACAGGGGCCACGAGGAGCTTTGTGCCTGCTCTTTCCTGCTCATGCTCCTGGAGGAGCAGCGCAGGCTCCCCGGCCCTCACCAGGATGGCAGGCTTTGTGCATGTTTCTGGGAGCTGGGTCTCGTTTTCAGCATTTATCCTTGCACCAATATAGGAAGCTTCTTTCAAAGTTTAATTTGCTCAGGGTCACAGATTAGGAAGTGGGAGAAAGAACGTTCAACTCTGAGCTCTTTCACGGGCAAATCCAGGTCCTTCTGCCATCCTGACAGTCTCCTCCTTGCCCACAAGTGGTGGAGCTCTAATAACAGACGGTATTTATGGAGTCCTGCCTGCTCACTGTGGGTTCTGTACTTTCTCAGTAATCTCTGGGGAGGGCGTGTAAGCTACTTGCCAATTCACACTCCACGGATAAGGGAGTTGCCCTGCAGAGCAGCTGGATGACCTGCTTAAGGTGACACAATTAATAAGCGGGCAGGGTTAGCATCTGAAGCAGGCAGCGGCAACTTCTCATTAACAGCTATGCCGTGTACTCTCCCTTTTCTTTGATTTCTGTCTCAAATCTTCTTGTTGTGGTCACAAGTTGCCTCTCTATTGACAAATTGAAGTAATTACCCAGAGTTTTCTTCCCTGGATTCTTAATAATTCATGAAAAACCCTCAGTCTGTTACTGTGGATAACACATTTGCCACATGGAAAATGAAGTAGGAGTCCATTCTTTAAAAATATGAGCGCCAAGGAGAAAGTCCTAAATCCTCTCTTCTTGCATCCATCTGGGCAAGACTCGCGGCCAGTGAGGCCCTGTTTATTAAACTTGTTTATAGCTCCCCCTGTCTCGTGTCTCTTGGCATTCCCTGGTTGAATAAAATTCCCAAATGGACTTCCCTTCTTTTTCTTGGCCATTCCTCAAGTCAGAGAGCAGCAGCACAAATTACATGTGAGCCGCAATTGGAAGGATCCTCATTTCATGTAATTTAGAGGCAGAGACAGCCTGAATGGCTCGCTGATTTAATTACAGGATGTAACGGCGGGCGGTGCGCGGCGCAGGCCTGACAGCTGAGGGAGGCCTGCACTGGATACCCTTGTTGGCATCTCCTGGAATCCAGCCGGCAAATCTCGGGGGGAAATTCTGCTGTGACAGTAGTAAACAGACACTGTTCTTGATCTGCCAGGGTGAATTACCAGGTAATTTTGGTGGAAACTTGTGTCAATATAACATGATCTCTCTCCCCGTCTGTCTTATTTTTTCCTTTTCTGTCCCTAGCATTCTTTCAAGACTGCCTATTAGAAGGTAAACTGAACAAGGCAGAAAATCCCTCTTTTCTAAGGCATGATTGGAGGACACAGTTTCTTCATTTACAGCCAGGCAACAGTTCTGAGCAGGGTGCTGTGGAGCCCAGGGTGGCCCTGTGTAGGGAGTGGCTGTCTAGCCAGGGCGGAAATTTCCTCCAGGCCTCCAGGGGCATCCCAGTGATACTGACCACCCCTGATGGCAGCTTGGTAGATGGACTTGCACAAGATGGAACTTGGGATGGAAACCTGTGGTATCCTCTCTCTAACATTCACCTGGGTCTCTACTTGTAAGGGTCTACCTGGAGGACAAAAGAGTTAATATGGGATTGTGGGAATCAAAAGCGCAGACTTCATCGCACACTGGAAACAGGAGCAGCTTCTCTCATCCACGCCATTCTCCAGTCCCCTGATCTGTGTAGTGCCCCAGACCAGGCTGGGTCCCTGGGTCACTGCCCTCTTTCTCCACCACATTGTGGGTGAGCTCTCTGAGCAGCTGGAGGACATAGCTACCTGTGGGTCACTCCATGGGCAGTGATCATGGATCAGTGTCACCAATGCCACCAAGCCAGAAGCAGAGGGATGACATAGCAGAAGGACCTTTACATACTTCAGTGCTTTAGAAACAGCCTTACCTGAGCTCCAGGGGAGCTGGGACAGCTGCCAGGGAAGCCCTCCTCGCCTTCCCTGCACTGGCTTGCTGGCTGACCTAGTTACCCTCCTTCTACCACCAACTTAAGCCAGAGGATAGGCCTTTCCCCTCTTCCTAGGCACAGGGGTCCACTCAGGCTGCTTTGGGGAGTGGGATCAAGTTCTTTTTGTTGTGGCTGCATATCGCCTGCTGGCTGGGCTGGCAATATGAACTGGGTTCAAATGAACTGGCTGTATCAATAACTAAGAATACGGCAAAGAAACCACGCAGCACACAGACCTAAGTTTCTAAGGCAGGATGGTTCAGTGACCCAAGGTTCAGCTCCAGGGTTAGAAGGAGCCAGAGAGCGAGCACACTTGAAACCTTGTATTTACTGGGGAAAAGACATTCTAGAAAGTTCCACCCAAATAAGGCAAGGGATTGGGTTTTGAAGGGTGGAGTCTTGCTTGGTGATGTCTTGTGGTCAGCAGATCGACTGACGTCTTGGAAAGCCACACCCATCTCAGGTGCTGTGTGGGATCAAAGGCAGAGCGAGAGAAAGGCACACATACGTCACACAGCTTAGGCAGGCCAGTCCCCGATACGCTCAAATGGGCATAGCTCATACACAGCCCGTGGATGTCTCGCGACAGCTGCATCTCTTTGCTCCTGCCGGGCTGCTCTGGTGACATCACTCTACCTCACACCCACGTTGGAAACACCCTTCTGGGGCCTCCCTGACCTTGGAGATGACATTCGGTGGTGGCACACACCCAAGGCTTCCTTTACAATGCCAGCTCTCTTGTCTGATGAAGCCACGAGGCTCGAAAAGTTTAGGTTTGCCTAAATCCATAACCCAGCAATGAAAAGCAACAAGCGTTAAATGTTTATCAAGTGTCGCACAGTGAGCTATGTTCTTCATAAATAATCTCATTTAATTATTTGGAGACCTCATGCAGTGGGCAGTTTACAAGCAGCTGCATCTTACAGGCGAAGAAGCTCAAGGATGCACGGTAGAGCCAGGAGTTGGATGATGGCCGGTTATCTGCCCATCCAGCTCCACAGCTCATGTTCTTAAGCACAGTGCCCAAATATTCATTAACTGGTGAGTATGACCATCGTCATTTCTAGAAACCAGGCTACAGATAGCGGGAAGAACTCCACCTCTTCCCAACCGGCCTGTAAGGTTTGTTCCTCCTGGTGAGGTGTCAGCCCAGGCACCGTAAGTGGCAGGACTACGCCGCATTACTCCATAACAGGACCATGGTAATGCAGTGAGCTACAGGTAGATGCTGATCCTGTGTTGACCAGACAACAGTGGAAGTGGAAATAAATAAACACATGAGGTTTCTTTTCACATTTTCTTAATTATCCTAATTGGCATATAAATGCATTGCTAAAATACATTTCTACCCACTCATACTTTGCATCTTGATTCCCCAGTTCAGCCTTTTCTGCCCCTAAGTAACTTTCACATACTTCAGTGCTTTAGAAATAGCCTTATCCAAGCTAATGACATGAAAATAAGGAGTAATGTATACTCAATTGTACATAATAGGATTGTCATTCCACAGAGGGATGCCTGAGTGCCCTGCTAATGCCATGAGAGACTCAGCATGGAACTCCAGGCTCCAGGAATTGAGCCAGAGAATTAGGCTGGGCTGTGCGTGGGCAGGACCGGTGGCTTGACCGCAGGATGCCTCAACACTGGGTGCTCCAGGGAGCAAAGCCAGCAGGGGCGCAAGCTGCCGGCCAGCCATGCCCTGTTGCCTACACAGTCATTCTCCTGTCCACAAGGAGTGAGACTCCAGGGACCTTCTTCAGTGGAGATTGATGTTTCCATGCCAGAACAATGCAGAGTTGTTTTCAATGATTCATTTGTTAGTGATCAGAAATCCCAAGCAAGGCATTTAACCCCAGAAGAACATCTCGTTCTGATGACTAAGTGCTGACTTTTTCTGCCACAGTTGCATCCTGCAATATCAGAGACTCCTGGTACAAGCCACCATGCCACAGTGCAGTGATACGGGAGTCCCCTCTGTGGCTAAGTGTGCCACAAAGGAGGTGGCGGTGTGGACCTTGTGTGGGAAGGTGAGCTGGTCTGTTGACCTGAAGGGCTGGGCTGGAGCCGCTGCGGGTAGAGCCAGAAGCGCTGTGGAGAGGCGTGGAGACGCCAGCGGAGCCCGATGACATCTGAAGGAGGGTCGGGTGGAGATGAAAGCCGAGTGCACACCACATGGGAGAGTGCTGGATCGGGCAGCTGAGGGACCTGCACTGGCCGGGGACAGTGGTTCAGCCCTGGGCGTGCAGGTGGTGGATGAACCCTGGGATCCCCTGGGGAGTAGTTGGTGTGAAGCAGCCACGGGAGGTCTCCAAGGAGAAACGGCAGTGATCGCGCCAGGCACAGTTTACATTTTAGAATTTACACACTATTTTCACCTTCATGAGTACATAAATTTTTTTTTTTTTTTTTTTTACAAAAACCCAAGAGTTTTAGAAATAGCTCTTAGGTCATATTGTCTAGACTCACATTGTCTAACTTGAGATTCCAAATTCTCTTAAGATGCCAAGTGGTCTTTGGGCCTGTGCCCTGCAGAGATTCAGAGCCGGAGGCAGGCTGCGTGTCCCAGCTCAGCAGTGTCACCCATGTGATCTCAGACAGCTTCCTTATCTCCCTGGCTCAGGAGCCTCATCTTCAAAATCAGAATCCACGTAACACTTTCCTTACAGCATGGCCTGGATAGCTAAATGAGACCCTGAGGACCCAGGGCTTATTGGAAAGGCAGCTGTCACGGGGTGCATGTTCTGGAGAGAACGTAGCTTTCCCTCCGTCTGGAGGTTGTATCAACTTGCTCCTCCCCAGAAGCTGGTTGGAGTGGAAGAAGGGATTGGACACATTCAGTCAGCTAAGCTGCCCCCCAGCTTAGCTAATAAAGGGGGGCCTGGGCCTGGGAGGCAGCAGTCACTGTGCATCAGGTAGGAAGAGGGCGGCCTCTCCACCCTAGAAGAGGAAGGGCTTGCTTAGCAAGAGAGCTGGCCGCGTGCCAGGAAAGCAGCGGAGTCTCTACACTTGGTGCCCCGTCACTCCTCGAAACCTCAAGGGGCCTGGTGCCATCATTTTCCTCGCTGTAGAAATGAAGAAGGGACTCAGAGAGGTGACCTGCAGGAGCAGCTCTGCTGGAGTCAGAGCCCACATCTTTGTGTACTCCCAGAGGCTTGGCACTAAGGGCACTGTTAGGAGCCACAGCAAAAATATTGATACAGGCACCTTTGGGTTTAGTGACTGCCAGCCAGCCATTCAAATTATGATTATGTTAAGTTACATTCATATGCTAATTGTCTCCTGCTGTTTACCTGGGCCTGTTTCGGGACTCAGGTTACTCATGTCACTCTTGTAATGGGAGAGTTCCCATTGGTTGGGAAAGGATGGTAGGAGGGTGTTCCGGGGGAAGTGGAGCCCCCCGGCTCAGGTAGAAGACACGTGGTGGACCCACTTGTTAGGGGACGCACACGGCCTCTCACAAAATAAAACTTTGTCTCAGTTTGACTGGCTTGTGTTTTTGTGCCCAACCGGGTTGCAAGATTGCAAGCCGGCGTGCACTGACAGCCCAGCAGGGAAGCGCCCAGCAGGGGTGCGGCAGGCAGTGCTCGGCGATAGCAGCGGCAGGAACGGGGCTCTGCCAGCTCGCCCGCACGGCCGGCGAGCAGCCTGCGGCAGGGCACAGGAAGGGTGGGTTGGGGTTTCACTCTGCTTGAAGGAGACACTTCCTCTGCCCTTGATTCTCTGCCCTTGGACACCAGAGCCCCTGCTACACTGGGATGCCCTGGAGGATGCCGGGCTGGAGCTGCGGCCTGCTGGGGTCACACAGGGTGCCCTCGCTCACCCTCTCCTCCATTCGCTGGGGCTGGTCAGCCCTTCTCCTTCCCAGTCTCTCTCTCTCTCTCTCTCTCTCTCTGGCTTTCATTTGTTCATTTCTGTATGGCTGAGGACTCACCATAGCATCCTCTACCCTTCATCCAATATAAACCCCAAGTCAGTTCTCATGTGGACTCAGGGATTTCGAGGGTCTGTTAAACGCCTGTGACCTGTGAATACCCTGCCCTGTGTTAGTCATCAGACAGGCGGTCGCTGTTTGCTGACTCTGGCTCTGCCTTCCTCAATGTGTGGGGCAACAGCTTTTGAAGGGTCAGTACAAAGACCTTTCCTTGCAGGTGTGGGTGCTGAGATGTGCTCACGAATTGGGCGGTAAGTGACATCTCAAGGTCATTTGGTAAATGAGGCTGGGTTTCTGACTCTTGGTCCAGTGCTATTTCATCTCCAGCAGACTTAATGAATCTTGGTTGGGATGAGGGACTGTGCAGGTCAGGGAAGCTGCAGCCAAGTGCTCTGTAAGCCGTGGGCCTCCTAAGGAGCTCCCTTTTCATTAGGGTGATTTACAATGGGATTTTTATTCTAAAAAGCTACCAACTTCTGAATGATATTTCTGAAATGCTTAACCTCATGGGAAATCCTTCCTATATGCAGAAAAAAAAGCACTGTAAATAGTTTTGTTTTCTTTTTTAAATGAAAAGACGTGAATTATTTTCTTATGAGCTGTGCCAAATTAAGCATACAAGAAAACATTTTTATTAAAAATTTTGACTAAACAATGCAAAAGACCAATGAGGTTACTTTTTCTCTGTATCAAGAGTTCCCAGGGGAGAGACGGGGAGGGCTGAGCCAATGACACCTGGATGCTACTGCCAGGTGGTTTCTGACCCGTAGTGCCGGGTTGCAGGCACAGCATGCATGGGGCTAAGAAGAGCGGGTACAGGGCTAGACCCTCCTCTGTCAAAGCAGAGAAGCCACATCTCTGTCAGCCAAGGAGCAATCATGGCCCCTAAGAGAAGAAAGAAAAAAAATAGCCTGATACATGTCTCAAAACACAAGGGGAGCTGCGCACAATGGCACAAACCTGTAATACCAGTAGCTTAGGAGCTGAGGCAGGAGGATCATGAGTTCAAAGCCAGCCTCAGCAAAACGAGGTCCTAAGCAACTCAATGAGACCCTGTCTCTAAATAAAATACAAATAGGGCTGAGGATGTGGCCCAGTGGTCCAGTGTCCCTGAGTTCAATCCACAGTACCCACCAAAAGAAGCAAGGGGCAAGAAAGGAAAAGGCCGTCCAACCTCAGGCTCCTTCCCAGGTATTGGCCTAATTGGCCAAATGGTCTGTCTTGCCTAGCTTTTTCCCAGTGGCCATTTTGGAGTTTGACAGTAACCCTTGGGCGCAGAGTTTGGGACAATCAGTACCTCTGTATGGGTGAAGTAGATTATTTACATGCTGCTTTGAGCTGAGAAATAGCAGAAATAGCTTGAAGGACCAGAACAAACTGCTCTTCTCCCCAGGGGTAGGCAGAAATCCTCTGCCTACACCAGCCATGAAGACCCCCTGAACCCTGCATCGGGATCTGGGAGCACCTTCCAGGAAATGTCTCACCCACCAGTCCCAAGTGGGATGCTGCAGGGAATAGTGGTCTTGCAAGCAAGGTGCACACGTGTTGGACAGCACAGGTGCAGGCTCACACCACGCGACACAGCACATGCACACGTGATGCACACACAACACTGATTCACATGTGGCACCTCCAGCAGGGTCCTGGCCCTACAGTCCCCTGTGGGGTGGGGCAGGGGGGCACCAGGCACAGCACTCTCTCTTGCCCACTCTCAGGCTGCTTCTGTCCTGCTTGGGGAGCTTCATCAGCCCCTGTTGGCTGACAGCATGGGGTCAGGGTATGATTCCTAATTTTCAGGGCTGGAGTTAGAGCTAAGTAAGTTACTCTGTGTAGGTACCAGACCCACAGCTGCTCATGGGGACACTTACCCAAGCTTGGGTTCACTCTCTGTAGGGCAGGAACCTGGGTCACCCCTGCTCTTTCCCGTGAGGCCCAGAGTTCACGAGGAACGTGGAGCTAACTGAATGTGGTCTCTTCCCGTCCCTCCACCTGGGGAACAGGCAGCTGCATCACACTCAGGCTAGGGAAAGGGTAAGGCCCAGGGTGTGCCTGAGTATGTGGCCTGGCTTTGCTGGAGTTTTCTGGTCACTAATGACCTTTGGTGCTGTAGGGGGTTCAGGCTGCTCAGAACCTGCCCCTCCTAGGCCTGTCCCATGCTCTGCAAGTGCAGCTCAGGTCACCCTCCTTAATGCCTCATTGTCACCAGCTCTCCATGGGCTGTGTGTGGTCTGTTGTGCGCAGTAGCCTCCTGAGGGGTCAGGTCTGGCCCTGGGAACCCCCTGTAGCACCCCTCAAGGATTGATCGCCTGATGCAGGTGAACTTCCTCCTCAATTTCTGCCTAAGATCCCAAGATGGGTGTGACCTGCCAAGATGTCAATCAATCTGCTGACTGCAAAACATAAGAAAGCAAGACTCCACCCTTGAAACCTTTCCCCTGCATTTGATGTGCCCCCTTAAATAATCCACTGGCACCATTTAGTCTTTGTCTAGTTCAAGAACCCATGGGGACTAGATCTAGCAGGGGCTTCACTTTTGTACATATGTTTCTGAGTGTTTGTGTTTTATTATTTGTAATTATTTGAGATATTAAGATTTAGGGTGGCTTAATTATTTATGATATTAAGATTTAGAGTGGCTATTTAGGGTGGCTCGGATTCCTCTGGTCAGAAGAACCCTCCAATGAGATGCTGGCCATCATCCTCGTGAAACCGTGTCCTGGTCAACTGCTGCTAAACAGCCCAAGTCCGCTGGCCAACCTCCCTGTTTGTCCTCCATCAGGAGAGGACACTGAGGTTCAGAAGGCTGACAGCCTGAGGTCACTTGAACCATGGGCGAGGACGCACCCTGTGGCACTAGATCCTGAATCCTGCGCTCCTTTCATCATTCTGTGTTGCCCCCCAATGGGCTGGACTAACTAAGAAGGGACACGCCCTGGGCCATCTCTCACAGCCTCTGACACTCCGTCCTTTCAGGACTACTAATGAATGGGCGGTGTCACAGTGAAGCCCCTGAGCTGGAACTTTTTAAGAACCTCAGCGGAGGGAGGAAGCGCACAGGGCAAACACACAGTCCTGAGTGCCCCCTGTGACCACGCCCTCTCCGTTGGCGTCACAGTCCCTGCGGCACCTGGGCAGGGGCACGTGCATCCTCTTCCCTTCTGCCCTACTGTTCCATTCCACCCGTTCTACTCCCAGAGGAAACAAACTCAAGGAGTCCAAGTAACGTCCCGAAGCCTAACCGCCTGCACCTGCTGCCACGTGGGGCCGAGATGCCAATTTGGCCAGCAGCCAGAGAGAACATCTGCTTCCGAAGAGGGGAATGTGGATGCTGCGCGTCCCCATCGGGCAGGTATGGAGGCATCTGTTCCAGGTGGTGGTGCCTCCCTCTAAGCAATCCTCCGGTCCGGGTCTGACGAGAGCCACCCTTGACATGGCCACCATGCTGGTTAGGGCAGCAGGAGCTGTGCTAGGAGTGCTGTCAGCAAAGCTGCTTGGAAACTGATTCTGCCTCTTCTAGGGTGTGGACAAATGAGGCCCTGGGGCCATCTCTGGTCACAGCAGGAAGAGTCTGGGAGGGAAGACCCACTGCCCAGAGAGAGGCCTTTGCTGTCCCACCGTGGGGCTTGGCTGATGGAATCTCTCATCAAGAGGAGGTGACAGCTTTTCATTTCCTCTTTCTGAGGAGTGAGGACATGGTTTCCTCCTGGACATCTGGAGGGCCAGGCACTAGGACATGCATGGTGAAACTGCCAGCCATGTGTGCTGGAGCGGGTACTGGGGTTCCAGTGGTCCACAGCCGCTTGGCCCTCAGCAGAGTTCTTGGTAACTGGGGCTTGTTTCCTGAGTATAAAGCACAGACACTGATGGCATGTCACAGGACTGTCGGGAAGGCTACTGGAATGGTGCTTGGAGGGCGCCTGCCCAGATGTGCTGCCTTCTCTGCTTCCGTGGCCCCGAGCCCTCTTCCTATCCCTGCTGCTCTCAGCCTGGATGCCACTGTCTTCACAATCTTGTCCTGGCCCATCAGGTCTAGGAGAAAGCCTGAGTGTTCAGTCACTTCCTAAAAAGCAGCGCACCAGGCAGCACGAGCAGAAAAAAGCACAGGGTTTATCGGGAGAATGGGGTGAGGGGCTGTTGCTGTAGATCTCCACCAGGACATGGAGAAGACAAAACAAAGAAGCAAACAGTGACACAGAGACAGAGTGAACCCCAGTCACAAAATTCTAAAAGTCCCCTAACTTTTAAATGTGCTTGAAAAGAAAACTGGGTGGCACTGGGAAAAAGGAAAATCTAGTAGCTGAATTTTAACAAAATCAGCACAAGGACAGATCTCCCTGTAATTGCTGAACGGGATTAAAATGTGGGATCCAGATTGGGAATCACAGCACATGGTTTGCTTCGAGTTGGATTTACATACTTTTGTGTGCTGTGTATGTGTCAGCAACGAGAATGATTGAATATTAAAACAGACTGCACCTAGACCTTCTCCATTACAGCCAGTGTGAAAGCAACACGGAAATCACCTTTATCACAGGCATTACACTGCAAATTTAACTTGAAATGTGTTTATGAAACAGACAATTTCATTTACATTTAGAAGTAAACATTAAAAAAAATCTAAAACTTTTTCTTTTTTATTTACAATGCATGCATCTTCAGTAGAACATACACGGAATTAATGAATAAACAAATTCTGAGTAGATTGTTCTGTATTCTCAGATTATTCTACCAAATAGATTCACACACACACACACACACACACACACACACACAAAGACAACACTGTCCCAGAGGACAGTGAGCACACCCTCGGCCATTGGAGGGGTGCTGTGTGGTCAGACAGAAGGGACACCCTGAAACATCCTGGCTTCTTACCCCCAGTGACCCACCTGTAAAAGCATGGGCACACCTGTGTGATGACCACCAGTGCTGGGGGCCGCTGGTGTGCTTTTGGAGAACCATGTCTGTGTGTATTTAGAGAAGACACATTGATAGTGCCTCAGATTCTGAACTCAAGCATTTGCAAATGTATGATTTTTCCTTCTTATTCTCAATACATTTTTAAAAAATATTTCATCTTTGAAGACAAACAAGATGTAGATACACACTTTGAGGTGTTCATGATCCTCTGAGGAACTTGGACTGGAGCTTATCCAGAGTCCTGAGGGGTGGCGCTCTGTGTTGTCAGGGGCTCTGGATGTGGGAGGTGTCTACACCTGCACTGATGGATCCTGCTGGTGGTTATCATGGTCCGCACTCTGTGGAGGCCAGAGACAGGGTCACCCACTGCTCTGCAGGGCAGGGGAGAAGTGCTAACGAGGCTTAGATCATGCGGACTGCTGTGCACCATGTCTACCTTACTTCGACTCATCTGAGCTCTGTGTTAACCAACTTGCTGGTTATGGTGTGAGTCAGCCTCCAAGTGCCCGTGTGCCTGCCTGTCCTGGCTGCTCCAGGACCTGCAAGCTCAGCTCACTACATCTTCATGGTGATGGTGTGTGTGTGTGTGTGTGTGTGTGTGTGTGTGTGTGCATGTGTCTGTGCATGTGTGTCTGAGTCTGTGCGTGTGTGTGAGTGCGTGTGTGTGCATGTGCATGTGTGTGCGTGTGCCTGTGTGTGAGGGAGCAAATGGCTGGAACAGCTGGGCTTTCTGGGCAGGCCCTGAACCGTATTCCTGCCACCACGCCAGCTCCGTGGTGGAGCACAAAGCAGGGAGTCGGCTGAGACACTTGCTGGAACTCTGAAGAGGAAGCTCAAGTCCCAGAAATGCCATTTCACAGCAGGGTGACTATTGGTACATTCCTAAACCTTTATAAGTTTCATTTTTCTCATACATAAAATGGGGAAGAGAGGTCTCCGAAAGCCTACTGCAGGAAACCACGTGAGGACCACGGCACACACGCCGCTTGGTGCTCTTGGCAAACGGGTAGCTGCGCCCGGACACTTAATCAGCACAAAGGACAGTGGGCTCCCGTTCCGCTCTCCTCGCACGTATGATTCCCCTCAGGAGTCAGGAAAGTTCTCACCTATGATTTTCAGGCTGGTCCATCCCACAGTCCGACACTCACAGGGTGGGGCCCAGCGCCATGCTGTGCCCGTCAATCCGCCAGTCCTTCCTGCTGAAGTGCCTCCTGTGGCAGAGACGCTGGCTCAGTGTCTGTGGGCAGGCTGCCTGAGAGGCCCATGACTTCAACGTGGTGATCTCAGGATCACGGAAGAGAGATTTCAGATCATTCTTATAAAATTTCTCACCATTGATGACTTCGAGCCAAAAGGAAAAAAAACCCCAGCAATTTTACATGGTTTAACTCAGCAATTTATAGTACCCATTACTTTTTTTTTTTTTTGAAATAGCACACTGTGTGAGATTTGTTAAAAGTCTTCAGTAAATAATTGGTAAAAGACTTCTAGGGGAAAAAAAAAAAAAACAAACTTTCCCTGGTCCGAGCTTTCACTTTTATGTAAGAAAAGAAAACTCTGTCTACAGAAGCTAAGCGATGCCCAGGTCAATGGAGTGACAAGGACAGACAGGTCAGATTCTGGGTTCGGGTACTTGACATTGCACTTTCTGCCTTAAAATTCAGGGCTTTCTAAGCTGGAAACCAACAACTCACCTGGAGTTTTTACACCTGTGGCCAAGGAACCTGGGGAGACAAGAAGCAAGGACAATGTCCCAGGGACTGAGGCTGGAGCTAGCTGTGGGAAGAGGCTCAGTGGAGGAGGAGGTCTGAGCGGTGAGTCCAGGTGTGACACCGAGAAAAGGACATCCCAGGAGCGAGAGGCTCAGCATGAATAATGGCACGGTGGTTGGGGGAGGGATATGGCAGGAGTTCAGAAGGAGGCTGGATCACAGGCTCCCTGCCTTGGTATGACGTCATCGTCTTCGTAGGGGATCTGTTAACAGAGGAGCAGACAGTGACATTGACAGGCAAAGTGACTTGCCCAAACTTGTCAGCTGGGCAAGGTGGACCTGAAAGCAAGATGTTTAACTGTGTCTGTCTAACCTCCAAATCCAGTGGAATTCCTGCCATTTTCTTCTGTTTGGGGGATTTTAATTGTTGAGATATTTGAGTTGAATTTGGTACGCATACTCAAATTAATTAAGTGATTAAGTAAACATATTTAATTTTATTTCTGCCTGGAAGATGTAATGGCCAGGATAGCTGTTTGTGGGGAGCCCCAAAACAAAAGAAAACAAACAAGAAAACATTCTTCGGTTCTGTCTTTTACGGAAATGCCGATTTTCCCCTCACGGTGGCTCTGAACCAGTCTCAGGCCTTCCTTCATGATAACTGTTTAATGATGTGATATTCAGGGCAAAGAGTTCTACCAACTCATTTTCTCCCGGTCATCTCCCAGCCCACTGAGGAGGCAGAGGGAGGGAGGGAGTTGGGAGAGGCGGCCACTGGGGGGCACTGTTGCTCCATGGAGCGCCGCCCTGGCCTCCCGCCTGAGCAGGCCCAGCTGAGCTCAAAGGTAAGATTTCCAAGGTGTGCCCCTCCACGAGTTTCTTAATGAATCTCCCTCCTGTGTGCCATCTTCTTTGGCACCCACCCCCGCCCGTGTCGGTTTCTGACTGTGGATTCTGGGTTCAGCACCGGGTTGGCCGTGAGTGGAGCTGCCCGGCCCAGCTCAACAGCCCTGAGGAGCCGCATGGGCGGCAGTCCTGACATCACTTAGAAGATTAAAAATAAATTGAAGCACATGTCACTTCAAAGGGGGCACCAAAAGGACATCTGCATGATTTGGTGCCTGAGAGAGAAGGTTGCTGGCTCTGGATTGGAACTGCAGGGAAGGAGATAGGATTTTAATGCTTGTAAGCTGCTCAGATTTCCGAAGGAATGAATATTTTTTATTATTTAAATAAAGATGCGCTTCCCTCCCCCATCTCTGCACTTTAATCCTGCTCAGCTTTGATTTGGGTGATTTGGTCCTCCCGGGAGCTTGCAACTCACGCTGGCAGCGCTCTGCAGAGTGAGGGGGCTGGGCAGGCTGGGGTCGGGCCCCCATTCTCTGGCCCAGGGTGGAGGGGTCTGCAGAGCCAGCAGCCCAGCCGAGACCAGGCTGGCTTTATCGGCCAGGACCATCTGTGCAGCAGAGGCCAGCTACCCATGGCAGGGCCTCCATCTGCAGAGGCACCTAAGACTCATCCATTTCTGACTGGTCTTTTGTTTCCAGGACCCTCCCCTCAGCCCTGCCCCTCCCCAGAGCCTGAGTCACACACACTCACATCCTCCCATCAGTCACTTCCTGGCTAATGGGGACTGAGACCTGATCATTCTCGTTTTTCATGCCTTGTCAGGAGGCCTGAGCACAAGGAGAGCGAGGGCAGCTCGGGAGGAGGGGAGCGTGGGCAGCTGTCCTCATGAAAAATTTACAAGGAATAATCAGAGGCCTCGTCCCCCCCCTCCCCTCCGGTCTGAGCCCCCCTAGGCTTGCCGCCGAGGCCATCAGGAGAACACGGAAGAGCCCTGGTTCTGCAGGCAATCTGGCTCGGCTGGGCTAATGCGAGGCATTTGATGCACTTGGCCATCCTCCTGAGACTGGGTTGCAAATGCAGTTCAGGTGAAATTGATGAAGTATCAGTTAATCTGAGGCTGACAGTTTAGAGAGGTCACAGCTGCGAGGGGCTGCCGGGGTCTCACAGAGGCAGGACCAAGAAGAGTTAAAGAGAGAGCGCGCCCAGTGGAAAGGAAGCATTTATCTTCTTCTGACGGGCATTTCTCAAACATTTCTGTATGGCCAGCGTCTCTGACCCTCGCCCCCATGTCAGCAGTTTGAATCAAGAGACTCACTGCTTTCTGACTCCAGTTTGTGTGCAATTACACCTCCTCTCTAGAAAACCCCAGCCCGATGCTTCTGCTCCTCGGCAGGAAGGGGACAGCTGAGGCTCCTAATTGAAGCAGGCAGTTAGGTCTCCTAATGCAAATCTCCTGGTTTTAATTGGCTCTGGGAGTCGTCTGCTCATTCCTACTCATCCTACGCTGGCTTCCTGCTACAGGAAGGTTGGCCTAGGTGAGCGGGTGACTGCAGATGGTGGCTGGGTGCTACTCAAGAGGAATTTACAAGGAGTGGTACGGCCCCTCTGGAAGGCTATAAGAAGGGATGCAAATTTGTGTTTATCTGAGACATTTTTCCGGATGAGTCTCAGGCCTCCAGGTCCCCTGCCCTCTACCATCTGGGGATGACTGTGGTTGGCCCTGTCATCCAGGTGCCTGCTCAATATGAAGTGGCTTTAAGGCTAGATTCACAAACAGCTGGGCTTTATGGAGTAGAGTGTGAAGCAGCAGGACTTTGGAGATGGTCAGCCCTGGGCTTGGGTCCTGGTTTCCCTAGCCTCTGTCAGAGGTGTTCATCATTACCACCATCTGCCTTTGGGAAATCAGGGCAAGAGGTGATGAGGGAGCTCCTGAGATGAGGGACAGAGCTGGTGTTCTCACCCCGTCACTCATGCCATCTCCCTTTTCCTTCAATAAGGAGAGTGGATCGAGCTGGGAAGGTGCTCAGTGGCAGAGCCCTCCAGCAGGGTGAGTCCTGGGTTCCATCCCAGCACCGGGGAGGGGTGTCTTTATTAGAGTTATCATTACCACGCTGCCGCCATGTAAAAAGGAAGGGACATTGGGGTCTGGCAATGGGTGGCAAGATCCATCCCTTGCTCTTGGGAGCCTGGGCCTTGCCCTATTCCTGGGGGAGAGTGTGGTTTAGTGCAAAATCTGGGGATTTCCAGATCAGAAAAAGTTGTGGTGGGTGATCACAGTCAGATTGAAACGTCCACTATTTTCAGCAGGAAAAACATTTAACAGAGCATCAAGGAGTGTTCTTCAGAATTACACGGGGATGCGCAGTAACAGAAAGGTCCTTCTAGAAAGGGACCTCCTCCTCGGGAGCCTGGGAGCAGAGGTGCTATGCGGACGGTTCTGCAGTGGGGTGCCCAGGCAGTCCCCCTGTGCCTACCCGCCTCCTCCCTGTGGCTGGCATGGGCCCGAGCATGTGGCTCCCAGCCCTCAAGCCCACAGCCCAAGGTCCAGGGAGGTGCCCAGAGCCTGCAGGAAGCACTCTGACTCTTAGGGACCCTTAGGGACATGTGTGCACACAACCCCGTCCACCCCCCTCACCACAGGCACTGCCCCCACCACACCCTCCCTGCCACACCACACACAGGGGCACACCCACCCACTCCACCTACACCACACACACACACACACACACACACACACACAGCACACACAGCACATATGTACACACTCAAACACACTCCACTCCTTTTATAATAGTTCCTTTTTATAAATAAAACACTAGTCACACACTACCAACTTATTATGCGTCACAGAATAACTCAGGTCGTTCTCAGCCTGGGTGATTTCGCCCCTGAGGGTACTTGGAAGCGTGTGAGAACTTTTGGTTGACACATCTGGGAGGTGCTGCTGGCATCTAGGGGCAGAGACGGGATGCCACTCAACACCTAGGGAACAGGGACGTCCGAGTGGCACACATACACCTGTCCTGTCAGTAGTGCAGAGCTTCAGGAAACCCATGGAACCTCACACCAAGGAGGAAAATAGAGCGTGGGTTGGGCAGCAGGAGTGGGGCGTGCGGGGGACAACACCCGGGGCGCTGCCTCCCCTCTGGCGCATCGGCCTGGCCGGGCGATGCAGAGGCAGAGCCCGGGTCCTTGAACCGCACCCTCCCCAGGATGGCTGGGAAAGCTGTGACTCTTTTGGCCTCAATTCCCTTGTTTATAAAATAGGTGTTTGGACTAGATCAATCAGTCTCGGGAGCCAGAGATGTCTTGGGGCAGATGAAGAAGACAAAACAGCGGAGAAATGTTCACGAAGAAGAAGAATTGTGAGCAGCAGCAGCTGCAGGCGGGGCTGCTGGGCTTGCAGGGAGGAGCCAGCTTCCTCCTCTCTGCCCTGGACAGACACCTGGCTAGAGACGTCCTCCGCCCACACACCTCCAAGCCCCACCCCTGTGTCATGAATCCTGCTCCTTTAAGCTTCAGACTTCCTTGCAAGAAAGAAAGTGCCTGCGAGTGATGCTCACGCAAGTTTCTGAAGTTCCTGTCAGAAGACATGGCCTCAGCACCTTGCGTACTTCTTGTCACAAGTCACCAGGGCAGCTTCCAGGAGAGTGGCCTGGCCGGTAACCTAAGGCCAAGCTGGGTGTCAGAAGCAGTGTTGGTCCTGCTGGGCATGGGGGGCCCCAACAGCTTCCCGTGTGAGTCCAGCCTGAGAGTGGACACAGCCCCAGGGTTTCAGGACACCTTGTGTGACTTACAGGTGCAAGGAGAGAAGGGCCTGTGGGCTCTTGTCACAGGGGGCCTGGCCCTTGGGAGATACTGGCTGCCCTGTCACTCATGGAGGTGCCTTGAGGAGGAAGGTCCAGGGAATGTCCTCGGGCCATGCTGCCTTCCTTCAGCTGGATGGGATTTGGGGACAGCTGAGTCTCCCTATCAGGATGGCCCACTCTGCCCACCCGCTGTGGTGGAGAGACACAGTAGTAGCAAGGTTATGGCATTTTTTTAAATTAGTAAAAATAGGTTTCTAATGTTAGTGAGGAACCTTAAGTTTTGTTTGTAAGAATCCTTTTAAGGAAGGGGAAACAATGAGCAGTTCCCCAGTTGGCCACTGGTGACTTCCACTCAGTGGTGGGACTAGATGTGTGTGGTGCCAAGGATGCTCAGTCTGCCCCTCTGGAAGCGAAGTGGACACCCCCCGCCATGCCCCGGGGGCTGCCTTCCATACAAAACCCCTCCCTGAGCCACAGCACACGTGAGACTTTGTTGTGTTTCCCTTTGCCTCCTGTTAACTGCACACCGTCGAAAGCTCAAGGGATACAGTTAGAGAAGGGAGGGGGAATGTCACAGAGCTGGGGTCTTCCAAGAAACTGAGGCAGCTCAAAGACCCCCCCTTCTCCAACCCCAATTCTTGGGATCAAGTCAGAGAGGTGTCAGACACGTCGCTCAGAATAACAGGCATGAGTTTATGGAAGGGCTGGGAAAAGGGAAAGGGGACACTCTCCAGGGAGAGAGGGGTCCTCTGAGGGAGGAGAGGGACATGGGCCTCTCCTGCACTCCAGGTTGAGAGGGGATCCCAGAGAAGTTTCCAGAGTCCCACCCAGGTCCACCTCTTGACTTTTGCCTGGCAGCAGGGTGACATCAGACTTTCAAGTCCCCACTGCCATGGCAACTCTAGGTCACCTTGGCCTGTGCTGACCTGTTCTAATTGGGTTCTCAACCACACATTCTTACAGATTTTATAGTTAGGAGGAACTCTCCTTATCTTCCAGAGTTTCAGGATCTGGTCACAAAAGTCTCCTGGGTTCCTCCCACCAACATTATCTGGGGCCTGCATTTCTCCTTCAGCTAATAGGTAATCTGCTGAGGAATGTGACGTATTCTGTCCACTGAGGCCAGGCAGGACTGCAGGTAAATGGCTTCTTGGAAAAGAAAGCATGTGGGAGTCAGCACAGTGGCCCATTTATAGAATTATTCTATATTCGTGTCCCCACTATTCCCGTCTGTCTGTTCCCGAACAGGAACCCTAGTTCTTTAGGATCCTGCAACTTCCCTTTTCTCCCTGCCGGAACCCAGCTGCCATTTTGGATCTCCCTAAATGAAAGCAGTCATCAGTTAGCATTGCATAAGGATTAAAATAGCTAAGATGTCCTATCTTGCAGGTAACTTGAGCCCGAGAGAGGCTAGTGGGTCACCTGGGAGCACCACCTGGCAGCTGGTCAGGCAAGAATCCAGGTCTCCATTCCCAAATGAACGGCGTCTTCATCCCAGGATCTCCATCCTCCTCCTAAGGCCATGTTTGCAGAATCTAAAACCATTGGGTAACACCTGAAGGAACGACTCATGAAGTATGTCCAGAGGACTTCCGTGGACCGTGGAGGTCACAGCTTAATTTCCACTTAGCTCCATCTTCCACTGATACACTTTATAGAGTTTCTAAGGTATGACATATCCTAAAGAAGGAGGTTGCACCATGACTCCACAGACATGTGTTCTCTCAGCCTGCTCAGTCTTAACCGATGTGTGAACCCAGCTCACAATAATCTTTGGGAATGGGTCCCAGGAAGTCCAGGGCTGAACAGGTGACATCTGAAAGGGGCAGGAAAGGGCTGCTCACTGGGCAGGTCCCTTGGCTGAAGGCCTTTAACCCAGCAGTTCTGCTCTAACTGTCTAGGGCCCTGCAGGGCCTTTGGGTCCTTCTGGTGGGAGGGTTCGTGTTGGGCAGTCAGACGCCACTCATGGCTCTGATCCAAATATAAACCCACAGCCAAAGTCATCACCCACAGCAACCTGGGAAGGAAGGAAGTGAGGACATTGGAACACCGGGTGGGGAAGGGCGACCTGTCCCTAAAGCTGCCATGCCGCTGCTGGTTTCCTGGATCCCGCTACCTGAGTCCTGGCCTGCACCTTTGGATGCAGAAACCAGAGGCTTGGCTCTGGAGGCATCTTTAAGGCAACGATTTCCTTTGAAAGAAGACAAATAGCTTCAAAATATAGTTTGCATGTGAATCAACTTGAAAAGTACACAAGCCTCCATTACCAAGTTGTATTGGAGCAGACCCATTTCAGAGTAAATTTTAACATGTGTTCAGCAGTGATAAGAACAGCGTCTATTCTCTGACTCCCCGATGTACATAAATTACAGAGTAGTCAGGTATTGACATGGAGATCAGGCGCAGGGCAGACCAGTCTCACTGTGGACTCATTTCCATGTCAATGCTGGGCCTGGGCTCCTGAGGGCTTCACACTCCCCTGAGCTCCCTGAGCAAACAGAGGCGGGGAGACCTGCTGGTGGGTCCAGAGTGCTTTCTGTCACTGGTGTGCTCAGGCACACAGGCTTTAAGGGAGGGTCATAGGAGAGTGACTTCCTGGAGTGGTCCTCACTTCACAGAGCCTCTCAGGCAGCGGACTGTGCGGGTGCGTGCCATTTGCGTAGCAGTATGACCCAAGCAGCACAAAGGTCCTGAGGCCTCCCAGGGGAACTTAAATTGTACTCACCAGGCTGCCTTGGTTCTTCTAGGCCCTGTCTTCCAAGGCCCTACTGCACCTGCCTACCCAACCCGCAGCCAAGCAAGGCCCCACAGCAGGTGGACACAGTGCCTTGGTTCTTCTAGGCCCTGTCTTCCAAGGCCCCACTGCACCTGCCTACCCAACCCGCAGCCAAGCAAGGCCCCACAGCAGGTGGACACAGTGCCCTGGGGCCGTGCCCCTGGAGGAGCGCCCTCACAGCTGGGATCGATGATGCTCATGAAGCTTACTTGTTGGGGACACTGCACAAGATCTCCTTGGAGGTCAGGTGCTCCCGGGCTGTGTGAGGTGGAGTCTGGTCTCTCCCACTGCCCAGCAGGCCCTGCCTCTCTTCCTGGGCACCTCTTCCACCCAGGATGGTCTGGACTGGCCACTTCCTGCTTTCTGCCTTTTTAGCCAGGGTGGTTAATGCAGGGACCAACCTAGGCTGAGGGCTGGGAGCAGTCTGCCAATTGCAGCGTCAGGGAGAAGCATCTGAGAGCAAGACCCTTTCTCCTCTGTCCCTGAGGCGACGGGGGTTGGGGGGGTTGGGGGGGGGATCCAGGACTCCTCTGCAGTCTGTCATGCCTCGCCCTCCCCTGCCATTCAGAGGAAGACCACGATACTCAAAGAAAGTTCCAGTAGCCCACCGAAGGCACTGAGAGGTACTTGGGGTCCAGATTCTGCCAAGCGACTCTATGAAATCCGTGCTGACCTGAAACTTCTCCCTTACTGTGTGTAGTGTACTCCCCTTTGCTGCAGCTAGTCTAGATTGCGTCAGATACTCACTCCTGCCAGAATTCAGAATAATATGCTTAGAATATCACTTGTCTTTGGGTATATCTTGTCTATGATACTAATTATAGATAAACCTAAAGTCCATTCTGGAAATTTCTAGAAACCTTCAAAAGTGATCAACAGCAAGTTGGCCCTAAGCGATTTCTCTCCATTTTTTTTTTTCTTTTTAAGAGAATCAGAATATTGCCTTCAGATATCATCTGGACTCACCTAATACGATCTTCTTCTTCTTTTTAAACTTGGGATCCCTAAAGATAGCAAAGAAATAACCAGCATTATGAAAACCAAACACAGTCTAGTAAATCTTTAACTAAGGAATTGCATAAATGCATGCAGTAAAAGCTACTGTGGGTTGGGAGCGCTGCTCTGTTGTTTCAAGATGTCCTTTAATGCTGAGTCCCTCTCTGGCCTGGTTCCTGCTCCCACCCACAAGTGGAAATCCAAACATGGAGGTGGAGGGTGCTACCATGTTGGAATCAAATTCCAGAATGGAAACAGAATAAGCTGGACCGGACAATGTGGAAGATCTCATTTTTTTTTTTTTTAATTTGCTAGAGCAGTGTTTCTTAGAAAGCAAAAACATTGAGTGTCCACTGCTAACATCAGCACTGCTGTACGAGGTTTAGAATCAAGAATTTTCACCTTGGGTGATGCAAACCATATGCTTTTGAAAAGTGCGTTTCCATTGCATTTCTGCTTCAACAGAACATTTCCCTCTTAGGTCTGCATTTGTTTCATTTGAGGTTATTCATGTTCAGGACACTTGCAAGGTTATGTGTTTTGTCAAACTGACCGGAGGGGCCTGAATACCTGTGCATGTAAAATTGGCTTGTGGCATTTTTTCAAGTCACAATGGGAAGGTGAGGAACCTCTGTAGCAGGAGTCGTAAAGGGCAATGCTCAGAGGAGTCGGGGAATTAAAGATGTGTTCTTCTGGGTGCGGTGTTGCACATCTGTATTCCCAGATCCTTGGGAGGCTGGGAAGGATGGCCAGCCCCAGTAATGGGCAGACCCCTTCTCAGAGCAAAAACAGCAAGTGTGATGTTTCCTGTGGCCTCCTCTTGCTTCCTTCTTTCCCTTAAGTGTTGTCTGTGGGAATTTAAATTCTCCTCCTTTCACCGTCTTCTCGGTTCAGCTGCGCGGTGATCATCGCATCCTTCCTAGTCTAGAGACGTGGTCTTTCCTTGTCCTATCTGCCCCACGCTCATGTCCAATGTGTCTGTGGGCCTGAAAAGGTTATCTTGTCCCACCCAGTGTCAGGGTCTAGGAAAGCTGACGCTGGCTGTGTTTGTGGGTGGCTGCTGAGATTCGGAGCTCAGCACTCTCAAGTGGACTGCCCACAGGCTTCAGGGACTAACCCTCCTAAGTGGGGATCCAGGTGCTGAGTCCCTTCCACAGCCATCACAGCCGGAAATGTGGGGAAGGTCCTGGAGCTGGGGGGATGTGAGGAGGGACCCTGAAGGGAGAAGATTCTTGGAAGCCATGTATGTTTTGGACACAGATGCCCCTTTGAGAAAGGCTTTGGGCTTCACACTACCTGTCCCTAAACCTGGCTTTAGAATGTGCAGGAGATGAGGGGTCAGTGCATGAATGAACAAGGGGAGAGAGGCCCAGGCCTACAGGCAGATGAGGTCTAAGAGTCGACACAGCTAAGAGCATGTGCGGCCCCCATGTCCACAAGGCTAAACACCTCACACACACCCCAACACCCCATGTCTACAACTCTACATCACCATGCACAAATGCCCCTAATTCCTTGCCCACAATCTGCATCATTGCCACACAAGCATGCCCCAACACCCACACTCACAACCCTACAATACCACCACACATGCATGCCCAACACCCCACACCTCCTGGACCCGTGCGCTCCGCCTCCCCACACAGCACACCCTACATCAACAACACACACACACACAGTTGTCCTCTCATCACTAAGGGGAGAAGTTGTGTTTTCATACAGTACTGATTTTGTGTTGCTGGTGTGGCAGGAGTGGGGCTCTCAGATGGGGGACCCTCAGCACCACACAGGTCTGTTGACTGACTGGAGGAGGCTTAAAGAAGGACTCTCGATGGACCACTGAAGAGACTGATTTGTCAGCCAAATCAAACATGCAGACCTGCGGGGCTTGGCTGGAAGCCTGCAGAGCGTGGGCAGGAGCTGGTGGGCGAAGTGTGGGCATGATCAGCCAGGACAGAGCACGCATGGACATGGACAGGGAGCTGATGGCCGAGCTGGGCCTGCAGGAGCCTCAGAGGGCAAGGAGCCCTGTTAGAGTCTCTAAACAAGTGAAAATAACACCTGACATTTTGCCAGAGAAATGTTAGAGTTCGTAAACAGGTCTGGATGGTGCCTGGCAAAATGCCAGAGGGAGTGGTTTGAGAAATAACAAAAGCGAGCCATTAAGTGTGGAGATTCCTTATTGGTTGACTGATGTATCTAGTTTATGCTAATTAAGATAAGCTGTGCAAAATGTATAAATACTGCTCCTGTCCTACAATAAACGGCTCCTACTCCTGCTGTATCGATCTACACAAGTTATTCGTCACCCACCGGCAGAGCCCTCCTGCCATCTCCTGGGGTCCTGCTGCTGTCGGGAAAAGCCACTGAGGGCAAACATGGAGGCCGAGCTTGCTGCTTGCGGCTTTCCCCAGTTTCTAAATGAGACCCATATTCTGAGCGTCTTTGACACAGGAAGGAACATTCTGAAATAATGGCATCCCCTTTTTTATATTTGTTCTAATTCCTTATTAATCTTATGGCTCAAAATTTATGGATCTCAGCTTCTGCATAGAAGGTCACAAGTTCAGATTAAATAAGGTTGTTTGGAGGAGGAACGTGAATGTGTGGTTTCTTCCCCTTCTAGCTGGTGGGACCCCACATTCCTGGCTTTGAGGACCCCGCCTTTTCCTCAGTAGTTGTGTGTCCTTCTAACTCTGCTCTCCTCCTCATGCACATCTGAGGAGCTTTGGGGACAGTGGCTCTCCCAGCCACCTGGATGCCCTCCTGATTCAAGGCCAGCTAATCAGCATCCTTTATTCCCTCGGTAGCCTCATTGCCACCAGGTAGCACAGCGTGTTCTGGAGTTCTGGGGACTGGGGTGAGGCACCTCTGGGGTCATGATTCTGCTGACGCAGGCAGCAAGGGAATCTGTGCAGATGGCAAGGAGGGGAGGAGAAGTGGGGCCTGTCGAGAACTTTCTGGGTCTTGATTTGAGGGCCCTGAATCTCTAGGGACCCAGATCTTATTTAAACCCTAACCACTTCATGGTAGGGATGTGCTAAGGGTCTGGGGTAGGTTCTACTGTTTACCTCACTCACATGTACATCAGGTAAACAGAACCAAACAAGCAAGCCACTGAAGACAAACTGTGGAGCAGCTGGCGTCATCCAGGGGGTTGGGGGAAAGAAGGGGTGTTCAGAAGGAGTGCTTCTTTGTCATGAACCTGCAGGAGGGGCAAGTTCATGGTTGAGAATGCACTGAGCTGCCACCACCTGGAAGGGGCAGGGGACAGATCCCTGGACTTCATTAGAATGGAGAGCCTTGTGGCGCCTGGGGCCTTGGGTGAAGGAACAGGTGTTTTCTGTGAAGAATCCCATGGACCCCAGGAAGCACTGCCGGGGAGAAGCCAGGAAAGCAAGACCTGATGTCACTCTCCTGTCCCATTTGCCAAATCCAGACAGGAGCAAGCAGGGCTTGGTGACCTGGGAAGGGGTGGGGTGGACCCCTGAGTACAGACAGGGAGCATTTGGCAAATACATTTTAGGGATGAAAAGGGAGAGCAGAGACAGAAGTCGGGCCGGTCACTGAGTCTGATGGTTGGACCCAGGTTGCTGGATTCTGGAGCTCAGTTCACTCTTGCTGTAATTTGGATCTGAAAAGTCCCTACAGCACTGTGTGTTGAAGGCTTGGCCTCCAGCCTGTGATACCACAGGGAGGGGGCAGAACCTTCAGGAGGGGACCTGGTGGCAGTGAGTGAGGTCACTGGGATGTGTCCTGGAAGGGGATACTGGGACTCTGGCCCCTTCTGCTTTCTGTTTCCGGCTGCCTCAGGTGAAAGCCACCTCCATGGGCTCCCACCAGGGCACACTGTGCTGCCACAGGCCCAAAGCAACCGGGCCAAGGGGCCGGGCAGTGATGCAGAGACCCAAGGAAAGCTTCCCCTCCTGTGGCCGACCATCTCAGTGATGGACAGCTGACTCTCATCTCCTTCGTGTCTGAGACATGAAGCGTGTCCTCCTTGGGCCGGCTGCCCTTACAGAGGCAGGAGCGCTGTCCCCTGAGGCAGAAAGGAAGATTTGAGGAAGGATGGTGAGGGGCAGAAGAGTGAGTGTTGAGGGAAGGTCCTCCAAGCAGAATGGCTGCATGTGAAGTCTGACAGCCATCAGTGGGCCAAGGGCGTGTGAGCTGCTCACTTTACCCAATACGGGGAGGGGAGAGAGGCCAGAGGGCCAAGAGGAGGGAGAGGAAACTGTGGAATGGTTTTGTGTGGCATGGACAGGCCTGGCACCGAGGGATGCACCCAGCCAGCGCTCACGCCAAGGAGAGGATGCTGGGCCAGGGCTGGTGGTGGCTGTGCTGGTGGGCCCAGAGCATGGACTCCTTTTCCTAAGAGGACCTGGCACTGGCTGCGCCTGAGACCTTGGATGGCCCACCCTGTAAGCCGCTGGTAGAAACTCAGGAACTGCTCAGGATGGTTTGGGACTCTAGTATTGTGACATTTCTTTTGACGAGATTAAAAGCTCCCCAACCCACCTGCTCCGACCATAACAATGCTATCAGATTTTATCCCGATCACGAATTGCGTGTGAGTTCTGATTAAAGAACTGGCAATAACTCACCGTCACGTCCTGATGAACTATGGAACGTCCTGCTGTGATCTGTCTGGGTGAAAGTCACTTCTGGCTCCTTGGACTTGACGTCTGTCTCAGTAAGATCAAAATGTGACTTCTAAAAACCCCTGCACTTCTCTGCTGGTGGATGGCAAGTCAACACTGTGACACTACGGATCTGAAAGGCAGCGTCTAAACAGGTGGGGTGCTTTCCTCTCCCTGCTGGCCCTGGGAGTGCATGGTCCCTCATGGGAAGGAAAGGTCACCTTCCGTCACAGCAGTGACCTGCCCCAGGTTTAATTTTTTTCTTGAGGCATTCGTTCAGAGGGAAGGTGTTTCTGGGAAGCTGTGCTTGGTGTGGAAGTTGGGGGGGGGTCCACGTGGCCTACCTCCACACTGTTCCCCATGCGCCCCCTCCCCTTGTATGATAAGCAACCGAGAGGCCTTTTCCTGGTGAATCAATAGAACAAAGCCCAAAAGAGAAAAGAAGTACCAAGGAGTCTTTGTTCAGCTGCCATCAGTAGATGACTTTTCTTACATGAAGGGAACATTCCTGGAAAAAGATTTCATTAATTTCCGACAGCAAATGTATGTATTTTTTAAAAGGAAAAAATATAGCATTACCCATCCAAGCCAACAAGACTACTACACAGGGTGATTTACAAGGGCATAAATCTAGTTATTCCAATGAGCATGGAAAGTATAATCTAAGGCGATATTACTCTTACGTTATAAAAGGGCGCATACGCTAGCTCGCCTGGGGACTGCCTGAGACCAAGATGCATGGCACTGGTTTCTTTTTGGTAAGAAGCGAATTCCATATATCTCAAGATTTCCAAACAAAAAATGCAAAGCTGGCTCATATTTCAGGGCGAAAGCCCTCTGCTGACTAAAGATACTTCTGTTTTTATTGCGATTGTGGTTCTTGCTCTTTTTATTTTTGTAAACTTTTTCCATCATGAGCTGATGCATGGATGTATTTATAGTTGGGTTTCATTTAACTGTGCTCATTTGTACTGATCTGTGACAGATTTATATGATCCTAGATTCCTGCTGTCACTGCTGCATTATTTATGTTTCTATAAATTAAAGCCATTATTATCAAAGATGGCCCCTGACAGTAGGATGCGGTAGTTGGAAATAGCATTTAATATTTTCCTAGCCCTGATGAATCCTCTATGGATTGCATCCTGATGCCGACTAAGAAATCATTGTCTTTGCTGGAAAAGAGTAGGTCTGAAGTAATCATAATAATAAGTCACTAATGAAAGACAAAAATTCCAGGACTATTTGTAGACACTGGTTTTTAATCTTCCTAATGATAGGCCTGACGATAAATAGATGAGGGAGATAATACATGGCTGATAACACCAACAGACCGGCTCCTCTCCCTCCCACCGCATGTGATTAGCCTCTAGGACAGATTCACATCATGCGTTTTAAATCTTCCTTTTATCTCTGTATTGGAGTATGATGACTCTGCTAAGCGATTTTTAAGCAAGGGCTTTGTGACAGATGGGGTACCAGAGAGCCTTTATCTCCCCGGCACCAATGAAACAATCAAACTTAATTGGTGGCTTCAGCATAAAACAGTTTATTTGTGACGCTAGAATACTGAAAATTAATAATCAGATTTTGACGATGCATAGAGAGAAGACAGAGAGAAAATGGTTGTCCCAGACTGCTTTTAAAAATTGCTCCATAGGACCAATCAGACTGTGAAAGGTAGCTGGACCAGGCTGGAATGCTGCCCTCCTGCATCCTGGCTGGGTGATCCCCGTCAAGTCGGGGCAGCTCATGAGCTTCCACTTCTACCTTAGAAATCGGGATGCTGGTGTCACAGAATGGAAGGGGCCCCCACTCACTAAATCAAGTCATGGAGATTAGACCAAGGCGTCCTCCAGCACGTAACAGCACAGCGCTCGCTCGGGTGTGGACGACGTGGAAGTTAGACGGTTTGGCAGCGACGCGGGGCGAGGAGCCTGCAGGAGACGTGGGGTGTGTGCAGTCTACCACCCGCACGTCGCGTCCCCAGACGGGACTCTCTCCCAGATCTGCACTGGTTCTCTTCCTATTCTGGTTGCGCGGTGAGAGCCACGGTTCCTAAGCAGTCAGCCACACTCTCCGGTATAAATGTCAAAAATATTTCAACTCTGTAAAGAGGGACAAAACCTCATTTTCTGTCTTTAGTGTTTCTCAAAGGACCTTTCTCGTGCTATGAAGAGTTTCACACCTTAGATGGTTCAACTTGCTCTGAGCTGAAAAAGCGATGGTGGTCATGGTCCAGGGGCTGGTGGCTGAGGAGACAGCGGGGGCAAGGGAAACACCTAGAGCTGCGGGGTCAGGCACGGCCACAGCCCAAACCCGGTTCTGGGTCTTACCGTCTTCTGCGTCTTGGCTTTTCCAAACCCTGGCTTCCTTGTCTGTGGAAGGGGAGCAGTGATGGTTGCTACTGCCACCTGCCATCGGGAGGAATGGATACCCTCTGGGAGTCCCACTCTCCTGGGTCTTCCCTCTGCACCCCATGACACCCCTCCTGGACAGAGACGGTTCTCGGAGTCACGTGAGACCAAAAAGGAAACCGAGCGCACCAGTGACAGAAGCTGCCAAGAGGGCAGGGGGACTCAGTGCTCAAGCACGTGGCCCACGTGTGTCTGCCCTTGCCCTGGCCCAGACGGAGTCTCAGACGCTGTCATCTCGGCTACCCCGCGCCCAGGGTGAGAAAAAGAGGAGCAGAGACAAAAAGGGCTTTGACTCTCATGAGGGAATGAGGAGAGGAACTGGGATTTGTTTTGAAATATTCCAGAAGTCCAGACTCACCCATGGAGAAGGAAACTCAGGTTTTTTGAAATAATAACAGAAGGCAGGAGAGATGGCCAGGTGGGCCTGAGGTGCTCGGTCCTCCGCGGCTTCTGTTCTGATAAGCTGCAGGAAATTGCCTGTGCTTCTCTGCCTAGAGCAGCGGAGATGGCCATTCCTTCAGTTAAAACGCGTGTAAAATGCGATGGTATCTTGGGGAGTATTCTCCTGGATGATGGCTCTGTCATTTTTAAGTAAGAAGTTTATTTTTATCTTACATCCTTTGCAATCTAAGACTTCCCTTCTTCTTGTGTTGCAGGTCAAGATCTGCTAGAGTTTAACCCTCTGGAGGATAAATTAGTATGTAGACTGTAGAAACAGGTAAAGGAGTTGTAGGACTTGCACTTCCGGGAAAATGTGAGAGAGGTGGATACATCAGAAGCTGGAAGGTGTGCCACGTGTGCATTTGCTTCATCGTGCTGTTCTGCTGTCTACATTTGGTCATAGTATAGTGCTTTTGCATGAGAATTTACTCACAAAAATTGATGCAGAATTTGCATTATAAGAATATTCAGGGACCAGGCGTCATGGCACACACCTGTAATCCAGTGGTTAGGGAGGCTGAGGCAGGAGTATTAAAAGTTCAAAGCCAGCCTCAGCAACTTAGTGAGATCCTGTCTCAAAAAATAAATGAATAAATAAAAATAAAAAAGAGCTATTGATGTGGCTCAGTGATTAAGTGTCCCTGCATTCAGTCTCCCAGTAACAAACAAAACAGCAAAACAAAACAATATTCAGAGCCTCATGGATTCTTGTGGGCTCAGTAGAAATGCAAGAACAGGTAGCTAGTGAGGACTTGGGGGCAAAGCTGTTTTGTACCTATCTGATTAAAAATATGAATATCTGACAAAAAGTGGGCAGGGTCGTGCCCATCAAGTCACTGAGTAGGAAAACTGAGCTGGCTCGGGCGCCGCTGTCACTAGGATCTCAGCAAAGCTCGTCACACTCCTCATTGCACATCCTCTGCGCCTCGCTGTTCCAAGAGGTCTCCCCCACCCTCCCCAGGCACCCACTCTCCACAGGAAGCTTGGGGTTTCCTCCTGGGACTATCTGCGGAGAGCTCAGAGGCAATCCTTCTCTCGGTCCTGCTCTGCCTCCACGTGTCCCTGTCTGGTTTGGGGGCTGGGGTGTGCAGCTCCTGCCCAGACTGGACCTTGGACCTTTGATCCTGTCAGTACTTAACCTTTCTGGGTTTGAGACGGGGTTTGGCTGTCAGCCCAGTGGTGTGGCTGTCAGGAAACCCACTGGGTTGGGCGATTGATGGAGAGGATAAACATACTTTCTCACAGTTCTGGGGGCTGAGAAGTCTCGGGTCAAGGGGCTGCAGGTCCGGTGCCTGGTGGGAGCTGCGCCCTGCTCCCAGGGTGGCTCCTTGAGCCCTGTGTCCCCACAGGGAGTAGGCCGAAGGGCGGTCAGCAAGGGTGGTCCAGCCTGTGTTCCCAGGAACGAGCCCTCATGGCCAGTTCATTCTGTGAAGAACGCCCCCACACACACACCTGATCCACCTTAGTATTAGATTTCAACATGAATTTTGGATTCAGTTCTGGATTTTTTAATAAGTTGTGTTTCCTCAGAGACCCTAATCTCCCAGCCCCTGACCTGGGCCTCCCCTAGTATCCAAGGAAAGGGATGGACCCTGGAAAGAAGACTATTTTGGAGGACTGAAAGTCAAAGTTTTATAGTATTGCAAGTCTGTCCCAGTTTCCCATCTCTGTCCTTAGGTTTTGTTCACAGGGCTCTGTTCAGCTGTTTTCCAAGTCTTCAGTGGGTTGAGATAAGAGCCCAAAGAAATGTCTGACTTTGAGTCTTACATTATGCACATTATACAGTTATGCATATAGGGATATCAATCATGAATCTCTATATTTTTTAAGTACATTATTTTTGCTTAAGTTCAAAACCACATAATAGTCCATTCTCCTCAAAGTGAAGTCAAATAAAATAATAAGAGATTTCTCCTAAGGAGATATAGGCCATGGAGGTTCCTGAGAGAGTGTCTGAGAGTGCCTTGGAGAACCCCATCTCATCTAGGGAGCCCTGTGCAGAGGAGCCTGCCCCACAGAGAGCCCCCCTTCACCCCTGTGGGGAAACCCGTGCTGTGAACGTACATGTTGTGTGGGCCTGGGGACGGGGCTCGTGGTAGAGCACTTGCCTGGCATGTGGGAGGCCCTGGGTTCCATCTCCAGCTCCTCCAGACCCCATGTCTGTGTGAACCAGCCCTGTATCCTGGGGCTCCATTTCATAGTTTCAGTGGGATTTCAAAGCCACCTCTGGCCTTGAACTTTACTACTAATGTGAAACTTTGGACTTGCAGACAGGGGCTCCAAGCCCGCCAATGTCACTGGGTGAATTGCCACCACAGTAGGTACAGGACTCAGGTGCTGTCCTGGACTGTTGGATGCCCCAACCTCAGGATGCTAGCTCTGCAGCAGAACCTGGCTCTGGGAACAAGAATCATCCATCAGCAGTTGGGCGCTGTCTCTCTACTCTAGCTGGGAATTTTAGGTGGCGAAGTCACTTGAAAGCCCCGGTTTCCATGTTTTATAAATGAAGACAATCATAACAACCCCATGATAGGCTGTAAAAACAGACAGGAACATTCTGAGCCTTGAGGTAGGACTTACGGGTCATTTTGCTGGTTTCCAACCCCCTGAAGTTGCAAGGAAACTGAGGCTGAAAAGGCCATGTAAGAAGGCCGGGTGCCTCCATTCCCTGAGCCCCAGCCCCGCAGCTGGCTTGAGGCTCTTCCATTTACAGAATTCACTTGTTTCCTGAGGAGCTGGCATTGCTCACTTCATTACAGAGAGCGGAGAAAGGACTCCGGCTCACAAACACTCTTTAACATGTGTTTTTTCTCCTTATCTTATTGACTCAACATGCAGATATCTCTGCCAGAAATGTCCAATTGCACCTTTGTCTAAAGAAGATTTTATATTGATCTTAATCTAATTAGCTGGTCTGAACTATGGTGTGTGTCACAATTCCTGTCTTGATCTAATTAGCTACTGTCGTCCAAGCAGCATGCATCTGAAATCATAATTTCCCCCGCGGCAGCCTTTCCCGTCGGGGGCTGTGTGCTCCAGGCAGACAGTTCTGAACCCTGCAGACCATCCGCAGCCTGCGCTACCTCTGCCATCTTGGCTCTGAATTCTTCTAGACTTGCCACTGGATTGGGAGCAGGGCATATCCAGAGCTCCGACCTCGGCTCCGTCTGGTCTCCTGTGTGTCCACAGGCAAGTAAGTCACCTCACCTCTGTCAACTTCATTGTCCTTTTCTTGCCTGAGGAGTATAGGACAGAGCAAGCCAGGGAGCTGCAGAGATAGGGTTCTGCTTAATGCCTGGCACCGGGGCCTCCAAGCTTCTGATTTCCTGCTCTCTGTACACTTTCCCAAAGGTGCCTGAGAAGACAGATTGTGTCCTCTCTGGGTCGTTTCTCACTAGGACAGAGATTTTCTCCCCCTGCTCTGCTCCCTCCCAGAGCTCCCTCCCTCTGACCCTTCCTACCTCTCTCCTTTCTCACTCCCTTCCTCCCTCCAACTCTAGAAATGTCAGAAATGCCCCCTCCATCCCTTCCCTCCCTCCCCTCCCTCTTCTGCCTTTTATTTCCTTCATCTTTGATTTGGACTTGACCACATTCCCTCAAGTGTACTCACCAAATAGTCTCAGTGAAGCCTTCACTGCACCGGGCTGTGGCCACTCCCGAGGAGGGTGGAGGCGGGTGCGGGCAGCTGAGCAGTGACAGTAAGGCCCTGTCCTCTAAAGGCTTTGAGTAAAGGTAGAAAGCGCAAAGCCAGATGTGGATGAGCAGGTGGGGCTGAGCAGGGCCAGGGTCGTCCTCGCCTGCCTGTGGGGCAGGACACCATCAAGAGCACAGTAGGCCTTTGAAATGGTTGAGCCATTTGGACACAAGAGGATGCACACAGTTGTGGAAACAAGTTCAACAGACTTCCAGAATCTTCAGAGCCAGGAGTGTCCTCAAGCCAAACCCAAAGCCCAGGTCGCCCAGCTGGTGGGGGTCTGCCCTCAGGACAGTGTCTGCTCCTCCACACTGTGGGTGGGGCTCCTGTGCACTCTGAGGAATCTTGTCACTGCAAAGTGAGGAGGGGGTGACATTCTGGTGTGAGGCGGGGCTCGCTGGACCCAGGTACCTCTGTGCACTGGAAATGCCATATCCACTCTTGGGTTGAGATGTGGTCCCCAGGAGGCGGCAGATTTCTGAGCACATCAGAAACTAGCAGGAGGTCAGGCCAAGGTGGTGGAAAGAGCACACATAGCCAGGCTCCCTTCACAACTCTGAAATGACAAAAAATGTGATATTTGAAGAGAATGCATTAGCACGGGGACATAAGGAAGAACTGTCATTGATTGTGGATTGCCTGGAGTCTGCAGCACTCCAGGGACCAGCCAACAGAGGGGACTGGATTCAGATAGGCAGGGGGCAGAAGACCAGTGTCCAGGATGACAGCACCTGCTCGCTGCATGCCTTCTGTCACAGCGTCCCCTCCACCAGTCAGGCTTCTACTTCACCACGAGCCCCGGTGCAGGCTGTTTCTGTTCTGCACTTGTGTGTCCTCTCCATTTCCCAACCTCAGCTGGTGCCCAACAGAAGGCAGTGAGTGCTGCCGTGTTTGAGGAAATAAAGTGAATAAACACCTTGCAAATCTGTCCCCGCTGCCCTCAGTGTCAGCCTCAGCCCTGTCTTCCTGGACATCAACTTGGCAATGAGATTTGCTTTAGCTTCGGCCAACGTCTCAAAAATGTCTAGGCTAAGTCTGGACTTTCCTAAGTTTTACAAAAAACCCTCTTTTCCCTGTGCTGGTTGTTTGAACTTTGGGTGTGATATGTCATTTACATTCCAAAAGCAAGAAAAATACAGAGTGCTTATAATAGTGGGGTCTAAGCTCATTTTGAAACAGAAATCAGTAATCTCCATTTTGCGAAGTAATCTGCAATGTTTTCTCAATTCCAGGTGTCTGTGTTCGTTTTGAGAAATGCAGGGCAAGTATTCAAGAAGCATCCAATTTATCTGCATTTGTTGAGCAGCTAACTGGTAGCTAATGGGCTAGTTATGGAACAAAATCTAACTAGTGGGAAATGAAGACAAATCTGCTATCTCTAACTGCGAACTCCAGAAGTGCCCCTTGGCATTTCACCATCAGAGTACCCTCGTGCTACCTCAGCTGTCCCCCAAGTCAAGCAACCCTTTGGCAGGTGTGCACTGACTCAGGCCCGGCAGCACGTTTCCTTCTTCCAGTTCCCACATCAGCTGGGTACTCAGGCTGGCGCCCCTGCTGGTCATCTGGGAACCATCCTGGCTTCCATCCTCTGCCTTGGTCTCTTCAGACTCCAACCCCTGCTTATTCCCGTAGGAAATCTCCTCTACCAACAGCTGCGGCTCTTGCTCAGAGGCTTTGAGAGCCAGTTTCCTCATCTTTCTTCTTGCTCCTTAAATCAGTTCTCCCAACTGCATCCTGAACAATCTTTCTAAAATGCAAGTGAGATTTAAATTAAGTAGTGCCTCCAAGGCCTTTAAGCTCAGGTGTCTGACTTTGGGTCTGTCTCTGGCTGTAGCTCATCGTGCCTTCCGCACTTCAGTTAGTACTGAATTGTCCTCATGCATGTGTGCACCCACGGGTCCTGGTGTCCTGCTCATGCTCAGGTTATTCCTTCCCTGTCCTTGGAACTCCAGCTCCTCCCCTTTGTTACTACTGTAAATTGTGTCCTTCCTCCAGACTCACATGCCTGGTCGTCCTCTGAAGCCTACCCTGAAGCAGATGAGGTAGAACCTGTGTTTGTCACCTTTCCAAGTATCTGAAAGGAACAATTAGCAAAAGAAAGGTTCATTTTGGCTCCCTGCTTTAGAGGTCTCAGTCCACAGTCAGTTGACTCCATTGCTTTGGACCTGAGGAAGTTTGCCACTGAGGAAAGTGCTTGGCTTGTGGCAGCTGGGACTCAAAAAGAGAGGGGGGGGTGGGGGAGGGCCAGGGACAAACATAGTCCTCAGGCCACACCCCAGTGACCTACTTCCTCCAGGCATGCACCACCTGACTAGGTTTCAACTCCTCTGCGGTCCATTCAAATTATTAATCCATTAACCAGATTGATCCGTTGGTGAGGTGGAGCCCTCACGACCTGATCCCTTCCCGAAACCCCATCTCTGGACATGCTGTGCGGAGGACCAAGTCTTCAACACGTGAGCTTTTGGAAGACCTTCTAGATCCAACCATGTCAGCCCTGAGTTTCACAGCAACTTGTTTGTTTGTTAACACCTGCCATTTGGTGGCTCAATCTTCCTCCCTCCCTCCCTCCCTTCCTCCCTGCCTTCCTTCCTCCCCCCACCCCACCCCCGCCCTTGCCCTTCTCTTTTTGAATAGTGTCTTGATGACCTTGTGAATTGCTGGATAGGGTGAACTCTCAGGCCTGGCTGTATTTTGCAATTTCCAGAACGTATCATGTTTCCTAGATGGAAAAGATTCTAAATACCTTGCTGAACTCATGTCAACCGATATGTATAAAAGAAAGGTCCTGCCTGTCTGTGCCTTGTGGTGTCCGGATGAGGCTGTGAGGCCGAGGGAATCCTTGTCTTGTAGACATTCTCTCACTTGACCTTCTCATGGTTCTGTGGTACCTCAGGATGGATTCCTGATCTGGGGGAAGAAGACCCAGAGCATCCAGGAGACAGGGTGGGACTTGATACCTGGTACTTGTGCCACACGCCAGGCAAGGCCCAGGGCAGGTCGTCTGGACTCTTCAGAATAACCCCACAAGGTCCTGTTCCTCATACATGAGAGGAACCCTGCCCAGAGCCACCAACCGCAGACGTGCTAAGCTGTGCACAGAGCACAGTCTTCTGACGCGGCTCTGTGTCCTTCCTCTCACCAGTGCAGGCCGTCTGCTCCTTCCCCTTGACAAAGCACAGCAAATTGCCTGGAGAAAAACCTCAGCAGGTTCATCCACACGACCACAGCCAGCAAGTTTGATGGAGTTTGTGTTACTTTGTGAATAATAACCCAAATTAAAGGTCTGTCATAGCGAATGAGATGCTGACCACCAAGGGGAAAATTGCATCTTTCAAATGATCACATGAGGACCATTTCCCAAGGAATGTAGACGCCAGCTTGCCAGTGTGATGCCAGCCCTTCCCACTGATGGATTCCTTCTACCGGCAATACATAATCTTTCCAGGACATCCTGATAATATTTGAAGCATGTGACATGTCATCATGCATATTGCCATTAGCCTCGAATGCCAGGATAGAAGGGATGCATAATTCCATTAATCAGGTTTTTGCTGGTGTCTGTGGTTTGGCGCCATTTATTATTTGGATAGGGTTAGGACGGAGCAAAAGAAATCTTTCTCACAGCCACAATGCATGCACTAAGAGCCAAACTGTGCACAGGACTGTATTAGGAACCAAACAGAACAGTTGAATGGAATAACACCTATGATTTTTAGGAAGTTTTAGGATTGGAACCACTAATCCAGGTGACTGCATAGAGAATGACCAGTGACAAGGCACAGTTCTCAAGTCTATAATGCACTATGTAGTAATCCTAAGTCATTATATGCTTTCTAGAATTCCATATTTGAGAGACTGAGGAACTTGGCTGTGGACAGCAAGGCACATGGCCACAGAGGTTGTGTCCACTGCCCTGTCTGCACTGCCTGGGCATGCACAGTCATGCAAGCACACCCATATCTATTCTCTCCCAGAATCCTACAAAGTTTTAGGATAGAGGCAGGGCATAGATTACCATCCTCTTTTCAGGTAAAGAAATTAAAGCCCCGGAAGTGGTTATTTTCCAAAAGCAGAGAATGATGAGCAATGGAACCCCATTGAGAAACTATGGCTTGCACCTTGGACGACTTCGGCAGCTTCTACTCGCTGCAGTCAACCGGAACAAAGGGCTCACAGGTGATTAAAATGGCCAGGAGCCCTGAGGAGGTGGGTTCCTGTCCCGGGGGGAGATGCTTGGCACACTTGTGGGGGCCACCCCAGCTCTAACAGGGAGCTGAGCCTCGGTGGCCTTGCCAAGGATGGAACCCCAGGATGGGCTGCCCTTCTGTTGAGGTCCAAGAGATGTGCACCCCTAGAGCCAGCTGCGGGGACACGGTGAGCCATCAGGGGAACTGGGGCTTGGACAAAATGAAGGGGATCTAAGTTGGAAGAAAGGACACGTCCTGTCCTTGTGGGGTGCATTGGGGATAGGACAGGCACAGGCCACCATTCAGAGAAATGGTTCACATGCGTTCAAAATTAGCTTTCTTTCTTGAAAAATCAGATTGGTAAGAATGCCAATTTTGTGGTTCTGTCTCATATTTTTCTGAATGAGGTAAAGTGCCATAGAAATGATTTAATAAAAGTATTAACATTAAAATGTTAATATACCAGAATGCCTTCATTAAATCAATATGTGAAAAGTGAGAAAAATATTTAGGAAATAATCACTATATCAGAAAATAGTATGCATCGAAAATTCAAAAAAAATTAAGTGACTAGTTTTTTTTTTTAAGTGATGAAATGTCTATCATTTCTTCTACTTCTGCAGATATATGTGTGGGTGTGTAAATATATATATTTTCCATTTTTTCTTCTTTTTGGATACCGGGGATTAAACTCAAGGCATTCAACCACTGAGCCATCTCCCCAGCCCTATTTTGTATTTTTTACTTAGAGACAGAGTTTCACTGAGTTGCTTAGTGCCTCACTGTTGCTGTGGCTGGCTTTGATTTCGTGATCCTTCTGTCTCAGCCTCCCAAGCCACAGGGATGATAGGCGTGTGCCCCTGTGCCCTGCTCTATTCCATTTTATTCTTCAATAGTAACAACAATATCATGTCCAACTACACACAGTTCTGAATTTAGATCAGATGTATTGAGCTGAATTTGACCCACTTCTTGAGCTTGAGCCAAAATTCAGAGGCAGGATGGCTGTGGTCCTGAAACAGGGCGCTCTAAAGTTACGAGGAAGCAATTCCTGTGGAGCGCAGGGCAGTTTGGGAACAACAACAACAACGACGACAAAACAGGTTAACAAACAAACAAAACCATCTTAAAGAGAGAACACCATAATGTAGAGTTACTAAGGAAGAATCATCTGGAGGTTCAGACACCAGAAGAGGCAACAGGAGGATTTCAGATGAGGAGGTGGTCTGGGACATTAGAATGCAAATTGTTCTGGATTCAAGGTCAACTGGGAGGGGGCATTCTAAACAAATGTCCAGCCCAAGCAATGGTGTGGAGTACAGCATGTGGGAAGGGGTGGTGTCCATCTGGCTTTTCTCACCCCCTCCAGCACTGATCCTCTTTTCTTGGAGCATGGTGTCATAGTGTGACAGCTGATGGTGCACCCCTTTGTCTGCATGTCACTAGGAGCTTGCTAAGGGACAATACACCCTGTCCCTTCCCAAAGAGGCAGGGAGTCCTGGCCTAGATTAGCTTTTCAGTGTGTTCAGTGAATAGATTAACAGAATCAAAGAATATCCAATCATGGCTCTGCAGTGTATTGGCTCTGTGAACCTGGAAGTCCTTGGAACATTCCAGAATTCTGCTCTGGTCATCTGTGCCACGGAGACAAAACAACACCTTTATGTATTGTTATTTTGAATATGAAGTTAATTTTCCTTTTTAAAACCAAAAAGGATACTCACACTCGTAATCATGGAAAAGGTGTTTATTGTCTCTGTTTCTCAGCTTGGTTTGATCTTTAAAAAAGGGCTTCCAGAGCCTAATGATTTTCGTCTTCAATGAATTTTTCAGACAATATACATGAGAACCTGTCAATAGGATTGAAGGTCATTTTATACCCTTGGAAATATTAATAATATATTCCTCACGAAGAAACGTTTTCTTAGATAAAATGGCAAATGGTGTTTGAAAGCAGAAAGATCAAGAAAATGTCAGGACCAACCAGCAATTACCATGCTGCAGCCCCTGCTAGTGAACAAATCCTGAGGTGTGCCCATCTGGAAGCCCACGGCTCATTCTGTGCTTAAATCCTGTGCTCTTTCAAAACAATAAATGTAGGGAAGAAAGCAAACTGTCAAAAGGATGCTGGAAATAGCCAGAACAGCTCATAAAAGCATATAATTCTTGAGCTGTCATATTCTCTACCAGCAGGATAAACACTAGACCCTCTGTCCTCTCCCAAACATCTTGTGATGTTGTGAACTTCCTGTTTGCACTGAAGTTTCAATTCAAGTCGTTTGGGACACATGTGCACCTTCCCATAATGTAAGTAATCATGTCATGAAAAGGAATCTTTTTGAAAAATGTGTCTGAGTTAAATTCTGTGACACAGTTCTCAAGTGGGAGAGGTGTGTTTTATTTGCTGAATGTTCAAAATATAGCCTTGAACTAGATAATGAAAGGGTTTTATTTAGAACGGCTCAGAGTTTGGCATCACACATTTGTCAAGGGAATGTGCTTGAAAATTATCCCTATGTTTACCTCAAACTATGCGTTGGATGAAAAAATCATCATTACTCAACGGTTATAGAATCATAGGCCTTTCCAATGTGAAATTTCTTAATGCAAAAAAATTCTCTATTGGATTTCTAATCACTGTCTCAGAACACTCTTTGACCGGTTTGGATAGACACACACTTCCCCACAGAGACTCTAGAGAGGGGTTTCTTTGAATGCTGGAAGAAAAGGAGTGAATTCCAGTATTAACAATGAAGCACAGAGACCTTGGTCCTGAGCCTGGGGCCTAGGGTCCCTGATGAGGGGTGAGTCTCGGTCTAGATTGCCATGACAACCTCCTTTCTTCCGCATTTTCTGGAAGTAACTGGGATTCAGACTTAATGGGATTCATAGGTTGAAACCATCACCTCCCATTAACCCAGCAGTAAGTTGCTCCTCAGTGTGGGAAGAGCTGTGCGGCTTAATACCGAGCGCTTAATCCCGAGTGCTGCGGGGTGGAAAGCCCAGCTGGGCAGAGGCGTGGACGTCCTGGACACTGCCCCATGGAAGGCCACATCGCCAACATAAACTCCACTTTACCTCCCTGAAGCGCTGTCCACTGCAGCTGCCCAGGGAGTCTGGTGCCCACCCACAGTGCTCCCCGCACTTGTTCATGCCCCAACACCCTCCCCTGGTGACCCAGGACGTGCTCCAGCTGGAGAAGCTGAGTCCCAGGCTGGGAGCCGGCCTCTGGTTCTCACTGAAGCCTGGACCTCACCCAGGCACCGGGCCACCACCCTGTGTGGGGTGCAAAGCGCCTGCTAGTTTGCAGGGCTTCCAGGATCCCCCAGACAGACTGGCATTCAGGAGAAAACCGAGCTGTGTGTGGCTGCAGACAGACCCTGCTTTGACTCCTGCCCTGATGTTCTGAGAGCTCCTGAGCTCCTGAGGGTCCCCGGGTTCCACCATCCACAGGTCCACCCTGCTGGGTTTTGCTTTGCTTGCTCACCTCTGTCCTCTTCCCACGGCCTCAGAAAGAGGCACCTTCTCCCTGTCCCATCCAAGAGCACACAGATCCATTCTTCAGGAAAAAACTGAGAAGCCGCAATGGCTACAAAACTGCTTTGTAGGTGACATGAAAATAATTGGAGCAATAACTTAAAATCCTTAAATTCTGTTGACTGCTCCGAGTGTTGTGGTCACTTTCCTTTCACATACCTTTTTTTTTCCCCTGGGTTCCCTGGTGTCTGACTCCCTCCCTGGCCACTGGCCCATCAGCCGGAGTGTTTGGGTTCCTTCCTCCTCAGAACAGAGGTCTTCCTTCTGGTTTTGCTTGATCCCTCTCCTATGTTCCTCACACCTTCTCTCAGATCACATAAAATCAAACTAAAATCTCTGCAGGGATGTGAGGATCAGTGTGCTGTGGAAAACATAGGCCAGTCATCTCTCTCTCTTTCTCACTCTCTCTCTCCTTCTAAGCTTATAATTAATAATGGAGGAGGAGGAGGAGGAGGAGGAGGAGGAGGAGGAGGAGGAGGAGGAGGAGGAGGAGGAAGAGACTTAATTGCTTCTGGAAGCTAAAAGTCCAAAATCAGGGTGTGGGTTAGAGTAGGTTTCTCCTGGAGGTGTTGAGAGAATATGTGTTAGACTTCTTCCAGATTCTGGAAGTTTCCAACCAACTTTGGCATTTTTTCTCCCTTTTCCTCAATTTCCCTCTCTGCTTGGCTCAGTTACTTAAGATCTTTACATAACCCCAAGACCATGAAAGTATTTCTCAAGTGAAAGATCCATGCTCCCACTAAAATAAATTATGCTGTCACCCCTCAAATGCAGATAGTACAATTTTAAAAATAGCCAGTTTTAATATAATGCTCCCACAGTTCTGAAACACGTATATCTACCTATGAAATCATATTGTCATCTGACAGCAGGAGCTTAAGGAGAACACTTTAGGAATTGTTTTAAAAATGATGTGTTAAAGTCCGCCAGGTATAGCCAACACCATCATGCTCATTTGACTCTTCCCACTACCCCCAAAATGGTCTGTGGACACAAGGACTGAACTCCCAATTCACATGGGAGGAACCTGGAGCCCCACAGTGTAGAATATTCTCACGGTTTAGCTCTGGAATGTTCAAATTCCCATGTTGAAAGCATGGTCCCCAACGTGGCTGAGTTTAGAGGTGGACTTTCAGGCAATGATGGGGTCATGACCTCATCAGCAGGTTAGTCCACCTGACAGATTGATTGACCAATCCATCCATAGCTGACTGGACTACTGAGAGACGGAGTTGGAAGAAGTCGGCCGTGGGGCCAGCTCTCTCGAAGGGTTTTTATTCTCTTGGCCCCTTTCTCTCTCTCTGCTTCCAGCGGCTGTGGGCGGAGCAAAGGAGAGGGTCCAGTCTCCAGGTGGTGAGAGGCAGGCCAGGAAGACTGTGGAGGAGGCCACCTGGGGCAGGAGGCCAGCGAGCTCTTTTTCTCTAGTAAAGTGAATGTCGCCCACCTGGGGCAACGAGAATGGTGACTGAGGAAGCCAAGGTTGAGGCTAGATTGTTGCAAGAAAAAACTCAGAATTTCTTAGGTAAGATGTTTGTTGTGAAATTAAGGAAAAGTAGAGAAGACCAAGCTGGCCACAGACCTGGAACCTGCCCCTGAAGGTGGTGCAGCATCCTGACTGTCAGGTTGCTCCTTCCCGTCCTTAGGTGACCGGGCTCTGCTGGGTCCCCTCTTTGGTGGACATCATCTCTTGCATAGCACACAGGCTGGGGGATGTGGAAAGACAGAGTTCCTTTCCTCAGTTCTGAGGCTGCAGGTCCCACGTCAAGGCCCTGGAGGGTTGGAGTCTGGTGAGGGCTGCTCTCTGCTCCTGAGCTGGCACCTGGTTGCGGCATGCTCCAGCGGGCAGAGCCCTGTGGCCTCATATGGCAAAAGGAGAGGAAGGGCCAGAAGGAGCCAACGCTCATTCCTGCCAGCTGCCTACCAGGCTGCCAACCCCATCACGAGGGCACATCCTGACACTCACTCACCCCACGGGTCCCGTTTTCTGCTTCCTCAGTGTCATCCTTCACCTCCTGCCCTGGTAATGGACAGCTAATGTCTTGGCAAGGAGTCATTTACAGTACACAAGAGTGGATTTGATTGATGCTGTGAGTCACTGTCTGGATTACTGGACAAAGTGCTCTCGTTGGCCATTTTATGGGCCATTGGTCCCTCTGTGGCTTGAGAGCCTCTGGCTCAGGCATCTGCTCCTGGCTAGTTCCTGCTGGCTCTGCTGGCAGTGCAGGTGTGAGCCCCATGTGTCAGAGGCTTTTTGAAGGGGCAGTGGGCAGGTGTGTCAGAGGTGCACCCAGCAGGGAAGGAGCACAGCAGGAGACTGTCCATCCCACTTTGCAAGACTTGGCCAGGCCCTTTGCTGCCCAGCTGGGACCAAGACGGAGACTCAGGAATGAGTCACCCAAAGGAGTGAGCCTCAAGTCACCCATGTTGTGCTGGCCCTGAGCACCGAAGCCTCAGACCTCTCTGCATCGGGCATTATTTTTACCATTTTAGCTCATCGTGGGGATGAACAAAACCCAGATATGAACCTGACTCAGCTGTGATTTACAGAGGGAGGTGGGCTTGGGCTCTGGTGTGCCCCAGCCTGACGGCCTCTTTTTGCACAGCTTATCCTGGAGTCTAATCCAGGTTCTAGAATTCGGGGTTGTGAGGGGTGTGGGAGGGGAGCAGCCGCTACCTGGGTGTTGGGTCCACATGGAACCTGGGATCTTCCTGAGCTGGCAATGATCAATTGTCTAAGGAAATGTCACATGTAAACCTCACAATGCATCCCTTGCATTCTGCAGCAGGGCAGGGGACAGTGGGCTTGGTGGCTTAGAACTGGGCAGGCCACTTGAACCAAGTTGGTAGTACTATTGAACCAGGTGAACTGAATGCCCCAGACCTGCTAATGACCTGCAAATCAGGATGGGGCCCTACGTCCACTGGTGTGGAAGATTAAGCGCCCGAGAAACACCCAGGCAAGTTCTGTAGAAAGCAAGTTTTATTTTAAAAAGAGAGGCAGAGATAGTCTTCTGGAGAGAAGGAGGCCAGAGCGGGTATCCTGGGAGTGGGTGTGTGTCTTGCCTTTTTACAGTTCCCGGGTTTCCTCTCCCTCCCCACCTGCCTAGTGACTAAGGGCCAGGAAAGAGCAGCCCTGGGGGTGGTCATGACCATTCCTTGGGCTGGGCAGAGCAACTCCCTGAGGCCTTAGTAACCCATTTCCTCTTCTTTGATAATTAGCCAATTAGCCCTCATCTCTCTAACCTGGACACTGGTGTTGGTTAGGGTAGACTCTCATATCCACGACTCTCCTGCTCAGTAGCTGTTGGTGTTTGGTCTCAGGTAACACTTGAGAGTGTCCTTCACCTGTCCTTCCCACAGCAGTGCTCCCCAGCTTCCACAGGGCAGAGCCTTGTCTCCAGCCCCCCAGGCAGGGCCTCACTGAGTTGCTCACTGCCTCACTTTTACTGAGACTGGTTTTGAACTAGCTGTCCTCCTGTCTCAGCCTCAGGAGCCACTGGGATTACAGGTGTGTGCCACCGCACCTGGCAGAACCCCTGCTTTTTGATAAAATGTCAAATTATGGAGAATTGAGAGTGAGTGAAGTCTATGTTTTTATTGCTCTTGAGGTATGGCATCCTCACATTACATTGTTTCAATGTGTTCAGTTGGAATTCCAGCAAAATCACACAGAGACTGAAGTTAACCCAAATATCCATTTGGCATAGGTTATGGCTTGCATGCGAGGTGTCCCCCAAAAGCTCATGTGTGAGACAATGCAAGATTCAGAAGAGGTGATCGGGCTTGAGAGCCTTAATCCCATCAGTGAATCGATCCCTTGCCAGAATGAACTGGGTGATGGCTGAAGGCAGGTGGGGTGTGGTGGCGGGGGTGGGCACTGGGGGAGTGGCTTTGGGGTATATATTTGTACCTGGCAGGTGGAGTCTCTGCTCCTTGATCATCATGTGAGCTGCCTCCTCAGCCACACTCTCTGCGGTGATGTTCAGCCTCAGCTCAAGCCTGAGGAATGGAGCCAGCTGTCTGAAACTGCAAGCCCTAAAATTCCCTTTCCTCCTCTATAGTTGTTCTGGACAAGTCTTCTCAGCAGCAAGAAAGCTGACTGAAATAGCATCTAACACAGTTCAGATGTTTCCAACATGTTGAAGGTAGAACATCACCAAACAGATATTTGGGTTTATGTGTGTACATATGCACATGTGAACACTGTTTAGAAAGACGTTTAAAATAGACATTTACATCAAGGGTGAGATGACTTGTTTCTTATGTTCAGGGAGGAGGACGGTTTGGGTTTAGAAATGAGGGGACCACAGAATGTTCTAGGCAGCTACGTAAATACTTTTTGGGGTCATCTATCCCATGAGAGGTTGACTCTTCATAAAAAGCAAAGAAAATGACAAAATCCAAAGCTAAAAGTTCCAAACACTTTCATTACAGAAAGGAGACAACATTACATAAATTTTCAATAACTGAAGCATCATGCTGAGGCCCGTAGGATAGAGGCTGACGGTCTGCAGGCAAACACCGGAATCTGGTTCACTGCTAACTTTCATAAGTAAAGGTTTAGTGGAACCCAGCCTCAGTCTCTCATTTTTGTTTTGTCTAAGGCTGCTTTTGTGATAGGGTTGTAGGGTTGAGTGGTTGATTGCACCCAAAGCTGCCAACATTAGCTATCTATCTGTACTTATGCACAAAAATCACTGGAAACCATTCAAATAAGTGAAGAAATGACTTCCTGGGGTGAGGGTGGGTAGCCTTGACTGAGATAGGAGGGTGTGTTCATGCCAGCTTCAGTCTTCTCCAGAGTCCCAACCAGTCTTCCTCCCTTGCTGAGCTCCTCTTTAGATGCCACACTAGGCTGCATTGCCTCTGTACGCCCGTAGAGGTACACAGCCTCTGAATGTCCCCCAGGGGCATGATATGGACATCATTATGTACTTCCACCTGGGACACCAACATACAGGCCAGGGGACAGAGTGCAAGGATCAGGGAGGGTTGCTCATAACTGAGAAGTCCCCGTTCTCCTCTAGAAGGGGCCGGCTTTCTGTGGGTGGCCCACTCTTCCCCCCGGCCCTCCATGGGGCCTATGTTGGGGTGCTGTGGTCTCACCCTCCACACAAGTCCTCCTGCCACTAGTCACTTTTGCCCCTTGCTCCCACCCCTTTGTGGTCCCTCACCGTAAGGGTGGTAAAACCAGGGGAGTCCCCTGCTGTGGCCTCTGGAGTAACCATGGATTTAGCCCTGTCCTCACCACAGTGGGGGAGGCCTCCCTCACCCCCACAAGGATGTGGCACTGCCCTCTGGACCTGGGCTCAGCCTCGGCTGCTCAGCCCGACCTTCCGGCAGCCGCACAGGCAGGCACTGAAGCCTGGGCCTCACCATGCTCACTGCTGTCCTCTGCTCAGGGAACAAAGCCCCTTGATTTGACAGGTTCCTCTCCTGCCCTCCAGCCACTCACCTGGGCGGGCCCTGCACACTCTGAGCTCCCTTGTTTCGCGCACTTGTTTTCTCCCCTCCAACACGCGCTGCTCTTGTGTTCATGTGTGTGCTTCCCCTGGCACGTGGCTCCGGGGGCACAGACTTGGAGCAAACCCAGCTGCCAGCCGTGGGAAGGCTGAGACTCTGTGTCTAGATGTTCTGTTGGCCAACGGGGACGTGGCTCGACTGGTGTGTGACGTACACCACTGACATTGCCCATTTAGACTCGTGTCCTGACTCTGAAGTCATGTTCTGATCCATACTAAATGAAGTACGGATCCCAGGGCGTTGAGGATATAGCCTGGTGACCTGCACCTCTGTCCAGGTGGGGCCATCAGGGATACAAGGGGAGTTTTCTAATTGCTTCTCCAAGAGTCATGCTCAGAGGTGAGACGTTAGAATTTTGACCAAGTAAAACTTCTCAAATTGTTTATTCATGGTAAGAAATGACCTGGATTCATCTTAAAAATACAAATTTCAACAATTGTGATGTCACAATCTCTGCAGCGAGATTTAAAAATAAGTTAAGGGAGTCTTATTTCTTATTTCTCAATTTATTGAAAATAGGGTTTAAATGTTTCTTGATAAGGGATTGGAGTCTCACATCCCAAATGAACTGAGAATGCCAAGCGTGTGATTGGGGTTCTCAATTTCCTGGCCAGTGAGTAAAAGACCCCATGGGTCAACCACATTCCTAGCATCAGGAGATCTTGTTTTCTCTGTACTGTTATCCAAGATGGTGGCACAGGGGGTTGGAATGACTTCCTAACAGGATGCAAAGAAATGAGAATGTATTGATGACACCATCCAACTTTAAAAAGAATCATAGACCATAGAGAAAAGCATAGCTTGAGAATTACATCATACTTAGTTTATTTGTGTTATAAAACTTAGTCACATAATAATGCTACTTAATTCCCTATTTTATTATAAAAATGGAGAGGAAGTAATATTTATTAATTTATTGATGTCCTTTTATAGAGCAGCACGTTTATGTATATCTCCTCTTTTAGTCTGGATCTACTGAAGTCCATAAGCAAACTAGAAGTTAGACCACATGGTCAGTGAACAGTGGAACAAAATCAGATCTGTTTGGCTACACAGCCTATATTGCCTATATTAATTTTGCTATGAGAGAACACTGTCTTTTAAAGAGGGGAGAGTGAAGCAGCTATTTTTAAAGAAGTATTAGCAAATTGACTTTCATATGACTGAAATAAAACCAGCTTTATTTAATACACAGTTCAAGAAATTCCTTAGCAAAGTCAATTTTTGCCAAAGGAGTGATCACGGTTTTGTCCATAATGATCCTCCCATCCTTCTTCCTCTGGGTGGAACCTGGAAGGGTCTTTGCTACCTAGAATCTGCACTCTACCCCACACTTGTCAGGGAGTTGGATGTGACCAGGTGGTGGGAGAAAGTGCTGTGAGCAGGTTCTGATTTAGTGCTCAGAGAAACTGGGCATGGCCTCTCCTTCCTTTTCCCCATTCTTTCTGGTTGGAATCCAAATCTGAGAAGTCGGGAGGGAGCAGGAATCTGGGAAAATGAGTCAGAAAAACTGTGTTAAGACTTGCTTGATCACTGAGAGGCCAAGTTGTCCTCAGCTCTGGATTATCTTCTGAGACTTTTTGTGTGTGTTCATCAGCATCCGCCCCACTGTTGTTAGCATCCACATATCAGAGAGAACATTCAACCTTTGATTTTTTGGGATTGGCTTATTTCAATTAGCTTGATACTCTCCAGATCCATTCATTTACTGGCAAATGTCATTAAGTCATTCTTCTTGATGTCGAGCAACATTCCACTGTGTATATGAACCATGTTTTCTTCATCCCTTCATCTGAGGAAGGGCACTCCTGAGACTCTTTAACCATGAAGATGTAGGATGTTAACTGCACCTTGCTGAAGATGAGTTGCTCATGTCTGAGCTATTGTGCTGTGACTTGGGGCAGCCAAGGTGCTCTACAGACCTGTCTTTGTATGGAAACGAGTGTCACTTGGCTGTGGCCCTCCTCACATTTGCATACTGTACACTCTGGTGCCACACTGGCCCAGGTGAGTAGCTGCAGTGAAACAGGATGGCTGCAAATCTGAAAGGTGCACCACCTGCAAAAAACGTTTGCTGCCTTTTGTCCTAATACAAAAAATAGACTCATGTGGGTGATGACCTGTGAGTGGGTAGCACCTTCCTCACATTGGTGCCCACGCACATCCCTAGCCCTGCTTCTAACTAGCTGTGGAACCTTGGGCAAATGTGTTCATCTCTACATCTGCAAAACGATTGGGCTGATTATCACCCCATGTGCATACGCAAAGGCTGTGGCCTGACCTGCGCATCTCACCGTGGGCTGTGAATCAAGAGCCCTCTCCAGACTTCTTTGTGTACCAACATGGCCAACTCTCAGTGCTCTTCTTCACTTCTCTCTGATGACTGCTAGGGTGAGGCCTATAGAGAGTCTGACAGAGCAACTCAATGTCCAATGCTGTGGAGTAGGAACAAAGGGGATTTCCTTTCTTTAAGCCAACAGTCCTTTAGGATCTGCTGTCACTTAAAGGATTCTGTATTCTGGCTTTCCGTTTGTTAGCTGCTGCTAAATAGACTAAAATACGGATGAGCTGAAACAAAGCAGAGAACCAGTAAGCACTGCGAGGAAGCTCTCTCAGGTTTAGGAATAGGGAGGCCTCTGTGTTTCCAGGGGAGATGTGGAAGACCACAGCAAGCAGTGATATGTAAGAAAATCAATAGTAATGTCTTTGCTTACCCAATCTCTCCAGAGCAGGAATGCTTGGCTCCAATGATTTTAAGGCACTGCTTTTATTAGATCACTTAGAAGTGAGTCAGACAGCTAGTCCATAAGGTAACAATCCATGGAAGCTTGCTATTTTAAGAAAAAAGAAAGTAAGTTAGGAAATTCAGTTGTTCTTCTATTATTTTTCTCCAATATTCATCACACCAGGTCAGTAACTGCCCAGAAAGGAGAAGCAACAGAGCTAAATCCTTTTTGGTGGAAACAATGGTCCGTCCCCTTGTACCAGCACCCAGGGCTGGGGAAGTGCCCCTTTCCAGGAGGACCTGCGGTACTTCATCAGGCCGGAGAGTTTGCCACCCAGGTGCTGAGGGTTTCCTGCTGGGGAACTCCCCGGCACTTATGCCTCTGTCAGAGGAGGCGTAGCCAGGACCACAGGGATCATGCAGTTATTCTATCAGAGAGAGAGAGTGCAATCAGGGAAGGAGTTGGACAGAGCTTGGAGGATGGCAGAAGAACCTGGGGTCAGGAAAGGTAGAGGGAGTGTGGGGTAGAGGCCAAGACTAAGGAGGTGGAGGCTGCTTGACGCAGAGTTCAAGGCTAAGGAAGGTAGAGGGAGCTTGGGGTACAGGTCAAGGCTTGGGGTGGAGGGAACTTAGGGAGGAGAAAATGGCTGCTGGTTCTGAGCTTTTGGGGAGGGGCACTGATTGCCCTGAAAGGCAGCACCCTGAGGCTGCTGAAAAAGGAACCACCACCCACCCTGGTGCAGGGTGAAGAGCCACTGCTGGGGTGATGGGGACAAAAGCCAGAGCCCAGCAGGAGGCTGCAAGCCCTGCTCCTCTTCCTGCATTGCTCTTATGCCCCACGGGCCGAATCTTAAAGGAACACCTGGCAAAGAGATGATGGCATTGGGGGCCAGACCTGGCATGAAGGGTATCGGGCTGGCTTGGACCACAGAGCTGTGGGCTTAAGGACTGTGTGTGCTCCTCTGAGCCTCTGGGCATGCCTCGGCAGTCACTATCATTGTGTGCATCATGCTTCTCCCTAGGTCAGAGTAATCCTGAGTGAATAAGGCATTCGAGGGAGAATTTCCAATAAATAGTGCAATTATAGTCAACAGCAGCACATCACCAGCTCTGAGCCCAAAGCCCAGTCATGTCCAAACCGTATGCTTGTAATTCATACCTCCTGCGCTGGGAGCACTTAGACACTGAGGAAATGCAAAGCAGACAGGATACACAGCTTTTCCTTAAAGACCTCGGACTATGCTGGAGAGAAAGGCCTATGAGAGGAAAGACCCATCAGTCCAGTGTGCCCAGTTGGTAGGAGTCCAGTGACTGCAGGACCCACGGGGACAGGGATCTTTTGTGCTTTCTGCCATTTAGGAGTAGTACTGTTGGGACAGACTCTTAACTTCCCTGATCCCTGAGTTTCTCATCTGTCACGTGCAAACGTCATGCCCTCCTTCACAGGGCTGGGTCTGGATGAGGCAGGGTGCACCTGGCAGGAGCTGGGATAAAGCCTGACACTAGCGAGTGCTCAGAAGGTGAAGCTGCTGGTACCCTTCACTCCCCTGTAAATAGTATTCACTCAGTGAATACTATTTACTCCCAAACCCGTCAGCCTGGATTCCCATCTTTCCACTTCCCTCACATCTAGTCAGCATCAGGAACGTCACCAGGAATATGCCACTGTCATTTAGACGTCTCTGACACCTTTCTTGTTCCACTGCAAATGTTTCAGCCTCACTTTCCCAGGGATCCTGACTGAGACACTGTCCCTTGTCCAGCCTTCCCCAGAGCAGCCTCCGTCCTGCCGCAGACTGACCCCCACAACCAGAGCCGCACATTGCCCCCGATGCTCTGAAGCTCTTATTACCACAGGTCAGGAGTCACACTGTGAACGGGAACACTTGCCCACGCTCAGGTCACCGCCTACTTTTCTGCTGGGCTTCTGTTCCCGGGTCCCCTAAATCCACGGAATTCTTTCAGCCTGTGCCTGCTGGTCTCACTCCATGAAGTCTTCATGGACCTCCCGGGAGCACCCCCAGGGTCTCCTCAGTGACTTCCCAGCACCCTTTTCTGCCTGAGAACCACGTGACCAGACACTCTCTGCACCTCTGCACGTGGCTGGTGGCTGCCTCGAGTGCAGGAGTGGCCGTGGCCATACGAGGGCTGCTCACTCAGTGCCGAGTCATGGAAAAGTGAGCAAGTGACTTTTATAGCAGGTGTCACAAAGTTCCTCAGTGGTCTGCACGTCAACACACTTGACCACAGTTTGGGAATTCACACTGCGAAACACTGACTAGCACCCCCAATTCACGTTTTTCGTAGCCATGGAAGCATCTAAGGAGACTCATCGTCTTTTCACAAAATACCCCAAGTAAGTAAGCTGTTTGATCCGAAGCCAAAATGGATTTTTCTGGAACACTGACCAGTGAGGGATACATCACACGCAGACCAAGCGTCCGCTGTAGGGCCCTGCGGTGCTCCATGCCTCACCTTTTCCACGGACTACCCCACCCGCAACACGACCACTGATTCAGAATCTATCTTTAACTGCACTTAAGATTCTGGTCTTACCTCTGAGGAGCTGCAAAGAAAGATGGGCTGAGTGCAGGGAGAGATTCTAGGAGATGACAAACTGCCTGGACATTAAAATGTCATTGTCAGGCAAAACTCCAAGCTCTGCTGCCCACCCTTGCTCCTCAGAGGACAGAGAAGGTGACCAGGTAATGTGCCAGAGGTGGAGTTGTGAGAGCAATCAAGACAAAAAATAAATCAGATTTCTCTAAAGATAACACCATAAAGCCAATTTCCGCCCACTCTCTAAGCATGTTAAAAAGGGGACCAGTCCTTGCCGAGCGCCTATGGCCCACGCCTCATTTTTCAGGACTTGGCAGGGAACATGTGGTTTCTCTATTTAAAGTGGCCCAGAATCAGGGCCCTAGGGGCCACTGGGACTGAGGCGGCCACAGCCATTTCCATGATCAACCCGGCTCACAGGAGCTCACGGGCCCTCATCATCCTTTTAATCGGATAGGGTAGTTGTAATTGAAGCCATTCTGGCTTTGCAGCAAGGTCTTCAGCTCAGTGCTTGTCATAATGTCATTGCAGTTGGGTGTGGCCGGCTTTTCCTTATCATCCAACAACACCACCTGTTAAGACCCAGCCACGCCCCTGTTTGCAACAGAGTCAGTTCTTTTCCAAGCACAGAGCTTCCAATACTAGGAGCTTTTAAAGGATCAGGGCCACTGGCATCTCGGGAGTCTTTTTGAAGTCCATTGATCATGTATGGTATCCTTCTCAGGAAGATGGTTGACAGGGACAGAACTGTATCCATCAGTGTCACTTGCCTGGACCTGTCATGAGATGTAGGCACATGTTTTGAAGGATGATTACCATAGAGCATTTAGCCTTTATAGACAAGTTAGTGGAGCTTCCCCCACATGGTCATCCCCTTTTGAGTATATGAATAGAGAAGGACAATATAGAGAGGCCGTGTTCATCACACAGTCACTCACCTGGGAGTCTTACCTGTCTAACTCTGGGAAGAACCTTTAGAAAGCCTAGTGAGACTAGGTATGAGCCCATGAATCCACCTGTTGACTCATAGGCAACTTCCCTATTAGAAAAACCCATGGGGCAGTACTCTTTACCTACTTAGTCTGACATCAACCATCACGTTCAAACAGCTGTTCCTTAGATTTCACAGTTTACCTATCAGGAGAAGAGGAAGATGAATGGTTGCGGCTTGACATATGCAAGCACACCAACAAAGCAAGAGTTGATACCTTGTAACATTATTTTTTAAAATAAAATACAGCCAGGCTTGGTCTGTAATCCCAGAGACTCCTGGGGCGAGGAAGGAGTGGGCCAGGCTGGGAAAGTAGTGAGATGCTGACTCAAAATAAAATAAAAAGCCAGGAGTGTGGCTGAGTGGTAGAATGCTTGCCTTGTGTGCGCCAGGCTCTGGGTTCCATCCCCAACACCACATAAAAAGAAAATGCAAGGGGCTGGGGTTAGAAGAGCGCTTGCCTGGCATGTATGAGGAACTGGGTTCAATTCTCAGCACCACATACAAATAAATAAATAAAGGTCCATTGAAAGCTAAAAAAAAAAATTAAAAAAATAAAATGCAAACTCTTCAAAACAAAGACAAAAGGACTTAGAGATGCTTGTCCACTGAAGAGGAAAATGGTTATACATGATGTAGGAGGCTTTGGAGCAACGCTGTGTTATTATGGAGTTCCACAAGCATGATTAGCTGCGTCTCTGAAGAATGGGTTAAGCTATTAGCAATGCTATTCAAATTTACAGAAAGAGCATTGATAAACATGCTACATAATATTCTGTAGAAAATGTTTTGATTTTAAAACTAAGTTTTTGTTTATATATGAAATTTTCAATTATTGGAGTTATATCATCAGAACATCTCACTCTTCAGAAATACAGAATAAATAAGGTTATCTACTAAATTTTTTATTTATTTTTCTTTATTTATTTTTATCTACTAAAAATTAAATGAATCTCTTGGACTATGTAGCTAAGATTTTCTCCACTGGTAATACAATTAGTTAAATTTGATCTTTGGTCAAAAGGTACAAAAGTAATTGTTGTTGGAACCAGCTCTTGAAATAAAACTAAGACTTGATTCTGTGTTAATTCTGGATATCTTGCATCTGATATTTTTGCATTGTTCTGTAATTGTACAACCTTCTATCCGAATTCTGATGAAACAGATGGAAATATCAGGGAGAGGTCAGCGAGGTGGAAGCACCAGCCACCCTGTGTACAGTGCTTCCTCTTGGAGTGGCCCCCCTTACACTGGAGTCCTGCATCCTCTGTCTCCACACACGCTCACGGGTAATGAGGATGTCAGGTGACAAACACTGTAACACCAGTAAGTGGTGGCCAGGGAGTTTGTGCAGAACCAAGTGCACTTTGACCCCAGAGCGCTCAGCATTAGCACAGGTGTGAGAGGTGGAAGACTATCACAAGGCCAGAGAAGAACTGCACACAGGGGGTTGGAACTGAAGTTTCTGTTGTGTCCTCCACTACTGTAGGCTCCTCAGGCCTCTTCTCCAGGGTCGTTCTAGTCCCCAAGTCCTGCAGTGACCAGCACAGGCTCCACTTGTAGCATGAAGCCCGCTCACCCCAGTCTCTTGCAGAACTAGAGGGACTTGACTTTGGTGCTGGTGTAAGCAAGTCCCTCCCTTCGCCTCTCTCCATCACTGCACATCTGGGACGTTTTGTTGTCTGAACTATCTCCTGCTTCTCCACAGCAGCTGACCTGTTCTGCGATTTAGCAGTTAAGGACTTTTCCTCCCAAGTGAACCCTGGGCTCATGAGCACTGAGGTTGGGTTCACTGTCCTCTGCCTGGTCTCTGTGCCTAGCCCTCTGCTCAGGGGTGCCCCCAAGCCATTGTTGGAATGGGAGGGTGGCTTTGGATTTCCAATGGCTTGAGAGTAGTAATTCAAGGGAAAGTGACCTTCAAATCAATGTGTGAACAGGAAGTGCTAAGATTATTTCAATTTTCTTTTCTATATACTAAATTGAAATATGATGCAGAAGCTGTTATGACGATTATATTCAGAAATAAACAAAAATATATATGTAAATGTAGTCTCTAAAGTGTAGCTCATTGGATAAGTGCAGGCAGATGGATAAGGTCACAAGAGGACAATTTTCAGTATCTTTGGGAAGAGGAGTATGATAGGACCATCGGCAAAAAAATAATATGAAAAGCCTTTAGAAACAAAGGGGGCCTCTTCTCAGAGATAGTGATCTGGTCTTCCAGTGGGAGTTTAGGAGGAGGAACTGCAGACACCAGCGTCTCCAGTGACTCAGGAGGTCTACTGCCAAAGGCACTCCAACTGCATCCACATGTCCTCGTCTGCATCTGAGGAGCTTGAGTGACACGGGTACATTCTTCTTTATGGGTTTGACACATCATCTGACCTTCAAGTTTTCAAGGCTCAAGATTTCATAAAGCCCGATCATGGGTGACTTTGTTTTAAAGACATACCCGTTTTTGATATTAGGAGAAATTTGGGTATAAAAGATTATTTATCTCCTATTCACTCTGATACTGAAAGCTTGTTCTTTGTCTTGGGTACCAAAACAAACAATGAGGACAAAGTTTTGAAAAAAAGGAAAAAGAAGTTTGCTGATTTGCTAGCAAATGCAGAGAGCAAGAGAGTCATGTCTCAAAAGCTGCATTTCCCTTCTAGGGGGGAAGAAAAGGCTTTCAAGAGACACAAAACTCAACGTGGGAATGTTCATAGCACTTTCTAGTCCACAACACTGACCCTAACCCTGACCATACTACAAGATTGTGACTTCTCAGCTCACATTTGCCTCTTCTTCCTCATGACATATATACCTCTGAATTACATGCATCCAATTTCATCTTTTAATTTAACCATTATGAAAGCTTAATTATCCTTTAAGTGCTTATTTCTAATGCATTTGAACAGATAGGCTGCTATGGATAGGGTACTCTAATTTGCTATTTCTAACACTCTCTGATCATGAGAATCACCTGGGGAATCACAACTCACAGAGTAAGTGGGAATCTCCCCCAGAGAGATTGGTGGCAGGAGGAAGAAAACTTTTAAAACTAAGCCCCGCAGGTGATTGAAATGTCCAGACTGGTTTAAGACCAGCTGCTTTAAAAGAGGATTGTGATAAAATATTTCCTTCTGGAAGTCAATAAGCATTTGCAAAAGATAACGGAGGAAACAAAGCTATTATCTATTTCTCTTCCAGTACACGCTAAGTACAATGACCTGCAACTTAGGTGCTAACACTTGTGGCTACTGAAAGGAAAGCAAGGAACCGGGAGACTGGTGAGGGAGAAAAGCAAAAGTTTTCTTAAAATGGTGGCTGTCACTTAAGATAGCTGTCCAAATGCTAAGCAAGGACTTTGCACCCCTACTATTTTGGTATAAATTATGAGATAAAAACTATTAAAATATAGAAACTATGAACGTATCTGTGGCATTGCCAAAATCGGATCCTTACAAAACGTTCCAAACTTCTCCTTTATTATCCAGCAAAGATGGAGAGTTGGAATGGTAGGAAAAACCACCCACTCCATCAGTCCTTCATGTGCACATCGCTGCCTGATGAAGAGAATAGTATGACCTCAAGATACCGTATCACCTGGCCGCCACTTGAGTGGGGAGGAATTAAACCTCTGCTCATTCATCAGTCCACAACCACAACTCCATGCAGTTCTAAAGTAGGAGGAAATTCAGAGGAATGAAACCTCAGGAAAGTCAAACATCCTCTAGCTCCTGCTTCTTCCTAAACCTTCACAGTTCCTCAGTCCTCCCTCTCCCCTCCCTCCCTTTCTGCACCACAGCATGGGGGAAATCCTGCTCCAAGTCAAAGTCCTAGGTTTAAATTTGGTCCTTTTACGTACCAAGTGTGAAAACTGTTTGTGCAAGATATTTAGTTTCTTTAAAGTCAGACCCTTAGAGGGTCTCTGTTGCCATTTCTATTGTGAGAATCAAATGGGTGTATGGACTTGGAAACTGGAAATGAGGGATTTTTATTACTAACCCTCTCCCTAGATCTCCTTGTACCTCCCTGCTTTCCTTAGTGCTTCTGAGAAAAAGGGCAAATGCAGGTGTGGGTGTGGCTCATGGCCTGACAGCAGCCCCAGAAGTGTGGTGTGTGCCATCTTCAGCCAGTGTCAGCGTTAGCAGCATGGAGGTCAGGTGCCCTGTAGGTGTTCTCTTGGAAAAACTGAAGGAATTTCCCTTTAGCACAATGCGAAATTCTAGAGGTGAGCATACCAGAAGCTAATGAGCATGACCACTCCTGCAATCAGCAGTAAAAGGTGCTCCCTTCTTTCATTCAGGAAGCCAGCTGGACACCTTCTGGTTGGAGGTGTGTCTCCCTGCCCAAAAGGAAGCCCAGATAAGAGCCGTACTGGTAGGTCCCCTTCCCCACCTTGATCCTGTTTCCCTTCTCATCAGGTCTGAGATCCCAGCGCCCAGCAGCACTTGCATTTACAGGCTCACATTTAGGGGTTCCTCCCCTCAGAAGTGCTCGCCAACTTCTTCCTGCACCTGCTGCAGAGTTGGAACTGCCTCAGAGGACACTCTCCTTAATCGCTCTTCTCGATTACCCCTGATCATAGCCCCCACCCACCCAAGTGAGCTGCTCTCTCTTCATATTTCCAATAAATACAGCCTATATTTTAGCCATTTCCATGTGTACTATTTTTATGCATAATATGTCTACCCACAAATTTATGAGCAACTTGATATCCTGAATGAAGTCTAGTCATTTTTCTACCCCAGGATTTCTGGTATGTAGTAGATGCCCTATGCAGGCACATCTATTTGAATGAACCTTCAAACTTTGTCAGGGGCTCCTGCGACTTTAGAGTTTGCCGTGAGCAGGAAGAAGCTTCATTTAAATCTTCCTTGATATACATAGGGCAAGTGAATTTCAGCCAAATGTTGCAAATTATCTTAACCTCCTTTGTGTAAATATGTGTAAAATTAATGTAACAAAAAGTAAAAATAAATCTTTAAATTGAGATTCCACTTTTGGACATCCCCAAGCTTTTTAAAGTTAGAATTCGTCACTTTACGTCCTAGGCTAATCTCAAATATGAATGTAAACTCTTTGTGAAAACTAATAATTGAATTCACCAGTGTTCTTTGAGGCTTAATGCAAACTTACCTTCACTATCTTTTATCTTGGCCTCTAAGTAATGAAATTTTATCCTCTGGGAGTTTACATCTTAAAGGATTCTTCTAAGGTTCAATGTGCTATTTTGGGGGCTAATTTTTCAAAAAATAAACTTTAAGCTTCAAGAGAATGTGTTAATAAACTGAAAGACTCAAGGGAATTCCGAAGATCTGTTTACACTTTATCTTTCTAAACATTTTTCATTTAGTTGTCTATTTAGTAAGCAATATTTTCATAGCATTAGTTTGGTTCTTTCTTTATTTTTTCCTTTGTTGACATCACATTCCAGGTTTCCCTTGTTTCTGAGAATGTTTCTTCTATAGGGTGAGTATCTTAAGGAAGGAGTGAGTCTGTGACTTCACACACATCCTTAGCAAAGCTGCTCAGAAGGTTTTGGTAGAGGCCAGGATCTGAGAGTAAGAGCACAGGATTCACACAGTCCAGGGAGGTTTCTAATTGTAGGAAAAGTGGGCTCTTGGAGTTTGCAATTTAGGAACATAATACAAAGATTGGACACTCACAAAAGTCACAGAATTCCAAGATTTACATGGCTGTGGACTACTATAACTCATTGCTTTGGGATACTAATTTGGGTAACTTTTAGCTGCAGGATAATTGACTCATATTCTGCCAAAGGAGATTCTCCTTCTTTTCTCCAGGTTCCCTCCTTTTGGTACAAAGGGAAAATAATTGAATTCCATTCAGAATTTCAGGCCAGGTACAAATACCTCAAAGAAAAAAGCAGAACCCAGGCCATAGCTGAGCCTTCTGAAATCCCATCTGCCTGGGCAGGACTCAGTCCTGGGAACCCTGAGCAGCTTTGCAGGAAGGCCTGCGGGAGCTGAGGGAGAGGAGCCCCTGGGAGCAGGAGGGGAGCCCCTGGGAGCAGGAAGGAGGCCCCGTGTTCTGTGTTGCACGGGCTTGGGAGATGGCGCAGGCCCTGGCCTCAATGGTATTTTCTTGGGAAGGAAAAGTTCCTCTTTCAAGAGTGGATCTGAGACTCTACTGAGGTGTGCATTGAATGTACTCCCAGAGACCCCTTCTCTCCAAGCCCCGTCCTCAGGTCAGGGTCCCGGGGTGGTGGGGCGGGAAGAGAGGTGGGTGTGGATGCTGCACCTAGAGCAGCTCCCCATGGTGGTGCCCTGAGGGCTTCCTGGAGGCCACTTCCCACAGGGCGTCTTTGTCCCTGGAGTTGTGTGTTGACTGTGGACTTCCCATGAGGCTCCTGCAGCCCATCAGAAAGATTCTGATCATTGTGAACCTTAGAGGAAAAGCCAGCATCTCAGCCCCTTGCTGTTGGGGTGGTCTGCCTGGGGGACCACTTTTAAACTTTACCTTCAGAAGCCTCTGGCTTTTTACCTAGGGAGGATGTGGGTAGAGATGGGGCAGGACCATGCCTTCCCAGCCAGGATCCTGGAGGTGCGAATGAGGAACCTGATTGGCTTGCCCTAAGGGCCTCGAGCAGAGTTGCTCCCACCTCAATACTTCCACGTCAAAATGGGTAATTGTTATTTGTTGCTTCTGCTGTAAGTGCTGTTAAATGGAAGTTGATTAAACTTAAAAAAAAAAAAAGATGAAGAGTGAGTAAAATACTTCCTCAAGCTGGACCTCTCCAGGCACCTTTGATTAAAATAATTAAGTTCAAATGAGACATTCAGCCCAGGGGATATATTTGTCCCAAGTCAAGCTGTCCGGAGCCAGAAAGCACTGTGCCTGGGACTCTTAACCCTTCAGTTATGTCCTGAACTTAGGCTATAGTGAGAGCAGCAGAGACCTCCCAGGCTCCCCAGCCCACGGGGCCTCCCAGCCACAGAGGCTAGGTCCCTGGTTTCTCTTGCTTAGGTGTGGCTGTGGCTGGGCTTTGGCCTCAAGTGTCTTTATTCTCACCCATAAAGATCACCCTGTGGCCCTCCTCTTTCTTCCTCAGCTGGATAGAAATCACTCACTGGTGGATGTGGCCTTGCAGAATGAGGGTGACACCCAGGGAGGGTCCTTGGGGCCCTGACCTGTGGATATCACCGCCCTACCCCCTGCCGGGGCCTTGGCCAGGGGTGAAATCAAAGCTCCTGCTGAGCACTGAGGACTCAGGGCTGCTTTCTCCTTCACTTTCACCAAAACTTCATGGGCTGATTAATGGAGATCTTTCCCTGCATCCTTAAGGGGCAGTGCCATCAAGAAAACATCCCCCATGTGCTCCCCATGCACTGTATGTGAAGTTTGCACTTGGATGTCAATGAGATTTGCATTCCATAAAGTAGACAAAAGGGAACGACAATGAGCGATTATTCCCTGCCTTCAGAGACGTTCCACCAGCCCATCATCTGAACACTACTAGTTGGAAGATTTGAAGGCAATCCTTCCTTCCCTCCGTGTGCTTTGGAATCACTACTATTTATTTTCATATAAATCAAAGTGAACCTCTTCTAGATCCTTCTAAATATCGTGTAACTTTCTTACCCAACTTTTTTATTTGATCTCACTTTTATACTAACAACTCTGTGATACGGGAGTGAATGCAGTTTTAGCTTCATTTTATGCATCAGTAAATTTATTTAAACACAGTATTCACAGGCACCTGGGGGCCTGTGGTCCCTCAGTTTCTGGCTACTTGTTAATGTTTAAGTGACACAGTTACATTAAATCGAACATTTCTGTGAGATGCGAGAGCTGCTAACAGCCAACATCAATGTGCATGAAGGTGAGGTCCCAAGGTTAGTGTACATTTCCTGGCATGGCATTGTTCTGGCAAAACTGCCAAATATCAAACCTGGGGGTAGCAATTAGATGAAATGATACTTTTCCATGAACCTTGTTGGAAAAGCAAAGCCTCAGAAATACACTTGCATTTTAAAAATGCCCCTATTGACATTTACACAGGTAATTCCTGCTCTAAGAATACACTTACACCAGGACCACCAAGACGCTTCCTGCTGCACTCCCTGTCTGAGGATCCTCCTGGATTCGAGCCATCTCTTTCTTTGGCTTGCCACCTTGCTTTAAATACTGGTGTTTATTCATAGGTGCATTTTTAGGTGCATTCTTGATGACAATGTGCATAGGGCAAGTCTTGACCTTTATCCCAAGCTTCTCATCTTCTCTTCCCTCATGTCTCTCCCATTATTTTGAGATTGTATGGAAATTATAATTTTTTAATCCTCAAAATGCATAACACTTTAGATGTGCTGTTTCCTGTGTGTAGCCTGAAATTCGATTGAGTGATAATTTACTTTGTAAAGAATAAGAGGCATGGAAGGAATTTTTGTCAATGATTTGGTTCAGAGAACGTAAAATTGTCTATTGGCCTCAGCATCCCATCCAAAATGACCCTGGACACAAGTCACATTGCAGTCAATATTTGGGAAATGGCTATCCCTTAGTACATCTCCTCGGGCCAACATGCTCTCACCTGTTTCTGAAGGAGACCCACGTCTCTGCAGGGTTAGCCTCCTTCTGGACATCACACATAAGCTTTTGACAAAATGCCAGTTATACTTGCTAATTTGTAGGTCAACAGTAATATCTGATCTAACGACCTTTGAGAACACCTGTGTTGAGATATCCTTTACACAGGACGCAGTTAGCCACCCACAGTGTAATCCAACAGTGGCCGTGTTTATACACAATGCTTACACACGCAAGCATCACCACGGTCTCAGGACCTTTCCCTGACCTCCTAAGCAAACCCGTCCACTTAGCCACAGCCCTCTGCTCTGCTCCCCTCGCCACCCTCCTTCTGTCACTATAGGTTTGTCCCTCCTGGGCATGTCATATGGATGGAGTTAGGTAACACGTGGTCCTTTCACTTAGCACAGTGTGCCCAAGGCTCATCTCAGGGCTCCACTGCACTCCATTCATCTAAGGGCTGAATCATAAGTCTGCATGTGGTTACAAGCCACTTTGTTTACCCTTTAGTTGGCTGGCATGTGCATGGGTTGCTGCTGCATCTTAGCTGCCCTGAATAATGTTGCCACAAACATTTATGTATAAGTTACAGAGTGTGCATGTGGTTTAATTGCTCTTGGGTGTACAACTGGGGTGGAGTGGCTGCTAACTTCATATTGTGCCACCAGAGGAAGGAAATGCTGGGCTGTTCTCCACACTGACGGTGTGATCTTGCCTTCTTAGCAGCAGTACAGTGTGAGTGTGTGTGTGTACACTTTGGAATTCTTTTCTAATTCTGTATGAATTTACTATCAGCTTATTAATTTCTACAGAGTCCACTGGAATTGGAGAGAGGATGTGTTGAATTTGTAGATCTATTGGGGAAGCATTGCTGTCTTGACAATATTAGATCATTAAATCTGTTAACCTGAAATATTTCCCTGGATTTAATTTTTACTTCTATAATCAATGTTTTAAAGTTGTATGTTTTCCATAGACTTTTAAAATTTGTTCCCTCAAATTTTATTATTTTTAATGCTATTGTGAATGAAATTATTTTCCTAGTATATTTTTGGATTTTTCATTGGAAAGATTTAGAAATACAATTGATTTTTGTATATTTATCATGTATCCTGCAATCTTGCTGTGCTTGTTCATTCATTCTAGTTTTTTTTACATGATCATACCATCTATGAATAAATGTTAGTGTTATTTCTTTCTTTTCACTGTTGATCACTTTTATTTCTTGTACTTGTCTAATTATCCTGGCTGGAACACTAACTGCAATGGTGAATTGAAGAAAGCAAGAGGGATTATTCTTGTTTTGTTTCTGCTTTGGGGGGAAAATCATCCTATTTTCTACCATTAAATATTATATTTGTTCTGAGTTCTTCATAGATTTTTTTATCAAATTGAGAAAATTTCTTTTTAGTCCTAGTTTATTGAATTTTTTGATTTGTGAGTGTTGTGTTTTATTTGAAAGGTTATTGAATTTTCTCCAAATGTCTTTTTTTTCCTGTTGATTGCAATAATCATGTGGCTATTGTCTATTACTTTATTGACAGAACATAGCATATTAATTGTTTTGAGGATGTTAAGCCAACATTGCTTCCCTGGGATGAATCTCACTTGGTCATGTTAATTATTTTTGTTTGTTGCCGGATTTGGTTTCCAATATCGATGAAGATGTTTGCATTCTCATTCACAGGTAATGGTAGTCTATGGCTTCCTTTCCTTATGATGTCATTATCTGACTTTTCTGTCATGGTAATTCTCACTGCATGGAAGTAGTTGGGAAATGTTCTTTTCTATCCTATTCTTTTCAAGAAGACTTTGTAACAAACTGGCATTATTTCTTCTTTAAACATTTAGTAGAGCTAAGTGTCAAGGCATCTGGGCCTGGGTTTGTGTGTGTGTGTGTTGGGGGGTGTAGTTCTTAGATTGCTAATCAATCTGTTCGCCTATGACAGTCCTGTCGACATGGTCTCTTTCTTTTTTAACCTCTGTTGACAGTTTGTACCTTTCCAGGGACTCATCCATTTGATCTGTTGTTTTTTCCTATATCCAGGCAATTCTTTTCAGTTCTCTCTCTTGGTTATTTTTATTTCTGAAATACCTCCGTTTTCATTTCTGGCATTAGTAATTTGAGCCTTCTGTTTCTGTTTCTTGGTAAATCTGGTTAAAATTTTGCCAATTTTGTTGATATTCTCAAGGAAGCAGTTTTGGATCCACTGATCTTGTCAAATTTTTATTTGTGTTTTTCAAGTTTGCAACTCACATTTATATACATTTATGAAATAGAAAGTAAGGTTGTAATTCATGTATATGTTGTGGGATAATTAAATCAAAAAGTTATAGCATTTCAAATACCTTGTGTTTATATGTTGCAAGACAATTTGAAATTTACCATACTTTCTATTTTGAAACACACAATATACAGCCAGTAACTATATCTGGCACACCTCAGTACATCTGAAAATACTTCCCTCCTGTGTAACTGGGATTTTGTACTGTTGGTCATCATCATTGTCTCTAATCCTACCCCATTGATTTTTCTCTACTATTTTTCTGTTTTCTAGTTCATTGATTTCTGCTGTAATCTTTACTATTTTCTTACTACTACTTTCTTTGATTCATTTTGCCACCTTTTTATTGTATTTTAAGCTGGAAAGTTAGTTTATTGATTTGTGATCATTCTTTGTTCCTCTAAATAATGCCTTGGCTTCATTCTGTAAGTTTTAGTATATTGGGTCTTCATTTTTATCCATTTCAAAATATTTTCCAATTTTCCTTGTGATTTATTCTTTGATGCACTGGTTATTTAGGAATTTTTTAAAAAATAATTTCCAAAGATCTTTCAGTGTTTCAATTTTTTCTGATATTGATTTCTGCATTCATTTCATTGTGATCAGAGAATAAAGTTTGTATTATTCCTGTCATTTTAAAATTTGGTTTGGTCTATACTGGACAGAGTTTATGAACATCTGAGACTATTTTTTCTATGATGTTGTGTGGTGCATTCTATAAATATCTCTTGGTTAAGCTGATTTATAGTGGTTCTAAAACTTTTTATTTCCTTGTTGATATTCTGCCTGGTTCTTGGATCCACTACTGACAATATGCTATTTAAATTTTCAATTATCATTGTTGATCTGTCTATTTAATCCTTCACTGCTCTCAGGTTTTGAGTCCTGTTTCTTAGTGCTCTGTTGTTGGTGAATACATTTGCTGTTGCTCTATTCCCCTTGTGTATTGACCCTTTCATAATTACACAATGTCCATCTTTATTTCTGGTAGCAGACTTTAAAGATATGTTTTTGTCTGATACTAAAACAGCTACTCCAGCCCCTGGTGGTAGCCTTCTGCCTGATGCACTGTCTATCCTTTTGCTTTCCATCTGTTTACATCCTCGAAGCGGAAGCGTGTCTCTTGTAGACAGCCTATCTTTTGGCTTTTAGAAAATACCAGCAGACATGGCTGCCTTGCTTGGAGGGTGGTGCGCTCCTGTTCCGTGCTGACGGTTGCAGCTGGATTCACGCCTGCCAGTTTACTTTCCGCTTTCCACATGTCCTCTCGCCCCCATTGACAGTCTCTTCTTTCTTTTGAATCAGGTGAATATTTTCTAAGAGCATTTTTGAATTGCTTAATGAATTTTCACTGTAATTTTGAGTTATTTCCTTAGCAGCTGCTCTGAATCTTCCCATAGGTATCATTAGATTTAGGGAAACCCAGTTCCACTGTGGTATGGAAACATGGTACCGATACAGCTCGTTGGCCTCTTTCTGAAACACTATTGTTTAAGGTATTACACCTGTAGTTACAGAACCAACAATGCATCATTATAATCTTTACTTGATGCAATTTTATGTCTTTTAAATAATTGAAGAGAAGAAAGGATAATTGGTATATATTTCTAGCTTTTGTCATAAAAATCTTTTGATTTATTATTGCTTTTAAAATTATTCTCATGGATTCCAGGTATCATCTTGGGTCATTTACTTAGCTTAATACAACTTGGCTCTCACCCACCTTCTTTGTTCTATTTTTGAAAAATATATTACATTTCCATATGTTATAAGCTAAACAGTGTATTTGTGTGTGTGTGTATGTGTGTGTGTTTGTGTGTGTATGTGTATATATTTCAGTGTTCTGTTGTTGGTGAATACATTTATTATTGTTATATTTTACTTATGTTTTGAACTTTTTATAATTCTACAATTTACACAAATTATATGATTATATAATTTCCTGTTTTCTAATATACACACATACCTGTATATCCAAATATATGTGTATATATGTGTATGTTAATTCCAACTGCTTCTTAAATCAGTTAAAAGAAAAAAATGGCATAGATGGTGCTTTTTAATTTCAAATAATCAGTTTATCACTCCTCTTTGTTCTATTACATGGATTCACATTATTGGCTGGGGCCATTTGGTTTTTCTTGAAGAACTTCCTTTTTTTTTATTTTGAAAGTAGGCCTTCTAGAAGCAAATTTTCCTCTGGTTTGTTTTCTGGGAATATCTTTATTTCATATTCATTTTTCCAAGACAGCTCACTGCTGGAGACTTGGTTGGGTTTTGCTGAGCCTTTTGGGTCTGTGGTCCCACTTCCTGGAGGCCTTAGCTGTTTCCTAGGAGGACTTGGCTGTTCGTCTCACGAGAGTCCACCTGTGAGGGAGGAGAGGGTCTTCCTTGCTGCTTTTCAAATTTTCTACCTGTTTTTGACTTTCAGCCTTTTTACTATGACTTTTCTTTCCCTTTCTTTTCTCTCTTCTTAAGCTCTCCTTACCTTTCTTTACTGGTTGTTGGTTGATCTTTATATGTCTATGTTAATGTTTTCAGTAGATTTGAGGATTTTCCAGTCGTTATTGCTTTGAGTATTTTTCTTTTTGGTTCCTTCTTTTCCTCGGCTTTAGTTATTCACATTACATGTATCTTGGTGCATTTAATGGTGCCCCACATTTCTCTGAGTTCATTCATTTTTTAGCATTTTTTCCTCTGTTCTTTGGACTGCATAATATCTAAGAACTCTTTTTCATGTTTGCCTGTAAGTATCTTCACCAGTTCATATCCATTGTTGAACTCCTCTAGCAAGGTTTTCAAAATTTATTTCAGTTACTGGAATTTCAATCTAGAGTTTCCATCTGCTTCCTTGATTTCTATTTACTGATGTCCCTGTACCCATGTTGAATCATTGCCCCGTGCTTTCCGTTTTAAATTGTAGTTTACTTTAGCCTACTGAACGTTCCAATGGCTCCTTGGAAGTCTTTGTCTCCTAGCTGGTCTTCTCACAGGCTGCTGGCTTTCCCTATTTTTAATTATTTTTGTGCATGGATCAATTGTTTTCTTCTGTCTTGCATGTCATATGATTTTATGAATACATGTAGCACCCCTAGGTATTGTCACCCATCCAAGGCCTGTTGCTGTCATTTACTTTGATTTATTTTAATGACTAGAGGTATTATTTAACAAAGTCTGTTTTTCTATTGCAGGATGAAACCTCTGGTACCTGCTTAAAGCCATTGGCTTGGACCTGCCCACAGTCACTGTGGATGGCAAGTACGGGCAGAATTCTCTGCCTGACCACAGCCAGCTGTTCATCTCTACTGACTGCTCACTAAAGGACCTCCTGTGTTCATCCCTGCCTTGGGGTATGTGCTGCACAGACTGATCCAATCCAATGTGCTCTCCTCGAGACGGTAGTCCCCAGGTCAATGTTTGAGATTTGTTTTGATCCCAGAAGATTTTCTCTGAGCTTCCTCTTCTCTTTGCTTCCAGAAAACTAACCCTGCAGTGAGTCCACTGTTCTCCCCTCAATTGCTTTCACCGCAGCCTCCAATGTTTCGGAAATCAGCCTTAGGTTTGAGCTTCTCTATGTCCTCTCAGCTCTTTGGGGACGTGGAGCCCTTGGTTGCAGGCCTAGTTCTCACCCTCCACCATAAAATCCCTGACCCATGGCTCTGGAACTGTGGGAGACAATGACAAGTGTCTCTGCCACCGACGTTAGGAATAGTGCTTGGCCTAGGTGTGTCCAGGGGCTTCCGGCTCTGGCTTGCCTCGACCACCATGTGACATCCAGCTATGCGCCAGGATAAGGCTCTGGGACTCTCAGCAGTACGCTACACAACGTGGAGCTCTGTGCCCAGTGGAGGCTGGACACCAGGGTGCTCTGCTTGGCTTCACTCACTGAGAATGTGGCCTCAGCAGAACGTCAGTGCAGCAGGAGGAGAAGTGCTGGTTTTCTGACCCCTGGGGACGCAGCCTGTGACTCTACAGTGAAGCTGTCACCCAGGGAGCCACCAGGTGGAAGGAAGGAGCACAGTCTTGACTTGAATGCCTCAGACTGTTGCTGCTCTTATCTAATTTTAGTGTGTGTTTAGAATAACTGTTTCTTCATTTCGTGTTTACATTTAGAATCATTTCTACAGACATTGTTGTTGTTTCTAATAAATTATTTTTGCCAGTTTCACGGAGGGAAAAAAATGAAGAGTTTCATGCACTGTCGTGCTGGAAGTGAAACTTTCTAACAAGTTTTAAAATTCTTCCCTTTGCCTATTTCTGTAGGATTTTGGGATATGTTGAACATGCTTCACTCCAGTTGTCACATTGGCTTATGGAGTAAATAGGATAATGCTTGAAAAGGTTTGTGAACCGCAGGAACAACGTGTCTCAGTTAAATTCTACCCCTCACTGTTTGTCGTGGACGAAGCGTTGCTTAATTTCTGAGCCGGTGCAGCCCTCGGACCTCCCAGGGAGGTGTCTAGTGCTGGGCCTCTCGGGCTCACAGGCACAGGAGCTTCGGGTCCTGCAGTAGCATTCCCCTCCTTGTCTGGGTGCTGCTTGGCTCATGTGCAGGTCAACCTTTATTCAACTTTGTGCCCACCTATCCTGTCCAAGTGACAAAGTGACAGAGGTGAGAGCGGTGCCTTCCTATCTGGGGCCTCCCCAATGGAGGTCAAGTGAGGATAGAGGGAAATGTGGGTGGTTGATAGACTGCCATTGGTGTCTGTCCCAGTTGGTTCTCCAAGGAGAAAGCTGCTTTTGTAATTTTGATTATTTGGATGTCTACTATGCACCCAGGATCTCTGCCAGTTTTAGGAGGGGCTACAGACACTTTTATGATGTGATTCTTGCTTTAAAATAAGTCTAGACAAAAAGTCAGTTATGGGGCTGGGATGTGGCTCAGCGGTAGCGCGCTCGCCTGGCATGCGTGCGGCCCGGGTTCGATCCTCGGCACCACATACAAACAAAGATGTTGTGTCCGCCGAGAACTAAAAAAAAAATATTAAAAAATTCTCTCTCTCTCTCTCTCTCTCTCTCTCTTTTATTCTCTCTTTAAAAAAACAAAAGTGGTATGCAAGTGAGGGCCATCTTGGGCGCTTCATACCCCAAATAAACTGTGGTGGATGTGTGATGATGGGATGCCCAGGGAGAGGGTAGCGGGAACACAAAAGAAAGAAATGATGTCTAATCCTGCTCTGTTGTGAACTGGCTGGTGTTCCCCTGCCTCTGGTTAGAACATCATTTCCTAAACTTCAAGAAGGAAGTACTAAGGTAGACGGTGCCCAAGGTCTTTTCCATTTTAAATTTTTCCATAATAATTCAGGCGCTCTTTTGGTGGCTCAAATGTGACATAATATCCCCCTTCATATTCATCCCAGCTGTTAGAGTTTGAAAACGCTGTGTTCAGTGAGATTGCCAAACACATTTCCTTGTGTCTAAGAGGTGTTTGATAGACTCAGAATGTTGGCACGGTATGGTAAATATTTAAATGGGATCTTTGTGCTAAGTTGTTCTGTCCCGTGGTAAGCCATTACCCTAGTTCAGTAAGGGCCATTGAGGGACTAGCTGCACCAGGAGTGAGACGAGGCAGGGACCTTCAATCTTCTGGAGTTGCAGATTGGAGAGTGATCAGAGAATGGAGACACGCAGCCTGGGCCTGCCGACATGGCACCTGAGACAGATGGCCACCCAGGTCCAGAGGTGACACTGCTTTTTAACAAAAGGGATCAGTAATCTTGAAGGAATCTGGCATGTAATTCCAAGCATAAGTTTCTTATGAGACTGGCAGTTAGAGAAGAGAAAGAAACATTAATGCACCAAATGAATTGTGACCTCCATCCCCACAAGATACACAGCTTGGGAGCTCACTCGGCAAGCCCGGACTTGTGGCTCTGAAGTGTTAGTGGGGGCGTTATATTACAAGGTAATTATGAAGATGAATGTGCCCAACAAAGAGTGCCTACCAAAGATAACGTTATTATTTTAATACCTGTGGCAAGTGCATGTTTCAGGGTTTAAAGGATCATTGTCATTTCCAATGTTCTTACAATCCTCCTGCCTAATTCAGACTTGTTGCTGATTTTCTGTTGAGAATCATGCACGATAGGTTAGGAAAAGATTAAATGCAGAGTGAGTGGAATGGATAAAAGCACCCAGTATAATGAGTTTTAGATAATACTGTTGAAATGAGAATGTAAAAGTCGAGGTGCCAGTTTAAAAAGCATTAGATGCATGTATCATGAGAAAGAAGGTGAAGGGCTCTGGCAGGTGTCTCTGGAAGATAAGTTATGTCACACGCAAACATTTTTTGCATTCATGAACAGGAAGCAGTCAGTGTCACGGGAAACATGGGAGGAGAGAGTGCAGATGGAGGTCCCGAGAACACCACAGGGTCCCTGCTTGGTTGGGGCTTGCAGGCCTTATCTTTGCTCCTTGATATTCTGTGGTTAGGGGTAATGACGGTGTCCAGCAGGGACAGACAGGTCACACTTGGCTGTCTCTTTGCTTGTTTCATGTATTTTATTAAAGACTGAAGATTTTAGGTAATGCATCCTGGCTTCTGCCTCCCCGCCACATGTCTTCCCCTCTTCCCATTCATTCCCTCTCTGGACTTCTCACCCCTTTTTCTTTAACTTTCTTCCAGATGGAGTTATTTTTCTTAATCCTGAAAGTTTCCTCTACTATTTCTTATCAGTCAGGTTTGCTGGCATGTTTTATTTGCTGATTTTTTTTCTGTTTTCTTATTACCTTTCCCCCTCTCTGATGCTGCAGTCTAACCCTTTCTATTGACCTTTCTTCAGTTTTATAAATGTCATATTCTGCCACTGGAAACTTACAGTTAGATCCATCTAATGTGTTTTTAATTTCAGATATTACACTTTACAGCTCTAACATGCCCATTTAATAAGTTTACATTTTCTATTAAATGTTAACTCATTGAGTCTTTTCTGTCCATTTTCCTCCTATTATCTTTAGTATATCATTTTTTTTTTCTGAAGTTCTTGTAATCCCTCTCACAGCTGGGTCATGTATTTGTATATTTCTACTAATAACATCATGAGATGATCATTCATTTTTTCCTGTTGATTGTCTTTCGTTTATGTTAGACATTTTATATAACAAGGCTTTTCTGATTTATCATTTCCTAGCATATATATGATGAGTTTTAGATAATACTGTTAAAATGAGAATGTAAAAAAAAAAAACCAATGTCAATTTTCTACCTGACCCACTTTAGGTCTGTGGCCGCCCGTTGTAGTCTTGTCAAACCTGTCTCCGGCTCTCGTAGAGCAGACGTGCCTCAGTGAAACTCTGTCATGGAGTGTGTCACCCCTTCTCAGCATGTGATTATCACCGTGTGACATTACCTCTGCATGGTCACAGTTGAAGCTTTAGAGTGTTTGCTAGGTCAGTGTTTGGATGGGCGCAGAGCCCTACACCTCTGCGGGGTTGGCGATCTTGAAGCCTTGGTTGAACACTCAGGGGAGCTCTCTTCCTGGCCTCCTGGCCCTTGCCCTGTGTGTGTGGAAGGAAATGCACTTGATGCAGGTTTCTTTGTCATCCTTCTCCGCAGCCCACCCTTCTCCTTTAACCTGCCTCCGACATCATCTCAGATACATTACTACCCCAAGATCTGAAGTCCGATTCTCCCACCAGACTCTTGTTCTCTTTCTGGGCTCTCTTTCTCTGCATGGCCATTTGGAAAATGCTCCAGGGAGAAAGGAGAAGTGAATACAGGGCTTATCTCCTGGAGTTTCCTTCTTGGGAGAAGAGTAGCTCAGTGTTCGCTGGTGCACAATGCTCGGAGACCATTGTTTCCTGTATCTTGTTCACATATTCTTCACTGAACGTAGAGGGGGGTAAATCTGATCCCAGCTCTTCTGTGAAGGCTCCACAATTGGCATTTAACACCACGAGATTGGGGGAGATTCCCCAGTTAACGGGAGTCAAGAGCACAGGACGTAGAATGAAGCCTTGGAGCACTGCCATTGAGGAGACCTGAAGGATAAGAAAAGAACTGACCCAAAGAAACTGAGCAGAGCGATGGGAGGGATAAAAAGGAAACAAAGAGTGGGATGTCCTGAGAGGCTCGGGAATCTCTCCCCGGGAAGATGTGATCTACCAGTTCAGATGTTGCTGCTAAATCAATAAAATATGAGAACTGAGAATTAACCGTTTGACTTAACAACTAAACCCATGCCATTAAGTCAGCCTCTGGTTCCCAGATTATAAACAGTAGACGACATTCTTTTTTTCAACAAAGGGCTCTTTTTATTCCTTGTCCGATGCAGCTTAAAGGGTAGGAAATGGCCATGTGCTGAAAAGTGCCCATAGATACTGGAATAGCTTTGAAGTTCAGGGTCTCTAGAATCGTTCCAACCCTTATTCTGGAAATTAGTGAGGACACATGTTCCCTTCATTTTTCTGTAGTACTCTTTTTTACTTTTATTTATTTCTTCTTTTATTTATTTTGGTACTGGGGACTGAACCCAGGGGTGCTTAATCACTGAGTCACATCCCCATTGCTTTTATTTATTTTTTTTTTATTTTGAGACAGGGTCTTGGTAAGTTGCTTAGGGCCTAAGTTGCTGAGACTGGTCTTGAACTTGGGATCCTCCTACTCTGGCCTCCCAAGTTGCTGGGTTTACAGGCCTGTGCCACCACACTCAGCATTGGCCACCCATCCTGACCTCGGAGCTGTGATGAGCCAGCGGGCTTGTGGGAGAGCTTTCTGCAACTCTTTTGATCTTTTGATCTCCCTGGGCCTCACTGCTGCACTCCAGCACCCAGAACAGTGTCCGTTCCACAGAAGATGTTAAATAATAACTCAAATGTGTTAGTACAAGGCCGCAGTCCTTCTGATTAGGGGCCTTTTCAGGTAGATCAACTGAGAGTGTAGACTGCACCAGGTGGACACCATGTGTCCCTGGGACCAGGGCTGGAGTCGGTCCCCACCATCAAGGATTGCAGGTTGGCAGAAATGGAAGGAAAATGGAACTCCTTTTGTTCCCACTGCGAGCTTTGCTCATTCTTCTCTTCTAAAAATTAAATCGTCTTCTGCAGGAGACAATTTCTTCCTGGTAACTATCTGTCAAGCAGGTGAACAAAAATATAAGCCATAATTATGCTCCTAGCTTCAGCTCTGGCACTCAAGTGAATCTAAAAGGCACTCAGGTCTTAGGGGATGTTGTGTCACCAGGGCCTCGATTCAGCCCCCTGCTGGGTTTTGTTCTCCTGAAGCTCCATCAAAGAGTGTGACTCGATGACTGAGAACATGTTGCTTTGCCCCGCGTCTACAAGAGCGAGGTGTTGAAGAGCCCCGCATTTGTCAGATGAAGCTGTAATCAGACGACACTATTTTTAGGTCCCGTTCATAACTCCACGGTTGAGCGCTGGGGTGGTGCAGGTGAGATGCTGCCTTCTGTTTCCGCAGAGAAGGGCCCAGGCCTTGCTTCCTCGCACTGGGAAAGTCCCGAGTCCTTTGGACATGAGCTGCGTGTGTGAATCCACAGCAGACAGTCCCACCCCTCCTCACTCCACAGCTGTTTCATCTTTGCTACATCAAGGCCCAAGGCCTCCATGAGGGTCCAATGGGAGCAAGTCCAGCTGTGACAGGGCCCTGAGGAGTGGACAGTCCAGTGGGCAAAACAGGCACTCATAGCAGAAACAGCACAGAAGCTAGGAGAGTTAAACAGTTAGAAATGTTGCAGGTATTTTAAGGCACACCGACATCTTCTATAATGGTGTAGGAGGATTTCCAATCACCGCTCGGTTGAAGGAGTTTACTGACAGAATGATGTTAAATGGTTGGTGATACATGTAACATACCTGCAGAATACCTGTGTTTAGTGGGTGGGCAACAGATGCCAAGTTTCACCCCAGCCTCCTTCCTTTGCCATAGGCAAAAGTCAACCAAACCCCAAATAAAATAAAATAAAATTTTAAAACCCCCCAAACCCTGACCTGTGATCTTCCCACATCTGCTGTTTCTGAAATTCTGAGTGATGCTCAGCTGTTAAGCCTAGGCTCTGTCAGCTTTGTGGTGAAGAGGTCACAGTGGGACTTGTTTGTCACTCACTGAGCTGAACATCCTAAGGTCCTGCTGCTTCATGTCAGTGGAACTGAGAGGGAGGCCTTTCCTGGCTGGACACTGCCTTGCAGCCATGTCCGTGGACACTTCTGAGGGTTTAGGCACAGATTTTGTGTGGATTCAGGATTCTTTACAAGAATGTATGTTCTACCTTCCTACCTACTTACCCGTCTATCTCTCCAAGGATCACTAAATCGCAGTCTCAATTTCTAATGTGTTTTCTCACACCACAATCTAAGCTCTGTCTACCTTCCCTACCTCTCTTTCTTCTCCCTATGTTCCTCTTCCTGTGATTAATTCACTCAACGAGTTGCGTATTACAGCCCAAGAGTCCATGACACTTAGTGTGCTTCTTCTGACCCTTGGATTTAGATCTCTCTGTCTTGGAACATTGTTCCTTTCTTCACTTCTCTTTTCTTCCCTTTCCTCCCCTCCCTCCCCTCCCCTCCCCTGCCCTCCCTTCCCTCTCTTCCCCCTTCCTTCCCCTCCCCTCCCTCCCCTCCCCTCCCCTCCCCTCCCCTTCCCTTTCCTTAGCTTTCCAGGAGAGTGACATGTGAGAGGGAGCACACACCCATGTTTTGGAGGAACCCTGTGTGTTCCTGAAGGGATGTTTTGTGTAGGGTGGGGGTCTCATGCCCACTTGCCCTGTGCAGGGGAGATGTGGTTGGCGGTCCTCAGTGTGGGCTTTGTGTGCTGAAGCCTGAAGACCCCGGGCCTTGGGGAGCATCTATTGAGAGGGTCTTGTTAGAGTCACAGCAAACCATACACTGGGCCTTTTTTTTTTTTTTTTGAACATTACAAATGACCTATCCCATTATGGCTCACAGAAGTGGATTTTAACTTGAACATGCTCTGGGGCAGAGGAGGGAGGAGGGAGGGGGAGAGGATGTGCATCCAGGAGAGGAGCTCCTCCCTCTTCAGGGCTGGTGGTAGCCGGGCAGGACTCCAGGCTACAGTGCTGTGGGAGGGTAGTCCTAGGAGGAGGGAGGCATCGTTGTTGGGGGTGGGTATCTGGACAGAACCAAGGAGCGACTCCTAGAGAGACATCATAAGCCCTGGGAGGAGCCACTTTTAACGACATCTGTCAGATGTCCTTTGGTTTAACCCCATTATACATTTGCAGCCTGAACATGGTGTTTGGACCCAACAGAGCTATGGAGAATGGGGGGAGCGGGCCTCTTCCCAAAGCTGGGGAGAGGTGAAGCAGCAGCCATTGTAGGGTTGCCTACACGGCCCCAAGGCAGGGGATGTGGGAGCCATGGCCACCAGGTAGCACAGTCAGAAGGCGATGCTGTGAGGCCGCAGACACTGGGCCTGGGGCCAGGGCGTGTTTGAGGAGCCTTTCAGACACCATTTTATGGAAACATTTGAGCTCTACTGTATGCTGCACTTTGCCCATCTCCCGTGCAGAGCCCCGTGGGTTTGGAAGTGTGATGCTGACAGGGGCACCACCTCCGTTGCCAAGCCCCTTGCCCTCTGCAGTCAGAATTCTCCAGCAGTAACACGCCTGGCCATTGGTCTGTGTCTTTACTGGGTGTCAGTTTGAGTTTTCTTAGAGTTTCACATAAGTGCAGCGATAGGGAGAGCTGCACTCGCCCTGTAGCTTTGCCAGGACTGGTGCTATCGCAGTCTTCTGTCTCCTTAAAATTTATTGTAGTTCTTCTGATGGATATGTTTGGGGCTACTTTGAATTTACATTTCCACTGGCACATACCTATAATCCCAGCAAATCAGGAGGCTGAGGCAGGAGGATGCCAAGTTCAAGGCCAGTTTCAGTTACTTAGTGATAAGCAAGTTTGTGAGACCCTGTCTCAGAATAAAAAATAGAAATGGCTGGGGATGTTGCTCAATGGGTAAGCACCCCTGGCTTTAATCCCTGCTACCAAAAGAAAAAAAAAAAAGAAGCAGCCTGCATTTCCTTGGCACACCGTAATCTATTGATCAGGCCAGTGGGGCCACCAGGTAGTCATAAGGTCTTCATGGAGACCTGCTGTCCTCACATTTTACAGTCACAGCATGATGAAATGGTGACACACTGTCTTCACCAAGTAACGATTTTTCTGTTTAAAACAAATATCCAGAGAAACAGAGGCTCAATTGTTTGTTCCTTCCCCATATCTCCTTCTTTCTGCTCCATATGGAGATTGGGGGAAAAAAATGGGCCATTTTTGTCAAGAAACAATAATTCAGTACGTGGTAAAGCTGAGGTCACTCTTCCTGGTAATGGGGTCTGGGCACTGCAGGCAGAGAAGCTGCTAGTTTTCTTGGTCGTCCCTGTCACTCCAGAGTTATTCTGGAAGGTTTTGCTGGACTGAGGTTTCCAGGCTGCTGAGAGATAGAGATGTGAGGTCTATTACAGCCACGCTGCCCATTTAGCAATGATTTAATAGCTTGGGGAGAGTCGAACGAATTCCCAGATCCTTCTGCAGAGTAGACATTCTTGCCAGAATTTGATGGGGAGAAGTTTCTCAGAGAATTATAAAATATTGTCCACAGTGCTTGGATGCATTATTATTATTATTTTGTAGGAATTTAGTTTAAATAAAAACCAGATTCTGTCACCTCACTGTGGCTTTAGTTGGAGTAAATATGCATTCACTTGGGGCTTATCAAATCATCAATTTTTTTTCTCTTTTTTGGGGGGCAGGGGTCCAAGGCTGGCGGGAACTAAATCCTTAGAAAACAATGTTTGGAAAAGCACTGCAAATCTGGCTTGGTTTTGGTTTTAGAGCGTTTTAAGAAGACATTATTGAGCACAACAATCCTCAGTTAGAATTGCCCCGTGGGGAGGTGCAAGCCATGTTAGACAGAAGTCAGATGATGCTGGATTTGTCCTTCTCATCTGCATTCATGTGGTCACTGCCAACCCCTCCATAGCTCTGGAGAGTCCCCAGCTGTGGGATACGGGGAAGTGTTCCACGCAAAGGGGTCACTCAAAGCCAAGAAACGAGCAGCCTGTCTCTGAAACAGGATCCCGTCCGAAGCACATGCTCACGTTTCCACAGCCTGCCTGGTCCACGTCACAGCTGGTGACTTGGAGGTCAGGGGTAACAGAAGACAGAGGGTACAGTGAGGGAGGGAGCAGGGCTCAGTGAGCACAGCAGAGGTGTGGAGCAGCACACCTCTGCTTCTCCACCTAAAGATGAGGCGGTTGAGGGGTGCAGAGCAGAGGGTCCAGCCAGAAACAGGGAAAGCCAGCAGGTGCCAGTCTAAGGAGCCAGTGGCGGAATCTCCCCTGGCCTCCCCTGGGCCCTCTTCCTAATCCCATGAGGCCCAGCTCCAGTGAAGCCGCTGCCCCAGAGCCCTGCCCTGGAGAGAAAGGCATGGGACTGGCATCCTGGAGACTGGCAAGATAGCACTGGGAGGGGCTGGGGATGTAGCTCAGCTGGCAGAGGGCTTGCCTTGCATGCAGGAGGCCCTGGGTTCCATCCCAGCACCACACACTCACACACACTCACACACACATACTCACACACACTCACACACTCACACACACACAGCACTGGTCCATGGCTACCCGCTCTCCCCTCTAATGTTTCTGAGCACTGTTCCTCACACTGACCAAGCAGAGGTCGTCAGCACCAGCTGCATGGACCAAGTCCAAGGAATGCCGCCTGCTTTTAAACCATGGCACAGCGAACACAGATTAGTCATGACAGAGAGGCCCTGAGATGGACCCTCACAGAGACTCGTCCACCTGGGAGACTCACGAAGGAAGAACCCCACCTGCCGTGACATGGTCTCCACCTGGAGGTTTGCCTCCCACTGCCAGCCTTTGTGTCCAGCGCTGACACTCTGGGCCCCTCTGTCCCTCAGCTTCTGCAGTTGAGAGACTTCCCCTCCCACCATGCGAGGTGCCCGGCCCTGTCCTCGCTCCTGTCCTCTCCATGTTGACAAGCACGCTGGCGGGATCAGCAGAAATGGGTGATGGAGAAGGAAGAGGTGGGGGCGGGAGGTCGCACCTGCCAAAGCCATGTGCCACTTAGCGCTCCATGTCCAGGATCCCTGGTGCCCAGGCAGGGGGACCCTTCCAACATGAGGTGTGGCACTGTCAAGCTCTTGTGAATTCTGTGAGTGGCCAGCCACATCAGAGCACAGGGCACCAGATGGCAGAAGGTCACGGGTCCTGGAAGCCACATGTGTAAACTCAAGAGGGTGCACCGTTTCCGGGAGCTTAAATAGACACAGACTAGTAATTTTCATGATGACCTTAACAAAAGTTTGCCAGTTATGAAAAAAAAAAAGTGTCTTTTCTGGTGATCACTCTTCATGGAAAACCCTGTTCCTCTAGGAGGACTCCTCTCAGATGTCTGTGGACTCCTGCAATCCATGAATGGGTTCTGTGGGGCCTACAGGAATTTCTCTCCTTGAAATGGGATCTTGACATTATTTGTATTTTAGAAACTCTGTGGCACATCTGGGACGATTTACCTCAGAATATAAAACAACAAGGATATCTGGAATTGTGATTATGCTTCTTTTCTTACCCTGGTCCCGGTCTCTGCCCTGAGCATCAGCTGTAGACTGTGACCCTCCTGGGGAACTTGGGGACCCTGCCTCCCCCAGTGGGCAGTGATTTCTTGGTAGACTCTAAAGCGCCCACACGTTTGCGAGGGACAGAGCAGATCAGTTCCGGCAGCCGCAGGTCTTCTGACGGAAGTACAGTGGGAATAAGTTTGATTCATTAAATGAGTTGCACAAGCAAAGTAAGGTTACGATATTTTTTATTTAAATCTAATTAAAATCAGACTCCAATCTCCAGGATATTCAATCCTCATGATGGAAACATGAAACTGAGCATCATGGTATCCCCTTTCCACAGGGCCAAGGTCCAGGGTCTGAACAATGCAGATCATTCTGGAAGGCTCCCTGGACCTCATCCCACAGACACCACGGAACAGACGTGGTCTGAGAGTTCACCCTGTGAGCCTGGAAGTGCCCACACATGTGTGCCACAGAGGCACGTAGGGGAGCTCCTCAGACTCACTTAACCTGCCTGTCCACTCTGAGCACCGTGCTCCCTGGGGGTCAGACATCTTTAGGGACAGCCAGGAAGCTGGCCTCAGTCCTGTTACTACTTGGAGCTCTGGGGCCAAGGGTGCTCCTGAGGCAGCCTTGCACCCTGTCCTATTCCTGCTAAGCTTTGCTCTCAAACACACTCTCCTTGTACTTCCTTTCTGAGGTGTCCAGTATACTCGCTTCAACAAGTTTAGGTGTGCTGAGAGGGAGTCTGAGATTCAGGAGGATCTGCTTACTCTGTTTACTTTGATCAGACTCATTCTCTCTCTGGATTAGGGGTTGGGCTTCTTCTCTCTCTGGATTTCGTGAAAACACAAAAAGCAGAGACATTTGCGAGGCCTCGCCTCTGTGGTTCTCCGACATCATTAGCCCTTCGTGCCTGTGGCCATCCTGACTCTGCAAAGCACATCAGTGTGTGAGATCAGCCCTGCTCTGTGGATTTTGGGCTGTGCTTGGGACTTGCACATATTTTTAAGGATGAAAAACCTCACATCCAGACCCAGCTGACTTCTGAGTATTTGGGAATAAAGGAAAAAGTACCAAATGTTAAAGTCAGTGCTCATAAATAGCTGGGGGAGCAGGCAGGAGCAACTGCCAGCTCTGAGAGGTGTGCCGGTGGACACCAGGAGGGCAGTGCCTAGGCACAGGCAGAACTGGCCCAGGATTATGCAACTCCCCCACCTTGCCTCCAGCCTAGCCCCGGGCCACTGTAAACATGAACGCTCCACACCAAAGGGTGGGGTCTCTCCCTCTGGAGATGCCCACGTTCTCCCTGGAGTGGGTATCCTCTTCCTCAATGAGCATCTGTCTAGGCGTTTGAGTGGCAGGGGCTGAAATCTTCTCTATCATGTCTGCCAAGCCCAGGTCCGGAGGCAAGATCCTCCTTTCCTCTGGGGACTCCTCAGACCTTTCTTCAGAGACGTGTCTTGTGCCATGACATCAGTACTCACTGGGTCCTACAGGAACAGCCAGACACAAGCTCCTACAAATAATAACTCACCGTGTCCACAGCCCTTGGGAGATTTGGGACTTGTCATTTCTCCCTTTGAGATCTTGTACCTCTTCCTCTTCACCAGCAGAATCTGAAGCCAAGCTGCTGTTCTGCTTGAAATGGAGTAGAAAAAAAGAGCAAAACCAAAAACAACAATGAATATCTCAGGGAATTTTGCCCGGCAATTTTAAGTAGAGCGCTGGGGAGATGACAGTTTTCCTTCCTGCTCAGATTGCGAGGTTGACAAATGGTAGCCCAATATATAATGCTGCATCCATTCATTAAAGCATTTAATGAGAATGTGTGAAGACCTAACCTATGTCAGGAACTAGGGCAAAAAAATCTTAGGAAGCACAGTGTATAGAGCAACAGGAGACGAGGGTGCTAGGGCTTGTCACATGATCTATACAACCAGAACTTGAACTCGGGGCTTGGGCTGCCCTGGACCCCAGCTCTGTCACTTTCCACGTGTGTGACCTCAGCTGCTCCCTGAGTTTCAGTTTCTTGGTCCACAGAGTGGGGCTTCTGGATCACATCATAAGGAATATGGGTGCACAGGCCGGTGCAGGAGTCCTCAGCACACGTGAGCTCCCACCCTCTCCATTGGCCCCTGCGGGGATTCCAGTTTCAGCTCCAATTTTGTGACATTCTTTTCCTTCCTAGACATGTGTAAACAAATGCTTTTATCTTCAGAGTTCATCAACACTACTTCATCATCCCTCTTAGAAGGAACTAGGGAGTTTGTGTTTCTAAATGGTTTCTTTAAAGAGTGACTTACAGGTGCCACCGAAGCTCATGGATTTCTTTGTAGAAAAGAGTGGATACAACTCCCCTGACTCACACCGCATTCCCAGGGGTCATGTTTTGAGATATCTATGAGCAGGCCATCAATACACGTCAAGTCCCCTCCTTCTCAGAATATCTGCATCCCCGAGGGACCAGTGAACACACGGACAGTGCGATCCTTGAGTTGGCTCCTGGTGGCTGGGTGCCCTTCCTGCAGGCACAACATCCTCTGACATGTGGTTCCAGCAGAGGTCTCAGCCATGTCAGCTGGATTTGAATTGACTTGGGGACAATGTGGACACTTGACAATGCCTGCTTCTTCTTTCCTCGTGTGTGTGTGTGTGTGTGTGTGTGTGTGTGTGCGTATGCATGCCTGCCCATTGTGTCATTGTGTGTCTGTGGGCAAGGATGTGTTTAGATCCTGCTTTTCTTATCATCGTATGGAATGTGGACTGTTTATTTATTTAGATGTGAAAGTACATTTGCCTTGGTCATTCCATTGCCCAGGCCGTTGGAGATGACCTAAGGTGAAAGAACCAAAAAGGCTTGTCGTGGGAGCAAATGCCCTTTTATTGAGGAACAACTCTGCATATTTATACAGCCAGGGGGTGGTTTGACAGTTGGCATGGGGTGCTTTTTGATTGGAGGGTAAGGATCAGGTGAGCCAGCAGAGCTAGTCTGATTGGTGGGTAGGATCAGGTGAGCCAGCAGGGCTCTGATTGGTGGGTAAGGATCATGTGAGTCAGCAGGGCTCACCATTGGACGGCTCTTCTTGGGGGATGGGGAAGTTAGTCTTTGGAGCCGGGGGAGGGGGGGACTCCCTACATAAGGCATTGTTTATTCAGAGGGAAAATGATCGTTGTCATCATTACAGAGCTACAAAGCACAGAGCGCTTCCTCTGTGCTCAGTGAAGTTTCCAACATTTTACACCCCTCTCTGTGCCCACCTCTATCCACAAGGGCAAACAGTATTCTCTCTCTTTTGCAGGCTAAGGGATTGAAGTTCAGGTCTGAAAAGTAGTTTGTCCAAAGCCACAAGATTCATTTCAGACTTTATGTGGAGTTTGATCCTGGTTTTATCTGAACCTAACCTACATGTTATTTCCAGTTTTGCACCCACTATTCTTTATGACCTGGAAAAAAAGGGTCTTGAAAATTGAAACACATACAAAATTATTGCCCAAAGTGTCTGGAAGAGACGCAGCTCTGGATGAAGCTCCCCAGGAACTGGCTCTACAGTTTCCACAGGTGTTGGGAAGGAAGCTCCTGGGCTGAGGGTCATCCAGGTGAGGGAGCACTCTCCTCCTTTGCTGAGGCACCTGTCCCCCTTGGTGTGCCCACTTCAGTGGGTCTCTGAAGACCTGTATCTTCACTCTCCTGTGAGCTGATGAAATGAGTCCTTTTGCCTTGGTCATCTCAGGATCCATGGTATCAAATACTGCACCTCCTGGTATATCAGAGATGTGAAAAGATGTTTGCTGATATTAAAAAAATAATAAGCTAAATATTACAAACCCTGTAGTTTATAATTGAAATGGTTTAGTGTTTAGTATATATTTAGAGCATGTCTGTTGTCACTTAGTATTGCTCCTTTAGCCAAATCTATTAAAATCTGTTCTGTTCTCCTGCTGATTCAGAGTTTGGGTAATTTTCTGCTTCATCTATTTCATATAATTCCTTTTGAGCAACTCCTGACAAAGCAGTCACTGTGAAAAATGTCTTAAAATATGCTTGGGTTACAATTAGGAGTTCAAGTTGCCTGCTGCAATATTATTTCAGTCCGTTGCCCACTGTGGGTTGGGGCTGGCCTTCAGCCTGGGTCTGCCAGGGCCAGGATTGATTCATGGACTGTCTTGGCCCAGGATCTGCATCCTGAAACCCTTCCCCCTCATCCCCCTCATCCCGATAGTGCTCCTTGTGCTCTAGCCACCTGTCTACCGTGTCTTCCTGAGCTTTGCTTCATGCACTCCCAGTCTGATTGTTCTTCAGGGTCCTGAGAATTGGTTCACAAGTGCCCACCTGGACTGAGCCTTCTCAGATTCTCTTACTCTGCCTCAGTTTCTTTCCATCTCCATTTCCAGGTTTGCATGTGAGACTGTGCATCCACCTGTTGGACTAGAAGATAAGCTAGTTTTGAAGGAGAGAAACTCATCTAGATGGCATGGTCTCTTCTTTCCCTTTTATTTTCCCTGTCCTAGTACATAAACGATGCTTAGCGATTGGTTTTGAAAGAATTCATGAAAGCAAGTACCTTGGCTCCCTTTGGAGGCACAGTGGAAAGAACATTCCCATCAGCCGGGGCCAAACTCCAGCTCCTCTGTTTACAAAGAATCTTGGGCTCAAAGGCTTCGAGCTCTTCTTACAACATGTGGGAAACTGCTGAGGCTTTTTAGTTAATATCGCCCGGGACACCCTGTGGCCTCCTTGTCTCCCAGGCTCTCCTTCCACTTCCTGCTTCCCTTTCCTGATCAGAGCAATGCCGTCTTAGACTTTGATTGCTTGTTCAGATTTTATTCTCATCTTAGGAATTGTCTCTACGGCTTTTCTTGCATCTCTCATACATAGTATGTGTTCAATAAATAAAGTATTTCCAGAGACGTTTGTCTAATAAATGAATGGAGGGGCTAATATCCTGTTAATTTCTGCCGGTGATATTTTCTAGTTATTAAAGGGCTAGAGAATGCTGGAAGACATTTTGAAATCTTGTTTTCTCCTCTTCCTGTAAAATGGACCACAAGGATCTACTCTCACACACAGATGTCAGATTCCTAAGCTGATATTTCCCAAAAGTATACATGGAAGAATGCTAGTTTTCCAGAAGCTTGGGTGAGAAGGTGGAGTAGGACCAGGAAGAGGAAGAGGAGGAACAGGAAAAGGAAGAAGAAGAGGAGAAACAGGAAGAGGAAGAGGAGGAACAGGAAGAGGAAGGAAAGTAAGAAGGAGACAGGAAAGGGAAAGTAGGACAAAAATGGCAATGACGATGACCAAGGATGAGGAAGAGAGATGCAAAGTCAATGAGTATTTGACCAAAACACTAGAGACAGTTTGCAAAGCACAATTCTATATGTTGATCACTTTTACTACATAAAACTCTTCTTATTTGAATAGTTTTTTGAAAAAGTCCCTAAAACGTGACAATTTTTGATTTGAAAATTCTGGTTATGTGTGAGAACCTTAGAATCCTTCCTTGACGATCAAGAGACAGAACATCTGTGACCCACTGAGTGACTGAGTGACTGGATGTCTCAGTCAGTCCAAATTCCATTATGTGGGTCACTTCTTTCCAGATCTCCTTTAGGGATGCATAGGAAAAGAACCCCAAGATATTTTTAAGGCCGTATTGGAACTAATGACTGTTTCAAAGATATTCTTTAGGATATATTCAAATATTGCAAGAAATAATAAATGAGGGAATAATGAGGAACATTTATTTCTCAGGGTATAACTGTAATGCTGCCTCTCTACACTCACAATTTATGACGAGTAAGGATTTTTTTTCTGTGAGTGGAATGCATTACATGAAAAAAAAAAATAACGGCCATCTGTAAATGTAGGGATGGCTGGCCAATCTGTTATGTATGTTGCAATAAAAATGGTTTATTGGGCTATCGAAATTAGACACAGGAGCCCAAAGCTGCAGACACCACTGGGTAGCACGCTTGGATTGCAAGCTGCCTCCACACACTGAAGTTTCCCTGAGCCGCTGTTCTTCTGGCCTGGTTCTTTTGAAAGCTTTTTTTTTTTTTTTTTTTTTTGAACTGGGTTTCTTTTAAGATCTGCTCTTGGACAGTGGTTTCTTATTTTGAACACTGGGTTTCTAATCTGAAAACGTTAAGGTGGTTCATACACACATAAATTTTGGGATTCAGGGGCTGGGGATGTAGCTTAGTTGGTGGAGTGCTTGCCTTGTATGCACAAGGCCCTGGGTTCAATTCCCCAGCACAATAAACAAATAAATAAATTAGTTAATTAACTTTGGGTTTTAAAATCATCTCTCATGGATAAAGTCCAAAATAAACTTATTTTGACTGTCAACTTTATTTACATACTGTGTAAAAAAACAGGGATGATGTATTCATCGTCTTAAAAGCTCCTTGTGCCAGAGAACAAGGAATTGCTCAGGGAACTAGTACACATGTCACAAAGCACAGGGACCAGCTCAGAGGAGATATCTCTGGGCACACTTGGGACAATTTGAGAATCAAACAGTCAACCAACAATGACAGAGATGGCTTGTAGAACCAGTGGGGTGAGAACCCCTAAGTCCACACTGACCTAAGTCCGTCCATCAGGAATCACTCACCGCTCCATCCTGCGGCGTTCACGTTGATCCTCGGAGAAGGGGATTCTGCCATGTTTCTCACTTTTTCCCTCATGATGTTGTAATACTGGGAGGAGGCACTTGGAAGTTAGGTGAATATTCTGTTTCCCCTCAAACCTTCACTCTTTGCACCCACCCATGATTCTTTCTGGAAGCAGTCACCACCATGATGGTTATGATGGTCGCCATGGACTGATTCTCTCATTTGATCATTTCTTTTTTTTTTTTTTTTTGATGTACACCAAATTTTAATATTTATGATGAGCATCTCAGGGTTACATTCTGAAGAATTAATTTTCATTCATTTTTACTCTATCTCCATTGTAATCCAAAGAAAGAAACAATCTGTTAACTTGGCATACTGTTGGCGATCATATTTTTTTCCTTTCAACAGGTAGGTATAAATTTTGCCTACATATTTGCCCTATAGCATGTTATGTGTGATGGAATGAAGAAAAATATACCTTACATTCCCACTATATTTTACAGAAACAATTTTACTCCACATTATTACACTCACTATTTTCTTTCTTTATCCTGTGTCATCTGTAGAATTTGGTTTTGTCCTTTAATTTTTTTTCTTCCTGACCTGTAATCTCACTAAATTCCTCTCATCTTCCTTACATAACCCTATGGTTCTGTAACCTTGGATTATGTCTCATTAATATAATCACTCAGTAGAAGTAGCCCCTTGTGTTCTGATCTTTTTTTTTTTTTATTGTTGGTCGTTCAAAACATTACATAGATCTTAATACATCATATTTCACAGTTTGATTCAAGTGGGTTATGAACTCCCAATTTTACCCCGTATACAGATTGCTGTATCACATCAGTTACCCTTCCATTGATTGATATGTTGCCTTTCTAGTGTCTGATGTATTCTGCTGTCTGTCCTATTCTCTACTATCCCCCCTCCCCTCCCCTCCCCTCCCCTTTTCTCTCTCTACCCCTTCTACTGTAAATCATTTCTTCCATTTGTATTAACTTGTCTTACCCCTCCTTTCCTCTTATATGACATTTTGTATAACCCTGAGGATCGCCTTCCATTTCCATGCGATTTCCCTTCTCACTTCCGTTCCCTCCCACCTCTCAACCCTGTTAATGTAAATCTTCTTCTCAAGCTCTTTGTCCCTACCCTGTCCTTGTTTCCTCCCCTTATATCAAAGGAGTCATTTGGTATTTGTTTTTTAAAGATTGACTAGCTTCACTTAGCATAATCTGCTCTAATGCCATCCATTTCCCTCCAAATTCTATGATTTTGTCATTTTTTAGTGGAGAGTAATACTCCATTGTGTATAAATGCCACATTTTTTTATCCATTCATCTATTGAAGGGCATCTAGGCTGATTCCACAATCTTGCTATTGTGAATTGTGCTGCTATGAACATCGATGTAGCAGTGTCCCTGTAGCATGCTCTTATTAGGTCTTTAGGGAATAGACCGAGAAGGGGAATAGCTGGGTCAAATGGTGGTTCCATTCCCAGCTTTCCCAGGAATTTCCATACTGCTTTCCAAATTGGCTGCACCAGTTTGCAGTCCCACCAGCAATGAACAAGAGTGCCCTTTTCCCCACATCCTCGCCATCACTTGTTGTTGTTTGACTTCATAATGGCTGCCAAACTTACTGGAGTGAGATGGTATCTTAGGGTAGTTTTGATTTGCATTTCTCTGACTGCTAGCGATGGTGAGCATTTTTTCATGTACTTATTGATTGATTGTATGTCCTCCTCTGAGAAGTGTCTGTTCAGGTCCTTGGCCCATTTATTGATTGGGTTATTTGTTATCTTATTGTCTAATTTTTTGAGTTCTTTATATATTCTGGTTATTAGGGCTCTATCTGAAGTGTGTGGAGTAAAGATTTGTTCCCAGGATGTAGGCTCCCTGTTTATCTCTCTTATTGTTTCTTTTGCTGAGAAAAAACTTTTTAGTTTGAGTAAGTCCCATTTGTTGATTCTAGTTGTTAACTCTTGCGCTATGGGTGTCCTATTGAGGAATTTGGAGCCTGATCCCACAGTATGTAGATAATAACCAACTTTTTCTTCTATCAGATGCCGTGTCTCTGATTTAATATCAAGCTCCTTGATCCATTTTGAGTTAACTTTTGTGCACGGCGAGAGATAGGGATTCAGATTCATTTTGGTGCAAATGGATTTCCAGTTTTCCCAGCACCATTTGTTGAAGATGCTATCCTTCCTCCATTGCATGCTTTTAGCCCCTTTATCAAATATAAGATAGTTGTAGTTTTGTGGATTGGTTACTGTGTCCTCTATTCTGTACCATTGGTCCACCTGCCTGTTTTGGTACCAGTACCATGCTGTTTTTGTTACTATTGCTCTGTAGTATAGTTTGAAGTCTGGTATCGCTATACCGCCTGATTCACACTTCCTGCTTAGTATTGTTTTTGCTATTCTGGGTCTTTTATTATTCCATATAAATTTCATGATTCTTTTCTCTATTTCTACAAGAAATGCTGTTGGGATTTTGATTGGCATTGCATTGAACTTATAGAAAACTTTTGGTAATATCGCCATTTTGATGATGTTAGTTCTGCCTATCCATGAGCAGGGTATATTTTTCCATCTTCTAAGGTCTTCTTCTATATCTTTCTTTAGGGTTCTGTAATTTTCATTGTATAAATCTTTCACCTCTTTTGTTAGGTTGATTCCCAAGTATTTTATTTTTTGGGGGGATATTGTGAATGGAGTAGTTGTCCTCATTTCCGTTTCAGAGGGTTTGTCGCTGATATACAGGAATGCCTTTGATTTATGTGTGTTGATCTTATATCCTGCCACTTTGCTGAATTCATTTATTAGCTCTAATAGCTTCTTTGTAGACCCTTTTGGGTCTGCTAGGTATAGAATCATATCATCTGCAAATAGTGATAATTTAAGTTCTTCTTTTCCTATTTTTATGCCTTTAATTTCTTTCGTCTGTCTAATTGCTCTGGCCAGTGTTTCGAGGACTATGTTGAACAGAAGTGGTGAGAGAGGGCATCCCTGTCTTGTACCAGATCTTAGAGGGAATGCCTTCAATTTTTCTCCATTCAGAATGATGCTGGCCTGTGGCTTATCATAGATTGCTTTTACAATGTTGAGGTATGATCCAGTTATCCCTAATTTTTCTAGAGTTTTGAACATAAAGGGATGCTGTACTTTGTCAAATGCTTTTTCTGCATCTATCGAGATGATCATATGGTTCTTATTTTTAAGTCTATTGATGTGGTGAATAACATTTATTGATTTCCGTATATTGAACCAGCCTTGCATCCCATGGATGAATCCTATTTGATCATGGTGTATAATTTTTTTGATATGTATTTGAATCCGATTCGCCAGAATTTTATTGAGGATTTTTGTGTCAAGGTTCATTAGAGATATTGGTCTGTAGTTTTCTTTCTTTGAAGTGTCTTTGTCTGGTTTCGGTATCAGGGTGATGTTGGCCTCGTAGAATGAATTTGGAAGTTCTCCCTCTTTTTCTATTTCCTGAAATAGCTTGAAAAGTATTGGTGTTAGTTCCTCTTTAAAGGTTTTGTAAAACTCTGCTGTATACCCATCCGGTCTTGGGCTTTTCTTAGATGGTAATCTTTTGATGGTTTCTTCTATTTCCTCTATTGTTATTGATCTGTTTAGGTTGTCTATATCCTCCTGGCTCAATCTGGGCAGATCATAAGACTTAAGGAATTTATCTATGCCTTCACTATCTTCTATTTTATTGGAGTATAAGGATTCAAAATAATTTCTGATTATCTTCTGTATTTCTGAAGTGTCTGTTGTGATATTGCCTTTTTCATCTCGTATGCTAGTAATTTGGGTTCTCTCTCTTCTTCTCTTCGTTAGCATGGCTAAGGGTCTGTCAATTTTATTTATTTTTTCAAAGAACCAACTTTTAGTTTTGTCAATTTTTTCAATTGTTTCTTTTGTTTCAATTTCATTAATTTCAGCTCTGATTTTAATTATTTCTTGCCTTCTACTTCTTTTGCTGTTGTTTTGCTCTTTTTTTTCTAGGAATTTGAGATGAAGTATGAGATCATTTATTTGTTGGTTTTTTCTTTTTTTGAGGAATGGACTCCAAGCAATGAATTTTCCTCTTAGAACTGCTTTCAATGTGTCCCATAGATTCCGATATGTTGTGTCTGTGTTTTCATTTAACTTTGGAAGTTTTTAATTTCCTCCTTGATGTCTTCAAAAAACCCATTGATCATTCAGCAACCTATTGTTCATTCTCCAAGTGATGCTTGATTTTTCCTTCCTTCTTTTATAATTGATTTTCAGTTTCATTCCATTATGATCAGATAAGATGCATGGTATTATCTCTACCCCTTTATATTGTTTAAGAGTTGCCCTGTGACATAATATATGGTCTATTTTTGAGAAGGTTCCATGTGCTGCTGAGAAAAAAGTGTAACTACTTGATGTTGGGTGGTATAGTCTATATATGTCAATTAAGTCTAGGTTGTTAATTGTGTTATTGAGTTCTATAGTTTCCTTATTTAACTTTTGTTTGGAAGATCTGTCCAGTGGTGAGAGAGGTGTGTTGAAGTCTCCCATGATTATTGTATGGTGGTCTATTAGATTCTTGAACTTGAGAAGAGTTTGCTTGATGAACACAGCTGCACCATTATTTGGGGCATATATATTTATGATTGTTATGTCTTGTTCGTGTATGGTTCCCTTGAGCAGTATGACGTGTCCTTCTTTATCCCTTTTGATTAACTTTCGCTTGAAATCTATTTTATTAGATATGAGTATGGACACTCCTGCTTGTTTCCGCAGTCCATATGAGTGGTATGATTTTTCCCAACCTTTCACCTTCAGTCTATGAATATCTTTTCCTATCAGATGTGTCTCCTGTAGGCAGCATATTGTTGGGTCTTGTTTTGTGATCCATTCTACTAGCCTGTGTCTCTTAATTGGTGAGTTTAAGCCATTAACATTTAGGGTTATTATTGAGATATGGTTTGTTCTTCTAGCCATATTTGTTTATTGATGTTACTAAACCTGCTTTGTTATCCTCTTTGACTACTTTCCCCCCTTTACTGTCCTACCTCCCATTGTTGGTTTTCAATGTTATTTTCCATTTCCTCTTCCTGTAATGTTTTGCCAAGGATTTTTTCAAGAGATGGTTTTCTAGCTTCGAATTCTTTTAACTTTTGTTTATCGTGGAAGGTTTTAATTTCATCTTCTATCCTGAAGCTTAATTTCGCCGGATACACGATTCTTGGTTGGAACCCATTTTCTTTCAGTGTTTGAAATATGTTATTCCAGGATCTTCTAGCTTTCAGAGTCTGTGTTGAGAGATCAGCTGTTATCCTGATTGGTTTACCCCTAAGTGTAATCTGCTTTCTTTCTCTTGCAGCTTTTAAAATTCTCTCCTTATTCTGTATGTTGGACATCTTCATTTTAATGTGTCTAGGTGTGGATCTCTTATGATTTTGCACATTCGGCCTCCTGTAGGCTTCTAGGATTTGGGATTCTGTCTCATTCTTTAAGTCTGGGAAGTTTTCTTGTATTATTTCACTGAATAGACTGTTTATTCCTTTGGTATGGAGCTCTGTGCCTTCCTGTATCCCAATGACTCTTAAATTTGGTCTTTTGATGTTGTCCCATAATTCTTGGATGTTCTGCTCATGGTTTCTTAGCAGACTTGCTGAGCTGTCTATGTTCTTTTCCAGTTGAAATACTTTGTCTTCATTGTCTGATGTTCTCTCTTCTAGGTGATCTACTCTGCTGGTAGTATTCTCAATTGAGTTTTTAAGTTGGTTTATTGTTTCCTGCATTTCTAGGATTTCTATTTGTTTGTTTTTTATTACCTCTATCTCCCTGTGAAATTGATCTTTTACTTCCTGGATTTGTTTGTCAATGTGATCTTTCATTGTCTGATTTTGCTGTCTCATGTCTTCCTTGAGACTCCAGATCATCTGAAGCATGTATATCCTGACCTCTCTATCTGTCATTCCATCTGTTGCACCTATTACCTCTTCTAAAGTTGAGTTGACCTGCATTGCCTGTGGTCCTTTCTTTCCTTGTCTTTTCATATTGCTGGCGTTTCTTTCTGCTTGGTGAAACTGTTGTGTTTTTGAAATTTTCCCTCTATTTATTTATATTGCTCTTGTATAGTTGAATAATCACCCTTGCAGGGCAGGTAGTGGCTGTGATCCTCCTCCAATTGGTGTGATCTGTCTACCACGCTGGCAGGCCCTAGGTCTGCTCTGCTGGTCGGTCAAAGGTCCGCCTACCCAGCAGGCGCGAGGGGCACCTCTGTCACTCCGCAGGTTGCTGGGCCTAACCTCCCAATGGGTTGCAGGTTCGCCTAGCTTGCAGGCACTGGGGGAGGGGCCGGTTCCGCCCCTCAGCAGGCCGCTCGGCCCGATCTGCCGGTGGTCACAGTCCCTCCTACCTTGCAGACACTGGGGGAGGGGACGGGCCTGCCCCTTAGCGGGCCGCCAGCCCTGTCCTACTTGTGGGTCCTGACTGCGTTCCCTGCAGGCGCCTGTAGCTGTTCTGTGACTCCGCTGGTTGCTGGACCTCTCATTTGATCATTTCTTCGCCACTTGTGATTTGGCATTTTACACTAAAGCAGAACCACCCCAATCCCCCTCGAATTCTTTCTTTGTACATTGATATCAGGGTGAACTCGCAGACTGGGTGACGATTGCACTGCTCTGTTCTTCCCAGGTTTCTGTATGGCTGGAGTTATCCTAAAATAAACGGTTCTGAATAACTGTACACCTCAGTCATATGGGTCTTGGGTGTCAGGTGGCTTCTGGGCTCACAGAGGCCCTGGCTGCCTTTACCTGTACTGTTACACCCCAGGTCTCCTCAGGATCACCACCTGAGAGCACATGGGTTGGTCCACACCACAGAGGGACAGGGCAGAGCTTCTCTGCCATGCCCACAGCTGCATAGTTGTGATTCAAAGGGATTCCTTTGGGGTCCCTAGGTCAAGGCCATGGAGTCCCCAAAGGGACTTCTTGGGATGCTGTATTCTTCCATGGTACACAGAGTGAGGGTTCTTCTCACACCCCGATTTTCTCTAATGCTGGCCATTCGGAGCCTCTGCTCATAGTGAGCTACTCACTCTTGGCTCCAGCCAGTGCCTTCCTCCTCCTGATGAGGGTCACATCCTTGGTGTTCACTTGAGCTTTCCTTGTTATGTGGGTAAAAGAGAAGTCATGGTCCGAATGTTGGTCCTCATACAATTAGGTGATGATATTGGGAGGTGAGCCCTTTGGGGTGTTGATCACGAGGGTGGAGCCCTCGTGCATGGAGTGCTCATAAAGGAGCCCCAGAGAAGTACTTTGTGCCTTCTGCTTTCCTAGGGAACAGTGGGAAAGCAAGGCCCATCAGCCAGGAAGCGCTGACTCGACCCTGAATCTGCTGATGCCATGGTCTTGAACTTTCAACCTCCCATCTTCTCTAGGCCACCCAGTCCATGGCATTTTGTTATAGCTATTGGAACAGACTAAGATAGGGACTCCTGCTATCATTTTGAGATTTTCTCTTCTGGCTGCTCCATTGTGGTCCCTGGTCCTAGCATAGCCTGTTGGGGAAAACCTGGATCCAAGGGAGACCTGTGCACTCTGTAACTCATTCAGTGAGGGCTGCCTTTGGATCAGATGGTGCTCTCAGATTCTGGTTGCCTATAATTCTCATGTTTTCTATTTACAGGTTCCTGGTGAACAAAACTCAAATTTATCTGAGGCTAAAATTCATATAATTCTGCATTCTGGTTTTTGAGAAAATAACAGCTTATACCTGCTGTTCTGCTATGATTAATAATACCCTCTTTGACTCACAGATGTCTTTGTTTAGATGACATATTTATGCCATGGTCCACCTGCCCAGAGGGAAAATGGTCAGAGCCTGTCCTGGACTATTTTGGTTTCGCCACACTCCTGATCCGCTAGCTAGAGGACTGAGACTGAGGAACACAGCCAGGATTGGGGCATGAGTACAAGCAGGGTTGGGAAACCCTACTCCATAATGTTTGTTGGTTCTGCCTGAACACAAAGTAGTCAGGTAAGGTGGAAAGGTGAAGGAGAAAGCTTGAGGAAAGGTGTGCATAGATGGAGCTTCCCATGCGAGCCTGGGGCTCATGATCTTGGAGAAAACCTGAGGAGGAACTGTGGAGTTAGGTGTGATGCGCTCAGGCGTAACCTCCTGAGTGGTCTCCTCCCTGGGTGGGCTCTCTGCCAACTGCAGAATCTTAACATGTGGCTGTGATTTGGGGAGAGGGTTGGAGGGTTCTAAGACACATGTGCAGGGGATCCTACCATAATACAGCTGAGATACACAGCGGGCCCTGGGAGCAAGCCCAGTCTTGTGGGAGCACAGGAAGGAGCTGCAGAAGGACCAGAGGCCCACGGCTCACAGGCCCTGGGCTCAGGGAACGGCTCAGCTTCCTTCCTGGGAGGGTGAAAGGTTGTGTGGAAGGTTGGGTGTGGCTGACCACAGAAGACCTGCAAAGTCAAGCAGGGGTAGGGCTGGACAGGGACTGGGCCTATGTACAGAGTATGCAGCAGTGTTGTCCCTGAGAGACAGAAGAGTGCAGGAGGCAGACATGGCGCCCTCGAAGTTCCCATCAGTGATTGTGTGCGTGCCTTGAGGAGCTCCTTCTTGCTCATGGACTGAATATTGATGATGAACAGGCACACCACCGCTTACCCTGCTGAGCACCTGGAGTGAATTAGCCAAGCAGAGGTGGCTGCTCCTTGCCCCAGGCTTCCCTTCTGTGGTGGGTGGAGTTGGGGCAAGAAAACTCTGACTTGAGTATTTCTCTCATCTCAGAATAATGGGAGGGCACGGTCCAATCTTACCCCAGGCAAGGGAAAGTATAATCTCTTCCAGACATGCAGCCTCGACCTGCTCCCGAGATGACTTTCCTCTGCTCTAACTCACCTGCAAGAGCACTGCTGGGGACCGGCTTAGACTGGTCGCAGCTGAGTGGCTTAGAGGTATCACTCACAGGAAGGGAAACTCATATTTTTGAGCACTTGCTGCATGTCACTCAGGTTTTCACAACTATTATCCACCCATGTATTGATTAACTTCTACTGTGTGTCAGGTGCTAGGCCAGGGCCTGGCTACACAGAGGTCAGGAAAACAGAAATGGAGCCCTTGATACTCACTCAGCCCCCAGGAGTGATGCATTTTTCTCAATTAACCAAGTGTGAAAGCCAAACATAGAAATGGTAACTAGTTTCCCCCAAGTTACTCAGAAATATGGTAGACCAGGGATTTATATACTCTTCTTTGAAGCCTCAAATTGTCTTTTCTGGTAAAAATAAGATGATTGGGCTGAGGTGCTTCTATTTTCGCTTACATTCTTTGGTACATTTTCTAAATATTCCATGCACCACCCAATGTGAGAGGAGGGCCACTTGGTTACTCCGTCTATACCCAGTGCTTCAGGAGCTGTGACAGGAACCCTGTTCTGTCTATCACATGGCACGGAGTTGGTGGGGGCTAGACCAATGGGCATTGCAATTTTCACGAGATCAACCTTTTGAGAATATGTTGAGGATGTACCGCCGAGTGAAAGGCTTTGTTCCTTATCATCAAGGCTGGTCTCTAGGGACAGGGTAAAGGAATCCAAGGTGAGAGTCACAGATGCTCCTGATATGTAAGTGGCATAGGAACAATTTGTCTTGGGTCCGACTGTGAAAGGCTGTCAGAACAACTGGGGGAAATCTGGTCAATCATCGCAAAGCTTTGAAGCAAATTCTTACACGTGACAATGTGCCACCCTGTGCCACCACAGGGGTCTCTGCTGGACTGCAAGCCACACTCAGGAGCCTCCCGGTTGCAGACTTGCTCCTCCTGAGTGCAGCTGAGATCAAGTAGGAACGTGCTTGGAGAATGTCTTTAGGAGGAGGCCCCCCTCTGGGCCTGAAGTCCGCATCCTCCCTGCTGGTTCCTGTCCAGGAGCCTCTCACCTGCGAGTGCGCTGGAGGGTCCCTGAGCATGCCCCCTGGTGTAGGGGCACATCCTAGGTGCTGGAGAGGGACTGTCTGGAGTGGGAAGGGAACCTCCAGGCTTGGACACAGGCACACGGGCTCTCGATGGCTGATGATGGTGGTTCACTGAGGTAGTCATCTGAGCTCTGGTCTCATCTGAGAAATGGAGCCATAGCCTTTCAGGGATTTCTTTTTCAGAGAAATTGAAATAAGAAATTATGAGAAAGATCATAGCTTATGACTAACACATGGTCCCAGCTCTTTAAATGACAGCTGTCATTATGTCTCAGTCTGTCATGGCTCCTAAAAGAAAATGCCAAGGACTTGGATGCTCCAGCCCCAGACACTGTCACCTCGCAGCTCTGCAGGCGCCAGTCGGTCTCAGGGCAGGCGTGGTGCCTGGGGGCTCTGCCTGCTCCTGGAGGGGCTTGTGCTGTGCTCCATGGTACAAGGGCAGCAGAACTCCCTGCGCCCCGGTCACAAGGGGACACGTCCCACGGAGGAGGGCTCCACCCTGGTGTCCAGTCACCCCAGGAGCCCCACCTGGGACCATCGCCCTGGGGGACAGGCTTCCAACCTCAGTTCTGGGGGACACAAGCCTCCAGACAGGAGCATATGGCTGGCTCCTTCTGCCCATTGCCAGTGTGGGGCGGTGCCGCAGGCTTCCGAGCGGGCTAGCTGAGCTCTGCTGCTGCCGTTGAGCACTGCCTGCCGCACCCCTGCTGAGCGCTTCCCTGCTGGGCTGTCAGTGCACAAAAACACAAGCCAGTCAAACTGAGACAAAGTTTTATTTAGTGAGAGGCCGTGTGCGTCCCCTAACCAGTGGGTCCACCACGTGTGTCTTCTACCTGAGGGGGGGGGGCTCCACTTCCCCCGGAACACCCTCCTACCATCCTTTCCCAACCAATGGGAACTCTCCCATTACAAGAGTGACATGAGTAACCTGAGTCTTGAAACGGGCCCAGGTAAACAGCAGGAGACAATTACCATAATAATGTAACTTAACATAATCATAATCTGAATGGCTGGTTGGCAGTCACTAAACCCAAAGGTGCCTGTATCAATATTTTTGCTGTGGCTCCTAGCAGGGCGGGGTCATGCCCCTCACGCGCTCAGTTCAGGGACCTTGAAGAAACCAGACTTGACTTTCAGAGAGCAAGGTTCCGGGCCGTTCATCTTCTCTCTGGGAAATGCGGGCAGCGGGGGTGGGCTCCCGTCCCTCTGGTGGTGCCCACGCTCTCCTTCTGTGACTGCCTGGGGCAGAGCCACCTCTCTCCGTAATGAAGAGGCCCCCAGCTCACACCCCGACGGCATAGGCATAATTAGCTCATTTTCTTCTGAGGCTCTTTGTTTAAGAGGGTTTGGTGGATTTGCTAATTCAGTTGCTTATGTGTGACTCTTGTACAGTCAATTACAGAAGCTCTGAACAGCATAACTGAAGACGTGTTTGGCTTAATCAGTTCTGACAGCTGTGGGGAGGGGGCTGAGAACCAGCACCCGGCACAAAGAAATGCCACTCCTGGGCTGGTCTCAGGGCTCAGATCCATCCCTCTGTACTGATAAGTGTCACCTCTCCATGAACCAATCTCCCACCTCTATTGGAAAGTTACAAATAATTGGCACTTAGAAGTTTCAGCCGCCTAGACTCTCAACCACAGTACGTACGGCACAGCACCACCCAATTACGGGGAAAGTCCAGAGGGGGGCAAGGCTCTGAAGCCAGGCTGCCTGGTGCCGACACCAAGGATGCCATCTTCTAGCTTTGTGTCTTGGGCAAGGGCCCTTACCCCCTCTGTGCCTCAGTTTCCCTCTCTCTAAAACATCATCAGAGAAAGGATAACAGAACACATAGCCGGGGGGAGGCGGGAAGCACGGGGCAGCACCAGGCACGCAGTGAGCACTGGGCGAAGACAAGGACTCACTGTAACCCCTGCACAGGCCTGGAAACCCTGGCTATGTGCACATTCATGTCGCCATCAGAGCTGACGCGTGCCAAGAGCTGATTTCATGCTGGAATTTGCTCTAAGTAATCTGTATGTGTTAACACATTTTAATCTTCAGGAAAATTTGATGAATGTAAAACCAGTTTTGTCTCATAGCAGAGAAATCTGGGTGCTTGCAGTCCGTCTAGGAAGCCAATGTTCATCTGACTATGACGTCTAGGCCTGCGGCCTGACCCTGATATCACTCAGGTCACAGACCTAGCTTGTCACCTGCTCTGGATCAGAGGCTTGGGAACAGAAGCATGCGTGCTGTTCTGGAGGCAGGGTGTTGGAGAAAGGAGAAAGCACCTGTGACACTTTGCAGTCAGACAGAACTCTGTGATCAGCTTGTGACACGTGTGTAGAGTGCTGGTGCATGGGAGCTGCTCGGTGGACATGCCTGGTCCTGGGCCCGTGGGAGACACCGGTGCCTCTCTGTCTTCTCAGGGCCTGGCTCCCTTAGGCAGAACTGTGTCTTCTTCTCTCTTTCCTACTCTTTTTCTCCTTCTTCAAATTAAATTCATTGTTTGCTCTGACCATTCATTCTTTAAGGAAGTTGCTTGATAAGAATTTGGAATGTTCTAGAACCTTGCCCATCATAGTACTCCCACAGAATGGCAGGGTTTGCATCATGTTGGAAGTTTGGAACCTCAGACTCCACCCTGGTCCTGGAATCAGAATCTGCACTTGAGCAAGATTCTCAGGTGACTTGTTTGCTCGTTAAAGTCGGAGAAATGCTGGGTCAGAAAGAGCGTGATCTTTGGCACCTGACAGAAATGGATTTGAAATGCAGATCTTCCCTCTATCATCCATGCAGTCTTTGAGGAACCACATCACATTTCTGACATTGTTTTCTAATCTGTAAGTTGAACTTAATAACATCTTGCAAGATTGTGGTAAGAACCGCTGATAATGGAGTTAACTACACTCATTTCCCTGAGCCTGACACCACATGGAATGTTTAGCACCTGTGTTGTTTCTCGTTTCATCTTCACCAACATCTAGTAAGTAGAACTCAGGGTGTGCGAACTCTGCAGGTTCACCTGAACCCAGGGGAAGGAGTCCTTCCACAGAATGTAGATGCTGGGTCCATCTCTAAATGCAAAGAAGAAAGCTCAGGATGGGGTGGGACGCACCATGCTCAGGGCTGAGTCAGCCGTGAAAAATCAGCGCTTCTCAGAGGCTTGCTTCCCAAAGAGTAGACTGGTATTATTGGAATTACTCTATCCAGAATGCAGACGTCCAGGTATTCACTTCTTTATTTCTTTAATTACACCGTGTCCTGCCAAAGCCATTCAAATCATTTCTCAGTCCTTATTTCATCAACTGTTACACTGCCATGCACGGAGCCCCCTGACTCAGATGTCGAAGGACAAACATGTTTTGTCATGAGAGAAATGTCTTCCCAGGCGTGGGGAGGGGTGAGCATGGCTGGGAGAGAGCAAGTGGAGTGTCCGACAGTGGCCCCAGGCATGTTCTTCCCCTAAAGGAGCTCCCTTCCCCTCCTCCAGGGCAGGTTCCTCTCCTGCTGAGACCAGGCCCCTCCTCTGCTTCACCCCAGTGACTGTCAGAAGCCTGACTGTGGCCTTCCCCTTGGCCACATTTCCTCAATCCCTCCCCAGTCCCCAGAGCTGCCTGAGAAGCGCAGGAGTGAGAGCCATGAGACCCACTGTTCTGGCCGGTAGGGATCCTGTCCCTTCTTTAGAGTGGGTATACCAATCCCCAGGGCTGGGGACCAGGATGCTGAGCAGGTAGACACCGCACCAGGTGTTCTGAGCAGCATCTTCTCATAGTCTCATTTTAGGAATCAAAGTGACCCAGACATGCTCTACTACGGGAATGCTGAGTGGTCAGGTGTGAGACCTCTGCAGGTTCACTTGGAGCCAGGGCAAGGAGTCCTTCCACAGAACGGGTGCTCTATGCTGCAAGATCAGAGCCAACAATCAACGAGACTCCTACAGAAAGAAGGCGACTACGTGAGATGAGATCTGAGTTTGATACTGTGGTCCAGTGGAGCTCATTTCCCCCAGCCCTTCTCTCTGGGAATCTGAGAAGGATGCACTGCCCCTCCATGCTGTGTCTAGAGTGCTTGTGACCCATGCAAGAGGGACAGAGGGAGGGGCTGAGGTGGTGACTGAGTGCAGAGTGACATTTGTTATGGGTGGTTTTATGCTTGTCCTGGAGGCCCCACATACCTATAGCACCCTGTTTCCATCCCAGTGTGTTTGTCTGCGCTCCCTCAAGATGAAATCACTTGCAGACTCTTAGATGGTTCTGCCCTTGAGGTTTAACTTGATTCCAAATTTCAGAGGCTGAAAGTAGCCCACCTGTAAAACAAGAAAATATATGTCAGGTATTCATGCATTGGGGGTCTTCCACCAAGACCTCTTCACTACTATAATCAAGAGCTCTGAGTAAGGTATCAACTCTGTGGACCTTGGGCAACTTTCAAAATTTTGACTTTAAATCTGTCTTTACTGGGCTTCCACGAGGACTTTGTATTGGATCCTGCAATCCTGGGTGGGTCTACCTATCTCCTAAGCCACCTAGACAAGAGCAAGGCTGAACCCCTGGGGTGAGCGGGCCCCTTCCCTCTGAATGATTCTCCTTCAGCTGTGGAGATGGGCCTTCCTTTCTCGCCTTGTTATGATAAGTTTGTCAAGTGAGGTCGTGAAATGTGTTCTTAATGATGTTTTCCCAAATTAGCAAGCACACTCATTTCAGATATTTTAATAATTTCTATTTGGGGGAGCATATGCTGCCAAGTTGCTGTAGAGGCCAAGAAATTCACAGTTGGCTCTCAGGACTGGAGGAGGCTGGGGTCCATGCAGGCCTCCAGGGTCCTGCTCTGCTAATGGGCCCATTTATTTTTCATTTTTATGACTGTCTTGCTGAACATTTAAAAACTGATCACTCCACATTTTTACTGCCTAAAATGTTATGAAAACTTGGATATATTATGCCAAAAACATTGTCCCTGTGACACACCAGGATCAGACTATGCAAGGAGATATCACTCTGCCTTCAATAACAAAGTCTTCCTCAGGTGTCCAAGAGAGGGACATCACTCTCCAACCTTTGTGTGGAGAAAAAGTGATTTATTTTCTCTTTTAATAATAACTTTTAATCTTCTTAAAAACTATGTTAATTACCAAAAAATTGGAAATTTTTATGAGCATAATGCAAATAAGAAGAGCAATGCAATGTCAATCAAGGCTATGGCTAAGTAAAATAACCCGTGTGCGCACAGCACAGTGATGGTTGAAGAGCTCATCTCTCCAGCACTGCCTCCTGCCCACCATGTCTGCATGACCGGCATGAGGCTTCATGCCTGTTACATGGTAGCCTTTTTCATTGAAAATGTAATTCTCCAGGTTGATAATTCTTCCACTGCAGAGGTGGGTCTGTGCCAGGCCAGGTAGTGCCTTGGCCTCCCTTTCTGCTGCTCAGATGGCTGTGAGCTAGTGGGAACCTCCTTGGCCTCCACAAGCAACACGTGGTGCAACTGGGTTCCAGTAAAACTTGTTATGGACACTGTAACTTGAACTTTGAATGCTATTCAAGTGACATCAAATACTCTCCTTTTAGATTCTTCAGCCATTTAAAAGTGTAAAAGCCATAGCTTGCAAGCCACCCAAAACAGGCAGAGGCGCATTTGTCATGTTGGCAGTGGCTCGCTGATCCTTGTCCTATAACATCACTTTGAGTGACAGCATGATATTTCATGACACTCTGCACATTATCTATTTATGCAATTGCTGAATGTTGGACACATAGCTTACTTTCATTTTGCTTCTTGCTCTTTTAAATCACATCATTAATTGACATCTCTGGGGAGCAGCTCCCTTTCCTGTGATTCAGCTCTGTATTCCAGTCAGCCCAAAGGAAGCTCCCAGCAAGCCCAGAACTCCTTGGAGGGGAGAGGAGGACACACAGAAGGGGATGGAAGGACAGTGGAGGGCCTGTGAGTGGGCAGGTCCTTTGTAAAGGGGAAGGGAATCAAGCTCCCAGACAAAGGAGGCCGGGGAATCAATGGCTTCGCGCACCCTTAGCAGACCTCCTGGGAGGGAGCCAGCTCCCGCCAGCTCCTGGTTTCCAGCCCCCCTGCTTCCCGTTGGTGCCATCTGGGAGAAGAGGGGGCCACAGGACTGACTGTGCCCAGTTCCCAGGTTCCTCACAGAGGTGCAGCCCCTGCCTCGATCCCACACATGCCTGTCAGACCCCGGGGCCCAGACCCAGAAAGCCTCGCCTCCCCTTCCGTGTGTGCATGACCCTGATGCCACCTCAGAGTTTTAACGAGTTCAGGTCACCAGTTCCAACTTGGCTTCCTCCATGGTGATGGACACTCTGGGCCCAGATGCCCTGACCCACTGGAGGCCTTTCTTGGGGGCCTCTGTCATCACAGGGGTTCTAACAGTGTTCAGCCATAAAATGCCAAGAGTCCCAGGGACACCTTCACGCCCATGGAATCGCCCCCACCTCTCTGAGACTGGCCGTGCAGGCACAGGGCGCTGGCAAAGAGCCCCCTGATGCCCACATAGTTCCAGAATGCCCCACTCCAGGCTGAGCCTCAATTATCAGCCACTCTCAAGGGTCTCTGGAATTATGGAACACTGATGAAGATTGCATGCTGTGCTCAGAGTATTTCTTACAGGGAAAAATATAAAAGGACCAATTTTCTGGCAATCGGCTATATGAGCCAGTAGGGAGTGTTCAGTGAGTGTGGAATGGTTCCTTATTTATTGATTCCGAGCATTGGTACTGGGCTTGATCCAGCCACATTCTTCATGTTTCCTTATCTCTCACACATCAGCCACAGCTTGTCTAGAGCAGGGAGCCAGGACCTAATCTCTGCAAAAGCTAACAGGGCTCAGGTCCTGGCTCGCTGCCAAGTCACTGTGCTTTGGTAGGACTATCCCTAGTGCTCGCCAGTGCTTCTGTACAAAATATCACGAGATGGGTGGCCTAAAGAAGTAGGCCATGGCCTAGTTAATTGTGTCACTTGGGAAGGCTGGAAACCCTGTGAAGACCAGCAAGAAGGTCCCCGACAGGCGTCAGGCAGCATCCATACAGGCATTTCTCCCATCTCCTGTGGTTTGCTGGCCATCTTTGTCATTTCTTCATTCACAAACCCATCACCCAGCCCTGCCTTCTTCACATTCTTCTCCTAGTGTACACATGACAGTGTCAAGGTCATGAGTCACACTGAATCAAGGGGACATGTTATTCCAGTATGACCTCAACTTTAGCAGACTACATCTGCCATTACCAAGGAAGGTCACATAGGGAGCTCCTGAGAGACTTCAACCTATGCACAGGATTCCCATAGTTTGGATTCCAACATTCCAAACTTTTGGGAAATAAGTAGCACATAACAAAACCCGTGAGGTTCACTTTGCTATCTATACTCTAAAGATGAGGGTGACAAAGCCTTAAGAGGATTAAGAATTTGCCACATCCACCTAGTCTGACTTAAAGCTGCACCTGTCTAGCAAGTCTTGCTTCTTTTGGAGAGCATGTGCCCAGGACATTGGCTTTCTGAATACACTGCACGCTTTGCTGTGAACACACCTGCAGGGACTGAGGTGGGTTAGTTCTGGGGTTTCTAGTCTGCCCCTCCCCTACCATGTGGCCTTGTCTCTCATCCGTGTGGACAACTTGCTTACTAACTGCCTTTTCCCCAACAAAACAGAGCTAAGGTTTGTATCAGAAATCGCTGATTCCGGGGGCTTTTAGTTTTCTGCCAAGTTAAATTGTGGTGAATTCTCTCCAGTGTTTTCTTAGCAGGGAGGTAAGGGGCCCACTTAGGTGCTTTTTGTGGGTTGCCTTTTTAAACAAATGCAGCTGGGCATTTTGATTAAATGCATATTGGAATCCACTTATAACTAGTGAACCAAGACAATGCAAGGGCCGCAAAGCACCTTTCATTGCCTGCTGAAACTGTTCAAGTTAAACAGTTCAACAGGATATTGCTGTGTTATGATGTCTCGTGAAATGAAACACTGTGCCCAAAAGAGTCCTACCCAACATAGAAGGTCCAGGACACTGGCTCTGCCTCCTCTAGAATGGAAATGTCTGCTGGGACAGATGTGAGGCTCTGCTTGACCTGGATCCGGTGTTGAGTGAATTATAAATAGAATCACCAAAATGGCTTCACACAACCCAAAGCCATCTGCAGTTGGGTGTGTCGCTTCTCAGCTGAACAGTGGATATGGAGCCCCCTGCCCTCAAGGCCCGCTGACTTCTGGGCATTCTTGGAGCCATTCCTTTTCTAGGGATCACACCATTTGGATATTGCAAATGCAGAGGAGGACACTGGGCTGGGAGTGGTTGGCTCCAGTGGACGGGGAGTGCTCCATGATCACTTAGTTGGTTAGCACACTTCGGTGTCACTAGGAGCTGGGTGCTGGGATTACAGCGACCAAGGACACCCTTCAAAGTCTGGAGGGGAGAGAGATGGGTAAGTGTGAGCCAGCGTCAGGGCTGGCTGAGAGCAGAGGCTGGGGTGCAGAGGGAGTCCAGAGGAACAGTGCTCACCCTCACTAGGCACAGGGCGAAGGCCGTGCAGAGAGCCTGGCAGAGAAGCCTGATGGACCATAAGGTTTAAGAAGAGACGACTGAGTGCCGGAGGCCTGTGAGCAGGAAGACCTCAGGAGAGGGTAATGGGGTGTGTTCTGAGAACTGCAGTGCAGTCCATAGGGACAGAGTGTTAACTACACAGGGGAGTGAAGCACGAGGCTACAGACCTTTTATAGTCCTGATGGAGAAAATTAAGGAAAGGATCTTCAAGTTCAGCAGCTCATTATTTACCTACCAGCAGCAATAAAAATCTCATCCTTTTTTAGAAACAACCTAAGACTAGAATAGTTGGGCCATGTGGCTTCCAGGCAAATGGTAGATTGTGACAAAACAGTCTCAGACCTCCTGCCCTCCCTTGGAGGGCCTTTTTTTGTAAATCTGAAAGTCCTGAGTCCAGTGAGTTTTGAAGAACAAGTTACTGGTCTCAAAAACTACCACAACAGCAGACAATTTTAAGATTCAGGTTGACCTGCAAAGGGAAATGGACATAGTCTGCTTCCACGATGAGCTGTCAGGCCTGCATTCCACCCTGGACTGCACTCCAGAAACTTCTGAGGGCTCCAATCTTTAGCAAAGCCTGGACTGAGGTAGTGCCCTCTTCATGGCCCTAACATGGGAAATTCCTGGTAGTCAGTTGGACCTCCAGGCCTTAGGGGAGGGGGGAAAGGCACATGGAAGCCCTCACAGATATTGGGGTTTGAAGATTTGAAATTTGGGTCTACCTCTGGCTAATTATGTGAACTTAAAGAAATTACTTGACTTCTCTGAGCATGAAAAAAAATACACAATAACTATCTGTTGAGTGAAGACTGAAATTAGACTATGGAATTAGACTATTGTACATGGAGAATTCAGGGCACAGTCTGGTGTCCCAGGATTCATTGGTGGTTCCTTAACACCAGAGCTGTTAAAGTTCAGGAATCACAAATCATTGTAGGAAATAAAGTTCAGAAGGTCATGACCAGAAATTTTTGAATTTTGAATATCAAGATAAAAAGTCTGGATTTTTTCCCTCTGAACCAAAGTTTCCAAAAGCATGATTATTGTACCACTAGATGAAAGAAATATTGATAGAAAGGTGTGAACAAGGTTGTAGAGTCAGTTGGAAAACACTGGCTTCTGCTTTGTGGCCTGTGCAGGCATCTTCCTAAAGCCTTTAACAAGTGTGTGATCCCCAGACATGAGGATGCATTTCCCTAAACATATTTGATCACTCCCCTGGCCCCCCAGAGAGCCCATCCCAGAACTAGTAGCTTGGAGCCACCATTACTTAATGGGAAACTTTCAAGAATTTTGAGCAGGGACATGTTATGCTACGCCACAATCTGTTTTCCTGGAAATGACCCTGTTGGGCCTCCCTCTTCCTGTATGGCCACCGAGGGATGGCCACCAAGAGCTGGCCCCCATGCCGCTCTGCTGGGACATCTGTCTCTTAGATCTAGGAGGCAGTCATTCCCTCCCTCCACATTTTTGTCCCTGCTGAACATATCTGCATCCGTAATCTGTCTCTCACATGTTAGCCTGTTTGGATTTATTTCTCTTACCATCTGGTGATCAGGAGTTTGGATTCTAGGTTCATTTTGGTTTGGACAAAGAAGAATGGGCCCAGTCTCTGTATGAATAAAGCAAGTTGGGTGGATGGAGCATTTCTTTTTTTTTCTTTAGTCTTTTATATAACTTAATTATGGAAAAGTTAGCTGTTTTCCAAACATAGCCATGAAATCTGGACATTTTTTCCTTAGGGGAAAAAAAAATACTGATTTCCTTCCTTGTGAGCTCAGCAGTCTGGAATATTTTAGGCACAAGGACATTAAGGGAGGGTGGAAGGAGGGCACATGAATTTTGTGCATTATACGAAAGCCAGGCTTTTTCTGGTTTTACTAATGGAAGGTGATTATAGAACATTTTAATGTCAGAAAGGTTTGAAAGCCGTTATGCTTCTCGACAGATCTTAAAGCTCTCCGACTTAATGACTAGTGCCTTGGAAAAGTGCTTGCTCTCTCTTAGACACACGCGCGCGCGTACACACACACACACACACACACACACACACACACACCCTCTGAATACAACGGCAGAAGTCGGTTCTGCTACTACCTGTCATGCCTACAACTCCCATATTGCCGTCAGGTGGCTCTGAGCACGTGGTGCATCTTCACCTCTATTGAGACACGCTGACATAAAATACAGAGATGATCCATTACATTTCCTGCAACTGCATCTCATTCTGTTAATGCTTACAAATTAAGGGTGTCTGTCACTGCCTATATGAGACCATACCCAGAGCATCTCCCATCTCATGAATTTCAGAGTATGCTCCATGGAAATGCAGGAACCAATCCAATGGTAAGGATGATGCATAGCTCGTGATCTCTGTCTAGTCGGTATGAAAATCTGTCTGTGCAAGGAATGTGAACTCAGTCGTCCTTGGAGCCACAGGGTGTCAGGAGTGTCAGTTCTACAGACCAGTGGTGTTCTTCATGGACATAAAGTCACCAAGGCAGAATTACACTCCTGGGTTGAAAAATGTGAATGTACTCAGCTCATTTCAGCACTGTTTGGTAGGTGTTCTTTGCTTTTTAAAATTCTCAAAGCCTACTTACCTGCTCAACTGCCTCCATGAGCTCTCTTCCAACATACAGGCTTCAGTTTGTCTCAGACTCTGATTTTGAAGACAGGTATTGACAGGGGTAGCTTTCCCCTCTGACCTGGCCTCTCCAGTGAGTTCAGGACCCCAAGCCACTGGACCTGCACATGCGTTTTCCCCAAATTTCACCTGTAGCTGGCTCCGATGTTTCCTCAAGTTGGCTGTCCCGGGTGGAAGCCCTTCTGTGATGGCTAAAGCATCCTTCAACCCTATCCATCATGTCCTCTCCTCCCTGGGCTAAATGTTCACAGGCCTGTCGTTCATTGTTCGGACACAGCTCAGTGCTCAGCATGTATGAGCCAGTCAAAAGCTCTGCTGTGGGCAGCGAGAGCCCAGATGCTGATTTTCTCATCAGACTCCCTTACTTGGCCTAAGGGGTGCTCCCCTTCCCACCCATGATTGACATCTGCAGACCACCTGGCTAACTCCAGCCGTCCACCTGGTTATGTTTAAGGTGCTGTCTATTAAACCTTTCCACTCCATCTTCATACAGTCGCTTTCTGCATCCAAGCCTGGAGCACCACAGTCCTGCTGCTGCAAGACTCCCTCCGGCATGTCTCTCGGGGCTTCCAACCTTTCTGAATGCTGTCATTGAGTTCCCTTGCTTTTATGATTCCTCTCAGTGCTGCGCCATGAACAAATGGCACAAGTACCCCTTCCATGCCTTTTTGAATGTGTCCAGGAAAGCATGGTCTTCTTTTGACATCCATGAGGGCCATGGCCTTCATGAGCTAGCTAGCCTGTGACTTCACAGAGAGCCTGGAGCACAAGCGTGTTGCTACGAGACAATGGGACCGAGCACAGAAGCTGGGGTCCTCTAGCGGTAAATCCCTCTGGTCCCAGCACTGGGTGTCTGGCTGCACACCCCCCCCCATGGACTCAGGGACTGCCAGGACCAGGTCAGAAGCTGGTGTTCTGTCCAGAACCTTCCTCTTCCTGCCTGTGGCTCTCCGCAAGCCCGTTCTGTTGACTTTCCTGTTCTACCAGGGGCGTTACCGTCTGGTTCATCTGATGAGTTGTTTTGAAACACAGTCTGTGTGTACACGGTTCAGACACACGTAGGCCAGAAATCACGGCTCAGAGCTCGTCCTTAGCTTCCTGTCTCCTCCACGCGTGCACACCACGGCGTCGGGGTTGGGCAAGGCCACTGGAGGAAGCCGCTGGCCGGCCGTGCCGCACACCTGCTCGGTGTTTCTCAACCGTGGACTTTCAGATGACCTCTTGGCTCAGCACCTTCTGCTTCAGGATATGTGTTGTAGGCAGTGGGCCAGTGGGCAAGGGTGTCCTCCAGTGCTGGGTAGCGCAGGGACTTTCTCTTAGTGTCACTGAGGGGCCCTCAGAGGAGACTACCCCGAGGGCAGAATGAATGAGGTTTCTTGAAATCTGGGCTCCTGACGTGGGACAGATCAGGCCTGCTTGGTCATAAAAGCCAGGCAGTACTAAAATAAAACATAAAACCTGACAGAAAGTGACAGCTTTCAATCTCTCCTGGCCCTGATTTTCAGAATGGATCTAAATGAGATGCCGCCATTACCGGGGAAAGGCATGGTGATTAGGAAACTCCCAAGGTCTTCTAGGGCTCAGAATGCTCAGCTCAAGATACAGATGTTGGGTGGGATGGTAGCTTCAACTCCAGCTCTTTGTGCTAATGAATATTATGGACTTCATGAGTGATTTAATTGTGTTCTTTGGATATTTCTGTGGAAACAATCGGGCTACAGAAAATGAGGGAGGCCAGGATTCTGGTATGGAAGTACTTGCCAGGCTGTGGGAGTACTGGCCAGGAGCTGATGGAGGCACCCTGCGGCCTGCCCAGGTTACCTGTGTGCTCCTTCTCAGCCCTGAGGTTGCTATGCAGCATGGCAGGTGCAGTGGTGCAATGAGCCGGGCTCTTCCCTTGGGCCTCCCGTGCAGAGGCAAGCAATGCACTTCCACTTCCTCCTAGAGCTTACCATGATGGTGTGAGGTAGGGGTTTTCAGAGGTACCTAGACTCAGGCACCAAAACTGAGGAAGTGGGAACTCACCTGTGGGACCCATGAGGACAGCACAGAAGAGGGACTGTGGGAAACTGTGGGCAGTCACAGCCCTTCCCACCTAGGTGTGCATTTAGGAGGAGAGGGCAGCTTGGTCAGTGGGACATTGTGGAATCCGTGCCTGGCCACATCAACCTGGGCACCTGGAGTGCTCTAGGCTCCCACATCCCCCTTTAGGGCCCCTGGCTTCCTATGTCCGAGCCACTGACTTCTTCCATCCCTGCTGAACCCACTCAGCCCACAGAGTGGTTAAAAGTAAAAATCATGAACCACCGTTGTTTTAGGTTAAGTTTGAGACTGGTCTGTTATGTAAGAATGTCTGATTAAACAGGGACCTCAGGATGTTTTCTTCTCTGAACCTTAATTGGATCAAGATCTGAAGTGCTGTCTCCTCTGACTGCAGAAAGTTGGTCTGGTATCCTGGGTCTTGGGCTCTTTGCCATAATGAGAACATGGATTAATGAAGAACGCTCATTCCAGACACAGGTATGGCCCCTCCTACTCTCCTTTCCTCATCCAAGCATTGCTTTCAACAGTATGTCCCAGGGCTGGGGATGTGGCTCAAGCGGTAGTGCGCTCGCCTAGCATGCCTCAGCACCACATACAAACAAAGATGTTGTGTCCGCTGAAAGCTAAACAATAAATATTAAAAAATTCTCTCTCTCTCTTTAAAAAAAAAATGTCCCAGTAGGTTCAGATTGGGCCTCAGAATCCTACTCAACCCAGTTTCAGAGAGAAGGAGTTATCAATGTTCACAATCACTTGGAATTGACACTTGATATGGGATATGTCACCCCTTGACCAGACAATATCTAAGTTTCTTGTCGATTCTAACGTTTGCTGCTTGATTTATCTTTTGGCCCTGTGTGTGTATAGAAGAAACAAATTATCTCTGTAGCTCTCAAACTCCTTACTCCTTGTTCAGTTCTCAGTCTGCTTTTTGTAGCTTCATACCTGTTTTTTGGTTTGAGGAGACGGCAGGTGAGTGAAAACCGAGCTCCTGTCCTTGCTGATCCTCCACTGTGCAGGGCACTAAGGCTCGCTCAGCCCTAGAGAAGACTGAATTCTGTGGACATTTCCACTCAGAACAGGGAAAGAAGAATGAGGAGGATGAAGTAGAGTAGGAATGGGAGGTGGGGAAAAGCAAAACCAAGAGCAGTGCTGGTCACACCTGCAACACTGCAGGCTGGTCTACCCTGCAACTTTGAAGCACTGGTCTATACTCGCAATATTGCAGCGCTGGTCACACCCACAACACTGAAGTGCTGGTCACACCCACAACAGTGCAGCGCTGGTCACACCTGCAGCACCTCTAGCTTCAGAACGCGTGGTGGTCCTGTGCTTTGCTTTGATAACAGGTCATGCCATGATTCTCTTTATTGTTGTGCTCTTCTCACACCAGCTCAGCTGAAGCCAGAGAGTGCTGGAGTCAGCTATTCCTAAGAATTAGTCTTTTCAAACTGGCCGTAGAGACTTGATCAAAGTCGTGGGTTTTAATTGAATCTCTCCTAACAGCCTCCCTGGGATGGAACGTGACTGATCCAACTGACGTCCCCTTATCCCTGTGGCAGAGCCCGATGGCTTCCCACCAAACAGACCATACTTCATACTCTAACGCGGCTTTTCACAGCTCCACTGGAGGCTGCGAGAATCCTAGCCCTGGCCAAGACCTGTGTCCTCAGAGGGGACGTTCTCTGTCCACCCTCCGCCTTCCCTGGTGAAAGGGGGACACTTGGCTGGCAGTTTGATAGGGATAAACACTAGGATCAAAGTCATCGTTGTCCCCCAGTGGCCGTGGGGACCTGCTGGGGAGGGTAGACGGGCAGCAGGGGCTTCCATGGTCTGGTCCTCGGTGATCTTCCTGTCTCTATCTGGCAATCTGGACCTCGACAATGCTTCCTGGCGGTGGACTCAAGCCTTCCCTGCTCAAGTTCATTTCCATAATTGTCCCTCCCCCACCATCCATGAGCGCCCCCCCTTGCCTGCTCCTGCTGCCTGGTCTGTGCCAGCAGCATGGTGACTCCTCACTCCCCCTTCGCTCCTCAGGGTGACCAGGGTGGGGGGTCATTCTGAGCCCAGTTTTTGATAATAGAGAGCAAATCCCACTTCTCTTTATGCCCACTTTGGCTCACACTGCAAATCCTGAGCCACGGTGTGGACATGCGTGGAGAAGTCCACGCTGTGGCGGCGGCGAGCTGCGTGGGTGGGGGAGAGCAGCCTGTGCACACGGGCACCCGACGCCCCTCAGGCATCCTTTCTCTATCAGGTCTCAGTCTCTCTCTCTCGGAAAACAACAAAACTAACAGTCTTCAAGTGATCCACGCTTCTGTCTCCATTGGAAACAGGCTCAGGAGGCAGAGTCCCTCGCGAGCCTCCCCCTGAGGTCCCGTGCTCTCAGGTTCTCTGTGATGTGGACTTGCACTGTGCACACGCAGAGTCGTCCACTGCCTTCCCCCCCCGCTTGGTTGCGTGTGCACAGTACACATCCTGAGCTGGATGTCGGGGTGTCAGCCACATTTCCCCACTGCCTCTGTGCTCCCCTGTGCCAGCTCCAGTCAGAAGAATCCTGACTTCTTCTCTGTCTCTTCCTCTCATCTTCCATAAATAAATGGTAGAGACAGGATGGGGGTGGACATTCTGTGACAAAGATGGGCGGAGCACCCACAGTGCTGCCTGCTGAGGTATTGCCATAAATAAGACTCACGGTCAGGTTAGGGGTCAGGACACGGAGACCGGGAAAAGCTGATGACTTGAGCAAAATTGCATTTGTTGGAAGTGTGGAGCTGCAGCCCTGCCCTGTTCAGAGCCTGCACAGCTGCCACACAGTGCTGTACTCTTGCACCCCTGCATCTCGGAACCTCCAAAAACAAGGCTGACACCACCCAAACTGAAGTGGAAAGATCTGAGGTTCAAGAGGTTTTAGTCTGGCTGTTGATTCCCATCCCTGCCCCACATGGCTGCTTCCTGCACCACTGCCATCCACGTCACACTGCCACATTGCCTTCTTGAGAGTCCCCACCTTCTGTGGGATGGCCTTCCTCTGGCAGGCCAGGGTGGATTTATGGAGCTGGCAGAGTGCACTGCTGGTCATTTTCCCAGTGCTGTCATTATGAGGGGCACAGGGCCAGCCAACAGTGGGGTTTTATGATCAATTACTACCAGGACGAATTGCTAATAGGCAGGCCATTAGAAACTGGAGGGAGATATTTCACAGTAACTGTTTCTCCTCTTTGCTTTTTTCCCACTTTTGAACCTGATGTATATAGGCTTCCTGAGAGCTGGCTCCAGCAGTGAGCTACGGGATCTGCACCAGAGCATCACCCAGAGGCTTCACCAAAGTTACCCGCAGAGGTTTGGGGGTCAGTGACAACTCTTCAGAGAATGCCGGACACCTAATGGTGGCCGGTGTCTGCTACAGGCAGGTCATAGCCTTGGGGACAAATACACGGGCTCAAACTCTGCTTCTGTCTCTTTCAGGCTTAGTGTTCTTGGGAAAGTTTCTTACTCTTCCAAATTCTCATTTGTTTTCACATCTCTGCAATGGAATCGACACAGTCAGTCTCAAAATCTATAGATGAAACTGGGTGATGTGCGTTAGGCATGGCATGCGCTGAACAATTGCAGCTCTGAGGGTGAGCTGGCTCTCATTTTTCATGAGCACAGTGTGTCCAGCCTGCAATTGGTCAGTGCATGCCATGCCTAACACACATAGCTGAATGCTACCTACATTTGAGATGCCTGGCTGCAGGACATGGCCATCCAGAGACAGGAGGATGCCTAGAAGGAGCCTGCTGTAGGGCAGTCTGGGATCGGGATCAGCCCTTTCAAGAGCAAGAGTCCTGAGGACACAGGCACCTATCAGAGCTGCCCAGACAGCTGCCTGCTGAGCTCCTTCAACCCTCCTGAAAATGGCAGGTCCTGGGGGCAGTCTTCTCTGCTGCCTTGGGGCAACTCCAATGTCTTGCAGATGGCTGAGAGCAGTGAGGTGGCCAGCTGTGAAGAGCTTGCTTTGCTAGACACCCAGCTTGGCATTCTTCCTGTGACGTGGTTCTCCTGATTACTGTCCAGCAAAAATTCTGAATTATTGCCTCCTTTTATAAATGGCAGTGTGATAAAGCCCAGAGAATCAGTTCTTCCATGGATTATGCCTTTAGTGTCATATCTAAAAAGTCATTGGTATACCCAAGGTCATCTAAATTTTCTCTAGTTTTATATGCTAGGAGCATTCTGCTTTTGTGTTTTCCAATTAGATCTATGATTTGTATCAGGTTACCTGATTTTGAAAACTGTAAATTCTGTGTCTAAATTCATATTGTTGCCTGTGGACTGTTGCCCCAGTGGAATTTGCTAGAAAGTATCTTTACTGCTTTGTCAGGACCAGTGGACCTTATCTATGTGAACCCATTACCGAGCTCTCTCTTCTATTGCACAGGTCTGTTCCTTCACCAGCGCTGCACGGTTTGGATCACCACAGCTTTATGGTAAGACTTGAAGTTGGTGTGATTCTGCAATATTAAGCTGGTGGTTCTGTATCTTTTTCCTCTTCACATAAACTTTAAAATCATTTTGTTGGTTTCCCAAAATAACTCGCTAGGATTTTGGTTTGGATTCTATTTAATCTATATATCAAGTTAAGAACAACTGACACTTTGGAAAATTAGGTCTTCTCATCCATAAAAGTGGAATGACTCACTATTTAGATCTTCAGTTTATTTTATGAGAGTTCTATAGTTTTCTCCTGTAGACATCTGTGGACTGAGTTTTTGTGTCCAACCAAAATTTGTTTGTTGAAGTCCTAACCTCCAAGGTGAGGATATTAGGAGGTGAGGCCTTTGGTAAGTGATTATGTCATGAGCGAAGAACCTTAAAAGAGGCTCTGAAGAGCTCTCTCACCCTTCTGCCATGTAAGGCTGCAATAACATGCATGCCTTCACAAGGAAGTAAATCTTCTGGAGCCTAGATCTTGACAAGTTCACCCCCAGAATTGTGAGCAATTTCTATTTTAGCCACCTGTTTGTGGTGTCATTTTTATAGTGGCCCAAACTGGGTAAGATAGAGACTTTATGGATATTTTGTTATATGTATATATAAGTATCCAAATTGTCACTTGTTCCTTGTTGAAATATAGCAGAGTTATTAACTTTTGTATATTAACTTTACATTTTGTAATCCAGTTGTAATTGTTCATCAGTTCTTTCAGGATTTTTGCACAATTATACCATCTGTGCACAAAGACAGTCATTTCTTCTGTCTCCATCAATACACCTTTTATTTCCTTTTCTTTTCTTATTGCACCAGCTACAATTTCCAGTATGCTGCTGAACAGCGTGATAAGAGGGGACATTCTTGACTTGTCCCGGATCTTAGTGGGACCCTTAAATGTGATGCTAACTGTGGGATTTTGGTAACTGTTAATATTCAGGTCTTCCTTTTTCCATGCTGCCTCCCCCGTCTGCCTGGTGCTTTCCAGAAGTGTGTCGAGGTGGCCCTGCTTTCTGTAGCTTTACTCTGGCATCCATTCTCCTGGGCTCTCTTGGAGGTGGTCCCCACATAGCACAATGGAACTCCAGTGTTCAGCAGATAGAGTCGTTCTTCCAGTAGAACTTTCGGGCTGTCACTGGGCTGATGAGTCTGAGGTCAGTTCCGAGACTCATTTTGGGGGATGAGATTGTATTCCATTGAGCACACACACAGGGCTGTTCCTTGCAATGTATATTTTTTACAACTCAGGATCCATTGTGGATGAATGGAGCTTTACTGCTTACCAGAAAATTTAATTAATCCATCACCCCGATTCTAATCTATGGGAGATGATTGGAAGATTTCCTTTTAGTTCGATCACATACTTTATTTGTACAGCCCTCTGTTCCAACAACCAAGTGTCTGGTGAGTGAGGCTGTGTGACTTTGGTAATGCTGCTATTTCATTCAGCTCTGGTTATGATTCTCAAAGTACCATGAACATAACCCACAAAAGGAAAAAAGTGAATAGTCAATGTAGTTGGCTCTTTGTGTGTGTGTGTGTGTGTGTGTGTGTGTGTGTGTGTTGCACACGCCTATGTGTACTTTAGCACAGAAAAAAATATAGTTAGGATTTTTCATGTGTACCTGGAAAATTAGAGCACAAGAATAATTTGAAAAGGACTTATCAGTGTTCTCACAGATGAAACTAAAACCAAACCCTGCATCTACTGACAAGACTCCACCACCTGTGGTCAGTTTACCTTTAAACTTGCTGAGATTCTTTAGGGAGCTGGAGAAACCTCAAACTGCAGCTCTGTCTCCTGGACCCCAGTCCCTCAACTCTCCTCTCTCAGCTCTGGTTTCTTGACAGCTTTCTTTTCCTCCTGCTTTACTTCACATGTGCAGGGAGGCCATGTCTGAACGTACTTGCTGCCCTGAAGGTTACCAGGGTCGCCGTGTTTTTTTCTCTCTCAAATACACACAATTATACACCCTCCCCCCCCCACACACACACCCTCACACATTCTTACGCACAAGTGGCCAAACCTACACTTTGTGGTCAGTATAAAAGTAGTCTCTTAATCAAATGGGTATGTTTTCCTGAGATGATGAAAACATACACCGTGTTTTATATTTCAGCCGTCCCCAAGTCTATTCAGCTTTTGGGGACTCTGGTCCCCCAAATGGTTTGGGTAATAGCCTAGCAATTTTCTTGAATAGCTTCTACGAAAAAGTTCTGGAAAAGGTCAAAAAGAAAATTTTCCCTATTAACACTTCAAAAACCCCAATTAATTGACTCAAAGTGCCTCAGGGAGAATCTTTGTCCCAATTATAACAAGCTCTGTTTTGAATGGAAATATCAACCCTTCTCTCTATAGAAACTTGAAGGTGAGGCTGCTCTCATAGATTCTGCATGTTGTTCACAGGGCTGAAAATACAGCTGAACCCACCGATCTTCATGTGCAAGGGCCTGAGTTTGGCAGTCCAGGGCCTCTGCAAACCAACCCAGAAACCAGAGAGCCAGAAGGGTGGGGAGAGGGGGGGATGGAGGAGGAGATGAGTGAGGGGGGTGCCCCAGGGAGGGACCAACCCACCATCTGCTGTCCAGCCCTGCACCAGCACCTCACACACGATGCCCTGCTTCACTGTAAACTGATAACTGTGACATATGGATTTAAGACCCTTGAAAACCATTCAGGAACAGGAGAGAAGGGCCCTCCTGCACATTATTGTACATCTCCCTGTTGGCAGGAGTGACCAGGTCACCTCATGTGCGACTTGTTCTCTTTTGTGTACCCAGTACATAGTCGCATGCTGCAGACAACTCGAAATGATGAGGAGTCTCTCCCTAATTAGGACAGCTGCATAAAGGGGGAGAACACCTAGCGTTTAGCAGCTATTTTTTCACAGGGAGAATTTGCTTTCTTTCCTCATTTTTATGTTGGAAGGCAGGGAAAAGCCAGACTGTAAGCACCACCCCCTCCCACTCTGGGCTTTTGTGTCCAGGGATTGGTGCAGGAGAGACTTGCTGTGAGATGATCACAGCTGTTAACCCCATGAGTGCTGGAGGACTGAGGCTCAGCTCAGACACGGAGCTGTCAATCTCCTCAGCACACAGATCGACGCGGGGAGGCCATGGGAGAGCCTAAGTGTTCTGTCCACAATAATTTTTAAAGGCTGGGGCATTTCCATTTCCAAAAGCAATATTTTATCCCTCTATACGACTCACAGGGGAAAATGAAAAAGAGAAAACATAGAACACCAGCTTCCACTGGCAACTGCTAAGTGCCATGGTTAAAGAGATTATCACTGATGACGTTAGTGTCACAGATGATGTAGTGAGCACTGTGACTAGCCTATACTTTCCATCACTGCTTCAGAGGGTAGGTATTACCTTCTTCACTTGACCCAGAAGCAAGCATATTGTTGCATATTTATTTCTAGTTTGCATTCTCTGTGAGTATTCATGGGGCTTAGTCTGTGCTTAAGCCATCTATATTCTTTTTCTTCCATGTAACACTGAGAGAAATCCCATATTTCCTCAGACCACAGTTTAAATGACTGCGTAGCCACAGTGTATCATGATAAGCTGACCCATTTCTCTGGGTTTTTCATTTTTTTATTTGTTCTTGTTAGAACACATGACTGTAGAACGTATTGTGACAAATCACACATACATGGAGTATAATTCCATTCTTATGGCTGGCTACACAGGTTGTGGAGTTTCCTTGTTTGTGCATTCATATATGGACATAAGAAAATAATGTTGGATTCACTCTACTGTCTTTCCCATTCTCACTCTAGTATTTTTATATTTCTGTGTTTGCAAATATTTCTCTTGTAAATAAGATGACGTTTTAGATATATTTTGTGTGTATAGCCAATTATCCCCTTAAGCTGGGTTGCCAGAATCTGCCCAGTTGTTGAGCACTTTTGACGCTCCTGATAAGCATCCAAATGATCATAGAGGAAAACTATGGCACTCTACCTCTGCTGGCTTTGTGTAAAAACACAACCCAGGCAGTCTCCCCAGCCTTCTGCTGAGGTGACGGCTGCATGCTCTTGCTTTGCACATGTTGTTTTTCCTCCCACCAACAAATCAAAGGTGCTAAATCATCCTTAGTTAGTCCTAAAAAACATTGATGTTGAAATGATTATTATTTTTCAGCAGGTGCTCTGCAAGTTGAGTATGCTGTTTCTGTAAATTTCACATTTTTAAGTATTACTAACACTTAAAGAACAATAGTGATACTTAAAGAACATAAAAGTTCTTTAAGGAGAGCAGTAAATATGTTTTCTATTTCCCAAAAGGACGTAGAGGTACTGTCATCCCCTGTGATCTGCAGGAGATGCATTCCAAGACCTCCTGTGGAAGCTGGAAATCATGGAGAGCATCCAACCATATATCCACTGTGCTTTCCGAATACGTACTTACCTTTTATAAGGTTTTATGTATAAGTCAGACACAGTGACAGAAGAACAACAACTCACCGCAGGAGCTAGGATAGCAAAGTGATGTCGTGAAAGTCTCTTCACCGTCTCGCTACTGGCCCTCCCTCTTGTGATGACGTCGTCTTGAGACCAGGCTCCTATTGGCTTGAAGGAGGACCGTGGCTGACTGCAGATGCCTGAACTTGGAGTCGGGGTAGTAGGCCACTCTCAGCCCCATCCTGAACGTGTGCATTCATGTTGGGGAGTTTGTGGTTCTCCACAAACCAGAGATCCAAGTGCCCCTGGTGGTTGTTACTTACTTTCTGAGCCAAAGAATCTGACTGAGGGCCCATCAAGAAGAAGAAAACAACAGGCTTTTATTCTCAGGAGGCAAATCAAGAAAGAGAAGAGGCAGAGGCTTTCTCCACCAAGACCCAGTTGCCAGTGAGGGGTGGTTCGGCCAGTGTCTTGGCCTGGACAGTTTTGTTTTCCTTGCGGTACAGTGGTACACCCCACCCCGCTGTCTGGTAACTGTGACAGTTCTTCAATCTCGACTCTATCAGAATCCATTTTCTGGTACCTGATGTAAATATTCTGGATTATTATCTGACCTCCATTCTGATTATTTCATTTCCATCACGATAAGTTTTGGGGCAAAACACTCGCTTGGTAACGTTGGTATCAGTTTCAGCAATTTGCTTTTCTTTTTGGGCTTGGTTCCGAACTTGGTCAGCCCTGTGACTTGGCTGTAAACAGAACAGCTTTCAAGTCCCTTTTCCCTTTTCCAGGAAAACCGGATCTGTGGTTCTGGGGAGGATCCTGCAGTACATGAGTTGATTAATGAACTTAGGGAGTAGCAGAGCAAGGAGGCCACTGCCCAACATGTGCTCCGGGCCTCGCCTGGGAGCTGGTCAGACACGTGGAGGCTCGGGCCCCACTTCAGAGCCACAGAACCAGAGCCCCAGGTGGTCTCTGGGACATTAAATGGTGAGATGCTCAGGGCTGGGTGATTGGGAAGGTCTTTCCAGGCTCAGAAGCAGCCAAGCTCGGGTCTCCTTCCATCTCCCAATGTTCTTCTTCTCTCCCTCCCCTTCTCCTCTGATGTGAGGAGCAAAAAGTTCTCTGTGACTATGCAGAGTAAACTCCATGCTCAGTGAACCTGAAGAATCTCTGCAAGAGGCTTCACATGTTGAGGGGCGGTGGGACTCAAGGGGTTAAATGCAAAACACATTACCACAGGACAGCTGCCAAGCCTTCGCGTTCCGAAATCTGATAAATGAAAAATGGGCATGGTATCAAATTTAATCACATTTGTATTCAGATGTTGTTGAGAGCAGACACTGATTTATGAACTAGCAACAGACACCAGATTTCCTGCCTGTGTTATATACATATGAATGGGTGGATGGGTAGATAGATAAACAGACAGTGAAATTATGCCGCAAATTACATGGCACCAGACCTGTTTATAACCTAGATCTCATCAAACCGATATTAAAAAATGCTACAGATATAATTTTTCCTGGGCAGTGGTTGGTTTACTTTGATCCTGGAGAATAGACTTCTTTTCAAAAGATTCTCCTGCTTAATTTGTGCAGTATTGGAAATGCTTTTGCTTTGCTCCATAGGTTTATATTACTTGTTTATACAGAACATTCTTTATGAGATGGAAAGGGATAGAAAGATGGTCAAGCTGTGGCTGCACATCTCCCTTCTCCCTCTCAACTCCATTAAAACCTTCACGGAGCTCAGGGATGCTGTGACCATGGGGACCTGCCAACCGGCTGCCAGAAGGGCTGCGGGTTGCCCAGGGTGTGGATCATTCATGGCGAGGATGAGCAACTTCACTCACAGTCTAGAAAAGCAGGAAGCTCAGGAATCACTGTTCTTAGACATTGGATTTTTTTTTTTTTTCAGTTGGGTCCCACTGTATTGCTCCCATGGTCTTGAACTTGTGAGCTCAGTTGTTCTTCCTGCCTCAGCCTCCCATGTAGCTGGGACCACGGTCTGTGCTACTACACCGGGCTGCATTTAAAGCTGACGGTATCACCTGGATGATGAGGTTGTCTGTTCTAGCACAGGCCATTGTCAGATCCCTGAAGACATCACATCTATCCACCTCTTCAATGTTTATATGTCTTCTGTCTATGCCCTTTTCTTGTAGATGCCTCGAATTTGCAAACCTGGCCAAGTTTTTATTAACCTTTCAAGGATCGCATACAGCCATTCCTTCACTTCCAACAAGATTCTTGTGTGGGATTGTACGCAGAAGATATGGGAATAGGTGACTTGTGGTTTCTCAACTATAACACCCAAGCAGCTCATTCTCTAAGAGGAAGTCAGACAAATAGGACAATTTTCATACGATTACAGGGTGTTTTCATCAGCTTTTTCATGCTGTGACCAGAAGACCAGATAAGAATGATTTTAGAGGTTGAAAAGTTTATGGTTCCAAAGATCTCAGGTCCATGGACAGCTGGCTCCATGGCTCTGGGCCCAAAGTGAGGCAGAACATCACAGTGGAAGAGTGTGGCAGAGGAAAGCTGCCCAGACATGAAAGTCAGGAAGCAGAGGACTGAGCTTGGCTCACCAGGGACTATGTATATATATATTCCCCAATGCACGCACCTCCTCCAGCCACCCCAACCTGCTGACATTACAACCCAGTCAATCCGTATCAGTAAGATCCCATAACCCAATCATTTCACCTCTAAATCCTCTTGCAGTGTCTCATCCGTGAGCTTTTAGGGACACACCACATCTAAACCGTAACACACAGGAAATGATCTATTCAATCCCGAGAGCTGCAGTAGCCCAGAGAAGCACTTGCTGCAGACTGGGGGTTTCAGCAAAGCCCTGGTGGCAGATCCAGCCCTGTGTGGGACCCTCAGAATGAGACCCCTCTCTGCTGACTTGCAGGACACAGGGGTGGGCTTCTGGTGGAGAAATGGGGTGGAAAATCACATGGCAATCTGGGGACAGTCAGCAGCTGCAGGAGCAAGAGCTGACCAAGGACCAGCCTCTGGGTGGGCCTTTACTCTTTGGGAAAAAATCCTGGTAGCCTTGAGCTGAATGACAGTCTGGGAGACATGAAAGTCAAAGAGCAGAAGCCATCCAGGGGATGACGTCAGAGACCCACGAGGACTGGACAGTGCCAAGGGATTGCAGAGAAGACCCAGACGTGGCAGACCCAGCCAGGATGGAACAGATGTGGCAGGTGACAAGAGCATTTTGGAAAGGGCTCTTCTTTGGAAGTCTAGGTAAGTAATGAGCCATTTACTGAGTGAGGGCAGAGTGTGTCTGATTTTGGTGGAATAGGTGTGACATGGTGACCACTGTGAGGGGTAGGACGGACACCAGCTGACACTGCCTCCCCCAGGAGCTCTACCAGGTAACCCAAGCTGGAAAGAGGCTCCTTCTGAGCTGCTTTGGCCAACAGGGCCTTCGCTTCCCCTGGAGAATGCACTGTCACTTTGAATTTCTGGTTCTATTTTCATGGGTAGCCTTATCTTCTTAATTAAATTATCTCCTGGAGGGGGAGGACTCTGTCTTCTTCTTGTTGGATCATTCGTAAGGCCGGAAGCATTCTGTTGTGTGTAGAAAGTATTGGTGGATGTTTGTTAATTGATTTGTTGAAAAAATCCTTTTTCACTGAACACATTCCCAAGAAACAGCCAAACCCAGAGTTGGGAAGCCATCTGGCAAAAACTGCTCGAGAAACTGTTTCTTGGCTCTCACATTTTAAAGGTCTTAAAATAGCTAACATTTATTGAACATTTTATCATGTGTCAGGTATCGTGCTAAGCCCATTATATCTGTTATCTCATGTAATCTTCAAAAAATCTTGCGGCATAAATGCTACAAAGATTCCCCCTCAAATTAAGAACAGTGAGGTTCAGAGAATGTTCTTCTTATTTTTAGGTCAGTGAGTTGTAGACATTAAGAATGAAACACAGACTCCAGCCGACTCTAGTGTTCATGGAAACTGGCCACCAATGGAGAGAACCTAGCTCTTCGCCATCTCCTTCCCCGTCCTTTACAAAGCTGATACACACACACAGAGGAAAACCAAGTGGCTCCTCATCGTTCATGTCCAGGACAAGAGGCAGGACCAGCACCCAGGTCTTCAGACAATGCGCTTCCTCCCTACTGCACTGGTTTGAAGACAAACATACTGAACCAAGTTTTCTTCTGCAGAGCAGGTAACATAAGGAATCCAGGGCCTGCCATTGGTCTCTAGAGGATGGACAAGCAAGCTGAGGAACAGACAGCAGAAGTATAAAGTGAGATCCTAGAGCTGAGCAGCCTGGTGACAGCCACACAGGTAACACTGCAGGACAGCGTTTCCCACAGCGATGTTCACCCTTTGGAAAATAAAGGAATGTGCAGTCTTTCCCTCAGATATGAACAGCAGAACAAGCCGAAGGAGTCCTAGCCGAGCCGGGTTTCAGCCAGGCATCCTCTGTTAATAAGTAGCTATGGACAGGTATTCCTACAACTGAAGTTTTCTGAGGGCGAGTCGGTGGCCCTGAGTTAGGAAAAGTCTTGCTTCTGCAATTTTTCAAGCTGAGGCTGCAAAACAAGATTGGAGACACAGGAGAAGTCACTGAACTGAGTGAATGGGGCAGATTGAGAAGGGGCACCTGAAAGGTCCTTCTGCAGTTCTTCCTAGGGATGCAGTTTGTTGTTAGAAAACCTAATCACCTAACACTTGTTCTCCATGTTGATGGGTGACTTTCCTCTGAAATGATTCTTAACACCATGAGCCTACTTTCTAGGGGAAACGGACCTGAGAAACATTTTCTTCCATTTGAATTGGTCCTGGATCTGAACTTCATGTGGATCTAAGACTTTTAGTCTTGGTCAGTTCTACAAGCCTAGAAAAAGCCAGGTTCTCTGTAGCACACGAAGCCCCTGATTTTAGATCTCAAGAAGTTCCTCTTCCCTTTGGAGGGAATCAGCTCAGATTAGCAGGTGGAGGCCCTACCAGATTCTGCTTAAATTTTGAGTTATAGCCTGAACAATAAGAAGTCTCCTTTTGAAATCTTTCTGTACTTATTAGGTGCAAGAAGCTGAAACTTCCTAAAGATCATCCTAACCCATCTGGACACTTCACAAAGACACTATTGGTGACTTATTTTCGGCCAGGAAAAGTCAACTGTGGGACAGGCAAAGCATGGAGAGTCATACTTGCTAGTCTGAAGACCAACCAGAACTGCAGAGTGTGAGTTTCAAGTGGGGCTTTGTAGGCCAAAGAGCAGGTGATGCCCTGCTGGTGTCACCTCTAACACAGGTGTGACCTGCTTGGGCTCAGAAGGTAAGGCAAAGGGGAAGCTATTCTTGTGAGACTGGCTCTCAGGTCAGATGGCAGCATGGAAGGCCGGCATCATGCTCAGCTCTGTCACTCTAGGCAAGCCACTTACCTCTCCACCACCCACACCAGAAGTAAACTATGCAGTGAGCTCAAAGAGTCAAGACTGCATTGTGAATTCCACGAGCCAGTGCCCTGGAAGCTTAGGACACCATGGCACAAGGGAAGCACGTAGGAAAGGCCAGCTCTCCTTTTAATGAAAATCATAGTGATTCCTGGGAGGAGAAATAAGGGGGACATCATTAGAATAAAAGGAAAGGAAGAAAAAAGAAAAGACAAGAAAAAGAGAAATTTCAAGGAAGAGGTGAGGTGTTGGCGGCAGACCGGCATCCACGCTCAACTCTTAAAATCTCCAGATGGGCCTCGGGTCTTTCATTCTGGGCAGGATTTGCTCTCAGCACATGATAAAGTGTCACACCACTGCTGCTCCTCTGAGGTGACAGATAATACTGACTGATCCTCTGTGGGCTCCACAGTGTATTTGCCATCTGGCTGTGTGGCCTGGCTCCTGGTTAGGACTCTCATACCACATTCCCACCTGACCCTATTTAAGGTCCATCTTCTGGAACATCAGAGAACCTTTTCATAACTGGGGCATGGGGAAGGTACTAGTGGATGCAATATTTCATCTGCAACTGGGGGCTCTGCTGGTTCACTCTGAGTTAGCACAGATGTGCATCTATAATTGTCTTTTTAAATCACTTTTTATCATTTTTCTCAACGACATCCTGATACCCCAGGCAGATGTGAAGACCCAGAGTAGTTGTAGGAGGTGATAGGATGTTGCAAGCAGGCCAGGAGGTTGGGGAGCCTTCCCTGAGACCCTCAGACATGTGGGCATGCAGAAACCTCCCCACTCACCCTCATCAGGGCCCCTCTTCTCTGTACACTGCAAAGACACACCTGGCTCCAGCCCTCGCTCTGCACTTTGAAAACATCCATCAAACTCACTTACCTCTGGTGGCTCGCTTCTGGCACTACCTGGCAAACAGAGCCTCAGGAGTTAAGTAGAGAGAAGAAAACTAAAGCAGCACTAAAGGAAGAGGGTGAAGCCCCCATCTCAGAGGGGCGGCCTTCCTGGGCATGTTTTCATGCCTTCGTGAATGCCGGAGTTGCACTGTGCTTTCCCTGTGAATGACCACGTACAAAGGCTCATTTATAATTCATACACTCAGCCCTTAATAAAGCAAACCAAATGTCATCTTTCCCTTTTTCTACAATACCAAGTCATTATTTCCACTGGGTGAAAGCACTTTTGACCCATAAAAATAAAACAGTGAGTCACTCGTTGGATGATTTCAGTGCATAAAAATATTGTTTCTTGTTATCAATAATATATACTCAGCCACCCTCATCACCTTTATCATGGTCTCAAGATAGAAACCAAACTCGAGTTAGCAGGGGTTGCTGAGAGTTCCTGCGAGCACTTGGTTCACTGGAGTGATTCACATTGAAAACTGCAGGCCTGTGTTTCCCAGAGGAAGCCCGCCCATCTCCCCATCCATCTGTGAGCTGAAGATCCCTGCTCCTGATGCCAAAACCTGGACCTCACATGGTACTGACTGACTGTCCAAGGGGCACTAGCACCAGAGACCTCAAGGTTCATATCAAGCCGTTTTTAAAAAATGAGTCCCAAGATGCTTCGGTCTCTGGCTACAATGTGAACTTTGCTGAGTGACCCTCTTCCGGTCCTTGTCAGTTCTACCTGTAAGCCAGGGAAGTTTGTGAGATGGGTTAAAACCCATCTCGCAAACTTCCCTGGCTTTATCATTATCATTATAAATCTGGCTATAATGATATGAGTCTATCCATATTGGCACACAATGGATTTTGTACCTTTCTGGGCAATGAACTTATAAAGCTATTGGAGGTAAATTTGTCTAACCTGGAGAAAGTTGGTGATTACGAGTATTTGAGCACCTTTTGTACTTTCTTAAAGACAAGTATGAATAAAAATGTATTTATAAATCCAGGTTGAAAATACTTATTCATATTTCTTTGAAGAATTCTTATTTGCTGAAGCTGATCTATAAATTCTAAGGAAGCAGAAAATACAATTCTACTAAGACTATGTGTTGAGAAAATAGTTTTTTTTTTTTTTTTTCCTAGTTTTGAGCTTATACCAGAGACAACACAGCCCCAACAATACGTGGTAGCATGGGAGGGTCCTTGATCTTAAAGGTCTTTGAATATAACTTTTCACCTTCTTTTCTGTCATGAACTTTTTGAAATGAAGGAGGATGGGCCCCTCTCTCTGCAGGCACATCTCATGCAGCTTTTTGATGATCTTTCTGGACTTGAATCAGGAACATTGAGGAGACTCCCTGCCACCAACTGGCAGTGTTGATGGGCAAATGTGTCCCCTTCTGTGTATTTTGTTTATCTCCATTTGTTAGGTAAATATATGATGTGATTTCTTCTCCCTTTCTGGATAAGGCTTTCTAGTTCTCTATTTTTTAAAACTGATTTTTAGAGAATTTCTCTGAAGGATAATCAAGAAAGTACAGAAGAGCTGGGCACAGTGGCAAATACGTGTAATCCCAGCAGCTCAGGAGGTTGAGACAGGAGGACAACAAGTTGAAAGCCAGCCTCAGCAATTTTGTGAGGCACTAAGGAACTCAGTGAGACCCATCTCTAAATAAGTTATTTTACAAAGAGCTGGGGATGTGGGCCAGTGTTTAAGTGCCCCTAGGTTCAATTCCCTGTGCCAAAAATTAAAACAAAAGAAGAAGAAAGTACAGAAGAAATGTCTTCTATGGCTCACTACTGCACCTATCTGAGTTGCTCTAACTTTCACTCAAGTGCATTGCAGTTTTATCATGGCTCAGTAGTATAAAAAAATACAAGCTGGTTGGATCTTAGTAAAGTGACTATGGTAATCTGGCTCATTGGAAATGTAGAGAAGTTTCTAGTTCTGGGATCAGCCTCCTTGCGGGAATGGGAATGGCACAGAATAGAAACGACATGCTCAGCTGGATGTGCTTTCCGAGTGCTCAACGTGGAAGACCCTGCATCTTCCTAGGATACAGGAAGTCCGGTCCTGTGAAATGCTGGTGAGCACCAGCAGGGGTATTTGCATCATGCATCCTGTGAGCACTGGTGATGTGGGAGCTCATCTGAATATAAGAGTCTCTGGGGTCCAGGAAAGTCCTATATGCATGGCTCTGAAATTTAGATGGAAGAGTCCCACTTGAAAAAGGCTTTGTGTGAGCCAAATGTGTAAAGTTGCAACTTCATTCAACTCGACTGGAGATCCTCTGAGAGGAAGCCAACCACTCCTTCCATGTGACCTTGGCTCGCCTTGAATGGCCCCATGTGGCCCATCTGCCTTCTTCAGGAAAAGGAGCCACTGGAGACAGGAAAGGGACCAGCACATTCTTCCAAACAATGAACGCTCAGATTTTCTCAGCTTTTTAGAAAAGGGTGGAATTACAAGGGCAGAATCTCTTCATTTTTAAGGGACTTTTTTTGGTGGTGGTTTTAAGCAACTATTCCTTCCCTTGTTCAAGTTAAAAACCCATCAAAGCAGGATGAGAGAGGAGAGAGGACAAGATTCTTTCTTCCTTCTCCCTGATGCTAATGTATATATTTTGGCGAAGTAAAATCATGCATTGTTTTAAAACACTACTGAGTGGAAAGACAAGATACATTAGTGAATACAAAACAGTGAGAAAAGCTTATATTGACCATATCTACTGGGTCTCCTGGAAGTTGTGATCATTTAAGTGAGTCATTGAATAGAAAAACTTTTAAAATAGGTGGCAGGTGCCTGGATTTGAAATAGAGTTAGGTCCTCGGTGTGGATGAGGAAGAAGAAGGGGCATTCTGGTCGTAGGATGGAGAAAGGTAGAAGCAGCAGACCCTGAAGCAGACCTGGGATGAGCCAGAATGCAGTTGCTCACAGCGCTGAGCACCGAACCAGAGCCTGGACTCCGGGGTGCAGGCTGCAGGGAAGACACAGTTGGTGAATTTTTAGGTCCATTCATTAGAAAGGCCACTCAAGGACCGTTTCTGCTAGAGCTTGGAGAGGGGCACTTGGAGAGAGGAGGAGAGCTACGCGGCCATTCCCTCTGATGTGTGAGCAACGTGGCCTGGCAATAGGGCAGCCGTAGGCAAGAAAGCAGGTCTGCAGAGATTTTAAGGTGGCAGGATGTACAGGACCTGTGTCCAGAACGACATCAAATAACGAAGAAGAGAGGCAACGAATGCTCAGAAGTCTCCATGGACACAGAGAAGGACCAGGGAAAACCCCATCAACTTCCACCATGAGAGATACCTAACAAAACCAGCAGGACATCAGGAAGGGATTAATACAGATGGAAGTGGAAACAAAATAAACAGAAAAAATACAAATACTTAGCCACACTTGCCATGGAAAATGGGAGAAGTAGTTTTAAAAAGAAGTAAACAACATCTAAGTAGGAATATTTTCTTCGTCAACAACAACAACAAAACACCCACAGCAGATTGGCTTGTGGAGAGATTCTAACGATTTTTAATAAACAAGGGATTGTAAACAGGGTTAAATATAGCACTTATAAGTTTTATTTATAAAGTTCTATCAGCATTTTCTAAGTTAACTTTTATCTTTGCTGAGTTGTAAAATAGTCCGGAGACAATCACAAGCAGAGAGACTGTGGATGAGCTAGCCAGAGTGTCTACTGAATCTCACAGTCTTGCACTGTTCCCTAAAAACTACAGGCTGCAGAAAAGTCCCCCAAATGGTTTGTTTTTATAAGTGTTTAGAAAATTTAGTGACCTTGAGGAAGCCAGATAATGACTGAGACTAGATGTTCTGCCAAGCAGGTGGCTGGATCTCAGATTCAGAGTATCTTTGGTATAAAGGAAACAAAGTTGTTGATATTTCTTTTACCTCCCAGTTAATGTAATAACATTCATATTTCTTATAATTCAACTCCCTTGAAAACAGAGACCTCTTCTGATCTATCTGCTTTCTTGGGATTGATATTAGATAAGTAAGTGAATAAAAAATCTTTACTAGATAAATTGAATATCAATAATCAGAATAAAATATATTAAAGAATAATGGAGAGTAATTTAAAAATAAACAATAATGTAATTCACTGTTTTTTGTCATTATTTGGAATTATATTTTTGTTGTTTCTGTGACTATAACAAAATACAATGGTTTTATAGAGTGTCTTTCAAAATCATTTTCCAACACAATTTTACTAATCGACTCTAAAAAATTTATTAATGATGAGAATTTGGGCTCCACTAAGAAGCCACTGATTCTATTCTGTGGTCCTAAAAGAGGGGACCATTACCTGTGAGAGAAGTGAGTCACTACCTGTTAGCCTCAGGTAGGGTCAAAACTCCTTCATTTATGTTTCTGTATTTCACTTTATTCCTCATTACTTTTACCAGTGTCTCTGGGAGAAATGAGGCTAAAACTAAAGGCAGTTTCTTTCTCTAAATACTTACTCCAGTGATTCCTGTGCTGAAAGCTGGGTCGGACTGTGGTGAATGATCGTTTATGGAAAGGTAAAGGGAGTCAATAACCCAGGCTTCGTCCCACTGCAGGTCAGGTGGGAGGCGCGCAGGGGAAGGTCTACAAGTGGCTGCAGCAGAAGGAAGCCAGGGCGGGCGGTGTGGACACCGGAAAGAAGGATCCCGGGCTGGAATAGAAAGGGAACGGTTTTGCAGGCCACAGAGCAGGGTCCCTGAGGCGCCTTTGATTCAGAATGGGCCCACGAGGCTCTGGACTTCATGATCGTCATCTGGATCCTAATGCACGAGTTGTGAAAAGCCGTCTCCGAGACTTACATTTGGCACGCTGGAAGACGACCTTGTTGCTAAAATGCTCCCCTGGAAACTGGCCCAGCTCCCTGGAGCTTGACCTGGAGCATGTGGACACGGGAGGCTGGCCCTCCCTCGGCACCACAGGGACACGCTGTCCCCAGATCAAGTCAGCCGTCTGGAGAAGCCACCAGTCCTCACCCGCTCGTTGGCATCGGCTAAATCGTGGATTTCCCTTTTGAGTAAGGAAGTGTAGAGTTCTTTTCAAAGTGTCATTTTCTGGTTTTCTGTCCAGTCCCTCTCTCACTTTTCTAATGGAGACGAGAACTTGAAAGCAGGCTGGTCACTGAAGGTAAGGGCGGACCTCAGGGAAGGAGTGTGCGGAGCTCTGAGATGGGCGCCGTGCCAGCCCCAGCCAGGAGGGGCACACCGCTAGAGGGTGCCCTCCACTGAGCACAGGGCAAAGGAGAGTCCGTCGAGAGGGACAGCAGCCAGGGCGGCTGAAAGGCCCCCAGTAACCTCAAAGTGACCAAGTCTCAGAATCATTTCAGGACCCTGGAGGGAAAAGGCAAAGCTCCCCATGGAGAAATGTTTACTCATGGAAAATGGCTACAACTTTGAGTAAAATAAACCTGATATTCCACACACACAAATGTCTCAATGAATATAAGAGAGCTGGAATCATACCAAGTGTGTTCTCTGACCTAAATTAAAATATATTTTTAATTTTAATTAAAACAAGAAAAAAAACAAAATTCAACAACTCACTTCTAAATAGCACAAGGGTATCATCAGGTATGAAGGTATCATCAGGAAAATTACAAAGGAGTTTAAACTAAATGAAAATAGAAAAAAAAAGTAATGTAAATGTTACGGTTTGCAGTTGAAGAAATTCTCAGGAAAACTTATAGCTTTAAATGTCTATATTAAAAAGAAGAAAGTTCTCATATTAGTACCCTAAGCATCTATGTTAAAAAACTAGAAAGAAAAGAACAAATTATATTCAAACAAAGCATCAGGAAGGGATTCATAATGATCACAGTGGGAACAAAATAAACAGAAAAATAATACAAATGCAAATATTTTACTCAAAGTTAATGAAAGCAAACATTGATTTTTTTTGGGGGGGGGGAGAAGTGTTTTTTAAAATATCAATAAACTTTTAGAAAGTCCGACTAGGAAAAAAAAGAAGTGTTTTAGTCGTGCGAGCAGCTGTAACACAGTACCGTAGACTGCTTTGCTTATAAACAGCAGAAATTTATTTCTTATAGTTCTGGAGGCTCAAGTTCAAGTTCAGAGTATGGCAAGCTGGGTCCTGGTGACAGCAGAGAGCAGCCTTCTCAGGGCATTCTCCCCTCCTGGAAAGAAAGCTGGGCAGATCTCAGTCCTGACCACAGTCATAAAGGCTCCGCCCTCGTGATCTCATTACTGTACAATGCCAAGGACAGTCAGGAACAATCACCCTGGGGAGTGGATTTTATTGTATGAGTCGGGGAGGGGGATATTTAGCTCATAGCAGAAAGAATATGCAATTTTCCAGAATCAGGGGTGAAAGAGAGGTCATTATTCTACATAAACTTTTAAAAAAGGAAATATTACAACACCTTTATGACAAAAGTTAGAGAACTTATGGAAAAGTTCATAGGAAGACTTAAGTTACTGAAACTGACTCAAGAAGAAATAGAAAACATGAATAGGCATGTAAAGGCATTGAACTTGTAATTCAAAATTTTCTTTTAGAAAGAAAATCTCAGATACAGATAAGTTCACTATAAATTCTGATATATTTAAAGAGGAAATAATATCAATGCCACTCAAATTATTCTAGAAAATAGAGGAGGAGAAAACACTTCCAACTCATTTTGTGAAACTCATCTTGCTTGGACAAAAGTCACACACAGATATTAAAAGATAAGAAAACGTACAGATCAATGTACATCCTGGACCTAAATGCAAAAATCCTCAGAAAAAATTAGCCAACTCAATCTAGCAATTTATAAGTATGTGAAGATGAAGCCCACTTATATTGCCTTAGAAATACGAAGTTGATTTAGTATATGAAATCCACTTAGTATAATGCTCACATTTATAGAATAAGATCATCTTAATTTAGAAAACATTTGACAAATACAGTACTCATCACTCTCCTTGTATAAGGACTAGATGTGAATGACCTCAAAGAGCTTTAGGGGACCTGAGAAAGCCTGCAGCCCATGTTCTTCTTTCCAGAGAAGATGGAAGGCTTCCCCTCAATAGAAAGCATACAGTAAGGCTTTGTTTGGTCCCCATTTCTCTTCAGGAATTTGTAAGATTTTCCACCAAATACAATGATGCCAAAAAGTAAAGGAGGCCAAAAGAGAAGCAAAGAGTGTTTATTTGTAGATTGTGTGAGAATGTGTGTAGAAAATCTCAAAGACGATGATTTCAGTAGTTGCTAAAACCAATACATTTGTTAACAAACTTTTAAGATATGATATCAATATACTGTTTTTATCTGCATACCACATACAAAAAAATCCTAAAGAGTATAACAAAAACTTGACCACAACAAGTCGATAAGTTTACCAGTTTCACAGAATGCAAAATCAGTGTAAAAAAGCCAATTTTATGCCTACGTACTAGCATTGAAAAGTAAGAAAATTGGGCTGGGGATGTGGCTCAAGCGGTAGCGCGCTCGCCTGGCATGCTTGCGGCCCGGGTTCGATCCTCAGCACCGCATACCAACAAAGATGTTGTGTCCGCCGAGAACTAAGAAATAAATATTTAAAAAAAAAAAAAGTAAGAAAATTGATTCTATTCACAACAACAGCACCAAATACAATACCTAGGATAAATTTAACAAAGGACATCATATATCATAAAACTTGTACACTCAAAATAAAATTAAAAAATTGCTTAAAAATTGAGAATATATAAATAAGGACTTTATAGTTAAGATAGAAAATTTCTGCCAAAAAATTCTAGCAAAGTTTTTAATGTAAAAATCAACAAGCTGATATTAAAATTTATAAGGAAGAGCAAATCAAGGTATATAATATCAAATTTGAAAAAGACAATTAAGACTCTGTTATTAATTCAAGGACAGACATATATTTCAAAGGGACACAACAGAAATATGAAAACGGGTTCCGAGACAACTAATGAGAACAAGATAATCGTTTTGGCAAGTGGTGTGGGCCAAGGAGATATCTAAATAAAACACAAAATTAGTCTGTTACCCCCGACATATGCAAATATCACTGTAATGTAAAATTTACATGTGATATTTACATATGGACCTATTCATGGACCTATATGTTGAATTAAATGATAGGAACAAAGATTTTTTCAATGCCAGGTAAGACAAAAAGATTTCTCAGATAAGACATGAACAATATTCTTAAGACAAAAATTTGAGTAATGAATTTGATACATACAAAAAAATGTGCACCTTGAAATAGTCTGTAAAAATGAAAAGTCATGCCCCAGAGTGGGAGAAATGTTCATCACATAACTGCCAAAGGGCTGTAAACCTCCTCACGAGCCCTAACAAGAAGACCAGTAACACGGTTTAAAATGGGCAAAAAAAACTGAGTAGACTTTTCACCCCCCTCAGATAAATGTGTCCGGCCCTGTTCCTCATCACCAGTCTCGGGCACAGCACGGTCTCTCCATGGAGCCCACAGTGCACTGTGGGACGGTGACTAGCAGCTGAAGAGAACGTGGGGAGGTGGACCAGTTATCCAGGGCAGTGCAGAGGCCAGCACGTGGCCACGCTAGCACATGGTTCAGCCATCCTTGGAGATTAAGCACACGACATGTGGCCCAGCAACTGTGGCCCTTGACATCTGCCCAAGAGAAGGACATGTGTCCACAAAATGACTTCTTCAAATATTCATCCCGGCATTGTTCTTAGTGACGCTCCAAGCGACCAGTAATTGACGAATGGATAAACTGAATGTGGCCCATAACCACATGCAATGTAGAACACCACTCAGGAATAAAGGGAACCGATGACGGATACATGCTGCAAGACGAGGACCTAAAAAACGTAAATGAAACAGATCCAAGAGACTACATAGTATGTGATTTCACTATATGAAATTTCTAGAAAAGCAAATCTATAAAAAGAGGAGACAAATCAAAGTGCTGGTTCCAGAGGTGGGAGCTGAAGGAAATGAGAAGACTGAGGGCAGTACTGGGCATGCGAAGCCCGCCCGCCTGTGGGCAGCTGAAGAACTCCATCGAATCATGAAAGTCTCTCATGAAAAGCACTGGCGGGTGGCTTCCTATTCCCACCTTGCACACATTTCACAGTGGAATGTCCTCCTGCCATCGGTGTCTTGAGATCCCATCTTAATTGCAATATGCATGTTTACGTTTCCTGAACATTCCAGAATGATTCCAGAGATGCTGAATAGTTTCCATTTTTCTGAAGTGCGTTCATTAAATAGGCTTGATAGACCATGAGCTACAGTGGAAGGATTCCTGTGTGTCTTACTGATCAGTAAACTCTCCGTGTGTGGCATGTGGTGGGAATTTAAAAACATGCCAAATAAATCTGACCATGACAGCTATAGACATTCATATGGAGAGGGAAATTCGGCATTCATGGATCCCATATTGAAATCGAGAGTTTTAGGATAAGTTGGAGTTCAGCATGTTTCCTTTTCTAATCCTCACAGAACATTCCGAGGTCGGGACTCCATCTCTGTTGTGTGGATAGGAGGGCTGGAGTTCAGAAAGATCCTCACTGATCGTCCCCAGCAAGTGCCGTGGGCTGAGAGCAGGGTGCGCCCTCTGTCTCCGGGGTGGAGGTGGGTGTGCAGCTTGTCTTGCTGTGTGTCAGCCACAGCACTGGCCAAGGCACGTCACCTCTCTAAGCCCCAGTTTCCCTGGTGAAATAGACTTGTGCCCTGGAGGGTCTCTTTGACTCCTTGATCATATTACCACATGAAATGTGCTACATCATGTTTAAATGATGCTCCACGGCGGGAAGCTGTCATTATTTTCTCTGTGGTTGTCCCTAGTGGACTGGCTGGTCCCTCTCCACCAGCGTCTCTCTTCCTGCAGCTTGGAGAAGAATGCAGAAAGGAAGACCAAGCCTCTGTTCCCATCTCACCCGCCATGGTCCTCTCTGCCTCTGCAGGCAGAGAGCCGGAGAGCCTCTCCTGAGCTGAGGAGGTAGCACAGCCCACCTCTCCATTCAGCGAGGCACACAAAGCTGAGGCCAGGAGGACGTAAAAGCAGCAAAGAAAACTCCATCCTTCACTGCTTCACATCCCACTTCAGAATAAATGTGAGAAATCATTTTATGCAAAGCTTGAAAGAGGGGCTGCCGAGAAAGATCAGCTACAACAGGGAGGAGCCGGAGCCAAACCCTGGAGCCCGAGCCCCACGTGCTCCTCCCAGGCAGAGCCGTGATGATGTGTTGTCCTCCTTGCTCCTGACAAAGAGAAACACCCAGGCTGGTGTGGAGCTTGGGATGTGATAGATATCTTTAATTATATGATAATCAGAGATGAACTAATTAGATACCACTTGATAACTAATCAGTGGCAACATTCATAAAACTGCTCCTCATTTCCTCCTCACATCAATTTAACAGATGGTGCTGGTGTTTGAAGGGCACAACGTATAGGCAGAGCGGGAAGCGTGATCATGGTTGAAGGATCAAATGTTTGGTGCAGGCATTAGGGAGCCCGCGAGCCTGCGATGCCGGAAACACAGGTGATTTACTATTACACTTAATGTACTTGAAAAAAAAAACCTGGAGAAACCAAAAATGTCATCAGCAAACACCTGAAATTCCTCAGCACCATCTGTCTACAGCATTAAACAAAACCCAGGAGGCCCTGGGAGAAAGAAAATGGGAAATTTAATGATGAGCCTCACCTGGGCACCTTGATAGACGTCACCTCTGTGGCTGGCCATTAGCCAGCAAGTCCCAACCCCTCGGCGGCGCCTGCAGAGGATTTTGCCAGGGAAGGCCGCTCTCTCTGGGCACAGCTACCAGCCTCCATGCCCGACGACTCTTTCCCTCGCCCAGCTCCTTGGAAGGGAGTTTCCTTGTCTGTAAACTCACCCGCCTTCTTCTTGGTCCCTTTTCTTTGGATAACTCAACCTCGTGAGGCACTGAGTTCTGATGGCGGGTCTACCCACTTCCCTGCAGAGATGCCCTCCTCCCCTGCGTTAAGCTGCACCTCCACACAGCAGACCCCACACCAGTCACCAGCTATGGAAGGTAACCTTGCATACAAATATGACTTTTTAAAGGGACTATAATTTTATGAATCAGTAAGAAAAAGGAAAGGCCACTCTGTGATTAAGGTGGCATTGACACTCATGTGCCTCCAGATGTCAGAGCTGCTGGAATAGGGGACTTCTGCAATGTGGCGGGTGAAGGCTGCCCAGGTGGAGGGAGTGATGGCCGCTGCTTCTGCTTTGGGTGTGGCCTTTCCACTATTTTAGTAAAAACCAAAGGAAGAGGCCATCAGGTTGCTTGTAAATCTGTTTTCTCACTGGCTTTTGGTTGAGAGCCATGGCCAGGTCAAGATAGTGCCTGGAATTTTGCCAGAAGGGGTGGCTCCTGCTGCCTCGGGTGCCCGCTCTCCCAGAGTTCCGCTTGAGTTCTCTCCCGTTGAGTTCCCATGGAGTTTGCGTGGGTTTGAAAATAAAAAGTTCATTCCTGTTTGAATCTACAAGTGGTCGTGACCTCCTGATTTTGTGCCCAGCCAGACTGCGGCAGCTTTTCAAGTGCCGTGGACTCTGCTTTCCATGGGCAAACCTACCTGGCAGTTGGGAAAAGACTGACGGAAGTCGCCTTTGATGAGCTTGCGTCGAATTTGATTTTCTCTAATGAGTTAGCCTTTGACTTACCTGAGTAAGCCCGGTAGAATGACAGAAGACAGGCTGTTGCCACCTCTGCTTAGGTGTCTCTCATAAGGAAAGGGCTTGTTGGTTTGGTATGTAGAGTGATTTAGAAACCAGAAGCACCCCCCCTCAGTCTCTGATGCTCATGACAGAGGCACATTGCTGAGCACCAAGAGTTCATCCATTTGAAAAGTAGTTTACAAGGTATCCATAATATTGCAGGAGTTCTGGGTCCTGTATAAACAGGGAAAAGCTAAAGATGCCCCGTGACTTTGGAACTTGGATTTATAAGAAGCATCTGAATGAAATGCTTTTTGATATCCAAAGGTTTGTACTGGGCTGGGATTGTGGCTCAGTGGCAGAGTTCTTGCCTCCCATGTATGAGGCACCAGGATCAATCCTCAGCAGCATATAAAAATAAATAAACAAATAAATAATTGTATTGTGTCCATCTACAACTAAAAAAAAACATTTTTTAAAAAAAGAGGTTTATAATAATGAAGCTTACTCTTAAAAACACACAATTAAGTCACTGAGAATTCCTGTTACATAGGGCACAAAGTAGAAAATAATCCCTGACTTTGGGAGGGTCCCAACAACCCTTGACTCCCTGGAGATTCAAGAAAACTATGTGGACCTCAGTCTTGTCTTTTAGAGGCCAAAGAACCTGAATTTAGACTAACTAAACCATAAGGATCCTTAATAAACTTTCAAAACTTTTAGATGAATGAGTTAACAATGCAGAACTTAATAATTAATAGAAAATCTCAAAATCCCCAAATCCCCAAATTGGGACATGAAAGGATCCCAGGAACACAGTGGTAGGATACTCAGAAGGTTCCTCAGCCTGCTGGGAACATCAGGCACCTCAGGGAGAGGAAGCTTGGTCTCTTTGACCCTGTCCGCTGAAAAGTCTTTGTCCTTCCCACGTCTCCTCCTCAATCTCCTGTTTTCTTCTTAGATTTCTTCAGTGTTAATTTCATCTCATCTCCCTGCTCACATGTCGTTCACAGCTTGAGATGGATAAGAGGTTTTGCTTCTGCCATTTTGGCCACAACATTTCCTCCTGATGGAGCTTGATTCTGGGTCTCTGGCACTAACCACTGGGTAGATCCCCATGTCACACAGCCATCACACCCTGGCTCCAGAATCAGGCCCCTGCCCACCTACACCTGCTTGTCTGGCATCTCCTCTGGACCTCGGGCAGCACTGATGTAGTGAGGTCAGCCAGAGACTCCTTGGTGCTGAGGGACACCAAGGGAAAGTGCTCCTTCCCTGGGACCCCACTTCCTCTGGAGACAGGGTGAGTACAGGATAGAGTACAGGAGAGCCTGGGGCACTTGCCTCAAGTACAGTCATGACGATCCTCCACTCACTTTTGGATCAGGTCGCTTCCAGTTTTGATATTGACTTGATTTTCATTCATTTGTTCGACATTGTGAGCCTCACATGAAAATTCCATGGAGTCTCTCATGTTTGTTGGCATAATTGTAATGCATTTAAGAAACAAGGACTTGCACAAGTGGATTTACCATTACACTGTTGGGTAGCTTTTGGAAAGAGCATGTTTTAATCTAAGGAAAATGTTTTGAACTAAGGGAAAAATAGTCTAGCTTTATCTTTACTCAAAAATTCTCTCTCCTCTCTGTGTCTCTCCTTTTTTCTAAAAAAATAAACAAGGATAGATAGACTATAACTTTTAAGAGTTCTTTCCAACTTGAAAATTTCGTTATTTTAAACCCTATGTGTTCAGGTTCTCAGGAATTAAAATGCGACATTATATTTTGTATCCAAAGATTATCAAAAAATAATTAAGAGATATTTATATTAAAGAAACTTCTACTTACTTATTTTTTTTTTTTACATGTGCAGTTAAGGCAAAAATCACCTAGAATAGTTCACAGACTTGGCTACAGGAGGTCTTAAGCTGATGGTCATCTCCCACGCACACATGCTGTCTCCTGGCCTCGGGCGGCACTGTTGCTTTCTATTACGGTTATTGTTCAGGAAAGGACTGATCTCTTCCCTTCCTGCTCTCCCAGGTGAGGGAGCTGGCTTTCAAGTCACCCAGGTAGATGTCTGTGACACAGGGACTGCAAGTCATGCTCAGGACACCCTCAGGACACCCTCGGGACACCCTCAGGACACCCTCGGGACACCGGCGCCTCCAGGCTATCCACCTTAAAAGGTAAGCTCTGGGCTGAGTTTGGATGAAGGCCTGGGAGGGAATCTCCAGCTGGTAATAATTAGAAACTGGGCAAAATATTGAAAGATTATTTGAGGGCCCTGAAGTACAACCCCTAAGAGTCAGAAACTGGAGGGACTTGACCTTCCCGAAGAGAAAGCCCTGGATTGGATCCACATGAAAGTCTTTCCCCAGAGGCCCGCCCCAGGGCACGTGGATTGCTGTGGCTCTAGCTTTCTGCTTGGGTCTGGCACTTTTTCTTGGTGTACCTGGATCCTGCTGTTCACCAGGAACAGGCTCAATCATCCAGCCCACTGCCTTCCCACCCCATGGCCGCCCTGGGGGTGATGTCCCTTGTGTTCTCACTGAGGGTTCCCACAGGAGCCCCCCGGCAGCCTGAGGTGGAGATCTCCTTTGCTTCATTCTGTGTGCCATTCCTGTCTTCTTGTCCTGCAGAGAATCCTCCCCTCCCCTTCCTAGACCTCAAGGCCTGGACGCTGGCCCTTGGCTCCGGATGGCCCTGGCTCTGGGCACTCAGGCTCACCGAGGGAGGGGCGACTTACTTCCTCAATCAGCGGGTTTCAGGTGAAGTGCGCCTGGGCAGAGCTGTGGCTCTGAGGTCTACCATGATACAGAGTCTCTCCCATTTTCAACTGTGAAATGAGCTGATCACCACTTCTCGGGGGTTCTGTCAAGTGAGACAACTGGACAGTGCCCTAAGAAGCTTGCCCGGCCTCACATGGATGCTGTGTACAGCCGCCCCCTGGCCTCTTTCCCCTGGTCTCCCCCTTCCCCCTTGGCTCCCAGGGCAGGGCAATGGGAAGAGGCTTTGGGTCTGGAATTCCTTGGACCCTACCTCTGACACTGCAGTGCACGACCACTTGTTGGGTCTCAGTTTAGGAGACGCCCTGACTGCGGCCCAACCCCACGCACCCCAGGATCCCTGGTGCTCCACTGGTGCCAAACATCTTAGCTGCCAACCAGCCTCGCATTATCTCATGTACCAACAAAAAAGCACCAGAATCCTGCATGGCTGTGTAGATAAAAGGCAGAGAAGACTTCAGAGTAAGAAGCATTACCAGAGGGGATAAGGGACTTTACATAATGACACTGTGGCCTTTGATCAGGAAGACAGCAAGGAGGGCTGCGCTGCACCCAGCCACAGTGCCCTGGAGCACAGGACCAGCGCTGACTCGGAAAAATAGGCCACACAGCCCAGAATTCTATTCTTCTCTTTCAGTAACAGGAAAAGATAACAAAAAAGTAGTAAGTATCCAAGTTTGAACCACTTTATTGTAAGGTGAATACAATTAGAATCCAATAACAAGAGATTTAGAAAAATCTCCAAATACTTAAAAATTAGAGAATGCACAACACGGGGTAAAAATTTATCACAAAGGGATTAAGAACCCACTGAACCCAATTGTAATAAAAATACAACCACACATCTCAAGAAGGGCTTATAGGGAAATTTATAGATTGACATGTTTATAGAGCAAAAGAAGAACATTTTAAAGACTGATGATCTAGGTAGCTGTGTTTCCATTTAAAGACTACTAGAAAAATAACAATTAAGACCCCCATCCCCCCCAAAAAAAGTAGAAAAAAGAAAAGATACAACCAAAGATTAATAAAATAGAAAAGAGTCAAGGAATGAAAATAAAATTAACAAATCCAAAAGTTAATTCTGTGAAAACTGATTAAACAAGAATACTCAGGAAGAAGTAAAGAAAAACACAAATTACCCACAACAACAGTAAGAGAGAAAAGATAACTATGCTATTAATAAATTCAACAACCTATACAAATGAATTGACATATTGAAAAAAACGATTTGCCAAAGCTGACATAAGAAGAAATATAAAGTATGACTAGTTCTAAAATTACTGAACTATTGTATTTGTATTAGAAAAAGAAGCTTCTATAAGAAAAAATTTGAATACAAGTTTTATTTATAGATAATAAAAAATTTAAAATAGAAATAGTAGTAATCTTTCACAAAGCCTTTCAGGAAGTAAAGAGGGAGGAAGATTTTGCCCCGGAATAGTCCACGGAGCCAGCATAAATCTGAAGGGAAAATCTCTAAATGATCTCAGAAGAAAAGGCATTTAATTGTCAATATCTATCCATAAGCATACATAGAAAAAGCTTCAGTTTAATATTGGCAAATAGGTATATATATAAATGTCCTCGATTTAATATTAGCAAACAGACATCTGGGGTTTATTCCTTGAATGCAAGGTTGGTAAAGCATTAAAAAATCAATAATTGTAGTTCACAGCTTTGGAAGAATAAAATAAATAGAAAAATAGAGGATAATCTCAACCCAGAAGATGTGTATGAAAACAGTTCTCTTACTTCTGAGAAGACTTCTCAGTCTTAGAAATCTAGGGCTCTTTCTCCACCTGAAGATCTCCAGCCAGCAGCAAACCGAATTGTGAAATGCTGAATGTGTCTTTACTGTGATGAGGGACAGGCACAGTTGGTGGCGTTGGGCACTTTTCCTGGTGCTTGCCCTGGATTCTGGCCAGCAGTCATGTTTGGAACTGGAGAGAGGGTCCTACTTTTCTCCCAGTGGAGCAGCATGTGGTCTTCTCTGGCCCCGGGATCTCATAGGCTGCCTTTTCTCAGCCTCTCCCAGCACAGGTTCACCTGGGCCACATCTCCATCACAGGACCCCAAGCCTGAGGTCTACAATGCACACCCACCCTCACTAGCTCCGTGCTGGCAAGTGTGACAGGGACAAGGGAAGTGTGGATGGCTCATGCAAGCACTAGAGAAACGCACCCAGCACAGAGGCCTGGGTCCTCCAGATAGCAGAGTGTAGTGTTGTCAGGTGGGCCTGAGGAGCTTCTAGCTCCTTTTGAGCAAAAGCAACAAAGACTCCACACCTTAAATCCTCAAGGAAGCTCAGGGGTGGAACAAAAGCCCGCTTTAATGCAGATGACCTCCACAGAGCTCGCAGCTCCCTGTTCTCAGAGCATCCGGAGAAAGAATGCAGGAATGTGAAGGAGTGGTGCTGCCACCAGACCCAGCAGGGCCCTGAGAGCCAATGAGCTGGTGTCCGCCTGCCAGGGGTCCAGCTCTAATCACCCACAGAGCCATCTCCACCTGAAGTCCTCGCCAATCGCCAGAGCTCTGGCTAAATTCAGGTGCACAGCTACAGTCAGCTCCTGGGCCTTGCCAGCCTCCTCCAGGAAGAAGCCTCCTACCCCAGGGCCATGAGAGCTGAGAGGCCCCTTGTTGCTGGGCTGCCATCTGGGACAGAGCAGCTGGAGATGCCACAGAGGGACAGAAGCCTTGGCCTCCTCCGTGGTGGCCTGGCTTGTTGCTCCGCCACCTGGGGAGCAGTTTGATGTGCTGCTAAGGGCCTCAGCAGGTGGCCTCATGCATGTCTTTGTGCTAGGGCTTGTTGCTGCCTGTCAGGGCGGCAGCTGAGCAGGGCCCCCACTGCTCCTGGAACCTGCAGATCAAAATTCTGCTGAGCAAAAACAGAGGCTGCAAGTCCAGGTCCCAAGACAGCCTGAGCCGCCAGGAGCCCGCTCCCCTCGCCAGTCTGAACAGGTAGTGGGGACAAGCCACAGCAGCCGAGGGCAGGAGCAGGCCCTCCCTGGACCCTTTCCCCAGTTTGTCCTGGACCCCGGGTCTGTTCTGCTGGGGACACGCCCTCCTGGGGTGCTGGCCAGGGCGGATGTCAAGAAACTGCTGGAAGGGGACTGGTGTTCCACACTGTAGCCAACCAGTATGGAGGTTGTATACAGTAAGAGCATCATGTCTACCCAAGTGTATTACAGTCACAGAGCTCATGGGAGGGTGCACAGGCACATGACCCCTTAGTGTGTGGGGAAGAAGGTCCTTTCCTGAGGGACATGACAGAGCCAGGTGGCATGGGAACCAGGTCTGGGCTGGGGGCTGAGGGAACCATCTTGAGGGCACCATGTCCTTGGAACCTACTGTCTTGATCCCTGTCCTAGACGCTTCATCTCATTAAAAAAGCTTCAGGTTGATCTGCTGCTACTTAATTAGCACACCAACAAATCACTCATTGTGCATAAACTCTATCACATGATTATGAATAGGCCCCTAGGACGCCCTGCCATATTGCTTTCTCTGAATTCCACACTTTCACACGTTCAACAGCAAGGCACAGGAGTTCTGCAAAGAAATGGAAAATGTGCAGTTGCTTTCTTCCTCTGGATCTGAGAACAAAAGCCAGTGGAAAACCTTGCCCATATATATGTGAGGGTTAATGCTACATTTTCCATTCTGCGGTATTTTTAGATTTGTTTCTTAGATGCACAGCAACCAACAGGGACATGTATTAGAATGATTTCTTATACTGTTTTTTTAAAATTAATCTTTATTTATTTATTTGTGTTGATCAGTGGTTGGTATTTAGCTCATTAAGTCCTTGATGTTCACTTATATTTAGACTCCTTTTGCAAGATATTTAAAATTTTATCCAATGATGAGAAAAATAAAAGCACATGAAGAAGTACAGCCAATCAGCATTGATTCTGACTCATCTTAAACCACCCTGCAGATTTCTGTGGCCCTGGGGGTGGGGGGAGGAGTTCATGTTCAGTTTTTACTCAAAGATTCCGGAATCATTAAAAACAAACTGGAAAACTCCTGCAGAGTAGACTAGGAGGAACGGGGCGGAGGCTATGGTTTCTTTCACTTACTAATTTTCAATCATTTAAATATCACATTGACAAAATAATACTTTTCCCAGAAATTTTGGCAATACTACTCAAGCTATCTTTAAAATTTAGTTCTTCGTAAAAATCTCTGATTTTAGTGATTGATTATGGAACTCTCACATTTTTATCTTGATAATAAATGCAATAATAGGATGTCATTAAGTAGCCAATAGGGATAATTTGTCATTTTCTATATCTTGAAAGTTTAGTTCTGTTTCATCTCGGGGTAAGAAAAAAGGTCTACCTGCTTCTCTTAAGATGAAATATATACAATTTCCCCTATTCCTCCTAAGTTTAGGTAAATCTGTGGACATTACTCTGAAAACAAATTTAAGAAGATTGAAACAGATACCAGCAGGGTACTTTAGAATCCAGGAAATCCTGTACTTGCAAGTTCCCAGGTTTGCTGGCTGGTTGTTTTTTGTTGTTGTTGTTATTGTTTTGTTTCATTATAACTATGTTTATTATTATTATTATTTGTTCTACTTAGTTGTACATGACAGCAGAATGCATTTCAATTCATTGTACACAAATGGAGTGCAACATTTCAATTCTCTGGTGGCACATGGTGTAGAGACGCACCATTTGTGCAATTATACATGTACCTAGGGTGATGATGTCCACCTCATCCCACCACCTTTTCTACCCCCATAACCCCTCCCTACCCGGGTTGGTTTTTGACTCGTATATTTTTCCACATATGGAATTGAAGCTGGCAGCCTAGAAACACTTAGGTGCACTAAGGGAGAAAAAGCACCCCTCCTAAAGTCCACTCTCTTTAGCCAAAAGAAGAAAAAATGGGCATCAGAAAGGACAGAAAACTTATAGGCAATACCTGTTCTGCTTTAGGCAAACAGCAGGAAGCCCTGAAGCTACCCCATCAACACCCGGAAGCTGAGGAGGGAACAGGCTGCCATGCTTCCCAGGCTCTAAGGAGGACCCTCAGTGACAATTTTCAAGGGGATGTTACAGAAGTCAAATAGGAATCTCCGGGATCTTCATCCTTCAGACAGTAAGTGCTCCTCCTCAGTGAGGTGTCTGGAGATTTCCATGCCTACCCATCAGCAATAGCCCTCCCCCTGAAGCCTAGTAGACAATCACCATCACAAATGGGGACAGACCAGTTCACTGATAAACAGAAGCTACCGATGCAGAACCCAGAACCGGGCAGTCCTTGTTTTCCTAGCCAGGGGAAGCATCAGCAATGACTCACCAGGAGCCAGGATGCCCGTTAGACCCAGCAGGCCCGAGTGTGGACAAAAGCAGAAAGCAGAATCCGAACTTCTACCCCTGGGTACAGTAAAGAGGCATCACCCCTTCCCCACCCTGGCACCAAGCTTGTCTGAGAGTAAGCCTGCTAAAGGAAAAAAATCAAAGTAGATCCATGGTCTGATTACCTGATACCCAAATATCTAGGTTCTAATGAAAGTCTCTCATCACCTCAAATCTTGAAATATTCCAAATATCAAACCTGATGAAACCTGACCATGAATAAATGCCAACATCATGACAACACAGAAATTAGAATTATCTGACATATATTTTAAAGCAGCTATAATAAACATGTTCAATAAATAATTATAAACGAGCTTGAAACAAATGAAAAAAATCTCAATAAGAAAAAAATAGTTAAAAAGAAGAACAAAATGGAAATTTCAGAAGTAGAAAATGTATTAATAAAAAAAGAAAAACACCTTGCTGAGCATAGTGGTGCATGCCTGTAATCCCAGTGGCTCAGGAGGCTGAGGCAGGAGGAACAGGAGTTCAAAGCCAGCCTCAGCAAAAACAAGGCACTAAGCAACTCAGTGAGACCCTGTCTCTAAATAAAATAAAAAATAGATTGGGGATGTGGCTCAGTGGTCCAGTGACCCTGAGTTTAATCCCCAGTACCAAAACTATCCCCCAAACCTCAATACATGGATTCAACAGCAGGATGGAGGAAATACTCAGTGAGCTTGAAGACAAAACAAAATAAATCACACAATCTCATCAACAGTGACAGCAAAACTAGACAAGTTATAAGAAAACAAACACAATGTCCAATATCTCTGTCATTACACTCAAGAAAGGAGAGGAGGAGGAGGGGCTGGGAAGGAGTTTGAAAAAGAGGGGCTAAAACCATCTCAAATTCAGCAAAAACCCTGCACCTACAGGCTCAAAACCCAAATGAACCTCAGAGAGAAACCTGTCCCCACTCATATCAGTGAAACTTATGAAAACAAAGACAAAGAAAAAATCTTAAGAAAGGAAGGATACTTTACCTCCAGGAAGAAACCACTTTGAATGACAGTTGATTCCTTATCAGAAACCCTGGAGGCCAGAAGGAAATGGCACAGTGTTTTTCAAATGCTAAAATAAAAGAACTGCCAAACCACAATTCCATATTGACCCAAACATTCTTCAGCAAAGTAGAAGAAATCACAACATTATAGAAGAAGGATACTAGAATAACTTATTAACAGAACTACTATAAAAAATAACTAAAGGAAACTTTCTAAACAGGGGTGAATTGATTAATGAAAGAATTTGGAAATAGCAAGGAGGAAGAAAAAAAAAGTAAAAATATGAATAATTATATGTTTTCCTCTATTTTAGCTTTCTAAATTACATTAAATGCTTGAGACAAGATTATAATGCTGGCATGATTTAACATAAATGGAGAGAATTGCTATAGCTTTCCACTATAATTTGAAATCAGGAACTGTGATGTCTCCATATGTGTTTTTCTTTTTTAACATTACTTTGGCCGTTGAGGGTATTTTGTTGTTCTACATGAATTTTAGTATTGCTTTTACTATTTCTGTGAACAATGCCATTGGAATTTGGGATTGTATTCAATCTGTGTGGTTTTAGGCAGTATGAAATTTCAGCAATATTAATCTTTCCAATTTAGGGACAAGAGTGTCTTTTCATTTTTGTGTTACTCAATTTGTTTCATCAATGAGACCCTGTCTTTGAATAAAATACAAAATAGGGCTGGGGATGTGGCTCAGTGGGCCAGTGCCCCTGAGTTCAATCCCCAGTACCCCCCCCAAAAAAAACCCCCCAAGTTTTATCAATATTTACATAATATTTACATGTCATATATATTAAAATATGTATATATTTTTACCTTAGTCCAATTTATTTCTAAGTATTATTTTCATACCATCCTAAATGGAACTCAGTCTTGAATTCCTTTGTAGTTTGTTGTTAGCTACTGATTTTTATATGTCAATTTTGTGTCCTACGACTTGCCTGAATTTGTTTATTGGTTTTACTTTTTTTTTTTTTTTTTAATCCTTAGGGCTTTTCACATTTAGGATGATGTCATCTGCTATAAATAATTTTACTTCTTCTTTTTCCAATTAGTATGCATTTTTTTTTCTTTTTCTTGTCGAATTGCTCTCCTATTTGCATTACTGTGTTGAACAGAAGTGGCCGGGGTGACATCCTTTTCTTCCACCAGATCACAGAGGAGAAGTTTTCCGTTTTCCTCAGTGATTGTGATGTCAGTCCCAACATGTACTGTGTTGAGGAAATTTCCTTAGACCTATTTGGTGGAGAGTTTCTTTTAATCATCAGTGGTCCTTGAACATCTCAAAGGTTTTTCCTGAATCTATTGAGATGATCACGTGGTTGTGATGTTTCACTTTGTAATTGTGTTATATCACATGGATTAGTTGGGGTGTGTCCATTTGATCTGGCATCCCCTGGACCAGTCCCACTTGGTGGAGCTATGCAACCTTTCGGCTCCCTTGTTGGATTTGGTCTGCTCCTGTTTACTTGGGCATCTCTGATCTCCATGAATCAGAGATATTGGCCTGTGGTTTTTCTGCACTCCCTCTGGTATCTTCGGCTTTGATATCAGAGTGTTGCTGGCCTAATGAAACAAGTTTGGAAGTCTTTCTTCTACTTCTAGTTTTCTGGAAGTGTTTCAAAAGGATTGGTATTAACTCTTCTTTGAGTGTTTGATAGAATTCAGCAGGGGAGCCATCTGGTCCTGGGCTTTGCTTTGTTGTGAATTTTTTTTTTTTAAACTGAACTTCTCTTTCTTTCCTTGTTGCTGGTCTGTTCAGGGTTTCTGTTTTTTCCTGATTCTGTCTTGATAGTTTATATGTTTTCAGGAATTTGTCCGTTTTTTCAATGTGATTGATTTGCTGGCACATAACTGTTCAGAGTAGTCCGTGTTGATCCTTTTCACTTGGGGGGACATCCGTTTTAAGTCCTCCCTTTCACATTTTGTTCATCTGAGTCTTCTATTTTTCTTAGTTTAGCAAATGGCTTATTTGGCTATGTTTGTCAACAAAACCTTTTTGCCTTATTTAATTTTCTTTATTTTTTCTTTATTTTTTTTCTATTCTTTGATGCTCAGGCATATTAAATAATTCAGCAAGGTTAACTAGTTGGCATGGGAAGAGCTGGCTTTCCACATGCTGCTTTCGAATCTCTTGCTTTTGCTCCAGTGTCCCCTCTTACACCAGCACATAGACATGGGGGCAGGTGGAGGCACAGAAAGCCGCTGTCGAGGTGGAAGGGTTTCCTTGAGGGGGTCTCACACCAGACAGAATCTAGTGACCCAGAAACTCACATGGGAAATGTCATGTTCCTCACAGCCCTAGGCACCCCACAGATGCAGCACTGAGCCAAGGACGGGTTCTGGGTCCTCAGCAGCAGAACCGCTCTGTCCCTCCATCCGTGAGTCCTCCCTCCTCCTCCTCCTCCTTCCTCCTCCTCCCTCACTTCTTCTGCCTTCTCTCCCCACTCCCTCCCTCCCTTTATCCCTTCATTCCTTTCTTCATCTTCCTTATTTTTTGCTTTTTTTCCCTCAAAGAGGCATGAAGAAATGAAAATCATGTATGTCGTTGGCATTTCTAGTGCAGATTGGTCACTAAAGGGCCCCTGCCTGCTGCAGTTGTACCTGGCCCTGGGGGCAGTGGGGGGCTGGCTGCTGAGGGTGGGCTGGAGGGTCTGCAGGGAGCAGCCTGCTTCACATGGCACCACAGCTTCCAGGCCAGTGTGACTCTCATCAGATGTCCCTTGTGTCGGGGGCTGGGTGGCTCTGAAGCCACCCTCCTTGTCTTGTCTCCAGGTGGCCATGGGATGGCCCAGTGCAATATTGTGACTTTGTTTTGGGCATGGAATTGATGACAATGAAATATCTCAAAATCTTGAAGGTTGTAAAATCATATTGTTCTGCTAGTTGCAAAGCATGATTTTCTTTTTGAAATTGTTATTTCAATCTATTTCTTGGAATTGTGGGAAAATCATGTATTCTCCCTCTTTGTTTGCTGAGTTTGCACTCAGTTATTATAACACGCAGCAAGATTTCATCCTATGGATATTTGTCAAAAAGTAGAATGCAAATACATAATTTTGTCTAGAAATAGTGCGGCTGGTAATCCCTCCTCCAAAAACTGGGAAAGACCTACTGGGATTAGGTTTCACACAGAAGGAATTCAGACTGAAGCACAGGACAATCGACGGAATTCCCGGGAGGGCAGGGGCGATTAAAAGTAATGAAGAGTAATAACACATTTTATTGTGATCTAAGCAGTCTCACGAGAGACCAAAGGACTGCAGCATTGGCATTACCAGGTCCTGAGATTTATTTTGACATTAATTCTGATGAATTGAATTTTAAAAATTTGCTTTCTTCTGTAATTCCTGGCTGAAGAGTTGGGGTGAAGTGAGTAGGTGGGATGGAGAACAAGGCAGCTTCAGGATTCCTGGAATCATCAGTGGTCTGTGGCAGAGACCAGGGAGCCTCCCAGAGCCTGGACCGACCGAGCAGGAAGGAGTGCTCCGGAGAGTCCAGGAGATCAGGCTCCTGTGGTCACAGTGTCCTCAGAGGCGGAGCTGCATCCACCATTCTTAAACTGAACACTTCTTGCCACGGACTCTTGCTTCTCCTGCCTTGAAGGTGAGGACACGTCCAAGCCCAGCGTCCATTAAGGAGAGTGTGCCGAGTCCTCACCTGAGCAGACCTGTGCTCGTCTGCTCTCCCAAAGGTTTAGATTCGAAGTACTTTTGCCTACTCCATGACATCTGAAAAGTAATCACACTTTTATTATCTCATGTTTTATTCATCAAGAACTATAAACCTGCCAATCAAAGCCCCTGATCAGCTTGAGATTCCCAATGCTCTCAACACAGGGTCTACACCAAGGGGCGACTGTGCTGTGGTTTAACAGGCTAGGATTCAACGCCAGTCTCCAGCTTCGTGCTATTGACAAGTTATTAAATTTTCATCTCCCCACCCCTTCCTCATAAGATGTAAATACTGTCACAGTGACCTTGAGAGATTGTTACAAGGTGGGGAGACCTCTGGTTGGGATCCACTGTAGTGCAGCCTCACATAGAATAAACATTTACAGAAAAGGGGAGATGTCTAAGCAGGTACCTTGTTAGTGTGTGGAACAGCTCGCCCACATGACCCTCTCCTAGTTGTCACCAAGTTGATTAACTAATGTAAATGTAAAACTCCCTCAGGGACATGGTGGCTGCACCCAGGGTGTCCTGGGCCATGAAGGCAGACCACCGAGGGAAGGAGGGGATCTACTTCCTGCTGGGTTGGCATCTAGGGACTCTTATACCAGCTCATTTATTTCAGAGTGACGGAACTGAGGATCAGACCCATGAAGTCAATAGTGAGGTGACCTGGGCTGAGTCCTGATGTGCACACAGGGAGTTTGCTGCAGACATGTACCATTTATGAATACAAGAAAAATACAGGATGAAACACACTGTAGCATGTATTTTTATGGTAATGAATAATAAAAATAATAGCCACTATTTAAAAACCTCTATTATGTACCAGGCCTTCTTCTCAGTATTTCAGGTACATTAACTGATTATACACATTCAGCTCACACATACACACACACACACACACACACACACACACACAAATCAGGAATGAAGGCCCATCAAGATATGGCTCCCTTGTATTTTCACAGTATATCCATAATAGATGAACTTCCACATCTGTGACCCATTACACCCTTTTCACTGTGATGCCACTAATACTCACAAATTGTGCAGTCCGATGGCTTCCAAAAGAGGGAAGAGGGATGTCAATCAGAGTTTTCTGCAGCCAGAAGCTGAGCCATTTTTACTGTACTATACACCTGCCTGGGGGTGGGGGAGTAAGCAGGTATGTGGAAAGATCCCTTTTGCATTTATATCATAGACATACCTGCAGCTTGATATTCTTATAATGAGTTTTAATATTTAAGTTATCAGCTCTTTCAGATAATTTCAAAGATGACTGTTTTGCGTTTTTGTCCTCCAGTGCTGAAGAGAAGGGACCCCACCGCCACATGCCTCCATCCAGGCTCTGCACTCCCAATGCTGTAGTTAATGCAGTATCATTTCCATGGAACAGGCTTTGGGCAGGGAAAATGTCTAGTCCTGGCCAGTGTGAGTGTCAGCCCAGGACGTGGTCAAAATACCTAATGTGTGATAGATTTGCCAGCCTCAAATTTTTGAGGACTTACATTTTATCTTATTTCATTAAAAATTTGTGTGACTTCCCATAATATTCTCAAATGTGCTTCAAGATAAAATTTTTTAATGATCAAACATTGAAACAGTCACCGAGTCCCTGGTCCTACTGTAGGAGTCCCCAGAGACAGACAGAGATGTGTTTTGCAGCTTGGGACTCCCTGCTGTGTCCTCAGTTTCTATTCTGACCTCATTTTCAACACACCCACCCCTATGTCAACCCGTGATGCAGTGGTTCACAGCTCTTTAGATAACAAATGAAAGTGATGTTTTTCTTTGGTAATCAAGAAGTTTTAGTAGTCAAAATGGAAAAGCCAACAGAAATGTTACAACATAGTTGTGGGTTCAGGCTGCATCTCAAAGAACAGAAGAATCTGACAGACATCTTGCCCAGGGCTTGCACTTGACAGCTAGTACAGAGTGGAATTCTGGTCTACAAAAGCAAGTATTTTCAAGGGCATTGCCTTTTGCCGGGTGTTGGCCTATAACACATCTTCAGCATGGGTAGCTCATCCTGTTCTCTAACCCTCTCCCTTAAAATGTAACCCTGCTAGGAGCTGTCCACAGTGCACTTTGCTTTTGTTTGGACACCACCTGATTTTCAAAAAGTGAGGGGGAGGACACTGGGCATGCCCAGAGAGTCCCCTGAGACTGCAGACAGGGTACAGCTCTTTCCAGAGGATAGAAAACTGCGAGAAGTACTCTAGGCCAACCCTGGCCTTCTGTCTGTGCCTCAAAGCTCCCGCTGCTGGTGGGAACTCCAGCTGTCTGTCCTAGGAGCCCAGCTTATGATCAATTTGCCACTCGTTGGTTCCATGTGCAAATAATCACATCCATGGACCCAAAGTTAAATATTATTATTGTTGTTTTTAACATTAATCTGTTTCTTCCTCCCCCTTCTCTATTCCTGGTATTGTTCCCCAGGTTAGCAGAAACATCTTGCTTAGGTGGGAAGACAGTAACTGAATCATTCAGCATGGGTGAATCTTAATGACCTCTGATTTGCCCCAAGTTATTTACTTTGGGTAGGATCATTTCCTTACAGTTGGAGAGTCGAGGACAGTAAGGGTTTATAAGCCCATTTTCTCTTTGGCCTTTCACTTCTGTTGGGCAACTGTCAATTCTCTCTCCCTCCTCTTTCCCCCTCTAATACTTGGCTAAATGGAATCAGTAATAACCAGTGCAGCTATGGACATTTAGTTTTCCTCCTCTTTCCCTAGAACTACAAGCTCATTGACTTTGCCAGGAATATTTTGACACCTGTCAGTTTGATCAGCTCTTCCTTTCTTCCTTTTCCTAAGAGATCTCCAGCCTCCCAGGTTCCTGGCCTCCAAGATCATGGACTGCTTCCACCAACTCCTAAGCTAGGGGCACATCTTTTAAGCTTTGGTCATGTCACAACTCTAGTTCAAGTAACTGACTTTTATATTGGGCATAGAGGCTGACAGACCTGGAATTGCAGTGGTCTCCCACAAGGACCATCATGTTTTGAGATGTCACATTCTGGGTGGGCTCAATGAGGATACTTTGCTCCCAATCACCAGCTGGACTTACCACATCCTCTTCCATGCTGTCTCTATTCCACTCCCTTGGAAGTTACAAAAGAGTCAGAAATCAAGGTGGACCAGGAGGAGGTGTTTATGGGTCCATTTTTACCCATATTTGTTGGTCAGACTCCACCCACAAGTGGAAGTTACTGCAAACAAGAGTGAAAAACAGGCAGCTTAGAATTTGTACTGAGAATGGTAGACCAGGAGGGCCTGGTCTGGCAGGACCTTGTGGGCCTTCTCCCAGGTCTGTAGAAACAAGTCAAGGTGTCTTCTAGATGGGCCTCCATGGCACAGGACCCTTGGCAAGGTCAGGAGGAGCAATGCAGGCTTGCTTCTCGACACCACAGCGACTAACTCAAAGCTCAGGATGCTCAGCTCAGTGGTGAAGATACTGGCAGGGTCAGTACAGAACGACCAACCCATGGCCCAGCCTTGCTGAGGATGCCCTAACAGGCCCTTCTTGTCCCTTTTATAAGGATGCATTTCTATATCCAGGAAATAACTTGCAGTGGACATGCCACTTGGTCGTGGGGGCCCAGCCACTCTGCCTGGTAACCAATCTCTTTTGTTCAGTACAGATTAAGTTTTCATTTTTCCCCTCCTCTGATCAAATATCCATCCAGAAGTCAGGGGACAAAGTTCTTAAGGCTAAAAATTGACTAATCCAATGAATTGGGTTTAGATTCAGTAAAACTGGAGGAGAACTTAATCTCTACACAGACATTCTGTGTGTGGCCTTCCCTTCTTTCCTGAGATTTATTTTTATTATAATATGGGGACAGAGCTAAAGGTTGATGTGATCATAGTGTGTACCTCTAGGGTGTTAAGGTATGCACTATGTGCTATGAAGAAGTCAATAAGAAGTACAGATCCTACAATATGACCTTCTTCAATGCAGGTGAGGTTTTACTAGTTTTGGGAAGTGAGAATCCATCCATTTGTCTTTCTCTTGAACAAACACCCAACTGATATTCTTTATTTTTACATGCAGGTATTTTCACAGACACTGACATAAAGAACCCTGTGCTGGGGACAAAGTGGGTGGCTGTCCTTGAAGCTGATAAACGGCATTCCTGGCCATGGTAGTTGACTCAGGGATGGGCATAGGATGGATCTGAATTTCAGGAGCATGCAGTCTTTCAAGCCACTGTGGTCACCTTGGGGCTACATCAGGACAGGAGATACTGAGGAAGCAGATTTAGAGTTAGGAAAGCTGAAACAGTTTCTGAGACCTGGTTTGACTAGCACGATCAAGCTCAGCCTTACCCCAGCTATAAATTAGGCACAAAGGACATGGATTATGTATGTTATTTAAGATTACGTACGTTGAGTTGTATGCAATTTGCAAAGGCATTCTGATTCACTGTAAAAGTTCTCTGTTTGGAAATTTCCTCTTAGGTTTTTTAGTTTCTGTAATAGTGAATGGCATTACAAGGAATTTACCTGGGAGCTGTCTCAAAGTATGCAAGGGGAGCATGGTATGTGGTCATTTTGTAACAGTGAGACACTGATACATGACCTTGAGTTTTATAACTTAAATTGGACAGAGAAAATATTGATACACATGCATATACATACCTGCACAGCTATAAGTCCATACATTAACACACGTGCATAGACACATATGCATGCACACTCTGTGAGGGCACCATGTAGCTCAGAGTGTTGGAAAGGAATCCCGCTTGAAGCCTCTTGGCTCTGCAAATCATCATTTATATGATTCTGGCAAATCGACTTACAGTTCACTGTAGATGAGATGAATAATTATTAACATCTCTATGACCTTAGCAGGACTCGAATAAATGATCTCATTTAACACCCAAACAGCTTTTAAGAGAAGATGGGACACTTGTTAACAAGGCAGAATCTCGGATAGGGCTCCATGACCAATGGTTTTGAGTGCCGGAGCAGTGGGCCTGGAACGTGAGTGTGTCAAGGTGCTCCCAATGATGGTCAGGCTCAGGCTGGAGATCCATGGCATCCTGCAGTGGTTTCTCAATGTTCCTGGCATCTGCTCAGCAGCTCTGGGTAAACATAACTTTCCTGGTCCGTGTGGGTTGTCTGGGAATGTGCCATTCTTGTCTAGGTTGGGCACACTTGAGACCAGACCTGGCTGTCCTTGAAGCCTGTGTACTTCAAGACCTTTGGTTCTTTGAGTCCACACATTTCCTTTGATGCTCCATTTATTTGATGGAGCAGCAAAGAGACTGTTACTATGGCAACTGTGCCCCAGTACAGGAGGCCTCACAGCCTGCATCCCCCAGACTTGTGCAAAAGCAGACAGTTCTCTTTCTCATGTGGAGAACTTCCCCTCAGTTCTTATTGGCTCTTTGCCTATAGCTGTGCGCACACGTGTGAATGCAGTTCTTCTCTTCCGTGACAGCCCGATGGGTGTGTGCACGCCTTGTCACAACTCCTCTAAGTCTGCTTTTTCCAGGCTGAAAACTATCAGGATTTCAGAAAGTCATGGTGGGAGGTGTTATGTGTTTAATATTGAAGCTTATGCCCCAGTGTATCTGATGCGTTGAGTTACTAGGTAAGAGAAACCCATTTCTTTTCATTCACTTCTTGTAGGTACTTAGACATTTTAGTCTCCTTCTTCACAAAAACCCTTTTCTTGCCCAACACAGAATGTTCACATGTTGGACAGTTCCGTAGAGAGTGGTCTCATGCATTGCAGAAGGCTGGGCAGAGAAAACAGCCTAGTTCTTTACCTGAGGGTCATGGGCCCTCTGTGCTCTGGGCTAGAAGGATCTAGACAGAGGTGCCTGCCCCAAGGAAAGAATCACACATCCCTGCCTGCTCTGTTTCCTCCAGGAGAAATCTCCTGCTCAGGTTGGTTTTGAGATTCCCAGTCCAGGTTGTCAGGGGGCTTCTGGTGGCACATTGTCATCAAATGCTGTTCGCTACTTGCTTCCCTGCACTGGGATCACACGGTTTCACCGACTTAGGGAATCTCAAGGTCTGTAAGGTCTGGAACAGGCAGAGCCTTCAGTCTGAGTCCTTTGTAGACGTTTCCACATTCCTACTGAAACAGGAAACTACTAACAGCGAAATGACCGCGGCGATAACAAGAAAAATACCTTAAAGTACAAGGACTCACTCTGCGGTGGGCAGCATGATACTCTTATTGCATCTGTCCTTTGATTTGGTACCTTTGAGGCCCCATGGGAAGCTTTTATTACGTGGAACATGCAGATGAGGTCAGAGAAGATCCCAGAGTGGAGGTGGTCCCCCCAGTGAGTGGTGGACTTGGGTGGGGTACCCCCAGGCTCCTGCTGCCTGCCCTGTTTGCTCCCACTGAGGATCAGAGTTGTAATTCTGTGCTTCCGATGTTAATAGATGATGTTTCTCTCCTTCAGTTTCCATCCCTCTTTTCTACTCTTCACAGTTGATTTTAGATGCATTAACAGGAGCACAAATGTAGGGGAGCAAAACCACTCGACTCATGGCCAGGAAGAAAAAAAGGAGGGGGCACGTGGGTCCCATGAGCCCCACCGGAGACTCACGGCCATGCCCCAGGACCCACCGTCTCCCACTGTTTCCTGTGTCTTAACTGTTCCTCTGTCTTCCAACAGCATCATGTGGGCACCGAGCCTTGAAATACAGGGACAGTCGAGGTCCAGCTATCCCAATTTCCTGCTATGGCAGCTGAGGATCTGATGTTCTTATTTATGTTTTCCTTTCCCTTCGGCAAACACAATAATGCTTATACTGTTTTAACTAAGTAAATACTATTGACAAGTTAGACATTTAGTATACTAATTATTTTTTTCTTTTTTTGTACAAGGTATTTTTCTTTCCCAAAGGTCAATAAGTGTCTAATCTCTTTAGTTAGATTTTCCCCTTTTTTTCTCAGTCATTATTTAATTTGCCTACAAATCCTATTCCGGAAATATAATTGTCCTCTTACTGTGGTCAGTGATCCAGTGAGCATCAGCCTCACGCCAGCCCAGCGTTCCCCCGAACTGCTCAACAGCTGTTGTGTAAGGCACCCTCACACCCGTGCGAGGACCCCCACATGGACCTGGGAGTTAAACCTAGATTTACTATGTCTCATCCCTTTGTTGGATTATTTTCTTATTTTGGTGGAGTACATCTTTTCATTTTTTAGTACAATGCATACAATTCTTGAGTGGCTAGGAACTTAGTGTTTCACTAATATCCTGAATGGATATAAAAATGTAGGATGCAAATCATTATTTTTCCTACATTTTGGGGCAACAACTAATTTCAACATTGTAGAATTCTGAAGTCACTCAATTTCCAAACCCTCTCGGTATATCCCACTTGTCATTTTTGTGTGGAAGACTCTCAGGCCATTTTTCCTCTTGCATTCTTAAATTAAGGACGATGCACTTCCCGTGGTGGGTGATCCTTTTCCTTCAGTGGTGCTGGCCCGAGAGGGGAGGTCGTTCACCTGCCTGCCGAGTGCTCCTCAGGATGAACACACGTACAGAGGCTTCATCTGGTCAATGTCTCCAGCAGGACTCGGAGGCTGACAGCCTTGTCCCCCTGCAGGGACTACTCCGCGGGCCGTGCTACCTCTAACACTCAAAGGGACGTTGTTGGGAGTCCCCCTCCTCCTCCACCCAATCCTGCTTCCTTGGCTCCCTCCACTAATGTTCTGCTTGTGCCCTGCCCACATCTGTTTCCGTGCCTGCCTCCCAGAGATGGGTCTTGCACTGGTGAGTGGCGTCACCACGCAGCTGCACACTCTGCAGTCAGATGTGGAAGTCCCCTTCAGTCACCAACTGAGGCTCGTGTTCCCATGTGTCCTCTTCCTTCCTCAGACGACCTGCCGCCACTCGACTTTCCACCATCAAATCTGCGCCCACCTCTTATTGGGTGGGATCCATGGTTTCCAGCCTGGGTTCCCCTCTCTTGTCACCTGCTTTCCTGCTCTCTGAGGTCCTCTCTGCATGCAAACATCGTGTGCTCTTATTATTTTCTGCTCGGGATGACTTCACAGTCTCATTGCTGGGCTCTGATACAAACTCGCCAGTTTCAGGTAATCAAGAACCCTCACTCTGGCTCAGCCGCCTTCCCAGGATCACCTCTTGGCACATCCTCACTGGTCCACATTTTCTGTGTGTTCAGCATTTCTGAAACTTGTAAAAGCACTGCTGCCACTTGCAGTGCTCGACGTCCCCTGATGTCATTCTCCTCCCTCTTCTCTAGATGAAGAAGTCGTGCCCTGCTTTCAGGGTTCTGCTCTGGGTGCTCTTCCTTTGGGAGCTGCCACCTCCCCTTGTGGACTCTGAGAGTGGTTCCATCCTGGGGGAATCCGTGGTCTTCGGAGGTGAGGTCCCTCCTGGGGCATGTGTCCCAATGGCTGCTAGTCCTCACATTCTCCTGGCTCTCCACTTGCCTAAGATGCTTGCAAAGGCTGAGACTGTGTCTTCCTTATGGAACCTCATCCTGATAGGAGGCACTGCCCATAGTCAGTGGCCAACAGGGCTAAGAAGATGAAAGCACAGATGAATCAATGTCATGCTAGCGAGTGCACTTATTAACTTGACTACATTTAATTAAACTGTAATTGAGCAACGATTAAAAATACAGCTTGTATTACTATTTGCACATTTAACAAAACTATCCAGAGATTTCAGACTCTGATTCATGTTACTGAATATGTGAGGAAAGCCCAGCTTCTAAGAATAAGAATGCACTTAATTTTTGTTCTGCTGGGTGGACAGAACAGTGAATTACCTCGGCATCTGCTGCCCTCACCATTTTTCCCCATTGTTTCAGCATAATCCTGTATTTGTTCTGTTGATGTGGCTCTTCCACTAGACTGAGTGTAGCTGCTTTATACTATGTCTTATTTCCTTGATTCAAATCTAGACTGCTAGACAAACTGTCTCTTAGGTATTTACTACGACTCACTGTCATGTGGAGGAAGATATTAAAACGTGTTCTCTTTTTCACTCACTCATGTATTCTTCCATTTCATAAAAAATATATGCTATTTAAGAGTTGATGGAGTCAAAGGAACAGGTGTGGCATAAATATAATGTAGATATGTACACACACATATGTGCCTGTGCGCGCGCGCACACACACACACACACACACACGTGATTTATTAACTACATTAATAAGATAGAAAGCCCTGACCTCACCATCCAAGCTGACACCTAGAAGGAGCCCATGACTTAAGCGGCTCCTACACACCCTGCCCACTTTCTCCTGGAGCTATCGACCACCTTTACGCTTGTGTGATTGTTCTTTTGTCTTTTGAAACTAGTTTTGCTACATAATCATATTTTATTCAACAATATTTTGCACTGTTTTGTTTCTGGGCATTATAAAAGGAGTATCATGTTGTATTAAAAAACTTGTTTTTTCACTTAATATTAAGACTGTAAGATTCAATATTTTTTGTTACATATACCTTTTTTTTAAAAAAAAAGAATTGTTGATAGACCTTAATTTTATGTATTTATATGTGGTGCTGAGAATCGAATCCAGTGCCTCACACATGCCAGGCTAGTGCATTACTGCTGAGCCACAGCCCAGTCCTACATATAGGTTAAATTCATTATTTTCTCCTTAGTATAGTATTTAATTTTGTAAATCTACCATAATGACTTATATTTCGTGTTATTAGATATTTGAGTATTTTTTTCTATTAAAAATACTTCTATGACCATCAGAAGATACAGCACATCTTTTGAGAATTAGAATTATCCTTTAATTTGATAAATCTTAAATTCCAACAAACTTTTATATTTTTTCCATAAATGTGTTATATAGATTTTTTGGAATGATTTTTCAATTTTATATTGCTAATGCACATGCTGTTTGTAAATTTTACATGGGTTTTTTTGTTTTGTTCCTCAGAAATAGAAATTCAGTTGATTTGGTGACATCTGTCTGCAGTAGTCCCCAGATGCTCAGCACTATTCTGAACACTGTGGGCTCCCACAGCGACCAGAAGCCTGTAGTTGCTCTTCCCAGACTCCTTGCCTGACTAAGACGTGGCCAAGAGTATGCCCTCTGAGCATAAGAAGTGAGGCACCTATTGTGCCCATGGCTGCCATGGGCAAATTGGAGTCTCCCTCCCGCAGCAGATGTAAGTGTCACAGGTCTGCCCTCAATCCACACACTTTGACGCTGCACACGGCTAAGATCATCAGCGTTGATTTCTGGGTTCACTGAAGCAACTTCCCTTGTTTATGGTCCCCAGCCTTTTCAGTGTTGTCATGAGTCACCGGTGTCCCAATGTTCCCCCAGAATATTTGGAAACTGATTGTAAGATATTGTACTTACAGGCTGTAATTAGTTCAGATGAGATCTGACTGAGTCAGGATGGGGCCTACTCCAATACATACTGCTGGCGTCCTTATAAGAAGAAGCAAAGAGGCCAGCGGCACGCAGGGAAGAAGGCCACGTGAAGTCCAGCAGAGGTTAGAGAGGTGCAGCTACAAGCCAGCAGCACCAAGGATTGACTTCAGCCCCAGAACTCAAAGCAGCTGGAGGGTTCTTCTCTAGAGCCTTCAGAGAGAGCATGGTCCTACAGACACTTCGAATCTGGATTTGAATTTTGCATTATAGTTATATAATGTTTGTATTTTAAATGTGTACCTTCTAACTTACTAAATTCTTTTATTAGATCTGGTAATTTGTCCTTCACTTTTTGTTTTTCTCTATAAGAACAACATACTCCAATATTTAAACTTTTATTAATTTATTGACCTCCTAAATTGGTGACAACTTGTACTGTAGTGTTGAACAGGGACATGGTAATTAACATTCTTCCTGATTTTAAGGAGAAAACTTCCAATATTTCAGTATCCATGGTGCTGTTTATTATAAATTTTTGGTAGTTACACTTTGCCATATTAAAGATGGTGTCTATTCTTGATTTGTTAAAACATAAAATGAACATAAATTGGCATTTAATATTATCAATTTATTGTTCTCCAAGTATTAAAATGATGAGAGTTTCTCCATTTTGATCCTCAATTGTGAATTATATTCATACATACTCAAGAGGTGGGCCACAGCTATGCCACATGTATCTTGTTACATCCCGTTCTCTCATCATGATCTCTCTTTCCAGTGAACCTCTACTCTTTATTCGGGCTATAAACTCCAAACTCATGCTAAGAGATTTTACTCCTTGGTTTCCCACAAACTAGTTCTGGGATTCATAATATATGATAGTAATAGTTTGAATTTCTTAGGATTATTGCTTATAAATAAATTAAATGTTAATGACAATTAAAATTTCTTAGAAGTATTATGATGATCAAATTAGTTTAGATTTTTCAAGTCTTTGAAACAGTTCTTGTCTCCAAGTATGTGCACTATAAATATTAGAAATCTTCTCATTGGTTGGTGCTAGTTAAAGTGACCCCATAGTAATCATCAGGCAGGGACTATGGGAACAGAATGCATGGAAAGCACTTGGTTATAATGTGATACTCAGGGTTTTCCAAAGTGTACATTTATCATTTTTAGATTACTTTCAAAACAAAACCATTCAACTATTAAAAGCATATTTTCTTTTTTTTTTCTGTTTTCTGTGGGTATGTGTATGTGTGTTTCTGGGATAGAACCAAGGCCTTCACACATGCTGGGCAACCACTCAACTACTGTGCTACACCTGCAGCTCAAAACCCATTTTATTAAAGATGATTTATTAGATCACTGATTCCACATACTTGGCTTTTTATCTTAGAGAGAAGTGACCATGCTAGTATATTTCATCATGTCCAGCACTGAAAACCATGTCTACATAGATTCTGTTTGTGTAGAATAAATGTATGCACTTATACCTATGTTGTACTCAAAGTGCCTTCTGGTAGACCAGAAGTCCTTTGCCCTTGAGCTCCTTGCAACTTTCTTTTTTAATTCTATAAAACTTCTGGGCTGATTTTGGTGATCTGGGTAGAAAGATATAGTAAAATACAGTAGTGATTCAGTATGTTTTAAGTAATACAAAAGTAGCTGGTATATTTTTGAAATTGATGTTCCTTCAAAGACATTAAATGAGGTCAACTTCTGAGGATCAGCATCACCAGTTAGTAAGTAACTGTGTGCTTTGCCCTCTTCCAAAATGTAGATGTTTGAGGGCCAGCTTTCTTTCTTTCTAGTTCTGCATTTCCATGGTGTTTGGCATGTAGTAAGCTCTTGAAAATTGTTTGCAAGTCAATAAGTGATGAGGTACCTTGCTTGTAAACTGCAGTTTAGTCCAGGTTAGTCAATAGGTCAAAATTTACATTAAATACCTGAGCACTTGACAGACTTCACGGGCAGTGCACACTTCCAATCTGGGACCTACTTACTATTGGTTCAAGTTAGTGAATGCTCAACTTCTCTGAGCCTTTCACCTAAGTGATTAGAGGGAATTAAATGAACTGCATATGCAAAATCATTACCACTGTATCACTGCATTTGCCTATTGAAAGTAATAAATGATCAATGACTTCCTTCCTAATCTCTCTCCTCTTTGTCAGAAATTCATCTCTTTTTCTGTTCTTTTCTCTTTTCCATTTTCTCTCTCTTGCCTTTCTTTCTTTTTTACTGCAGCAAAGTCTTTATCTTCTACAAAATTAACAGAGTCAATATTCTAATCTCAAGTTCAGATTTAGTTATTAAGGTTCAGATTGTTTATTTCATATTGGTTATAATGAATTCCAAATAGATTAATATATAAATGCATTTGAAATATACCATTATGAGTGTCAAGAAAACATATTGGCTACCCCAGATTGCACAGCATTATACCAGCAAGATATTTCATCACTCATTGATTTAGCATTTCCTAAGGGGTTACTGTTTGCCAAACATCTTTCAGTGCACCAAGGGTATGCAGAACTAGGAAGGAAGAAAGTTGGCCCTCAAGATCCTTAATTTATAAAGGAAGCAAAGTATACAGATATTTTCCAACCAGGTGTGTAACTACTGAACGTAATGAGTATCTCACAGAAGGAAATATCAGGGAAAGCTTGTAAGCTTCCAGGTTTTTGTCTAGCTGGATAATTGTTCTGTCCAAATCAACCAATACATTACAATTCCAAGGAACCATCTGCCCTTTCTCTGGTTAGTGGAGGTGGGAATGGCAAAGACTACCTGAACACTTTGCGAAGAAGGCCTGCAGTGTTCCGTTATTAAAGGCCAATCTGAACATTTGGTCCACAATTCTGCACTAGCTGGATTTAAGACTCAGCACACGGAGCTGTTTTCCTGTAAGAATGGCAGATCAGTGTGTAATACTCAGAGGCGATCCACAGACTGGCTCCCAGTGCTGCGAGACGCAGCTCCCATTGCTGCACATGTGTTTATTTGCATGTGAGAGGATTAGTCACATGTCTTCCAAATCACAGGTTTTAGTCTCCGGAGTATGCTTGGTAGATTATATTCCTAAATTAGTATGGAAAGCAATGCTCTGTGAACACACCAGATGAAGACCAGAGATTCACAGCTCTTTCATTCCCAGTCAATTATCTGTTTATTTTCTGTATACTGTACATGGTTCATAGATGTCTGTCCATCTAGTCAGGGAGCTCTCGGAAGGACTCAGGAAAGTGTTATGCCAATGAAAAAAATTACCTGAATGTCACTTTTTAGTGATTGAAATGCATTGTTTTACACTTGATTGACTACTCATGGCTAAACAGGATTTCTCAAGTCCAGAAAAATAAATTCACTTAAAAAAAAAAGAGGCATCAACTATACAATGTCAACAATGAAGTGGATTCCCTAAGGGAAAATGACAAAGTAATGAAGATTAGCACTTAGCAGGCCAAAAATCGCTAACTCAGCAAAAGACCAGATTTATTTTGCTCTTGGATTCATTTGCTGTGGCAAGGCTATTTTCGAAGCAAGAGGCAGCACTGAAGAGTTTCAGGACATATGTGCACTTGGGACCAACACTTTGAAGTTCAATATTAAAGAAATGTATTTTACATGAGAATAAAATATATAGGATCAGAGATATATAAAAGTCATAGAGTTTACATTTGCATATTCAAACAATTTATTCTTTGGTTTAGTTTGCCTGGGTTTTAGTGACCTTGACACAGACTGAATGTGGAGAGATAGACAGAGAATTCCTCTTGGCAAGTAGGTTGGACCCTGGACAGATGGTGGACCACAGGGCAATGTCCAGTTGTTGTTATGAGAAGGACTGGAAAATAAGAGTGGAGACAGACAGGAGAAGAGATGGAAAGCAATGCCTGCCCCGGGGTGACTCTGTCATCCTCCCATCAGTCCTGTGAGTAAAGTTTGAGCACACGTTTTCATATTGTAAGAGTGGACAGCCATGTCAGAGAAAAGAAGTGCTTCGTGACTATTACCTCCTACAGCTAGTAAGTCATAGAGTGGGACGAGAAGCAGCTCTCATGGCTACACAGTCTTCCTTCCTCCATCTCCCCTGGTGATGGGTGGGTCAGGTGCCCACCCGTGTCAGCAGTGCAGGATGAAGGCATCTTTCCAGCAGGGGCAGGCTGGGAGGCTGCTGGGCAGCCATGAGGCCTTCCAGGGAGGCTGGTGCCGACCATCAGGGGCTTCGACAGCAGGGAACTGAGTAGTAAGGAATCTGGACTCTAGAGCAAGCATTGATAAGCTGGTGTTCAGGGAGAGGGCTCAGTCAAGGGCCCAGGAGAAAAGCAAAAATAAAAACAAAACCAATACAAATTATCACAGATAATGAGAGCACTGCCATGTGCCAAAGAGATTTGATGGTTTGCACAGAGGTTTGGAAGAGAGCAAATGTCCATCCAGGTGGCTGCTCTATCAGATGCTCCATCTTCTCCCTATTTTCCCAGCAAGTGACCAGCAAAGGCCCTGTTCCACCTGTCATGGGTGGTGCTTTTCCTGGCCCCTTCATGGGTAGCAATTGCCTTCTTCACCCCAGGAAGGTGTAGTGTTCTCTACTAGATGTCCCTATCCTCTTCCTTGACAATGGGATCCCAGCTCTGGAAAGGGTGACAAGGACTCCACAGCCTAAAGGAGGTGTTTGGAATCTGCAGCCCCAGCATGCAAGAAAGCTTCATGAATGGTATATATATCTTCAAATAACCTCGTGTCTGCTCATTTAAATGTTTTGCCCTTACTATACTCCCTTCCTTTCCCTTTCTCTCTTTATTCATTCATTAATTCATTCCTTTCCTTCTTTCTTCCCCTCCCTCCCTCCCTCCCTCCCCCCTTCCTTCCTTCCTTCCTTCCTTCCTTCCTTCCTTCCTTCCTTCCTTCCTTCCTTCTTTCCTTCCTTCCTTCCTATCCCTTCAGCTGGCAATAAAGCCTTAAACATTGGAGTTCTTGGAGCTGATCTCTTTGCATCCTTAATTATTCTTCTTTGCTTTTAATTGATCTTTGGATAAGAGGAGAGGTCTTCAGGAGTAGACTTTCCATCTTCAAGTTTTAGAGCAATCTGGGGTATTACATATATTGTTACCCACAGAAATCTCTCTATTAAGCATTATACTATTTAGCACTATTTAAATATTAGCACAATTTTAAAAAAATGGGGTCTGGGGTTGTAGCTCAGGGGCACAGTGCTTGAATAGCATGTGTGAGGCATTGAATTCGATTCTCAGCTGTTCATAAAGGTCAAGAAACTGGCCCAAAATACAATATAAATAAATAAAATAAAGGTCCATCAACAACTAAAAAAATATTTTTTAAACAAAGTGTATCCATTTTGATAACATCTCTCCTACCCCACCCGACCCCACCCCATCTTACCCTCCTCTCCTGCCCCAGTGCCGTCCTCAAGTTCAGCACCCATGGACTGCCTGGAACAACACGGGTAGAGGGAGAGGTGTGGTGAGAAACAAGGGCAGGACCGGGGAAGGCTCCTATTTCTACCAATGTAGTGCAGAGCACAAGACACCCTTCACATTTTGGTTAGGGAAGGAAGCCTGAAGGTCTCCTACGAATTGTCAGGTAACATTTTATTGAGATCAAAAAATAAAAGGGAATGAAGATGAATACTGGTAAAATACAGTTGGTCAATTTTGGATTTCAGAATAGCAATAAATAAATCATATATAAAAATATTTCCCAACTATTACATGGAACACATTCTAAAAATTTATTGTTTCTTTTACCTGAAATTCAAATTTAATTGTCCATCCTACATTTTTGTTTACTATCTCTAACAATCTTGAAAATGATCCACAAGAATGAATGAGTTTTCATTCATTCGATGAATGAAAATGATCAGAAAGGAAAAAAGAAAAAAAAAATGTTGGCATACCTCAAAACCAGACATTTCTTCATGGTACTTGGGTTTTATGGTCATCTTTGATGTTACAGCATAGTCCTCAGAAGTTTTCAAAAGCTTCTCATAAACATTATTTATAAACAAGGTAAACTTCTCATTTTTTGAGTAAGGAAACTGCTGTTCACAAAGGTTAAGAAGTTGGCCCAAAATAAAATCATTTCTAAGAGTTAGAATCTATTCTAGTATCTGGCTCTTTTGATTCCTAATTCATCTGTTCTGGCATAAAAGATTAATTATTAATTGGATTATAAATAATCCAACCAACCTAGTCATCTTACTCACCATTGCCTGCCTTGGGCAGTAATGATACTTCTTGGCAAAGGTCATTCTTTTGAATTGAAAAGTGACTGGGGACCATCCTAACTAGCTATGTCCAGAGAACACTGTGCACTGTGTTGAAGCCCTGAGCCAATATGAAAAAGCCTGACCTGCTGGTGGATGACTATTTCTAGAAAAATCTACAGCTTTCCATAGAGTTTATGTATTTTCATTTTCCATACAAGTAGAAATATAATTTGGTGTCAAGTAACTACTTGGTTGTTAAGAATAATTCACAGGAACTATTGGTTTTCTAGCCATGAACGGATGAAAGTGGTTTTCTGACACTTCCGTTCACACATCTGAAGACTAACGGAGAAGGGTCTCGTATCTGGCTGCCTTTGGAGGGCTGGCATTCACAGCGACGTAGACTTCTCATTTAAAATTCAGCCCTTCTGTGAGATGCTGAGTGATGTTCTTGGAACCAGACAAAATTGACCGGCATTTGTGAAAAGGTAATCAACTATTCCTTGCCTACTGAAACCAGCGAATATGTACACACTGCTTTGAGAATCTGTTCTTTTTGTTACAGAACAGATGTCTGCGAGGTTTTTGGCAGGCCCCACTCTGTCAAACAGTCCAGTTTTGACAGTTACTTGCTTGAGGGATGGCTGAAATGCAAAGTATTTCTGATCAGAATATCATATTCATCTGGATGTTAATTACCGTGTCTGCCTTGGTATAAATAATTAATTATGCAAAACCCACACAGCTGCTGCTGGACAGAGCTAAGTGACTTGCTGTCAGTCTCACAGTTCTGAAAAGGAAAGGGGATTGAGAAAAACAGGCTTTGCAACTGGGGTTGGGGCGGGGGGCTTTTCATGGTCTCTGCGGTCAAATGAAAGATCATAACCAGGCATGGTGTGTGTGTGTGTGTGTGTGTGTGTGTGTGTGTGTGTGTGTATGAATGTATGCACGTATTTCAAATAATGAAATATCTCCTAATTTATATAAGTTGGTCCTAAAAGCAATTCCTTTTTCAAATTCTGTGGCAGCTTCCTAGGAATCCAAATACTGCATTAGAGAATCAATACAAACCTGACTCCTAAATCTTTCACCGCCTCATCCCATCCATCTTCCTAACAGTCCCAACTGTCCCGTGGAATCCGATGTAGGGGTCACACCAATTAGGTGAGCTTTTCTTGTTTATTTGTTTCAAACAAGCTGACAGAACCGGCTCATTCTATCCATTTTGCACATTTATATGAGCATCTCTGCTGTGGTCAGTAATGAATGTGTGATTATCTCTTCTGCTGAGAAATGATAATGCATCCATTTAAAAAATTTTCTCTCTGCTTTAATTGACCCAAGTGCAAATGACTATTTTATGTTTAAATGTAACTAGATGATTGATTTAGGATAAATGCTAACTCCATGTAATACTTTTTGGCAAAATACCATCACATGCAGCAACAGTAATAGAAAAGGGGGAAATCACTTCTAAGACCAATGTTTTTGTAGATTTATCGAATGGTTTGGTTTTGTGCAAATATTGATATTGCCGTAATGGAAGCAAACTGCCCCAGCAGGCAGGGAATTTTGATACAGACAAGGAAGATCATCTCGCTTTGAGAATGCAGGGCAGTGCAGTCAGTGAAGGCTGGTTATGGGGCTTTGGGTGCAGGGCTCCTGCCTCTGTCACTACTTTTTCACTAATAACCTAGGTCAAGTCCCATAACATTCATGAGCCCTTCTTCTGCTTTTACCCAGGGTTATTGATGGAATAAAATGAGATACATGATAAAAGCACTCTCCAAATTGGGATGTTACTTACAAATATGAAATATTATTTTGCATTCAGCAACTGATTACTGAGTACATCAGTAGGAGCTTCTATCAATGCTCCCCTGTTCCAGACCCCTCTTCCCTGATACATCCAGCAATTTTTCATTACTTTTCTTCATGCACGAGACCCTGACTTAGGCCTGGGACACTGCTGCAAGTAACAGACATCATGTTTATGTTAGTGGAGGACAGACACAGAAGAAGATAATTAATAAAATATTGGCACACGATGCTAGGTGCTAAGAAGAACAGAGCATGAGGTGGCAGGTAGCAGGGACGCACGTGTAACTTTACAGGCCGGGAGGCCAGTTTTCGGATGGGCCATGTTTTCTCTTTGGGGAAGGATATTTGAGCAGTTAAGCAGATGCAGAAATAAATAGATGGATGATGACCTGGTGAAAGCTGTGAGAAAGATCCCCAAAGAGGACACGCATTGCACGCTGAAATCCTCGGGGGAACTCAGTGGGTGTCTTGGAGGGAGTGGCAGGAGGAGAGGCCATCTCCCTCTCTTCCAGCAGCAAGCAGAACCCCTGCGTGCCCTGGGTCCCCCACCTGTCACTCACAGAGGACACACCATGTGGCTGTAATCAGTGTGGTTTTCTTTACAGAACAATTGGATTGTCTTTGATTGGATAAAATTGGCATTGTACAGAAATGTTGGGGAAAAGTACATGTGCCTTCAAGGAAATACAAGTCTCTAATGTCTTTATTGATTTAGTTTTTTTCCCCATTGAACCTTGACCTAATGATTTCCAAAGCCTTGTCACACATTATAAAACAACCCATCAAAGCAACAGGGAAGTAAAGAGAATTAGAGTACATTCTTTAAATCCTTCCACGTGATACATTTAACAGGAGACCAAACAAAATATACATACTGAAATTAGACCATTTTTCACTCAAGCGTCTTTTAACAGGTATGTTAAAATCCAAGTCTACTTAGAGGAGGAACCAGCACACTAAGGGGGTCTAGACCCCTCACTGAAAACCCCCTCCGATCCTCTTGGCATGGGGTCAGCTCCTCGATTCCTGCAGGTTCTTGCCTGGATGTCATCCCTGAGTGCAGACAGCAGGTGGATCTAGGTAAAGGCGGGGAAACCTGGCCCTTCTCCTTCCTTCTTGCCCGACCTTGAAACTCCACTTACTCCTTACGTCCAGCAGGTCCTGCAGAAGCACTCTCAGGGGACTCAATCACTAACCCCACCCCAGCCGGAGGCGGGAGATTTTCCTCCAGCTTTCACAGATGAGAGACAATGTTCTGCCCTTGGCTTTCTGAGTCCAGCTTGTTTCACTCAGCAGGATGCTCTCCACTTCCATTCATTGACCAGCAAATGGCCGTAATTCATGACGGCTCAGAAAACTCCAGTGTGTACGTGTAGCATGTTTTCCTTCTCCTTTCATCTGCTGATGGGCACTTGGGCTGGTTCTATGATTTGGCTTTTATGAATTGTGCTGCTGTAAACATTAAAGGGTACTTGTCACTGGAGTTACTGATTTTAGTTCTCCTGGATACATATCAAGGAGTGGGAGAGCTGGGTCAAATGGTGGTTCCACTCCTAGTTTCTGAAATGTCTCCACGTTGCTTTCCAGAGGGCTTGTACTGATTTGCAGGGCTACAGCGAGTGTGTGAGTGTACATTTTCTCCACATCCTCACCAACATTTAGTGTTACTTGTATTCTTGATAATTGCCATTTCAACTGGAGTGAGATAAAATCTTGGTGTTTTTTTGATTTATATTTCCTGATTCCTGAACATAATTTCACAGATTTATTGATCCTTTATGCTTCTTCTTTTGAGACTAGTCCATTTTTGATTGGGTGATTTGTTTTCTTGGTGTTAAGGGGTTTTTTTTAACTTCTTTAAATATTATGACTATTAATCCCCCATCAGAGGTAGAGCTGACAAAAATTTTCTCAATTTCTTAGGCTCTATCTTCATGTTGTTCATTGTTTCCTTTGCTGTGAAGAAGCTTTTTAAGTTGATGGCTTCCCTTTTATTGATTTTTAGTTTTATTTTTTGAGATTTGGAGGTCTTGTTGAAGGGATCGGTGCCTGTATCTTAATGATCAAGTGTTGACTCTATGTTTTCTTCTAACAGTTGCCAATTTTTGAACTAATTCCAAAGTCTTCAAATACATTTTGATTTGACATTTGTGCAGGGTAAGAGACAGGGATCTAAATTCATTCTTTTAAATATGGATATCCAGTTTCCCCAGCACCATTTGTTAAAAAGTCTGTCTTTTCCCAACGTATATTTTTGACAGCTTTGCCAGGTATCAGATGGCTATAAAAATGTGGATTTGTCTCTGTACCTTTTATTCCACTGCTCTTTGTGTCTACTTTGATGCCTGTACCATGCTGTTTTTGTTACTATAGCTCCATACTTTAACTTGAATTGGGCATTGTGATGCTTCCTGCATCTCTCTTTTGCTCAGGATTGCTTTGGCTATTCTGGCTCTCTTTTTATTTTCCAAATGAATTTTAGGACTATTTTTTTCCCTAGTTATGTAAAGAATGTCATTAGTATTTTAATGGGGATTACATTAAATCTGTATATTATTTTTGTAGTATAAACATTTTTGATGATATTAATTCTGCCTATCCAAGAGCATGGACTATTTTTCCATTTTCTAATGTCTTCTTCAATTTCTTTCTTCAGTGGTCTATAATTTCATCGTAAAGATCTTTCACCTTGGTTAGATTTGTTAACAAGTATTTGTTTTTAGGTTATTTTGAAAGGGATGGTTTTTCTGATTTCTTTCTCATCAGAACCCTGTTGGAGAATAGGAAATCTATTGATTTATGAGTGTTGATCATGTATCCTGCTGCTTCTCTGAGTTCATTTATCAGCCCTAGAAGCTGTAAGGTAGAGATTTTTGGATCTTCTAGAGACAGGATTATGTCACCAGTAAATGTAGATAATCTGACTTTTTTTCCTATTTGTATCCTTGTAATTTCCTTCTCTTGCCAGATTGCTGGGACTGGATTTTGGAGAACTATATTGAATAGAAGTAGTAAGAGTGGACATTCTTTCCTTGTCCCTGATTTTAGAGAAAAAACTTTCAGTTTTTCTCCATTTGGTATGATGTTAGCTTTGAGTTTGTCCCACATTGCCTTTGTAATGTTGAGGTAAGTTCCTTGTATCCTTAGTTTCTCCAGAACTTTTAATGTGAATGTTACTGTGTTCTATCAGACTTTTTGTACATCTATTGAGATGACAATGTGATTATTTTTCCTAATTCTGATTTGGTGGTGAATTACATTTTTTGATTTGTGTGTGTTGAACAACCTTGCATCTCTGGGGTGAAGCCCACTGGAGTACTCTGTATTATTTTCTTACTGTTTTTTAATGAAGTCTGCTAATATTTTGTTAATAATTACTGCATCTATGTTCATCAAGGATATTGGCTTGTTTTGTCTGGTTTTGGAATCTAATTTGGTTACTGATGCTGACTTCATAAAATGTATTTGGGAGTGTTTCATTTCTTTCACTTTCATTCATTGATTTAAGAAAGATAATGTTAGCTCTTCTTTGAAAATCTGGTAGAAGTCAGATGAGAATCCATCTGGTTCTGGGCTTTTCTTTATTGAAAGGCTTTTAATTGTTATTTCTGTTTCATTACTTGATATTTGTCTGTGTAGATTGTCTATATCTTCCTGATTGAAATTGGACTGATCAGTTGTATCTAGAAACATGTCAATGCCTTCTACTTTTCAAGTTTATTAGCATAAATTTTCAAAATGATTTTTAAAGATCCTCTGGGTTTCAGAAGTGTCTGTGATGATGTCTCCTTTCTCATTTCTAATTTTGTCAGTTTAGGTTTTCTCTCTCTTTCTTTGGTTTGGCTAAGGATTTATTAATCTTATTTATCATTAATTTAAACTCTGATATTTATTATTTACTGTCTTCTGCTGGTTTGGGAATGAATTTTTTTCTTTTTTAAGGCTTTGAGATAGAGAATTAGCTTATTTATTTGGGAGCAAACTCTCTCTCTCTTTTTTTATTGTAGGCACTTAATATCATATTTTTTCCTCAAAATATGGTTTTCATACTGTCCCAGAGATTTTGATTTGTGGTATCTCTCTTCTTACTCATTTCTAAGAATTTCTTCTCTCATTTCTTCTATGGTTTGTTCTTCATTTAAAAGAGTTTTGTTCAATCTCCCATGTGTTTATATGGCTTACATTCTTTTTCTTGCTGTTAATTTCTATTTTCATTCCATCATCTGATATGATGCATGGCATTATATCAACTTTTTGTATTTACTAAGAATTACTTTTTGACCTAGTATGTGGTCTATTTTGGAAAAGGTTCCATAAGCTGTTGATAAAAAGGTAAATTCACCTGTTTGGGGGTAACATGGTCTGTCGATGTCTGTTAGGTTCATTTGATTTATAGTATTCTTTAAATTGAAATTATCTTTATTGACTTTATGTCTGCATGACCCATCTCTTTGTGAGATTATTGAATTGGGGGTCTAGCTGGGATTTCCTATGAAGAAGTAAATAGGTGCACTGACATTTAGGACACATATATCTACTATTATTATATCCACAGGAGCCTTCTTAACAGAGGAAAGAAAATCTGAAATTCTGAAAAGCAGTTGCTTTAGTGTGCCCAAGGAGATGAAAGGTTTGGGGTTGGGTGGGCATGGGGAGCTTGGCAGTGGACGGGTCACCCTGGGATAAGGTGCAGGCCTGAGTGGAGAGATGTCAGGTGGGAACAGTGTAGCTAATGGTGACTTCTTAAAATTCTTTCATTGTTTGTGAGGAAACTTTGTAGGGTTAGTGAAGTAAGTTTCTAGCTGGGCTTGGTGGTGCACACCTCTAATCCCAGTGACTCAGAGACCGAGGCCAGTTTCAGCAACTTATCCAGACCCTGTCTCAGAATAAAACAAAAAGGCTGGGGAGATAGCTCAGTACCCCTGGATTACATCTTCACTAACAAGAAAAAACATTTTCTTATTTATGAAAAAAGAACAAAGGCACAGAGCTGTTCTGCATCCCAAGAACACAGCTTGATGGATTTTCGTGACGTGGACAATGCCAGATCCAACAATTTGGAATTCAGTGAACCACAGAGCTTTTATCTCCTGCCTCTAGTCTCTTCTCACCCCTACTCAAGGGTAGCCATGGTCCTGACTTCTGTCAACACGGACTATTCTGAACTTTATGTAGAAGGGACTGTACAGTATGCACACTTTTGTGTCTGGCTATATTTATTCAACATTTTATTTATGCATCTCTTCTACGTTTGGCACATGGCAGTACCACATCATTCCATGTCTAGAGAAGTGTGTGAAAATCTCCATTTTGGACTGTGGATTTGCTATTATCTCATTTATATTCTATCAATAAACACCTTACATACCTTATATATTTTGAAGCTGAGTAAGTAAGTGCATACAGAACTGCTGTGTCTTCCTGTGGATTTGACTTCATTCTGGAATAGTCTCTCTTTTCTCCAGTAGTGTTTCTTGATATAAAGTGTACTTGTTCTTAAATGCAGGGGAGATGTACTGGCTTTCTTTAGATTATCTTTTTTTTTTCCTTTCCTCAGTTTTTACATTTATCTTCCCTTATATTTAAATGTGCATCTTTTAGGCAGCATATAATTTTTAAAACTCACTCTTAATTGGAGCATTCATTGTGTTTTCATTAAATCTAATTACTATTTCAGGGGGATTTAATCCTCCACCCACGTGTTTCATTTGGGGGATGAACTAAAAGGGTATTTAGCTCACCACCAGGAGCCAGATGTTCCTCTGGCATTTCTGCCTAGCAGTTAAACAGCCCATGTGACATCAAACATGGCAAATACAGCATGCTCAACTCCTCGTCCTCACAGGTGAAGACAACCACACAATCCAACATTGCTGTGTTTATCAAATTAGAGAATGAATTTAATGTAAAATAGGTGACAAATATTAGCTCTTATGCTAATTTGGAGCAAGACTTGGTGTGCATTTACCATTATTTCTTTTGATTTGTCTAATTACTTTTTTGTTACGTGGCATATCACGGTCTCGTGGCATTGATGGATTTTCAATTCAAAACGCAAATCCATCACAGCATCTCAGTGCAAAATGTTCACACTATTCAGACACTGCAGTGTGGGTTCCAAAGACATCCAGGTGGCCTGAGGATGACTCCCTCCCCGTGGGCAGGTAGGGCTGCTGGATGTGAAGTCCATATAGCGATGCCACTCTGTCTTTCAGTTACACTCACAGAAGAATGGTGCATGGTGGAAGAACTAAAATCCCTGTGTCTAATATGTGGGTAAAGAAGCAGCACCTCCATTCTGGGGGTGGGTGCACCAAGGCTGATCAGCGGAGGTCAGGTGCCATCAGCGACTTTTTGGGATCAGCTGCCTGGGGTGGGGGGTGAAAGGTAGTATTAGATACTTGTTTTCCTTTCCGTCTATAACTAATGTGAACATCTGAGTGAGGTGTGGATGTGAGCTTCCATCGAGGCTTTGAACATACTGCCTGGGGTCTAGAAAGCACCACACCAGGGCCAGCACTGTGGGTCGTTTCCTGGTCTTGCCACTGGGACTGAGCTTAGCGTCTCTGACAACCAACTGTCTCTGGACCTCAGTGTCTTCCTCTGGAAAAATAAGGACACTGTTCCTCACACTGTGAGGGTTTCATAAGGATCAGTGAGCTAGCTCATGTTCAGTGGGGACTGTATCTCTGCAGCTCTGCCTTCCTCTAAACATAACCAAGAAGCAGGAGTTGCAAGGAAGCTCTCTGCAGGGGAGAGGTGGCAGGTCCAGCAGGTGGGCCATGAGTGACGGGTGATGAAGGTGGATCTTAGTCTACTGCAGTGAGGACGCTACCAGGGAAAACAGGGCCTGTCTTTGGTTTGAGCAGAGCTGTGAGTTCTAAATGAGGGTCAGGGAGGAGGGAGAAGGCCCTGTTGGGGGCTGGAGCAGAGACAGGGAGTGTACATTTCTAATATTTTGTTGGCCAATGTGATTCGTCCTTCTGTGTTTGCTGATGGTGCTTAAGGGGTTAGGCCCCAGCCTGACACAGAGACTGGGGGACACATGCCCTGTCTTCAGGTGTGGCCAGACACACCGTGAATTCTGGCAACCTCCAGATTTCCCAGGCAGGAACTCAAGGGTGACTGCAGTCATCATCCCTGCCAGGTAACAGTGTGTGTGCAGGTCTCAGTGTAGGGAGGAGGGCAGAGTCAGCTCTGTTGAGAATGTGGACCCCAGGCCAGGTGTGACCTAGTTGAGAGAGGGCTCGGGGGAGCCTTGTCAGGAAGGGTCTGACAGAACTCGGTCCTTGTGGTGCCACTGAAGGAAAGAAGAAGAACTGGAAACAGGAGAGGAAACAGGACTGGTGTGCTGGAGGAGGGTGTGAGGGCAGAGGGCAGCCACAGTCTGTGCTGACTGACACGGTCCCTCCATCACAGTGTGGCCCAGCCACCCAGCTCCGTGCTTGCTTCATGAGTGGTGAAGAGGGCGCTGGGGCACTTGGGGGCCTCAGTGGGAGCCTGGATGTGCAGTGCTGGTGGGTGAAGCCCCGGCCTCCCTGGCCCGGCTCTGGGCAGGTGAACAGCCGCGGAGCCAGCAAGGTGCAGTCTCCTGGGCCGTGAACCAGGCGGGGCCTGCTCTGCAGCTCCCCTGCTCTGGGGCGGTGCCCGTGAAGCTCCCCCTCACCTTGGCAGGGAGAACAAGACGGGTGCAGTGCCGGGGCCAGTCCTCCCCAAAACCACTGCCAACTGGCTCTCAGAGGAAGGCAGAGTTGCGCTCCACAACCAAGGAGCGGGAGGACTGTGAGCACGCAGCGAGCTTCATCCATGGGTTCCAGTTCATTCTGAAAAGTCTGTGTGAATATTTGAGTTCTGCAAGTATGTGAACCTGCAGTTATTACTGACAAAATGGAATAGACACTGTGATTTCCAAATCCATTGTTCTCTACCTCTATTAAGAGTTTGTTGATCTATTATTTTATCTTACTTAAAGTTATAAATGTATGTGTACATATACAATTATCATATTATGACACCAAATCTATTTAATACATATGTAAAATGTGTATGGTGATGTAACGTCTCTATACATGAGCTCTATGTATGTCTCTATAGGACAGAATTATTGAGCTACATGGCAGAGTTTAGTTTACATATACAGAGTTCTAGTCTGTTAGCCGCTTCCTTCAATTAACATATAGGACATCTTTTAATACATGTACAACCTACCTCATCATTCTTAAGAATTCTGTGATGTTTCATAATGTGCATGCACTTGAACTCATTTAAATGTCTCCTATTAATGAGCGTTCATGTCATTCCCTTTTTTCATAAGATTAACAGGGTCACACATATTTTGCCCATGTTAGGAGAAGGACATAGACGTTTCTAGTCAACAGTGTGCCAAGTTGTGGCTCTGTGTCTTAACTTTAAAAAGACTCTCTGTCAAATTTTATTCCTTAAAGGCTGCTTTCGATGCTCCTGGTGGACTGTCTACGGAGTGGAAGCCTCAGAGGGCATCATTTCTAAATCACCTTCCAATTCTGAACTCCTAGGATCAAGTAGAGACCTGACAATAAAAATACCACAGCATGAAGAAAATGCTGGTATTCACCATCCTGGGCCCAGCTGCACCTGGAGGCCAGGCTCAGGAACCTCCGAGAATAGTTGGGTGCACACAGCTGGCCTCTCATTTACTCCAAGCATGGAAGTTTTCCATTTATAAAATCCTCATGTTCTGGGTTATGTCGGCAGCGACACTCCCTATTTGTAAGAGTCCCAGGGCAGGTCACTATCCACATGGGGGCTGTTGGGTCCTGACTGTGTACACACACCCTCAGCTCGCCCCTGCCATGTGCCCTGGAGGAAGCCCTTCCTGTCCTGGTCCACTGAGCCTCCTGGGAACCTCACGGATGGTCTTGGGAGCCAGGGTTGTTTGGTTAGTTTTAATAAGGTAGTATGTGTTAAAGCATGACTGACAGAAATAATAAGTTAACAGTTATGAGAGGGATCTCAGTCCTGGAGCTGCGGTAGGCAGACAGCCAACAGAAATTGTTTTGTGGATGAAATATTTCCTAAAAATAGCTCTCCCAGCTCAGCCTAATGCAATTAAAGTTAGTGATGTACATAATATGAAAACTGGGAGCGCTTCCTGCTAATAACCACTGTGGAACCAAGGCAATCCATTTCATTAATTTAATATACACATTCATAGTCCCTGGGTAATAGAAGTATAATTAAAATGATATGCTTTGATAGGCTTTTCTTTCCAAAATGAAATTTTGCAAGTACAGGTTTTGAAATATATAGAGATATATTTTTTTTCCTGTAATTATTACTCATCGTACAATTATTTTGGATTCTCCCTCTCTCACCCCCTCTCTGAAGCACTTCCCTAAAGTTGAATCCTCTTGAGACAGTAGTGATAAATTTTCTGATGCAGGAAGCTGATTAAAGAACTATTGAGAATGTGAGGATGAGCTGCTGGGGATGATTTGGGATTGAATTTGAATTTATTGGAGATTTTCACACTATCTTTGTACAAAGAGACTCTGTTCAGCTTATCAATTAAAAGAACACAAGACTTAAAAGTCAAAAGGACCAGAAACAATCACAGTAGGCGCACTCAGAAAATGCACTCCAAGAATTAACACTTGGATAAGCCATGCTTTCCTGTAAATTTCTAGGTGATTTTTAGAAACTTGTTAGAATTGTTTGTCATATTATACTATTTTAGTAAAAAGTCCTCTCGCTGGGATTTATTGGGGAATGCAGTAAGTCTTATTACTTATCCGGCTCCATTTTATGGGGCCTGAGTTTGGCCTTCTGTGTCCTGCTGGTCTCAGCATTGTAATCCCTGAATTGCGTCCTGGACAGAGCAGGAGAGGGAGGGGGCTCCCTTCTCACCCTCCAGAAGTTCCCTCCCTTTCCTCTAGCACAAGAGACCCCACAGGCCTCGGGGACTCTAAAGGAAACGTCCTTGCTGCGGGCAGAGTTGAGGTCTGTTGGATGGGGGAGGAGACACACTGAGGAGACGCAGGTTCACAGATGTTGAATTCTGCCCACCTGGTGGCACCTGCTGGTCCATGGTGCCTTTGGAGACGTCAGTCTCTCTAGGGTGGAAAAGCAGCTGATGGCATAGAGAAGCGGCCCCCTCTTCACCCACCATCAGGACCTACCCAGCACAGCCTGTGCTCACCTTCTGCTGGCCCTGCAGGGAAGCCACCTGCCAGTGCCAGGTGTGGAGGGGGGATCTCAGCACAGGCTTTGGACACAACATTTGCGTTCTTAATCTCTGTGACTTACTCCTCAGGCACCAGAAATCACAACCCACTCACTGTAGTTTGGAAGGAGACGCTCTGGGAGACTGCAGAACTTAATGGTTTTCACGTGCCACATTCTGGAGGCGTTCGGTCACTACTTACTCACACGGGACAGAATTTCTCAACTAACTTCCGCCAAGAATGAGGGGCTTCACAGCCCTGAGAATTCTTTCTTGTCCTGACGCTAGGGCCTTCCCATATTTATTCCTTAAAGGAGCCTCAGAACACCCAGGAAATCCAGCCCCTCTGCTAAGGTTTGAATCCAGAAGGTCCTCCACGAGCTCCTGTGTTGAAGGCTTGGTCTCCATGACAGCCATGTCCAGGAGTGGCGCCGTGGGGAAGGCAGTGGATCATCAGGGCTCATCAGTGGATCAGTCCCCTGATAGCTGGATGGGCTGCTGGGGAGTGCTGGAGATGGTAGGCAGGAGGGCACGGGGTGGAGGAAGTAGGTCCCTGGGAGAGTGCCCTCGGACATTCTAGCATGTTCCTGGATCCTCCCTCCCTCTCTCTCTCTCTCTCTCTCTCTCTCTCTCTCTCTCTGTCTCTCTCTCTCTCTCTCCCACCCGCTGCCTGGAGTTGAACAGTTTCCCTCAACCGTGCCCTTCCACCGGGGTGTTCTGCTCCACCTCGGGCTCAAAGCAACGAAACCCGGGCACCACAATGAATCTTTCCTCCTCTGAGTTATTCTTGTCAAGTGTCTGATCACAGTGATAAAAACTTAGCACAACTTCCCTTCTTAAATAACGAGGTGGGAAGGTCCAGTGGTTCACAGGTGATCCCAGAACTGGCTGACTGCACAGTCAGGGAGGGAGATTAAAACCCATCCTCCAGAGCTGTACTGGGCCATATGGTCACGCTATTCTCTGGGATGACCCCGAATAAATCAGTGTCACTGTGTTTCTAGTAATAAAAATGTAGTATATGAATGAAGTTATTCAGATCATGACATATTCTTCTCATGACATATGAAGCCAAAATGTGGTGATCATGCATCAGTATTATATAATCATAGGCAAAGCTAGAATATAAATGAACAGTAACTGCAAATTAAAGAAGTTCATCAAAAGATTGAGACAGCTCTGAAAAAAAAATGCCTGCATAGGATAGACATAAACAAACAGATAAATAGGAACTTTCTCTTTTAAAAAAAATTGTCAAATCATCTTTTCCTGTTTTTAAACTAGTTTGTGAAGGTTATCACAGTTTTATTTACATAACAAAATATTGGAGGTAAGTCTAAGTATGGATCTAAAAGGGGTGGCACCTAAATGCCTGACAAGTCTGATTCTCTTGATAAAGAAACGTACGTTAGAACACAAAGCTGTGGAACCAGCATCAGGATTTAGAGAACTCCACGTAGTGCCTGGGCACCTCACTCACGGCTTCTGATAGCTTCAGTTGATGAAGAGACATATTGACGTCTGCGTTCTCTCTTGCTCCTTGGAATTGGAGCCTGTGGCTCCTTGGCCATTTTCCTGGATTAGTCATGGATTTGGGGAACGTGACATGTGCAAGGGCTCCAGGTGCACTCCAGCTCCAGCCTCCAGCTCCAGCCTCCAGCTCTAACCTCCATCCCCCAGTCCTCTCCCAGCTGTGGCAGTCCCACTCTTCCTCACTTTCAGGACCTGGAACACAGAGCTGCCCTTCACTCCTCTCCATCACACCCCAGGTGCAAGTCACTGCAGCCCTGGGCGGCTTCCTCTCCTCCCACACTGCCCACCTCTGCCTTTTCATCCTGCACCAGGGGCTGCTTATCCAGGTCTGGCTCTGCTGCTTCTTGCAGTTGCTTGGGAGAAACCCCCTCTGAGGCTCCAGTGGTTCCTTCCCCCTATTTCTTTAGGCGTCTGCTCAAAGTTTCCTTTATGAAAAGCAGCAGTATATTGATTGCCACCTAGAAATAGCCACCATACCACATCCATCTCCATTACTTTATCCTGCTTTGTTTTCCTGTGCAGTTCTTAGCAACCAGACACAGATGCATTTTATTCATCATCTATTTCTCCTCTTCAAATATGTGCTCTCCGAAAAAAATAATTTTCCCCTATCTTATCCCTAGTCCCTAGAAGAATGACTAGTACAAGATCGGTACTAAGTTAATACTAGTTGTAAATAGTAATTTTCCCCACTTGTGTGTTGTTTTATTAGTAAAATTTAGTAATTTCTAAAAATTTAAAATGCCACATAATAAGAAGTCATAATCCAATTAATAATACAAATTTTCAGATACACTGTGTCCAGTTTCATGACTTCATTATCAAGCTTAGAGACTGATTAGGCATAGATTACACATTCTTCACATTACTTTTTAAAAATTTTAAATAATATTGCTGATTATCCCTGCTAAATCCAATAAACTTAGTCATCCTGGGCATGACACACTACATAATCTCTCTACATATCAAATAAACTTACTTTTTAAAACATGATTTGAAAAATGATTAATACAGATTGACACAGAGTTTAGCAGTGTGCTGATTATATCTTTCATTTGAATACTAATCTTAAATTAGTAAGGATCTATTTTCTGATTGGTAATTTAGAAAAGCTTTCTCAGTGTTAGAGGTATATTTTCACTTGATTGAAAACAGTTCCAGATTTTTGAATTAATTTTTGAAATGCCATTTACAGTATTAGAATTTTAAATGTATATTTGGGGCATGTGACAGATGTATGCTCGTGTAGTAGTACTTCTCGGGGGTGTGCCATATCTTAAGAATGGCTGGGTGACAAGGGGACATGGGTGTTGTCACCTGGAAGCTGTATTGCAGGTGGGAGTGCTGGTGCTGGATGCTGGCTCAACTCATATGTCAGTGAAACGTCTGAAAACGCGGCCTACAATCTTCACAGAGTAATTAACCATATTCTGGCCATTGCAGTGTTAGAATTTTATGAAACAACACTTGTTCTTTGTTGGATTTTCATGAACTTGTTCACTTTACCAACTTGGTTGTAAGGTTTTTGATCATTGGAACCACATCATAGCTGCATTATGTATTTCTAGATTGTCTAATTCTGCACTTCATACATGATAGAGGCACAGAAACCATTTGGTAGCTCATCAGTTGGTTCTGCAGGTTAAAAAAGGAAAAGAAACTAGATTAAAATCTCTTTAGACTCAGGAGTCCAAGCTGTGGGCTCTGTCTATTCACTTCTACAACCTCAGTACTTAGAACAGTTCTGGCTCATAGCAGGCATTCCTTTGACAGTGTTAGTAGTATCACAAGATAGAATGATTGTCACTGAACACGTATTGACATTTATGCAGTTATCACAATGAAAAGTTGGGGGTGATTTGCTGTAAAGCTGTGTTACACCTGACTTCTCATTCCAGGTTAGCAGTGGTTATTCATTGACATGATTGTTCATGAATGTAATTCCACTTTGTTAAACAATGGGCTATTTGGCACAATTTTGGCAAATCCTATATAGTTCTTATAATTATTGAAAGTTCATCACCACAATGTGTTAATGTCTATTACATGAAGTTATAAGTATTAGTGTCGTAACTGTTTTTCTGCTATTTGTACCTTTTTGCATAAACTGCATATCTGTGTGATGTTCCTCTGGAATTTCTATCATTAAATTGTGGTTGTCACACTGTCATAAAATGATTGGGCTAGGAATGCTATTTTTAAACCAAGGTCATCTTTGTATTATTTAATGCGGGAGAAAACAAGATAAAGAGCTGTGCTTGCTTTCCCAAACAGATGGAGAACCAAATCCCGACAGAGGTAGGCGAGGTACGCTAGGCTAGGCCATCCTGTGCACTATCCCCACAACCTTAGAGGGCCTCTGCCCAGGCCCACAGCACCCTGACGCATGGGCAATGCTGGATATGCATACAGCAGGGTTTCCCAGGAGCACTCTCCGTGTGCTAGTTCCAGTTCTGAGCCTATCTGCTTCTTGGGTTAACGTGCTGTATTTTACGAAACTCAGATATTCTCACTGTGGCATCCCTGGGCAGTCGATCCATTAGGTGGTCAACCTGTGCCTTGGTTCAAAAGGTATTAACTAGATGGATCATGTTACTCTCTTAGGAACTGAGAGGAGTGCCATTATTTATGGTAGCAGAAACAGAAGATGAAGGTACCCTGGAAAATGCCGTGATCCATAAGGGAGAGGGAATCTCTAACTAGCCATGTGCAGGCGGAAGTCATGTCTAACTAGCCATGTGCAGCAGGGGGGTGGGGTGCGGACAGAGAAGAAGGGAAATGTATCTCTGCAAAAAGCTCATGTCAGGCTGACCCTGTGGAGAGAACCGGGTGGCGGCAACTCCTTAGTAAAAGTCTCAAACAGGTGGGTTCACACCATTTGGTCAGCTCTGAGTTTGCTTGAAGCACTTGATTTGAATGTGTTTGGGAAGCCTGGCATCCCCACCCATCACATGCTCCACTGAAACTCGCCCCATGCTGCCAACCCCTGTATCACCTACCTGGCTCTCTAGGGATTCTGCCGGGTGTCCAAGGTTGCTTTCTCTCCAGATCAAGAGACTTCGGTTTCCATTCAGTCCAGCTGCACTGCAGATCCTGTTTCTAAAAGTTGCCATTATAGATACAGGAAATACTATACCTATATAGATAGATAAATATATTTGTTGAGAGCCACAGCCAAAGGGGCCCCAACAAACTTCCAGCTGCCAGCAAACTTCCAGCTGCCGGCTGATGATTGGCTCACAGCGGCCCCAGCAACATCTAGCTGATTGGCTCCTCTGAGGTGATGCTCATTGGGCTGTTTCCCTGCCCTTCAGACTACGGGACTGCTCATTGGGGGACTTCTTTGGCTCCGCCCATGCGACCTAGCCAATCGGCCTCAAGAGCAGGAGGATTGTGGGAGGTGGTTGTTGGTGTGTGGGTGAGAGGCTTGTGGAAGCCGGTGGTGGCAGTTGGGCTCTGAGGGTTTTTCCTGAGGAGCTGTTTTGTTTGGCGTTTGTAGTTCTAAAAATAAAGTTAGTTTCTTTTGACAAGTGGCTCCTGAATTGTGCCCAGCCAGACTTCGGCACCCACCCATCACATGCTCCACTGAAACTCGCCCCGTGCTGCCAACCCCTGCATCACCTACCTGGCTCTCGAGGGATTCTGCCGGGTGTCCAAGGTTGCTTTCTCTCCAGATCAAGAGACTTCTGTTTCCATTCAGTCCAGCTGCACTGCAGATCCTGTTTCTAAAAGTTGCCATTATAGATATAGGAAATACTATACCTATATAGATAGATAAATATATTTGACATATTACAAAAGCTTTGTTTGATCCCTATGACAACCCTGTAAAGTTGGTATTATTTCCATTTTACTGACAAGAAAACTGAGATTAACTTTGTGTGTTTCAAAGGTTTCCCACCAGATCTCATGATGCAAGCTGAGAGTTCTCGTCCTACACCAGACCTGCTTCCAATATGTCAATGCCAGGCAGAGATGGAAGGGACAGGTGCACGTGGCTGGCTCCTCTGCGTCCCCTCCCTGGACGCTGCTGTGGACAGGATGACTCTCGGCTGGACCGCTGCCTCACTTATCACCCGTGTGCCTTCTCAGCACCCCGTCATGCCTCCCTAACCACTGGAGTCCCCACTTTCAAGCAGAGCAGATATAGATAATATCCTCAAACCATGAAGAAACTTAGAACATAGAGCTGCTAACAGGAAAAAGGAAAATGAGTGATCCGAATTCAAAGGTGAAAATGCCAACTACTGACAGGATCGACTTAACAGAGAAACAAACCAAAGGCAGGGGACCAAAACATCTGCCTGTTACATTCTCACTGAAACTTCTCAACTGCAGCTCTTCAGCAATATTTTGCTTGCAGTCCCCCACAGCGTCAACTGTGTGGTTGTCACATTTGGAGGATAATATGTTTGATGGAAAGAGGCCAACAGATACAGTTACAGGGTGTAATGTTGCTTTAATGGTAAAGGATGCAGAGCTTCAAATAGGATTACGGAAGTCAGGAGATGATGCCATGCGCTCAGAGATGGATTCCAAGCTCTCTCCAAGTTCACTCTGGATAACCGAGTGCTAAGGGTGTTACCCTCATGTGGAGTGAAGATTTTGCTAGGGAAAAGAAGTTTTGCCATCCTAAGGCAACTCTCCTTGCTCCTGATTGTTTGGAGACTCAGTCTACATCGAGGAGCTACTATAACTCAGGCAGAATAGTCTTCCATAAAATCATGAATGGTTGTACTTCCAGCCATGTTAGAGACCTGGAGATGGGCTTCGGAGACCTGTGCCCAGCAGCTGGGCCTCCGGCGGTGTCACAGGGCCTCTGTGCAGGCCACACAGTGGAATCTGTTGAAGTAGCTGCTGTTTGGAGAAAATTAACCTGCATCTCAATTTGTTGCTAATTGCATATTCCGAGGTTTGAAATTTTAATGGTCTAAGAGTTTTTTCAACTAAGAAGAAAACTTTAATGTGATGCAAAGTATCATTGTCTGGACAGGACAATCTGCCACATGAGTCTCCTTTGCTGCTGTGGAAATACGCTGGAGAAGGGAGCCGGCTTCCCTTTGGCCTCCTGGGTAGTGATGTGGTGACTCAACTCCGATGGCGGAGTGCTGGTAGGGCTGGAACCAGCGTGTTGTGACTAGAGCTCTCAGGCCACACTGGACTCTACTGCTGAGCATGGATCTTGCTGGAAAGGTCTTTCCCAGTTACACTGGCCAGATGGATTCTGTCCTTTACAGCTCAGAGACATGGCCATTCCATATGTCTCCAGTGGTAAGACATGCCCCGCTCCACACTGAGCTACACTCCCAGGCCTTTTTATATTCTAAAGACATTTGAGACAAGGTCTCACCGAGTTGCTCAGGCTGGCCTGGAACTTGGGAGCCTCCTGCTTCACGGTTCTTACTCTTCAGTACACCCACACTGTGCAGGGTGTCTCAGTCTATTTTGTGCTGTTTTAACAAAACCATAGACTAGTAACCTGTAAAGGATGGAAAACCACTTTTCACAGTTCCTTCACAGAAGCATCTAGGCAAGAGTTTGAATCAAAGAACTAAATGCAATAATCAAATCAGGTTGGCATATAAACTAATTGTTACAGGGTATTAAAAAAGAAAGAATCCTTGGAAATGAATGGACTGTTAAAGTTATAGATTCTTTACCATGGTCTTGGTCATCAAGATGTTCCAGGACGTCCATAATGGAATTCCTTGTGCTCCCGGCTGGGTCCCTGGCCTCTCTGCTGCTGAGAAGCAACAGGCTTTGGCTTTTGACTGCACTAGGGATTCTCCAAAGGTCCCCAGGATTGCTCCTGTGGAAGGAGAACAGGACCTGAAGCAATCTCTGCTGGGGACTTTTCTAAAAGAAAGCCTCTCCTCCTGCCAATCCTGCATTGCCGTCACAGCAGACACCACGCTCATGATTAGGGGATGAAATTCTGGTTAGGATTCTACCTGGAACTTTTATTCCCAAGCTTGTGTCCTAAGACAGAAAGAGCTCAGAGGATGCCCAAGACAGCCCAGTGGACACCACCTAGTGCTCCTTTTGTTTGGTTCTCAGGAAAGCCAGTGGGTAGGAGGTGGAGTGTAGGAGCAAAGGCCAGTGTTTGTGGGACAAACCCCTCTTGCTCCTCACAGCTCCTTCCCTTCCTGCGTCCCTCATCCTTCCTCAGATGGCTCTGAGCACAGGCGTTTCCGTTCCCTGGAGTGCTAGACTTGCAGACACCAGGAGAGAGTCCCATTTCTTCACCTCAGTGTTAGCCGTGCGCCTTGGAGAACCGGTTTCTCCCTTCAGAAGTGCAAGCAATGGCTACCGTGTGCGAGGTCCGTAGAAGATCTAAGAAGTAAATTTCTACTACACAAGGTGAGTATTCTGGAAAGAAGGAAGAAGGGGACCAGAAGGAAAAAGGAAGGGAGGAAGAGGAGGAAAGAGAAAGAAATAGTCTAAAACAGAGACAGCCAGGAAGAAAAAAAGGAAAAGGAGAGGAAGAAATGAGACCTTGAACATGACCTCCCATGCAGAGCGGAAGTCCTCTGGGGCCTCGCTGCATCCCCCTGGACGGAGCTCCTGGGCATTCTGTGACTGGGAAGACTGAAGACTTGCAGGAACTCTTCCTTCAGAAGTCGAGGACTCACGAGTGGGCATCTTCCAGGCAGAGCAAAGAAACCCTTTAGAGCCACGAACCTCCTGTATGCATTTTGTTTAACGCATTTGTAAGAACTATAAGTATTTTCAGAAATTGAGAGAAAAATCTGAAAGATAAATGTCTGAAAACAATGTAACTGGACAGAAGAAATTCTTTCACTGGTGTTCTTGGGGTATTGAACACAAAAGAACGGAGGCGGGAGGATTACAAGTTCAAAGTCAGCCTCAGCAACCTGGGGAGGCCCTAAGCAATGTAGCCAGACCCTGTTTCAAAAACTAGGGTCTGGGGATGTGGCTCAATGGGCAAGTGCTCCTGGGTTCAATCTCTGGTACCAATAAATGAATAAATAAATAAAACCAACAGAAGTGCACTTCTCACATTTTGGGGGGCTGGGGAGTGAAAGAGCAGGGCAGGTTCAGAGCCTGGCGAGGACCTGCTTTCTGGTTCCTAGCTGGTGCTCAGCTGTGTCCTCACAAGGTGGAGGAGACAAGGAAGCCCCCTGGAGCTCTCCTCTGATCCCATTCAGGAGAACTTCTCCCTGTGGCCTAGTTGCCCTCCACAGACCCATCTCCTACGGCATCACTTGGAGGAAAGCATTTCAACCTGTGGATGGACAAACGGCCAACCTTTAGCAGATTCCATAAATGAACCTTAGTGACCTGCAGGCGAGGGAGTCCAGGCAAAGACCATCTGAGAAGGGAGAAGGTAATGCTTTGCCTTGAAGCATCATAGTACGGAACAGTTGGGAATGAGGTAACGCTGAGAATGAGAAACAGAGAGATGGGTATAGCCCAGGCAGAGGAGGGGGAAGACTCGGAGCAGACACATGGAGGAGGAAAAAGAAGTGCATGGGTTTTCTAACATTTTTAATTGTTTTACTTATTTGTACATGGCAGCAGAATGCATTTCAATTCATTGTACAAAATGGAGCACAACATTTCAATTCTCTGGTTGTAGATGGTGTAAAGACGCACCATTTGTGCAATCACACCTGTGTCTAAGGTAATGATGTCCATCTTATTCCACTGTCTTCCCAACCTCCAAAACCCCTTCCCACCCTCCCCTTTGCCCAATCCAAAGTTCCTCCATTCTTCCCATGCCCTCTCCCATCATATCAGCATTGAAAACATTTGGCCTTTGTTTTTGGGGGATTGGCTTACTTCCCTTAGCATAATGTTCTCCACTCCATCCATTTATCTTCAAATGCCATAATTTTATTTTCTTTTAATGATGAGTAATATTCCATTGTGTATATATAGCAGTTTCCTTATCCATCTGTTGATGGGCATCTAGGTTGGCTCCACAGTTTAGCTATTATGAACTCAGCTGCTATGAACATGGGTGTGGCTGTGTCACTTGAGTGTGCTGATTCTTAGTCCTTTGAGTATAGACCAAGGAGTGGGATAGTGGGTCAAATAAACGATGGCTCCATTCCAAGTGTTCTGAGGAATCTCCATTCTGCTTTCCAAAGTGGTCACACCAATCTGCAGAACCACCAGCAATGTGTGCGTGTGCCATTCCCCACATCCTTGCCAACAATTATTGTTGCTTGTATTCTTGATAACTACCATTCTGACTGAGGTGAGATGAAATCTTACAGTAGTTTTGATTTGCATTTCTCTAATTACTAAAGATGTTGAACACTTTTTCATATATTTGTTGATTGCTTGTATATCTTCTTCTGAGAAGTGTCTGTTCAGTTCCCTAGCTCATTTATTGATTAGGTTGTTTGGGTTTTTTGGTATTAATTTCTTTGAGCTTTTTATATACCGTGGAGATGAGTGTTCTGAGGTGCATATGGTAAAAATTTGTTTCCATTTCTTCACCTCAATGATTATTTTTTTTTTTGTTGAGAAGAAGCTTTTAGTTTGAATCCATCCCATTTATTGATTCTTGGTTTATTTCTTCCACTTTAGGAGTCTTGTGTTGTCTTGGTAGACAGGAGGGGTCATGAAAACTCAAAATGTTGCTGTTGTTTTTCCACAAAATGTGTATAATAAGCACATAACAGTGTGTGTCCATTGATACAGTCAATACTCCTTTGTTGTTGTTTTACAATTGAATAAAGGCTGGCTGCCAACTAAATTTTATATTGCTTAGTGAACATTTTAAAATAAAGACCTTATTCATGTTTTTTATGTAAACAAAGTTTTACCCTTCACCCGGGAATCCAGGAACTCTGGGAAATAGGAATCCATGAATTTTATAATGTTGGTGAACTTGCAACAGCCCTCTTGGCCATGTGCTTCATGGAGCTCAGGATCACACCCAGGGAGGCACAGCTGAGGGGACAGCATGCAGGGCTGACCAGGCCATGACTGCAGGGCCCTCCTGCCAGGCCAGCTGAGGAAGGGCACTGCTTCTGTGCTGCCCCAGCAGAGTGAGCAGCACATCTCCAGTCACAGCTCGCAGTATCTGCTCCTGGGAGGAGCACCTGCCCTGCCCCCAGGAGAGGCTGACGTTTCCCTTCGGATGCATTCTCCCGAAACTGCCCAGTTAAACAGATGACTCCACTGTCTGCGGGCTACACAGGTCTGTGGCCTCAGGAGTAAATCGGTAGCAAATCAGAATTGTCCACTTTTCCCATAGCTCTGTCACCTGCCCTCCATGACCAACACATGACTGTACTTAAAGCCAGCATCAAAAATAGTGATAACAGCCCAGGGGCATCGATGATGGGATGCAGATCTGAGGTGCTTCCCATTCTGCCATTCTAGGTGACCGTGTGCAGTGTTTATAGTTCAAGACAGGGAAATGCTGCAAACTTCAAGGCATGATAGATTTGGTTGTGAACGCAAATATCAATCCCGTTAATTCTTCATGAGATTTACATGATATATTTAGAATTAGATTTTTTTCCTTAACCCCAGTCTGGGTTGTCTTTGTGTTCCTGTGACGTAGCACAGGGTTGGGGTCAAAGTTAGGGACAAATTAGTAGCCTTCAGCTGATGTCACCTCCAGGAGGCAGGGAAGCAGGGCAGGGGACCAGCCAGGGACAGCTCTGGGCCCACATGTGATCCATTCTCTCTGCAGTTTCTTTGTTATTACTGTGGGGCCCCAGGAAAACCAGGTTGGCTCCTGGCTCTAAAAAAGTTTGTTTAGAAACTGCAGAGCATGGAGCGTCACATCTGGACTGAGCAGCCCTAGGAGAGCAGCAAGTTCAAACCAAATAGCTACTTTCCCCTGGGCGTGAAGCACAGACTACCCTTAAAAACTAACTCTTTAATGAACAAATAACCCAAGGGTTTTCTTAATAGGCTCTGTTCTTATGCAAATTAATTCATGTATGCAGTATACATCCACATAATTGTAGAACATCTATTGTTATCTTTATTAAATAAGAACATCTACTGTAAGGTAGGAATGAACTGATCTTCCTTCCCAGATTTCATCTTAATTTCGAAGTACATACATTCACCTAATTTGTTAGAAAAACCTTTGATTTTGTAGAAAATCCGATGGTGTGTTTAGTACATGCAGTGTGTGTAGTGTGTGATATTTTTGTGTGTATAGTGTGTTTAACATGTATAGTGTATAGGTGATGTGAAGTGTGTATGCTATGTGTGTATGTGGTGTGTGTCTATGTGGTGTATATATAAGTATGTGATGTGTTTGGTGTGAATATATGTGGTGTGTGTTTGTGGTGTATGTAGCATGTGTGTGGTATGTATATGAGGTGCATGTGTGTGTATCTGGGTATATATATGTGGTGTATTACGTTGTGTGCATATATGGTGTGTGTGTGTGTGTGTGTTTGTGTGTGTGGTGTATTCATGCAGCATGTGTGTCTGGGGATGTATATGTAGCGTGTATGTGCAGTGTGTGTATGTGGAATGTGTGTGTAATGTAGTGTGTAGGGTATGCATGTGCTCTGTGTTTGTGGGCATGCGTGTGTTTGGTGTGTACCCAGTGTGTGTGCGTGTGTCCAGGTTGTGTGCCCACACGGTTGCATCACCAGGTCTTGGTGGAAACCCAACACCTGAGATCTTATTCTCACCCTCCTGGACCACGGCACAGCCTGGCTTGGCTCATGCTCTGGCAGGGTTGGGAGGGACACTGCGGTATCTCAGGTGCTTGGAGCCAACAGGTGGGTGGATCGAGGCCCTAGGAAGCGCCCAGGCCCCCGGCGGCCCAGGAGAAGCTGCTCCTGGCCGGGAGGTAGGTACATGGAGAGGAGACACCTGGGCAGGGAGCGCACACCCGGCAGACGGTGGGAACAGGTGGAAAGGCTAACCTTGGCCTTCAGAAAAGTGGGCGGCATGCATACTGGAACCTCCACAACGCCCACAGCTTCCACTTCTGCATTTGGTTTTGTCTTAAAGCCTTTACCTCCATGATTTTACATGGAAAAAATTGATTTATTTAAAAGACTCTTGTTCAATATTTCTTCAAAACCCATGAGTGTATTTTTCTTGAATGTATCAATGTATTTAGCTGTTTTAAGAACAATTAGGATTAAGAAGAGATCAATATAGATGAAATATAGGAAATTGTTGCTTCTCAGTTTTTGATGAAGAAAAACGCACACACATAGAAACAGGCCCACGGGACCCGTACTACAGAGGTCAGTGTTCAAATCCCAGTCCAGCAACAAAACCGTGCTGGCCGATGGCTACTGTGCTGCGGGTCCTGGTGAGATTTAAGATCTCAGAAACTGGCTGCGTCCCTTTCTCCCTGGGCAAAGGGCTAATGTGATTTGTAATCCAGGGACAGTGGCTAGAGTGGTCTACTTGTGTCCTCACAAGATTGGGGGTGGTACAAGTGGCTGGAGTTTTGCTCACTGTGGGAGAGGGGTTACCAGGAAGCCGTGGCCCTCCCCAGGAGTTTCCTGTAACTGGAAACCTCCCAGTGCTCCCCAGCCCCCAGCCTGGCTCCTCAGACAGGCTCATCAACCAGAGGAGAGGGCCTACTGCCTCATTGATCAGAGCAGGGTGGCCGCTGCCAGCGGACTGCTGATCAATAGGTATTGAGCTTGCTATTGCTCTCAGTGCAGCTGGGTTAGAATGTCCATGTGGAACAGTGGGCTGGAGTACACCCTCCTGTTCAGGGACCAGGCATGGACCGTGAGCAGGCAGCTTGGACCAGAACTGGACTTGGCCTGTCTGTTGAGGTGCCTTAGAGGCAGCCACGTGGAGGAGGGGGGCTGCCAGATCCAATAACGGGCTCGCTCTCCTCTCTCTCACGACACTGCTTGTGGTTTTCTGCCCAGACCTGTGGATCTTATGTGTTCTGGTATGGATGCCTAATGGGCCAAACTCTAGTGTGTGTGTGTGTGTGTGTTTTTTTTTTTAATATAATCTGCTCTTTATTTATTTATTTATTTTTAAATTGAAATTAGATTCACTTTAACTGATACAAGGAAACATAAAATTTGTACCTGTGCCTGGGGCACCATGTGATGTTTTGATACAGATCTATACTGTACCGTTCACAAGGTATTAAACATTTCTATCTCCTTAAACATGTATTGCTTCTTTATGGTACAAACACTCAAAATCTTTTCCCCACCTTTCTGAAATGCGCAGGACATTGCAACCGCCAGGCCTCCTGCTCCTGTAGGTACCTGCTGACACAGTGGCAGCCTCCCAGCCCCACTCTCCCATTCTTCTCTCAAGTTCTATGAGAGGAGCCTTTTTGGACTCTAGACTCTTCCTTGAATATAAAGCATTGTTGGCGAGAGGGAAGAGGGAAGGGATGGCGGAGGGAGGGAGGAAAGAGGAGAGGAAGACAGTCTCTAAGTTGTTTTGTAAGTGTTGTGATTTGGAGGAAAGGCTGACAGGGCTGGGCCAATGGCACGTGGCTATTCAATCAAACCCTGTCTGGGAAATCAGTCGTGGTGCAACTGTGAGTGTTCTCTGGCAAGGACGGGATCCAAGCTGCAGAATCAGAGGAAACCGGCAGGTCCTGCGATCCGCCTCCTTGTGCAGAGCGCTCCTGGGGTTCCAGTTACTCCTGCAACTGTGCAGGGTGGAGGCGGAGGAGACTTTGAACTCACGCTCCTGGGCCAGGGCTGCATTTCCACTGCAGGGTCTTGCCCCAGAGAGCCCCCTTGGTATTCTAAACTCGTCCAAACAGGATGAAGAGTTCAGCCTTGCAGATCCTCAATAGTGTCTCAGGTCCTTGTATGAAAGGTCAGTTTTCAAGAACACACATCTCAGGTGTGTGGTTTGTAATAATGATAAAAAACTAAAGATTTGGGAGCATTTAGTCATATTATAGGAAAGGGGGGGGATGGATCTGGACACGTAAACAGGCAGGGTTAGCCACCTGCCTCCTAACACTCATTTTTCCCAAATGTGACATGAAAGATAACTACATAATTTATCAGCTGTTAAAATTTTCAAATGACAACCTCATTCATTTTTAACTGGTAGGTTTCTGTCTATATTTGGACTCTGATGCTTTCCACTCCAAGTCCTGGTTGGGCGTTGGGAAGTCATCAGAATAAAAGGCAGGCGCTTTCCCCCGTGCTGTGCCCCTCCGGTGAGGAGCAGCCCTGGGGCGACATTTGTGCTGCCCTGGGGACTCACTGTGGCCTCTACTCCTCCCTGAGGGCCAGAGGCCAGCGAGCCCTCTTCTGCTCCAGGTTCCTGTGGAACAGCCCTTCTCTTATTAATGTTTTAACACAGGAATAAATTTTAAAAATCCCGTTTCATATCAGATGTTAACTCTCTGATGAATGCTTTTAGAACCACCTTATTTTCGTTCATGAAAAATGGAATGTAAGCATCTGGATGTTTTAAGCTTTTCATGAATTTGCTCAGTTACCACCTAGCTCCCTGCCTCCTCAAGCCTGTGACTCTGTCTGGGGATGCCACCCCAGAGGCTCCTGGCAGCAGGAGGAGCAGGGTCACAGAAGCATCCCCACCATGGTTTTGATCATTTTTATGCTCAGTGTGAGGACAGGGAAATAATGCCAATTCCACAACCCAGAATCAATACCTCGTTTTATGGGGGCATTGTTCCATTTGTGTGAGGAGGTACCTGGGGGAGGAAAATAGCCACCAAAGTGCGGGTCCATTCCCTTCTCTGCTCCTGGCCAGTGACCTAAATGAGCAATTCATCTTCCTCTGTCTCTTTTACATCAGAATGCAGGTGATAATCCTGTCCCTATAGGGATGCTTTGTGCTCACAGATAAAAAGGTCTTCAATTTTTAAAGTTATAGTAACCATACATATTTTTTTTATTTAAAAAATTGTACCCTGAAAGTAGGATAAGCTGTTTTAAATCACAAATATTCTGAAAAATCCTCATAGGAATAAAACCCTAATCTACTGCAGAAGATTGTCATTTATTTTTTCTCCTTTGTAGGAAGAATATTCATTATACATAAGTCTGATCATTTTCCAAAGTTAGTATTCGCAACACGGTCATTATTGAATTTTTAAGTATGCGTGAATTTCACAGATAACTGGTACTGCTTTATAGCTTTTGAATAAGGTTATAATTCTGAGGTTGTGATTTGGGGTCGTTTTTCTTTTATTTCTTCCAATAAAGGAGCCTTCATGTCTACAGGGAGCTATCATCTTGACTAATCTGCAATGCCAATTTTCTGCTTTTTACTTCAGCAAGAGCCACATGAAATGAGGTGCAGACCCAGTGAAACACAGCCAAGAGTGGAAAGAGGTAAACCGTGAGCATTAAAAAATATTATTCTTGTTTTCTTTGGATTTCTTCGCTGTGCTGAGTGTTTGTTTCTCACTGTCGTCTGCTGTATTGTCGTCTTTCAATTCTAAACAGAGATGAGGATTTGAAATCAGAAACAAAGGGGACTTGGAATATACGGAAAACAGTAGGGAGTCTGTGACTGGGGAAGTCAGGTAAGCTCTCCTGGCTTATTTTGAGGGCTCAAGTGGTACCTTTTATTTTTGTTATTGTGATGTGAACTACAAGGTACTGGTACTGATCCAGATCAACAAGAAGACAGAGGGCCAAGCGGCCTCCGCAGGCGCTGAGTGTCTCTGGGACTCACCATTTCTGGAGGCAGCCAGGCGAGTCCTCTGCCTAGAACTGCAGTCGGAGAGGCAGGGGCTTTACACCAAGGAGACTAGGTGTTCTAGGAATCCAGTTCTATAAGCCACTCTGAACTCCATGCAGCCCGTACTGTATCTCTCTCTTCCTTTGCCCAGAGAGTTTGAAAGAGACTTCTCTAGCCAGGTGTGGGGACACACTCCTGTAATTCCAGCCACTCGGTAGGCTGAGGCGGAGTGAGCACAGGTTTGAGGCCAGCCTCCGAAACTAGAAACTTAGTGAGAACTTGTCTCAAAACAAAAGAAAAATTAAAAAGGTCTGGAGATGTTGCTCAGAGGTAAAACAACCCTGGGTTCAATTCCCAGTCTAAAAAAAAAAAAAATAAAAATGAGTAGCTAAGGTATTTGTCATGACAGAAACTGGAAAGAAATTGTCATCAAAGAAATGGGAGCAATTTAGCAATCTACAGCAAATGACTTTCCAGCCTCAACCTGGATGTCAGTGGTCAAGGTTGTCTCTGGCCTGATTCAGGCTTGAGGGCGGGATGTAGCTGACTTTGTAAGTCAGCAGACAGACACCCCTGAAGGGAGTTTAGCAAATGAGCTTGTTCTCACATTAAGGGGGTTCTCAAAACGAAGTGGCCATGGGTCATACCAAGAGCATGGTCCAGGGCGGGGTGCTTCTGGGTCAGCGGTAATAGACCTGTGGGAGGACAGAAGTGGTTTCCCAGAGAGCAGTCATTAAGGGAAGCTGAGAGCTGCCCTTTGCACCAAGACCTGGCAACTCAGTATCAGGAAAGGAGGACAAATTTGAGGAAATGTCCTGGGAAATTGAACAAAAAGACCAAGAGATTGATAATGGAAAAGTTAACAAAATTGGGGTCTCAGCCCACACACCACCCAGGTACTAGGGCTCCCGGAGAAATCAGAGGAAAAGGAGAGACATCCCAAGACCACTTCTTAGGAACACGAGCCTCCTGTTTCAAAATTGAAAGGAAAACCCTCCACTGAGCCCCACTGTCACAACGTTTCGGACACCAGGCAGGGGCCCTGAAAGTTTGCTGAGAGGGAGGAAGGAGCCACTCCGCTGCCTTTGAATTCAAAGCTCCCTGGGTTCTGTGCCACGGCACAGCACGTTGGGGAGGATGGTAATGCCTCCACGTGCTCAGAAATTGTAATCTTCGATTTTTATTCCACGACTGTGTGGAGAGAGTAAGGACGTTTTCAGGCACACAAAGTGTCAACGATTTACTGCTGTGCCTTAAACTCTACACAATAAAGCATGCAGACTAAGAAAAAGGATCACAGGGATCCTGAGATTGGAGGATCTCAGTGACAGAAGGGCGGGCGTGAAGGGGTGGTCCCTGCAGCAGCCCATCCAGGTGCGGGGGCAGGGAAACACCAGAGCATCCGGTGGTTTGAGCAACTTTAGAGGAGTTCCCCGTGCTTAGGGAGGCTGGGAGAGGAGGCCACGGGGAGAGAGTTGGCAGCCAAACCCGAGGAGACAGGGTTGGAGTCCAGGGCCGGCAAGTCTCCCTGAAGCCGCTGCACTCCACCGAGGGGTCCACTCTCAGCTGGCCGCCACACTGGCACCATAATCCCACCGTGGGGTCTTAATCTGTTCACATCACAAAGGAACCTCTTGGGAGTGGCCACCTCCCTCCTGTCCCCTGACAGGCCCCCCAGGAGCAGACCTGGCTCACCCTCCTCGGGGTTCCTCTGCAGGCAGAGAGGCTCTGTGGTTCCCAGTGCTGTAGGCTGGCCCCGGAATCGAGTCAAGCGGCCCTGGGACACACCGTGAGGACAAGATCCAAGCTGCAGTGGCTCCGTGGCTTTCGATCTGTTGTTTATTCAGTTATGAACTCAGTTTATTTTCCTTAGAGTTCAGAGGAAAGTCTGTAGTTTGGACAGAAGTCTGAAGAAGGAAAGGTGGGGGTCCTGGCACGGAGACAGGAACCTGGCACCACCAAGGATCCAACCAGCAAGAAATCGAGGAGGGAAATAAACAAAAATAAGAAAAATCTGAAGAATCCTGCTGATGAGAAATCCATCTCCAGACCATTTTGGTTGTTAGGAAAGCACAGCCACGACACAACACTGTTAAAGAGATAAAACCCACTAATTCCTCCAATTCTGTCATCTGTCATTGAAGAAAATTAGTAAACTGCAAAAGAAAAAAAATCACCGTTTTCACCAAATTGAATGTTCTTTTCCTATTTTTGCTGAATACTTAGTGGGCGTCTTTCCTCTATACAATTTTATATTTTATTTTGTTTTGTTTCATGTCATTTAAAGTCCTTTTCCAATGTCTGTTGGTGCTGCCCAATATCCAATATCCATTTAACCCAGACCCTGATATAGTGTGAAGGTAATCAGTCCTTACCACAGCCCTCATAATGTGAGGTGATATCACTGTTCAGAGATTCTTCTTTTTCTTTTCTTTTTTTTAAAAATATGTATTTCTTGGGATGGGGCTATAGCTTAGTGGTAGAGATCCAGCCTAGCATGTGTGAGGCACTGTGTTGGGTCCTCAGCACCACATAAAAACAAGTACATAAAATAAAGGTTTGACTCCATCTGCAACTAAAAGAAATATATATATTTTTTAAATATATATTTTTTTAGTTTTACGTGGACACAGCGTCTTTATTTATTTATTTTTAGGTGGTGCTGAGGACCAACACAGTGCCTCACGTGTGCTAGGCAAGCTCTCTGCCACCACCTTTCTGAGTAGATTTGGAAAGGTGGAATCCTTAGGTCAATTGCCTCCAGAAAAATGTACCCAGGGCCACTGTAAGTGCACTAGGAAGGTGTTTGTTTCTATCTCATGCCAGTTATTATTGTGTGAGTTGAAAACTCTGCTTATGTCATATAATAACATTGAATATTATTTAAATTTATAGTCTTTTTATTGGGAGTGATATGAAATAGGTTTTTTGGTCACTTCTATTTTTGCTATCATGAGTTATCTGTACATGTGTTTATTCATTAATAATGAATGTTTTCAAAGAAGCATCTTTACTTATTTTGACTATCTCATCTTTCACATTTGTTCCAATTAGTCTTCCCTAATTTGATAGTTTGCTAATCCCAGTCTTTATATTTTTGTGCCCAAAGTGAACTTTTGATTTCCCTTAATCTGCCTCAAAAAAGCTTCTGTTTTTCTGTGTTCTGCAGCTCACGGCTGGAGTCAGGAACTCCAGTATCATTTTTGACTTCATCTTTCTTTGTCTCCATCTCTAAGCATCAGGAAGGCAGGTTGCCACAGTAATGCCTCAAGTGTCCCTCTATCACCATCCATCTCTCTCCCCTGGGGTGCGGCAGCCTCCTTCTGGGTCTGTTTGGAATGCCACGTAGGACACCATGCATGCACCTCTTCTTCCTGAGGCCTGGCTTCTGTGCTTTTGTAGTTCTTAGTAGAAACACCATCTGCAGTGGGTTGAATGATGGTCAAAGGATACGCCCTAGTCCCCTGGACATGCAAATGGGACCTTAACTGGAAGAAGGGTCTTTGCAGACATAAATGAGTTAAGGACCTCAAGATGATATCCCCCTTGGTTGTCAAGGTGGGCTCTAAAACCAGCAGACATCTCTTTATGGGTAACAGAAGAAGGACACCTGCAGACAGAGGCAGGAGATGGAATGTCAACAGCTGCAAGAGGCAGGGCTGGACTGGCCCCGAGCATGATGGCAGGAGCTCAGTCCTGTGGGACTGAGCCTGATTTCTCACTTGTGCTCTTCATAACTGTAGGAGAGTAAAGTTCACGCTGACTTGTTACTACAGCCTGGGAAACTGACACCCCTTCTTCTCAGGGATGTACTCACGGCCTCCTGTCCCAAGGCAGACCTTTCCAGGTAGTTGCTATTGCCGAATCCTCTTGGTTCCTTGATAGAATGCACAATGCTTTCTAACTGCATTTATAAAACTCCCATCTCAGGGTTATTTATAAGCAGAAGAGTGGGCACCGTGCTGGATTATGTTTTAATACACGCTGTGCATCACAGGCATGTGATCACATATTTGGGGAAGGAAATAATAGGACAGAGAAAGAAACGATATGGATGAGATGAAGGAGAAAGGGCAGGGACCATCCAGTGGCCTCTCTCTCCAGTGCCTTCCTGTCCTCTGATTAAAACGTGGGCTGTGATTTCCAGGTGGTCAACTCTCATGGGGCACATTCCTCGTTTAACCCGAAGTGGTAAGCCAGCTATCCTACTAACGAAGTTGTTTTCTTCTCTCTCTTTCTTAGTTGTGTTTTTGTTGCAGGCGAAATAACTAACACATTCTACCATGACTGAACCCTGTGCAAGTTCACTGAGTGGACTATGGAAGTCCACCCTCCTTCAGACTTCTCCCGTAGCATGCACATTGAATTTGTGTGTCTGTGCACACACCTATGAACACAGATTTCACCATGTGGATTATAATGATCCCACTCCCATTGAACACTCTTTCTTTCTCTAAACTTCCTTTGCACCTAATAATGTGAACACGCCTTTTCACGCCTGCATGAGCTTGTTGGGTGGTGATGTGATGCATTTTTCTGGGTCTTAGTATATTTCCCCACTGTCCTATGGATGGACACTGACTGCTTGTTTTTATGCCAAATGTGGAATGAACATCACACATAGCACTTCGACTTTTTAGGAATGTTCTTGTAAGAAGCATCCTAGAAGTAAAATCAGTAGATAAACTTAAATTTAATTCTTTTGATGATTCCTAACAATTAGAACTCAATAAATAGTATAGCAACTTACACTCTCACCAAAAGTGTACACTAGGGCCTCTTCCGTACATTCTTAGTGTTTTAAAAACATGAAGTCTGCAGTGAGAAGTAATATTTAATAAGGGTTTAAATTCATTTTTACTTGACTCCAATTATGTTAAGCTTCTGTTTTAGTCAGCTCTTTCACTGCTGTGACCAAAAGACCTGGCAAGAATAATTTTAAGGAGGAAAAACTTATTTGGGGGCTCACAAGTTCAGAGGCGTCAGTCCCTAGATGACCTAATCCATTGGCTGGGGCCTGAGGTGAGACAGAGCTTCAGGGCAGAGGCGTGTGGTGGAGGAAAGCAGCTCAGAACTTGGCAGAGTTCAAGGAGCAGAGAGACTCCCCTCCCCAGGGACAAAACATACACCCCAAAGGCACGTCCCCTGACCCACCTCCTTCAGTCACACCCCACCCACCCACGGTGAGCACCGGCTAATCCCTGTCATCGTCAGGGGATGAATGCCCTGTCTGGTTTAGAGCTCTAGCCTGATGGTGTCACCTCTAAACTTTCTTTCATTGTCTTACACAGGAGCTTCTGGGGGACACCGCACACCTGAACCATAACAGCTTATTTTTATGTGCTGATTGGCCACAGAAGTTCTTCTTTGTGTATTTCCTGTTCATTTGTCTCGCCCACTTTTCTGTTAGCTTGTGAATACTTTCTTTTGTTTTGTAGGCACTATTTATATATGCTTCAGATACATCCTTATACATCCTTGCATACTCTTCTTCTTTATAAGGTGTGGCTTACACAGAGCTCTTTATCTGTTGCAGGGCATATTCATTTATTATCTCACACAGCACAGGCAGCTCTGTATGTGGGACAACTCAGGTGTACATGTTGACTCTCTAGGGAACATTAACTGTATGTTCATAAATAAATGTTTTTGTTTCCATCTTATTTAACTTTCACCAGCATCAGGGTCCTGTGTGTGCCATGGACAAGGAGCCTGGTGACAGTGACATGTGACTGAACTCTGCCCTTCTCGTGACCTACCTGTTTTGAAGCCCAGGACACCTGAACACAGGTCGAACGGGACTGAGCCAGTTACACTGAACCACAAGGGGGAGGTGTCTCACCTTAACTGTGAGCCCTGAGATTCAATTTCTGGACCCTAATGGAGTGGCAAATTAAAGACAAAGCACTCCCGCTAGCTGCCAGCCCCGGTTAACATGTACGGTTTTGCTCTCCTCCACCTGAGTCCCAAGCACTGATTCAATGAAATAATTTTAACATACCAAGATGTCTGCCAGACATTTTTTGAAATGTGAACCACATCATCTGTTGCCTCATCAGTGTGACACCTGCCAAGCTGAAGGACATAGAAGGGAGACAGGACAGGGTATGTTTGTGGACATGTCTATTTAATACCTTTTAAGCTGTCATTCAGTTCTTATCTTCTCCAGATACCTGGACAAAGGCAAAGAAACATGTTCTGCTGAGTTAAAAGTGCAGAATTATTAATCAGCCCTTGCAAACAGCAGACTAGGGGGCCCTTTGGTGGCCAGATTCTCAGAAGTGCTGCAATGAAGGGCTGTGGTTCTTTGAGGTACTGAGGCTGAGTCATTGCGACCTCACATTAGCTCTTCATTTTCTTTGAGCAAAGACAGCTTGCCTCGAGGGGCATGGCAGCTCCATCCTAGCAGGGTCCCCAAAGTGCTGACCCATCTGGGTAACCAGAAGAAGGCTCAGTCCGGTGGCTCCTGGGGACTGAGCCTGTTGGTGTGTTCATGGTAACTGCCTTCATAAGGTGCCCATCAGAAGTGACCTCTCTCATCTGTCCTAAACTGGGTAACCATCCGAGTGTGTGGCCACAGCTGTGAAGGCCAAACACTGCAGCCCAGGCAAAGGGTGACTCTGGCTAGGTCTCAGGTGGCAGGGACCCTTCAGGTGGTGGGTACCAATGGCTCTAATTCCATGGTCGTCGGGTACCAGGTCCATGTGTCCCTTCAGAGGCCTTCAAGAGCAGAAAAGCCACAGCAGCCCAGACTCCTCAGTGTCAGGTGACGCCGGGAGACCCACCCAGACTCTGGAGGAAGAGCCGCAATAAATCACTAAAATCTGAACCAGGCTGATACTCCAGCCCATGCTTTAAAAACTGTGTTCCTCCCTGGGGGGCTGCAGCTTGATCCAGGGATGCGTTCCGAAGCTCTCCTAGCTTGGACTGCTATTGGATTTACTTCTCAGATGCCCGAGGCTTGCGGGCACCGGCATCTCTGTGGACAGTGTCCTGGGGCCATCGTGGTCCAGGGCAGATCGATGATCTGATGAAGCCCTGTGGTTCAGCATTCCCAGTCGCCAGGATTCTGCATGACCGGTTGTTTCCCACACCCACCTTTGAGGCAAGACTGTCCCCCTGACTCTTAGTGAAAACACAGCAAATAATCACTCTGGGGGATGAGAGGTGGAAGGAGTAACTCACTTCTCATGTGTCACTGCAGACGCGGGGAATGCATTAAGCGTTTTTAGTGGAGTGGACACTGTGGCGGTCCTGACAGTCTGGTGACGATTTGTTTGTGTTGGAGTAACCAGCAAGTCGGCTGTTTGTCTTTGAGTAATCGCTCCTGTCAGCTTGTTAAACATTAAAAACAAATGCACCAGAGAAAAGCCATACCTCTTTTTCAAATACGGAGTCACTTTTCGGGCTCTTTTCAACACATGTGGTCCTTGGTGGTCCTCAGGTCACGGGGTGCTGAAGGAGGCCCTTGCTGGGGCCGCCAAGAAGCTTCCCCAGGGCGGGGCGGGGAGAGAGGTATGAACTTCTGACCTGTGAGCCAGGTACAGCCCTGGGCCTGGTCTCCCGGCGCTCATATTTCTGGTCACTGATGTGATAGGCCAGAAAACAATTTTCTTCCTGTGGTGCTTTGGTTACTCTGGTCATAAAAGTCCCCAGAGGTCACAGGGCCGGAGAGCCACTACGGAACTGCCACCACAGCTGGGTCAGATAATTACCTCCCCAGAACCTGGGAGCTGGTGGGCTCTTGTCAGAAACCCCCGAGCTCACCGTCCGTCATTCTCCTGTCTCCACCTTTCCTGCCTCATCCCTTTTTGAATTCTTTTCCCATTAATTCTGCTTTGCCTTCCCTTTCCCCCCTGAGCCTGAACCTGTCTGCACATCTGCCTGATGGACTGTTCGGACATTCTGATCTTAATGGACATCTGGACGTGGCTTTCCATGTCGCATCTAAGGCTTTCCAGAGGTCAATGTCAAATTTTATAAAGGACTTCTAAACCAGTAAAATCTACTAATTGCATTTTAGATAATCCCCAAAGTTATTGAAACTAAGGCAGATTTTTAGAAATTATTTTGAAGATGTTTCGCCTCCCTAAAGCTGTCCTACAGAGGTCAGAACAGGGCTTAAGGGCATTTGCTCAGAAAACTAACATTCCTCTGTGGGGTGAATGCTCTTCTTTACACTTGAGTTCACAGAAGTCGGTAAGGTGTGGCCACTTCCCGGGGTGTGGGACTTGGCCTCCATGGAGCTCACCCTCAGGAGGGCAGAGGACCAGCAGTGAAGGTCGGCACAGGAGCGGTCTACCCTGCCAACTGGGGAGCCTGGTTTGTGTGGCCTGTTTGCCTCCTACCTAGAGAGGGGCACGGTGAGCAGAACCCTGCCTCTGAGCCAAGAGGACGCTTGAGTACGCTATGCTCTGGGCTGGAGGATGTCAAGCATATCAACTGTGCACGCCCTGGGACAGGCCGACTGAGCCCACCTCCAGAAACCTAGTCATGCACACTTCCTAAACTCTGCTGTTCTCTGTTGAAATGACTTTAAACTAAAATGTCACATTTTAAAGCCACTTTTAATGACCAATCCAATCATGTTCAAAGTGCATATCCCAGAGTGAATTTTTAGACAAACCAATATAAAAACATTCACTGAGACCCCTATGGAAAAGTCAAGCCAAAGCAGTGAAAAGTCTCCAAACTAAATCTGTGAGCTTAGTTTCCAGGGGAGATTCATAAATTCTACCAAGAGCCATCTCAGCTTCCCACTTTGGAGCTATTTGGATTCTGAATAACCTAGAGGGATCATGACCACACTGCGCTGGAAGACCTGGAAGAATTGGGGAGGTAAGAAAAGAGTTATTCATGGCACATTTTTAAAGGAAGCAAATTTGATTTTTTAAATTAAAGTTCAGGTGTTCACATCGCACCACACCATTCTAGAGAGAGGCTGATATGCCCTGAACTTTTAAGTCAAAGCTGTGCATTTGACATTGGGATCTCCTCATAGTAAACCACCCAAAAAATGTGTCAGAAGGTCATTTTTTAGGTAAAAGCTATAAATTGAGATTCTGACCTCTAGAAACCAAAAATAATATATTTATTTGATAAATGCAAGACAGTGCCTTGAAATAATAAGTGCTACAAACTTTTAGCCTTACCCTCTCTTAATTTTGAATCTTTCCACCCATGAAGATTGGATATTCATGATACAAAATTTCCATTTTCTCTGTTCAACACTTAGCTACTTTACTCATGGCAAAGAAAACCTTTGTGCTCTGAATGGCCCGAGGGCATTTATCAAGAAGATGTACGGTTCGATGCTAGGACCTCACATCACTTCTAAAGAAATCTCTATGCTATTTACCTCTTTATGTTTAATGTTTCCAAAAAGTATTTCCTAGAGCATTGCTCTCACTAGGTGTTGGGCAGAATACGTGGGCAGAGTCCTCATATGCTGCTTGCAAACAACAGGATTTGGCTCCTGGAAAGGAGTCGCTGCAGGTCACCGACCCTAGAATGGGGACAGAGGCTCCTGAAGGAGGTAGGGGTTTTCGGGTCTGTGCTGTTGTAATCTTCCTGATGCCAAAGCAACACAGCAGGGCACACTGGAGCCTGGAACGATCCCTGGAGCTTGGGTATTACGGGGCTTGGATGGAAAAGTGTTGATTAGGTGTGACCTGTGTTAGCTACCTCTTGCATTCATGGATAAGAACCTACCTAAAAAGAGACAATATTCATGAGTAGAAAAAAAAAAAAACAACAAACAAATAACAACAACAACAAAAAACCCCAGGATTTTCCAAAATAAGAGCACTTTTAGCTGTGGGTATCACTTTAATATTTCAAATTCGACACAGGAGCATTATAAAATTACACAATAATAGCCATCATGAGGTAAGAAAGTCAGTGTGAATGAAGTCACTCATGTCATCTGCTCTTCTTACCCTAGGCCCCTCATCTCTTGCTGATTTAGAATTCTCTGAATACATGTGGATTGGACACATATGACATGATCTTGGAGTGAGGAGCTTACTTTACCCTCGGAGGCCAGAGTCTTCAACATGGCCCGAGGCAGAGGCCAAGATGAAATCAGCAAAGGTTTCAGTGAGGTCTCGAGGCCCGGGCTGTGCACAGCTCGTCCTTGCTCACAGACACGCTTTGATCAAGCACCATGTGAGGTCATTGTGTTGGGACATGACAGTGACAGAAAGCACAATGAACACAAAGGCCACCAAGTCTTTAAGGGACATCTGCTGCCATGGAAACCAGAAGCTTCTTAGAGCCCATGATGGTTTGGCTCTAAGACAACTTTGAGGCCTTCATAATGACAACGGGAAGAGGAGGGGGAGTTTCCCAGGGGACATTTTCTATTGCTGTAAGATGTGACCACAGGGGCAGTGGGAAAGTGGGAACAGGGATTGACCAGGAGCTGACGGGGAGCTCTCTAACCAGGTCCAACAGGCAGCGCGGTCCAGGGCCATGGCAGCCAGTGGACGGACCACCCCAGGGTGCCTGCCAGGTGGGTCATTGGAGACAGGGGCTGGCTCCCAGATTTCCTTTTTCTAAATAGAAGGTTTGGTTTGTTTCCTCCCTCGTCCTGCTCTTTCCCCACATGTATGTGGAGAGTCTCAGTGAGACGTAACCTATCGTTACCAGGGGTCTCCAGGCATTTGGACCTGATAAAGAAAGCCCCATGCTGAAAGGCCCTAGACTTGGGAAGGATTTAGAACCACATGGACTCCCAGTTTGGTTGCCTTCTTTCTGGAAAGAATTCAGTGTGTTTTAATAGGAGTGTGCATGTTTGAAGGGGAATGTGTGCACAGCAGCACATCCATAAACCCTGGACTGTCAGTGTCGGCTGCTTCAGAAACTTCTCCTCCCCACTTCCTAACAGAATCTTGACTTGCTTTTATAATCCTCTAGTTTCCAAAGATCCATCCTTCCCAAGGGAAGATGAACCAGCTTTCTCAGTTCCAGGAGTGGCCGGATGGTTTCAGAGTAATCAACTTCCCTACTTGGTAAGAAGGTGCTAAGAGCCATAGCCAAGTAATATGATGCATGGCATTTTTGGTTGAAAGGTGGCCAGCTAGCCATTGAGATGATAGGATTATGTTAAGATTTGCATTCATATGGATATTGGAATCCTGCTGTTCACCTTGGCCTGCTATGGGACTCCTGGAGAGTTCCCATTGGTTGGGGAAGTACAGTAGGAGGGAATTCCAGGGGAGGAACTTCCTCTGGGGTTCCGGGACAACGGGCGCGTGTGTGGATCGGCAAGCTTCCCGGGGGCGTACGGGGCATTGGCGGCAGTTTCAAAAAATAAAGTTTGTTCCTGCTTGAGTGGCTCGTGATTTTGTGCCCAGCCAGACTGCGGCAAGAAGGATAAGTATGCAACCCAAGTGGCCATCAAGTCCAATTTGTAGCTCCTTCTGGAGAGGTTCTGAACATATTCAGACCTCCTGGGAGTGACCAGTCTGATCTCTGTTCTCAGGGTGCTGTGCTACATGAGCATGAGTGACCCTGTCTAAACTCAAGGCCGGCAGATGCTAAGAGAATCTGAAACCAATTACTGCATGAAGTTAATATTGCCACCCAACCCAGCTCTAGATGTTATAGTGAGCCATTTGTGGTGGAATAAGCACTTTCAGTCGGTTTTACTGCTCTTGGTAGACAGAAACATTATAAGTGATATGTTTGATGAATGAATTTTCCCTGTAGAGGCCATGAGAAGCCTTGGATTACAGAGATTTGGGAGAAGAAAAGAAGAGCATTACTGGGGATGAAAGCTCACAATGGGGATGGGATTGAAGAAGGGATGTGTACTTATTATCTTCTACGCACTCTTCCTGTGCAAACAATCAGAGTGTGAAGAAGGAAGGGCACTGTGGGCTGTAAACTGGTACAGGTAAAAGCACTGTTGTAGAGGTTTTTTGTTGTTGTTGTTGTTGTTGTTCTTTGTTTTTTGGGGGCACTGGGGATTGAACTCAGGGGCACTTGACCACGGAGCCACATCCACAACCCTATTTTTGCATTTTATTTAGAGTCAGGGTTTCACTGAGTTGCTTAGCACCTCACTTTTGCTGAGGCTGGCTTTGAACTTGGGATCCTCCTGCCTCAGCCTTCTGAGCTGCTGGAATTCTAAGCACGCTCCACTATGCTTGACTATTGTGTTTTTTAAATTCATTTGTTTCATTATCTTTTATTCTGATTTTATATTCTTTTTCTGTTTTGGCATTAAAACTATTCTTTCATTGAATGGTATAAATATATTTTCATGTTTATTAATCTGGCAAAATAAAAATTAAAACCTTCATTAGCTAGATTTGGATTTTTACATTATTTAAAGTTTGCTGTCTTGTGAAACCTCAGGATCTATGTTACCAGTTTAGGTTAATATCTTTTGCTGACTGTGATGGCTCACTTGATGAGTCTCTTGGTTGGAGGCAGGGATGGTCCCAGTGTTTGCTCAAACACCAGCCGAGATCCTGCCTTGAAGTTGTTTCTTATTAACATTGATGCTGGTAGACTTTGGGTAAATCAGAGGACTCTCCACACTGTGCTGGGCTCATCTACCCAGCTGGTTTTAAGAGAAAGGCTGGATCTCCAAGGAAGAGGGGATCCCGCCTCCAGAAGGCCGCTGGACTCCGACAGAGAGTGGCCTCCTGCCCTGCGGGTTTCAGCCTCCAGCTGTCAGTTTTCCTCACTGCAACCAGACTACCCAAGACAGCTTAGGGCAGGGGAAGTTTGTTTGGGCTCATGATTTCAGAGGTCAGTCCATGGACAGGGGACTCCATAGCTCTGAGCCCAAGGTGAGCAGACACCATGGTGGAGGGGCACTGCTCTGCTCATGGTGGCCAGAAATCAGGGTGGGGCAGTGGGTTGCAGGGAAGGCAAACCCTTCCAGGGCCCACCCAGGGACCCATGTCCTCCAGCTACACCTCACCTCCCTGCAGTTACCATCCATTAATCTGTCCAAACTAGGAGAGACCGACGAGGTGACAGCTCTCACAACTTAATCATTTTGTCTCTGAATATTTCTGCATTAACCCAGGAGGCTTTGGGGGACATCTCATATCCAACCCATCACACCAGCCCCCACAATCACATGGGCCACTTCCTTGTAACCTCTCCCTCCCCGTCTCTCTCCACGCACACATACATCCTACGGGCTCTGTGTCTCTGGAGAACTGTGGTTTATATACTTATTCTTGGATATTCACTCTGTTAACTAAAGCTATTTACTTCTGTCAATTTCTGTGTTAGCCTGACTGGACCACAGAATGCTACAGATATTTGGCTGACTGTTATGTTGAGGGTTCCTTGCTCAGGAAGAGATTAAGATCTGAGTTGGCAGAGTGAGTCAGGCAGACGCCCCTTCTGGTGTAAGTGGGCCTCCTCCAGTCAGGTGAAGGCATGAAGAGAACAAGAAGACTCCCTCTCCCCCAAGCGGAGGAACCCTTCCTGCCTGGCTGCCTTCCAGCTGGGACACCCATGCTTCCTGCTTTAACCGTCAACCTGAGGCAGTGGCCGCTCCAGGGTCCTGAGCCTCTGGCCCTCAGGGGACCTGTGCACCTTGGCTCTGCTTGGCTGCAGCTTCCTCCCTCAGCTTCCAGAGCCAGGGCCTGTCATGCTCCATCACTGTGTGAGCCAGTTTCCTGGAACGAATTGGCTTCTATGTCTCTGCTGTTGGCTCAGTTTCTTTGGAGAACCTCAGCTTGGTCCTCAGGGTGCGCAGAACATCACACAAAGGGACAGCAAAGGACAGAAAGCAGGGTGTGCTCCAGTAGGAGCAAGGACCGAGCAGCACAGCCAGGGGGAAGCCGAGGGCTGGCCGTGTGGCCTCGGGCACTGGGGTCAGAGGGGTCAGGAGAGTTTTCTAGAAGAGGGCTTGAGCTGGTCCTGAAGGATGAGGGACCTGTGCCACATGAGGACCAGAGGAAGTGCCCGCTGCCACCAGGTCACAGGCCAGACCCCAGCTGAGGGACCTGCCATGGGAAGGCCCTGCTCCATGCTGTCTTCCACAGGCAGGTCCCTCTAAAGACAAGGACCTCGCCAGCAGGGCATCCCTCAGTTTGCCCTGGTCATGTGGCTTTGGAGGGTCACGTTTTTCTGAGATTTGCTGCTCTCACCTGCAACTGGAGCTAAGGACACTTACAGTAATATTGAGTCAGAGAAGAATTTCAAATATCTGCACACTCTCGGTGTCAGTTACTGTGAGTTTGTTTCACTTCTCCGTAGTATTTCTTCTGGACAGAAGGAATCTACTCCAGATGCACAGAGAGACCTTTCACAGGGGATACACTCCAGGAGTCAGGAAAGCCGTTTGAGACCCAAGGTAACGTAACATTAATCACCCACGTGACTTGACGGCACACCATGTTGTACATGTATATCTATTTACATAAGCACAGGTGCACATATTTATTTGCACATATATCAGAACTAAATGCAGTTGACATATTTCAAGGCTCATTCCTGTCTGTACACATTACCACCCAGGATATTAACCTGTCTGCCTGCTTCACCTATTAATAAGTTCGATAAATGGAAACTCAGCAGATAATATATTTTTCATTCAAAAATCATTTTATAAAGACAGACCTCCTGTGTTTACAGCCCTCCTTGTTTCATGGCTGGAGAAGAAGTCTGTTCTCTTTTGGGGACTACAAATATTTTTTTCTTTTCATTTTAGCGAACAGTGTGAATTTTAATCTCTAACTTGTACCAAGTGAACATCACAAGTGGGCCAAGGGCAGCGAGAACGCAGCGCCTCTGCCGCGCACAGCGCGTGTCGGCGGTCAGGGCTCTGCGCAGGCTGCTCTCGCTTGGCCTGGCAGGTTGCAGCTTCTGCACGCAGGGAAGCCAAGCGCAGCTTGCCTCGGTGGCCTCAGCTCCTCACCAGCAGGCTTTCCCGAGGAGCACCGTCTCCTGCCTGACCCAGCCTCATCGGGAGGCACCAGCACGTCCTCTGGGCCAAGCTGCCTCCTGCTGGGTGCTTCAGCCTCAGTGGGGTGACTGCAGCCTCCACCAGGGACTCCATCTGCAGTGCGCCTGTGCTTTTTAAAACTTCCTGAGTGAATTGACTAGGCAGCTAGGGTGAAAAAACAGGAGTAAAAGGAGGGCAGCAGCAAAGGAAAGCGAAAGCTAATCAGGACAAACTGACATTGTCAAGGTAGATGATGGGTTTGGGGTGTGTTTTGTCTTTTCCGTTCAGCCACCATCCACCGTACAACCTATCTCACACACCCATCAGTGTGTGCTGCCCTGGAATCCCGGAATCGCAGCGTGTGACCTCGTTAGGCCTATGTGTGTCCCTAAATCCGGTTGCTCCCCTGGACCACAGCTGAGCAGCGGCAGTGCAGCCTCACCTGCCCAACAGCACCCACCTGGGCCGCAGCCTGCACCTGGAGGTTCTGCAAGTAGCTTGGCCTCCTTGAGGATACCTCCCTTTCAGAGGTTAACAGTTTTAATTTTACTCTTCATGCTTTGAGTCTGTTCTTGAAAGTGTCTTAACATTGAGCTGTATTATTGATAAACTTGAGAAAATACAAGCCCAAAAGAGTTTAAATTCTGGGTGGTACTGTGATGATCAATTCTCCAAATTTGAATTACAGTTTAATAAAATATTACATAGAATATAGACAAACAAAACCCTACATTTATACACTAAGCATGCATACAAATGTGTGTGCCTGCGTGTGTGTGTGTGTGTGTGTGTGTGTGTGTGTGTGTGTGTGCGCAAAACAGCATCCCCAGGAAACTTTAACAAATTGCTTTTCATTTATGTTTTCAAATCATACAACTCACATCAGCATCTTTTCCAATGTTATCCTTGGGGTTTCTTTTTATTCTTTCCTTTCTCTGAGGATGGAAGAGCATTTCACATGCATTATACAATATGGATTTGCATTGAATTTCTTAAAGTCTGTTTAAAAATGTAGTTTTGTTGAAGCTATCAGCACTTTTAACAGGTGATCATTCTAGGCCTGTGTTGTTTTACCTGTTCAATAAGATTTCAAACCATAAATGCACATTTTACTCAGGTGACTGCTGAAGAACATAATTGAGGTTTGTCTAATCCAATTCTGTCAACTGAAGATTCTTCCTATTCTCCATTTGTCTCACAGTTCTTAATATATTAGTTGGGAAAGAATTGTTTTTCTTCACTTGGATTGCAAACCATATTTCTTTGAATCCCCAAGTACCCACCTGGTCAAAACTTTTATAACTAAAACATTCATTTAAAACAGAAATTCTTTTTATTTGGGCATCTGGATATGGAATTCTCTTTGGTTTGTGGGAAAACAAAACAGATCAAATCTTTATTCCAAAAAATCCAAACATTTAATGAGATTTTCTCAGAGAGCAGCAGTTCCTGAGAACAGGTTGGCTCCTTCAAGAAGACACCTGGGTGGGTTTTCCCAGACAGAACTGGCTAACCTGGAGAGTGGCTGTTTGGCACTCATGCCTTCTTTGCCTGCTGATCTGGAGTCCTGGGCATCAGACGTTCCATCCCACATTACCAAAAAAAAAAAAAAAATATATATATATATATATATATATGGTTGTAGATGGACAGCATGCTTTTATTGCTTTTATTTAATTTTTATGTGGTGCTGAGGATCCAACCCAGTGCCTCACACATGCATGCTAGGCAAGTGCTCTGCCATTGAGCCACAGCCTCTAAGAAGTTCTGGTTCAGCACTTCCTTTTCAACATTTTACTTAAAATTTAAAAACCTTTAGCTTTTATTTTTGCAGCAAAACCTGTGACTTTTCACACTAGAGGGATCCCTGAGGACCATGAAAGGCTCCGGTCAGTTGAGGCCAGGTGTTGCTTCCAAAGTCTTATAAACAGTCCTTTCTGGTTCAGGACTTCTGAGTGTTGAAACCACGGGTAGAGAGTTGTGCCCAGGTCTAATGGTGGAGCTCTTCCTTGCTTCTCCTGGCCAGATGCCTGCCCTCCCACATGGAGAGCTGGCTCCACCTGGAAGAAAGGCTCCTGTCATTCAGGGGCGCTGGTGTCACCCGTCAAAGAACCCCAGTACTTGCTTTGGTATAAGCCCAAACGACTGTGTCAGAAATTCTGAGGACCAGGCCTTGGAATGCGTACTTGAAAGGCACACTACGTGTACTTGGAAGACAAGGGCTTCTGTTGTTTGTCTCAAGTCCAAGCGGTGGCCTCGGTGGAGTATGCCCAACCCTCAGGGCAGGTGAATGAAGCTGGCCCAACAAATTCTAGTGTGGAGGTTCACCTGCTTCAAGGACACACATATATTTTTATGACCCATCACTGGCTCTTTTAGGGAACCTTTATATTTGAAGAACTCATCAAAATGCTCACATTCAGGTATTTGTGTAAGATTAATAGAAGAAAAGTGCAATGCAGACAAAAAATATACCACGGATAGGTAAATTTAACTAGTTATGAAAATTGCAGCCTCCCGATCAACATCTGAGCTGTTGGGTTTCTGTAAGTTTTGGAACTTTCATGATATTATTTTATTTTATTTTTTGCATTACAATTCATATTACACATATAGAGCACAATTTTTCATAGCTCTGGTTGTGTATAAAGTATATTCACACCAATCCATGTCTTCTCACATGTACTTTGGATGATCCTGTCCTCACAGTGAGGTAGAGAGGGGGAGCAGGGGAGGAGGAGACAGACTCTAGGGCAGACCGGGTGGGAGGGGAAGGGAGGGGGCAAGGGGTTAGAAAAAAACATTTACATAGATTAAAAAATAAAATGGGAGTATAGAATTTTTGTTTTCAAGTATAAGATTAGATTAATTATAAAAATGTAAGTTATTATCAAATTAATGTCTGTATTCTAATTAATATTTACTTTAATATCTATATTCTAATTTCCTTCCAAATACCAACAGGATATAAAGAATCTGATAAGCTAATTCTAAAATGTCAATGGAAGAACAAGTAGGTTGATAATGGAAATGGAGGTGGTAGACTCAACCCACTAATTATTAAGAAATGCTGCAGAGCCCCAGCTCAATGCAAAGGGACACAGGGACAAATAAGCAGCAGAGTGACCTTGTGCAAGAAGAGACCAATAGAATGCAACATACCAAGAAATGGAAGCTCAGGCACATGGCATACAAAATACTGTAATCCGTTGTTTAGCAACCTGGTGTTAAAAAAAAATTGGCTCACCATCTGGGGAAAAATAGAGTTGGATCCCATCTGAAACTCCAATAGATCAAATGGCTCAATAGATCAAGAGTTAAAATTATAAAACAAATTAAAGGAAATAGAGTAGCCTATTTTTAATGATCTCAGGGTAAAGCATGTCTTCATAAACTATGTTTTAAATATATTAACCTTTGGGAGGAATATGCAGCTATGACCATATTAACAAAACAATGATTCTTGTTGGGTAAAAGCAAAAACAAAGTTCACTGACTGGGACATGCTCATGTTTCTTTAAGAAATAGTGGGCTGGATGTAGCTTTAGAGGGACTTCTGATCACTAAGCCCAGTCCTGGAGACCCGGTGGGAATGGAAGGAAGCACTTGAATCGAACACCCGAGGAGGAGGAAGCCAGCACAGTGCACTTAAGGTCACTGGCCACCAAACCGAGGCCAGTTAAACAGCAACGTTCTCCTCCCCAGGCAGGTGGGCGGAATGTAGCCCATTGGCCCTCTGCAGGCTGCTGTGGGGAAGAGAAGGCTCCTCAAACCTACAGGGAAGACATTCAGAACTCAAGACCGAGAGCCTGCCTCAGAGGGGTGGGGAAGGAGGGGAAAAGATGATGAGGTCAGAAGAGGAGGGGAAAAGCAAGTTCAAGGCCAGTGGTGCTTTGTTCAAGGCCAGTGGTGCCGATCCATGATGAGGCTTAACCAAATTCCAGTCTCTAGTCCAAGTGCTCAGGTGGCCTGGGCACCATCCAGGCTGCACAGCAGGACACCATACCTAGGGCTCTTCAAAGACATTCAAGGCCATTGTGGAGGCTGGGTATGTGGTTAGCATTCACGTATCAGAGAGAACATTCAACCTTTAGTTTTTGGGGGGATTGGCTTATTTCACTTAGCAGGATAGTCTTCAGATCAATCCGTTTATTGACAGAAGTATCAAGTCATGATATTCCATTGTGTATGTATACCACATGGTTTTTTATCCTCATCTGTTGAGGGCACCCAGGTTGTTTCCATAGCTTAGCTATCATGAATCCAGCTGTTACAAACATTGCTGTAGTTGTATCACTATAGTATGCTGATTTATGCAAAATGGAATGTAATAGACTAATTATATTCTGGTTTTTGAATACTATTTAAAAACTTTTACAGAATTCAAAAGTCTGCATCATGACAAACACATAAAATGAAATAGTAGGAGATTACATAAAGTATTCTGTGAACCATTTTTAGGAAATAAATAAATATTTAATTTGCACCTTATTATAACTGAAAGAATGCAATTAAACTTTCTTCTCATAAATTACTTACATGCAACTTACAACCTAATATCAAAATATTAAATAAACTGGAAGATATTATAAAATATTAGTACTTCTGTACTTTTGTGGTAATGGAAATAAACATTTGTCTATTAAAAAAATACAGGATTTACAAGAGTTATTCTTTCTAATCATAGCACCAAGCACAGTAGGTGCTTCTAGTCTGTTATGACCTCTGGTCTCTAGAAGGCGGATCCCACATAGAAAACATCACAGCAAGTTTTGCTTGAGTATCTGTTCTGTTTCTATCAGACCTTCTCCTTCTCAGGCAGGTGGGCAGAATTTAGCCCATTGGCCCTCTGCAGGCTGATGTGATCCCAACACTAGCAGAAATTTTAACCTTAGCAGGAGATCCACTTTCAGAGCTTCAGTGGTGAGCACATGGTCACAGACAACTGGGCTTTGACAGGAAAGTAAACTTCCGCAGCTGCTCCACCCAGGGGCTCTGGTGCTGGCCGTCACCACCCTGGCCTTCATCCCTCAGCAGGTGCAGGTCTCACTACTGCTGAGTGACTGCAGTAAGTCAAGGGTTCGGACACCACAGAATGTCCCTTTGAGGAAGATATCGGTGACTCCTTGTGGCACGTTGTGTCTTAGTGGCCTGGCCATGATGAGTGGCCTGGCACATTGCAGAGCCTGAGCTGATGGTCCAAGGAGTGCCCTGGTTGGCTCCTGTGCCTAGTGCTGATTCTGGAGTCACTGCGGCGTGGAGGGATGATATCCATCAGGACATTTTTACCAGTTGTGACGGTGCTGGTGCCAGCCATTCCCAGCCACGGAGCTACTCCACCTTAGGAGGAAAAGCCCAGAGTCACTACATGGGCCCCTGGGAGAACCAGGCATCCCTGTCCCCACATCTCAAGTTTGGAAGGAATCCCAGTTGGAGCTCTGGATGCGGGAGGCCTGGTATACATTGGTAGCAAGGGAAAATCCACATCAAGGGTGGGTTAGGAGAAAAGGGATGCTTAGAACATCAAGGGGACATCATTCTTAGTACAGAAGGCCAAGAGGAGAGAATGGGCCCTCAGATCATGGTGTGAAGGCTGGCATCAAGGCTTGCATCAGAATCGCCAAGTGCCTTGTCAACGTGGAGAGCTCTGTGCCCCAACCAGGACTTTTCTGGTCAACCCTCGGGAAGTGGAGCTCAGCCAGACGCCTCTTCCACCAAGCCCTGAGTGACTGAGGTGGACTGAGGAACAGGGCCCACCAGGGAGGACGGTCCTCAGAAGACGGTCCCTCCGCCCCAGGGCCCTGCCAGGCCACGAGCTGGAGAGAGCACTCTGCTTTTGAACACAGCACTGGTTAAAGCCTTTTTAGGGCCCAGCTTTGTTTAAAATGGGCAAATTGATTTCTTATTCCAGGAAAAGCACACATAAAAAGGTTCATATGGCTTCTTTGACATCAAATACTTTTTTAACATAACAAACTGTTTTGATAAATTGAGTGCCTCCGAATCAAAGCCATATGGGAGGTGCCTGGACCAAAAGGGCAGAGAGAGCCTGGGTAATTGCCCACAGTTCAAACACCAGAGTGATTCTAGGAGGTCGCAGCCAGATCTGAAGGGCCAGGCTGGCGCTTCTCCCACCCTCTGCAGACGCCATGGCTCTGTTGCGCTCAGGGCTGGGGTTTCTCCTTAGAAAGAGCTCAATGAGGCTAAACGGAGCCCTTCACGTTTTGTTAATATGGGATACATCCATTAATATTTACCATGCCAGGAATTAAAACAGAGGTTTAAAATCTATTCATTTAAAATTTCACCATTTAAAAAAAATAATAAATACCGTACATGCTAATATGACTTTAAAAAAAGAAGTTTATCGAGACAGAATGAGCAAGAAGAGTGACATTGCTTATGTATTTTATGTATATCTTTCACGTCTTTCTTTGCAGAAGAGAGTAGGACTCTCCGATTTGCTCTGCATCCCATCTGTCCCTAGGTGCTGCTTTTCCTGAGGCAGAGGGAGAATACCTGGCCTCATGCAGCTGGGGAGTCAGAAAAGGGAAGAGGATCTTCATAATCTCTTCAGGCAAATGTGGAGAGTTTTATTCTGCAAAAATGCTTCTAATACTAGACATGAAAATCTTGGTCATTCTTGTAGTTGAAGATGTCTTTTCTCTAGGCCTGCTTTTTTAACATAATGCACTGGATTTTTGAAATACTCCTGGCTCAGTTGGGTCACATGGCTCTTGCAAGTAAATGCTAACTCATTTCATTAGAAATTATGAAAACTACCTTAAGTAATATTGCTGTCTATGAATCAGAAAAGTCCACACTTAGTAGGAAACTGCAGGACAACTGTGGCGGATTTGAGTTTTCCAGAATTCTGATTCTCTCCTGAAAGCTGGGAGTTTCTAATTGGCAATAAAATTCCCAAGTGACAGGCGGCTGCTGTTCCTGTTTAGGAAGGTGTCGGCCACTCAGGCCTGAGCCGTCCACAACTGCTCTCAGAAGTGCTTTCAGCTCAGGGTGGTGTTCCAAGCAAAAGCAGTTCCCTAAAGGACACCACCGGCTCTCAGGATGGGCCCAGGGCTTCATGAGGACTCCCCATTTCATCTTGGAGTATCTATAGGAGACAGGAAATCAGGTTGAAATTTAATAGAATCAGTAATTTTACTGATCATCAAGTGTGTTCCTCAATGAAATCGGCCTTTTCTTAATGCCTTTAACTTTCAAGAACAAATACAGCTGATTGTAAATGCCTTGTCACATGAGGAAGAGGCAATAGTTTTGGCACCACTGCTTTGGAAACACCAGAATAAACATCACTTCTGTGGAAAAGGCAAAAGGCCTATGAACGTGTCGGGAGAAGAGGCTCCCCCGGGGTCCTGCATGTGTTTGGGGGATGCCAGCTGGTCTGGAACCTCCCCTCGCATTCCCTGGCCTGAGAAGCGGTCTTTGGCCAATCTGGTCAGTCCTCTGTTTTAGTGAGCGTCTGTGTTGCCATGAGCAGGACACCTGACCAGAACAGCATAACGTTTATTTTGGCCCACTGTTTCAGAGGATCAGTCCATGTTGGCAACCCCATAGCTCTGGACCCAAGGCCAGGTAGAACGTCATGCAGAGGGGTGGCTGAGGACAGCAGCTCAAACAGGGCATCGGGAAGCAGGGAGTGAGAGCTTTATTCACCAACTATAAACCCCAAAGGCCGACCTCCCCAGTAACTTACCTTCTCTAGCCACACCCTACCTGCCTATATTTACCACCAAGTTAATCCACTGAGTGGATTAATCCACGGATGAGGTTACAGCTCTCATAATGGAATCACCTGACCTCTGAATGTCCTTGCGTTGTCTCACACATGAGCTTTTGGGGGACGCTGTATCTGGACCATAACATCTTCTCTACTCAGTTGCCTCCCAAATGCTCTCCTTGTTTCCTCTCTGCCTTTGGTGCCTCTACTGCTCCCACCTGATGAGCGCCTCTAGGGCAGGGTGGATTTTGCCTGGGTCTGAGTTCCCAGCACCTCACATCTTGCCTACTGCTCAGGAATGAAGTGTGAACAGCGGGGTGAGTAAATGAAGAAATGAATGGACAAACAAATGAATGAGGAGCAAGACTTGGCTAAGACTGCACTGTGTGCTTTCTGTTTCTCAAGCAGATAAAGCTTGCTTCTATTTTAGGGTGTTTTGGTTACCACTTCCCACTGCCAGAAGCATTCCTTCTGATATTTGAAGGTCTGACTCTACTTGTTACACAATCTCAGCTAAAATGTTCCTCCAGTTAAAGTGCCCACCCACTACTCCCCCATCTTCCTTGTTCTCCTTCTTTTCCGTGCACATGCATTATCAAATATGTTTTTATTTTAGCACCACATGGCAGCTATTTAGTGAACATTTCCCAGCGAATGTGTGAATGAATGGAAAGACCCATTCAATAGATAGTGACCGAGCACCTACTACGTTCAAGGCCCTGTTGATTTAAAGTCTGGTAGGGATCACTCAAGCATGGAGCTTTTCCTCTCTAGGTACCTAGTAGGAGACTGCACATAGAAAAGGGACTTAACAAACAGGACCTCACAAGTAGGGCTGGGGCTGTATCTCAGTGCTAAGCCCTAGGGTCCATCCCCAGCACCAAACGAGAACCGGCGAGGGAAGCTGGGCAGAAGACAGGACGAGGACAGTCGTGTTGTTGGTACTGGGGTTTAGAAGTGGGGTGTCCCCAAGACCTCACATGTGAGAGTGCAAAGGAGGTTCCGAGGTGAGGTCCTTGGGCTCTGACAGCCTTTACCCAATTAGTGCATTGGTCCCCGAGAGGGATCTGCTGGGTGGTGACTGCAGGCAGGTGGCTGTGGCTGGAGGAGGTCCTGGGGACATGCCCTTGTGGTTTTGTATTTTGTCCTGGTGAGGAGCGCTGCTCCCGCTCTCTCCCCTTCTCCCTCCCCGTCTCTTCCTGCTCCCTGGCGTGATGTCCTGAGCTGCCCTCCTTCTCTCCTCCACGATGCTCTGTCTCACCTGGAGCCCCAGGGACGGAGCCGTCTGTCTATGGACTGAGACCTCTGAGACCACCAGCCCCTAAGTAAACTTTTCCTCCTGGAAATCCTTCCTGTCAGGTCTTCCAGCTGCAGTCGTGGAAAAGCTGACTGAAACCTGGGGAGTGTGGGTGGTGCAGGGTTCCTGGCTGTGGGTCCCCACCGGGTGCCTGATTGGCATGGCTGGTTGTCCCTCTTCCTTCAGTCCCACACGGGTCCTCTGGTGTGTCTTCAGTCTAGGCTTTCCACAGGGTCCAGTCTCCCTCCTTCTCTGCACACACACTCCAGCACAAATCAATCTTTATTTCTTTGCCATTATCGGCCCATCCATAAATCAGTCTTGCCCACTCAGTAGTTAGCCTGGCAGGGCCTCCAGCTGTCCGTCGCCTGCAAATGGAGCCTTGTTTTTAACTCATCGTCGCCAGCTGTTCCTGGAGCATGTAGCCCCTGCATTTTCGACAAGTGTCTCCTCTGTAGAATCATTTCTCCATCCCCCGCTTCCTCCTCCCTGTTCCTGGCAGCCGCCCACAGAGCTGCACCCCAGGCGTTTACCCGCAGTGCGCCCAGCACATGTCCGTGGCTGGCTCTTAGGTAATAAAAGCCGGCTTTCAGTAAATCATATGAGTAAGGAGAGCCATAAATCTTGCTCTTCCCTTGCCCACATCAATTCTCAGTGTCAGGAATACTGCAGGCTGAGTCACTTGGCCTGTGCACTAATTTTGGACCAGTTGCCACTGAGCCTTAATGGATTGGGGAGGATGTCTAGGAGACTCTTCTGGCAAATCGGTGTCTCTAGACTAGCGGGTGAAGGAGGCTCCATCGAGGCAAATGGCAGTGAGCTTAGCAGAGGCCCTGTCCTCCTGCATGTGCTGCTCAAGCTGGATGGGCCCTGCGTGCTGGCAGGACCCTGAGCGGTCCTGTCGGGTGCTCTGTACACAGGAAGCACCAGGGCTGGAGGAAGAACGACTCCAAGAGCGCTCACTGCTCTCCTAGTCGTATTGTCCATGTTGTAGCACAAGGGACACCGGCCAGGTGGGCGTGCCTCGCTCCCCAGCACTGGCAGGTCACTCAGCCTCCGTCACTGTATCAGTAGAGTGGCCATTGGGAACCCGCTTTGTAGTGGCAGCTCAAGGACAAATGCCCTCATACGACTCACACACATTTTTTGTATGACTTCAAGTGAATAAAGTGGCAGCTCTTTGGTGGGATGGGTACCATGGAGTGGCATTTACTAGAGTCCTAGCCAGGGGAAAGGGCAGGCAGAGGGGAGAGGACAGTTTTGAGCCACTTCTGCCAGTGTCTAGTCCTTTGGCCATTTCACTAAACACCTGGGCCACAGAACGCATTGGGAACTGCTGAACTTGATTGACATTGAACTCCAGTGTTCCCCTGTCCTCCATCTCGACTCACAGTGGTCCTCTCCTACACTCATGAGGCCTGGGTGGAAGAGGCCCCACAAGTGCCTGTTGTGAGAAGAAGTGGAGACCAACTTGTACCTGGGGACACGAGTCGGCCTGTTAACCTTGGGCTCTGCCTCACTACTCTGGCCATGGATAGGAGTGTTGCAGTACAGGAGAGAGAGAGACAGACTCTGCTTTCTTCTCTTTAAATATGACAGAAGCAACCAGAATGGGTTAGCCTGGCTGGCATTCCATGTCTTAAAAACCCCAGACCAGTAAAATAAATACAACTTTTTATAAAAATAATAAAAGACTAGGTAGACTCGACCTGCCACACCTTTATTTTCGTAGCCCTTCATCTCAAGCTGCTTCCCACTCCTCTCTTCCATTGCTTAAGCACCAAGAATGCCAGGAGGCATGGCTACCCAGACAGTCATCATCTTCTATGGAACCCATTTGAGCAATAATGATGATTCTATGCCCATATTAAGATCTGGGGTTTATTTGTGACTGCAGCCTCGTCAAATAATCCTGACTACCACACCACTACGTGTAGGGGAATTTTTTCTTGTTTTATGAAACAGAGGTGAATTCACATATAAAAATGAGGGTTTCAAACAAAAATATTCATGCTTACCAAAAGTTTAGAACTGTTACCTCTAGAAATATAGACCTCTCCTTAAGTTCATGGTGGGAAACTCGAGCACGGACCAGTGCCAGGTGAAGCAGCAAGTCTGGCAGCTAGTTCAGCCTTTCACTGATCACCTCTGCTCTCATTCTTTCAGTTTTTCCCAGTTCTCTCTTATGGGCCATGGTAGATGCGAGATCTTCTCCAGTGAATCCTCTTCCTTCCTGCTACAGAGTTCCTTCTCAGCCTCTTACTCCTGAGCCGTTATGGAAAGAGCTCTGCGGGTCACTTTAGGATTGAAATTCATTTTCTCCTAGGGAGTCCCCATTCAGAGCCTCAATGTGATTCAATTTTCCCAATATTTCTATGTGACTTATGTTTGTCCAACCATTTTGCCTCACGTGGGCTTGGAGTGATTTTGAAAGGGTCTCACATTAGTAGGTAATAGAGACAAACCTTAAGCCTTTCTGCTTTGGTCCAGGGCAGGAGATGCTCACTTGGGCTGCTGTCCTCCTGAAGAGGACTCAAGTGGCCCAGTGGTCACTCTGGCCTTCCTGAGCCTCCCCCACATAGCAGCTGACAGGTCTCAGAGGACTCACTCAGGGGTACCCCTGAATTTTGAGAAAGCAGAGCCTTTCCTTCCTGGATTTGCCTTTTTGATATGGCCCTTCATAGTGATGTCAATCTATGGGGCAAGGATTTGTTTTTGAAGAAGGCATTTGACCTCAATTCCTTCAATTTCAGGGAACTAAGACAGAAGTGTATAGGCTACATGTATGGGGGACAGTGTTGGCATTTTTGCTACAGTGAGAAATTGAAGCCTTCTTAGATGACCAAAATTTATGGTACCACACTTTTTAAAAAATAAAGAATTATACTGTGTATAGTTAAAATATACAGCATGATATTACAGGATAAATATAAAATTTTAAAGAATTTTCTAGAAGCAAATTATATATCATCTCACATAGTCACCCAATTCTTTGTCAGGTTTTTGTGGTGAGAGCAGCTAAAATCTACTCATTTTGCATGAGTCAGTTTTATCACCTGCTGTCCTCACGTCGCACCCGAGGCCTCTGGATTGAACATCCTGTGCATCCTGTCTTTGTGTCCTCTGACCTGTGTCTCCCCAGGTCTTTTCCACCCTGCTCCTGCCCCTGGTAACCACTGTTTTACTCTCTGTAGGTTTGATTTTTTTTAGATCCCATATATTATTAGTGAGGTCATGCGATGTTTATCTTTCGGTCCCACAGCATATGTTTTTAATGGAGACACACGGAATGTGATTGCAGAGAACCTTTCTGGGCTGTGTGATTCTGCTTTTTATCAGGTATTGATTTACATTCTCAGGCCTTAGTTCAACAGTGCAGGGGTGCGGCGACCTCATGTAAGATCGGAATTTTGTGTGTATGAGCGAATCCATTCTTTGAGCAGAATTCATGTTCAGTGACATCCTCTTTGTAAACACAACTGTGCTTTCCAATTGTTAAAAAGAAAAAAAAATCATGCAACATATTTCTAGTTGTGGTCAAAAACATAGATGCTGAGCTTTTTACCAGCACATTTTAAATCAATAAATAGCATCTGCCTTTAGATTCAGTAAGTCAGATGTAAAATTTTTCCTTGAGACAGATTTCTGTTCCTGGTTGAAATAATTTGAGACTTAGTCAGGGGCATGAGGCCCTGGTTAAGTGTAAAAAGTTTAAGTGAGACACACAGGAGACCCGTTGTAAGAGGTCAGTATGGCGAGCCACAGTGGAAAAGCCGAAGCAGCAAGCCCCAGCTTCCTTCCTTCTTGATTTAACATGTTCCCTGGAGGTTAATTTGGTTGCTTTGCTGTTCCTTTATTTGACCACGTCTGTATTTAAATGGCCATCTCTTGCTCTCATAATTCAACCCTGCACTTTCAGGGCACTTAACTTAAGTTCAACACTGGGGAATGTGCAGTGGCCGACAGCATTGCTGAGAACACAAACAGAACCATCGTCTGTGATCCTACCACTTTTTACCCTGGCAGCTAAGAGAATCCCTTTCACTCACATAAAAGTCCTATGATTTTTCCAAAAGCTAAATAGCCGAACTCTAGTAAAGGCTGAGTAGCTCAGCACAGCACCAGCTCCCATCCTTCCACTGAAATCTGCTGGAGCACATGGTCTTACACGCAGTGGAGTGACAAGCAGAGCCAATGACAGCCAGGTGACATTCTGCAGAATACAAGTCTGTTTTCCTGCTCTGTTGCTAGGTTACTGCAGGCATTACTGTGCAGGTCCAGGAAAATCATATCAGGGCCACTTTCCTTAATTGAAATTAGCAATTACCAAGTGTGAAAACCGGGACCACTGGTTCTCCTATGTCCAACTCAAGATACATGTGCCTATAGCAATGTTTAATGGAAGTAGGAAGAGACTCTGGCCTCACTGATTTTAGCCATTTGACATAGGAGAAATGAATTGTGCTGTGCTGAGGCTTGGCACTCCTATGTGGCCGAGTGCCTGTGGTATTTGGAGTACATCGGATGTAAATATAGAAAAACACTCACAAACTAAAGGTATGTATGTGTGTGTTGAAGATTTTGTAAAAGCAATTTGTATAGGAATCAGATCGTTGGAAATTACATGTTGTCCACAGAAAGTGAAAGTTCACACTTGCTTAATTCTAATAGACCAAGCAAAAGTCTTCAAGTTCTGTTCAAAGTTTGCAAAAAAACCCTTTTCTCCTTTTCTCCCATCCAAAGTGACCAAAGTGAGATGGCGGAAGACCTCAAATGGCGTGGAGAAGGGAATGGGCCTCTTGTGCACACAGTGCGTGTTGCCTGCTGAGAGTGTTTTATTAGATCACAGTATTCAGTTTTCACACTCGTCCGATGGGCTTTGTTGGTTCATGTGTTGCCTTGGACAGACCATGGTGCCCAGAGATTTGGTCAAGCAGCCATCTATGGGTAGATGCTGCCAGGAAGATAAAATTCAAATCCTTAGACTGAGTAAACCAGAAGACCCTGCGTGATGCCCTTGGGTCCTTGGGCAACCAGTGAGAAGTCTCGGGAGAGGAAGCCTGGGGTTCCTGAGGAGGGGGCTCCAGTGCAGGAAGCCTCAGACTGGAACTGCCAGCCAGTACTCTCCTGAGCCTCCTCCTCTGCCCATCTGCTCCGTAGACTTCAGAGGTGCCAATCCCCAAGACCACAGGGGCCAGTTCCTTGAAGCGAATCTGTCCTGCAGGTACACACACACACACACACACACACACACACACACACATCTTATTTTGTCAGTTTCTCTAAAGAACTCTGACAAATACAGGTAGGTATCTGTCATTATCGCTGATTTACTATTAAGGAAACTGTGGCTTAAAGAGGTAACATAACTTTCTCAATCGTGAAAACCTTCGAATTCAGACCTGTAGCCCAGTTCTCTTTCTCCTGGAGCCGGGGTTCCTGGGAAGCCCATGGAGAATTTGTAGGAAGATCTCCAATCTGGCCAGCTGTTGAAGTAAGGGAGCCCGGTCAGGGAAAAGCCGTGTGTGAAAGACACACGTGCTCCTTGAAGCAGCAGTAGCAGAGGGCTGTGGGATTCACGCTGGTACTTCAACTGGACCATGGAACATGACAGGGTTTATCAGAGGAGCTTCAGGGTGCAGAGGGAATTTCCCATGGAATTCTCAGAGATGGAGCGAGTGTGGTATACCCAGGGAATACCCAGGGAACCATGTCAGAAGGACGAAGTTGACAGTGATGATCAAATTAACTAAAAACTCCACACTTCACTCATTCAGTGATGGAATGTTTGTTGAACACTCAGGAAGAGTGCAAAACTCCCTGAATACAAGGATAAGCAAGAGTACAGAGTTCATTTTCTGGTAGGGGGGCTAAACATCACACAGGTCATTGCAAGAGCTCCTTGTCAGTCCCATCCTGACAAACTTCTCTTGGGTTAGAAATACAACTAGATCAAAGTGCATCTCACACACCTAACCCACTAGACACCGGGACGGGTCTACGGCTTCACATATGCAGAACACTTCACCACTCGTTAGTTAGTTAGGCCAACTCATTTAACACAAAGCCCTTTTCATAGTAAAATTAAACATTGCACCTCATGAGCTCTGGTGGACCCTGAGAGGTTGTGTGGGTTCACTTAGCCCTTTATAAATTTGGAAAATCTTGAGTTGAGCCGTCATGGTGCTGTCTGCACACACCCAATCTGTTATCAGAGGTGTGGTGACAGTCTGTCCTGGACCCTCCGTGAACAAGGTGCTTCACGGAGGAGGGCTCCGAGGGATCTCCTGCTTCAGCCGAGGACTTTCCTTTCTTCTTCCAACACGCAGAAACAGATTGAACGGAAGAGCGTTTTCTCACTTCTGGTTTTTCCTTTCATAATATATTTCCATCGTGGCACCTGCTACTATTTCTTTGTGCTAGCAGATGACACACACACGTTGCAGATGAATATTAATGAAAGCTGTAAAGAGGCATCATATTTATTTAGACAGAGTTTTCCTTATCATGTGGCTTTGTATGTTTTAATGACTGTGCACCAACGGCATCTCTAGCTGTGCGGTGGAATTAAAGCACCATGCGGCTGACCTCACCACCGAGGTGCCACGCCACCACGATGTCACACCACACCAGGCCACATAACCCCTCACACATCTAGCTAAGATGCTCCCAGAGCTGGTCAGGCTGCCTTTGGTTCCTCCTCCCTGGGAGCGTGCTGTGTCCTGCTCTCCCTGCTGTCCTGCTGCGGGCCTGGCCTGCACACGGGCTCCACAAGCAGGGCCGGCATCCTGTTGCAGCACATTGCAGGCAGCGTGGACTGGGGAAGCTGGGGCCAGCTCTGTGGGTGACACAGAGCTGTGTGGTCTTCCTTCTGCTGCACTAGGATGGGGCCAGGGTAGGAAGCAACCTTTGTTCTGCTGGGGCCTCCCTGGGGCTGCAGTCAAGGCCAACTTACTTTACGACACTTTGAACATGACAACGAGTCCCCTTCCACCAGTGGCACTCATTTAAGCAGCACAAACTGAAGGTTCAGCTTTCATTGAGGCAGCAGGGTGACACCGGGTCCTGCCTCTTGGAAGCTTAGGATGTCATTAAACAACCTTGCTAGACAATTCTCTGGCAGTTCTTCATCCGCACAGCAAAGCTGATGCCACCTCACAGAGAAATGAGGACAGAGAGGAGACACAGGAGACCCTGGACTCAGTTGGTGCTCCATAAATACTAGCTCCACTTGCTCTCTTCTGCAGGGGACAGAAGGTGAGCAACAGAGGTCCAAGTCTTAGAAGAGGTTCCAGGATGTCAAGGTTCAAGAACTCGCTCCAGAAAAACCTTCGATTTGCTATTGGGTGAGTTGGGAACCCACCCAGATGCAGCTTGGTGCCCTCTCATCAATGACCCAAGCAAATGTGTCTGCCCCGGACAGTGCTGCCTCTCTGCAGACTGCTCTTGGTGGCATGCTTCCCAGCCCTCTGTGAGGAGCAGTGCTGAGATCCTGCACCCTGGAGAGCTGGGACCCGGGGGAGACTTGGCACATCTCACCCAAGCAGACCTTAGGTTCACGTAGCAGGAAAGCGCAGTCACATTTGCACTCTCTGGGAAGACTCAGGTCCTGCTTAGGTCCCATTTAAATACAAGACACCACATCATAGCTATCTCTATCAAACACAAAGAAATGGGGGGGAAAGGTGTGCATGCCTACTTTATTTGCTTGCTGTATGTTTTTGACTGTTCCTACTTTCCAGCCTCAGGGAAGGTTGTTATAAAAAAGATATGTCCAGGAAAAAAGGAGTGAAATTTTTGTGGGGAAATATGTTTTTAACATATGAATTAACATAATTTTTCCTTGGCTGAAGCCAAATGACTTAAGAAAAACCTAATCAAATATGGGCAAAGTGGAAGTTCTATTGCTTGAAAATTTTTTCATAAAGTGTGACTAATGGCTTTAAAAGATGTCAACACAGCCTTTGACAGTTCCCTTGCAAAGAGGGTGGGCCACAGCCCCTCCCTTGAATGTGACCCACTGCCGCAGTCTGGCTGAGCACAAATAACTGGGAGCTCACGAGCCACTTGTAGGTTCAAACAGGAACTACTTTATTGCCTGAACCCAACGGGAACTCTCTAGAACTCCACGGAAATTCTGTGAGAACCAACGGGAACTCAAAAGTAGCGGGCACCCGAGGTAGCAGGAGCCGCCTTATTGCCGGACAGCAGAGGTTTATATACACAACTGAATACACAGCTTGTTTCAATTTAGCATCATCCAGTTACAGCAATCAGTCATTATCTTAATAATTATACACAACTTAACTTAATTATCATCATCTTAATGGCTGGCTGGTGTTACTTCTTAACCACTCCTTCTGGCAAAATGCCAGGCGCCATCTTGACTTGGTTGTGGCTCTCAACAACCCACACTATGTGAAAGGTCTCACCTAGGGACAGCCCAGTGGAGTCCTTCTCCAAACTGTGCATAAAACAGATGCAAAACCAAAATGCCTGCGGCAGGCTTCATTCTTAGATCCCTCCGCAGACCTAAGTCTAAGATAACTCTAGGTCACCTCCTTAGGTCTGTGAATTCAATGTCTAAAGAACTGCCATTCACACTAGAAGAGGGGGATGTGTGATTTCATGAACTGTCACATTCAGGTGGCTCCTTTTTTTGTTCATTCTTCTTGTCCTTCACTGAAGGTGGATGTCCTGAAATTCCTGTCTCGGTGTATCCAGGCTGTGGGAGCCTCGTGGGCAGAAGACGTGGGACCCTTCTCCAAGAGCTGGAGCCCACTGCCTTTGCATTTGTGGGTGGAAACCTTGAGAGAAGGGCAGGCAGGATGTCTCTGTCATGGTCCCCACTGAAATGAGATGCCACCTTTGTCCCTTCCCTAAGGAAGCTGTGAGTCCCCAAGAAGTGTCACAGAAGTTCCCATGGGCCAGCTGTGGCAGGAAACATGTCAATGGAGGAAAGAACATGAGAAATTTCATCTTTGTTCTTAGAAGAAAGTCAAGATACACGTGTCATCATGCTGAAACTATGTTATCTTTGTAAAAAACAGCGATGCACAGATCAATACGTCAGCCAGACTCACACCCTGGAGGGCAGGGGAGGAGGGCGTTTTCCAGGGGCCGCCCCTTTGGGGAGCCGTTTGTGAACAAGGCATCACCCTCTGTCCACTCTGTGCTTGGCCACGCCAGGTGTTCAGTGTATTCCAATAAGAGCTGGTTCTCTTCCTCTCTTTGTCTGTTTTAATCTTTTCCTATAAAAATGAAAATGAATTCTTTTTCAGAAATATTTTGGAAGGGCAGAAGTTTTCTTCTCCTTCTCTCTCTCTCTCTCTCTCTCTCTCTCTCTCTCTCTCTCTCTCTCTCTCTCTCCCCCTCCCCAATAAGCTACATTGGCTTATCTCAATTGTGAGTTAAATGTTCATTTTTAAACCAATTTTGTCAAAGGTGGGCAAGAGGATGTCATAAAATCCATATTATTCAACCATCAATTGATTTATTATTTTTTTGAACTTGTTAGTAGAAGGGGGAAGCTCTCCCCAGCACAGTGTAAAATGATAACATAAAGGAGGTGGCCAAACGGGAAACTAGTTTGTGTCTGCCTTTGAAATAATTTGAAAATAAACATTCCCTTCCGAGAGCAGATGGTGGTCAATTTTCTGTGGCCCTCCTCTCTGAAAGATGACACCCCACTCTCCTACCACGCTTTATTGAGCTCCAGATATTCTTACCCTGGCGTGCTGTGCATGGCCGAAGCTGACCCACCGCAGCAGAGCCACGCTGCAGCAGAAGAAGGGCAAGCACTTCCTTCCAGAGAGACAAGCAGATGTGGCACTCCTCACCTCCGCTCGCGTTCCCTGGGTACACACTTAGTCACTTGGCTCAGGATCTTGGAGATGCACCCCTTTCCTGGATGCTATTGCCCTGCAAGAGTAGGCAGAGTTATGTTCTGAAAATAGGTAAGGAAGACCAGATCTGGGGCTGGGGATGTGGCTCAAGCGGTAGCACATCCAGCACCACATACCAACAAAGATGTTGTGTCTGCCGAAAACTAAAAAATATTTTTAAAAAATCTCTCTCTCTTTAAAAAAAATATTAAAAGACCAGATCTGGAGGAAAACAAACCCCTGCTCTGACCATGAAGAATATGCCAACATTGTGGAAATACCAGAGCAACACAAATAAATAAACAAAAGCCGCTGGTCACTGCACCTCCCTGGAGAGAAGAGCTCCCTGTTAGTTCTGCAGCTTCTGATCTCCAGGTCTTCCTCCGCTCAGGCTGCAGTAAGTATCACCAGGACAGGGTGGCTGAAGCTGCAGAACCCATTCTCTCATAGTTCTGAGGCCAAGATCACCATCCAGCAGAGTTTGGTTTCTAATGACGGCTCTCCTTCTGGCTTTCAGAGAGCTGGCCTCTCCCTGTGTCCTCACATGGTGGACAGAGAGCTCAGGTCCCTTCCTGTGCTTCTCCACTTGTTCATCACTGACCAAATACTCAACAAGTACAGTTTAGAGGAGGAGACTGTATATTGGCCCACTCCATCATTTTGGACACAAGGCGAGGCAGAGCGTCACGGTGGAGGAGTGGTGGTGGAGGAGTGGTGGTGGAGGAGTGGTGGTGGAGGAAAGCAGCTCACCCAGGGGCAGCTGGGAAGCAGAGGGGGGGAAGAGCTGCAGGGGAGAGGCACCTGCCAGGGCATCCGCAGTGACCACCTCCTGCAGCCCTGCCTCACCTGCCTACAGTAACTGCCACTCAGTCCATTTAAACCAGGAAGGGCTGATTGCTCACAGCTCTCATGGTCCAATCATTCCTGAGTCAACACAGGAGCTTTTGAGGTACATCTCATGTCCATGACACTTTTTTATAAGGACATTAATCCCCTCCGAGGCCTTACCTGGGGCTCCATCTAAATCTAATCACCTCCCAAGTCCCCACCTCCAAATGCCATCTCTTGGGGATCAGGGCCCCAACATGAACGCAGGAGGACATAAACATTCCGTCCACAACACTCTGACTTGTACACAGTAAGGGGTGAACTTGGACTGTCTGAGAGAACATGTTTGAATCTGTTACGGCAGCTCTGCTGTCTACACTGTGCTCACAGGGAACACCCTGCCTCTGACCTGTCACATACATGGTGCTGCAGAGTGGGAGAATCCTGCTTGACTTCTAAACTGTGACCCTTCTATGATACTGGTGTTAAGGTCACATTAACGGCAGAGAGAGTTATATCTCACTGCTGATCTCCACCAAGCTTGCCCTTGGCTAGAGTGCACATCTGTGCATAAAAGGTTCCTACACACAAAACCTTCCCTACCATAGTATTCTAATATTGTGCTTTCCGGTCTCTGTAAATTGGCAACAGGTAATTCTCCCATTAGTCATTTTAGTCATTCTGGAAATGGCTACTTGGAAAGGGATAGTGGCTATCTTGTCTGCTTTTCAAAGCGATGGGTAAAGAAATGCACATTATCTCACAATTTCCTATGAAAAATATCGAGATAGCTCTGGTCCTATCTGATTACACACAAACACATACAAATATGTATTCAGAAAAAGGTAAGTGCCACTTACTAACCGAGGTAGTTTTAATCATGGTGCCCCAAACACATGCTCAAATCCTAATCCTGCTCACTGTGAATGCGACAGTTATTATCTCCAAGATATGATCAAATGAATCACATTCGGATGACGAGGTACTTGAGGAGGGTGGGAACCAACGCAATGACTGGTGTCCTTACAAGAAGAGGAACATGTGGCCACACAGGAGAATGCTGTGAAGGACGCAGGGCTGGGGGCACTGTGCCTGCCCTCCAGGGAGCTGCGGGGTGGCCAGCAACCCTGGCAGGTGGGAGAGGAAGTCAGCACCGCTGCAGGGGCTCCGGGGAGGCGGCCTGCTGATACCTCCACACCAGGTGTGTGCCCTCCAGCCCCCGGCGGAGGGACCCCCACTGCCGTGGGCACCAAGACTGGGGTAGCTTGCAGCAGTGGCCCTCAAAATCCACAGGCTGACCCTGGACTTCAGCGAGTAAACTGCTCTACCCTTCTTTAGTTCGCTATGACGCAGGACTGGAGGTACGGCGCAGCTGTGGGGAGCCCCGGGAGCACCTGCAGAGGCCCTCAGCCCCAGCCCCAGAGCCCTGCGCTGGAGCCCACGGGGGCGGGGGCGTGGCGAGGCCATCTAAGAGTGATACATTCCCCTGGACAGAGGTTTTCTTTGTGGGTTTATGGCCGCCCACGCACCATCTGTGAAGACAATAGGAATAACAACAACTGCTGCTGTTTTTACAAACGGGAATTTGGTAGTAAATATTCTCTCCATTCTCGAATCTGCATGTGTATGTGCCTCCAATGGTGCTTCCTAACTGGAGCGCTCAGGGCCAGAGCAGAGCCTCAGGTTATTTTTTAATCATAGTTTGGCCTGTAATATTTTTTTTTAAATATCACAAAGTGACTGAAACAATCTCTTTTTTTTTCTTTTTTTCTGGAAAGTAAAGCATCTAGAAGAATTTTATGAACTTAATGGTCATTTGGTCAACACCATGGCTATTTCAAAAAAAATTAAGTATCAGCATCACTGTGGCTATTTGGGCAAAGGCTGCTTTAAAAGACAGAAAGCAGTTACTCAGGAACAATTCCAACAAGAACCTGACTTACCCCACAGTGATGCAACAGAGCCATTATGCACTTATTTATCTGCACGGTGAATCACAACATTAGGGCAGTATGTGTCTTTGTGGGCAGAAAAACAGTTCAGCTAGCACACGAGGCCAAGGAAACCATGGTTCCAGGAGCACCATGCAACTGGCCAATGCGGGCTGTGTCTTCACTCCTCATTTTATGACGGAGGACACATTAAAGCCCAGGGTTTATTTCAACTTCCCAACCTGATGCACCTAGTTAGTGGCAAGGCTAAAATTCAGACCTGTGTTAGAGATTTTCCCACACTATCCTGCGACTGAATGTTTTCTCTATAAATCAGTGTACTGTTCTAAGTTCTCCTGAAAACAACAGTGCTAACAAAAGAGAAGGTTTTTTTTTTTATGTCTCAGAACTGAACTTATTATAAGTAATATTGTTTTACTAATTAGCATAAGTAGAGCACATGGATGAATTAGATGAAGATACTGTCCCTACCAAAAAATTTCTCATAGTGTGACATTCTACAAAGTCAGCATGGGTAGACAGTGAGGGAGGTAGGGAGTTCCTAAATCGATTTACATAAAAAATAAGTAAAATTGTATCCCTACTTCATACCTGAAGATCACTTCCAGATTAGATGAAAACCTTTCATATGAAAGTCAAAATTGTTGAAAACTTTTAAAAACTACTTCAAAGATATTAAGCCATAGAAGAAATAAGAAATATATTCTACTATGTTTAAATCAAGGACTTTTATTAATCAACACACAAAATAAAGTGAAGAGTCATAACTTTGGAAAATATGATTGTAACATGTATAACAAAAAGCTTATTATCAAAATATCTATGAATCAAAAAGAAAAGGAAAAAAGATACAATAAATATAAGCAAATGTAGTCGTTTCATAAAAATAGTAAAACAAATTATGAATAAATGAATGACAAAATGTTCAACCTCATTAGTAATCATGAACATGCTAATTAAAATTCAAAATGTGTTACTATTTAACACGCAAGAGATGGGAAATTATAGTGCGACAGCATTGAGTGTGGGCGAGGTGCAGGCCCCGCAGCTCGGTCCCTCAGCTGCCTGTGAGGAGGCTGCAGGTGTCCAGGACTGAGTGCCCTCCTATGGCACCTACTCCACCTGCAGAAACCTCACCTCACAGAGGAAAGAACATTGAGAAACCATGTTTAGCACAGAGTATTTAACAGTGAGATTGGAAAAGAACCACATGAATATCTATCAAATGCAGAACAGGTGAGGCAGTGGCCAGGTACTTGGGGGATGGGGTGACGGTTAACTACTTCTGTTACCCCAGGGAAGGTGAGCTGGGAAAACCTGACTGTGGGCAATACCCCCAAGAAAACAATCACGCAGATGGAAGGATTCCATCTGCACGAAGGACAGTCTTCTTACTTAGGTGCATGTGAAATCTATTAGGAAACACTGGGAGTGGTTAGCACAGAGTGGAGGGTGGAGGGAGCAGAAGAGCATGAGAAGAGCCAAGAAGAATCACAAATGTTCTGGCCATTTTCTAAGGTGGACGTGGGTGTTGGTTTCAGCATTAGAAAGTGAACATTTACAGTGCTATCTATCCCTTTGCATATGAATGTGTTTTTCTGAAATATCAACATTCTAACACAGCCTCGCCGACGCTGTGATTTCAGACTTCTGAGTTTTAGAACAGGGAAAATGCGCGGACGTACAGTTGTTGCACATCACTAAATCCGCAGCCCTGGTCTCCCAGCTGGGTCACAAGTGCCTTCGGGTGGGAAGGAGCTGCAGTCATTCTAATGATGCCCCTTCCTGCCTGAATGGCCCCTTCCCTGGATTCCTACTGGAAGACAGGAGGAGGAGGGGGCCTTGCTCTGGCCACCCTGGAGGCCTCTCCTGGCCTTGGGACCTTGCAGCGTCTCCTGGTTCCCCGCAGGCCCTGCTCTCAACTCTTCACCCTGCGCACGTCTACCCGTCTATCAGGCCCTGACATTAATGTCACACTCCCAAGCCTTTTCTGATTCTCAACATTAATTAAGGCCTCCCACCGCCTGAACACCAGCATGAATATTCCCCCTGCTCACACGCCGCTCTTCTCTCTTCCAGAATCTCTAAGTGCTTTGCAACTGTGGAAAGAATTCACCCCACGGATGTTCCTGCTTGGTCACAGCTCACTGAGGGTAGAAGCCACCTGTGTCTGCCTGGTCCACGGTGCTGCAGTCAGTGAGTGGACAGGCAAGTTCTCAGGAAGTGTCTGGTGAGGGGGTCCACCAAGGTGAAAAGCCAGTACACGAATCTCCAGTGATCCACCCAGCGTGCCCATCCACAGTTCCCGCACCCAGAGCCTTGTCCCTGCCACAAAGGGTGTCCCTGTGGGTTTGCAGGCTGACGCTGTGGCGGTGGCACTGCTGCTGAGCATGGATGCCACACTCTCCATTCCAGGTTGCCTCTGTGGAGGGACACAGAGTCCCGCTGCGTCCTCTGGCCTCTGCACAGGGTGCTGTGGTGTGGAGGGTTCACAGGCAACTCTGCAGGTTTTCTTTAGCCTTCGACTGCAGCCTGGGGCCCTGGCAGAGTTGTAAATTCACACGGGGACACACTGGAATTCAGAATCCCCTCTCCTGCAGAGTGGTTTATGTCTGGCTCCTTCCTCCTTGAGAATATCTCCCTGGGAGCTCTTAAATCCTCAGGCAAATAAGCCTTTGGGAGGAGCCAGCTACCGGCTCAGCTCAGCACCCACCACCACGTCTGAGTCCTGCTTTCTTCAAGGAAGGATTTAGACACACCACAGGTGGGCAGCTGAGATGAGAATCTTGAGATAGTCAAAGGATGAGGGCTTTTCTTGTTTCTTTCTTCCTTTCTTTCTTTCTTTCTTTCTTTCTTTCTTTCTTTCTTTCTTTCTTTCTTTCTTTCTTTCTTTCTTTCTTTCTTTGCAATACTTAGGTGGAAATGTTGAATGGTGCCTTTGTTGAGGGGTGAGGGCTGTGTTTGTTAAGGGAACCACCCTCCAGGGAGAGAGGGGACAGGTCCCCCAGCCCAGTATGACCCAAGGGTGTGCCAGTGACTGCTGCCTGCACCTGCAAGTGGGACCCAAGAGGGCCTGGGTGCTGCTGGCTCCCCGTGGTCTCCATCCAGGCCCTGTCTGTGTGGCAGAGCTGCTGGTTTTGTTTACTATAAACAGTCAACAACACAGAGAATACGCATCCTCCTGGAGGCCTAATGTTGCCTAATGCATGAGCAAGCAGCTCGCTGTCTCTGAGAGAACAGCAGGGCTAGCAGGGCAGGCTCCCCCTCCCCGCCAGGTTCTGCAGCTGTGTCCTGACTGTAAAGCTGGAAAAAACATAAAGCAGGAACGCAAGGTGTTGAAGTTGGCCTCAAGGTGCTGAATTCCTGACAACAGCTTATGAAGCAGTGCATAGGTGCCCCCATGCTGATGAAGGTCGGGGACAGCGGACATGAGACAGCCCCCAAAATGAACGGGGGTGTGTTTCAGAAACTGGGGAGTCCAAGCCAGGCAAGCAGGACTGACTTCTGGCATGTGGGGGAGCCACAGCCCAGTGGCGTCCACCCAGGCACACTGAGAGTGTCTCACCTTCGCTCTTTGGGGACAAAGGTTCAGGGAATGGACAGACGTACACTTCAGTTTTTTATTATTGTTGTTTTAAATATGAAACATCTGGTTGGTTTTCCTAAACGAACGCTTTTCTCTACTTTGCATCATCATTATTAGAGGAGTCTTTTGAAAAATATTTTGACCTTGTAATTACTAATTAGCTTTCTCAAAATGAAAAACAGGACACATTTATGAAAATATTTTTATACATAGTAAGCATATAGGATGGAAATTTTTAATCTTATTTATATTCTAATGATATACTTTTTCCAATACCCGTTATTATAAATGCAAGTGATTTGTGCTGAAGAGCATTCAGATAACCTGCCAATTCCAGTAGGACAGATACTTTTAGAAAGTTCTAGACATTTCCCAGAGAAGCTGAACCATGAGAACCTGAAGGTCCTGACTTCCTGCTGACCTCTCTTAAGGCCGGAGCCAGCCTGGGAATAAACTGGCTCCTGGTTTGGAACCAGGGGCGAAGTCTCCCCAGGTTCAGCTGTAGCCAGCTCTCCTCTCCCATGGTGGGGGCAGAGGTGACTCTTTCCTCCTCTGTCCACGGCAGCTCTCTGACTCGTCCTGGAAAGCACAGTGTGGGTGAAGGCACCGTGTGCCACTTCCAGCTCCCAGTGTTCCTGTCAAGCAATCCTGAGCAACGGCTTGAGAATAGGTCACTAAAGCAAGGCCTCTTGGGCCATCAACCCCCCACCGCGGGCAGCAGGAGTCACCCCACCAGAGACCACTATTTAACCAAATATGAACTTATTTTGCAAGCAGCTGAGCATGCTGGGCCTGGGACTGTGCATAACCTGACACAGGCCCAGTGAAGAAAGACCAGAGAGGCGCCAGGAGTGTGATAGGATGAACCCAGTTCTGAGACCCGTGCCTCTCTTCCTCTGAGCCATGACTTTGGTGCCTAGACCCATATACTGTCTATTTGCTGCTCTTCTTACCAGGGAGTTTTATTCATGTCTTCCCACCACAAGGCCAATTTCTGGAGCATGGAAGACAATTTTGGGTCCTGGATGGAAAGTCCTCTCCTTTGCTCTTGTTGATGCTGACCGTGTCTTCCTCCTGGCCAGAGGTTCAGAAGGCTAGAGCCTTCCTTTCCCAGCTGCTCTGCAGAGCAGGTGTCTGTGGAACCCGGTTCTGGTCAATGGCAAGGAGGGAGGTCAAAGGGAACTTAGGGCTAGAGACCCTCCTCCTCCAGGGCTCTGGATCTGTCATTGCACCAACGCTGCTGCAAGGACTCTGGAAGCAGTGCAAATGGTCAATGTGGTGGTCATTTTTTCTAAACCAGAAATAAGATGGCATTGGCTGACCCTAGAGCCTCCGAACAAAGTGGACTCCAGCAAGGACAAGCTGGGTGGGAAGCAGGTCACTTGTCTTTTCCCATCTTGGCTGGTGGCCCAGCTGCTAAGCTCTTCTCTGTGGCTGCAGTTGGTCCCCTTCACCTCAGGGCACCTCCCTGCACCCTGACCTGCACAGCTTCCAAAGCCGCTGGGCTCTGAAGCGTCTTTCTCCATTGTGGCCTCTCCTTACCTTGACTTACACAAGTTTTGCTGGTTTGTCTTCTGATCTTTGTGGTATTTCTTGCACACTCTCTGCATTAGCTTGTCCTGCACTGCTGTGCAAGGACCCGGCCAGGGTCATTGGTCTTATGAATAGGGCTGCATCTTCAGAAACAAGTGACGGGTCACCTGGCCCTGCACTGAACAGGGCAAGATGTGCACATGAGGGAGGAGCCTGAGATGGTAGCCTGCTGGCCTGAAGTGGACCTGGAGGGAGGCCCTCTCTCCAATGATGTGAGAGGGGCTAGAAAGCACCCTAATGTAATATTGTCAGACACGAGATGAGAATGAACTCTAATGACATGCGTTCTGTTCATTAGTGTCATCTCTTTACCTGACTCAGTGAAGTTATTACAAGACCTGCTTGTGACAATAATCAGAGCAATACAAGGCTGCTGTCTCAATGCTACATACCCTAGATAGTAGATATTAGGAGACTGATTTAATAAACATGAGCAGTGGTGAGTTTTAGTTGATATCTGTAAAACCAGGTAATAAAATTTATCATTCTTAAATTCATCCTTGTGATGTGTAGGTTAATATATGAAATCAGATACCTTGATTTGGATAACATAATTTATAATAAATGCATGTTATCACCTCTTATCTCCCATGGTCTTACTTATTTCTACACTTTATTCAATTAAGAAATCTGCTAAATTTATAAACTGTTCATAGGTTATATTAAAGAAGAACCTTGAAGTTTAGAATTAAATTTGCCAAAAGCTGCCTGTAGTAAGATGGTTAAAAAGATGTATTTCTTGAAATGAATGAAAGATTTAGAAATTTCTCATAATAATGAAATGTATAAAAAGATCTGCAACATAATCTGAATGCATTTGGAAACGTAGACGTGGTTTGTTTGTGGATACTGACTAGAAATACAGTCTTGCAACCATGTAATGTTGGCCCCAGAAATAAGTCACCAAGGTGATGATTAAGGCTAAAGATTTCCTAGTGGTGTCAAAGCCATCAAAACGGTGTAGCCCACTGAGCACAATGGCACAGACCTGTAATCCCAGAGACTTGGAAGGTGTAGGCTAGAGGATTGCACATTCTGGGCCTTGGCAATTTAGCAAAGCCCTAGCAGGAACCTGCATCAAAATAAAAAATAAAAAGGGATGGGAATATAGCTCAGTAGTAGAGCCCCCCTCCCAGGTCCAATCCCCAGTACAAAAAATAAATGTATCCCCAAACATCACTCATGCATTCATGCTGATGCTGATATAACAGGTCAGTCTAGCACACACATTTATATGTGCACCTGACACCTGATAATGATAGGAAGCATGTAACTGAGTTATGTGCCTACCACACTGTACAATTCATTATTGTTTTAGTGTGTACTCCTTCTTCTTAAAAACAGTTACTGTAAAGCTCTGCTGCGTTATACTGACAGCAACTCGACAGGTCTTGTGTTTACCGCATCTCTTGATTGCATGGACAGGCCATCTCCAGTGATGGATGCACACCATCTGGGTGTGTGTGAGTTTACTTCAGGATGTTCACACAACAACAAGATCACCTAATGATGCTGTGTTGGTTTAGATATGAGGTCATAATATGAGGTCATACCCCCCAAACTCAACTTAGTCTGTGACCTAATTGGTTGGTGCATGAGTCCATCTGGTGGATTAATATTGGAAGGACTGCTGTACTGGGTGGGCACTGATGGCGGATGGGGTGTGGCTGCAGGAAGCAGGTCACCAGGGTTCTGCCCTTGAATTGCTTGGTCCTGGTTCCTTGCCCTCTTTCTCTACTTCCCAGATGACATGAGCTGAGAAGATTCCCTGCATCATGCCCTTCCATCATGATAGTCCACATTATCTTGGGCCCAGAGTTATGGAGTTGGCCCACCGTAGACTGATCCTCTGAAACCATGAGCCAAAATTAGCTTTCTGCTTTGCAATTTTATTGTTGGCTTTTAGTCCCAGCATTGAAAAGCTGACTAACACAAATGTGTTTTTCAGAACATATCCTTTCATTAAGTAAAATAATCGTAAGTTTATTTACTTTTCTTTGGTTGAATAGGCATACATTGAACTAATGTGTTGATGTTTTCATAAAGTATGGCATTTAGGGAACTACATTTTTATATTTTCTGAAAAATGTTAATTGGATGGAAAATTGTCATCATGCTAGAGTAAACAGATTCCTATTTAACATGCTTACTGCAGACCCACTATGTGGCAACCCTTGCTCCAGCCGGTTTCTAAGAGCTGTGTCTACTTGAGGAGGGTCTTAGCCTCTCTTGACCTTGCTTTCCTTTCTTTCTCCCGCCCTGGTACTTGGGATTGAACCCAGGGGCTCTTACCCATTGAACCACACCCACAGCCCTTTTAAATTTTTATTTTAAGGCTGAGTCTCGCTAAGTTGCTTAAGGCCTCGCTAAGATCCAGAGTCTGGCTTTGACCTTGTGATCCTCCTGCCTCAGCCTCCTGAGCTGCTGAGATTACAGGCATGGGCCACCATACCTGGCATCATGCTTCCTTTTCTTAGGTTTACTTGGGTGTAAAATGGGGTGACATCTGTGGGCGTGTAACACTGAGGGTCTTACAAGTGTGAAAGAGCAAACAAATAAGCCAAGCCCCTATCTGCATTTTCAGTAAGGACTTGGTTTTGAACGTAGCATATTTCCTTCCTGAGGTTCCAGCATTCCTCAGAGTGAGTGCTGACTGTGTGCAGAGCTCGGTCCCCCAGGCCACACACAGGCCTCCTCTGCCCACACTGGGGTCCTGCTTTCTGTCCCAGGCTTTGAATGGCTCCTCTTCCTCCTTGCACTCAGCTTGGGACTCCTCCTCAGTGGAGCTGCCCTCTTTGCCTGGCCCCCGTGTCCCTTGGTGTGCTTTTTCCTGCTCAGCCCACCAGAGTCCTTTCAGCCGGGCATCCCACCCTTCCCCAACCAGCTCCTGCCAGCAGAAGGAACCGTGCCTTCCTGCTGCTGTGGGTGACATCCCACTGTTGAGCTCTTCAGAGGTGATGCTCTCCTGCTCCTGCAGCCCCTGCTCCTGCTGCGGGTATGGCTTGGAGACTGTGGCCTTGGGCTCTTTGCATCCTGCCTCCCTCTCAACCTGTGGTCCAGCAGCCTGTTCTTTCTTGCTGATTTTGCCTCGATCCTCTGCTGGCTGCCAGCCAGAGACATGGTGCTGTAGTTCTCTCCCTGCAATTCCACACGCTGTCTCCTCCTGCTCTGTACTGGAACCAGCGAAGCCAAACTAGCAGGTTCCAGCAAGGGGTGGTGGGAGACTAGAAAAAATAGAGTCATACACGCAGATCTTGAAGATAAAGCTGGGGTCAGGTGGAGTGCTGCTCTCTGATGGAGGAGCAGGTCTAAAAAATTACACCAGCAATCTTTACTTTATATATATATAATTGATCAGATTAAAGACTATACAAGCAGTATTCTTTGTATTCATGAAAGTTACAGAGTTAGCAACAGTATACAGCTATTTCCTCAGTTACATTCTACAGTTGCAATGTGCAATGTTAGGAGCTTTGTGCGGCTCTCAGTAAGTCCCTGGTTTAAAGTTACTAATTCAGATTCAGGAGCAGGTGAAACATTGTGAAACATTGTGGTTATCTTAGCAAGGAAGTTTCTTCATTCCCAGGAGCCTTGTGCCTGAGAATAAGGTCAAAGCTGATAAGCCTCTCCCAACAGTCTCCCCATGGAGAGCATTGCCATAGCAACCAGGCATCCTCCACCATTGCCTAGAAACTTTCCCAGTCACCAAGCATGCCACAGCCATGAAGTCCTCAGGGACCGCAATCTCAGACCCTCGTCTTCCAATCACTGTCAGTTCTCTCCACAGCTCTGGGCTTGTTTGTTCTGCTCACATGGATTTTCACATTTTGAGACCCTGCTCAGGGCTGCACCCTCATCAGACCTACACCTGGGAAGGTAGAACAGGCCCCAAGAGCAGAACATGGTGAGACTCTTGTGCACTCGGCTCCCAGCCCCTCGCTCCCAGGGTCCTGCACCAGCTGTGCTGTCTGGTTGTGCCTCTGAGCCCTGCTATCACAACCCTCTGGTTCCCCATTAGGCTCCAAATCCAAAGCCCCCGGCCCCCATGTCATATCTCAGACCAGTGAGCATGGTGTCTGTCCTTCATCTCTCTGATATTTGAGCCCCACGTTTCTGGCAGTACTGACTGTGATGCCACAGCTTGGCCTCACCCCTGCCTCCACTGGCCCCGGCTCTGTCCCGGAGGCCAGCCCTGCATTAGCCATTTTCCCTAACTGAAGCAAAATAACTGAGACACTACACTTAAAACAAAAAAGAATGTCTCTTTTGACTCATGGTTTTGTAGTTTGAGGTCGTGGTCAGTTGTCCCCAGTGTCTTTGGGTAAGGTGATGCATCATGGTGTGAATGCCAGGTCACCAAAGCTCTCACCTCATGACTGGAGAGTGAGAAAGAGAGGAAGAGGGGGTCCTGGGCCCCACCGTCCCCTCCAAGACACACTACCAATCACACAACCTCCTTCTACTGTGCTGCGCCTCCCTGCTAGTCGGCACAGCCTGGGAACTGACCTTTTCATATGTGGGGCCTTGGGGGACATGTATCCACACTCCAGCAGCTGGGCCAGCGACAGTGTGTTGAGAAGCCCTGGGGAGGAGCAGCGCCAGGTCTTGGTGGGTGGGATGCTGAGGCCACTCTTTGAGGGTCCTCTGATCCCCAAGCCCCGGTAGTGCAGGCTCTTTAAATTTAGGCGAGACCTCAGAGCTATGGCTGAAGCTTCCCAGTCCATCTGTTTGAACCGATCCCTTGGGTTTGGATTCAGCTGGGCAGATGAAGCCGCAGTAGTCTGGATACCCCACATTGGCAGAGCCGGCCTGACTCTAGGACTGAGCAAACTCCCCCCAGATGGTGCGGTTTTGGAGGCTCTGCAGTGGCCACATGCCTCTCCTGGCCGCGCCCCTGCCCACATGCCCATGTGGGTTTGTGTTTTCCATTTCTGTCCACAGAATCATCCTGGGAGTCTCAGCTCCTAGGAGAGACCTGGGGCCGGAGTGGCCCTGGGCTCTTCATGCCATCCCCCAGGGTGAAGGAGGGTGCAGGCTGTGTTGGCATGGTTACTGCAGCCTGCCCTTTCCACCTGGATTTGAGGATGCTACAATAAAAATTGGTAACAGAGTAAAATAAATACCTTTAAAAATGTGTAAAACTCTGATAAAAATAGGAAAGAGGGTTGGGACCTAACAGGAGGCCTCTGTATAGGGCCACTTTATCCTGAAGCATCTTCTACAAATATTGGCAAGGTAAGCAGCTTTAGACAGGCCTGCCCTGGGAACTGGCATAATCATTTCTACTTTATAGGAAGAAAGTGAGTCCCCTGTAGCTCACGTGGGTTGCCTTACACTCTGTATTTCATATATATAACTCAGGTAATTTTGAAACCCAATTTTGTCTAGCCCCAACATTTTTTTTCTAAACCCTATTCCACTTGGTTTTGAAACTCAGACTTGGCAGTCACCATGGTCCCCTGAAGGCGTTTGCCTAAGCAAGCCCTACATACGGGTGTTGACAGTAGAGGGTGACTAGATTTGGAAGGTATTTCTAGTTTACAGACTTAAAAAGGAATACGGTCTTCCCTACCCAGGTAATGCTGAGGAATTAATCTTGCTTCACTGAAGGAAATAGCACGAGACCAATAGGGCCGAGCCCAGGTACATTAAGTCGCCTTTGGAGCATGGTTTATAATGCTGCAGCATCAGTCACATTTACACTGTGTCTGACTTTTTCCCCCCCAAAAATGCCTCATTTCAATGCTGACAGATTGGTTGGCATCATGAATGTCTTTGATGTGTATTCATAAAATGGTGTGACTTGTGAAAACGTGTTATAGAAAACTGCTGCTACTCGGACTAATTTCACCCTAGCAGTTGATTGACATCAGGACTTGTGCAAAAGTGAGTCTGCCGAGAATTGGGGCTTCAAGCATCATGTTGTCAGATGGTATTTAAACCCCCTTTTGCTCATCGAACTCTAAACACGGAGAAAGCACCCATGGAAATGGAGATGCAGCCTGCTTCTTGTCTGGAGGCTTCTTTCTGAGTAGCTTGTATTTACTTTTTTCTTAATCTCCAAATTTTCATTTTTAAGAAAAAAAAGATTGTCATGCCCAATTTTGGACATCTGGGAGATAAAAGGACACAGATATGTTTATTTCTTTCCAAATAGCACCTTCACTTTGACCTCAAAACACAGAAATGCATATGATGTCTTATGGCAGGACAAGGAAAACCATGCTCTTGTGTTTTCCTTTTTTCTCGTCGTCCTGCACGGTGCTTAGTAGCTTGAAACCCTGACGGCGGGATTCCTAGCACAGAGATGGGCCGTGGCCAGCCTTCAGCAGAATACTTCCTCGCTCTCGGAAGATGCCTGCACAGCAGTTTGTGTCCTTGAAGGCTTTCTTAGAGACCAGGGGCCCATTTTGTGCCTTGGTGTCTGTCCCCCACCCAGCCAGGGTCAAGAGCTGGCTCCTGGCTGAGGCCATGTATATGCAGGTGGGAGTCACTCATGTCACCAGAGTGGGTTCAAACCTTGTGGTCAGGGTCAGGACACACTTGGCAGCTCCTCAGCTGTTTTCTTCAACCTGGGAGCAGCTGCCACTCAATCTGGTGACATCTACATGATCAGCAGGCTTCATGCCTCTTTAGAAGCAAGAAACACAAGTATTCATGTAAGAGTAACCCAAACCAAATATTGTCACCTCTAAAGAAATACAGAAATGACTCTCAGTGGCTCAATCACTGCTTGTGATGGCCTTTGCCACAAGGCTGTGGGACTCACTCCCCCACAGGCGTGTGCATGTGCCCTGCTTGGCCTCACGCTCTTCCCTCCCCCAAATGAGTCTAAGGATTTTCATCACAGCAATGAGATGGCACTTCTTCTCCTGTTTCCACTTATTCCAGAGAGGAGTCAGGAAAACAACAAGGAGTAATCTTCCATATTATTTGACTGATAAATGGGCCAAGCATCCAGAAGGCTGCTTCTAGGTGAAGGCAGTGACCATGTTTCAGCTGCCATTTATTAAGCACCCAACAGGGCCAGTCTTGGTGGACGACAAGCAACTGTCCATCTTGAAAACCACCAGACGTGTCGTCCTCCTTCTTAGTAGAGTGACCGAGGCATCGAGTTTCATGCCTTACATCATGTCGCAGCCAGTGCCTTGCAGAACCTGGATTGGAGACAGTGCTTCTCTGCCACCAGCCCGTGTCCCAGCCTCCTCTCGTACCTACTGAAGGTTACGACCTTCTAAACCTGAATCTCAGCCACTCCTGCTCTCCGCACAAGCGCTCTGTGTCTGCTTGGTTTTGATCCTGATTGACCAGAGGCTGAGGTATTTGAGGGGAGGAACAGGCTTCCTTCCACTCGGAGGTTGACAGTTCCTTTGGGTGTAAAGCTGAAGCCCTGGGGGTCACAGGACTATAAGGAGACACCACACTCCATACACAAGGCAGTTCATGCCCTTTAAGTGACTGCTCCTCAGGCTTGGACACACAGACACAGGTGCCTTTCCTTTCAATACCTATTCTTTCTGTAATTTTTCTGTGGCACTTAATACTAGTCTTTCCTGGGTGTAGACTATTGATTTTATTAGTGATCTTCAGAAACAGTTAGGAGACAGCTGTAGTCTTCTACCTTTTGTCCTTAGACAACTACAATAAAAGTGAATAAATTGTGAGTGGAACAATTTAAGAAAAATGGACTCTGAAATAGCGCACTTTTCATCTCTTTAGGAAAAAGGCACCTTGGTAAAATTGCTTTGATATATTTATTTGAATACTTTAAAGAAAAAAATTTAAAAAATAAAATATTTTCAAAATAAACTTATGCTAATTTCAAAAATTATTTTCAGCCTCCTCCACAGAATTGCAAAATGCAAAGGACCTGGGGACTTAATTCTGGGGACTTGGCTTCTATTAGTGACTTTAACAAAAAAAAGCATTATAACTCCTAACAGTTACATAATCGACTTTAGATTCATTTTGTCAAGTTGCAAAAGGGACAAATTATCACTCAATTTGAAGAGTTTTTAATGAAAATTAAAGAAAACAAAATGTTTAGGAAAATTCCAGACAAGATGACATGTAAGTTTATATGAAAGGTATGTGTGTCTCTGCCATACTTCAAGTAAAAGCAATTGTTCATGAAAGATTTTAATATGTGTTGATTATGCATTAGGTGTTCACAGAGCAGTACAGTGATACACATCTCCCCAACCTGGAGCAGAGTGGGTAAAGGTGCTGGACATATTTGGCCTGGAGCATGGAGACAAGGACCAGTCAATGGAGGCCAGGAATTTGACGTGGGTCTCAAAGGAATGCACCTGTATTCTGTATTCTGCTCCCTGGTGGCATGGGAGCAATGGTCTCTTTCACTCCTAGGCCTGGGCTGAAGACAATGGTGAGCATGGTGTGGAAGTCAACGAGCTGCCTGCCTGGTGTGAAGGGAAGAGTGTGAGAAGCTTCTCTCCTGGAACCACACAAGTCTGCACTCCGGGCGGGAACTCCAATCTGGCTTCCAGGCTGCAGCCGTGAACTGCATGCGGAGCTCAATTCTGCCCCATGGGAGTAAGAAAGGGAGAGAGAACCACTCCGAGGACTCTTTCAAACAAAAGGCACATGGAGCTGAAAAGAAGGAGAAGTCACTCTCTACAATAACACGAATGAAGCCACCTGGAAGTGGTTTTGAATAAGACTGATGTATCGGCCTTGGACAATACCGTGACTTGCTTACGTTCATCTGTGGAGTCAAGCCAGAATACTTAGTGAACTTCCCACTGGAAGTAACTGGGAGTGGGGGAAAGTGTCGTCTGAAGACCAATACTGTCTTAATTTTATAATACACTGCGTTCTCTGGTGTTATTGTTATACAGTGAAGCACCAGCTTTGCAATAAATTAAGAAACAAAATATTCAACTTCAAAAACCAATGCAACAACAACAGAACAGAATGATGTGGATTCTCAAAATGATTTTGGGGAGTCTGACATCCACAGTCAACACCTGAAGTCATTCATGCAACAGGAAGAGGGTCTGCCCAGAAATCACAGATTGACAGTCATTAATAGAATCCCTGGTCCCTACGTCACCCAATACCTTGCTCATTACTGTGACTAATATTAGCTTCAAATTCTGCCTCCTGCTCACATTTCCTCCTAATGAAAAGGAAGAGGAGGAAGAGCAGGAGGGAGGCTGCCTGCTCATCTGTGCTAACACGTCAGATCATTAAGGACACCTGTCAGGGACAATGTAGAAGAGTGGCAAGAGACACTCCCTCCATGGGCCCAATCCCCAATGGACTGACAATAAATTCTAAAAAAGTATTTTTTTTTTAAAAAAAGTACTTTAATATTTTGGAAAATCATCCTAAAGGCCTGCAAAAATGAAGAAACAGCAACACCTATTCAGTAAAATCTACTAGACCTCGGGAGAAAGTGGAGACACGGCACCACTGTAGGTAGGTCACTTTGGAGAATGCTAGGGTTTTCCTCTGGGGCCATGTTTAGGGTTTGGTGATTCACAGAAGGAATACTACCTTCTCAAGAAAATTTCTCAAAAAAAATTCTCATACCCAATTCTTTAACTTATCCAATCAGTGTAACAGAGCCTTACTAAGGGACTTACCAGTCTTCAGAAGGAAAGACAGGCCAATCACTGCCTCAGGTAGGAAGCCCATCCTCATGAGAGACATGGAGGGATGATCACCATCCCTAAGAGCAGCTTGAACACTTTCCAAGGTGACTGCAGCCAGGCACGTGCTGGGTGGGCTCTGTGCATCCCCTCCATGAAGACTCATTTCTGTGGCTCTTCCCATAGTCGTTGGGCATGTGAGAGCACATTGGCATGAGGGCCCAGCTGGTGACTGGTGCTCCAGCTCCTGACACACACACATGCTCCAACAGCACGGGATCCCTAGGGGCTTGGGTGGGTCAGGAGTAGTAGTATTATTATTGCTTCTTTTTAGTTATATATGACAATAGAATTTATTTTGACATAATTATGAAAACATGGAATATATCTTGTTCTATAGCTTTAAAACTCACCTTTTCCTAAAAGCATAGGCTTTTAAATATCATTCATGCATACACTTTTTTCTTTAGTGATCTTAACCTTATTATGATCTGTCACTTGTCCAAAAAGAGAAATGTCCATTTGTTTTTAAGTTGAAATGTTGTGTTTAACCTATTAACAGCAGAAGATTCTTGCAAAGTTTTCAGGAAATATAAAAATATCCCAAAAGGCATGGTCCAAGAGACTTGAAAGGGACTTGGAGTCTTGATACAAATTTACATCATGCCAACATAAAAAAAAAAATACAAAACTCTTCTCCTTAATCTCTCCACATAAATATTCTCAGACTACTGAATCTTACATCTCTGAAATCAGCTCTCTGGTTGGAGTCTCTGGTGGAGTTTCTAAGGCCCCTGGGATCAAGGAGAAGACATGCTGCCGTCTTGCACGCTGTTGACCTCCATGAGTAGACGCAGGAAAACACAAGTCAACAGTACACTAGGGAGCTCCCGAGGCCACGGGTTCCAAACCACCCAAGATCTGGCGAGCGCCACCAGGAACCTGACAAAGGTATATATCCCAAGGGTACTATACGCTGCTCTTTGCATTTAAATTCACAGGAGTAGCCCAGAATTCTACCTTTTCCCCCTAATGCATTTTGAGGACATGTCTATGTGACATGTGGCTTACTTTGGGGTGCACTGCAAAAAGGCAGCAGTGGGCGGTCCCAACCTCCAGACAGCCCCTCCTTGTCCAACCTGTCCTTGGTGAGAAGCAGGGGTCCTTTTCCACCTATCAGGGTTTGCACTCCAAAATCCTCTTTCTGCATACTGCCTACACCAGGAATTCTCAGAGTGTGCTCTCCGGCCTCTGCAAAAAGCCTGAGACACCTGCAGGGCAGCCATGGAATTAAAATCATTTTCATAAGACCACTAAGAAATCACTTCCTTCCCCACTGTGTTGGTATTTGCTCTGGTAGTAGGAAGGCAACAGTGGACATCAGCAGATGTCTCAGCACACCTCAGTGACAGCGAGCTATGCTCCTCTACCCCACCCAGAGTCACAGGAAAAAGCCAATTTTATCAAGAAAATCCTTGATGAAAACTTGCAATTATCATTTCATTAAATCTTGACCCTATGGATATGTCTTTTTAATGTTCTGTGCAAGGAAAGGGAGAGTGCACCTAAAGCACTTCAAATGAGTACCAAAACACCATAGTCATCCCTAGGAAAAGCACTTGAAGAAGAGAGTTTCAAGCTAAACTGCGCTTCACACACCACACAGCGTCTGCTGCAGAGAACAACTGACAATAGGAAAAATTCGGACAGTTAAGGCTGGAGCATTTGGGAGACATTTTCTCAGAAATGAAGGGAGTGACTGACATTTCAAGGAAAACAAATCACAATATTTGCTGCAGATAATAAAATTTGAGCTCTGAGGTGAAAATTAGGATTTTGTAGTGCTGCTTCAATCTGCCACCATGAGCTTTACAGCGCCCCAATATTCGAAGACTTTTTGATGAGATTGGTGATATTATTAATGCCTGTGCTTTTTGATATTACATAATGATAAGAGTAAATCCTTGGAAGGTCTATATAAACCAATATTCCCCAAGTGATTAGTACCTAGTATCACAAAATCAAACATGGGAAAGATCTATTTATGGTGTAGACTAAAGCAATGAATCTTGGTATAACATGATATGCAAGTATTTCGTACTGTGAATAACTTTTAAGAAAATATCATTTGTCAAACTTAGGCATGGTTTTAAAGAACATTCACAATCATCTAAAAAATTATCAAAATGCTCCTTCCTTTGTGAATATTATATAAGCCTGGATTTCTTTATACCTGAGCCTAAATAACCTATTAATAAAATGAACGCACATAATAAAATACAAAAGCCTTCTATAAAGCTAGATATTAAAGGCAGTTATGAAAATGTAAAGAGATAAAAAGAATATCATTATTTTCATCATTTTTAGTATTTGAAAAATGTTTTATGTAAATATACGATTCATGTTTCCAGTAGCAGGTATATTTAATAAGTGAATATTTTTAAAAGTTTTATTTTGTAATATTTTAAATTTATAATAACTATATTCATAGGTACTAATTTGATTTATAATATAATAAAATATATACTGTTAGATATTACCTACATCAATAAAATTTGTTTATGGTACCAAGTAACTTTTGAAGAGTAGAAAGTGATCCTGCAACCCCAAAACTTGAGGATCATTCCATGGTTCTCCTTCATCTCTCCTTTTTTTGTTCATCCCAACAGGAGGAATGTTTTCTTGCCCATCCTAGCATAGAGTAAAGCTCATTTTGTGGAAGTGAGGATGTTGGTTTTTGGATATTGCTCTGCAAACCACCTCATGTTTCCAAAATAATAAATATCTCCCACTGCCAACAGGTAGAGAAGGAGGCTCTGCTCCACCTCCTTGCAAGAGGAGGAAGGAGAGAAGCAGGAGTTCTTGTACAGGGAGCCTCCCCTCCTGTTGTACCATGTCGCCTGTCAGTACTGATCTGTGTCTCTCCTTCTCCATGTGCATCCTTGCTATCGCTGTGCGCAGACTCTCCCAGCCCACATCTCCACTTGAAGAACCTCCATTCATTGTCAAGACAAAGCTAAGAAACCGTGCCTGCTTGGGTGGCCTCACCCTCGTCTGTGCTACTTCAGTGTGTGTGTTTCCTACTTAGCAGCATGATCCAGGGTGCTGGAATTGGCATTGTGAGTTTAGTGGCGACTTCTCAAGCACCAGGGCCAGCGTGCAGAAAGATAAGCTTCAGATGTGACGAAATTGAACCTAGATCACAAAACATATTTGATCCCATTTCCCAGAAATTCATAAGAGACCAACAATTTCATTCAACCCAGAGTTTTCTTGTTCAATTCTGAGTCTTCTCTTTCTTTTTTGCCCTTTGGTCTGCAGCAGAGACTGCACTAGGAGCTTGCAGGGCAGTGACTTGACCCTCAGGAACTCCCATCAGGGTTGCATGGAAACATGCAACTTGGATTCTGTGGCTTACAAATAGGCATGGGTCTGCTGTCAGGCTGAAGGTCAGAAGTATTATGGGAACTGGCTGCAAAATAAATAGGGTGCATGAAAGTGGGAAGTAAGGATGGATACAAGTGTGGGAGGTTGCATATCAGACGTGAATTTTGGTAAATCATGAGGTGGCTATGAATTAGAGTCAATAAACCTAAAATTAGAGAGAGCCCGAGTTTTGTGAGCATGACAGGAGCACAGAGAGAAAGGAAATTGGTTCTAGTGGTGATTGTTTCAGGCCCTGTGTCTTAGTAATTGCAGCCCCATGAGCCCAGCACAAGAACTTACCGCAATCCAGAGGAAATGATTCATGCTGCAGCCTCTGGACAGTGGAAGGATGGAATTGGCTTTGAAGTGGCAAATCTTGTTATAAATTGAATTCTTCTGATCAAGTAGCTTTCGGTCATTTAGAATTCACTTTGAAAGTGTCCTCTTGCAAGTTCCTGTAAAATGCTGAAACTTGGATATCACTGTAACCTCGGGAAAAGATTGCTCTGAATGAAATTGCAGATTTGGCAATTTTCTCCATTGTTCCACAATCACAGAGGCATTATACAGAGATAGTCAGCGAATGCTGGACTAGTCCGCCTCTCCATTCAGATCTCAATCAGGTGGGCGTTTTGGAAAACGGCAGTGTTCTAGGAGGGCCCTTCGAGGCTCATTCTGCTCTGAGATCCGTGTGCTCACAGCCCTAAACGTGACAGGGGACAGAGGAAGAAAAGAGAGTGGAAAGGTCAGGAAGACTGGGCCACTTAGGAAAGCCCTTCCAGGGAAAGAATGACCAGATTTCCATTTGTCTTTCCATTAACCTGCAAAAGCCAATCAAACTTACAAGATTTATATTTACCTACCAACTTCTCAATAATAATAAATGCAAAATGAAAAAAGTTTTTGTATAATGGATACATTATGCTTAGTCTATACAATATCCTATCTATCTATCTATCTTTTTAAAAAATATTGTTTAGTTGTCAATGGACCTTTATTTTATTTATTTGTATGTGGTGCTGAGAATCGAACCCAGTGCCTCACACATGCTGGGCAAGCTCTCTACCACGGAGCCACAGCCCCAGCCCCAGCCCCCATCTGTCTATCTTGCTGTACAGTTAGCCATCCCGACTCGAGGTGGCTTCAGGCACCGTCATGTCATGCAGTTCTCTTACCCTGGTTTGCTGGGTGGGCTTCAGGATGGCTGACCTGGCCTGGGCACGGTAGGGCACCTCTGCTGGGCACTGCTCCTTCAGTTGTGTGAGCTGGGCTTCTAAGCCGAGTGGCTTAGCCCACAAGGCAAGAGAAACACACAGCCCTGAAGTCTCAACATGGAGCTATTTTGTCACTGCCTCCTTCTTCCAAAGAAAGTCATAAGACAAAGTCCAAAAGAAAGGATAGAGATCACACTCCACTTTTTTAAGAGGAGTTCCAAGTTTTACATCAAAGCGCTCACACACAGGAAAGGGTGAGAAAACAGTAACAGCAATGAATAGGCCAGAATATTCTTTTTTAATTTACTTTTTATTTATATATGACAGCAGAATTCTTTACAATTCTTATTACACATATAGAGCACAATTTTTCATATCTCTGGTAGTATACACAGTATATCCACACCATTAGTGTCTTCATACCTGTACTTTGGATAATAATGTCCATCACATACTACAATCGTTTCTAACCCCATGCCCCCTCCCTTCCTCTCCCAACCCTCTACCCTATCTAGAGTTCATCTATTCCTCCCATGCTCCCCCTCCCTATCCCACTATGAATCAGCCTCCTTATATCAGAGAAAACATTCAGCATTTGCTTTTTTGGGATTGGCTAACTTCACTAGCATTATCTTCTCTAACTCCATCCATTTACCTGCAAATGCCATGATTTCATTCCCTTTTATTGCTGAGTAGTAATTCATTGTGTATATATGCCACATTTTTTTATCCATTCATCTATTGAAGGGCACCTAAGTTGGTTCCACAATTTAGCTATTGTGAATTGTAGTGCTATAAATGTGCAATAGTAACAAAAACAGCCTGGTATAGGCACCAAAACAGACCGTGCAATAGTAACAATAGTAACAGTAATAGTAATGTGGCTGTGTCCCTGTAGTATGCTGTTTTTATGTCCTTTGGGTATAGACCGGGGAGAGGGATCGCTGGGTCAAATGGTGATTCCATTCCCAATTTTCCAAGAAATCTCCATACTACTTTCCATATTGGCTTCACCAATTTGTAATCCCACCAACCCTGTGTGAGTGTACCTTTTCCCCCACATCCTCACCAACACTTATTGTCATTTGATTGCTGCCATTCTGATTGCAGTGAGATGAAATCTTAGAGAAGTTTTAATTTGCATTTTTCTAATTGCTAGTGATGATGAACATATTTCATATATTTGTTGATTCATTGTACATCATCTTCTGAGAAGTGCCTCTTCAAATCCTTGGCCCATTTAATGATTGGATTATTTGATTTTTTGGTGCATTTTGAGTTCTTTATATACTCTAGAGATTAGTGCTCTACCTGATGTGTGAGGGGTAAAGATTTGCTCCCAAGATGTAGGCTCTCTATTCACTTCAAAGATTATTTCTTTTGCTGAAAAGAAACTTTTTAGGTTGAGTCCATCCCATTTATTGATTCTTGATTTTAATTCTTAAACCACAGGAGTCTTATTAAAGAAGTTGGGGCCTAATCCCACATGATGGAGATTAGGGCCTACTTTTTCTTCAATTAGACATGGAGTCTCTGGTTGTATTCCTAAGTGCTTGATCCACTTTGAGTTGAGTTTTGTGCATGGTGAGAGATAGGGGTTTAGTTTTGTTATGTTGCATATGGATTTCCAGTTTTCCCAGCACCATTTGTTGAAGAGGCTATTTTTTCTCCAATGCACGTTCTTGGCACTTTTGTCTAATATAAAATAATTGTAGTTGTGTGGGTTAGTCTCTATGTCCTCTATTCTGTACCATTGGTCTACCAGTCTCTTTTTGTACCAATACTATGCTGTTTTGTTACTATTGCTCTGTAGTATAGTTTGAGGTCTGGTGTAGTGATGCCACCTGCTTCATTTTTCCTGCTAAGGATTGCCTTAGCTGTTCTGGGTCTCTTATTTTTCCAGACAAATTTCATGATTGCTTTTTCTATTTCTATGAGGAATGTCATTGGAATTTTGATCAAAATTGCATTAAATCTGTATAGTGCTTTTGGAAGTATAGTCATTTTGATAATATTAATACTGCCTAACCAAGAGCAAGGTAGATCTTTCCATCTTCTAAGGTCTTCTTTGATTTCTTTCTTTAGGATTCTGAAGTTTTCATTATATAAATCTTTCACCTCTTTCATTAAGTTGATTCCCAAGTGTGGTTTTTTTTTTTTGAGGCTATTGAAAATGGGGTGGTTTTCCTCTTTTCCCTTTCTGTGGACTTGTCACTGATGTTCAGAAATGCCTTTGATTTATGGGTGTTGATTTTTATATCCTGCTACTTTGCTGAATTCATTTAGAAGTTTTCTGGTGGAACTTTTAGGGTCTTCTAGGTATAAAATCATATCATCAGCAAATAGTGCCAATTTGAGTAAATAAATCAAATAAAAAACTCAATAGAAAGCATAACCAACAGACTAGATCACTTAAGAAAGAACATCAGATAATGAAGATAAAATTGATCACACAGCGAAGAAAGTTAGAAACCATGAACAGAACATCCAAGAATTATGGGAAAGCATCAAAAGACCAAATCTAAAAGTTATCAGGGTAGAGGAAGGCACAGAGTCAGCTGTTCTGCTGCTGCGTAAGTCCAGGCCCTGTCTCTGACTGCTGTCCCTCTCTCTGTACTTCCTCATTCCCCATCCTGAAGAAAGGAGCAGGGAATGGGTAGGAGCCTCCGAGAAATGCCATTTCTTCCATTTCTATACCCCTTTTCTTCCATGTTGTACTATACCTGGTTGAAGAGTCACCTCCAGGAAACATTCCTATACTGATAGACAGTGAATCAATCAGTTCTCTGCTGTGAATTCAGTGCATATAACTGAATGAACAAAAAATGGGGAAAGATGCTTCAGTAAGCATCTTAAATTGTTTAATCCCCATCATGACTTTGAACTAGGTGGTATCAATGCAGCACTGGGGATGAGAACATGGAAGCCCAGACATGCTGCTCAAGACCACACAGCTAGTTGAGAGCCAGTTCTCTGAGGTCTAGCTGAATAGAAATGCATCTTCATTTGTCTTTATGGAGGAAGCAGACAGGCCAGAACTCTGCAGATCGGCAGACCTCTCGCAGGCGGTGCAAGTCATCACCATGGAATGTAGAATGGACAAGGTTGAGCATTAGTTTTGCCTCCAGGAGCTGTTTAGTGCTTCTACTTCAACTCCCTACTGTCCTTGTAATTATCTCAGCCATCAATTTCCATTATTAAATTAGCACTGATCACTTACTGAATCATTACAAGAGAACTTTTTATAGCATGTGATCATGAAGATGGTCAAGACTACTCTCCTGCTATAAAAACAAAACAGGGAAATGAAAACAGTTCCATACTAAAACAAAATTGTCTAACTGTGGCAGTATAAAGCTAATGTTATTCACTGCTAGTCATGCCAATTATATTAACCTCACTTTTTGAAAAGCACTTATAACCACTAGAAGTAGTAGTGCCAATGAAAAGCTAAATTGATGCATCTCTTCATTGTTCTCCACTTGGCTAGTTGGGATACCTAATAATTGTCTGTTATCTGAGTTATAAAGTGGTGGTTTGAGTTCAGGAGAAAGTGAAATGAACAAAGATTAAGAATATTGAATTCCAAGTGCTAGATATTAGTTTATGTAGAACTTTGGAAAATAATTCTATCATTCTACAATCTCTAATCTATAAACACAAAGTGAATTTAAATGTAAAATTCCCTAGATTGATTTGGTTTAAAATTTATGCAGATGGGAACATGCACACATGTACATAGTCTAATAAAAATTATATTGAGCCATTGATTTGTACATTTTTCTTTTCATTTTAAATAATACCACAAACAAAAATTAGCTTGAAGAAAAAGAAACACATTATCACAATAATATGGGGATTCCAAGGAGGGAGATGTTTTACCTTGCAAATCTAAGTGGTAGATTAGGTCTTCTTTGTTATCAATTTCTTTGCAAATACAGGTGATTTTATTGAGCTCTTGGATGTGGATTTGTGGTTCTCTTAGGAGAGCATCTACTCTCTACATATGTAAAGCAGGGCGAAGCTTGTGTCAGTGTGGGCTGCAGAGATGCAGCATCTCCACCACTCTGGGCCGGCTGAAGTCACCTGAGCAAGTTCTCCTGAGGGGTATTCATCTGCAGGTCTCTTTCTTTTGAAGCTCAGTTTCCGTTTTTAGTATCCCGTTTCATAAAACATATTAGAAGTGTTCCATTTTCTTCATGTTCTGGAGGAGATTGTGTAAATTGGTGTTAGCTTCTTTAAATGCTTGGTAGAGTTCTCCCGTGAGGCCATCGGGGCCTAGACATTTCTCTTTTGAAGACTTTTTTTTTTTTTTTTTTTAAGGAAGTTGGAACACTTTTTGTTTTATTCAGCATTTGCTTCCTGTAGCTCATTAGGCCTTATTGCTTTCCTATGCAATGTCCCCTTCTTTCCAGAAAATTCATAGAAGTCAATCATTTCATTGTACTTTAATTACTATGTAGCTCACATTTAATCTCGAAAACCATGAGAAGAAAATTTAATAGACCTATTACAGAATCTGCAGAAGCCCTCCCCAAGTCAGTGACTGCCAGGTAGACCTGGGTACCACACAGTCCATCTCCATCATACTGTCCATTTGGCCAAATGCACTTTGCTCTGTGACATCCTTTCCTTCATCAATATCAACCTATGCTTAAGTTCTATGGATGACTAGTTTAAATGCTATTTTAACCCATGGTATAACCATCTCTTGAGTTTTAATTTTCCCCCTCATATTTTAAGGATATTTGTTTTCTATTTTTTTCTTTAATTTTTACTGTTGGTTGTTCAAAACATTACATAGTTCTTGACATATCTTTTTCACACTTTGATTCAAGTGGGTTATGAACTCCCATTTTTACCCCGTATACAGATTGCAGCATCACATCGGTTACACATCCACTGTTTTACATATTGCTATACTAGTGTCTGTTGTATTCTGCTGCCTTTCCTATCCTCTACTATCCCCTATCCCCTCCCCTCCCCTCTTCTCTCTCTACCCTATCTACTGTAATTCATTTCTCCCCCTTGTTTTTTCCCCTTTCCCCTCACTTCCTCTTGTATGTAATTTTGTATAACCATGAGGGTCTCCTTCCATTTCCATGCAATTTCCCTTCTCTTTCCTTTTCCCTCCCACCTCTCACCCCTGTTTAATGTTAATCTTCTTCTCATGCTCTTCCTCCCAACTCTGTTCTTAGTTACTGTCCTTATATCAAAGAAAACATTTGGCATTTGTTTTTTAGGGATTGGCTAGTTTCACTTAGCATAATCTGTTCTAATGCCATCCATTTCCCTGCAAATTCTATGATTTTGTCATTTTTAATGCAGAGTAATACTCCATTGTGTATAAATGCCACATTTTTTAAATCCATTCATCTATTGAAGGGCATCTAGGTTGGTTCCACAGTCTTGCTATTGTGAATTGTGCTGCTATGAACATTGATGTAGCAGTGTCCCTGTAGCATGCTCTTTTTAGGTCTTTAGGGAATAGACCAAGAAGGGGAATAACTGGGTCAAATGGTGGTTCCATTCCCAGCTTTCCAAGAAATCTCCATACTGCTTTCCAAATTGGCTGCACCAATTTGCAGTCCCACCAGCAATGTACAAGTGTACCCTTTTCCCCACATCCTCGCTAGCACTTGTTGTTTGACTTCAGAATGGCTTCCAATCTTACTGGAGTGAGATGGTATCTTAGGGTGGTTTTGATTTGCATTTCTCTGACTGCTAGAGATGGTGAGCATTTTTTCATGTACTTGTTGATTGATTGTATGTCCTCCTCTGAGAAGCGTCTGTTCAGGTCCTTGGCCCATTTGTTGACTGGATTATTCATTTTCTTGTTGTTTAATTTTTTAAGTTCTTTGTATATTCTGGATATTAGGGCTCTATCTGAAGTGTGAGGAGTAAAGATTTGTTCCCAGGATGTAGGCTCCCTATTTACCTCTCTTATTGTTTCTTTTGCTGAGAAAAAACTTTTTAGTTTGAGTAAGTCCCATTTGTTGATTCTAGTTATTAACTCTTGTGCTATGGGTGTCCTATGGAGCCCGACCCCACAGTATGCAGATCATAGCCAACTATTTCTTGTATCAGACGCCGTGTCTCTGATTTGATATCAAGCTCCTTGATCCATTTTGAGTTAACTTTTGTGCATGGTGAGAGAAAGGGATTCAGTTTCATTTTGTTGCATATGGATTTCCAGTTTTCCCAGCACCATTTGTTGAAGATGCTATCCTTTCTCCATTTCATGCTTTTAGCCCCTTTATCAAATATAAGATAGTTGTAGTTTTGTGGATTGGTTACTGTGTCCTCTATTCTGTACCATTGGTCCACCCGCCTGTTTTGATACCAGTACCATGCTGTTTTTGTTACTATTGCTTTGTAGTATAGTTTGAGGTCTGGTATCACTATACCGCCTGATTCACACTTCCTACTTAGAGTTGTTTTTGCTATTCTGGGTCTTTTATTTTTCCATATGAATTTCATGATTGCTTTATCTATTTCTACAAGAAATGCCGATGGGATTTTGATTGGCATTGCATTAAACCTATAGAGAACTTTTGGTAATATCGCCATTTTGATGATGTTAGTTCTGCCTATCCATGAACAGGGTATATTTTTCCATCTTCTAAGATCTTCTTATATTTATCTCTTTAGGGTTCTGTAGTTTTCATTGTATAAGTCTTTCACCTCTTTTGTTAGGTTGATTCCCAAGTATTTTTTTTTTTTTTGAGGATATTGTGAATGGAGTGGTTGTCCTCATTTCCATTTCAGAGGATTTGTTGCTGATATATAGGAATGCCTTTGATTTATGTGTGTTGATTTTATATCCTGCCACTTTGCTGAATTTATTTATTAGCTCTAATAGTTTCTTTGTAGACCCTTTTGGGTCTGCTAGGTATAGAATCATGTCATTGCAAATAGTGACAATTTAAGTTCTTCTTCTCCTATTTTTATGCCTTTAATTTCTTTCATCTGTCTAATTGTTCTGGCCAGTGTTTTGAGAACTATGTTGAACAGAAGTGGTGAGAGAGGGCATCCCTGTCTTGTTCCAGATTTAAGAGGGAATGCCTTCAATTTTTCTCCATTCAGAATGATGCTAGCCTGAGGCTTAGCATAGATTGCTTTTACAATATTGAGGTAAGTTCCTGTTATCCCTAGTTTTTCTAGAGTTTTGAACATAAAGGGATGCTGTACTTTGTCGAATGCTTTTTCTGCATCTATCGAGAAGATCATATGGTTCTTATCTTTAAGTCTATTGATGTGGTGAATAACATTTATTGATTTCCGTATGTTGAACCAGCCTTGCATCCCAGGGATGAATCCTACTTGATCATGGTGCACAATTTTTTTTCATATGTTTTTGTATCCGATTCGCCAGAATTTTATTGAGGATTTTTGCATCTAGGTTCATTAGATATATTGGTCTGTAATTTTCTTTCTTTGAAGTGTCTTTGTCTGGTTTAGGAATCAGGGTGATGTTGGCCTCGTAGAATGAATTTGGAAGTTCTCCCTCTTTTTCTATTTCCTGAAATAGCTTGAAAAGTATTGGTATTAGTTCCTCTTTAAAGGTTTTGTAAAACTCTGCTGTATACCCATCTGGTCCTGGGCTTTTCTTAGTTGGTAGTCTTTTGATGGTTTCTTCTATTTCCTCAATTGATATTGATCTGTTTAGGTTGTCTATATCCTCCTGACTCAATCTGGGCAGATCACATGACTTAGGAAATTTATCGATGCCTTCACTATCTTCTATTTTATTGGAGTATAAGGATTCAAAATAATTTCTGATTATCTTCTGTATTTCTGAAGTGTCAGTTGTGATATTGCCTTTTTCATCCTGTATGCTAGTAATTTGAGTTCTCTCTCTTCTTCTCTTCGTTAGCATGGCTAAGGGTCTGTCGATTTTATTTATTTTTTCAAAGAACCAACTTTTAGTTTTGTCAATTTTTTCAATTGTTTCTTTTGCTTCAATTTCATTAATTTCAGCTCTGATTTTAATTATTTCTTGCCTTCTACTTCTTTTGCTGTTGTTTTGCTCTTTTTTTTCTAGGATTTTGAGATGAAGTATGAGATCATTTATTTGTTTTTTTTTTTCTTTTTTTAAGGAATGAACTCCAAGCAATGAATTTTCCTCTTAGAACTGCTTTCAATGTGTCCCATAGATTCCGATATGATATGTTGTGTCTGTGTTTTCATTTATGTCTAAGAATTTTTTAATTTCCTCCTTGATGTCTTCTATAACCCATTGATCATTCAGTAACCTATAGTTCATTCTCCAAGTGATGCACAATTTTTCCTTCCTTCTTTTATTGTTGATTTTCAGTTTCATTCCATTATGATCAGATAAGATGCATGGTATTATCTGTACTCCTTTATACTGGCTAAGAGTTGCCCTGTGACATAATATATGATCTATTTTTGAGAAGGATCCATGTGCTGCTGAGAAAAAAGTGTAACTGCTTGATGTTGTATGGTGTATTCTATATATGTCAATTAAGCCTGGGTTATTAATTGTGTTATTGAGTTCTATAATTTCCTTATTCAACTTTTGTTTGGAAGATCTGTCCAGTGGTGAGAGAGGTGTGTTGAAGTCTCCCATGATTATTGTATGGTGATCTATTAGACTCTTGAACTTGAGAAGAGTTTGTTTGATGAACATAGCTGCACCATTGTTTGAGGCATATATATTTATGATTGTTATGTCTTGTTGGTGTATGGTTCCCTTGAGCAGTATTTGGTGTCCCTCTTTATCCCTTTTGATTAACTTTGGCTTGAAATATATTTTATTTGATATGAGTATGGACACTCCTGCTTGTTTCCGAAGTCCATATGAGTGGTATGATTTTTCCCAACCTTTCACCTTCAGTCTATGTATGTCTTTTCCTATCAAATGTGTCTCCTGTAGGCAGCATATTGTTGGGTCTTGTTTTGTGATCCATTCTACTAGCCTGTGTCTCTTAATTGGTGAGTTTAAGCCACTAACATTTAGGGTTATTATTGAGATATGGGTTGTTCTTCCAGCCATATTTGTTTATTTATATTACTTAACATGGTTTGTTTTTCCTCTTTGATTATCTTTCCACCCTTTACTGTACTACCTACCACTGTTGGTTTTCATTGTTATTTTTCTTTTCCTCTTCCTGTAATGTTTTGCCAAGGATGTTTTGAAGAGATGGTTTTCTAGCTGCAAATTCTTTTAACTTTTGTTTATCTTGGAAGGTTTTAATTTCATCTTCCATCCTGAAGCTGAATTTCACTGGATACACAATTCTTGGTTGGAACCCATTTTCTTTCAGTGTTTGAAATATGTTATTCCAGGATCTTCTAGCTTTCAGAGTCTGTGTTGTAAGATCAGCTGTTATCCTGATTGGTTTACCCCTAAATGTAATCTGCTTCCTTTCTCTGGTAGCTTTTAAAATTCTCTCCTTATCCTGTATGTTGGGCATCTTCATTATAATGTGTCTAGGTGTGGATCTCTTATGATTGTGCACATTCAGCGTCCTGTAGGCTTCTAGGATTTGGGATTCTGTCTCATTCTTCAAGTCTGGGAAGTTTTCTCCTATTATTTCATTAAATAGATTGCTCATTCCTTTGGTTTGGACCTCTATACCTTCCTGTATCCCAATGACTCTTAGGTTTGGTCTCTTTATGTTATCTCACATTTCTTGGATGTTCTGCTCATGGTTTCTTAACACTCTTGCTGAGCTGTGTATGTTCTTTTCAAGTTGAAATACTTTGTCTTCATTGTCTGATGTTCTATCTTCTAAGTGTTCTACTCTGCTGGTAGTATTCTCAATTGAGTTTTTAAGTTGGATTATTGCTTCCTGCATTTCTAGGATTTCTGTTTGTTTGTTTTTTATAACCTCTATCTCCCTGTATAGTTGATCTTTTGCTTCTTGGATTTGTTTATGTAATTCATTGTCGAAGTGATCTTTCATTATCTGATTTTGCTGTCTAATGTCTTCCTTGAGACTCCAGATCATCTGAAGCATGTATATCCTGAATTCTTTATCTGACATTCCATCTGCTACAGATATTACCTCTTCTAACGTTGAGTTGACCTGCATTGCTTGTGGTCCTTTCTTTCCTTGTCTTTTCATACTGCTCGCGTTTCTTTCTGCTTGGTGAAACTGTTGTGTTATTGACTTTTCCTTCTATATATTTATATTGCTCTTGTATAATTGCAAAGTCTCCCGCGCAGGCACGGGCGGCGGCTCTGCCCCTCCTCCAGTTGGGACAATGAGCCTACCACGTTGGCAGGCCGCTGGGCCTGTTCTGATGGTCGGTAGCAGGTCTGCCTACCTTGCAGGTGCGGGCGGCGGTTCTGCCCCTCCACGGGCCGCTGGGCTTGATCTGTCTGTCGGTTGCAGATCCGCCTACCTTGTAGGTGCTGGGGCGGCTCTTCCCCTCCACAGGCCGCTGGGCCTGTTCTGTTGGTGGTCGCAAGTCCGCCTACCTAGCAGGCAAGGGCAGCGGCTCTCTCCTTCCCCCAACTGGGGCGATGTTTCTACCACGCTGTTGGGCTGCTGGGCCTGTTCTGCTGGTGGGTCGCAGGTCCGCCTACCTTGCAGGCGCTGGGGCGGCTCTTCCCCTGCTCGGGTTGCTCTCTTTTGAAGACTTTTAAAATTACAATTAAATTGAATAGTTTTCTTTATCCCACTTGGAATTTATTCAAACCTACTTCTTAAATCTATAGGCTTATATTTCTTGCCAAATATGTGAGGTTTTAGTCAATAGTTCTTCAAGGCTTCTTCAGCTCCATTTGAGCATTAGTATTGGGTCCATTTGGCCCCGGAATCTCTGGGATTCTGATTGTTCCTATTTATTGTGCAGTTCAGATTGGGTGATTTTTACTGCTCTCTCTTCCAGATTCTTTTCTCTGTCTCCTCCACTTGCTGTTGAGTCATTGTGTTGGAAATTGAAAAGGGGAAACTTTTAAGTTTCCATTGGGTTTTTACATCTCCAGTTACTTTGCTGAGATTTTCTATTTCTTAATAAAACAAAAAGTGGTACTGATAAATGGGGTTATTGCTGTGACTAACCCAACCATGTGGCTCAGAAGTCTATGGAGCTGGTTTATAGAAGTATGAATTTTAAAATTTAGAGATGCAAGCTGGAAAAAACTTTAGAATGCTGTAAGCCAAGCTTAATGGGCAATTCTGATGGGACTTCAAAACACCAGAATGCCAATAGGACTGTGGATAGTAAAGACTGGGCTCATGAGGTTTTAGAAAAGAAGGAAGGCTCTATTGGAAATTAGACTTAGAGAGTGTTCATGTTATGCTCTGGAAAAGAAGTTGACTGCATTTTGCCTATGCCATAACACTTGACATGAGCCTGAAGTTAAATGTGATATACTAATTAAAATGGAGTAGAAAATTTCAAGGCAGCACAACATTCAGGAAGATGTGTGAATTACACTGATGGCTTTAGTCAACTTTACTGTGTTAATCAGGAGCAGAAAAAATATCTTTAAGATTTGAAAAACTTGGAGTTTGGTCAGGATAGGGACTAAGGAAGTTGTAGTTGTTACAGTCACTAAAGAGATGCTAAGTCTTTACAAAGAAACAATAGGAAAGATGACTTAAGGGCATCTCAGGCTCAAGAATGTAAAAGTAAAAATTTATTTAAGAAGAAGCCATGGGGATATCTGCTTATACAAAGGAGCCTAGGACGTTGTTTACTGTGCTCAGCTGCAGAGGTACTGAGAGGTTTCTGCCACCCTGTGACTACAGGAGGCTTGGCTACTGCTTGAGCTAGTAGAATTCCTTGGAGTCAATTACATGGTGCTGGTTCTGCAGTAATACAAGATGTTAGAGTTATGGGATCATGGATTCTTCCACCAAGATTTCAAAGGAAAACCTGGGAGACCAGGCAAAGTGAATCAGGGTTAGAATCCTTTCAGGCTGTCCCTGAGAGGGAGCTGCATGAAGAAGGGAGAAGGAGACCTAACCTGCAATGGAGACCCCAAATACAAGAGATGCAAATAGTATGGGATGTCTGCCAAGGAAATCTGTGGGAAACAAGAAGAAGCAAACTACAGGAGAGAGCATACGGGCTGCAACCAGCAAAGCCATAGAGGCAGAACTACATGAGATATTTGTAAAGAACATCACAGCACCATGTGTCCCAGGTGGTGGACTTATTTGCACAACTGTATTTTAATCTTGTTTTATTCCCATTTTTAATGCTCTTATTTCTTCATTTGTGGAAAGGAAATGGTTATTTTGTGTCATTACTTTGGATTAATGTGGCTTGATTTTGATTTTTACAGGGGGAAATATCCATGAGTTTTCCTTGCCTCAGATGAGGTTTTGGACTTGTCTGCTCTGGTAACGCTAGAACTGCTAAGAATATGGGGACCCTTGGAAATGGACAAAATGTATTTTGCATGGTGAGATTGTCATGAGCTTTTGGGGGCTAGTTAGCTAGGAGGTATTCCCCATTGGTTCATGTGAAAGGAAAGGCAAGAATTTTAAGAGGTGAAATAATTAGGTTTGGAGAGGCATCATCTAATCAGTGGATTAACCTACTGATATTGATTAACTGGGTAGTATTGTAGGCAGGTAGGTGTGGTGGGAGACAGTACTCACTGGAGGCATGCCTGTGAGATTCATGTTTTGTCTCTGGTGACTGGACCTCTCTGCTGCTTGTTGCTGTGTCCTGAGCTGCTTCCCTCCTCCACGCCCGTCTGCCATGATGTTTTGCCTCATCTTGGGCCAGAGCTGTGTAGTCACCAACCATGGACTGAACCTCTGAAACTCTAAGCCAAGACAAACTTTTCCTCCTCTCCTTCCTGTCAGGTTTTTAGGTCACAGTGATATGATGCTGGCTAAAACAAGGACCAAAAGAATGAATTGACTTGTTCAGGATCCCAGCTGCTCAAGGGTAGAATGTCTACTAGGATCTTCCATCAACAGACTCTTGCTTGTGCTCATGTCCTCTCCCGTCCAAGTGTAGCACAAGGTCACAGGGCTCTTCTGCTCATTGGAATCACCACCCTGCCCTTTGCTGTGATTTATCCTCCTGTACATCATTCAGGTGTACTTGAAACTTTTGAACATAAGGATATCTTTTTTTTCTTTCTATGCAAGGTCTCAATCTTCAGAAGAGCCTTATATTCTTTTCTGAGGCTTTGTTAGCTTTCATAAAGATTTGGATTTGATTCTAAGCTTGGCACTTACTTGGAAAAATTATTTATCCTCTGGATTTCTAGGTCTTCATCTGTTAAACAGAGATAATAGAATTTTAACATACTGGTTTTTGTAAATGAGTTCATGCATGTAAATTTGAACTTTTTTGTTCATTCAAAGACTAAATTTGGTTTTATTTCTATTAGATATCCAGATCAAATTATAAGAAATTCAAGATCATAAATTATAAATTATTCTTCTTAGTATTGCCTCAATATTTATCTAATACTTTACACAGAATAAGTGCTGAATAAATGCTTCTGCAGTATGAGCATGGTATAGCTCATTTGGTATTGACCCATGAAACACCTCCAAGACCAACCTGCCATGTTTAGTGCTACTGCTTAACACAGAACTATTAACATAGAAAGATCCTAAGGAACTGTTTTTGATAAATCAGTGGCAGGATTAATGATAAAGTCAACTATGCCGGCTCAGTTTGGCAGCTGACCATCAGGCTGGGTTCCGGGGAGAAGAGGGCAGCGGCTCCAGATTGTGATGGCATCTGACCTTGACTTCCCACCTCCACCATCAGTGAAGCTGCTGAGTCAAGGAGGAGAAGGGGCCACAGACTCTGGGATGAGACGTGAATACAGCTCCGCCAGCCACTGCAGAGATGGGCTCTGAGCGTGTCCCTGGCCCTCTTCCGCCCTCCTCACGGTGACAGAGAACCCCAGCGCCCGTGCTGCCCTGTGCAGAGCAGTTTATGAGCACAGAATTGGTCTCCCCCCACCCCATAAACACACAATCCTCCTGTGGGAGGGAAACTGTATAAATCATGACAGCAAACCAGGCAAATGGAAGAAAGAGAAAAAGAGCCTTCTTTTAACGTCTGCACACACCTTCTCGTGTTTCCTCTCCACGGTCTGTTTCTGTTTTGTGTTCGCCTTTGGTGACAGGCCTTGGAGTATTGGTTTCACAGATCTTGCTACGGCCCTGTGTCAGCCTTTCCAGCTTGGACGCAGACTTCTTCGGCATGGCTTCAGGACCCAGCTGGCCTGGGACAGACATCTTCCATGTCAATCCCCATGTATACAGGAGGGAAGCCCCCTTCCAAAGACAACCGTTTCAGCCGCCCCAGGAGGTGGGTGCAGGGCGCCTCCTTAGTACAACTCTTGTATAGACTCTTCTTCTGTTTATCTTACTTTGGGTTTTTGTTACATGACTCCTCACAGCTTTTTATGATGGGCATATGTGTATATTTAATACGTGCGAATGCATCCTTAAACACCCCAATGTGTTACATTGTGATGTGCATTCAAAGCTTCATTAAAATAGCGGCAACAAAAGGCTAACTTCTAAAAAAGTCCTCACTTCCGCATTAGCCACGTCCTGTGGAACTAGTGTTCTCTTCAGCTGTGAGCAAAGGATACCAGGGCCACATGAACACCTGCAGGGTCTTCCACCAGAATCCAGCTGTGCCCGGGCCTTTCTGCCACTGATTCCAAGATGTCAACATGAAGAGCTCGTTTCTGGGCCTACAGCTCTCAATGGCGCCACAGAGGGGCCACTCAGAAACCTTTCTGGATCACGTCTACGTCCAATTTCTCCCTCCATCAGGCTTCTTCTGAAAGCAGTGATGGGCACATTGTCAGGATGACCTTGGCCTTCCTTTGTCTCTGAGTCCTTGTCCTCCAGCTAAGACTCCATCACCGACTGCTGTGATGAGATCACCTTGGCCCAAGAGAAGGGGCCTTGGCTTTTGTTGGGAGCCGGCAGGGAAAGAATCGACTTCTGCTCTGTGGAGTGTGGGTGACGACAAAGAAGAGCGGGGAAAGAACTGCAAATTCAGGGAGAGAGGTTTATTAATTAAAAGATAACAAATGTTGCTTAGAAACTGGCAATTTTTTTTATGGGTTGGCAGGACAATAGGGTCATTTTCTTCTTCTCTTGGTGTTTCAAGATGCACCGCCAACAAGGAAATATCTGGCTCTTCCTTGAGTCTGCTTATTTTTCTAACCCCATGAAATGTGGCTCTTGGTGGCGGGGGCCCTCCAAAGTCAGACGGAAGTGAAAGGAGGCCCTTCAATGCCAAGGACAAGCACTCAGAACTCTGGAGGCCAGATGACCGCCATGCTCAGAGCGGTCCCAGGCAAAACCCCAGCCTTCACTATTAAGGGCCATGAAACTGAAGACGGCAGCATGTAAGACTTCACGGAAGCAGAGTGGACCTGGCCACATCTGCCAGATGTGAGGGTGCTGGGGAGGATATGGGGACAGCGGGAGAGTTCCACTTAAGAAGAGAATACTGACCAGACCACACCTGAGTTCTGACAGTGCTTCCCAGCAGGGAGAGCCTCCCCCGTCCCCTGAAGAAGGACAGCAGTGTCCAACAGGGAGGGCTTCACAGGGAGGACCCAGCCCCCAAGGAGAGGGAGGCCAACGGCCTGCGGGGTGTGGGGTGGTAGAGAGCCTGCTGGCCATAGTACCCCTCTGCGCTGGGCATACCACCTGTGCTCCTGGCCTCCCTCGACACCCGCTGTCCTCTCTGCAGGGCCTGTCCAGGTCCTGGGCGTCTCCAGCCAGCACAGGCAGAGTGGCCACTGCTCTCCCACCAGTGCAAACCCATTTCACTCGTGTCTCCTCCTCCTGCTGCCCCTCCCTCTTCTCCACTCATTGCCTGGACTTTCTTCTCTGGCCCTGGTCACTGTCTGTTCCCTGAATTCAGCGAGTACTTTCCTGTTTGATGCACACATGTCCACCTCTAACCCCAGGGCTCTGCCACAGCAGCCCCCTCCAGAGGGGAATTGGTGTAAACAACTCACTGGCCGCCAGGACAGGCCGCGGGGGCCAGCAGGTGACCTCCCAGAACGCCCACCCCTGTGAATTTGTCAAAGTCCCCTTGGGTACCAAATCCTTTCTCCCTGGGCTTCAGATGACTGGCTTTGCATTCTCAGCCCCTTCAACCCACTTTCCTCAGGGAGCCACCGTCCTGCATCTAGTTCTGAGTACAAAACCGTGATGTTAGTGGACTCGGTTTCCTGAAACTACAGATATGACTCTTTGGGAACACAGCTGGGAGGGTGGGAAGTTGGAGCAAATGAGAAAATTTTGCAAAAATTTTTTTTTGCCTAAGTGTGAATTAAAGCTTGATTCTTTTGCATTTCCTGGGGGAAAAGCAAGTATAGTGGAAAGAGCCCAATTGACGGCAGTAAACCTACGTTCGCAGTGACAAGAGGCTCCCGTGGCTCTCAGAGCCTAGGAACCTGGGCTTAAACTTAACGTCAGGCACTGGGGCACGCACAACTCTGAAGAAACTGGACGTGAGCAGGAGGGGCCAGCCACTGCCCATGCTCAGCGGGGACCCAGCCCCTTCTGACTCCTGGGCTTCCTTCTAAGCCTGTGACCTCAGAGTGCTCCATGCTGGGATCTGAGATTATTTAATGCTCTGTGTTGTTGATTTGGCCTGAACTTGGGTTTAAACTCTTCTCTGTTGCCAGGTTTGCCAGTCTTTCCTCCCTGAAACAAACACATCATTAGGGGAAAATGCTCAGTGGCTTTACTGTGATTATTAATAAAAACAAAATATCCACCTGGGGATTGCTAGGGATTAGTGTGGTCTGAAAATGAATCCACACTTGATTACCTATTATGCTTGCACACCAAAGATAAAGGGGACCCAGGGAAATCCTTCCTTTCCCTTGGAAAGTTTATTAAAGTGATAAATGAGGTTTGGGTGGCAGCTGAGCAACTGTGAAGTCCTCTCTGGTGGACAAGCTGCAGCCTGCTTGGTGGGAGCCTCTGACAACAGGGTGACTTTAGCACACAGGCAGGCTGTCTCTCCACACACTCCCACTCAAGGGTTACTGAGACTTCAAGATTCCTGGACGTGGAATATTCAAAAAAATGCCACTGGATATATCACAAACACTAGGCAACCCGATTTCCCCCACTGCATGGATCATTTTCCTGTGATTCATCTCAGGAGGAACAGTCAATATATTAATTTTCCTAATGGAGCAGAGCACTGACAAGGAATAATGAGGAGGCTTCCTAATGGCCCCATTTTCCATCTGTCCTCTGAACTCACATGTCCTCACAGGCCCAGCCGTGACAAGGAGCCAGCCCTCCTCCTACCTGGAGTCCCATCTTCCCACATGGCAGAAGAAGGCTGTTCAAAACCCAGTGTCATAAGTACATTCACCACATGCATGTATACATTTTGGAGGATCCCAGGCACTGGATTCTCATTTATTCCAAAGTGTAAGAGAACATCTTTCCAGTTCTTCTCTAACATGCTGCCAAAATTCCAAGCCTTCAAATCGGGGAATGTCTCAGCACTTGATATTGAGTGGTGTAAGAATGCTTTGGCATACTTACCTCTGAGCTTCTCCTAGAAGAAAGTTCAGGATTGGCAGGTGGCTTTGTCAAGCTTTTAGACAACAGCATACAGATGGAATCTCTGAGTATCCTCACCACTAACAGAAGACAGTGATAAAGCTGACTTTGCTTCTGCCGTTGTCGAGGATGAACAAGGCGGGTGAAGTGGCCAAGCTTGCAGCCTGCCTAGCAGGGAAGTCCCCCTGCCCAAGGCCTGCATTTGAGCCTTAGGATCCTCGCTACAGCGCTTCCTTGCTCTGTGATTTGCACCAACAGAAACATCCAGTGCACCCAGGCACAGGTGAAGCACTCCACATACTGAGTACTGGGGGTGAGCAGGTGGGTAGTGGCAGTCCGGAACACGGATTCTGAGGAAGAACACATGGGTACAAGGGGACGGTCAAGGGACCCTGGGCTCAGCTGATGCAGAAGTTGTGTTGCTGCTTCCAGGCATCAAGGTCATCCAATAGGATCTAAACCAAGGTTTTACAAATAGACCACAAAGTGGCTTCCTAATCACACACCTTGGCATCTTTCTCCTGTTGGAAATAACTCGTGTATACCCCACCCCCATTCCCCTGACGTTGTGACTCTGCAACTGCTGTGCTGTCACTTCTAGGTGAGTCTAGATTCCCATGTGTGCTGCACTTACCCTATGATGCTAGTGATGATGCCAGAGCCATGATTTACCTGCAGTCTTCTCTAATGGAAGGAGATGCCTTAAATTTTATGACATCTAAAGATTTCATCAGTCATTAGAAAGTCACGGTTTGGAGGAAAAATAAAACCGGATTTCACAAATTCAGGTCCACATTGCTTTGCCCTGTGCAGTCTGCCTGAGAGGTCATGCCCCTGGGAACCCAAGGCATGAGCTCCAGCTCCCTCTGCACCAAGAAGCGACTCTGCCCCACCCTGGAGGCTGAGTTGCCTCTTATACAATAATGTAACAATATCTGTCTTTCTGGATGGCGGCCGGATCAGATAAGGCCGTGCATAAAATCACCTGGGTCTGGAGACGCAGTGAAAGGTGCGGCTATCCCCACTTCCCGAGGCGTGGGCAAGGCATCAGTTCGCGTCTGAGGGGCTCTCGTCGGCACTTACAGGCTAGTTCTTGTCACTGTTATTTAACAGATGAGGGCCCTACATTTCCAAGAGTGTCAGAAACGCATCCAAAGTCTGCACGGCCACTTGTCTGCGTCAGGGTGCCGTCCGGCTTCTCTGGCAGTTTGAGTCCAGTGGGGAGCAGGGGTGGAGGCCTCCTAGGACCACCAAAAGAACCCCTTTCTAATCAAGCTGCCTTACGTCAGCCAGGTGTGCGCGCCCAGGAGCACAGCCCTGTCCTGGGTCCCACTGAACACAAAGTGTGCCTCGTAGGTACCCCAGGGCCACTCAGAACTCTGAACCAGAAGGCCGAGCACAGAGCACCTGGCACCAGAGCCTGGCAGAGGCCGAAGCCGGGCGCTGAGCTGTGATGGCTTCCCTGTGTCAGTAACGTAACCGTTAGTCCACCTGCAGGTTTGTCACAGCACCCTGAAACCTGCTAGGATCCGAGCCCCTCTGTGGTTGGCAGGACCCCCACAGCTGTCCTGGAGTGCCAACTCTCAGTGCCTCAGACTCGGACTCTGTTTGCACACATGGTGCCACAGAGGTGACCGAGTCAAACAAGGTCATTAGGGCAGGCTGTAGTCCCTCATGATCAGTGTCCAAGGGGCGACGTGGACAGCTGAAGGGGGGAGATAGTGTGAAGACCCAGGAGAAGCCTGGTCCTCCAAGGCCAAAGCCCAGAGCAGAGCCCCTTCAGCCCTCTGCAGCACCAACCCAGGTGGCACCTGGACCTGGTCTCTTGGCCTCCAGAACCAGAAGTGGGGGCTATCAATTCCTGCAGCTCAGGCCCCATTGCTGTGGCGCTTGGTCGCAGCAGCCCTGGCAGACTGACGCCCAGTCACGTGTTGAAGCTTGAAGTTCCAGGATGAGTGTTTTCTGCTTCCCGTGGTGGTATGCATCTTGGAGACGATACTCACATAGAAAGTGACTGCAAAGTCTAAGTACTAGGCCACTGAGGTCGTGAGCCCTGGTGACCTGTACCTGACAGAATTCTGAACCCTGAGCAGCGATCACAGGCACATTGTCCACAAGGACCAAGCCTCAGGCAATCACTGTCTACACTGATTTCTACTGCACCCAAAGATCCTTGGTGGACGGGTCCAGGATCCGCAGTCTGCTTCTCCTTCAGACCTGCCTGAACCCTTGGTGTGCTGGGGCTCCTGTCAGTACTCCTGTGGGTCAGCGGGATGGCTCGGGTGAGCTAAACTTCTGTGCATCTTGGCTTCCCTCTCCCCACGAGGGCCCATTGCTCCCTGCCCCAGGAGCTTCTCCGGAACCCGTGAAGCTACACTGGCCCTGCAGTGTAAAGAGCTGTGCCCTTGGAAGAATCTCAAGTTCCTCGACACGCTTCAGACTTCCGGAACCTTGCAAAGCCAGTGTTTCTGTGCTACTGGAATTCTATGGTGGAGATTCTTTTTGAAAGAAGCAAAGTCTATGGAAACCCAAAATGTACAGATTCTAACCTGAGCAGAAGGCTTGGCAAGCGATGCCATCTAAGAACAAAGCAGCCAGCATCCTCCCTCTGGAGACAAAACACATTATTTCTATGACATACTTAGTCTCCATCTGCTCAGAGAAAGGGAGTGAATCTCCCATATGCCTCGCCATTGGGCCGTGCTGCCTCCAAGAGCCGCTCGCCCCACAATGCGGAATTGAGCGTTAAGTAACTTTCGGCTGCTCTAATGGAAATAGCATATGGGTCCTAAACGAGTGAAAACAAATGAATACCTTGATTATTTTGCTCTATTTTTGTGTTAATAAAAGGGACTGCCACTAATCACTAATCAGCTTCTAACGATTTTGGTAAATCTGTTTTCATTTTTCAGAAGAATTCTCAAGCAATACCCATCATACTCAGCGTTGAAATTATATATTCATGAAAAAAATGTAAATACCCCCAATTATGTTATATGGTCATATTTTCCACATAAACATAGGCATTTATTTCCTCTTGCAGCACCCAGAGCCAGCGCAATATGTAATTTGTGAGGCCATTTGGCAACTAAGAATGATTAAGACCCTGCTGTTTGCAGTTAATATGGTGCGTAACTTGAGTTTGAGGCCAGAAAAGGAAGTTTGGCTGATACTGAACTGTTCCTTTGTTTGTGAGTGTGAAAGTTTGGTGTGACATTGAGTCTAGTTTTGTAGACTATTGCTACAGAAATAATAAAAGGGGGAAAAAGGGAAAAGTGATTATTTTGTTTAATATTTGCACATTCTATTCTTAATTCTCATAGTTGATTACACAGTTACCTGTACAAGGGGAAGCTTTAGGCTCAGTCCGTCAAGGACTTGGTAGGAAGATGGGCAGGGTGTGAGCCCCACCCTGGCTGCAGCTCCAAGCCATGCCATGGTCATGGGCGGAGCTCTGCACAGCCATGTTGCCCGTGCTATTCTGGAGAATGAAGGAAATCAGATACGCTGGTTATCAATTAAGACTAACTCCTGTAGGAAGATGAACTGGAAGCAAATGTAACTAGAGGAAAAAAAAAACCAACAACAACAAAGAATTCAGGACGTGTGTAAAAAGGAGTGTGGAATTAATGAAGGAGTGATGTTTTGTTTCTTCCAGGGGAGGAATTGCACATCCTTCAGACTGGATGATCAGAGAAGGGGGACCCTCTAGATGGGCAGCAGATTAAGCCTGCAGAGAAGGACACCATCGTCTTTGCAGGGGCTAGACTACAGAGCTTCACCTCCTGTCCCTGGGAACTTCGTAGGAAGTGGAGCAATCATACACTGAACAGGGAACAAGACCAGGATCCGAGCCATGGACAGATGGCTCCTGTGGAGCTTTGCAGACAGGAAGATAACAACACTGTGACCAGTGAGGTCATAGGGCCTGTGCCCAAGACTATGGTTCCTTAGAGGTTCAAGATTTCTGGCCGGACTCTGGAAAATATTGACCCCCACAGGGCAAAAGTGGCCCAAGAGGCTCAGGTGGAACTGAGGATGGTCATCCATGAATCACTTCCCAAATCAAACCCAGTGACTGGAACATCAACATGGTTTCACTTACCTATTGGAAATCTGTCCTCAATCTTGCCATATAACATAATAGAACAAGTGTGTAACCACCAGAAGCTCTGTGCAGAGGAGGGAGAAGAAAGGCAGAAGGCGGAGCACCAGCAGCCACCCACAGAACGGCGGAGAGCAAAGGGAGCTGGACTCGAGGACCAGGACCAATGAGGGCACAGATGGAATCCAGGGTTCCAGAACGCAGTCGGCTCTCAGCACTGTGGCCATGTGCGGCCACTACAACCAAGTCTGATGGAGTGGTTTCAGTCTCCCAGAGTCAGGAGCCGATGGAGCACAGAACTGTGTTCCAGAACATGATGATGGGCAGCTCCTTGTAGAAAGAGTTGAGTCAGATCCAGATGAAGGACCATCTGCACTCTCAGGGAAGACTGAGAAGATCACAAGGCAATACTGGTCATTGTCACCTTGGCAGGTGTCTGCTTCAGGTGGGCTCATGGTCTGACCTTTAAATCTGCAGGTGCCCCATAGCTCTGACCTTCGTGTTCAGCCTGTCAGGGAGCTAAACCCACTGAGTCACATTATTTTGCAGTTTAGTTTATATTTAAACTTGGGGTGCTCCAAAGGGTCAAAAGATAAGCTTCCTGCCTCTGCAAGGGGCTATTGGAAAGCGGGACACAAGGCAAGCTCATTAGGAAGCACTGGGTCCTGACCACTCCTTTTTCTTAGGGACCTGAACCACCACTGGGTGGGGGCTGTTCAGGCAGGGGCAGCTGCTCTTCGGGGAGCTTCTGGTGTGAGGTTCAGACTCTGCTGGAACTGGAGAACCACAAAGTAGCTGGGCTCTTGATCCTTTTTGACACCAGGGTTCCCTGAACATAGGCTACCTTTATCTAGAAACCTCTCCTCTTTGCTGGCCGGTCCAGCTTCCTGGCTTTGGCAACAGCTCAGGAATTCCCTAAGGTGGCCCTGGAGTATTGCCCCAGCTCAGGGGTCCAGGAAGGCAGAACTGAAAACCTTGGGTTAGCAGAGGATTCCAGGTGTGGCAGAAGGGGTGACAGCTAGGTTGGGAGTCTACCGAGGTTAAAGGGACATGGCTCCTGGTCAGTGAGGCCACTGTGGTAGCTGTCTCAGTGAGGCCATTGCTCTTGGGCCCTTTACCCATAGAGAGAGTATCCCATGCAGATGAGGATGTGGACATTGACTCAGGTGCTCTTTTCAGACACCTGTGTGCCAGGAAGAGGAATGTACAGGGACCATTCAACAGGCCACCGTGGTGTCCAGTTAAAACAGCACACAAAAGTACCAATGACATAAATGCACTCTGCTCCTTTGGTGATGTCAAGAACTGTAGAGAAGGTTAGAGAACTTTGGATTCTTGAATCAGGTTCAAAGAGATGGTTACTTGTGAATTCTTGATACTCCAGGTGCTGGGGAGCGACCTTGGAGCAGATGGCTCCTATGTTCTCTTACATGCTATATCAGCCCTGGCTCTACCTACCTCTGTAGGCTCTTCAACTTGACGGGGATATTTCACCAATCTGACTAAATTACCCCCTTTTCTCAGGCTTATTGGTATGAATAGTTTAATTGGACTTTTACTAAATGAGTTATTTAAGAGGATGCAGTGTTTTAAGGATTTCTTTAAGAGAACTGTGTGACCTGTGTGGTGGTGGAGTGCACTCTGTGAGCCCCGGAGGTAGGTGTTCTGTGGCTGGCACCTGCCTAGGCCACGTGAGCTTCCAGTGGAGGGCCTGACGGATGTAGCCCCGGAAGCTACACCTCACCTGCAGATTCTGAGACATCCTTCAGGAAGGGCTGCATCCCAGTGATGTGGCGCTGATGCCCTGGGAGGGTGAAGCCACATTTCTCTTGGGTTTTGGAAATTAAAGAAAAATGTTTTTTTCTATATTCATCAAAATATATTATGCTTTTCAAATATAAGAAATTGACTTCCACTAAATCAATTCAAACATGACCCCGAATCATTTGTATGTCTCATTTTTTAACTTAGATTAACAAAACGAACCCCCAGAAATTATGTGGCATGTCTTAGACCTTATTTATAATTTTTCAATATATCTCCAGTTCTAGGCTTCCACCCACAGCCTGAGTCACTAGGATGAAAGGCCAAGTCTCCTTGTGAGACAGCTCTTGGGCCTGCTCTTTACACCCACCATGCCCAGGCACAAGTGTGCATGTTGAGCACATGGAGAAGACGCTGGGTGTGCTCTTCCCAGAGCTCTGCTCTCTCAGTCCTGGCGCAGAAGCAGAGGCAGCTGCGGGGTAGGGGGCAGCTATTCCTCATCTGAATAATGCCTTCATATTTTGTGTGATCCCTCATGGAAAATAGTTTTCTCTACTGTTCTTTCTTGATTGCTCCATTTCTTGTTTCATGTTTAGATGGTACCTGTTCATTCTGCCAATTGCTCTCCTTTTGCATCTTCCCATTATCCTCAAAATTTCTCATTAGAAACTTTCCTCAATAATTCTGCAGCTCTACTCTGGTTCTAATTCTTTAGACTGACGTCTGAAAGAGCTTGGGTGCAGGGAGATTCTCTTCTCTCTCAGGATGTAATTTTTAAACAGAATGGAAGCTGACAGCCAAAATAACATGGAACAATACTTTCCTACATAAGAAATACTGAATCCTTGGGAAAAAAATAGTACTTTTGATCAGACAAGGCATGGAGACAGGCCAAGCCATTTCACAGAGGAAACTGAGGGTAGAAGGTAATTGTGTTTCTTTGGGCTCCTCAGGTAACCTTGCTGGCCTCATGTCTGGATGCTGAAGGAAATTTCAAGGGGCTTCCTAAGACCCACTTGATTGTCCCCCTGTGCTGAGTCCTGTTCTCTCCTTGGGGCAGTGCTCAGCTCCGCCCCTGCATCCCTCCTCCCTTGTGTTCCTGCTTGGGGAATGTTCACTCTTTCTTCCCACTCTATCTTTAATTTTTCTTTTTCTTTTTGCCCCAGGTTCCTTTCTCCCCATGCCTCCTTCTAGTCTAGGGTGAGCACTTGCAGTCCTTAAGCTAGAGCTGCAGATTTCTATCATTTGGGTCCACTGCAGCTGATATTTGTGGGTTGAGTGTCTCCCCCCAATTTCATATATTGGGTCCTAACCCCTGGTTCCTCAGAATGTGACCTCATTTGCAGATAGGGTCCACGAAGGTGGAGTTAAAGAGATCACTTGGGTAGTCCCATCCAAAAGGACTGGCATGATGGTAAGAAGAGATTTGAAGACAGACAGACAGACACACACACACAGGGGAAGAGACAGGGAAGGCGCCATCCACAAGCCAGGGAGTGAGGCTGGAAGCGATCTTTCCAGAAGGAGCCATGTGCTGCCCCTGATCTAGGACCTCCAGTCTTGAGGACCTCCACACTAAGTGTCTGTGGTGTCCGCCGCCCAGCCTGTGGTTCTGTGGTCCAGCAGCCCCGCCAACTCAGACCTCCTCATGCAAAGTGTGCAGAGCTGAGACCACTGACCCATGGGAACCTCCCCACCCCCATTCATGGCACAAGGCGGTATTTCACCACTCCCAGGAGCGTTGCGACTGGATGGGGGTCCTGACGTGGTCATCTTGGCCTCCCTGGACACCCCTTTGTGTGCAGGTGTCTTTGAGAGGGCTCGTCTATCCACAGGACTTTTCCAGGTATAATTGGTGAAGAAGCCATGGGTGCCTTTTGCAGACATGAATGCTGCTGTCTATGGAGGCCATGGTGCATCCTGGCAACTTGTTTAAAAGAGATTTATTCACTCTGCGCTCAAAGAGGTGCTGTCTATCTGATGATCTCCGTGTTCCATAACTGCACTTCTGTAGAAATGGAGCTAGCCCAGAGCCACAGGCCCGGGTTGGAGCAGGAGTCCAGATTTTGGACCTGGAGTCTGGAGGCAGGATGTCACCTGGAGATCAGACAGGTACAGCTTCACTCCATGTCCTGAGGAGACACTCAGAGAGGTCAGGGCTGACTAAGGCTCTGCCTTCGCCTTCTTGAAATTCCCAGAAATCTGTGAACAAGGGGTTTCCCTGAACAGCTAGGATGAGCTAGGAGACCAGGAGTGATTGCACGTGATCTCAGTACACAGTGCTGTTCACATGCACTTGTGTTTATCACAGGTGTACACGGACCCCCGTGTCCATACACCTTCTTTTTGAGTTTGTGAGGTACCTATCTTCATTGTGTCCCCTTAAGGAGTCCATGGGGCAAGTCCTCTCATCGATCTCCATTCTACAGAGGAGGAGGCAGTGTCAGAGTGAGTCTGAAGAATTCCCCAAGCAGCACAGAGGTGGCCCATCCAACAGACCTCAGAAAGCCCCTTGGAATTTCCTCCAACACATCCAGACATGGGCCGTCCAGAGCACCCCAGTTTCTTCCTCTGAGAGACGGCTTGGTTGGTTCCCATGACCTGTCTCCTCAAAACGACCATTTTTCCAAATAGGCACTGTTTCCTGTGTAGAAGTGCAGTGCACTGTGCTATCCAGCAGCCAGACCTCCCTAGGAAGCGGGAAGGTTCCACCGCACCCACTTCAGAACCCACACAAGCCCACTGACCAGGTGCAGGACTTAAGACAGGACACGAGTGGGCTCTTCTGTGCAGACCCTACAGACGAGGGCCGGTAGTCCCGAGGTGGTTTTCCGGTTCTTGAAATACATGGAGTGTGTCCAGCGGTGTATGCTTATTTAAGCCCTATTAGGTTCATACAGAACGAACCACTCAGTCCGGTAAGATAAGAAGAACCCATGCTCTGTGCCTGTCAGCCAGTCACACGACACAGCCCAGTGGACCCTGTGCATGGCCACAGGTGTTTCTACTTACTCAGGTGAGGTGATCCTGCCTTCTTCCCAAATCCCTCCAGGAATCCCTGAGGAGTGCTTCTGTCTTCTTGACACCACCGGCTGGACTTGGCCAGGAGGGTGGTTGGCTCTTGGCATCTCCAGCCTGGTGTCCTTCATGGAGCTGCTATGCTAGGCCCAGCCTGTTCCCAAACTCCCCACAGCTGTCTTCTGGCACCTGCTGCTACTGACCCCAGCTGAGTCCTGTGGCAGTGCCTGGCTGCCCACTGTGCCTGACCGCTGCACCCATGTGCCATCTCGGCTCCACGGGTGCCCATTTCTCTGCCACACGGTCCAAAGACTGCTTCCAGAGTGTACTCTTGAGAGCTCACAAGCACGGTTCCTCTCTGCCCTCCTGACCACATCTCCTAGCCCTCGGTTCTCCCATGGACGGCACAGGGCTAGGCTTCTAGGATGGACCAATGGCAGCCAAGGAAAAAGAGTTTTCCAGAGAAAGACAGCTGGACTCCAGCCCAGGAAAGTCACATCCCGAGAACAAAGTCACAGTTGGTCTCAACAGCCAAGAGCAGGGAAGCTACGGGAAGCATATTGAAAATCATTTTCTTCAGTCTTAGAACAATGCGAGGCCAGTTGACAGACACCATCCGGGTGCAGGAGTCAGAGCCTGAGCTGGTCACCAGCAAGAACATGAAGCCCAAGGAATTTAACCGACTTCCCTACTTTTCACAACTGGTGAGTGCTTGATATACACTGATCTCAGAGCCTTGCCACCTCTCTTAAGCTTTCTGTATGTGACTTAATTCCAGAGGTAATCTCCCAAGGAAGTTTCTGGCCTAAGTCAACCTTCTTTAGGAATCGCCATGAACTCCACCAAATGGAAATCTCTGGTCTCCCGTGGAGACTCCCCCCTCCCAAAGATAAAGTGTGTGTTTGCCAAAGAAGAAAGGTGCTTCCAAAATATTGGGGTGAAAGACACCTTCGAGAACCTTCCCCATGTCCCTCCCCTCTGGCACCTGGAAATAGATTGGCCCCTCGACTTTTGCCTTTTTTGTTTGTTTGCTTAAATGGGATTCATTTTTATTCAACTCCTTGAAAAGTTCCAGATTGTGGGGGCGGATAAAGCTCACAAAACCTCCTTCTGCCTCCAGGTCCCCTGCAGCACCTGAGCGCTGCTGAAACCCTGCTAAGTGGGTGCTGAGAGCCGATTGGCCCTCAGCTGGTCACTCTGGTCACTCTGGTCTCAGATTCCTGGTAAAGCAGCAGAGCAGTGCACTAGAAAAGCAAGGGTCAGCTGCTACCTAGCCGCCACTGTCCTACCTCCTGCTTGGCTGTGAGTGTGGCTTGTCTTGCTTGTGACATACCCTGGAGAAATGCTCACTCCTGAGGTTTCTTTGGCGGGATGTTTCTTGTAACCTTTCCATTCCTAAAATACAAAAGAAAAACACTGCAGATCCGCTTATGAGTCGCGGGCGGTGGTGGGGGCAGGGATACCTGATTCCTGCGCGGGGGAGTCGGAGGACTGCAGCGCTCGCCTCTTGGCTCTCGGGACTGCAAAGATTCATGTTTATGGGCGGCCTGTCGACGCTCCAGCACGTGTGGTAGCGCAGGGCATCAAAGGAAGACGGGCTGCGCACGGCCACCATTCCAAATGAAGAATGGCCCTCCTCAGGCCTGGCGTCCTAATGTGGCGCAGATGGAAACGTGTGCTTCCCTGTTTTACTGTTTCTGTGCATTACACAGGCAGTAAATACAGACCAAATCAAGCTGTAATTTCTAAGGTTCCTTACAGCCTATTTTACCAGTATCAGCTGCTGCAGTTTATGAAGCCCCTGGAGAAAGCTGCCCAGGTTCCCCAGTTTTATAGGGCATTTCAAGGAGACCTCACAAATAAAATGGGTGGAAAGTGTGGCCGTGTTCTCAGTACCCACACAGCCGGTGCGGTGCTCCCTGTGGCTGACACACTTTAATTGCACGTGGGTAGACTTTTCCTTCTCATACTCATGTGTATTGATCTTTCTTCTTTTTTAAAATCACTTTTGAGATGCTGAGAGGTTTTTGGGCTACTGTCTAGGATGGGTACATGTTGGGCAAGAGCTCGGAGAGTCCTGCAGTGGAGGGGGCCTCACGTGGCCCCAGGATCCTGGGAAGGCCCTGCAGACCTGCACACTGGAGAAGGGGGGCTCCTGTGGACCAGCGGAGAGAGTGTGGCAGGCACCGAGTGCAAGCCCTGGAGCAAGGTGGCCAGTGCAGGGACTGAGCAGAGTCCGCCCCAGCTCAGCTCCACCCAGAGGAACCAGCGTGTGTCCACTGCTGTCCTGAGCAAGGCCTTATGGGTTTGTGAAGGATCCTCTAACGTAATCATTGCAAACTCACAGATTTGATATGATTATTTCCATTTTACAGATAAAGAAACTAAATTTTAGAAATGTTGGTGACCTGTAAGACACACAGCTAGAGTTGGTGCAGAGCTGGGAGTTTAAATAAGGGCTATTCACGGCCAAGGTCCACGTTCTGAGCTTCTCATTCCATGTTGCCCAACGCATCCCAACAACTGAAGAGGCTTCCCCGTGGCTCCCACAGGTCCCTGCTCACACTCCGAGCAGGTGGTATTTCCGTGGCTGTCAGGTGGTGGAGCCCTGCAGAAGACGTGGGCCTCCTGGTGGACTGTGGGCATCTGCCACCTTACCACCAGGAATCCAGTGTGCCGAGGCCAGCGCTATGGCCTGAGCCACAGCCAAGGGAAGAGCCCTATGGATGGGGGGACCCTGTCTCCCCTCCAGCAGAGAAGGTGGCAGGAGGGGAGGGACGAGCAGGCCAGTAGCTCCAGGATCCCTGGAGGACTTGGGCCGCACAAGGAGAGACCTATCAGATGGACCTCTAGCCACCTTTTGAAATCATCCGGAACTTTCAATCAACTGTTCCATGTGAATGTCAATTGAATTTCATTTTTACTGGGATTTCAGAACCACACAAAATATACTTGGACTTTGATGAAAACCAGGTTCCTGAATTGTTTTTTCTTGGGGCTCCCAGCCCATGTGTGAGCAGGGCTTCATTACTCCTCATGAAATCAATGGCTTCAAATACACGTGTCCTTGATGTAGACCTTTGTTTGGTAAAGTATTCTTTTTCCAAACATAACTGCAAAGGACATGTTTTTAAATGTGTGGGAAATATTTCTAAAGACATACTTCTAAAATACAAAATGCAGCACTGGCCTTTCTTTCCCCAGATGATAAAAGTCTCTCAGTGTGTGTAGGAAGCTTTCCAGCCCCCAGACTGGGACCCCCACTCTATCAAAGCTCATGTCTAGCTGTTAGACAGAGATGCTCTTCTGGGCCAGGCTTCACACAGACCCCTCTGGGCCCCCTTTCGGCTGGGCCTCCATGTGGTCCCCTGCCGCAGTCTGGCTGGGCACAAATAACCGGAGGTCAAGAGCCACTTGTAGGTTCAAACAGGAACTACTTTATTGCCCGAACCCAACGGGAACTAAACCGGAACTCCATGGAAACTCCGCAAGAAACAACGGGAACTCAATGGGAACTCCGCGAGAACTCAACAGTAGCGCGCACTCGAGGTAGCAGGAGCCGCCTTATTGCCGGACAGCAGAGGTTTATATACACCACTGAATACACAGCTTGTTTCAGTTTAGCATCATCCAGTTACAGCACTCAGTCATTATCTTAATAATTGTACACAGCTTAACTTAATCATCATCATCTTAATGCCTCACTGGCGTTACTGCTCAACCACTCCTTCTGGCAAAATGCCAGGCGCCATCTTGACTTGGTTGTGGCTCTCAACAGTCCCCTTCCTGACCTTGGCCTGCTCTGGTAAGTGTTCTCTGTTGGCTGGTTGGTTGGTTTGCCTTTTCAGTGCTGGGACCAGGGCTTCGTGTGTGCCAGGCCAGCCTCCACCACTAAGCTACACATCCAAGCCTCCTTAGTATTTTCAATTTCTTACTTTTCACTTAAGCAAACCATGGTGAATGATCCACCCAGTGGCCAGGAAGCCCAGGGCAGGACCCCAAGCGGTTCTGCATGGCCTCACACACGGTTCCATGTGACTTCCTGTCATCTGAGCTTTCTCTTAGATTGTCCTGCTGATGGAACACTTTCAAAACAGTTCTGTATTGGTTCATGTGACATGTTTGGCTTCATTTAGAGTGAATTTAATAAACAAAGGTCCAGCTCTATTCGTTGTGGGCATGTGGTTGGGTTCCCCACTTAAAGTACCCCCCGGCCCCAGAGTGAGTTGCCACAGAGGGGTTGGAGAGTGGGGGGACCCCCGTGTGGGCAAAAGCGTGCTCCTAAAGGAGTCATGGGCTGGGAGGGAGGGTGGGTCTGGGATCTAGGAGCTCTGCCCTTAGCCAGGCTGGATCTCAGTGGTGCCACACCCTGGCTGTTAGCAGGACTCGACCATGTCACCTGAACCCTGGGCTCTGGAGAGCACCTCCCAGCTGTGCTTCTGAAGCAGCTGCCCGACTCCCTGTGCAGGTGTCCTCCTGTGGCCAGGGCCAGCTTACTGCCTGGAGTCAGCTTCTTCACTTCTCTGTGACTGGCTTCCTTCTTGTCAAATAGCAATGTTAATACCTGCTTTATCTTCACTTAGAGTTTTTATAAAGGTCGAGTGAACGAAGGGCTTCTGGATATCCAAAGGTAAGTCACCACGGTCAACGGCCCTGCTGGCCATTCCACACAGGGCTGGGGGTCACTGGGGGAAGTGCACTTGCTCCTGCTGAGCTCCAGGCTCGGTGGTCACCACAGTGGTGGTCACATTGAAATCACTGGTTTTCACACTTCTTAAAGCAAGTGTGATATAGGAAATCTGTATACTACTTCCTTACTTCAAATGAGCTTTTGTTTTTCATAAGATAGTTCTTTTGCTTGCTTTGCCAGACAACTTCGATAATAAAATGCATAAATATTATTTCTTAAAATCACTTAATTATTTGATATTAACTGATATTAACTGGACCTGTTTATTTTATGTACTTCTTGCCTTCTGAGAATGTCGGAGGCATATGCTTCATTTTGACTAATACGATATCCTCTCCTTAATTTATGTGCGTATGTACACATCCCTACAAGACTTCCCCAACATATTGGAGCATTCTTATTGAACCGTAAACTAACAGGTCATTTCAAACTTTAGGCACAGATGTGTCTGTTACAATGAGCAGTAAGTATCCTCTATGGATTCGAAGGAGACCAAGTCCCTGAGGAATTGACCCATAGGTTGTTGGGTCCTGATTATAGCAGAAAAACGGGAAATTGAAAGCAGTGTATGAGAAGAGAGAGTCAGAAATGCAAATTATGCAGTCTGCGGGATGCAGTCAGATGTGAGGAAGGTCCACGTCCCGGCGGTCTCGACACCATCTCCAGCGTGCCAGTCGCAGAACACACAGGCATAAGTAAATAGAAGGTCCATGAGTTAAATTCCAGAAATTCAGGAAAACGATTTCCTTCTCCATTTGAAAAGGGTCTTACCTTGTCTGGAATTCCCTAGGCGACTGCAACGTGTTTCGCGGATGCCCTTGGGTTCGCGGCCGCCCAGCACATCAAACCCGTCTCCTCCCCTCCTCCTCCGGGCCTGGAGCACACCTGTGCCTTGGAGACCCAGCCCAGCCGCCCCCCGTGTGGCCCTTTCAGATTGAACCTAAGCCGCTCGGCATGCAAGCTCTTTTGGTGGTGGCCAAGCACGACTTCCTGTTTCTGAGGAGAAAGGCTTAAAAAGTCTCATAAAAAGACTCGAAGGGCTTCTTGAATATCAAAGGCTCCTTATAAACATTGTTTGAGGAGTTAAGTGCACGAGTGAGGGACACACGGAATTCATTTCCTTTAAAATGCACATGGGATTAAGAATTATAGAGAAAAGGGCTTAGAAAAATACATCTCCGTTTTTATCAAACTTAAAATGCGTAAAACAGCTTGAATGGCATTAAATGTATAAATCATGGCTGAAATTATCTCTTAAAATGTGCACTGCTGCTACGTGAACGCGGGCCTGCAGAAGGTGGCCGCAAAAAGATGGGGTGGGATTGTCAGGTTCATAGAGACCTTTTGAATTCAAGTAACTGCTGGTTCCAGACAGACACCTGGCCAGACCCGACCGCGATCACAGCTCCCACCAGCCTCTGCTCCCTTCCCCAGCCCCGAGCGCCACACCTTCCCCTGGTTTCCTAGCTGGCTTCGGGGTTTGGAAGCCCTGCGACAAGTTGCTTTCGTCCTTTGGAAGTCAGGTCGCATGTACAGATTAAAAGGTGAATCTGGGGGGTTCTCATTTCGGTTTTAGAAGATCAGGTGTGATCTGGCCATGGCTCTTAAACTGGCTCTTCTGACACGACAGGAGACGTCCAGTGTTTAAGGCAGTGGAATCTTTCCGGGGAGAAATGATCTGATGGGTCAGCACAAAGCCATTAACATGGGCACATTTGACCATCTGTTCTAAAGCCGTCCTTTCCTGTACACAGCTCTGCCTGGCGACACCAGGTCGGTGAGCGAGTGCTTGGGACGCAGGGGCGAGCGTTCAGGCATCTGCAGGGAAATCCCCGAACGATGGTTTCCATGTCTCTTCTTTGTACTTGTCCATATTTTTACAATTGTCTATTACACACTAATGCTATTTTGGTATTTAATAATTAGCTCTCAAAAGACAACTTTGATACATAGCATGTGCCTCTCTCAAGACACAAACAGGCCCTTGTGGCTGAGGTTTCCAGCGCGACGTCTGAGAGGTGGTTGGGAGAGGTGAGCCAGGGCACCGCCTGAGCAGCCCCAGACCTCTTCCTCCTACAAACGGAAAAGTATCTTCATAAGAAGAAAATGCTGCTGCAGCACTTTCCCACGAGCTGTGACCCTGAGCTCTGAAGCCTGCCATTACAAGGACACAAATTACACCTGAAATTCCAGATGGCTCCCTTCATGTCACCGTATGAGGATTCGGGGAGCTCTGTGTCACCCTTGGTCTTATGTTGAGTGTTCCCATTAGCATGATCACCTAGTAATCTATTACCTCGACGGTGACGACTGTAAGAGTGAACAGGAACATGGTTATTAATTTTTCAGGGAAGCAGGCATAAATTGAAGTTCTTCCTGGAACACCAGCCAGTGTGGTCAGGCTGCCTTCCCTTACATTCTGGGGCACCTCAGCTGTGCATGCCGCAGCCTGATCTGTGGTTGGTTCTGGGGGAGGCACAGGCCTGGAGTCTGCATGGACACCTAACAGGCGAGAAACAGTGTCAGACTGCATCAGAAAGAGACGTGTAGCCACAGTGCCTCCATAGGGGCTTTGCAAGGCACAGAGGAGTTCCCCAGCCTGTGACCAGCAGCACAGCTCAGGCATGGTCTCAGGTCCACACTGTGCACGGGACTGACAGGGGTCTATCTGTGTCTCCAATGATCACCCTTCACCATGGGATATGTGCAGTCTTCATAATTTGGTATGAAGAAAGAAAACACTCTGGTTCCAAGCCTGAAAATTCATTTCCCTTTCTGTGAATCTGGAGAAACAGCCACTCTACCTTCCTTCCTGTGAAGAGTCTTCATGATCCCTGCCCCTGTGTGGGATCCAACCCACCATTCAGTTCTCACCCTTGTTCTCACACCCTCCAAGAAAGACCTCCACTGGCACATGTTAGCAAAATCTTCTTTCTAATGGGTTCCTTCAGAATTTCTTGCTAGAACTTAGTACAGATTCTCTTTCATTTAATTTCCTCACATATAGTTAAATGTTTCCAATAAGTTGAAAAATGAGAGCTCCACATAGCTAGGATTTTTCATCTAATATCTGCCCTTCTTCGCAAGCCATCAACAATCATGTTTTGCTCATAGTAACTGTTAATTAAATCTTCATTTATAATGAACTGGAAATCACCTTGGCATACCTATAGTAAGCACTATATAGTATCCAGAATGTCTTAATAACAGCAAGACATTCAATAAATTCTGATCTAATTCTATTTGACCAGGTGACAACTCTGATAAATCTGAGGGAAGTGAGAATTTCTACCTAGCTGAAAGTGAGCAAAGATGTATATTCTTTCTGCCTTCTAAGACATGCACATCAATAAACTTGCAAAAATGTAGTCCTGGTTGCATAGCTGTGGTTTGATGTGACTACGGGCTTGGCAGCCACTTTCCATCTTAATGCTGCATATCAACATGCAGTAAGGTAAGCTGGGGATAAGGTGTGTGGAGCTTTGTCAGAGTTAGCCTAGCCTGGTGTGCGTCCCGCGTGATCCACAGCCCACTCCAGGATGGCCTTCCTGAGGCTTTGCTGTGCTTGGCCCCTGAGGATGCTGCATCTTATTTATGGTCCTTGCTGACCTTTCCATATGTTGGCTCCGATCCCTGATAACCTGCAAAGGTAAAATTGTCATTTATGTTACTAAGCAACACCCAAGATGCACTGGGAGCAACCACAGAGGAACGATAAACTCCAGACGGGGAGGCCAGCTTTGGGCTTTTCAGTGTGGTGGCTTCTCTACTGGAGGGTTCCCGGAAAGCTGTAGCTTGAAGAGGGTGTGGACTCCATAAATACCTTGATTTTAATGCAGAAGCTTTTACACCAGGGCAGCTCCTCTTGCTGCCTGGTTGGACCTCATCATGCCCCTGCTGGACTGCACCCCTGGACCTGTGCTGCTGCAGGGCCACCTGCCACACCCTCCGCAGAGTGGAAATGCTGCAGCAGCAAGAGCAGCAGCTTGGACTTCCCCCTGCGTCCTCCCCAGCAGAGCTCTGGACTTCCTCTGGACTTCCTCAGCAGGAGCTTGGACTTCCCCCTGCGTCCTCCCCAGCAGAGCTCTGGACTTCCTCTGGACTTCCTCAGCAGGAGCTTGGACTTCCTCCTGCGTTCTCCCCAGCAGAGCTCTGGACTTCCTCTGGACTTCCTCTGGACTTCCTCTGGACTTCCTCTGGACTCCCTCTGGACTCCCTCTGGATTTCCTCTGGACTTCCTCTGGATTTCCTCTGGACTTCCTCTGGACTTCCTCTGGACTTCCTCTGGACTTCCTCTGGACTTCCTCAGCAGCAGCTTGGACTTCCTCCTACATCCTTCCCAGCAGAGCTCTGGACTTCCTCTGGACTTCCTCAGCAGGAGCTTGGACTTCCTCCTACATCCTCCCCAGCAGAGCTCTGGACTTCCTCTGGACTTCCTCAGCAGCAGCTTGGACTTCCTCCTGCATCCTCCCCAGCAGAGCTGGCAGGACACAGCATGTGGTCTCCTCCACTGGCCTGCAGGTCAGGCACTCACTCTTTTGAGGACGCCTTACAGGGCACAGGACCCATGCAGAGTGGATCATGGAATTACAGCAACAACTTCTTAATGCATTTTTAAGAATTATTTTTGTGAGTTGAAATAAATATGTCTGGTATTTGTGCTGCTATATTTTTTTCAATGTGTATGAATTCTAGACTGAAAAATTACCTGAAAACCCTCAGGAATTTACTGTAGCTGATGATATTGTGTATTCAGCATCTCATTATATAGTGGCTATGTAAAAGTTTTTGACTTTAAAATAAATTTATTCTTGTTCTCTGCATTTCACCTAGATCTAATATTCTGTGATTTTGTGTTTATATATAATACATTATTACAATTATTAGTAATATTTAGGTGTTACTGACTAACGTTTTTTACCAACTGAAAAATCAACCAATTCTAAGGTTTCCTTGCAAACATGATTTCCCCAGATGTCAACTTATGGAAACTAGTTAAACAAAGGTTGTCTTTAATTATTTTGAGAAGAGGAGATCATTTTCTTCTGAACTAAGCAAAAGTTTTTAAAAGTGTATGTGTTTATTACAGATTAAATATTATATACGTAGGTAAGATACACATATCCAAATGCATCTAATGTCAATATTTGCAAACCCTACCATATAGCAGCAGCTTCTTTTTTTTTTTTTTTTTAGAGAGAGAGAGAATTTCAATATTTATTTTTCAGTTTTCGGCGGACACAACATCTTTGTTTGTATGTGGTGCTGAGGATCGAACCCGGGCCGCACTTATGCCAGGCGAGCACGCTACCGCTTGAGCCACATCCCCAGCCCTAGCAGCTTCATTTTTAATGAAGAAAATATACTCCATCACCTAAGAAAGGAGATTGACCCAAGAGGATCCACATTTGAGATCAGACTTAGCCATTTAGCAAGGCCCTAAGCAACTTAGCAAGATACTCTCTCAAAATTAAAAATAAAAGGGCTGAGGGTGCCGCTCAATGGTATAGTGATCTAGGTTCCATCCCTGGTGCAAAGAAGAAGAAGGAGAAGGGATAATAAAGGAAGGACAGAAGGAAAGAAGAGGGAGAAAGAGGGAGGGAGGGAGGGAAGGAGGGAGACAGAGGAAGAGGAGGAGAGAGAGAGAGAGAGAGAGAGAGAGAGAGAGAGAGAGAGCGCAAGCGCTAACTCGGGGAAACTAAGGAGGTGCTCTCCAGTTAATCTCAGACCCCATGGAGGCATACCAAGTGATTAAGAAGGTAACTGGATCTCTAAATGCATAGAGTTTTGTTGATGAAAAATCCTGTAATTGCCCCCAGAAATGTGCTGGAAGTCAGCAATGGCTGGAATGGATCAGATTAATCAATACCATATGACAGATTCTTCTTAGCTGTCTCTCACTAGGACAGAGTCTATTCTAGTACTGCAAGAAGGAGCAGAATCAAATGATTCAAATTTCACTGCCTTTAGTAGACATTTAATTAATTAACAGCAATTTAGACAGAGGTGAAGGGCTCAGAAGGGACTGGAGATGCAGGGCTTGAATAACAAAGATGAGGGAACCCTCAGGACGAGACCAGGCATCCAGCACAAACCCAGGGTCTGAAGACATGTGCATCCCTAGGCCTTACCTCTTGCAGAGGGCACGCCACTTTAAAAGCCATGGGAAGGAGAGATTCCCTCCATCCCAACACTCCCTCGATAACATTCCTTAAAACATGTGTGTGTTGAATTTCAAATCTTACAAAGCATCAGGAAATAGAAAAAAGAGGGAAATGGAAGAAAAGAGGCATCTGGAGAAAAGGAAGTCGGGTTATTGTGGAGCGAGGTGGCACATAAAGAGGCTCCCTTCTGCCAAGTCCCCACTGCTGTCTTTCTGTTTCCCTATCCCTCCAGCTTCTCAGGGAGCCTACAAAGAGATGCAGGGTCTGAAAGCATCTTGAATAGATCAGAAGAAATTCAGATGGGTTGAGAGGAAGAAGTGGCCCCAATCAGCTGAAGGTCAGGGCATAAAAGAAAGGGATGTCAGACCTTCATGAAACAAGAGCTATTGGGGAGGAAGGAGGGAGAGGGAGGGAGGAGGGAGAGGCAGGGAGGAGGCAGAGGGAGGGAGGAGGCAGGGAGAGGGAGAGGGAGGGAGGAGGGAGAGGGAGGGAGGAGGCAGGGAGAGGGAGAGGGAGGGAGGAGGGAGAGGGAGGGAGGAGGGAGAGGGAGGGAGGAGGCAGAGGGAGGGAGGAGGCAGAGGGAGGGAGAGGGAGGGAGGAGGGAGAGGGAGGGAGGAGGCAGAGGGAGGGAGGAGGGAGAGGGAGGGCGGAGGGAGGGAGGAGATGGAGGGAGGAGGCAGAGGGAGGGAGGAGGGAGAGGGAGGGAGGAGGCAGAGGGAGGGAGAGGGAGGGAGGAGGGAGGGAGGAGGGAGAGGGAGGGAGGAGGGAGAGGAGGGAGGAGGGAGAGGGAGGGAGGAGGCAGAGGGAGGGAGGAGGCAGAGGAGGGAGAGGGAGGGAGGAGGGAGGGAGGAGGGAGAGGGAGGGAGGAGGGAGAGGAGGGAGGAGGGAGAGGGAGGGAGGAGGCAGAGGGAGGGAGGAAGGAGAGGGAGGGAGGAGGGAGAGGGAGGGAGGAGGCAGAGGGAGGGAGAGGGAGGGAGGAGGGAGGGAGGCAGGAGAGGGAGGGAGGAGGCAGAGGAGGGAGGAGGGAGAGGGAGGGAGGAGGGAGAGGAGGGAGGAGGCAGAGGGAGGGAGAGGGAGGGAGGAGGGAGGGAGGAGGGAGAGGGAGGGAGGAGGGAGAGGAGGGAGGAGGCAGAGGGAGGGAGAGGGAGGGAGGAGGGAGAGGAGGGAGAGGAGGGAGGAGGGAGAGGGAGGGAGGAGGCAGAGGGAGGGAGGAGGCAGAGGGAGGGAGAGGGAGGGAGGAGGGAGGGAGGAGGGAGAGGGAGGGAGGAGGGAGAGGGAGGGAGGAGGGAAAGGAGGGAGAGGAGGGAGGAGGGAGAGGGAGGGAGGAGGCAGAGGGAGGGAGGAGGCAGAGGGAGGGAGAGGGAGGAGGCAGAGGGAGGGAGAGGGAGGAGGGAGAGGGAGGGAGGAGGGAGAGGGAGGGAGGAGGCAGAGGAGGGAGAGGGAGGGAGGAGGGAGGGAGGAGGGAGAGGGAGGGAGGAGGGAGGAGGGAGAGGGAGGGAGATGGAGGGAGGAGGGAGAGGGAGGGAGGAGGGAGAGGGAGGGAGGAGGCAGAGGGAGGGAGGAGGCAGAGGGAGGGAGGAGGGAGGGAGGAGGGAGAGGAGGGAGGAGGGAGAGGGAGGGAGGAGGGAGAGGAGGGAGGAGGCAGAGGGAGGGAGAGGGAGGGAGGAGGGAGGGAGGAGGGAGAGGGAGGGAGGAGGGAGAGGAGGGAGGAGGGAGAGGAGGGAGGAGGGAGAGGAAGGGAGGCAGAGGGAGGGAGGAGGCAGAGGGAGGGAGAGGGAGGGAGGAGGGAGAGGAGGGAGGAGGCAGAGGGAGGGAGAGGGAGGGAGGAGGGAGGGAGGAGGGAGAGGGAGGGAGGAGGGAGAGGAGGGAGGAGGGAGAGGAGGGAGGAGGGAGAGGAAGGGAGGCAGAGGGAGGGAGGAGGCAGAGGGAGGGAGAGGGAGGGAGGAGGGAGAGGAGGGAGGAGGAGAGGGAGGGAGAGGGAGGGAGGAGGGAGGGAGGGAGAGGGAGGAGGGCAGCAGGGAGGGAGGAGGGAGAGGGAGGGGAGGAGGGAGAGGAGGGAGGAGGGAGAGGGAGGGGAGGAGGGAGAGGGAGGGAGGAGGGCTAGGGAGGGAGGAGGCAGAGGAGGGAGAGGGAGGGAGGAGGGAAAGGGAGGGAGGAGGCAGAGGAGGGAGAGGGAGGGAGGAGGGAGAGGGAGAGGGAGGGAGGAGGGAGAGGGAGAGGGTGAAGCCGAGTGAAGGGTGGGGCAGGCAGGAGGGAGGGGGGTCAGAGCAAAGGCCCAGAGCCACTGACTGAGTGTGAAGGGGGCAGAAAGCACTGAGGAGGCATCAAAAGAAACAGGAAGGCTGAAGGAAGATGAGGCCAAGAGAAGGAAGGGAAGAAGGAAAAGCAGAGAGACACTTCGTGGTTTGCATCCTCAACCACTGCAAATACAGAAGAGGCCTGATTGTTTTTTTGGACGTAAAGGTTTTCA